>NC_135360.1:33356144-34753932 GCF_051622035.1 Arctopsyche grandis
ATACAGTATTGTATGAAATATATACAAGTAATAGTAAATAACACACCGTTTATTGCAACATCGGAGCCTTTTTCTTGAATTTCCAACATGTCTAAAAATTTCTGTCCGCCAAAATGTCTTGAAAAGGGTTCTAAAGATTTTTGTCTATACATGAATATAACAGCGTAGCCATTGTCTAAAAAATACTCGGCAGAAGCTGCTCCTCTAGTGCCGGCACTGAAGTTGTCAACGAAACGCACTGTGTTGTGCTCTAAAGGTACAGTCGTCCCACCAGACTGAAATGAAGAAAGTTGAATCAGTTTAAAAGTTAGGTGGGATTATGATTATAAGTGTCGAGGTATAGTACACAGACTAACAGTCAAGAGTACTATTTTATTAGGCTGGTGATGTTTGCAGAAGTCTGTTATTTGCTGACGATGTTCTGGGAGCTCTGCTGGAGGCGCATGACTTGCATAGAAATGCTCCCATTCTGCTGTGGACATTATTCCGGCCTGGCTGTCAAACACCCAACTGTCACTTTCGATGACAGCTGATAACACGTGACGCACTATTGTTCCAGTGCTGTCAACTACCAACTTTTTAATTTATTAATATTACAAAAGAATCATTTTCAAAATTTCAATGGCTCAAAAGTTTGTGAAAGCTTTCAACGCCGATAGTTTTTTTTACTATTCTGATACACCGACTTAAATTTCTATAACATGCTTTCCAATTTTTGATGTGAGAGATTCAAGTTTAGGATTGACTCTCATCGTAGGTTTAAGATTGCAGATCAATTGAGGTTGTGTAGGAATATAGCACGACTTGTGCTATTACGAATCAAAATCAGTGATCACATCATCGATCCTGTACAAACAAGCATAACTCAAGGGCAACGTCCCCTTCGACCATTCCAGAAGAAAGAGTTCATCGCTTGATCGTAAAACGAATGAAACCCAACAGTGATGTCATCAGGAAACTAACACGTGTCCTAAAAGTCGTTAGCTCGTGGCACACGACCGCATTCTTAAACGAACGACGTCCTGGCGCTGACCCCATAGCGGATGCGGTGCATCCGCTCTAAAATCGCCAGACAAATTGAACGACAGATTAACGGACGGCTGCTTCAAATGCAATTCTCGTCTTCTCGAATGATAGATTGCATATCATATGATGGGTAACCTTTCGATGTGCACAGATGCAATTATTAAAATGGTAATTATTAAAATTGAGTTGGGTCAAGATTCGGAACTTATCGAATCTTCCCTTATTAAACTCGCCTGAAAGATCCAACTCAATTTTAATAATAACCATTTTAATAATTGCATCTGTGCACATCGAAAGGTTACCCGTCATCTGATGTGCAATCAATCATCCGAGAATACGAGAATTGCATTTGAAGCAGCCGTCTGTTAATTTGCCGTTCAATTTGTCTGTCGATTTTAGAGCGCATGCACAAAACCCCTATAAAGCACGCGCCCCGAAAACAAGTCAACACGTGTCCCTAAAACACGTGTCCTGGAAACGAAGACAAAGCATCTGCACACGGCACGCTTCAAGCCAGAACGTATATAAAGCGACGCACCAGCTCCAGACGCCAGAGTGAACCTCTGGAGTTCAACCAGCTCACTTCTCCGAAGCCCAACCTCTTCGTATATACAATAACCATTGTAACAATTGAACAAAAATAAACGATCCTCTTGCAAACACAAACGGTGTTTTCTTAGACCGGAACACGGTCAACACATCTGTCCCGCGTACTAAATTGGTGACCACCGACTACTTAAGTTGTTAGTAAAACTAGTTCGTTGAATTTTGCGGACAGTATTATTCCGTACATCAATACTGCGGACATATTTTTCCGTATACGATGATTCTAGTCAATGATTTTACGTATAGGTCTGTTACTGAGAGTTCTCGTACTCACACAGGTGCGTATGAGAGGGACAGAGCGTCTTTTTACTATTGAATGCAGTGTGACAGCATGCTATACACATATTCACTGACACTACACAAGCGGATTTGTTCGCGAAAATTCTCGGTAACATACCTATACGCAAATTATTCCGCACACACGTGGATTCTCAATACTGTAACATGGTAACTAAATGGACTCGTGGGTGAACAGTAGATACCCCCCGGATCAGGCTAAAGGGACTGAGAAACTGCCCGAGCAAAGGATACGCTGAAGTTCTCACAGACCTAGGCGAGTTCGTGCGTAAACAATACACTCGACAGGGTAGACCTTTACACATCTAGACAATAGACACACTAACGGATCAGGGAAGCTGTGATATCCTATGCTATAGATCGAATATTGGAGTGAGCGGTGGTTCCGTATGGACCTTCCAAATCGTTGAATAAATGCTGCGAAGTGACTTTGGCCTTTCATTTAGATCCTGAACCCACCCTTGCGTAACAATATTGTAACGTGGGGAGCATGAGACAGCATGTCCAGATCTAACGGAATTCATGCCTAGACAATAAACACTGAATTTGGATAACGGGACCGTAAAGTGACATATTGGAGTTCTCACAGACCTGGTTGAGTTCATTAAAAAACAATAGATACGTCAGGTCAGATAATGGACACGCGTCGGATCACAGAGGCTATGCTGTGCAACTTATCTTTTAAAAGGAGATACACACGATATACCAGATAATCTAGATTGAGCGGCAGTTCTCTATGGACCTTCTGGGTCGTTGAATAAATACTGTGAAGTGACTTTGACCTTTCATTTGGAACCTGTACTCACCGCTACTCTCTAAAAAATCTCTCCACAATATTTGTGTATGGAATAATGCTTTCCGCATAAATTCGTTCACCAGTAAAGCCATCGTTGCTTTTAAATATGTTGGAAAGATATATATTCAAATTAATATTTAAAAGGGAAAGAAAATAAACAAGCAAATCTTGTGATATATCGATTTTTGGTAAACGGACTACTAGTCATATGTGAACCAGTTACAGGAAAATCGGTCGCTCTAGATCGGTCACACGTGATCACCCGTCACGCTTAAACTGGTCACACAAAAAAATTATTCACAAATACTTTTTATTTAGGAAATTTTTATTATTATCGACTAGACATATGTTCGAGCCAAAAGCCCTCGTTGGCCGTCGCCGTTGGTTGTGGTCTTCGCGAGGAGTTCGCAGGCATCTCATCTGACGCTCGCATCCGAGAAAGTTGGCAATCGCTTTTGCGTTCATTTCACATTTCACAGTGTCTATGAAAACACTGATTGTGTTAGTAAGAGGATCCTTTATTTATCTTCACTTGTTACAATAGTAATCATATGTACAAAGAAGCTAGTTTCTCAGCCTCGGAGCGATGAATTCTTTTATTTTTTATTTTATTAATTGAAAAATCAACAGACAGGATGTACATAGATATGTATAAAAAAAACAAATAGTAAATAAATAATATATGTAACATCCGAGTCCAATAATAGATTTTTACAAAAATTAAAAAGATAAATATAAGAAAAACAAATTAAAAAGTAAAGAATAAAGGCATGACAAAATATGTAGAACATTGCATAATTAAACTATAGTATTAAAATATTTGGAAAAGGTTATAAAATAGAATATAAGAAGAAATTGAAATTTACAAATATAAAACAAATGAAAAAGGTAAATACAAAATAAGCAAATGAAAAGGAAAATAATGAAAGCTATAATATGAATTAAATAGCACATTACATAACTAAACTAAAGTATAAAAATATTGGAAAAATAGAATAGGAGAAGAAATGAATCAATCGGTCAAGATTCTCTTGATGTTAGACCTGAATTGATGTAGGGAAATACCAAATAGATCAACCTCATTCAGCTCTCCGTTAAACATACGATAAACGCGCTGCAGATAAAAATATTTTTGGGAATTAGTATTGAAATGATCAAGTGAAAAGAGTGCAACGCGTCTAGAGTACCGAACTGGGATTCTGAAATTAACCTTATTCAGTAAATCAGAACAATCAAGGAAACCATTTATGTGCTTAAAGAAGAATATAGCATCAGTATGTCGTCGCCTGACAGAAAGATTGTCAAAAGAAAGGATTTTTAAAATGTTGGAAACAGTAGAATGGGTATAGGTAGGAAAAAGGTAGCGTAAGGATTTAATAAATTTAAGTTGAACTTTCTCAATACAATTAATATGGGATAAATAAAAAGGTGACCAGATAATTGAGGCAAATTCAAGGTGAGACCTTACAAAGGAAAAATAAAGTAATTTTAGTACATTCTTCTTTCTTCTGGAATAGTCAAATTGGACGTTGCCAGAGATTCATTCTGCATGTTAGTACAAGAGCGATGATTATGCCATCGTAAGACTCGGCTATTGTTGTGAAATATGTATATGAGATCACTGGCTTTGATTCGGAATAACGTTTCATTTAAATGTTGACTTTGCGATGGAAAGTCATAAGCAGACAAACTAATACCGATCATTTGTATGTATTAAAGAAATCCTTGTCGTTATTAAATCTATCGCGTTACAGACAGATTTAAGAACATATGTTTTCATTTCATATACTTATGTATGTACCGAATAGCCGATTTAGAATAAAACAAGAATTCAGATGTTCAATGAAAATTTTTGTATTGAAAAAATGCAATTACAGGGTATTGAATACAAGATATAAGATCTCAGTGGTGCTAAATATATACGCTACCATTAAGCCAAACTGCTGGCTAAATAGTATAGTATATAATAAAGGTTAATACAGCTGCTTTAATTGTATGTATTTTTTTTATTTACATCAAAATATAATTCCTCAGATTGAATATTACTATACAAAGATTCTATGATGTAATTCAAAGATGTATCTAAATATTCAAAAAATATTAGGGCATAAAATTTATAATTTCCATTACATGTAAAAAAATTTCAAAAATGACAATATTTACAATTAAAAAAAACAACAGTAAAAGTAAAAAAAAAGTAATAGCATTAAATTAATTTGAATGGAATTTATCGAGTGTGGGATTTCAAATGATTCGAAAGTGAAGATTTATGAATAAATGATTTTAAACAAATTTCACAGGTGTAAGTCTTTTCCCCCGTGTGACACCTTAAATGTACTACAAGATCAGGTTTTCGAGTAAATGATTTTAAACAAATGTCACATTTGTATGGTTTTATCCCTGTATGTAATTTTTCATGTGACACAAGGTTAGATTTTTGGGTAAATGATTTTAAACAAATTTCACACTTGTGATGCTTTTCTCCCATGTGACATTTTAAATGTAACACAAGGCCATAATTTCGAGTAAATGATTTGAAACAAATTTCACACTTGTGAGGCTTTTCCCCCGTGTGAGACTTTAAATGTACCACAAGAACAGATTTTCGAGTAAATGATTTTAGACAAATGTTACATTTGTGTGGTTTTATCCCAGTATGCCTTTTTTTATGTGACACAAGGTTAGATTTTTGATTAAATGATTTTAAACAAATTTCACATTTATATGGTTTCATCCCAGTGTGTAATTTTTCATGTTTCACAAGATTTTTTTTTTCAATAAATGATTTTGAACAAATGTCACACTTGTAAGGCTTTTCCCCCGTGTGGGTTCTTAAATGTGTTACGAGTCTACGTTTATCGATAAATGGTTTTAAACAAATGTCACATTTGTGTGGTTTTATCGCAGTGTGTATTTTTTCATGTTTCACAAGATGACTTTTTTGAGCAAACGATTTTAAACAAATGTCACACTTGTAAGGCTTTTCCCCCGTGTGAGACCTTAAATGTACTACAAGATGAGTTTTTTGAGTAAATGATTTTAAACAAATGTCACATTTATATGTATTTATCCCAGTATGCAATTTTTCATGTGATTGCAGGGTGGATTTTTGAGTAAATGATTTTAAACAAATGTCACATTTGTATGATTTTATCCCAGTATGCAATTTTTCATGTGATCGGAGGTTGGATTTTTGAGTAAATGATTTTAAACAAATGCCACATTTGAATGGCTTTTTTTTATTATGTAAAACAGGTTTAGATTTACTGAGAAATGTATGTGAACTAATTTCACAATTCTTTTGGTGAATTGTCGGTAATGAAGGCTCATCGTCCCATATTACATCTTCTAACAAAATTTCTTCAGTCTTGATCTTCAAACAATCATCTAACCTCAGTTGAGACGTTTCGTTGCTTCGAAAACAAGCCTTTCGAAAGTCGATTAACAATTCCAGATTGGTCTTACACGAAAGACAGACCGTGTCCGGCAACCCGTCGCCCCTTTTAACCTGCAGATGAAAAACAGTAGGATTGAGCGGTGAGAAGATTAACCAAATGGGTTCACAATAGTTGCAACGTGTAAGAAGCAACCGACATGAATTTGACAGCAGGTCCGAATGCGTTGCTCCAGACGCTCTGGATGAGACGGGACGGTGAAGATCGAGACGGAAGTGTCGGCCGGAGCTGATCCAAGACAAAGCCTACACTCCATCATCTTTGTATGAAATAGTACCGAGTTGACTTTCCGATCAACTTATGTACTTCTCGAGCAGTTCGGTGTCGCCTAGTGCGAATCACTTTCCAGCTAGTATTTATTAAGATTAAACCATTGATGTATAATACACTACATGGGCCCTGACGTGTGGTTTTGGTCGGAGATCTTGTCTTCACTAACTGAGGGGTGCGGGGGGTTTAATTAGCGGGGAAGTTGGGAAAAAAAAAGATTTTTTTCCCTACGACGCAGCGGTACCTACCTACCTACTGAGAGAAACTGTGCATGCGCCATGTATTTTGCATGCGCCAAAAGAGAGACCAGTATAAAGCGTGAGG
Organism: Arctopsyche grandis; assembly: GCF_051622035.1. Taxonomy (NCBI): domain Eukaryota; kingdom Metazoa; phylum Arthropoda; class Insecta; order Trichoptera; family Hydropsychidae; genus Arctopsyche; species Arctopsyche grandis. The sequence continues at coordinate 33,362,919 of NC_135360.1, forward strand.
GCGGATCTATGTGTATTATGGGTCTACGTGACGAGACAGAATGTTAAATTACAGAAAACACAAATATCGGAAGGCAAAGATCGAAAATCGAAAGATAAAAAAAATGGTGCATCGTAAACGGTACATACTCACGTACATACTCCTACAATATTCCGTTTGTTACAGACATTACTAACAAACTAACCAGTAGATTCTATGAAAGAATCAATAATAAGCATACTAACACACTTGTGAAGAGTCTCGGTGATTACAACAAAATGTCTATACCCTTCAGGTATAAACACAGATTACCTAAACACAATCTGCTTTAGGTCATCGACTTTAGAGAGTCTTTAATTAATATTATGTATTAGATGTATTATGAACATTTATAAGGATTGTAAATAGGTTTTTGAGCTCTATTTCCTATTATGCTTTAGATTAACATTAGAATAATATAATACTGTGATTACTAACCAAATTAAATTAAAATTGTAAAATAGAAAATGATCAGTAGATCAGTAGCTATTAAAATAGATATAAGATGTATTGTGAACATAATTTCGTAATAATAAAAAGCATTTAAAAATCAAAAATCAAAACATACTCCTACATTTTGTCGATTTAAAATACGTATTATCTGGTCGAAGCGCAACTGTCTCATTCACTCAATATATATGTATATTGATATATATTGTCGCATTCACTCAATATATACATTCATTCAATATATATATCGAAGAAAGGAACGGCAACAAAATTAAGGTTTCAGGTGTACAGCCCTCTTAATGCTGTTGGGTAAAAGTTTATCCATAATAAGTTTAATATAGCCACAGCCTAGTGCACTGGTAAAGCTATTGCATTCCAGTAAATAATATATTGTGGGTAGGCCAAATACGCTGATGGTGAGGTCTTGTGGCTGTTGGAAAAGCACAGATCGACCTTCTTCTATTTGAATTTTACGATTTTTTTAATTGTTGTGACGGATCCAATAAATTAGAATCCTCCCCTCAGATTCTCGCAAATTTTAGTTATTAGCATTTCGAATTCGTTGAATCTTATAAATCTTATACCTACATAAAGTATTTCTCGCAAATTTTCCATGTATCAAAAATTTGTTGATTGTCCATAGATGTCTCTATTTGCATTTTATATACTATATAGTGCATTCGTGGGTGATCAAAAAAAGATTTAAAAAAAGTGCATGGTAAACGGTACATACTCACTTAATTTGCGCGAGCAGGATACAACAGGAACAAGAGAAACATGCTTTTCCTCCCGTATTCTGCGCGCGCACATTAATACGGGAGGAAAAGCCTGTTCCTCTTGTTCCTGTTTTATCCTGCTCGCGCAAATTAAGTGAGTATGTACCGTTTACAATGCACCAACGTTTTTTTGATCTTTCGACTTAAGATCTTTCGATTTTCGATCTTTGCCTTCCGATATTTGCGTTTTCTGTAATTTAACATTCTGTCTCGCCACGGAGACCGGTGTATTATATATCAATGGATTAAACTTTGATTTGACATTCGAACTGTCAAAGTGAAATGAACGCAGAAGCGATTGCCAACCTTCTCGGATGCGAGCTTCAGATGAGCTGACTCTGATGAGATGCCCGCGAACTCCTCGCGAAGACCACAAACAACGGTCATGGCCACGGCCACGAGGGCTTTAGGCTCGAACATATGTCTAGTCGATAATAATAAAAATTTCGTAAATAAAAAGTATTTGCGAATAATTTTTTTGTGTGACCATTTTTTTATTTTTGGGTGTGACCAGTTTTCACGTGTGACCAGTTTAAAGCGTGACGGGTGATCACGTGTGACCGATCTAGAGCGACCGATTTTCCTGTGACTGGTTCACATATGACTAGTAGTCCGTTTACCAAAAATCGTTATATCACAAGATTTGCTTGTTTATTTTCTTTCCCTTTTAAATATTAATTTGAATATATATCTTTCCAACATATTTAAAAGCAACGATGGCTTTAATGGCGAACGAATTTATGCGGAAAGCATTATTCCATACACAAATATTGTGGAGAGATTTTTTAGAGAGTAGCGGTGAGTACAGGTTCCAAATGAAAGGTCAAAGTCACTTCACAGTATTTATTCAACGACCCAGAAGGTCCACAGAGAACTGCCGCTCAATCTAGAATATCTGGTATATCGTGTGTATCTCTTTTTAAAAGATAAGTTGCACAGCATATCCTCTGTGATCCGAAGCGTGTCCATTATCTGACCTGACGTATCTATTGTTTTTGAATGAACTCAACCAGGTCTGTGAGAACTCCAATATGTCACTTTACGAATAATTTTTTTGTGTGACCATTTTTTTATTTTTGGGTGTGACCAGTTTTCTCGTGACCGATTTTAGCGTGTGACTGTAGAGATATAGCACGACTTGTGATATCACCTATTTCCCTCATCGAACCTAATCTGTACAAATGACATCATCACGTCCTCTTCTCGTACACGAAAGTTAGCCGTGGCCGAAATACTTCGTCCAGCTTACCCGTAAAGGCGATTCGACTCGCTCCAGATACGCAATCACGAGTACACGGGAAATTCCAAGGAGCTACGCAACTACGCATCAAACATAGAACACAAAGGAAGACCTCGACCCCGTCGGAATCTTCCAGAACGTGATCTCACCAGCCCAGCTACGCGTTGCTCAAGCAACACCTTTATAAACCAGTGCGTCGTCCCCAGATGCCAGTGAGCTTCAGGAACTCGACCTAGCTCGTTCCAGTGAATCCTCTACCTACTTCGCTGTACATACAAATACACCTGTATTAATCGAGTAATAAAGATCCCCTTCAAAATTCAACTGAATTTCCATAGGCCGGGAAACGGTCCAAAACCTTCAACCCGCAGTTTTCTCGTGACCGATTTTAGCGTGTGACCAGTTTTAGCGTGACGGGTGATCACGAGTGACCGGTTCACAATTGACTAGTAATCACCGAACCCGATTTTTACCCGATGACTCATGACTGTTAAATACGCTGCTACGGCCAAATAACAGTGACAGCTGTCAGTCATGGCGGATCCGAAGTACGAGAACTTGCCCGGCATTGTAAGTCATCAAAATTGCTCATTTTTCAAACTATAGCGGAAATTTTAAAGGCAAAAGTCTTTGATAGATGTATTTTTAAAAAGTTATGTTTAAATCGATAAATTCCCTCAGACGGAACACGTGTTATCCAAAAGTAGGAGTGGCCTTTTGGAAAATTTATTTTTCAGTATATATGTAATACAAATTAGACGTCATATGAAAAATAGAAGAAGAGTTAACTTTTCAATAGCAACTACTACTTATATAAAATACTATTAGACTTTTTGCAGTGTCATACATATTTTACAATTGTATTGATTTGTTCTTTCCATCTAGGCCTATGATCAGCCAGACGTTTACGAATCCGGAGACCTGCCGGAGGCCGACCAGCAAGATGAAAATTCCGAAGAAGAGAATGAATGCATTGAAAAGATGAACATATCCGTCAGCGACTCGTTCCAAAAATTCAAAGGGAAACAAGTCATCGGCAGCGTAGACTTTTCAGATAGAATCAGCAGAAAAATCAGAACGGGTTACAAGTCAGTAATTCATCCGTCTCAGTGACGATATGCATCGACCTTTTTTTTATTAATTAGAGTCGAAATGTTTCCACAGATGCGGAGAATGGGAGTTGGCAGCCAACGGAGAAGTCGAAACACCGTTGCAACGTCTTCAACGGCTCAAGTGCGAAACGACGGATCTCTTGGAAGAATTAGTTGACTTACAAAAAAAAGGACCTGACGAAGAAAAAGTAAGCAGTATATACTCGTTGTATTCCTACTTCTAATGTATCCTGCTATGTTGGCTGAAAGTAAAAATGCTGAATTGTACATTATAGGCCTCACTCAAAGAGATGGCGTCCCAAGTAGAGTCTACCAAGCACATTTTAGATGAGATGCACTTCGAGGAAGGCGGAGAGACTGATCCTGGATCTGAAAAGCTTAAGTAATAACGCATGGGTGCTAGTTTAGTATGCGATCTACCTTGACGTTTTTATTTTAATATGCGGTCTCACTGTCTCAGCTCTCGCGTGTGACACTGAGACTGAATAATACCGACCCTAACAACCTAATCTTAAATGAATAGGGCCAACCTTAACTTAACCTAACCTATCCTGACCCTTAAATAAATAGGTGTCGGCTGATACGACATGTTTTTTTTGTGAAAATATTGATGAAATAAAAATATATATCTTAGCAACCAACTTAAGTTAAGGCTGGTCCTTTAAAACACAAAAATTACATTTACAGCGAAAAACATACACAATGATTACAAATTAAACTTTATTTGTACATTAACCCTTTGCGCGCGGCAATAAATATAGCGAACAAGCCCTGTACATGGCACCTTTTTCGCGAATTTGGCAATCGAGTTTTCGACCTTAAATACGGATTTTAATATTTACTCAAGTAACTAGATATGTTAATTAACACATACAGTATTATTTTAAACAATAAAATACATAATATATCTCGTAGTTTTGGCTTAATTGTCAAATAATCATTCTTCCTAAAATTGAGACGTGACGTCACATAAACGAGGTTTCAGTATGGTTCCACAAAAAACTAATTTTGACTGTTATATATTCATTTTAAGCAAATTGAATAGATGGCATTCAACTCTCAGTAATATATTCAACCAATTTTGAACCTTAAAGCAGTTGAAATAGGCGCATATAAGGCTCAAAATCCCGTGCAAAGTTCAGAAATTCTATGGAAGACAGCCGCGCTACAGACTTGTCGCGCAAAGCTTCCATAGAAGACGGCCGCGGGCAAACGGTTAAGCGTCAGGATAGGTTAGGTTAAGTTAAGTTTGGCCCTTTAACCTTTCCACCGCGTACGACTACTATACATGTCCTAGCGAACATGCCCTCAGCGCGCGAGACACGCATAGATGTCTTGGAAGTTCCAACTTATATAAGAGCCGTCTATTTTATAACTAGGTTGAAAATATTACTAAATGTATACTTTACCAAATTCAATAGATGGCAGTAGTAAAAAAAAAATAAATATAGGTTGTAAAATTCAAAAAAATATTACAACCTATATTTATAGTCGAAAACGCGATAAAAAAATCCGCAAAAAAGCAGCCGCGTACAGGGCATGTTCGCTAAATTTGGTGACGCGGGCAAAGGGTTAAAAAACAAAAATCACATTTAAAGCGAAAAAAATACACAATGATTACAAATTAAAATTTATTTGTACATTAGCGACAATACATATCTCTTGACGAAATCTTAAATGAATAGGTCCAACCTCAATTTAACCTAACCTATCCTGACCCTTAAATAAATAGGTGTTGGCTGCTAAGATATGTTTTTATTGCTATGATACAAAAAAAAAAAAAAAAATAGTCGACTGCAATTCGAAGGTAGATCGCATGCTAAGGTAGACCGCATACTAAACTACCACTTTGCATTTATTAATACTTTTGTGATTAGGAAATTGTTGGATCAAGCGAGCGAATCATCCAGCAAAGGAACGGCAGCTACCACTGTGATCAAGTTGAGACCCGATGTTAACAATCTCGTTCAAACTACGAGACTGGCCCAATTGGAACATCGGTAATAGTTTTATTTACAGCATTTAGATTTGTAGTTGGCGATTGCAAGTTTACACGTATTGTATTTGATCGTTTTTATGTTGATATAGTCTGCATAAGTTGGAGTCAGCCGTCGGTCCAATTCCGGATAAGATGGAACGCGTGGCCGGTTCTTTGAGCGTTGCCAACAACAAAGGTTTGATCTCTACGGCGAATATGCTTGCGTCACGAATGGCTCTGTTACAGCCGTCTCAATTAGACGCTGCCGAACAGCGACTGGCGAGGCTTCTGCCGGCCATGGAAGCTTTGCGCTCGGCATTGCCTAACGATCCCGAGAGGGATCAAAAGGTACAGTCTGATGTTGATTCACTCGAAGAAGACCACCTGTGAGTCGGATTGTGAATGTAATGGGATTTTTGTTTTAGATAAGTGAATTGTACGATATGGTGAAGAAGACGGAAGGCATATCGCACACTCAAATCCTCGAAAGGATGCAAGCTCTTGAAGCTTTACATAAGCAAGGTAAATTTAATATAACCGTTTTGTCGTTAATTACAATTAATGCACCGTTATTAGGGCTGTATAGAAATACTGTACTATAAGACAAATTTGTTCGCGGATAATGAATGATAAAGTGAACCCACATTATTATTGCTATAGTCGATCTAGTGAGTCTTAAATAATTCTTAAGAGGGCTGGACAGCAGCGCCTTGTCAATACAAACGTACTATACTTCTCCCTTCCTCAATTATGGCACTAGAGAAATTATTTTTTAATATGCTATGTATATCCACCATTGGGGTGCATCTATCGTTTTATTTTTTTGATTAATTATTTTTTATATGAGCTAGGAGCCGCCAAACATCTATAAAATCGCCTCTTTTTTACACCCACGAAACGAGTCCAGCGTGCTTGTTTAACGGTCGATTTAAAAAAAAATACGCCGATAGATGCACAGAAAGTATCTTTCTCATACTGATGATGAAATTTTTTTAAAAATTGGTCCAGTCTTGGAGGAGAAAATAGGAGAATACGAAACCTCGATTTTGTCAATTTAAAATACGTTTTATCTGGTCGAAGCGCAACTGTCGCAGTCACTCAATATATATATTGATATATATTGTCGCATTCACTCAATATATACATACACTCAATATATATATCGATGAAAGGAACGGTAACAAAATTAAGGTTTCAGGTGTACAGCCCTCTTAAGGACGTAAAATATATTTTTTTTAATCATGGTTGTGGCTATTTGTAGGTACTATATCTGCGACAGGCGCAAAGTCTTCTGCGCATGCGCGTGAACTTGCATTTAATGTATGCTAGACTTGTTTAATCAATTGTTCATTATACATGAGGCAAATAAATTTCACACGTTATTATAATAGATTTATATCATTTAGCTAGTTCGCGGCTTGTACTTGTATGTAGGTATTATACGTTGTATATGATAATAATTTTCTAACAATTAATAATATTAACTAATTTGGATTATACTTTACTCTACGTTCGTTCGTTCGAGTTCGAACTAAATTTTAAGAGGTTTAAAACAAAATTTTAACAGTAAACACGCTGACAGTGACAATTCACGCGCATGCGCAGAAGGCTTTGCGGCTGTCACAGATATAGTACCTACAAATAGCCAATAATTCGCAGATATAGTACCTGCAAATAGCCAGTAATTTGCAGATATAGTAGCTGCAAATAGCCACAACCTTTAATTGTTTAACTACATATATAATATTATTACAATATAATTCAATGCAACGTCTTTAATAATATTACTGTAAGTTATGCTGTCCATAACATGACGTTGACAATTACTTTTACCGTCTAAAAAAATATAAATTTCCATTAATATAATATATTTATATACGTATTCCATAAATAAATTAATAATATCAACGACTTACGTATTTTATGTTTTTTTTTATTTTATAATGTAAATATTTCAAAATACGAAACAGCGGAGCGGAGACTAAACAATATTTTATTCCGATGTTTCTTCTATTGCTTGTGATTCTTTATTGTTTTAAAATACTTATAATTAATAATCTAGCGAATTTTAAAATCAAAAATATACTTTTTTTTATGCAGTTTTGAGCTTTATTGAGCCAGTTTTATATTTCACTACATTATCAAGGATTGGTTTTCTATCTCAATGTTTTATTTTATTTTATTTTAATATACTAATTCGAACGATACGCTAGAGTAGTAATCTTTATTCTACATCTCGCTCTTGCATCATGCATACTGTCGTCAATAACAGCATTTTTAACTCAATTTAAAATCATTTACCGAAAACCAATCCTTCTAAACATAGTGAAATGTAAAACTGGCCCAATGGATAAAAAAAAGTATATTTTTAAACGCTTAGACGCCCAGCCGACGCGCTGAGCGTATAATAGATACGGCTGTTTGCGCCTTAAGGCGCTCTGGGCAGCTAAGCGGTTAACTTTTAAAATTCGCTAGATAAATAATTAAAAGTATTTTAAAGCAATAAAAAATCGTAATCAATAGAAAAAACATCTGAGTATTGATTCTAATACTCACTTTTAGCACAGAAATAACAGATTTTGAGTTAAATACTGCAAAAGTCAGAAAACTGTTGCATCTTTTCAAACGCTCATATATCCCATAATCGAGAGCAAACCAACAAAAATCAATTTCATATTCGAATTCAGTGGATCAAACTTAGTAACGATTGATTAGTCTCCGCTCCGGTATTTTTTTTTGTTACTCAGTTTAATTAGAGACCTGAATTTTTGGCATTTTGCGACAAAATTGTTACTATTGTCTAAAAATTGTCATTTTTTTTGGTCATGCTAGCTAAATTATGTTTCAAAGTATTGAAATGATCTTTATGTCGGAAACCCATTGAACGACTTTAATATAAAAAAAATCACACTGACTGTACGTACAATCACGATCAGTTGGATTTCAATGTTTCAATTGTATATTTTTGCAGCGAGCGACTTTGGCAGATCAGTCAACGAGCTTCAAGCTTTGCAAAACACCATCACGGCCAGCGTGCAGAACAACAAAACCCTGCTGCAGGGCGTGCAAGAGATATTCGCCAACAACCTCGATCATATTCAAAAAGAAATCAAGAAGCTCGACGAACGAATCTCCAGTCTGACCAAGAAATAACCATATTGTCGATTTATTTATTGAAAACGTTTACACGTTTATGTATGTAATCATACATTTTTGATTTGCGAACGCTAGGAATGCTCTCAAACATGTATTGTGATTATTTAGATCGTCGAAGCGGAGCAACGTTCCAAGTTTACATTTATTTTCACCGTATTTAGCACCTCGTATAATTATCATATGAATAAAAAAGCTAACTTATAATTTTATAAACGATTAAATGCTTACAATGTAACACTTTTCATATCTATAAAAATAATAATTTATATGAAATATTTTTGGGCGGAGTAGGTAGTACGTTAGTCATGCAAAGTTTGTACTTTTGAAAGAAACTAAATAAAAAAAAAGCTTTTTATTAAAATATTTATCTAAAAAAGCGTTTTATTTCACGTGAATAGCACACAATGTGTTGCTATCGCATTTTATTTCAGTCAAAGATGTATCTATGGTAACAATTAGCTTGTTTGCAACAAGCATTTGTATTGAATATATACTTCATCCAGAAGACACAAAAATTTCGATTGTAAGTATGAATGCTTTTCTTATCATTTAGAGTGTCATAGAGTCGATTGACACAATTTAGAATGCTCTGTTTGACACCAAATGTCGTTTTTGATACTACGTACATTAAATATTCAGTTTCCTGCTTCTATTACATGTTACTAATTTCCAGTTTGCCAGTAGAATATTTCTCGCATGGTTTAGATCCTTTTTGCAGACCCATGTTGTATGAAATTTGACTTGAATATTATGTATCTACATACGTATGTAGATTCGAGCAAAGTGAGGTTCATTTCACTTTCACCGAGGGATTTTTGTCTTTCTGATTGTGAAACGTTAAACTGATGTCAAATGGCAGAGCTATGAATACTTCTTGTCTCTCAACCACAATAGGATTGAAGAGTTCCAAGAAGAATGCTCTGATTAGTGGCGCAATTTCGAGAAATCTCAATTTTCAAAGGCGCTCAAGAAGAGCTTATGCAGTAGATTTCCATACTAAAGGTTTAGCACCTTCGGATAACATACAAATACCTTTTGACGCTTTTTTGTGAAATTCTATTGCTTTAGTTCATCTTGAGCATCTTTAAAAGCATCTAAAAATGTCTCGAGACATCACTGGATTAGTCAACCATTTCTTTATGAGTCTTAAGATGATGATAGATCTTTAATCAATTATGATTGAAATCTTATAGCGTGTAGGTATTCTTCATCCAACAGATGGGAAGGCGTTCTGAAACGTGTCAGTTGTTTTAATGTTTCATTTGTATTTACTTCGTTGAGCATTATCGCTTATAAGATGACTACGATGATAAGAATTTTCAAAAATTAAAATATAATATATGCATTTTATTATATAGATGTCGTGGGGACTTCCGAAACTGCCTGGCTTTTCATTCGAAGACGTGACCAAGACAAACTTTCACGTACCTCGTAAGATAGATTACGTTAATGGATATCCCATAGTCCGGTGTGACGGAAGAGCCGTAGGCGGTAGTTCTATGGATGCTGATGGCTCTAATTATATAGACGTCAGCGATGCGTTGAAGTAATCTAAAAAATCCTATTTACAATATTCTTCTAGTGTTGAGATTATTATAAAAATTTCTTCATTGGCAGTTTTGATCCATCGTTGATGTACGGCCGAACTAAAGATGATTCGATTCCGATTCCAAAACCTCACTGGGTGAGATTCGACAAGAAGTTTTTAACATTCAAAGGTCACTTCGTGCAAGAATTTCCCGAGCTTACAATACGGAAAATCATTTTGATATATTACCTGGAAGATGATACAATAACTGTCGTGGAGCCTCACATTCATGTATGTTCAACTGTTGTAATATAGAGTGGGTCAATTAGACTAACGGTGTCTTGAATATGAACACTTTTATTGAAAAGTAAATATTTAACTAATTAAAATCAAACTAAGCATATTAGCAAATATTGTCCATCACTTTCTTTAGTGTAATCTCTGAATTTCGTTGAATATTTGCTTGGATGTTGTACTATAACAGTGGTTTCTGTGGACCCCCAGGGGACCCTGTGACCACTGAGGGGGTCTGTGGCAAATTAAAAATAAGTTGGGGGTGTCTACGAAAGGTTTAATATAAATAAAATATTTGTGACAAAAATATCTGTGCATTGTGTCATTCATCGACACCATTTAGTTGGCAAAAATCTTAGTGATCGTTTGCATAGCTCACTAGATTATGTTATTAGAGCAGTCAATACAATCAAAAGGAGTGCTTTAAATGAGAAATTATTTGCTTAGCTTTGTTTGGAAAATGATGAAGACTATAATCATTTACTATTTAACATCGAAGTTCGTTGGTTGTCTAGAAGTGCATGTGGGGGGTCGGTTTTATGCACTCTTTGATTCAGTGTTGGAATTCCAGGAAAGTAAAGACAATGAATTGAGGCTCAATTTAATTAATTCAAGAATTGACATAGCTTATATGACTGACTCATTTGCCAAATTTAACGAAACCATTTTGAAGCTACAAGGGGACCAATTAAATTTAATCAAAACTAAAAGTGTAATATTTGCGTTTGTTACAAAAAAAATTCTACACAAACAAAACTTGGGGAGACGGGGAACACTCTCAGTTCCTAAATCTTTCAAAATTGCAAAAACGAGATGAAGATTTGCTTGCTTATTGTCGACACTTAACGGCTCTTCATTCTGACCTCAGCCAAAGATTTGAAGAAATTCTTCACTTGGTTATCACAGATTGGATGTTGATCCCTTTTGCAAGTAGAACCACAAACTTAGATGAATCCATACTAATACAATTTATTGAATTATCCACAAATGAGGAGCTGAAACCAATGTTTGAACAAGAATACCACAAATTCCGGTTACAAAAACAGATACCAATTTTATATCCTGCATTATGGGTCACTGCACAGAAGCTGTTGATTGCTTTCCCATCTTCATATTTAGTAGAACGTGGATTTAGTGCAGTTATGAATCTCATGTTTGCTTTAAGAGGGGGTTCATGGGCAAAATAAGTTTGGGAGCCACTGTTCCATAACTTCTGGATTGTTTGAGGTTGATAAACATACTGTCTCCTTTAATTAATGTGTTCATTTTCAAGACACTAGTCCAGTGATTCTTAACCTTGTTGGAGATACTGACCTCCACCAGTTTCAAATGCGCATTCACCGAACCCTTCTTAAGAGGGCTGTACACCCGAAACCTTAATTTTGTTACCGTTCCTTTCTTCGATATATATATTGAGTGTATGTATATATTGAGTGAATGCGACAATATATATCAATATATATATATTGAGTGAATGCGACAGTTGCGCTTCAACCAGATAAAACGTATTTTAAATTGACAAAATCGAGGTTTCGTATTCTCCTATTTTCTCCTCCAAAACTGGACCAATTTTTAAAAAAAGTTCATCATCGGTATGAGAAAGATACTTTCTGTGCATCTATCGGCGTATTTTTTTTTAAATCGACCGTTAAATAAGCACGCTGGACTCGTTTCGTGGGTGTAAAAAAGAGGCGATTTTATAGATGTTTGGCGGCTCCTAGCTCCTATAAAAAATAATTAATCAAAAAAAAATAAAACAATAGATGCACCCCAATTGTGGATATTCATAGCATATTAAAAAATAATTTCTCTAGTGCCATAATTGAGGAAGGGTGAAGTATAGTACGTTTGTATGGACAAGGCGCTGCTGTCCAGCCCTCTTAATTGGCACCCGAATCATATGATTCGGGTGTGTGTCTTGACTTTCCCCGAACCCCTGGGGTTCGATCGAACCACTGCACTAGTCGTTTAATTGTTTATAATCCATCATTTATGTCTAAAAACGAACTAAATATGATATCACTCCGAGTGTTGATTTACAGAACTCCGGTTTGATGCAAGGGAAGTTGGTGAAGCGGAGTAGACTACCTAAGAACGACTGTGGCCAATTTTGGCATTGGAAAGACTTCAATGTGGGAATGGATTTCACCGTGCACGGTTATGCGATACACGTTTCTAGCTGTGACGAGTTTACCAGGGTGCGAAAAGGGGTTTGGTGCATCCGATCGAAAATCGCCAGACATACTGTGCTCCCGATACCTTAGTTCCGAATCTTGCCTTATTTAAATCGCCAGAAAGATCCAACTCAATTTTAATAATTGCATCTGTGCACACCGAAAGGTTACTCGTCATCTGATGTGCAATCTATCATTCGAGAAGACGAGAATTGCGTTACGACAGACTGATTAACAGACTGTAGGCATATAGTACAACTCAAACGATCTCATCATCGATCCTGTCCAAACACGCATAAACTCAAGGGCAACGATCCCTGTGACCGTGCCCGAAGAACACAAAAGAAGAACACGCTTCCCGCATTAACGCATGGCACACGCTCGCCTCTTAAAAAGGTTGACACGTGCTTCTTATACACGTGTCTTGGAAACAAAGGAAGAACACACTGAACCCATAAAACCACGAACTACGTCCAGGCGTATGAACCCATAAAACCACGCTCGCAGCATAACTAGGTCAGCGCGAGTACCCAAGAACAAAGGAAAATGCACACGACACACTTCAAGCCAGAAGGTATATAAAGCAACGCAGCAACTCCCACTGGCAGAGTGAGCCTCTGGAGTTCAAACAGATCACTTCTCCGAAGAAACCTCTTCGTACATACAATAACCATTGTACCGATTGAACGAAAATAAACGATCCTCTTTTAAACTACACAACATGTGTTTCGTTAGACCGGGATACGGTCAACATACCTTCCCTGTCTTACAAGACTGTCTAACTTAAACGCAATTCTCGTCTTCTCGAATGATAGATTGCACATCAGATGACGAGTAACCTTTCGATGTACACAGATGCAATTATTAAAATGGTAATTATTAAAATTGAGTTGGATGTTTCTGGCGATTTTAATAAAGCAAGATTCGGAACTAAGGTATCAGGAGCACAGTCTGTCTGGCGATTTTCGATCGGATGCACCGCACCGTGCGAAAAGCTGCTTACTGACGGAGAGATTTGTCAGGAGATTAATCCCAGCAGTTAAATGCATTTAATATTTTACTAAAAACAATATTTTACTATGTCTGATCCATTATTTGGTAGTGTTTTGAGCCGTTGAAAGACAGCGACCATTAGAAATAGCTACGACAAGCTCCGAATCTCTCCATCGGTGATCAATTTTATGGTCGTTGCAAATTGAAGATTTAACCAGCAATGGATTATGATCGCTTTTTGATTGTAGGAATTTATGACTTCGCAAGGTGTGGAAGTGTTCGATGACGAGATCACAGACGACGTTCAACCAGTACGGGATTATCGACGAGTGGAACCGAACAAAATCAATAGGAAATTGTCAAAGCATTTCTTGGACGATGATGGACGAGTTCTTCAGTAATTGGCGTGATGTACATACATACATATTATCGGGATGAATTTAATAATGTGCTTTGTTATTTTTAGATTCGATGCAATTTGGGACGATAGTAATGTCGAGCACGGTGAAGTGCGAAATTATAAAATCTTGTATTCCATCAACGATAAGACCGTTTCTATCAAAGTATGTAATTTGAATCGTTAATATATTATTGAATCACTGAGAAATTATTGTTATTTTATAATATAGGAGTGTCATGTGAAGAATGGGGGCCGTGATCCGTTTCCGATGCTTCTGCGTAAGACCAGGATATTTAAAAATTGGAGTGAAAGATCTGGTAATAATATGTGTTTGATTATTATATGTATATGTACGTATTTGACTAAATGTGATACAACTTGCTTACTTATGTAAGAGGGCTGGACACCAGCGCCTTGTCCATACAAACGTATTACACTTCTCCCTTCCTCAATTATGGCACTAGAGAAATTATTTTTTAATATGCTATGTATATCCACCATTGGGATGCATCTATCGTTTTATTTTTTTGATTATTTATTTTTTATAGGAGCTATGAGCCGCCAAACATCTATAAAATCGCCTCTTTTTTACACCCACGAAAAGAGTCCAGCGTGCTTATTTAACGGTCGATTTTAAAAAAATACGCGCATAGTTGCACAGAAAATATCTTTCTCATACCGATGATGAACTTTTTTTAAAAATTGGTCCAGTTTAGGAGGAGAAAATAGGAGAATACGAAACCTCGATTTTGTCGATTTAAAATACGTATTATCTGGTCGAAGCGCAACTGTCTCATTCACTCAATATATATGTATATTGATATATATTGTCGCATTCACTCAATATATACATTCATTCAATATATATATCGAAGAAAGGAACGGCAACAAAATTAAGGTTTCAGGTGTACAGCCCTCTTAATGCTGTTGGGTAAAAGTTTATCCATAATAAGTTTAATATAGCCACAGCCTAGTGCACTGGTAAAGCTATTGCATTCCAGTAAATAATAGATTGTGGGTAGGCCAAATACGCTGATGGTGAGGTCTTGTGGTTGTTGGAAAAGCACAGATCGACCTTCTTCTATTTGAATTTTACGATTTTTTTAATTGTTGTGACGGATTCAATAAATTAGAATCCTCCCCTCAGCTTCTCGCAAATTTTAGTTGTTAGCATTTCGAATTCGTCGAATCTTATAAATCTTATACCTACATAAAGTATTTCTCGCAAATTTTCCATGTATCGAAAATTTGTTGATTGTCCATAGATGTCTCTATTTGCATTTTATATACTATATAGTGCATTCGTGGGTGATCAAAAAAAGATTAAAAAAAAGTGCATGGTAAACGGTACATACTCACTTAATTTGCGCGAGCAGGATACAACAGGAACAGGCTTTTCCTCCCGTATTAATGTGCGCGCGCAGAATACGGGAGGAAAAGCATGTTCCTCTTGTTCCTGTTGTATTCTGCTCGCGTAAATTAAGTGAGTATGTACCGTTTACCATGCACCATTTTTTTTTTTTATCTTTCGACTTAAGATCTTTCGATTTTCGATCTTTGCCTTCCGATATTTGCGTTTTTTGTCGTTTAATATTCTGTCTCGTCACGAAGACCCCATACATATGTATGTAAAAAAATAGTGTTTTAGATTTCGATACAACTAATATTTATTTACTATAATGATATAGCTTTTTTTTGCAACAGTCAATTCGCCGATATTTGGTCAAGAGCGACAATCCGAAGATGAAGAATACTATGGCGAAGATGATTTGCTGATTGGTGAAACAATTAACATACTCGGTAGAGACTTCCTATTGTGCGATTGCGACGATTTTACCAGACGTTATTATAAGTATGTAAAATATACATATGTCCATATGAACACATATTTTATACATATATGTATCATCATCATCATCATCATCTACAGCAGCTCACCATCCACTGCTGGATGAAGGCCTCTCCAATACGCTTCCACTCGTCTCTGTTTTGCGCAACTATCATACATCTCACTCCACACATTTTCCTAATTATGTACGTCTACCAATCTTCCATGCGGTCTTCCTTTTACCCTTTTGCATTCTCTCGGGTACCATTCAAGCACTTATTTTGTCCATTCTTCTAGCCACGTGGCCCACCCATTGCCATTTCAATCTCTTTACTCTATCCACTACCCTTGTCATACTTCTCACCCACATGTTCCACTTTTTGTCTTTCCTCGTTATGCTGAGCATACTTCTTTGAGTGTATAGCTTCTTGGCGTTCAGTGTCCAAGTTTCACATCCATATGTCATCACTGGCAAATGCCTCAAAAAACTGCCATCCTCGAAAAAAGCTCTCCATATATGTATAATAGATTAAGCTTTAGAAGCGTATTCATCAAATTTATGTATGTGAACTATTCGATATTATTCTTGATGTTTTAGAAATGTGCTGAACATCGATCAAAGAGAACCGATTCGACCAGTTCAGCCGGAGAAAAAGATTCTACCGATGGTAAACATTTTTATTATCATACATATTTAGCCAGCCACTATATATTATACGGTAATTGGACTATTCGTAACATTGGGGTGGTCACAAAGACAATTTTTGCCATGAAAATCGCGAATACACAATATTTGGCACTCAAGTTCTAGTTACTATGATAATTATCGTTAGTATGATGGACTTTTCGGCTGCCAGATGTTCCGTTATAGAGATTTTAGTGACTTTGTGACCAGTAATCACCGAACCATATTATACATACATATAGTCTATAAAATTTACAATCTGTTTTATATATTTAATTTTCAGACGGTCGGTCCTCACATTGGAATCGGAGATCCTGACGATACGTTCATGTCATGTCTGTCGTTCCATCTGAAGCCGCCTCACAAAGATGTCGTGCAGTATAATCTATATGGAAACAAAGTACTGCGTTAAAAACGCATTTCGCGACACTTCTTTAAATAGTTGATATATAAAATGTCATTGAATTGGTTTTAGAATCTTCGCTATCTGTGTGAGATGATATCTGTTCATCCGGAAGATGCAGGACGTCGTTTTGTCTTATCATACCATTTAGCCGACGGTTTGATACGCATTGACGAGCTGCTGGCAGATAATTCAGGTCTGTCGGGGGGTCGGTTTAGTGGTCCTTCTAAACTACCCGTACCCGGCTGTGGTTTTGGCACTCACTACACTCCGGAGATGTTCTACATTGGTTAGTAGTTATTTTAGCATATACGTATGTTTATGAACAGCTTGAATCGACGGTGTTGTCTGTGCAGGTGCTATCATCATCGTGAAGAATCATAAGCTTCGAATCGTCAGCGCCGATCTGTTCGTTTACAATTATATGATGGAGAATCGAGATAAGTTCCCGTCGGAGATTGTGGAAAATCTCCGGCAGTATCATCTGCAGTGTGGAAATTTGAAGAGCGAATCGGCTCAGGTCTAGTTGAAGTCTTATTTCATGTTTGGTAGGCGTTTGAATTGTTTTATTGTAAAATTTCGGGCTTTTTTTTAGATCGTGTCTGGAGATATTGCAAGTATGGACGGACTGCTGAAGGAAACACAAGACTTCCGAACAGACAAGTATGTGTATAATCTTGATCTTATTCGGTGGTTCTAAATGATTGTAATACATTGATTTTTAGCTGGAGGCCTACAGAGTTGGCGGCTCCATTGCAAGCTATGGAGAGTGCCCAAATCTTGCCTGATAGTGAAGCTTCTAAAGTTGAAGATCAACCGGTCGTCTGCTTGACAGGCCCGGCTACCGTGGCTCATACGGTGCAAGATCAGATTGATGTAAGTGTTTAGATTTGTTTATTTATATGCATATTCTGTATTTGATGTGTAAATTGTGTGTAGGTTTCCCAACAGATGGATCGGAACAATGTCGAAGAAATTCCTGAAGATGATATGCCGAATTTGACTGTGACAAAGCGCGTCTCATTCAAAAACGTTCCGGAAAATCATGATGAATAAATTCTAGTACAATTGTGTCATATTGTGAATGTTCTTTTTTGTATGTAATAATAAAAATAAAGATTTTCAAGTTAATATAAATTTATTATTAACAAGTTTTTCCGCTTTAGTTATACAAGTAAAATAATAATTTAGAACTTAAGCTTTTGGAAGAACCATTTGTTCTTTCCGCTCTTGTATCGTTCTTCAAATTTGACGCGGGTTGCAAATCGCAGCTTCTTCTTTTTGGCGCGGTCTTTAAGGTCCTTCATCGTGATCTTCTGGTCAAAATCGACTATGTATCTAGTCGGCATTAAATGGTTATAGTTTAGTACCTGCAAAGTGGAACGAATCGTTAAATACAATATCAATATATATCGTTAAATACAATTGTGAAGAGACTTACTTTGATGAATGGCTTGATTTTGGATCGCTTGGCGATCCTCTTCTTGCCAAGCCGTTTGTGGACTTTCAGAGGGTACCTATCAATGCCAGCAATGATGGCATGGCCATATGGCTTATCTGACGAGCCATCGTCGTAGGTCTTGATAATGACGGCCTTGCGGCCTGCATATCGTCCGCTCAGGACGAGCACCACCTTGTTTGCTTTCATTATTTTGCCCATCTTGGAGGCTGCGGACGAAGACATGATCAATTAAAGCATACATATATGAATGAAAAATTACTAAAGATATTTTTAAATAAAAATTAGGCCGAATTTCGCGAACCAGGAAGTCATACAAATGAACATAACCTAAATTTTTTGAATTGAATGAATTACATATGTTTTCCGGTATGAATGACGTGACCATACGTTCCGTATGGAACGAGATCATCACATCGTCCCCAAGCACAACTTCGAGACGTGATTATTCCTGTTATGTATTCTAAGAACGTATGCGTTAACACAAATAGACATTTTAACCTAAAAATTAGCAATGTTCCATTTTGAGGAAAAAATCAAATGAAGGGTACATGTGGTTTTAGAAAGTCGAGGTGTTTGAGGTTATTATGAGTGCGAGTGTATTTGACAGGTTAGGTGTCGTACAATAACGTGTCAGACGGAAGCCGGTGAGGGGCGAAGGGCCGGGAGGGGCTCGAGGGGCGCGGCGGACGATCGAGACAGAGAAGGGGGCGCCGAGAGGGGCGGAGGCTTACCTTGGAGCCCGATGGGGTCGGATCCGCGACTCCGAGATGCGTCTGCGAAGCGATGACCGGCTGGAAGAAAGAGCCAACGCACTGTTGCCAACTGTCTTCGCTCCCGCACGACACTGTGCCACGCTGCACGCACTGCACACCACCCAGACAAATGTTAAAATAATAGAAATGGCTTTAGGCGTTATATTGTTGTCAGGTGACGATTTTCCGCAGACATTCCTATAATAAATTTAGCATCAGTCGTATTTGATGCTTGGTGGTCGATGTATGCCCGATAAAACCTTCTCTGGGCAAGGGCAATGGGCAAGTGCATCGATACAAATTGCACGATGCATTCAAAAGCACACAATAAACAACATGGGATACATTTTTTTATAAGTAAATTGATCATTTAAGTAACATATTATTCGATTAACATCGTATATGAAAGTTTTCGTGAAAGCGTCATGGCGACAGCTAGCATTCGGCAATAACATACGCGTACAATATTGCGTAGTTATGGAAACGGTACGCGTGTTATTGAAACAAGAAATGTATTCGAAAGGGTGCATCTATTATTATAACATTTCTCTGACACCACCATACAAATTCAATTCAATATTGTTAAGGTCTGACCGCACTATGCGCGGTCAGACTATATATCAGCTATATTTTTGGAACCCTTTTAGATGATAGTATTTTTCATTTAAATTTTAAATAGTAGCTATTTAGTAGTAGAAAAGGAGAAAAACCTGTTTTATTGTATAAAATTGTATTTTCATCTTAAAATAGGCATCTATCTACCTAGGTTGAAAGAATGTAATGATAATTTGTAGCCTATTTAGAATATTCATTCATAATGTAAACTATTATTTGCGGAGTCCAAATTATAATCAATGATTTCTTTTACTTTCAGTTAAAGATTTTTGTGACGTTACGTATTTTCGCGCGTTTACACTGATCTCGCGGTGGGAGACCAGGTGGCGGATACGTCGTCCTTCCGGAGAATCGCATTACGAAGAAACGTGAACTAACCTGGGATACTGAATGTTTATCGTGAAGGTTCCTGGTCGCTCTGCTCGTCTCGTCGATAGCGGCTTTCCACGCGGTCGGTAAACTGCTTCTCGAGTCACCTGGTTGGTCTTCCAGCGGCTGAGGCTTTTATATGAAGCTGCGTGAAGATCCAGGTGACGTGGTGTTGGAACTCAGGGGAGGGAGTGATGATACACCTCTGTATCATTGTTCGTTTTACGATCGAGATTTGAACTCGCTCTTCTGGAATGATCGCAGGGGTCGTTGCCCTTGAGTTTATGCGTGTTTTTACAGGATCAATGTTTTCGATTTAGTACAAGTTGTACTAGATTCCTACAAAATTATAAATAACTAGTTATTTTAACCGACTTCGCTCGGTATTTATGATATAAACAGCTTAAACATGGCGAATCTAATAGTAAATATTCATTTGTTTTTTTTATTAAATTTCTTTGAATCGAAAAAAAACTGACTCGTCGTCATAGAAATTTTGACTTGTTTAAGAAATTTCCAACCAACAATACTTACATACAAGGTCTCTTTCGAAATTACATTAATTATATTTCTCAGGGCTGTGGAGCTACATAGATAAAAATTTACCGACCCGACACCAACCTGAACGATTTTAATAAAATCGACTTTTCTTGCTAACTTATAAAATTGCTAGCAATAATAATAATGATTTTCAAAATATATAAATAAAGGAATTAAAAAAATCATTAAAAATTTACATGTTTTCCAATTTATTGAATTATTGGAAATCAAATAGGTATAAATAAAAAAAATAAGGACATTAATAGTATGTGTATGAATTTAACACACAAATAAATCAATGCGAAAAATGAGAGTAAAAAAAATCTAAATAAATAATAAAAATATGAGACGGAGGAAATCATAAAAATCAGTTTTGGTCACAAAACATTATAATACGTGCAATTCGACGATTTAAAATCATGATTTTTATAAAAAATTATTAAAATTAAATGAATGTACTTTAATAAAATTCAAGACTCATACCTAATGTGACCATTTATTTTTGTCCTCAAAACCGGATATCTACCAATTTTTACGTAATAGTATGTGTATTCAACAAAACGCGTATTCTTTCATAGTTTTTATTTATTAATAAAAAGAACAGGAATGTTGATGAAGAAAAGAAAAGAACAGGAATGAATAATATAAATATAAAAAATTTATGTTGTCTTATATTTTCCTGATGAACAAATTTTCTTATTATTACTGGGTTTGCTTTTAAATAAGAATGAAATTCTTGGCAGGATTTCTTAAAATTGATTTTAAATTGTTACCGTGTGCTGCGATCTTTTTGAAAACGGGACATTTGACGTCCCGAAGCTCTGCTTGGGGACAACGGGTTACCTGACAACTCGTTCACAGATTTTCCGTAAACCAAGGATGCGCTCCAGGCATTACGTATACGGCCATCTCTTTCTCACCCCATCTGTTCACCAAGATCTCGTTGCCATTACGTATGCAGATCTGTAAAAGAGATGGCTGCATACGTAATGGCATAGTAAACGAGATCTTGGTGAACAGACGGGGTGAGAAAGAGATGGCCGTATACGTAATGCCTGGAGCACATCCTCGGTTTACGGAAAATCTGTGAACGAGTTGTCGTGACACCGGGACAACGGGACAACCTACCTAAAAACGGGACGGTCCCGTTAAAAACGGGACGTATGGTCACTTTACTCATACCGCAATAATATGTATTAATAAAAAAAAAAACAATAAAATAAATTTGGAATCGGTTGATTTTTTATGAATCCGATTCCACTCGGAATGCTTCGACTTCACGACTCCGACTCCGACTCCACAGCTCTAGTATTTCTCTTAGTTTTTTCCAAAAAATAAAATTAGTAATTGGCCGTATTACGACATATTTAGTTCATTTAACTGTCAGATGTCCTGTGAATAGTTTTGCTATAAAAGTGAATTATATTTAATTCGCAACTAGTAAGAATAATCGAAGGAAATTGAACTGCCTTGAAATACCAAGAATTATCAACAATAAGTAAATCATTATTTTGAGTTTTATTAATTGCATATTTATTTAAATTAAACCGGCTGTCATTTATATGAGTTTTAACCAGTATAACACATGCAAGCTAATAGAACTGGATTATAATTTGATTAAGAGTATTACAAAAAAATATTTCAATTTAAAATACTAGTTTATTTGTTAAAATTGTGCATGTTGTATATTGAAGTATAATATATTTCAACGTCACCCTATCTTGTTTTATAAGTAAATTTTATTATTTTAAAAAAATCATCGTTTTAATATTGCAATGGTTGAAAAAATTCATTCAAATAATATTCAAATTTAAGCGAAACAAACTGTGCGTTTCATACAACAATAATTTACATTACTATTGTTGTTGAATTTCTTTTCAATTACTTTACCTGAATCATTTGATATCGTTAACTAGTACAATTGAAATAATTAATCTAATCGTAACATTAGATAACGCTTTATGTATTTGAACCATGTTTAATTTTTACAGATAAACAAAATCTTTCCAACATTAGTGAAAGTAAGATCGGCGCTAAACATCTCCATTTATTTCACAAGGTAATTGTGATATCTTCATATGCAAATATTTATCACAGCTTTTATATAATACAACAACAAATATCAATTGAATATATTATACATACATATATCACTCACACTCGCACATCATTATTTTACGATAGTAATTATCTCTGACTGATAAGTCATTTTGAAGCGCATGTCAAATTTTACAATGAGATGATTATTTTTGACACTGAAATTATTACATACAATTTATTGTCGGTTGAGAATTATATACTAGTTCGTTTCACTATGGTTTTTTTTTGTATCGGTTAAAGAATGTTATCCAATCTTTCTTTCTTTTCTATTTAAATTTGATCTTATTAATAAACTAGTGTTGTACTCGATGAAATATCATCGCATGGATTATGGCATATTAAGTTATTAAATAAAAAAAAAAAAAAATAAATGTGTCTGTTCTGTGTTTGATCAGCACGCCGTCGAATTTTTTTCAAATATCTCTTATATATATTTAATATAATATTTATATTAAATTGTTTAATATGAAAAAATATCGTAAAATCTACCTACCTACATGTAAACAATATAAAACACCAATAGAAAAATTAATTAACTAAATAAATTTTCAATAGATGGCGGTAAATGCTCTATTTGTCTAGAGGAAACATTGGTAGCAAACAGTATATATAGAAGTTTTTTTGTTGATCTGTTATTATGATCGTATATTCAATTATATTCAATAGCCACGCGCCATAAGCGACGAAAACAATAGCTTACGAAAATATAGCTGTCTCTTTCTCTCGCATTGATTCATCGATCAACAAGAATATGCAAGCGAACAGTCAAAAACATGACTTATCGCTACCGCCTTTAAATCATACTTTGGAACGTAGAAATGTATAAATGTATTTTTTTACAATGCACCCCTTTTATGAATATAATATTATATATAATTAATTTAACTAAATTAAATATTATATTCGTAAAAGGGGTAAAAATCGCAAAAAAATATACAATTATACATTTCTACGTTCCAAAGTATGATTTAAAGGCGGTAGCGATAAGTCATATGGTTGACTGTTCGCTTGCATATTCTTGTTGATCGATGAATCAATGCGAGACAAAGAGACAGCTATATTTTCGTAAGCTATTGTTTTCGTCGCTTTTGGCGCGTGGCTATTGAGTAACGCAGTCGCCTGTTGGCCTTACCTATGTACTTTTGCATGTCGATGTTTGTCGTTATTTTTTAATACAAAAACAGTCAAAAACATGCTATAGGACTAAAACTTTTTTTATGTCGATGTATAAAATGATTAATAAGATATTTATTGAACCCATTTGTATTGAGAAAAGCTGTATTTTGATTGAAAAACAATGGGGTCTTACTCGACCCCGGTTCTGGACACTCGTTCGATCTCGACGCTCCGTCCTTCAAAGGTTAAACAATTAAATCATCATCATCATTTACAGCCATTCACCATCCACAGCTGGATGAAGGCCTCTCCAACACGCTTCCACTCGTCTCTGTTTTGCGCAACTCTCATCCATCTCACACCGCACATTTTCGTAATTTCGTCCACCCATCTTCCCTGCGGTCTTCCTTTTACCCTTTTGCATTCTCTCGGGTACCATTCAAGCACTTCTTTTGTCCACCTTTCGTCCATTCTTCTGGCCACATGGCCCGCCCATTGCCATTTCAATCTCTTTACTCTATCCACTATGTCTACTACCCTTGTCATGCTTCTCACCCACGTGTTCCGCTTCCTGTTTTTCCTCGTTATGCCAAGTATTCATCGTTCCATACTTCTTTGAGTGCATTGGATTTTGTGTAACATCTTGGCGTTCAGTGTCCAAGTTTCACATCCATACGTCAATACTGGCAAAACGCATTGATCAAAGATCTTTTTCTTCAGACGGAGTGGCATTTTTGATTTAAAAACAGCATTCATCCGTCCAAATGCACTCCATCCTAATTTCATACGTCTCTTTATCTCTTCATGTTTACCACCAGACATGTCAATTATTTGACCTAAATATAAATAATTATTTACTAATTCTACTCATAGATAACTAATACACATAGATCCGCCCTCACGCTTTATACTGGTCTCCCTTTTGGCGCATGCAAAATACATGGCGCATGCACAGTTTCTCTCAGTAGGTAGGTAAGTAGGTACCGCTGCGTCGTAGGGAGAAAAACCTTTTTTTTCCCCAACTTCCCCGCTAGTTAAACCCCCCGCACCCCCCAGTTAGTGAAGACAAGATCTCCGACCAAAATCACACGTCAGGGCCTATCTAGTGTATTATATATCAATGAATTCTACTGGTTTATCATCTAATGGGATGCTATCAAGCATGCAATAACTATTGAACATTAGTTTGGTCTTATCTACGTTAATTTTTAATCCTACTTTTCTACTTTCCCTGTCCAGCTGTGTTAGTCTGTTAAGTAGGTCAGCTGAATTTCGAGCTATTAAAATTATATCGTCTGCGAACCGAGGGTGACTCAAGAAGCGACCGTTGATGCTTACTCCGGCTGTTAAATATAAATATAAATATTAAATTAAATGTGTGCTGATCAAAAACAGACACATTTATATTTTAATTAATACCTTAATATGCCATAACCCATACGATGATATTTCCCCGGGTACAACACTAGTATACAATAATAAAAGTGATAGTTTAGTGTTGGCCACTTTTCCGTCAACAAACCAATATATGTACATATGAGTATTAGATTTACTGAATTGTTGACACAATTCTACGCATATTGGCTGGAGAGAATGCCCTCGATTGGCAATATATTATTATTGATATAGTAAATGCATTGTCTGTACTACGATCTGAATGTTTAGCCTGCACATGTGACCTTTTGCCGCCGATTAGATCGGCCGTCGATATGTCAATAGTGCGATAGCGACGTTTCAATGTTGATATCGCACGACGGGAACAATTCTCAATGATCAGTTTATCGTGCACATCAACCGTGTCGTGACACAAGTGTTCTCCGTTTCGTTTATTGCGTTTCTGTCGGCTATATTCACGATGCTGCGGTCGAAGCTGGTGTGTAAAAGCGGCGAATCGTATGTATATTTTCAATTTTTTCTTTTTGTATTACAGATGAGAAATGATTGAAGACATTTTGATATAATTCGACTTTGATCATCGCCGCTGTGTAGGTAGTAATTAAAAGCCTGTTGATAACTAGTGGTTATCCCCGACGTAGTTTGATTGTAATATTTAGAACATTTCGACGGTAAATCTTGAGCCAGGTTTCTTTCCAGTGCCGAACTGATTCAAAATATTTTAATCTGGACTACGTAGAGCTCATTTGCATCAAATTCAAACTTTGTGATATTTTAAACGTATTGAAATGATGCCAGTTTGTTCAACATTTTCATTCGGTAGAATAAACAGGACAGTCATTACTGAATAATGACCGTCTTACTAATGTATAGGTATTTCCTTTTTGCAGAAAAGGAACGAAAGTGGTTTATATTTATGTATATAATTAAATATTTTGCACTATTTTGATAGTATTTCATATAAGTAATAAACATAACCTCAAACTTATTGCGTTGTTTGAGGTTATAATTTCGTGCTGTACTCAGTAGTGGATTTATTCACAGGCGGGGAAGGTGCTCCCCTTGGGCCCCTGATCGGAAAAGTGCCCTAGTATTTTTCAAAAATTTATTTTCGATGAATTATTATAGTTTTCCTTAGTTCTCTTTTTTTTTTTAAAAAAAAGTTGCCGGAACTCGCTTCTTGTCAAGCTTTTTATTAACGAAAATTATATTCAATTATCATTTAAATGAAATTTAAAGCAGCTTTTGCTATGCCACATAGTGCATAAATAATTGAACATAACTTATCTTATTTTCTTTTATAATAAAGTGAAATAAAAGCATAAAAAGTTGCCGTAACGCCGTTCCAATCCACATTACAAAAAAAAGCACTGGTTTTTTTTTCCAATCCGATACGCACAATGAAAGTTAAATCACTTTCTTAAGAAAGTGTTCGTTTGTACAACTCATTTCCGAGATCTTCATATTTGCACTTATTGGCCAGAATTTATTTATAGTAGGAATTTCAGAATCTTCGCCTTGAATTTGTTGTGCAAATAATGTTTTACTTTTATTGTTTTCTCAAAATATCGCAAACCATATTTAAAGTCAATAGAGGTATTTATGCGCGCACGTACGCATTTCCGGAAATGTATTGAGCTCGGTTTTCGTCTTCATTTGGTAACCGATGGAAAATTTTTAGTCTGACAACAATGGTTGAATATCGTTGATTTAAATCAATCTACATATGTAGCTTCTACCTTCTCGTAGTCTTCACCGAACAGATTTGTCAATACAAAGTTGCTTATTCCAAATATTTCTGCAAATGAAAATCTGCAGTTTCCAATTCAAAACCACCAAATTTGGTATAATGACCGCCATAAAAAGATGTGTATATGTGCACACGTACGCATTTCCAGAAATGCATTGAGAATGGTTTTCGTCTTCATTCAGTGACTGACAGAAAGTTTTTAGTCTGCGAACGGCGGTTGAAAATCGTTGATTTAAACCAGACATTCTATGTAGTTTCCACCTTCTCGTGGTCTTCACCTAACAGATTTGTCAAACAAAGTTGCTTATTTCAAATATTTCTGCAAATGAAAATCTGTTGATTCCAATTCAAAACCACCAAATTTAGTATAATGACCGCCATAAAAAGAGGTGTATATGCGCACACGTACGCATTTCCGGAAATGCATTGAGAACGGTTTTCGTCTTCGTTTGGTAACAGACAGAAAGTTTTTAGTCTGCGAACGGTGGTTGACAATCGTTGATTTAAATCAGACATTCTACGTAGCTTCCATCTCTTCTTGGTCTTCACTGAACAGATTTGTCAATACAAAGTTGCTTATTCAAAATGATTCTGCAAATGAAAATCTGCAGTTTCCAATTCAAAACCACCAAATTTGGCATAATGACCGCCATAAAAAAAAATCTGAAAAAGTTCCACGTGTTCCCAATTTTCAATCGTCCGGACAACATCTGGTAATTCAACTATTCTGAATAAAATGCATATCAAATGCTAAATACGTCTCTGATTTCAGTATCAATTTTTACATGATACGTAAATATTTGAATATTTAATTTGACCTTTTGTCATGATTAATTGTTATTCTCATTTAAAGACAATGAACCATCACAATCGAAACATAATAGACAAACATTAACAAAAATTGTATCTGCGTAGTTCTCTCTAGTCAATGGTGTACATTTATATATTAGCATAGTGACTTCACTTTAATACACTTAACAGTCAATATCGTATCAAATATGTAATTTGAAGATAAGAAGTTGCTGTTTCTCTCCATATACGTATATTGTTTGTTATGTTTAGTCAACATTTTATATATCGATTTTGATTGTGAACAACTTCAGAATCCAATTCGAACCATTGTCCGTTTCGTGAGGATATGTATCACCAGATTAATTTGTCTCTTTCAGATTCCAGGACGATGAATCAATATACAATATAATTGACATTGACCTAGATAGTAGTGAAACGGAGTGCAACATGATTTCCTTAACTTCATTGATCCACAATGAGAGAAGGTAAAGATAATTCATACCGTATGATATGATAGATAGGATCAAAAGGTATGGGTATTCATCCTGTTGATGATTAAATATATAAAAAAAACTTCTGCACTTTATCCGGAATGCAGGCTACATTCCGGAAAGTATATAATGGGTTTTGTACCGGTGCAGTTTCTTATTCTGCAAGCACAGAGAACTTCTTTTTTGAGGGATTTAAGTTGCCTTTCAATTTCAGATTTCTTCAGACACTATAGTATTTTGATATTTCAATTAAACGGTAAGCTAATTTTGACAGATTGAGTTCTACCGTGTTACATTATGTATCCGTGTGTTATATGTTAGTACATACGGTTTGTATAAGTAGTCAATTATGTACTAATTTAGTGTGTATATGTAAATAGGTATATTATAAAATTTCGCATTTATACGATTTGTTACTAATTTGATCGACGGGCAATTTTCAGAAACGCCGATCCGAATCAAAGCTTCCTCAGCACCGCTGATCAAGACGAAACCCGACTCACTCTGGCATATGAAAGACTCCGCGTTGTGCCAAAGTCAATAGTGGATCAATTCGCTGACTCAGTTCAAATATTGGACATCAGCCACAATAATATCAGGTCATTGTTAACATACGCATGCATCAATGTTTACAAATCAAATATAACCTCATTGATGTTTTTATTTATTTATACAGCAATTTGGATTTCTTGGTACACTTCAAGTGCCTAAATACACTGATTGCCGATAGCAATCAAATAAATGAAACTACAACACTTCCACAAATGCCGAATCTACGACTATTATGGTAATACATTTATATTTATATATCATACGTATGGTAATTTGATTATTAGTCACATTGCAGTGGCCACAAAGAAAATTTTTGTCATTAAAATCGCGAATACTCAATATTTGGCACTCAAGTTCTCGTTAGTATGATAGTGTTACGTAGGGGTGGGTGGAGGATCCAAGTAAAAGGCCAAAGTCGTGTCACAGCATCTATTGATGATTAAGGAGATACACACACTGGCAGTGCTCAGTCCAGAATGTCTTGATATCTCCCAAGTACCGCCTTATCAGGTCTCTCAGGACATCTTCGACGTCTGATTTGTTTACCTATTGTTATGGTCACGTACTCGGATATGTCTTCCCACGACATTCGGTCCCACCGTACCATGGTATAGGTCACTTCTGAGTAGGGACCAAATAGCAGCCATTGTTTAGCCTACATGCACTTAGAGTCTAGATATAATCCTTGAAACCAATTATAAGGGCCGGGCCGCACCGTGCGACGTGGTTGAGGGCGACCAGACCAATGCATGCAGATAGATGGGACATGCCACACCACTCAACTTGTTTGTCGCACACATTTCCATACATTTTTTCGTGTCGCGCAACTAGTCGGCCGACAAAGTTGCACGGTGCGGCCCGGCCCTAACGGTCACACAGTCTCTGGGATGCTACTCGGGCTAATTGCAACTAACCGGCGGCTCTTTATTTTAGTATACGTAACAATAGTTATCGTTAGTATTGTTATGTTCACCGCCGAGAAAGTGCAATCGGATTAGGTCGAGTAGCATCCCAGAGACTGTGTGACCGTTATAATTGGTTTCAAGGATTATCTCTAGACTAAGTGCATGCAGGCTAAACAATGGCCACTGAATTGGCCGCTATTGGTCCCTTCTCAGAAGTGACCGATACCGTGGGACTGAGTGTCGTGGGAATACATATTCGTGTTCATGTCTAAACAATAGGGAAGTAAGACATTCTGGACGGAGCACTGCCAGTGTGTGTATCTAATCACCAATAAATGCTGTGAAACGACTTTGGCCTTTTACTTGGATCCTCCACCCACCTCTACGCAACAGTATGATGGACTTTTCGGCTGCCAGATGTTCAGTTATAGAGATTTTAGTGACTTTGTAACCAGTAATCACCGAACCCATATGTATACATCGAGTATATCTTAATGTTTATTTTTTCAGGTTTAACCATTGTAAAGTTACAAAATTATATCCATGGATTAAAAGCTTGCACGAATCCTGTCCCAATCTTACTCATCTATCGTTGATGGGAAATTACGCTGCACCGAGCTATTTTAATGGTGGCACGTTCTATGAATACCTACAATATCGGTATTTAATATTAATTTTGTTGCTATGTTGTTATGGGATTATGTTGCAAAATTTGTCGAATATAACATCAATTTTCTTTTCATAGGTTATATGTGATATCTTTGTTCGACTCGTTGGTGCATTTGGATGATAGAGCTGTGACCAAGGATCAGAAACGAGAAGCAGTGCGATTATACAGACGACCTTTCCTCGAGCGACTAGCAGTTTGCACAAGCAAAGATTTTCCATTTTCTGTTGCGTTGAAATGTAAGTCAAAGGATAAATTGCGAGTTTTACATAAGAAAATGGCCAATGTGCTTGATAAGGCTTATAAATATAACGGAGCAAATACTTCTAGAAATCTGATGGTATGACGACTTCGAACGGACGAAAGGAACAAACGATCTGACCGAAGAACAAGTATTGATTGTTTATTTTACATATATACATGTATTTATATTATTCTAACACAAATTATTCATTATATTAACCCCACACTGTTGTGTGATACGTATTTACATAATTGACATATGCACTTTATATTGCATTTATTATTATTCTTTGGTGTAGTTTATAACATTTCATTTGATATTTTTTATACAATTGTATAATAATTTATTTTATATTTGTATTCATTGTATGATTTTTTTGTATATGTGTTTTACTATTTATTCAATGATTATATGATTTTAATCAATTAGACATACATATGTATGTAACTTCAAATTGTTTTATCTTACACTTTTTTTTTTGATTATTTGATCAGTATTTTTATTTTTCAATATATTGTATTAAAATTAGATTAAATTTATATTAATACTGATCATATTACCATTTTTTTTTTTATTATCTTGTCTGTCTTTCTTAAAATACTGATCTAGTAAATATAAGTTTTGTCTATTTAGTGCCAAAACACTGTTAAATGAATAAAATTGCCATTTTAAGTTTATAAAAATTATATTTATAGTATAATAAATAATTATATGTATACATTTATACTTTATTTTATTTACCAAGACACTGGAAATGTTCACGCTTTCACGATTATTGGTCCAATTGTTTGAAATCAGCTCTATATATGTATATAGTGTAACTTTCAAGCGATCCAAATTAAAAAAGGCGACAAATTAAATGTTCTGTAACTTATATAGAAATTCAGCTAGGATAGTGTATGTGTTACAGTTGAAGTGTATCTTCTAGTTGTAATATAGTCTATCTAACTCGGTACCAACTACCGTTATAATTGTATTATTTGTATTTTCCGTTTTAATATATTTTGACTAATTGAAATACATTCCGTCTAACCCACGTAAGTTGATTCATATAGCGAATTACATTCCAACTGGTCAGAATATATTACAACTGAAAATACAATTCAACTATAATTTAGTACCAGGTTAGATGGAGAGCTTAGGTTTTCGTGAAAAAGTCACTCGACTAGTAAATTGAGTTGGAAAGTCACATTTTTTTGTTTTGAACACATTATTAGAGTTATCGTAATACGGTAATCATTACCTGTATTCGTAATACCGCATTATTGAATTCTAGAGCATTCGTAAAACCATCAGAGCTGTCAAAACTCAACTGTTATATTACAACTGACGCGCATTGTTGAAAGTGTATTTGCGCTTGTAGAGATATCATTTACTAGTTTAATTATATTCAAATATGAATGACCTAAAACGTCAGTTGAAATATATACTACAACTGAGAATACACTTCGAGTGTAACAGTTAGTAAAATATTGACCGATAGTGTAAAGCTTCACAGTGCGTCGGTAAACGAAATCGAGTATAATAACAATTGCATCATAACAACGTGACTTTTTTTCACAATCACCAACTTTCTTTCCAATATTGTAAGTCTATCATTGGAATGCGATCCAAGTCTTCACAGTCGCACATCGGATTGTGTTCACTGATCATTTCGAAAGCTCTCGGCTGGACTTTTTTCACATCCGAGTTGTCACATATGAGACGAGCCATCGACGCTTTCTTTATTTCCCGCATTTGTTCTGCAAGATCATAGAAATGTATTTGAAGATTTTAATTTATACACATTATACAAGTTGGGGTGAAAAGTGTTGAAAGCAGTGCCGGCCTTACACCCAATGGCGCCCTCGGACAATTTTTTCTAAACACCCTTAGAATAAAACTATAAAAAACTGGATTACCATCCTCCTTTTTCCCGGTCTTGGGACCTTGATACAGTTTCAGGGAGTGGCAGCAAAAGCATAGAAACCGAAATGTTTGGATATAATTCTTGTAAATTGTGCTGTTTTATAAAATTTAATACAATGAGTGGATTAATTTTACCTTGAACTTTATTTGAAAAAAAAGGCTTTTAAATTGATTAGTTAGGGCGCCGCTCGATGCGCCAAAAGCCCTTTAAAATTAAAATTATAGCTCCAAAAGCCCTACATTTGTACTCGGCAAAGCCGATCGTGCGAAAAAGCCGATCTTCAAATTAATGAGGTATTCTAGTCTATTTTTAGTAGCCATTATTTTACCAAATATTTATTAATGTTTGAAGAATACATCAAATTAAAAATTCAAAAAGTAACAGGCTGATGAAGTGAGGGGTCTCAAAAAAATGGTGCGCCCTGGTTGACACGATTCCAACCCTCCTAGTAATCCCAAATTAAAAAAAGCAAATTAATTCTCAATGCAAACAAATGCTGCTATGGCATGAACTACGGAAAAGTCAACGAAATTTTTTTCGCTAAATAGCGGCTGACTGAAATAAAAAGTCTTTTTTTTACCAGTTTTTTTGACTTCCGAATTTTTTAAAAATAGTAAAAATTAGAATTTTATCATAGTTCTAGTTCATGCGATAGAGGAATGTATAGAGAAGGCTTACACTTAATTTCAAGTAAATTGGTTCAGTAGAACTTGAGATATCATGTCAACCGTCTCGAAAAAAGTAGTTTCGAGAAAAACACGTTTAAAGTTTCAGGGTCAGATGCCACGTCACTAAAGCAGTTATATCTCCGAAAATAATTTGAATTTTGAAAAATCCTCTTAAGGACATATTCTTAAAGGTTTAAGCTTTGAAAATATGAAAGAAAAAAAAACGATTCTTTCAAATTTGTAGACTAGAATACCCCCTTAACCTTTCCCTTACGGTGACAAAAACATCCGCGCGCTCCAATGATATGTATTTTGTACACATAAATTGTCGTAATTCGTAATTATATTACGGAGGAATACAAAAATTCTGAACCTCGTATCTATTACATTTCATATCGATATTCCCATTATTAGAGTCGAGTTGTAGTAAATACATATCACAGGGGAGGAAAGGTTAAGCTCAAAATCTTCAAATTAATTCAAAATCTGATATCATTAGCAATAATATCAAAATTTAAATTCCCTAATAATATCAGATCTTGAATTCGCTTTAGGCTTTTTCCAGTAGATTGTTTGCATAGAATTTGCCGAGTACAAATCTAGAGCTTTTGGAACTCTAATTTTAATTTTAAAGAACTTTTGACGCATCGAGCGGTGCCCTAACTTATTTGGCGCCCTCGGGCACCACCTGACCCAGCCCCCCCCTAAAACAGGCACTGCTTGAATGCTAGCTTCTATATAGCTAGTGAATTGAACCATTAGTGTCTTGAATGCTAGCTTCTATATACATAGCTAGTGAATAAATACTTTTCCATTAATACGAATCCTGTATATAATTGTACAAACCTGACGAGAAAGAGTGGGGCATATCGGCAACATCATAAAAATATCTATCTCCGACTCTGGTCCTGTAGAATTGCTCACCGACTATACACTGGAACGTCGGACCCAATATTGATCCATGCACATCCGTCTCCATCGATGCACCGACGAACAAATCAACATCGTCGACATGCTCATACATACTTTTCAATAAAACAATACGCTAAAAAGGCAAAACACCACTCATTGAAAGGTTGATTCCCGTTATTCATAGTCGTATTGATTTTACTCACGTCTCCTGAAATTTCACCGGATAGTTCTTCGAACGTGTTGGCTCTCCTCATTCCGCAAGTAGACCTATATTTAGCATTTGGTCAAATAAAATGTTGTTTGAATTATAATTAAACGGGTTTTTATACGTGCCTGTAGACGTTGTAACTTGCTAAGCCGTGATCTCTTCCTCTCTGTATGTCCATTGAGATCAAGTCGATGCCGGAGCTGTTGATAGATTTGAATAAGTAGTTTGTTATCTCGGAGCTGAAGCTCGTGTCTGCCTCCATTGCCGGTTGATAGATGGTACCTCTCAATATAGCTTCCAATCCATTCTCGTAATATTCCATAATGCTCGGATTTAAATAATGATCACTCAACCTATAAAACTTTCACATGTAATAAAGCTCGATTCAATTACAAAATTTTTGTTTGTTTGCCTATAGACCATTTTTTATTTCAATTTAGGACTACTAAGACCGAGTCAGTTTATCATGCTCGATACGAGATGGAATGTATTCTTATATTGAACAATAAACGTACAAGGTTGAACTAAGATCGCCTTTAATTTTCTCTCTCCTGCAATCCTCCCTATACCCAGGAATCATACAATAGTATCTCACGATACATTATTTTTTATTTTAATCTTTGATTTATACCAGGAAAGCCTAACAGGTAATCCTAATACGCCTTCCTGTTCAGAAATATTGTACATTTTATATAAATATTATTAGTATTATACAAAGTACATAAATACATATCAATTAATATTCGCATCTATGGTCAAATTTGTAAATTTGCAGCATTTTAAACAATTCAGCGAAATTTAGTAAATACATATCAATTAACATCCACAGACACATTTATGGTAAAATTTGTAAATTTGCAGCATTTTATACAATTCAGTGAAATTCGAGATTGCTGAAAACTCGAGATTTTGCGAGAAAATGGATAAGGTTGCCAATTTTTTGGAACCGTTTCAATGAAAATCAGATAATTTGGCAAACTCTAATAGAAAACGATCGACCTGGAGTCACAAATCCAAGATCTGGCCTGCAGAAACCATTGGGATTTGAACCCGGGACCACTCTGTTAAAAGCATTATATGCTAATCACTAGTCTATTCTGCTGGTTATACCAAAGGTGGTTTTTGGAAGGGCTCCGGAGCCCAGGGTTAAAAGCTTCTCTCACAAAGTTTTCACCAACCCGAGTAACGTCAGGCAATTTGGTTACTATAGTATAAATATAACAATCGAATAATATTGTATGAAATGTTATTATACAGTATGAATAAACAAATATTATACAACATATATATGTATGTGGAGACGAAAATCTTGCACCTATAACTATCACTAATGTATTAAAGTACTGATGCAGTGTAAAACATTACCCGGAAGTCCCAAATAGTGTAGAGAAATGAAATTCATTGATTGAATTTGATCATACTGATCGGATAAAAGAAACAATTACCTTAAATTTTCGTCTTTGTCATGAGATTCCGATGGGCAAACCATTAGATTGCCTGGTATGAGTGTGTGGAAGAATCTGAAAGCGGCCGTAGCAAACGCGTTGATGATTCCGGGGTTGACGTTCGAGTCATAATCGTACGAGTATAATCCAATCGGTGATATTTTGAAACGTGTCACGTATTCCCTACCTAAATATTATTGAATTAATACAATCTGAATTAGGTATTATTGATTGTATATGGTTTTAAAGTGCAATATATACCGATGCACAATGGCAGCCATTCTTGATAAGTTATGTGTTGAAGTTGAGCAATTATTATTTTTCTAGCTTCTTGGAATAACTTCTCGTCGTTCCAATGTGGATTTATCCTCTCAAGTCCTTCAGCTATCTTATTATGCTCTCGTGCTAGAATAGTTTGTAATGCAGCCAACGATGGAGTTTGATTCACACGAGAGTCACCTATAAGATATTTTAGTAAAGAATATTAGTATTCTAATATGAAAAACGAATCAATTTTAAACTTTTTGGCAGATGGGGGATATAATGACAGTTTTAATATTCCTTTATTATCAAAAAAGCTAGCTCAGCTAGAAAATAAATGTACATATGTGTCGATTTTGGTCAAAAAGTTCTGGATTAACCTAATAAAGAGAAGAATCAAAAAGTTTATTGTTACCAGTTAAATAACAAGGACATTGTCCAAATGTGCTGCTGCTATCACAGTTGTCATTCGGATCAGGCGATGATGGAAGCAATTGCTTTTCAGTCAAATGTAGCTTACCGCCGAGGAATTGTCTTAATCTATCGGCATAGATTGACTTCGACGAGTATATCGGAGATCCGTCAAGGAAATTCGATACTGTATTCATCTGCAAAATTAATATTTCATTAGTAAAATTTGCCTCTTGAATCTTTTATAATGCTAATTTTAGCAAATAGACCTGTTGTGCAGGACCCAAAGACCCGTCAATAGCTGGAGCCGTCACGCTTCGCACAAAGTTTAAGCATTTTATGCCTTGGTAAGAATAAAATTTATCATCAAATGGTACTTCAATGGGTGCACAAGACGATGGTCTGTTTTCCCTGATTATTTCTGCTGTGCCATCTTTTGAACAGCATTGAACACCACCGGAACCTGTTTTTACAAATTTTCAGCAAGGATTAAAATTACATGCAAGGTTAAGTATTGTATTGAATTAAATTAAAAGTGACACATACTGCATTGTTCCATTATTCTTAGAGATAAGTCATGGGCCACCAGCTGTCCCCATTGAACAGCCATGTTTGTTAATACTTTACTGTACCTTCGGACGTCCTTGAACAGTCTATTGGTGATTTTTCTTGCTGACGGTAAGTCGTTGCCGCTTTTAGCCTTGGCCATTTTGTATAATCCTAATGATGTGAGGAGTATGAGTAATTTTTTAAAATTGGGTTAACCAACTAGGATAGTTTATTTATTTATTTAACGTTTTTTTGACCATTGTGGCATTACAGGGAGAACCTAATGCGCCACAATGGCTTACATAATAAAATAAGAGAGGGAGAAAACAAAAAATAAAATTAAAAATTAAAAGATACAACAAAAAGCAAAAGCAAAAAATTAAGATACAATAAATTAAAAAAAAATACAGCATTTAACAAAATCATAAAAAACTTTATAGTAATTAAAATTTAAAATAAGAAAAAATGCAAATACAGGAATGTCTTGCACCTGCAGCCTGTTCCAATAAATAAGAACAAGCTACAGATACAAAACATCCCTGTGAGGCCCAAATGGAAGAGAGTAGATTAAGATTCCACTCATACATCACATTCAAATTAAGAAAGTAATGATGAGCGCAGGTTACCAGACAAATATTTAAAAATAATATCCGATAATCTACGCTCACCGAGGTGGAAAATATCGCATTCTGGGACGGCAGCAACGATTTCATTGATAAGTCGAATAGCTCTTGGTATAGAAGCCATTCGAAAAATAACTGTGCGAGCAGGAGGTACAACCATTAAATGATGATATGTACCACGCACATAATTATTAGGTACATATAGTCCAAACTGTTCCAGCAACAACGGGCATAACGTATTACCACGCAGTAGCTGGAAAACGAAACGAATTAACGAGAAGTTTCTCCGAAGTTCAAAGGAATTATACCCAAGCATGCCCAAAAGGAAAGGAGTGGGATAGAGATATGGGTAATACCCATACTCTTTCTTATATAGAAAACGAAGAAATGCTTTTTGCACTTTTTCGATTATAAGAGAGTAGTTTTGCTTCATGCGGATTCCACACAATCGCATTATACTCTAGCTTACTTCTAACAAGCGAGTTGAAAAGCAAGCGAGAAGACAAGGGGTTGGAGAATAACCTAGCATATCTCAAGACAAATCCAAGTCGACGAAAGGAAACGTCAGCGACTGTCTTGATGTGGTTGTGAAAGGTGAATTGAGGATCAAAAGTGATACCCAAGTAAATGTTTCCAGTTGAATGTCGGATGAAAAGCTAATGAAGCTGTGTGGGATATTCAATAAAAAAACGCAGAGTGAGATAATTAAATATGGGCTTACCATCATCATAGTTAGCTGGTGCAATCCTGGTGAAGGGAGTGTTGATAGAGCCCCACAAAGGTCTAAATGGGTTGTTGCAACACCCATCATATGATCTTGGAGACGGCAATATCGGACAAACCGGTGGATATGTAAATTTAGGTCCTAGAAATCCACGTGCTTCCAAGAAAGCCAGAAATGTATTTGGAGTCATCTGACCACTGAAAGAACACTTCAAATGTTATCAAATTATTTTTACAGTGTTGAATGTATGTATGTAAGATCCTACGGTGAATTTTACCATGAGGTCATCCTATTTTGGAGTATTTTTGTAGCTAACAGCACTGATTTCGAATGCTTAGAAGCCAGTTTGATCTCAGGACTGAGTTGAGATGTAAAGAATATGTTGATACCCAAAGATGGAAAGTTTTCACCCGTGGGGTAGTCATCGAGCTCGGAAGAGGTCTTGTATAGTCTTTTGCCTTGTTTGACGCATAAGTTTACATCCGTTTGTGTAATTGTTTTAGGATGGGCTGCCATTGTATCGAATTGTTATTATTATTAAAATAATACGACATAGTTAAAGATAAATAAACATTTTGATACTTACCGAGTGATCCATGAAATCTAGTCTGTTTCAATCCGAATGCGTTTTCTTTCAAACATGTTTTTGGAAAATATTCTTGAACTAACGAGTCCCATTCTCTACAGCGAGCACTGTGTGACTTCAATATTACAACAATCAAAAAGAATATGTATGACTTATGCATGACTAGGAATTTAATGATTTGAAAATAAACTAACTGTACAAGAATCGAATGCCAAATGTGAAACTCGTTGTAGAATCTAAAAGATTTATAATTTTTCATAATCGAATCGCACATGACCAATCTAGATTGTGAATACAATTATCTGATAGTTTGATGCAATTGTAGGCACGCACGTTTTTAGCTCGACTAACGCATTTTTGCAATTCTGTAAAATGATAGGTGTTGCATGTATCATATTCGGCAAATCGATCAGGTCTTTCTTGCGAATTTCCTTTCTTCTTAACCGATAGTTGCAGGTGCCAGATACTGATTAGATTTACGAAATGCCTTGAATTGATAATATGTAAGTACTCATTGTCCTGTATGTACACAACATTAACCCACATTCTTAAGAGGGCTGGACACCAGCGCCTTGACCATACAAACGTATTACACTTCTCCCTTCCTCAATTATGGCACTAGAGAAATATTTTTTTAATATGCTATGGATATTTACCATTGGGATGCATCTATCGTTTTATTTTTTTGATTAGTTATTTTTATAGGAGCTAGGAGCCGCCAAACATCTATAAAATCGCCTCTTTTTTACACCCACGAAAAGAGTCCAGCGTGCTTATTTAACGGTTGGTTTTTAAAAAAATACGACCACACAAACATAGAAAATATCTTTCTGATACCGACGATGAAATTTCTTTTTAAATTAGTCCAGTTTCGGAGGAGAAAACTGGAGAATACGAAACCTCGATTTTGTCGATTTAAAACACGTTTTATCTGGTCGAAGCGCAACTGTCGCATTCACTCAATATATATATTGATATATATTGTCGCATTCACTCAATATATACATACACTCAATATATATATCGAAGAAAGGAACGGCAACAAAATTAAGGTTTCGGATGTACAGCCCTCTTAAGCAAGTACGTTTATGGATCTGTCAGCTTAAATATATTGAAATTAAGACATTTTTAGTTGATTGCTGATCATAAATTATGATGTAATATCTACCATTTGCTTTTAATCTACGTCTTAGTCTGTTGTTACAAATGAACTATTTTTTTTCTTTTTTAATCGCCACGGTTTTGAATTTGTTCGAAGAATAACAACAAAGTTATCAAAATACATATAAAATATATTTAACATTTGGTTTTATATACAACTGTTTTAACAACATCACATTTAGTTTTATAAAAATTTTAAATATATCGATGTGTCAAATTCTCAACAATTAAGTACAGATATATTTTAAACAATCAAATTTGACACATCGGTATATTTTCATAATATAAATAATTGCAAGATATGCACATGACTAGCCTCCAAACCAGTAGCGTAACTAGGCAAATATTTTACCTACTTAGACATATAACTATTTAATTATAGTAACTTTATTGTCCAATTTAAATATACACATATAAGCCGCTATATATGAAAGTGACATACATAAGTCCACTTTTCTTCATTTCGAGAAATATTTGGCAAGAAATTAAATATAATGTTTTGCGTTTAACAATATTTCAAAATACTTGTTGCCTGTAATACGTTTATTCAGCTTTTCCGAGATTCTGGACACATCTAATTAATTAAAGTGATAACAATTTGTGAATTATGTCAAACAGAAATAGTGTTTTTGTAACTGAAAATTGGAATTCCGACACTTTCAAATACAATGGCTCATATACATATGTAGATATGTACACGTTTTCTTTCGAGCCTATTATTTGCAGAACATCCTGATTTTATTATTTCTGATACTTTATACTTGATTGAAAGCATAGATCTTTCCAGTTTTGATGGATTGCTATGTGGTAGTTACGTCACTACTCCAAACCCTGTATATTTATTTACACCTATCCATGGAAACAGTATTATTCACAGCTACGATTCAATGCTCGTCAGAATATGGATAATAATTTTTTCACCTTTCTTTTGAATTATCTAAAATATCAATACTTCTGGGCTTCATTCCTAATCTACAGCTTTAAAAATCATTTTTTATTCTTCAAATGCTGATTACCTACTGCCACGATTACTTATTGCAATGCAGCTAGTTTAGAAATAAAACCCAAAAGGTAAAGCTTTGACATAAAAACCATTATGTTGAAAAAATAGAGCATTTTTTTTAAAGAAATAACTTCATCTGATAATACTAAGTGCTTATAGGTAGATAAAATAAAAACTGTCAAGGACTGAATCGTAACGGAGAATGGTACTGTTATTTTATTTGTCATTTGGTATTAAAATGACGAATAAAAAAAGTATATAATTCAATAAGTATTCAGCATCCTTATTTCCACGTTAGGCTGAAATTCAGTTTTTTCACATGTATGGTAGTGTCGAAAATCAAATCCCACAGTTTGCTTGATATGCCGAATCCTGAAACAAATAATCATATTAACCACTTCATCGCCATAAGTTCACCGGTGCGCGCTCCTTTGTATTTAAGGCTATGACTCGAAACAATTTTGGTTTCTTCATAGTGATATCTAATTATATCGCCATATCAAGGCGAACAGGTTGGAAGATACGGGACGAACGCTTATTAAACGTCAGGGAGATTTACTTTCCGCGTGTTTAAAACGCGTTGTATACGATATTTTATCTCCATCGTAATGGCAGACGATACATTAACGTGTATTGATGACCAAAATGAGCAATATGGCAAAGTATGAAAACGATCGGATAAGATATCAAAAATGACCACTGACACGAAAGCCATGTGAAACGTAAAGGAGGTATGTAAAAATATCCTGTGATACTAATGAAATTGAAAAAAGTCAATATTTTTCGTTAGTTTGTGATATATTCAAGAGTTAGTGTCAACGGTTGGCACTAAATACATATAATAAAATAATCGAATCGGTTTCTACAAACGCGTGGCGTTTAAAGGTCTGACTGCACTATGCGTCAAACGAACGATCCGACACTTCACACCAGTGTACGAAAATATCAGGTAAACCGCAATTGAACGACAGCGATGCGATACTACGCAGTAAATTATGTCAATCATTCGTTCGGTACCTTGGAGCAAGATGGACGAAACGGACGCTTTATATTATCTTTGATATGCGAGGAAGAAGAACAATCGAGAAAAATCAAAAGATTATGGCTACATGCTATTTCAAAGTCACAATATGAAGAAGGAGAATAATTGTCGCAAGGCAACTCCTACTCAACGACACATGCATCACGTCGTGAACGACTTGACGTCGTTCTACGTCATGCGACTGTCG
The DNA here is from genome assembly GCF_051622035.1 of Arctopsyche grandis. Classification (NCBI taxonomy): domain Eukaryota; kingdom Metazoa; phylum Arthropoda; class Insecta; order Trichoptera; family Hydropsychidae; genus Arctopsyche; species Arctopsyche grandis. The sequence goes on from NC_135360.1 coordinate 33,405,393, forward strand.
CGCAGTGCGTTATGTCTCATAAAATTTCTGTCGTGAAGTGTCGGATCATTCGGTTGTCTCATAGTGCGGTCAGACCTCAAGTGATTACACACGGCTAGCCGTTTCAAAATAAAGTGACCATTTTATGTTTTTAGGTATGTGACAAAACCAGGAAATTTTTGTTAAAATAATGTTTCTAAATACTTGAGTTATTAAAAAAGCTAACGAACATGGATGCTAAAATCATGGATGTATATTTATGAAAATAAAAAAAATCGATTTCAATATTTATAAATAGGCCAATCCCAAGGATACTGCCAGGACAGATACCCAAAAAACCAGTACTGTACTGGAAAAAACAAGTACGAATAGCCATCTTATTTCTAAACGCAACCGATGCAATCAGTCGTGACCTTGACGCCGTTTGACTACTGACGCACTGATATTTTTGATTACGATTGTATGATTGTGCACTTCTTTCTCTTCAATTTTGCAAATTCACCAAAATTTTTAACGATGAGTGTATACTTCTAATTTTGACGTCGTTAATTAATTGATACGAACCAGCGGTCACGTAACAGTTCGAGATAAAATAATGCTATCGCCGGCTGAATCTAATCGCAGACTACTTTGAATGACCGAAATACGTGCCGGCTTATGTAAATGGACTAGTTTCGATAATTTAGCTTGCGACCCACCCTAGCTGTCCATTGACAAAGCATTAGCTATGTTTGTCGATGACAAACAAGGTTATTAGGGCAGTTTAAACAGTGAACAGTAAACCTAGCAGTGACGTGTGACGCCATTTTGAATTTGCAGTGACGCCATTTTGAATTTGCAGTGACGCATTGGAGCGTCCAACAAGTTAATGATTTTATACGCAGTAGTCATGTACGACCGAGGATCGCCAGGCAATTAGCTTAGTTTTCTACTATTATATAAAGACCAGTGTTGTTCCCGATGAAATATCATCGCATGGGTTATGGCCATATTAAGTTATTAAATAAGAAAAATTAAAAGTAATGTGTCGGTCCTGTGTTCGATCCGGTAAACGGACTAGTAGTCATATGTGAACCAGTCATAGGACAACCGGTCACTCTAGATCGGTCACACGTGATCACCCGTCACACTAAAACTGGTCACACCCTAAAATCGCTCAACCAGTTTTCTCGTGACCAGTTTTAGGGTGTGACCAGTTTTAGTGTGACGGGTGATCACGTGTGACCGATCTAGAGCGATCAGTTGTCCTGTGACCGATCTAGAGCGATCAGTTGTCCTGTGACCGGTTCACATTTGACTAGTTATCACCGAACCGTTCGATCCGCATCGCGGTCGTATTTTTTTCAAATACCTTTAAAATATAATTAATTTCATATTTATTATGACGTGACGTAAGCAATTTCTATTATAAGTATGTTACCGAGAGTTAACGCGAACAAATGTGTTGTGTCTGTGAATATTTGGGGTTTGGTGCAAACGATCGACAAGCGCCAGACAGACTGAACCACAGATCAACCGGATGGCTGCTTTAAACGCAATTTTCGACTTCACGAATGATAGATTGCACATCAGATAACGAGTAACCTTTCGATGTGCACAGATGCAATTATTAAAATGGTAATTATTAAAATTGAGTTGGATCTTTCTGGCGAGTTTAATAAGGCAAAATTCGGAACTAAAGTATCAGAAGCACATAACGTATACAGGGTAGGTGTATGTCGGGACTTCGGGTAGATTTCCCTTAGTGTAAGTGCGAGCAGTGCGCACGCATAAGGTACACGTACAGTTAATCTGTGGTTCAGTCTGTCTGGCGCTTGTCGATCGTTTGCACCGCATCGGAATATTTGCATAGCATGCTGTCACACTGCATTCAATAATAAAAATACGCTCTCTTTCGTGCGCATGTGCATGAGTATGAGAACACGCCAACTTTCAGTAACAGACCTGTAATATAGTGAGAGACCCGATGAAAATTTTATCGGGTGCAGTGGCGGCTCGTGAGATTTCATAAGGGGGGGGGGGAGGGGGGGCTACAGAGTTTAATCAGGCTGTAGAAGCTCGTTGACCATACCAGCAGGGTTGTATAATAGCCGGTAACAAACAAAACGATGACAAGGAGCGCTGTCATGCATAAAAATGCTGTCAGTATCAAGGATACCACCAGGCTTTATGTGAGGCACTAGATGTGTCTTAAGCACATTTTAAATATTGGTCCCCATTCATGGACCCATTAACGAAATAAATGGGCCCTGGACCTTTATTCCGCGTATGACGGCTCAAACCATTGTCTGGGGTGGATGTTTAATTGTACTATCGATACATGAGGGTAGATAGCGTTCTTGGGGGCTGCAACGAACAAACAAACGGCTTTGTATCATGAACAGAAGGATTCATTCATAGCTCGAAGATTGCTATGAGGATACACTCGATGCATTTCTTGCATAATTCAAAGAAAGTGCAAAATCGAGCGTACCGGCAACTCAAACTTTAGCATTACACTACTGCATACCGGTGATCAAATGCAGACAAAAATAGCATGCATATGTACTATACTGGGAGGTCTGCAACCCTGTGGCCAATATGGACGGCAAAAATAGCATGCAATTGTACTATATGGGTATATTCAGTGCCGGCCTTAGACCCGATGGCGCCCCCAGGCATTTTTTTCTTAACACCCTTAGAAAAAACTTTTGCCTTTGGCCCTCTAAATCTAAAACTTTGAATTGCTTTTGGCGCTCTAATTTTAAATTTTAAAGCGCCTTTGTTGCATCGTGCGTGCCCGACCCGACCCAGCCTCCCCCCCAAAACCGGAACTGGGTGTAAAAACTACCTACCTACCTACACATATACAATAAAAAGCATCAATAGAAAAAATAATGAATTTTCAATACATGGGGCTAAATGCTATTTTCCAACAGGAAACATTGGTAGCAAACAGTATACATATGTATATCGAAGTTTTTTCTTGATCTTTTATTATATTAGTACATTTTGCTGGCAGTTTTTTTAGCCGTGACATACTATGCCAGCAGCATAGCTCGGACGTTAAGCTTCTGCTTACCGTCAAGAAGGTGCCGGGTTCAATCCCTGAATGAAAATTAATTTTTCAGAGTATGCTGTTGGTCAGACTTGGATTTGTGCTCCTGGTTGATCGTTTCCTATCAGAGTTTCCCAATTTTTTCTGATTTCATTGTTGAAACGGTTCCCGGAAAAAAAATTTGGCTGAAAATCCTTCCTACCACTATACTATGTCACCACTATTTGAAATTTGATTGATGTACAATAAAATTTATGTACAATTCATTGATGTCTCGTTAATTTGCGAGTTTTTTCAGTGTCTCGCAATTCAACGACTTGTAATAAAAATGCTGCATTTGTATTTGTAATTGGCCAGGAAGGCGCATTGGGATTTACCTGTAAGGCCTTCCTGGTATATATGTAATAAAAATAAAATAAAATATGTCGAATCGAAATGACTATTATAGTACGGCGAGCGTTATCGCACACATACACACACACAAACACATATAACAGCTCTATTATACATATATATGATGTATGTATACCCTAATTTAAACAGTTTTTAGATTCAAGGGAGTCAAGGAACTCCGTACAATGGTTTTATTTGTTTGAGCAACGTCAGATAATTCGGATACTATAAATAAGTATGTTGACAATTTGAGATGGTTTAACATTTTTTGTATTTATCCAAATCTTATCAGCATATAATTATAAGATGAATCAATCGATTAACAGATAGATTACCTTGTAGTGGTTCTTTGAAATGATGACTGGCATGATATCTCTTCAACGTGTAAAATAAGCTGCCGTCTTTCGGTGAAGCATTGTGAATGAAATAATGAATCATATCGTAAATTAAATAACCTAAAAATTAAACAAAACTTTTAAGACATGAAAAACGTTTATTAATATGCTGGTTATTGAAGAAACCTGAACCTACCGGTCATTATGCCGACGGCTAAAAGATCTGTTCTTGAATATAGGACTTTTAAAATGGTGTAAACCACAGTGGCAATTCCCAGAGCTGGAATTGGAGGAAACACCAGTCTCAGTTCATCAAATGGCACCTGAAATTGACGTTCGTGTAGAATCATTTGCATTGTATGAGTATTATTCAGTGGAAGAAACGTTACAATTATTGGCCAGTGTTCTTGTTACTGTCCACTTGAATTTTAAAGTTGTAAATGACATGTCTATGGCTATAGTGGTGTTTTCTGTCACCACTAACTCAAATTTTACAAGTTTAAGCGGCCAATAACTATAAACTGATCAATTCAATTGTGAATTTTCCTTTTTTCTGTTGTTTTACTAATATTTTGCCTGTTGACATTTCAACAGTTAGTATTGGAAATTATGCGTCATTTGAAATTAAAAGTTAGAATTTATACTTAGAATTTGTGCATTGAATTGTCAAAAATAAAGTGAAATGTGAAAAGTCATTTGATAACGAACAGAAGTTCGTTTATAACTTATTTTAGTCAAATATTGTTTTGTCAAAGCTTTTTTTTTGGGGCATTCTCTTAGGTCAGTCAATGATGTAGGGTTTTTTTTTAGAACAACTAAATAATTAAAAAAGTACCTTATGATGCAGTCCATGTATGAGAAAATGCAACTGCTTCCAATGTAAGGAATTCCCAGGTTCGCAATGGAATATCCATCTATGAATTGAATACTCAAACAGAGTCCATATGAGTATTCCGAAAGTAAACAGCAAAACATAATGCAACGATGAGATTGTAGTCTGGGTACATTTATCTAAAAGTAACATTAACGAACATTAAGTATAAATGGATATCGACGATAGACATGTACTTACTTTCATGTCAGTTTTGAATGACATAAGCCCATATTTTTATAAGAAAGGACGAACTTTCATTTAAGACGAAACTTTCTCTTAAATGAAACGTACATACATATGTACTTAAAAGTTAACCGGTTAAATTTGGTTATATTAAACTAACCGAACTGATTCTCAGATTGTACTTTATTTTGTCGACGAAATCAATAACGCCGAAATGATATATCGTTGTATTGTTATCTGATACATTATCTTATTTAGTGGATATGTAAGGCATTGACGTGTGTTTAGTACTAAATGTTTTGTCAAAATGTGTCTACAGATAAGATAGTAAAAATCTTCCGAGTTCTATATTCAAAATTCTATCAAGAATTGATATAATGACTAATGAAGAATTTCCATAGCAATTAAAAATTGTATTCGGAATTGTCACATTACATAAACATAGTCAGCATTTATTACTTTTATGGAAACAATGAAAATTGCTTATGATAGCATTACAATAGGTTAGCGATGGCGAACCTTTTAAAGCTCAAGTGTCCGAAAATTTGAAATTTGATGCTAAAAACTGCTGCCAAGCTCAGTGGTGCTCAATTTTTTCGATATACTTATTTGAATATTTTTTTTACATTAAAAAAAAAAAAAGCGTTAATTTAACCGGTAAATCAGATATACCTCGGATTCTGAGATTTCGATTCTGAGAATACTAAATGGGGCTAATATACATACATATAACCAGCAGCATGGACATGGGTTAATATATTCTTTCGAACATAGTTCAAGTCCCAGTAGTTGCTGCTGACCAGACCTTGGTTTGTGACTCCAGGTCGATCGTTTCCTATCAGAGTTCACCAATTCATCTGATTTTCATTGAAACGGTTCCAACAAATTGGCAACCTTTGCTCATTTCTCGCCATTTTAGAGTTTTCGATTCGTATAAAAAATTGCCAAAATAAAGTTTTTCAAAAACATACCTCTTCTATAATTTGTATATAAAATTATTAATTTGAATAAAAATACCAATAATTTTATTTTACTACCGCCATCTATGTTTAAAACTAAAAACTAGATAAATGTCGGGCACGTTTGAAATTCAAATTTCAAACGCGTCTAAAATTATATTTTTCTCCATTTAATGGCGGAGGATACATTTACTTACATATATTGATGATCAAAATGAGCAATATGGCAAAGTATGAAAACGATCGAATTAGAGGCAATTTTTTTTCTGAATTGTAATCGTAAGTGAAGTATAAAAGAGGTATGTAAAAATGCTGCAAATTTGTCCATAAATGTCTCGCGAATTTTGAAAATGTAAGTTTATCAAAAATTTGTCAAAATTTATCCATAGATGTCTCTATGATGCTTTGCTAAAAATTATTCTAAAAATGTATATAGATGTTTCTAATTGGCCAGGAAGGAGCATTGGGGTTTACCTGTTAGGCCCTCCCAGTATATATGTATGTACATATATATGTAATACTAAAATATAATAAAAAATCGATATAATGCGATTTTAATTGAATATTAATCGAATTATTTAATTGTCATTAAATTTTGGTGGGTTTAATCTATTTTTAATAAAAAAATCAGCCATTTGACTTACCTTGACATAACACGTGATTGTTATACGTGAAGTACGTGCCATATAACAAAATTGGTATCCAAAACATTGGCACTATGTACCAACGGGTGAACGTGAAACTTTCCAAGATGGAACTTGAAAACATTCTCAATGGTTTGTCAACAGGACTGTGCACCCATTCTAGATAATGTGGACCTAGTTTGTGCAACTGACTCAACATTGGTTTCGACCAGTCGACCAAATTCTAAAAAAACAAAACACAATTAACTGATTAACCAAGCCAGCATTGAGATAATATCATAAAAAATCCCACTTCCGGTTTATTAAATTTAGTATTTTTTTTATTATTTTCATCACATTAATACAAGAATTATACTTAATTTTTTGTGAAGAGCACACATGTTTAAGGGGTCGAAAAAAATAGTGGAAGAAAAATCGAACAAGAGTAAACTGCTACTTCCGGTTGACGGATGCTTACCAAATTTTATACATAGCTTGGTATTAAACTAAAACTTTAGATTTAGAACTCGATTCTCTAGAGTAAAAGTACTACTTCCGGTTCAGATAAAAATATTAAAAAAATATAAGGTCATAAAAATTATTATTTATATTACATGTAAAAAAATTTCAGTCCGATTCAGTTAATAGTTTGGGAGATGATTGAATTCAAAAACTTAAAAAAAGAGGACACATATAAGAGGAGGTACCATTTCCGGTCAACTTAAAAATTTGAAAAAAATTTACTTTGTATGGATAAGAATTTCAGTTACCGATACTAGGTTTCCGTTCGATAGGACTAATGGTATTCTAAAAATCCCCAAAATACACAGACACACACACACATTTGTTTTAGATCGCGAAAAAGTGATCGGTGATCGATTCTGAGTTCGAATCAGTCAAAATTTGAAGTTTGAATTTTTACATGATCATAAAACTTCATCAATTGTTATTACGTACATAGATAAAGTAAAAATAAGCGATTACTACAAGTTTTTTGAAATTTTGTATACATACAGATTTCCAATTAAAACTTTGAGATGACTCTGACTGTCAGAGAAAGTTAGCAAAAGTTATGTTGGATAAGCGGTATCCGTTTACTTGGTTACCATATCGATTAATCAGCATTCAGTATTTGCATTTTAAAAGTGGATATGTTTTTTAAATAGTCGTGGGAATAAAAATGAATGTTTATTATGTACTTAAAAAGTTTTTTTTTTTTTACCTCTATTCTTTCCATTCGTTCTACAGATTTTCTGATCTCTTCTTTCGATTTTGATATTCCATTTGAATTGTCGTCGTTACCGTTTATGTCTTGGTAGTTTCCGTTTGAGATGTGGCTGGTGCTACTGCCGTTTAGTCCGTTGGGTATGCGGCCATTTTGATGCGTTTTTACGCCATTTTGTTTGTGAGTTGAGTCTTTTTCGATTTTGTATTGTTCCAGTAGGTAATAAGCATAATCGCCGTGGCCGTACGCGTTCATTAGGGCTGATATGTCTTTTTCGTTTTTGTTATTCAACGTGTTTGAACCTCCTGGATGATGTTTCATAAATTTTTTTATGTTGTAAAGATTCTTCTCAAAGAATACGTTGAAAACATCGTCTGTCTTGCCGGCCATTTTCTAGGCTAAAAACTGTTTTTGAGGTTAAAATAATGTGACAGAAAACCGTTATAATTTACACTTTACATATAAATAAGTGCTAACAACATTGGTGCTTTCTTGAAGGGTGTTAATGGATACCTTTGTGGAAGAGGATGTAATTATATAAGTTAATAAATGCAATGTTTGGCATTATAATTTTATGTTTTAGTTACTAATTATAGTTTTTTTTTTGTTAATTATTTTATGTTATTTGTAGTTATAATTTTATTTGTTACTTTCGCTATATTCATTAGCATTTTGCTATAAATAAATAAATTTTTTTAACTTTTAAAATTTTTTAACTTTTTTGGAACATTGTTAAGAGGGCTGTACACCCGAAACCTTAATTTTGTTGCCGTTCCTTTCATCGATATATATATATATTGAATGAATGCGACAGTTGCGCTTCGACCAGATAAAACGTATTTTAAATTGACAAAATCGAGGTTTCGTATTCTCCTATTTTCTCCTCCAAAATTGGACCAATTTTTAAAAATGTTTCATCATTGGTATGAGAAAGATATTTTCTGTGCAACTATGCGCGTATTTTTTTTAAAATCGACCGTTAAATAAGCACGATGGACTCTTTTCGTGGGTGTAAAAAAGAGGCGATTTTATTGATGTTTGGCGGCTCCTAGCTCCTATAAAAAATAACTAATCAAAAAAATAAAACAATAGATGCAACTCAATGGTAAATATCCATAGCATATTAAAAAATAATTTCTCTAGTACCATAATTGAGGAAGGGAGAAGTCTAATACGTTTGTATGGACAAGGGGCTGGTGTCCATTGTATTAAACTTCTCTCTTCTTCAATAATGGCACTAGAGAAATTAATTTTTAATATGCTATGGATATCCACCATTGGCATGTTTCTGTGGTTTTATTTTTTTGATTAGTTATTTTTTATATGAGTTAGGAGCCGCCAAACATCTATAAAATCGCCTATTTTTTACACACATGAAAAGAGTCCAGCGTGCTTATTTAACCGGTGATTTTTAAAAAAATACGAAAATAAAAACATAGAAAATGTCTTTCTCATACCGATGATGATTTTTTTTTTAAATTGGTCAAGTTTCGGAGGAGAAAACTGGAGAATACAAAACCTCGATTTTGTCGATTTAAAATAGATATTATCTGGTCGAGGCGCAACTGTCGCATTCACTCAATATATACATATATCGAAGAAAGGAACGGCAAAAAAATTAACGTTTCGGGTAACCAGCCCTCTTAACAACACAATATAATAAAATTGGCTAATTAATTTCCAAAAAAATAATCTTCAATATTTGAAGGGTAAACTTCTATAGTTTCGGTAAAGAAAATTCATTCGCAAATTCAGAATATTCTATTTATTTTATAACAACTACATAGAGTCAATACTCTGCAATGATTATATTTTTTTCATAATTTTCCAAGTGAGGCAGAACAGTCTACAATGACAAAACTTTCCCACGATATTTGTGAGATGTTCTCGTACTAAGATATTATATTTTGACTGGGCTTCATATTTATGGATGTGCTATATATACCAAACTATATAAAAAGCTATTTTTTTAAAACAATATGCTATTCGATGTGAGCATTAACTGTTTCGGACTTGTTTTATGAGGTATTTGTAATGATTACGTGCAGTCAATTCGGCTAAATTTCAACTGTTAACATATATTTTTTTGAAAAATTGGGTTAGATAAAATCTGAAACTATCTAAGACCATCACAAGTATATATAGACAGTTCATTAAGGAAAACCACGATTTATGAATGGATTATTCGTTCAAATGCAGGTCATTGACAGTCAAATTGTGCTGTGGAAACTGTAGTGACGATTGAATAACAATACAAATTATAACTTAGATTTTGCGCATATCCATAAGATCAAAAGATAAGAAGTGTTTTAAAGAATAAGCAAGCTTTCATCGCAATGGGAACTTTTTTTTTTATTTGAAGCTTTGATTGAGTAGCTAGAATCAAAGCTTCAAATAAAACAGTAGTAGCTAGGATCACAGATTTCTACCAGGAAGGCCATAGAAGGGGTCATCATATGAAAAAAGTCTGGATTAAATGTTGGAAAATAAAGTATCCAATTTAATTTGCTGTATTTTATGTCGAATTAATTGCGAGCACTTAAAAATGTGATTATTGACATTGATTCGGAAAGATTTAGCTAATTATAATTATATAAATATCATATGATAGATATATATATATATATATATATATATATATATATATATATATATATATATATATATATATATATATATATATATATATATATATATATATATATATATATATATATATATATATATATGATATTTATATAATATAAAAATGCATATAAAATGCATACAAATGTATATGTATGTATGTAATAGTGTTAAATCATTATTTAACCTGATTAGATAGTAACATATTCTGCTAAGCATATTTTAACTAACGTGTTGAACTCACTATTATATGTATGTATAATGTATATTAAACGAAATATCACTCACTTTCCCGAAGTTTTATAACATTTTTTTCAAAATAAATTTTAAGTCTATCCACTGAGAACGTTTTCACAACACTAATGTTTTTTATGGTGTTTTTATCTCCGTAAATACTATTGCGGGTTTATCTGGCGATTATTCAATATCTGATCACGGCCAGTGATAGCCGGAGAATTCACAATGTAAGAATTCACAATGTCATCCGAATTAGTCCAAAATATTGTGGAAAATTTATATAAGTCAGTATGAATTTCACGTGCACTCTTCTTAAAATTTCGAAAGCAAATGTGTAACTTGTTCGATACTCACTTTGTTAAATACGAAATCCACCGGATTAACAAGAATTTGGCGAATTTTTACATAAAAGTGCATGAAAAACAATACGAGTTTAAGTTTAATTGTACATATTTCTTTAGAGTCATTAATGATTAAATTATTGACGATTAATCGACGTGCCTTCTCGATGGAAAAATTAGATCATTTGCTGTGATTTATTATATAATTATATATAATATATACACACATATGTACATATATAGAGTTGAAAACTTTTCTATTCAGCACTAGAAATAGAGTTTTGAAATTACCTAGTGTACGGAAGGCAAAGATCGAAAATTGAAAGATCTTAAGTCGAAAGATTAAAAAAAAATGGTGCATGGTAAACGGTACATACTCACGTACATACTCACTTAATTTGCGCGAGCAGGATACAACAGGAACAAGAGGAACATGCTTTTCCTCCCGTATTCTGCGCGTGCACATTAATACGGGAGGAAAAGCCTGTTTCTCTTGTTCCTGTTGTATCCTGCTCGCGCAAATTAAGTGAGTATGTACCGTTTACCATGCATCATTTTTTTTATCTTTCGACTTAAGATCTTTTGATTTTCGATCTTTGCCTTCCGATATTTGCGTTTTCTGTCATTTAACATTCTGTCTCGTCACGGAGACCGCATATGTACATATACATATAGTTTATAAAACGATAATCATCAATTAATCAATTCAAAAGTCACTTCCGGTTAATTCAAATAGCCGAAATCAAAAAATAAATCCGTATAAAATAGTATTATAAACAGATAAATATTTAAAGGGCAATAAAAAATAGTACCTAGCGATAACTATCGATGTGTGAATTTTTGCGATTTTTTATGTAAATAATCGATTGATTAAATTAAATGTAACTTTAAATATTTATTGATAATTACGTGTAGAATATTACCGTATAGTTTATGAAACACATAAACACACCATATAGAATTGTGGTAGATTTGAAACTGTGTGACTTTCAGTGCACAATACACACGATATATCTATGTACGAAACAAAGCCGATTTTATGACTCTAATTAAATAATAAAAACTGCGATGTTGGAGATAAACACGACAGATTTCAATAGTACATATAATGATTTAAATTGAAAAAAAAAATCAATGCAAATTGATCACAGCAATTGATTGAATAGATTTACTGTTTTCAATCAAATCATTCGTGCGGATTATTGCATTGTACCAAATGGCGTGCGGCGAATAAAGTTTTCATTTATAATATAACACATATTTCTATTATTTATTTAACTGAATATTTATGAAAATTATACGTAGCATTGATTGTATATTTTATTTTGAATTTTGCTTCATTAATATGCTGTGTAAATCACCTCGCAAATTTGTCAGTTTATTTTACCGCGCGCACCGATGCTCAAACCTGTTGCAAAAAAGAAAAACAACAAGAGGTCTTTTAAATTGAGACTATCTATACCGTTGAAGGACCGGATTTTTGTGGTTAAACCAGTCTTGAATGAAAATTTTTGAATTTCACCCACATGACAAGTGTGACAGTGAAAGTGCATGCGAATTGCATTTTAAACATATTTGTACATGAATTGATGGGCAACTCGTTTAATTATATTAATCATTAGGTGATTTTTATACGGCAAGGATAGTAAATAGTGGGGTTTTGTGATAAGCGATGATTCATAGTACATATACAATTGTATATTCCATGGTCCATTATTGTTTCTTCTGTTTGTTAATGATATTGGTATGTCGATTGATCACTCTGAATTTCTCCTTTTTGCAGATGACTTCAAATTTTTAGAACGATCAGTTGTCATTCCGACTGTGTGGGATAGCAGAATGACTTATTAGAATTACTATCTGAATGGTCTTTAAATAATAATCTACCATTCAGCTTGACTAAATGCCATGTTATTTCCTTCGCAAGGTCTCTTTCCCCTATTGAGTTCGCTTATAGCCTTCGGAACTATCAGCTATCGCAAACTGACTCAACTGTTGATCTTGGTATACTGTTTAGGAGTGACTTCAAATGTTCGATTCATATTTCAGATATGTGCTGTAGGGCTACCAAAATGCTTGGATTTGTTTTGCGCAATTCTCACTACTTCCAAGATCCAAGTATAATGGTGTTACTTTATTGTTCGCTTGTCCGGAGCATATTGGAGTTTGGGTCTGCAGTTTGGATTCCCACTGAAATTAAATTCTCTCTCTTGATAGAAAGAGTTCAAAAAAATTTCTGAAATACCTTTAAGATATGAAGAAGTATAAATAGTATCCCTATTTATTTCCCACTGCCTTTTTACAAGGTATGCTAGGCTTTGACTCACTATCTTCGAGAAGAATTATTGCCATTTCCAAATATTTCTTTGGAGTATTAAAGGGAAGAATCGACAACTCTTCGATTTTATTGGAAATTAAATTTTCGGTGCCTGAATGCGGTAGAGCTTTGCGTCATAATTTACTTTTCCAACCTTTTCCTGCGAAAACGTCTGCTTTCAATAACTCGTCTCTTGTAAAGGCTATCCAGTTCCTAAATGTGATTGATGAACATTTGGACCTGTTCAATTGTCATGTTGATGAGCTGGTCAGTTTCTTGGGATTCAACACGAGACTATTTGAATGATATGAATGATTGGAATGTTTTTTTTTTTTTTTTTTTTGTAAGACTGGTGTGACGCTTTGGGGCAACCTGTTAGGTCACAGTGGTCATTTTATTGTTATTATTATTATAAAATAATAAATTAAATTAAATATTGTATGTAAAACTTTTGTTTTAATATGAATTTTAATTCATTATTATTGTAACGTTGAAATATTGTAGTATAGATATTATCAATTTATATTAAATTAATAAAGTATTGTTTTTCAAATCATCATGTTTATGTTCTGCTCCGGGTAAGCAAGCCCGTTCAAATTAGGATACAAAGCGCACTCTAAGGCATAAGACGCACACGAAGAAATAAAGTTTTGTCTCTCGGTGTGTGTTTTGTGTTGCCGTTTATATCAAATCATATAGGTTTGAATTAATCAAATTTGAATTAATCAAATTTGAATTAATCAAATTTGACAAACAAATTTGTAAATGTTTTTTGGTGCTACGATAGTCATCGGCGAGGAAATTTGCTGTCAGAGAAGTATTTTGTTGACATGCCTCTACTAGAGATATGGAAAATTTGCTACGACACGCTACGATAGATCATACGATAGACAAATCTCTTAACTTAATGACGGTTATTGATAAAAAAAGATACTCATCGGCGAGGAAATTTGCTGTAAGATGCTGTAAATCTTTTGTAGACATGTCTCTACTAGAGATAACCTGCTACGATAGATCATACGTAGAGACACGTATTTGGGCATCTATTTTTGTCAATTTTAGCATTTTCATTTTGCATTTTAGCGTCTAAGAGTTTAATTTTAAATAATAAACAATTTCGATGAATTTTAATATAATTTATATACATATATACAATTTAAAGACAACCTTATTTATGAGAATTAAATAAAAAAATTATTAAAATTAAATAAAATTCTTGTGGATTTATAACAAAAATTCGTTTATTTTATCGAGGTAAGCCAGTTATCAATGGAATTTTTGTTATTAATCTACAAGAAAAGTTGAAATACGATTTTTCTAAGTGGAATTTTAATTAATTCTAAAGACAATTTAATATATTATCCCTATTAATTCAATTCAAATTCGTGTAAATACGATTATTTTACTAGTACGAGATTTTAGCTCGCAATTTTACCGATATAAAATTCAGCACACTTCCAATTAACCCTTTTAAACGAAAACAAAAGATAGTATGGCTAGAACAATATTCCAATAAATATCTTTCAATATAAAATAGTATTAACAGTGGGAAAAAATCCCAAATGAAAATACGTACTTTTGACTTTTGATTTGAACTGGACGACTACTTAGAGAGATTTGAAAGCTGAAAAGTACTACAAATGAAAGATAAAATACCCCACTATAGATTCCAATATTCATTTTGAATAGGAAATCGACAAATTTTGAGACATCGGCCGAACAACACCAAGCTATAGAAAAATCACGCGATTTAAAAAACACATATCTCCGAATCTCGAAACATTTTTTATTACCAGATTCGTGTTTGCTGGGCATAGATCTACAAGAAAAATCATGTCTCGTCTCTGAACCAAAAAAAGTCGTCATTTGTCAAACAGTGTTATATGTACATACATATATGAGAGATAATGTGAGCCTATAATGCAAATTTTATAAGATATAGTGTGAAAAAGTTAAAATTATAGGATTTTAATCGCTTAGCTGCCCAAAGCGCCTTAAGGCGCAAACAGCCGTATCTATTATACGCTCAGCGCGTCGGCTGGGCGTCTAAGCGGTTAAACTCGCAAAATAGCAAAGTTTCAAATCGATCGGAAGAGTGTAGGAAGTTTGTCCATACTAACGGATGAAGTAAAGCTAATATAATCCTTGTAACTAACAGCCGAAGCTAATATACATAAACTAATGTAACTAATAGCTAATATACATAAACCTTGTAAAAAAAAAGAGTGAGAGTTGTTTTTTTGCACCAAGTTGGAGAAGAATACAATAATTACGAGTATACGAATACATATTTATATTTAGCGATATGTTAGTATGCCTGTCTGTATTTGTCACATAGAATGAACAGGTGGTGTATAAATACATAAAAACAATTGCTAAAGTACGATTTATTAAAGATAAATAATGTTTTTTATATGTATATTTTGCTATTTGCTATTAGTAATGCTTGCTATTATGGACGATAATTTGTTTTTACTCGAACATGATTGTTTAAATGTTGACATATAAGTATTTTATCACTGATTTTTTGAGTAGTATAATTATAATTATTATTTATTAGTATGCCTCCTTCCAGTGGGTTAAATTCATTCGGACAATTTCGCTGCAGGGTGTGATTTCGTTGCTGAAAATAAATTCAAAATTGATTTTCATTCAATTTTCGATATTTTGAATCAATTTGAATAGTTTTTATACTAACAATCCTGGGAAAATAAGTGTGAATCCGATTGTCTGAATTTCTTTGATTCCATCGCCGACATCGCAGAACATTGCAGATACAGTTGCTTTTCTTATTTCAGCTAATTGTTCTGGAACACAATTTAAGTTTATGTAGTAAATAACCATATTTAAAAACAAATAAGGATAAATGTAAAACAAATATAAAAATATAAATGTTACGATCCCAAACTAAACAATCCCTCAACCAGATCAGTATATTTTAGATTGAACAAATCCAAACCAATAGAAATCCGGTTGAGGAGCTTGATGCCCCTGACGACAGGAGACGAAATCATCAAATTGATACGTGCCTCAGGTGAGGAGAATAAATAGCGGTATCTAATATTATATATGTGAGTTTGCTGGGAACATTGAAGTTCAATTCAGCAAGAATTTGAGGATTGCACACCAATCCAATCAGTAGTTTATAAAAATCAATATATATCGTGTATTACCCTACAAGAAGCTACACGCCAAATTTGTAATTTATATATACATATGAGAGTTAAAACTATAAATATTTATATATTAAGGATAACGAGAACCAATAGGGTAAATTTCATAAAATATAGAGGGAATTATAGGCGTTTAAACAATTAATATCTTATATCGCCATATCAAGGCGAACAGGTTGGAAGATACGGAATGAACGCTTATTAAACGTCAGGGAGATTTACTTTCCGCGTGTTTAAAACGCGTTGTATACGATATTTTATCTCCAACGTAATGGCAGACGATACATTAACATGCATTGATGACCAAAATGAGCAATATGGCAAAGTATGAAAACGATCGGATAAAGAGATAAAAATGACCACTGACACGAAAGCCATGTGAAACGTAAAGGAGGTATGTAAAAATGCTTCCCCAGATATACTCTACGCCATGACTCAAGGGAATTATGTATGTGTACTAACGAAACTATATGTATGTATTAAATTACCTACCCAAACGATGTTACTACCTCAAATGAATATTTAAACAAATTCAATTTTTAATATTAAATATATCCAAAATTTTAGGTTTATATTAAAAAAAAAACATTCGTATATACCTTCAGTAAAACCAGAACTTTTGTTTTCAAACCAGAACCGATCGGCTTTCCTGCTTCTCAAGAACTGTTCGTTCATGATGCACAAGAAAGTAGGTCCAGATTGAGCTCCTGGAGCCAAAGCCTCCAAAGATCCTCCAACTGTAAGATCCACATCTGTGTGGTTTGTATATAGAGTTTTCAACAGAGCAATATTCTGAAATTAAAACCAAAAGTAAGTCACACGATTTATTTGACATGCTTGATATTTTAATATAATGATCATGATCGTGGTTACTTGGGCTGATATGAGATCGCCATAATCATCGAAACTATTGGCTACTTTGAGACCACAATATTTTCTGTAGTCGTTGTAATAATTTATAGCATGATCTCTGTCTCGTTGAATATCGGCTGCCCGAAGATCGATTCCGAACTTATTTCCACATGCGAAGAGTCTATCTGTAATCTAAGGTAGGGTTTATTTTAATACAAGTACATAGGTATTTATTTACATATTAGCCACAGTGACATTACAGAATATTCTATCGCATCAGTGAGACCAGACATATGTATGTATGTAAGCATAACACAAATACGATATTTTATTTAAAAAAAATCAATACCACAGAGACTTGACAGGTTGCCCCAAAACTTCAATGTGATTATAATACAACTAATAAAAATTATAAAAAAAACATCATAAAAAAATAATAAAAACCATAAATAAAAAAAAACATCATAAAAAAATAATAAAAATCAAGTAAAAAATATGTACACAAAATAAAAACAAAGAAATAAGATTGAAAAATTTATATCGTGCTATTTAGGATGTGTTCCACCAACTCAACATAACTGGCATCGGAGAGGTCCAAGTAATGTGCCAGTAAGTTAAGGAGTCGAACAGCTCTAGAGAGGGGGGAGTTCATGAGCACGTTTGATTTAGCCCTAATTGGCAAAAATATATCATGTTTTCTTAAAACTCTATGATTTTCCGGGGCCCAGAATTTTAGTTTCTCCAGGATATATTAGAAAATTAGCGAGACATCTATGTTATAGATAATAGACATAGTGGGTAGGATGGTTTTGCCAATTTGATGGAGGGACCGCTTCTCTTGGCAAATTGACAAATTCTGATAGGAAAAGATAGACTTGGTGTCACGAATATCCAAGTCTGACCAGCAGCATTAAGGATTATACTCAGAATAAATTATTGTCACGGGATCAAACCCGGTGACCTTTCCATGCGATGCGATAGCTGATGCATCGACCCGGCATGCGTCGAAATGCTACTCATTCCTATTTTCCAGTTTTTCCTTTTCCCGTTTTTCCTAATTGCATTTTTCCCGTTCCCGTTTTTGGACGTTTTTTTTTACAGTAAACCATCGCGGGCATGCACACAATAATTCATGTAAGTTTCATCGCAATCGGTTGAATGGTGGTTCCCGGAAAAATGCACTAAATTGCACTGAATAATGGCGCAGTTTCGATAAGTCCTAATTTTCAAAGGCGCTCACAAAGAACTTACGCAATAGAAATCCAATACGCAATAGAATATAATTCAATACGCAATAGAATTCCAATACGCAATACGCAATAGAATCCCTGGATAACATACGAATACCCCTTGACGCTTTTTTGTTCCTTGAGCTTCTTTGAAAGTTTGGATGTCTCGAGTGTATTTTTACGATCACCGTTGAATGGTATAGGAACGCATACGACACAGACAGACAAACAGACAAATATTGATTTACTAGATTAATGTAGTCTTGGGTAACTTACTTCCTCGACGAAAATATTGTCGGTTTCTTCCAAATGTTGAGTGATCATACCCATTGTGAATTGTTCCAAGTTTGAACCAACCTCTACCACAGCCGGTCTGTTGAACCAATTTGCTATAGAAGTCGTAGAGGCAGTTTTACGATCAGGTGTTGTCATTCTGAAGCGAAAAGAATGAATCATATATTGTAGCTATGAACGTCAAGTATATTGTATTATATAATAAATGGCCTGGAATCATACTGGAGCAAGCCCATGATGTGAGTGTGGAAGAATCTGTAAGCAGCATGAGCGTGCTCGTTGGTAACCGATGGTAGAACTTTAGAGTCATAATCATTTACAAAGCCAGGAGTTTCATAAATGATAAGTTTGTCCAAAAGATTACGACGACCTAAAATAACATTTTTATCCGAATGAAACGTGCTATTTTCAATATGATGTCGAATAAGAAACAATAAAAGTCTTACCCATGAAGATAGGAAGCCATTCGTAATACGAAATTCTTTGGTAGGCAGCAATTGAAATTCTCCTAGCTTCTTGGAAGATTCTTTCATCGTTCCAATGGGGGTTTAATTTGGAAAGTTCATCAGCGATTCTATTGTGCTCCCTTACGAACATGATTTGCGTGATTGCTAGTTGCGGATTTTGATTGGATCTTGAATCACCTGGAAAGAAATATTTAAAAAAATTATAGTAAAAAAATTAAGAATAGTTTGGATTTCCTTAAATTTTTTCCCATTTTAGAAAGTATTTTCAAGAATGAAAAAAATATGTAGCCTAATTACACTGTTCGACAAATGACGATTTTTTTTTTTTGGTTCAGAGACAAGATATGACTTTTCTTATAGATCTATGCCCAGTAAACACAAATCTGGTAATAAAAAATGTTGATTGGCTCGAGATTCGGAGATATATTATATGTGTTTTTAAATCGCGCGATTTTTCTATATCTTGGTGTTGTTCGGTCGATGTCTCAAAATCTGTCAATTTTATGTTCAAAATGAATATTGTAATCTATAGCTTTCAAATCTCTCTAAGTAGTCGTCCAGTTCAAATCAAAAGTCAAAAGTACGTATTTTCACTTATGATTTTTTTTCCACTGTTAATACTATTTTATATTGAGTATTTTCTGTTGAAACATGTTTATTGAGATAGTGTTTTGGCTACACTATTTTTTTTTTCGTTTAAAAGGGTTAATTGGAAGTGTGCTGAATTTTAAATCGGTAAAATTGCGATCTAAAAACTCGTACTCACTATTATTATTTACTAGTATTTACACGAATCTGAATTGAATTAATAGGGATAATATATTAAATTGTCTTTATATGAGAATTAAATAAAATTCCACTTAGAAAAATCATATTTCGACTATTCTTGTGGATTAATAACAACAATTCGTTTATTTTATCGAGGTAAGCCACAATAGAATTTTTGTTATAAATCCACAAGAATAGTCGAAATATGATTTTTCTAAGTGGAATTTTATTTAATTCTCATATACAGACAATTTAATATATTAACCATATTAATTAAATTCAGATTCGTGTAAATACTAGTAAATAATAGTAGCGAATTTTTAGCTTGAAATTTTACCGATTTAAAATTCAGCACACTTCCAATTAACCTTTTTAAACGAAAACAAAAAATAGTGTGGCTAGAAAACTATTCCAATAAACATGTTTCAATAGAAAATACTCAATATAAAATAGTATTTACAGTGGAAAAAAATCCCAAGTGAAAATACGTACTTCTTTTGACTTTTGATTTGAACTGGACGACTACTTAGAGATATTTGAAAGCTGAAAAGTACTCCAAATGAAAGATAAAATACCAGAATATAGATTCCAATATTCATTTTGAACAGGTAATCGACATATTTTGAGACATAGACCGATCAATACGAAGATATAGAAAAATCGCGCGATTTAAAAAACACATACATATATCTCTGAATCTCGAGCCAATCAACATTTTTTATTATCAGATTTGTGTTTACTGCACATATATGTATCTATAAGAAAAGTCATATCTCATCTCTGAACCATTTTTCGTGTCGAACAGGGTTATTTACCTACATACATGATAAATCGGCATATTTAGATCATAATACATATATCTATATGATTAGAAATATTAGAATTTGGTTTAATTCTTGCATTAAATTACATATAATCTCTGTAAATATTTGGAAGATGATCGATATTTTAAGCCGCTTTGGGATGTGTAAATTAAGAAATGCATATTATTAAAACATATTTGACCCGTTTTGTAGCAAACGTTCTCGTTGCCCATACTGCAACGACAGTTATCTCGCATATTATTTTCTTTTGGAGCAAAAATGTGATTGTTTCGCACTTCAGTTGCCAATTTACCGCCTCTGAAAGACCTCAAATCGTTAGCCATTTCTTGATTCAAGCCGTAAACGTTTGACAGATCCAAATAATCAGTGACAGCGTTGATCTAAATGGACATAAATAAAAATTACACGAAGAAAACTTTGAATGATTTGAAGCAAGTAGCCACTTACAGATCAGAACCGATGAATAATGTCCATTTTTAAGTTAAGGGTTACTTGCTAGAGTTATTTATGCAAATTGTTCTAACCTGTTTAGCCGGAGCATCTGGTTTGCAACATCCCATATCTTTATCTGTGACAGTTCTAGTGAAGTTCATGCATAATATACCATCTTTTCCCATCGTTGCATCGTCAGTTGGAACTTTCACTGGGTAACAGAAACGACCTTGTTTCGATTCATATTTTCCATCAGGTGTACAACAAGAAAATTCTGAAAAAAATGTCCACAATACTTCTAAATATCCGAATTTTTCAGCATGTTAAAAAGTTTTACAATATATCCAAATTTTACCGTGCTCTGGCTCTTTCAATAGTGACATGTCGTGAGCCATGAACTGTCCCCAGAACATGGCATTTATGGTCCATAAGTCATTCTCTTGGGTACCAGTTGGGAACATGGATGTTCGAATTTTCCTAGCAGAAGGCAACGGATTGCCGTCATTTGATCTTCTCGGAGTTCGATATCCTGAAATTTTAATTGTTCAATATTATACGCGTTTCATAGTTACACCTGTTTTCATTCGTACCACCTTCGTAAACAAGTGATCGTTCGTACCATATTATGTAAACAAGTGATTAATTAAACGAGTCAGACAAATGTTGATTAAGTAAATATGTCAGCTAGGAATAAATGTACCAAAGAGTATTCTTCATTTTATTCTAGTGTATTCAATTGATAAATGATCCACAAAACCTGGTACCTTAGTTGTAATAGGGTACAATTCATTAGTGGTGATTCGTTCACTTACCGTCTCCAAACCTAGGTGTTAGAAGATTCGAGTAAGTAGAGTTGGGTACTCCCCATTCAGGATGTTCCAAATTGTTGCAGGAACCATCAAAGTTTCTGTATAGAGTTTTAGCATCGCAAGGACCAGCTTTGTAACCACAGGCAGGTGGCATGAACTTTTCATCTCTAAATATAAATAGACATATTTATAAAATTACTTGATTATTACTAGCTCCATTTATTAAATATTCTAAAATTAGTAGAAATGTATTAGTAGATATAAGTAGAAATGTATTTGTATTGGAGTTTTTCAAAGGATAAATGGCCAAATTGAGATAAATTGGAGATAATATGGTTTGCAAGATTCCAAGATGGGATAGAAGATGAGAGGAAGCAGAAATTGATAATTGCAAATGTGATCCGATCAGCATTTGCTAATGACTCTCCGACAAAAAAAAAACGATGTAAGACCTTTTGGGTGCGTAGATTTGAGTTGCTTCCTTACTGTCCACCTCGTCTGAGTTGTCTGCATAACTCCAAGATCTTGAAAACGACGAAGAGACTCCATCTTTAGAGCTGGACCCAGCTACTGAACCTGCTCCTCTTTTTCCTGGTTGTGGTTCCGAACAATCATAGTTTGGTTCTGATGGTTCTGAATATTCATACGGTGAGGGTGTCGAATATTCATAATTCGATGGCTCCGAATGTTCATACGGTGTATACTCATACTGGGGTGGTTCTTTGTATTCGTCCTCAGGTGGTGCTGAATAATCATTGTAGGGTTCCGAGTAACCACAAGATGGCTCTGTGTAATCTTCATAATTCTGTGCTAGAGAGACTCCTATAGAGTTCCATATGAGCAACGAGACTAAGAGTTGGAGTTTCATCTTGGGTGTGCCCGCTGAGAGCGTTGCCAATACAACTGACAGAAATCAATTGTAATGGTGAATTTATAAAATATTAGAAAGAAGAATTTAGTATTGATGTGTATTGCTTGTTTGCGCTTCGGTTGGCTGATTTATTCTCATTTGGATAGCCAAACTGTTTCAATAACATTTCGCGTAATTCTTTGTTCAAGTGCACTCGAACCTGATGTGTTTTTATTAAAAGTTCCGGTGTACATACATATGTATGCATCTAAGTCTGAAATGGCAGTCAGTAATAAAATATTTAGGAGTAACGTTCGATAAAAGAATGAGATGGGCACCTCAAACTGAGGGAGCGAAATACAAGGCGATGCGGGGTATATCCTCAATATATCCAATATTTAATCGCCATAGTTCTTTATCAACGCTAAATAAAATAAAATTATATCGCGCGAACATATTACCATTATTAACCTATGCTTCACCTGTATGGAATAACGCCTCGAATACTAATATTTTCAAGCTCCAAGTAATACAAAATAAATCCCTAAAAATAATTAATAATACACCCATATATACTAACTTGAAAAAACTGCATGCCATATAAAATATTCCGTTTGTTACAGACATTACTACCAGTAGATTCTATGACAGAATCACTAATAACCATACTAACACACTTGTGAAGAGTCTCGGTGATTACAACAAAATGTCTATACCCTTCAGGTATAAACACAGATTACCTAAACACAATCTGCTTTAGTTCATCTACTTTAGAGAGTCTTTAATTAATATTATGTATTAGTTGTATTATGAGCATTTATAAGGATTGTAAATAGGTTTTTGAGCTCTTTTTCCTATTATGCTGAAGATTACCATTAGAATAATATAATACTATGATTACTAACCAAATTAAATTAAATTGTAAAAAAGAAAATGATCAGTAGATCAGTAGCTATTAAAATAGATATAACATAATTTCGTTATAATAAAAAGCATTTAAAAATCAAAATCAAATGTATAATGAAGTCACAAAACTTGTAAATTGGATAGATAATAAGTCTCTATATGTAATGTAGAAAGTTATTAAAGACTTAATGACAAAGTAATTAGTGGAGAGGATTTATTGTGTATTAAATAAATAAATAATTTAAATATTTTTTTGCTTTAAGTAAAAAGTTTTTTACCAACGTTTTTTCTTTGAGAGTGACTTTGTATGAATTTTGATGCACTCAAAGAAGCATCAATTGTTGTATGTTTGGTATATTATACAAGAGGAGAGAATGAGTAATCGATGAAAATTTAAGTAGTTAAGTGGTTAGAAAAATGGACGAAAAGATAGATAATATATGTGCTCAACGGTACCCAGGATAGTATAAAAGAAAGAGAAAAAATAAACTAGGAACTAAATACAATATAAAGATGAGTGTTGCTTAGAATAGAAAAAGAGAAAAGAGGAAAAAGGTGGCCAAAAACAGTTGGGATAGGGTAACAAATTAAGCATGGAGTTTGAATGGGTTGAAAAAATCCATAGTAGGATATAAGATCAAGTAGAAATTGATGATTATTTTATAATGTGCGATATGAGTGAGATATGACCTTTTGGGTCTGTAGACTTCAGTTGCTTCGTTGCTGTCTACTTCGTCTGAATTGTCCTCGTAGCATTTCTTGTATTTCTTAATGTGACATATTTTGGGTGGCGATTCCTCCTCTGAATCTTCTGGGTATTGGGAATCGTTCTCTTCACTGGGTAGTGTCTCCTCTGAATCGTCTCTGTAGTTTCTCTTGCATTGCGAATCGTTCTCTTCACTAGGTGGCGTCTCCTTTTCTGAACTATCTGCATAGCTCCAAGAATTCGCAAACGATGAGCTGACTCCATCTTTAGAGTTTGCTGATGCAAATGAGCCCGTTCCCGTTCTTTCTGGTTGCGGTTCCGAATAGTCATAGTTTAGTTTTGACCGTTGGGAATAATCATTGGAAGAGGGTTCTGAGTATTCGCAAGATGGCTCCGAGTATTCTTCTTCGGAATATTTCGCCAGAGAAACTTCTATTGAGTTCCATATGAGTAATGAGACTAAAATTTGAAGTTTCATCTTGGGAACGCTTGTCGTGAGTGTTTCCAATAAAACTGACATAATCAACAATAATTGCCCATATTTATTGTAAAATAATAAAATGCAAAATTTAGCTACTCCATATATTGTTTGTTTGCACTTCAATTGATCGATTTATTTTTATTCGTTTAACCAACTGTTTCAATAACATTTCGCATATTTTTAAGCTCAAGGGCATTTTAAGGGTAATGGTAACCTAACATTTTTTTCATCTTAAAAATAATATTTAAAAAAATAGAGATAAACTGTTGATTGTATAATTTGTTTCGGGCAGACTTTGGCGGTAATTTTTTTTTCTCAATATTACTATTTTGGGAAAATCAACGAAACCAGACTGGGTTAGTAAATAAAGTACAAAAAACTGACTAAGGAATTTTTGACAACAAAGTCTTAGTCATAATAAAACTAAAAAGATTGGTTTATTATTTAATAATATTAGATTGATTATATTGTATAATATGTTTGCTAGTTTTACGAGGGTAAAATCTTTAGCATGAAGTTTTAATCATTTATGTATTTCAGTAGAGATTTGAGTCCACAATTTGTTAGCACTTAGCCATGACTGGATGAAAATTTTTCGCTTACAGAAACTGCTGATTATAAAGAAACATATATATATACATATACGATACTGAAACTCCAAGTCTAGCCAGGTGAGATTGGATCTTTTGGAAGTTTTAGATGTGATAACAGATTAGGTGAAAGTGAAGCTTGTGAGTAGAAGTGTACTAAATAAAAACGAGTAATGTGTGACGTCAGTATGATATAATTATGTATTATTAGCGTGATGTACATAATTCAAATTACAATAAGATAAGTAATCAAAAAAAAAAAAATAGCTAGTGTCGGAAACAAAGGTATTTGTCATGATTGGTGTCAATGTAGGTACATATAAAGTAAATCTTAAGTTTTTATTGTTGATGATTTGAATTATTTTGTATAAGGACCGGTTGTTGGTAATACGACAGGTTTCATCGTCGTCGTAGGTGGAGTTTCTTTCCAGGCAGTCAGGTTCATTCGAACAATTTCGCTGCACGGTTTCACCTCATTGCTGAAAATCGTGCAAAATTGATTAAAAATTTTCTGATTTTTAGCCTATAGATTAAGTGTCGGTATACTTACAATCCTGGGAAAAGAAGTGTGAATCCGATTGTTTGAATTTCTTTGATGCCATCGCCGCTATCACAGAACATAGCAGATACGGTTGCCTTTCTAATTTCAGCTAATTGATCTAAAATTAAAAAAAATAAAAGTTTTTATATCCATAAACGAATTGCTTTTTTTTGGGAACATTTCAAATGTCAAAGGACTTAATTTCTAAACTGAGCTTTATTGAAATAAATTGTGGGTTAGTGGGAGTAATTAGCTTTTGAATTTGCGAAAATGATTTTCAAACCTTCAAACACCGAATTATCTTACTATATACTTCATATTGAAATACAAATTAGAAATTAAGACCAAAAGCTAAAGCTTTGCTTTTTGATATGATTAAAAAAAAAGTTAAATACGAATAAATAGCATTTAATGAAACAGTTGCTTGATGAATGAAGACAAATGGTATCATTATCGTTGATATATACTTTTATATATAAAATAGTAGTAATTTGTCAAGTACCTTCAGTGAAACCAGAACTTTTGTTTTCAAACCAGAACCGATCGGCTTTCCTGGTTCTCAAGAACTGATCGTTCATGATACACAAGAAAGTAGGTCCAGCTTGAGCTCCTGGAGCCAAAGCCTCCAAAGATCCTCCAACTGTAAGATCCACATCTGCGTAGTTTGTATATAGAGTTTTCAACACAGCGATATTCTGAAATTAAAAAACCAAAAGTAAATCACACGATTTACTTAGCATGCTTGATATATTGATATGATCGTGGTCGTGATTACTTGGGCCGATATAAGATCACCGTAGTCTTCGAAACTCTTGGCTTCTTTGCGACCACAATATACTCTGTAGTCGTTGTAGTAACTTAGAGCATGATCTCTGTCTCTTTGGATATCAGCTGCCCGAAGATCGATTCCAAAATCTCGGCCGCACGCGAAGAGTTTGTCAGTTATCTTAGTTTAAAAAAAATGTATTCGTAGTCAGCGATTTATAATCTTCCATCAGATTGGATTAAAATTTTACTCACATCTTCTACGAAAATATTATCAGTCTCTTCCAGATTCTGTGTGATCATACTCATTGTGAATTGTTCCAAATTATTGCCAGTTTCGAGAATTGCAGGTCTGTTGAACCATTTTGCCAATGTAGTTGTAGAGGCAGTTTGACGATTGGGTTTTGCTAGTCTGAAATTAAAATAACACTTTTGCTTTAATTAAAAACAATTAAGATAATAATAACTAAAGAAAATTAATTGAAATTAAATCAATTTTTCGCATAGAAACGTCAGAGGCCACGTGGAAGTTGTTGACCTTTTCAAAATCAATCAATAGGCATCGCTGCTGTGACTCAAGAAGTGAAAGCGTTTCGTTTCACATCCGGACTAGAATTATTCACCTCGTTAAATGAGTCAAAGCTTAAAAAACGGTCAGTACTATTTAAGTAACTTAAAAATATTGTATCGTAGTGATTAAACGATTGACGCTCGTTGACCATTGGTTTACTATCGCTGATCATTTGATCTCGCGTTCGCGCCAAAAAGGGCTCGACGTATGAACAAGCTGTATACAGCAGCCAATAAGGTCTCGCGACCCATCAACCAATGACCTCTCTGTGTTGAGAGTACCCGCTGGGTATAAATACAAGGCGGTTTCGGTCCGTGCATTCAGTCGGAGCCGACAGGCCGGCGGATCAAGAACAATTAACTATTCCTACCACTATTACTGCGACTTTCAATCAGATCTTAGAAACCGCTCTACACATCTACGCTACAATACTAAATGATTGGAAAAAGTATCATTTGAGAACACCGACATTTGAAATTTATGCCAACCAAAGAAACTGGCCCTACTGGTAATCAATTCGTTTATTTCCCATATACCGACCAGAGTACATATACTGTCCGATAAATAAAAATAATGATTTTTCATTACAAATAATAACCATTTACATATGTATGTATGTATATTATAAAAGTAACTAAAAGTGAAATAAACATGTTAGAAAGAAACAGCACGTATGTACGTTTCGGTACCAATATTGCAAAGGTCTTAGTAAATTATGACAAATAGTCAAAGTCCCACCTGATCTGACCCATAATGTGAGTGTGGAAGAATCTGTAAGCAGCGTGGGCGTGTTCGTTGGAAACCGAAGGTACGGAACTAGAATTGTAATCGTTTATAAATCCAGGTGCTTCATATGTGATCTTGTTGTCGATGAGATTGCGACCACCTGAAAGTATCAAAGTTCAAATTTAAAGGAGCAAGTTTAGTTTTGGTATGATTCAAAAGCGAGAGCCATTTCAAGGTACCCAAGAAAATAGGCAGCCACTCGTAATAGCTGATCCTTTGGTAGGCAGCAATCAAAATGCGTCTTGCTTCTTGGAAGAGTCTCTCATCGTTCCAATGGGGGTTTAACTTGCAAAGCTCATCAGCAATTCTGTTGTGTTCCCTTACGAACAATATCTGTGTGATTGCTAGTTGTGGATTTTGATTGGTTCTGGAATCGCCTGAAAAAAATGTTTTTTTCTTCTTCTTAAAACGTGTCAAATCAATTGAAAAAAAATTGGCCGTGACACGCACATATGTAAATCAGAATTATAATATTTAAAATTTAACATTCATTATATAATATAAGAGTGAAGTAAAAATATACGTATATGAGAGATAATGAGAGACTATAGTGCAAATTATAGTAAGATATAGTGTGAAAAAGATAAAGTTATAGGCGTTTAAACAATTAAAATCTGAATTTAAAACCCAATCTAAAATCTAAAAACGAATGGGTGGCGGAAAGTCAAATATAAAACTGGCCACTAAACGTCAATGTCTCCTAAACGTCAATGCCACTAAACATCAAACGTCAAAATTTTTGCATTCTTATACTTATTTTATTTTTAATTATATATATACCAGGAAGGCTTGACAGGTAGACCCCAATGCGCCTTCCTAGACAATTAATTACAAACATTGCAGAATTTTTATTACATAAATCGCTGTATTTCGATTGGTTGAAGAACACGAAATTAACAATTAATTAATCCTAAGAGACATCTATGGATTTAGACTTGTACATAAATTTTTACATATTGTACATAAATCAAATTCAGATATTTGTGACAGCGGGTAGGATGATTTTTGCAAATTTGATGGAGGAACCGTTTCAACAATGAAATCAGATAAATTGGCAAACTCTGATAAGGCAACCCGTTTTTTTTTGTTTGATTTACCGGGCGAACGCCGATATTTTAGAGATGTTCATTTGACATTAAATGTCGTTTTGATATTTATCGTGTAATTTATTTTGTGTCAAAAATATTATCCATTTAAAATATCACTAGTTGAAAATATGTAAAATAAAATAAAAATATATTTCTTTGTATTTTAATCACATCTTACCAGTTTTGTAACAAACGTTTTCATTGAGTCCACTGCAACGACAATTGTCTTTAAGGTTAGTTTCTGTAGGTGCAAAAATATGGTTGTTTCTGACTTCAGTAGCGAGTCTACCACCCTTGAAAGACCTCAGTTTGCTTGCCATATCAGTGCTCAAACCATAAACGTTGGACAAGTCTAAATAATCAGTCACAGCATTGATCTAAATTGGACATAAAGCAAAAATCAAAAGTTTCATTGAATATTTTAGTTTGGAGAGCTGATTGAAGAATTTTTCTAACCTGTCTAGCTGGAGTTTTTCCCTTGGAGCATCCCATATCTTTATCTGTCATAGTTCTTGTGAAGTTCATACATGTTATGCCAGCTTTTCCCATGGTGGGATCGTCTTCTGGGACTTTGACTGGATAACAGAAACGGCCTCGCTTGGACACGTATTTTCCATCAGCAGTACAACAACTAAATTCTAAAAAACGGTAAACAATATCACTTGTAACTTTACGAATATCACTTGTAAACACGAATTTTGGATTTTCATCGATGGACCTAGTGAGAAACTTTGGAACAATTTTAAAATATGTCCTGTGCCACCAACCAAGCGATTTAACTCTATGAAAATTTCGAAAAAGTAGGTGTTTTGTTAGTTTTTCGATTTATTTACTATTAGAAAAAAAAATAAACGCTCAATATTCACACATTGAAGCTTATTGGGGCTGATGATGATAAGTTTAGACTGATTAACAATAGTTCAAAGTCGCCGTTAAAATCAAAAGTCCCCCCTACAAAGCTCGCGGCGCACAGTGGGTTGAGGTCCATTCGTAGGTGGAAATATATCAAACACCAACATTTTAAGATTTTCACTAAAATAAATTTGTTTTTAATGACATTTAAAGAATATTTAAATGTCATTAAATGAGTTTTTAAATATTTTAATGTCATGTTGTAACGAACGTGTTTACGCGCTAATAAAAAAAAACAATTTTCATAATATCAACAAATAAATAAAACTTCATATCGTAGCTTAACACTAAAAAGTCAATGCATGAATATTTATTTTTATTTTTCTTTCATTTTTATATACACATTAAATTAGCAACCTTTCTCGAAGAAAATCAACATGAAGAGTCACATTTGTGGACGAACGATAATTTTATTGTTAAACATGCCTATTTGGTTGTAATTTTTGGAAAATTGAGCGGTTTAAATAAATCAATGCAGGGATCACAAATACATCCACTTGTTCAAAAAGACAAAGTAAAAGCTTTCATTAAAAAGTTGAAGTTATGGAAATCAAATTTACAAAATAATGAGTTGGATATGTTTTCACTTTCTAAAGATTTCTGAAGCAACTAAAAATCATAAACTTTTTGCACTTTTACTTGAATTTTCACGTACTTTCTTTCATTCTTAATATTGTTGCGTAGGGGTGGGTGGAGGATCCAAGTAAAAGGCCAACAGTCGTTCCACAGCATTTATTGATGATTAAGGAGATACACGCACTGGCAGTGCTCAGTCCAGAATGACATGATATCGCCTTATAAGGGATAGATCTCCCAGGACATCTTCGACGTCTAATTTGTTATGGTCACGTACGCATATGTCTTCCCACGACATTCGCTCCCACGGTACAAGTCAATTCTGAGAAAGGACCAACAATAGCCAACTCGGTCGCCATTGTTTAGCCTACATGCACTTAGCCTGTCACTAATCCTTGAAACCACTTATACTGGTCGCACGGTATGCACTTAGTTAATCCGTTAACAGATATCCGTTAACAGATAATCCTTGAACGGTCACACAGTCTCTGGGATTCTATTCGCTTAATCTGCGGCGTACGTAACAATATGTTTAGCAGAATCGTCGCTTTGCTGAGCAATCAGCAAACGATTGTGCACGATTCATTGATGTATATATAATTAAAAAAAAAAAAAAATATATATATATATATATATATATATATGAGTTCGGTCTTTCGTGTCATGCGGGGAAGACGTGCTTCTGCGTTCTTCCCGCTATTACTCGCTTAAACCCGGCTATTGCACGAAATTTAATCTAAAAATTTAACCATCTAATCACTTATTTTACTAATTGCATCCTAGTATAATTTAAGTGTAAAAATAAACAGACGATCGGCCGTTAACAGCGTTTTTAATATCAGTGATTGCGAAAAATTTTGTGTTAATTTTGTGTCAGTTACAAAAGCGTATACGAACGAGATACATCTCCCTACCTGAATACAAAAAAAAATAAGGGTCGCCAGTCAAAATTCGGTCCCACAGAAGCAATAAATCTTCCACATAATTGCTTTCAGACAAAAATTTTTAACGAACTTTACTTAATAGAATAATAGCAAACAGAAACGGTGTTTCCCAACTGTCTAATAGTTCTTTTTCATATTTAATTTATATTAAAGTAATTCGTGTAATTTTATATTCTTTACTAAATTTATTATTAAAATATTAAATTGCAAACCGCACTCACATATATAAATCCGTTGTCTCCAAAGAGGCGTCTCACGATAAAGATCTGTAAAAAAGTAGTATAACAATTGCTAATCTATTATTATCATAACTAACTACTTTCACTTACAAAGTAACCCTGTTAAATGGCATGTAATAACTCATAAGTGATCCAAGTGATACCTAGGATGACTATCTGTCAAAGCTGACCACAGAGAAGAGTCTATGGCGGTAAGAACTCACTCCTTGAATGGAAATCTCTCTCAAGTACCGCCTTTTTCTCAACACATCTTGGATAAATGCGAGAAAAATAATATCCAAACCTCCAACAAGGTAAGAGTGACGATGGATGATAGCTTAGCTAATAGAAACCTGTATTTAGCCACGTACAATGTAAGAACGTTATCGAGTGAAGGAAGTGTGCTTGCATTAGAGAATGAATTAGAAAATATCAAATGGGATATAATAGGACTTAGTGAAGTAAGACGAAAACAGCAAAACCAAATAATCCTAAAAAGTGGTAACTGTCTCTACTGGAGAGGGCTACCAAATGGTAGAATAGGAGGAGTAGGGTTTCTTATCAATAAGAGAATAGAAAGAAATATTATAGAAATAAGCGACATATCGGAACGTATATGCTATATAGTATTAAGAATCTCGAGCAGGTACACTTGTCAAATCTTCCAAGTGTACGCCCCCACATCTAGCCACCCAGACGAGGAAATAGAAGACTTCTACGAAAAAATACAGGACGCATACGATAATAGCCGTCACCACTTTAAAATAATCATGGGCGACTTTAACGCAAAAATAGGACAAAAGGCAAATACTGAAAGAGCAGTAGGCAATTTTGGTACCGGCCAAAGAAACGACAGAGGCGATCGCCTCATAGAATTCGCAGAACACAACAGGCTCTTTATCACTAATTCATTTTTCAGGAAAAACACCAACAATAAGTGGACTTGGGAGAGTCCTAAAGGAGACAGAAACGAGATCGATTTCATCCTAACAAATGCCCTGCACTCCGTTAAAGACGTTAGTGTTTTAAGTAAAGTAGATATAGGTAGCGATCACAGATTAGTCCGTGCCAAGATGGCCATTAATATAAATTGCGAACGTAGGAAATTAATAAAAGGATGCAGTAACTCTCCAGATTTCGCTCAACTAAGGTCTAGGAAAAAGGAATTCGAACTCGAACTTGGAAATCGATACGGGAAATTAAACCCAGAAGCAGACATCGAGGAATTGAACACTGTAATTAGTTCGGTTCTAACCTCAACAGGTAAGAAATTAGGTGGATTCAGGAAACAGATTAAATTAAGCAAAATTTCAGCGGAAACAAAAAACCTAATTAAGCATAAAAGGAATTTAGATAGGGATAATAATAAGCAAGAATACAATCTAGTAAATAAGGAAATTAAAAAGAGAATAGTCAGGAATGTCAGGGATTTTAACAGCAAGCTAATAGAAAATACCATTAAGAATAACCGTAGCCTGAAAAAGTGCAAACAGGATCTTTTCTTAGGCAAAAACCAAATGATCGCAATCAGATCAGAGAGCGGAGTAATAATTAGGAATAGAGAAGAAATCATAGACAGAGTTTACACGTTCTATGCAAAACTATACGAGAACGACAACGGCCAATTCCCCGCTCTGGAATCGACACACGGCCAAAGGGTTCCTGCAGTATTGCCTAGCGAAGTAGAGGCCGCGCTAAAAACTGCAAAGAACGGTAAATCCCCAGGGGAAGATAATATTCCCATTGACTTACTAAAATGTGGCGGCCCCCCCCTAATTAATATCTTAGCTAGGCTTTTCAGCAAATGCATCCAGAACCAAGCTATACCAGAAGGATGGAATAACGCAACTATCATTTTAATACACAAAAAAGGCGACAAAAGCGATATCAAGAACTACCGACCCATTAGTCTACTTTCAGCGGTCTACAAGCTCTTCACGAAGGTTATTACAGAAAGGCTGAAGAATATCCTCGACGAGAACCAACCTGTAGAGCAGGCAGGGTTTAGGGCAAATTTCAGCACAATGGACCACCTCCAAGTAGTTGGCGAACTAATCGAGCGCGCCAACGAATATCAACGGCCATTGTGCCTAGGTTTCGTCGATTATGAGAAAGCCTTCGATACAGTTAGTCATAATGCAGTACTTAACGCTCTAAAAACACAGGGAGTGCCGGAAACCTATGTGGGACTGTTAGCTGCAATATATAAGAATGCCACAGCTTCGGTTAAAATTTTTTCAGGTACAGATAGATTTAGCATAGGAAAAGGAGTAAGACAAGGAGATACAATCTCGCCCAAGTTATTCAATGCGGTGCTTGAGGGAGTTTTCAGGAAATTGGATTGGGATACAGCCGGAGTAAGCATCAATGGTCGCTTTTTGAGTCACCTTCGGTTCGCAGACGATATAGTTTTAGTAGCTCGTGATTCAGCTGACCTACTTATCAGACTAACACAGCTGGACAGGGAAAGTAGAAAAGTAGGATTAAAAATTAACGTAGATAAGACTAAACTAATGTTCAATAGTTATTGCATGCCTGATAGCATCCCCTTAGATGATAAACCAGTAGAAGTAGTAAATAATTATTTATATTTAGGTCAAATAATTGACATGTCTGGTAGTAAAAATGAAGAGATAAAGAGACGTATGAAATTAGGGTGGAGTGCATTTGGACGGATGAATGCTGTTTTTAAATCAAAAATGCCACTCTGCCTGAAGAAAAGGATCTTTGATCAATGCGTTTTGCCAGTGATGACGTATGGATGTGAAACTTGGACACTGAACGCCAAGATGCAAAATAAAATCCAATGCACTCAAAGAAGTATGGAACGCTGTATGCTTGGCATAACGAGGAAAGACAGGAAGCGGAACACGTGGGTGAGAAATATGACAAGGGTAGTGGACATAGTGGATAGAGTGAAGAGATTGAAATGGCAATGGGCGGGTCACGTAGCTAGGAGGATGGACGAAAGGTGGACAAAAGAAGTGCTTGAATGGTACCCGAGAGAAGGCAAAAGAGTAAAAGGAAGACCGCAAGGAAGATGGGTGAACGAAATTAGGAAAATGTGCGGAATGAGATGGATGAGTGTTGCGCAAAACAGAGACGAGTGGAAGCGTGTTGGAGAGGCCTTCATCCAGCAGTGGATGGCGAATGGCTGTAAATGATGATGATGATGATATATATATATATATATATATATATATATATATATATATATATATATATATATATATATATATATATATATATATATATATATTATATATACACACACATCAAAAAAGAAAAAATATATATACGTACATATGTAGATATATATATATATATATATATATATTTTTTTTTTCTTTTTTGATCTTTGTATCTTTCTAAAACCACTTTCAGCTTTCTAACTATTTGTCGAGTTTCTGGTATTAAAAATTAAAATTTCTCGTATTTGAGAATATTTTTCATTTTTTTACACTTAACGCTCCTGAGACTTATTAGTAAAAGACTCAAATCAGTCAAAACAATCATAATCGACCCAAATAAACTTCAATAAGTGAATAATATTGAGTGTATATCTTCTATAAAAACAGCAAAAAACATTTTAGAAAAAGAGATACATGAAAAAATTTACTTACTTTTTCGATATTTTCATCGAGTTAAATCGATTGGTTGGTGGCACAGAACATTGTTTAAAATCAGTGTTTATTTATTATTTAACGTTCCCTTGATAAGACAAAAGTTTTCCACTAGGCCCATCCATGAAAATCATAAATTCGCGTGTTTTGTTTCGGCCTAATGTACATCTGTAGATATACATACATATGTACATTACCGTGTTCTGGTTCCTTCAACAATGACATGTCGTGCGCCATGAACTGCCCCCAAAACATAGCGTTTGTGGTCCACAGGTTATTCTCCACGGTTCCAGTGGGGAACATGGATGTTCGAATTTTTCTTGCAGAAGGCAGTGGCTTGCTGTCGACTGTCTTCCTTGGTGCTCTGAATCCTGAAATTCGAATTGATTTTAGGAAAATCTGCATTTGCCATAATTTTATCGTGTTCAACTGGAACATCCATTTGAATGTACATATGTAAGCCAGTTGTGGTTTGTTGTATTTTACATGCAAATAGTCATCAATCAAACGAGCAATATAAATAAACGAATCAATTAAACAAAAAACATACGCTGCTTAGTAATAATATGTACATACAAACATTTACGAAAATGTCATATCAAATCGAGGTTGATTTGAATGGAATAAATACCATTTTGCGAAAAAATACCTAGCGCGCGTCGATTGTGAAATACTATAATCTCATTTTACCCCATTTTGTTAAAATTAAACTGATTTTTATGGTTTTTTATTCGACTCATAAAATGTATAAAGATGCACTAAATTGCACTGAATAGTAGCGCAGTTTCGTCAAGTCCTCATTTTCAGAGGCGCTCATTAAGAACTTACGCAATAGAATTCCACAAAAAAAAGGTTGGCACCCTCGGATAACATACAAATAACCCTTGACGCTTTTTTGTGAAATGCTATTGCGTTAATTATTCTCGAGCATCTTCGAAAGTTTGGATGTCTTTAGAGTGCAACTATCACGAGTGCATTTTTCCGGTCACCATATAACCAACTAGCTGAACCCGGCATGCGTTGCAATGCTAAATGAACGCATGCAATACCCGTTCCCGTTCCTGTTTCCGTTTCCGTTCCCGCTCCCGTTTCTCGATGTGTTTCGATAAGTAAATGTTTAATTTTCAAATTAATACTTAACAATCAAATTAAATTACAATAATTATAATTGGTCGAAAAAAAGTTGGCGGCGAATACATTTGAAATTATTCAATTATTTATTTTACCCTAACAACGCAGGTGGCGACGCGAAAACATTTGAAATTATTGCGTTGCAATGCCACTCATTCCTGTTTTCCCGTTCCCGTTCCTGTTTTTGGGCGATTTTTTTTACAGAATGACCATTGCGGGCATGCACACAATAACTCATGTAAGTTTCATCGCAATCGGTTGAATGGTATAGGAACGTGTGTACATATACGTGACAGACAGACAAATATTGATATAAACACTAGTATAAATCTAAAATCATCGTTTCAAAATAAAATGAAGTTTTATATTATAGTTACCATTTCCGTATTTTGCTGGCAAAATTCTCGAATAGGTCGAATTTGGGACTCCCCATTCGGGATGTTCCAAGTTGTTGCAGGAACCGTCAAAGTTTCTAAAGAAGGTGTTCGAATCGCAAGGAGGAGCTTTGAAACCGCAAACAGGTGGCAAGAATTTTTCATTTCTAAACAAAGATAGATTTAAGTGCAATAAAAAATAAATTTTAATCTTAATCTAAATTTGATATAATATAATCAAGCAGAACCTCTTGGGTGCGTAAATATTAGTCGCTTCTTTACTGTCAACTTCATCAGAATTGGCTGCAAAGCTCCAAGAGCTTGCTGATGCAGTGCAAGATCCATCTCCAGCAGAAGCGGAAGCACAAGCTCCTGCTCCACCTTTTCCTTTTCCTTTGCCTGAATCCATTTCGAATGGTTTTGCTGTCGTAAATGTTGGCATTGAAATTGGTGCTTGAGTTGGAGGCATTGTTGGTGGTTGAATAACGACAGGTTTGACCACGGGCATCTTTACAGGCACAGGCATTACAGGTTTCACCACCGGTACAATTACGGGTTTGGGTGTTGCGAAAGTGATCGGTTTTACAACGGGCATTGGAGTTATTATTGGAGTCTTTGGTGGTACGGGAATGTTGGGTTTCACAACATTGGTTGGTGCTTGAGTGACAGGTTTCACCATAGGTGCAGCCGTAGCAGGTTTCACCACGGGTGTTGCTACATAATTAGCGGTGGGCAATGTTGCCGAAATCGGCATTATTCCTACTGGCTCACCATTTTGAGCTGAAGCTTCGAATGTGCACCAGAGTAGGATCGAAAATAGGAATTGGAGTTTCATCTTGGGGTGTCTTCACTGGGAAGCGATTATGATAAAACTGACGCGCTTGGAATTGATGCCAATGATAAATATATGAATTATTGTGACGAATATTTAAATTGCATATTTGTATTTGGAGTTTAATGTTCAATATCTATATTACATTCCACTTCAAAAGGCGGCTGTTTAAATATTGTAATGGGTAT
The DNA here is from genome assembly GCF_051622035.1 of Arctopsyche grandis. Taxonomy (NCBI): domain Eukaryota; kingdom Metazoa; phylum Arthropoda; class Insecta; order Trichoptera; family Hydropsychidae; genus Arctopsyche; species Arctopsyche grandis. The sequence continues at coordinate 33,443,451 of NC_135360.1, forward strand.
CTTTGATCAAGTGCAGCGAACGTGATGTTTTTACAGGAGTTCCGGTGTTTTTCATGTAAATTAAATGTTAATTTATCGATTTATATAAATTTTATATTACATTTTGTAGAATATCATGCGAAATTGCACTTTTCTATAGACACATGTAAAAATATATCCATAAAAAATTCATAAAACATTCACATGCTATTTTGTTATTTTGAAATAATGTATATTTACACTTGTTTTTAATAATATGATAGTTAATAGAATGTATTTTTATAATTTATTAAGGCAATTGTATGTTCAGCTAGATTATTGGCTTATTTGTCTTTTAATACGATATTATTTCCTGAAAAACATTGAACTTTCGAGATTGAAGTAGGATAAGTTTCAGTTTACAAAATTTGATTTTTTCCTAATTATGATAATGGTATAATGTTTGTAATTTTATTTCATTTTGGAAATAGGAAACATTTATAAGTTGAATGCAATAGCGTAATTTGAAATAAAAGAGCGGAGACATCTATACATTTAACAGAAAAATGTTTATTACCTTTTAGATACATATATCTACATACATTGGTATTTATGTGTTTTTGTAAATTCAAAATATAAATAAACAGGAATAAAAGAAGCTTTGAATTTGGTTATATTTTCATTCTTTAAGTACAAGCGTTCTAAACGTACAATTATTCTTTCCAGGCGGTCAAATCTATTGACGGAATTTGGCTGCACGGTTGCACTTCGTTGCTAAAAGAAATAATAAAAAAAATATTATTTTTATATTCCTCGTAATAAAACTCATTGACCAAATCAAAAACTCACAAGCCATTGAAAATTAGAGTGAATCCAATTCGTTGAATATCCGTTATTCCATCACCGTTATCGCAAAACATTCTGCTGACGGTCGCCTTTCTGATTTCAGCGAGTTGTTCTGAAGTTCAGAGTTCAAAGATATGAATTTTTGAACATCAAAAAATATAGATATATATATATATATATATATATATATATATATATATATATATATATATATATATATATATATATATATTATATATATTATAATCGACAACTTACTGGCAGTGAGGCCTGAAGAGCTGTTTTCAAACCAAAACCTGTCGGATTGTTTCGTTCTCAAGAACTGCTCCATCAAAATACAGAGGAAAGTTCGTCCTACTTGAGCACCTGCTGCCAGAGTTTCCAATGCGCCACCCACAGTCGTGTCAATATCTTTATAATTCTTGTATAGTTTCTTCAAAGCATCTATTTTCTGTAAAATAACATAAAACAAGCAAATAACTACGTTGCACGTAAGTTTGTACGTTGTTCGGTTGAAAAAATATGAATTTACATCACGTGGAATGACATCGCCATAGTCGTCGAAACTTTGGGCTTCTGAAAAACCGCAGAATTTTCTGTAATCGTTGTAATAGGACAAAGCGTGATCTCTGTCTCTTTGAATGTCTGCAGCTCGCAAATCAATTCCGAATGGTTTTCCACAAGCGAACAGCTCATCGTTGATCTGCGAAAGAATTGCAAAATTTATATCGTACATTAAAAACCAAACCTTTTAGCCGAATAATTCGCAGCTGCGAAGTATTAAAATTCATTACAACATTAAATTTTGGGCCGAATATTAACTTGGAATTTGGTGAAAGAAGTTTTTCCAAATTAAAGATCATAAAAAAATATTTAAGATCCACAAATGACTCATGATACATAGATTAAATGGATTGGCTATGATAGCTTTTTTTTTTTAGATTTTTAAATACTTTTTATTATTACTAAATATACTATAATAATATTAAAAGTAACCGGAATAGAAATCAAAATCGGGAATCGGAACTGAAATTGAAATCGAAATAGGAATCTGGAACCAGAACTGAACAAGGAATCAAAAATCAGAACTGAAATCAGAATCGAGATCCGGAAATGCAATAGGAATCGATCAAACACATTCGAGAAAATGTTCAAAAAAATGAGAAATGAAAAGGTTCAAAACCTCGCTAAATAAAATCATTATAACGTACTTTTGTACATGGCGTGAAAGAAACAATTTCAATTAATATTTAAAAAAAAAGCAAATTAAAAATTCGACAATGGCTTAATGGCTAGGTCGCCGAACTCAGATATACCTATAAGAGGATATTTGTGTTCGCGGGTTCACAGGTTCGATACCGCGGTCTCAAGCTCATTTGGACTATTCTTCAGTGCGACCAAACACAGAAAATCGATCATCAACCACAGATTCAATTAGGATAACGAATGATGAAAGTAAGCATCGCAAACCATGTGGAATAGATGTTTCCAATAATGAAGAGGACGGTGTAGACATGGATGATCGCGGTTTGGACACGGGTGATCGAAGTGAGGACACGGGTAATGGAGGCGTGGACATGGGTGATGGAAGTATGGACGGTGATGGTTTGCATATTAGAAGACTTTGGAACAACGGAAACATACCGTTTTCAAATAAAGATGAACCCCCCGATGGTCAATTCAGTAAAGGATCTCATGGTCATTCGAAGAATCCTAAAAATGAAGATGAAGAAAATGGGAAATATAAAGAAAAATATATGGATAAATCACCAGAAGGAATAAGAGACCCAGTCAAGATATCAATACCAAAGGACAATGTATTCACTTTCAAGCTCGGTCGTAGTCAGATTGATGTTACTTTAATGGAAAAGAAAATAATACCATGGATTAAGAAAGGAGTTTTTGGATATATCGGTGAACCAGGAACGATATTGGTCAACTTCATATGTGGCAAGATACCATATGGAAAGCCGTGGGACGACGGGAGGTCCATCGCGGACAAGATCATCGGACAGCCGCGTGGAATCGCGACTGGCATCGGATAGTGTTTAGGTTGTGCCGATTGAAGTGAAGTGTGTGTCAGTGAATTAGAGAATAAGTGGAATACCCGGAGGGATTTTAGTTAACCCTTACTTGATATTTGATTATTGTTTTATTTTGTTAGTAGTTAAGATTTGAAATATTGTTAATGTTTTATTGATTATTCTAGTGTTTTCATGTTTTGGCGAGTGTTTGGTATGTTGAATAATGTTTTAATTTTGTTACATGCCTAGAAGAATATGAGATAATTGCATTGAAATGTATTTCTTGTAATGATTTTAAAATGTGATTTGTTTCCGATGTGAAGGTGTTGATTTTAATGCTATGTATTTCTTGTAATTATTTTAAATTTTAATTGTGATGATCTGTGTGTAACTTTTTTTTGAAGATTGAATTGTATTGAAACGTGAAAAATTGATATGATACTGAAATATGTTTAAGATTACTGTGGAGTATGTTTGAGATTATTGTGGAGTATGTTGAAGACTACTGTGAAGTTTGTCTGGGATTATTGAGAAGTATGTCTGAAAATTATGTGTAGTATTATGTGTAGTAAATACCAAACTACCTAATTCTCATCATCAAATCGTACTTGTCTCGTAGAAAGCTAGTGGTTAGCGTAAATAATGAATTATCGTCTCCAAAAATAATCGCAGCTGGCGTTCCGCAGGGGAGCTTGCTTGGCCCACTCTTGTTCTACATATATATAAATGACATACCTATTCCAAAAAACTGTCACATAGCCCTATATGCAGATGATACAGCTTGCTTCACAAGTAGCAAAAAACCAGACACTATTCTTAAAAATCTTGAATTTGCAATTAAAGCAATGACTGAACACTTCATTAAGTGGAAAATTCAAATTAATCAAACAAAAACAGACGCCATATTCTTTAGTGTTAGAAAGCATAAGCCAAGTTCAGATCTGAAAATCCCCTCTGGAGAAAGTCTGAAATGGCAGTCAGTAATAAAATATTTAGGAGTAACGTTTGATAAAAGAATGAGATGGGCACCTCATATTGAGGCAGCGAAATGCAAGGCGATGCGGGGTATATCCTCAATATATCCAATATTTAATCGCCATAGTTCTTTATCAACGCTAAATAAAATAAAATTATATCGCGCGCTCATATTACCATTATTAACCTATGCTTCACCTGTATGGAATAACGCCTCGAATACTAACCTTTCCAAGCTCCAAGTAATACAAAATAAATCCCAAAAAATAATTTATAATACACCCATATATACTAACCTGAAAAAAACTGGATGCCATATATAATATTCCGTTTGTTACAGACATTACTAACAAACTAACCAGTAGATTCTATGACAGAATCACTAATAACCATACTAACACACTTGTGAAGAGTCTCGGTGATTACAACAAAATGTCTATACCCTTCAGGTATAAACACAGATTACCTAAACACAATCTGCTTTAGTTCATCGACTTTAGAGAGTCTTTAATTAATATTATGTATTAGATGTATTATGAACATTTATAAGGATTGTAAATAGGCTTTTGAGCTCTTTTTCCTATTATGCTTTAGATTAACATTAGAATAATATAATACTGTGATTAATAACCAAATTAAATTAAATTGTAAAATAGAAAATGATCAGTAGATCAGTAGCTATTAAAATAGATATAAGATGTATTGTGAACATAATTTCGTAATAATAAAAAGCATTTAAAAATCAAAAAAAATGTGTAGTATGATTGAGGAATGACCCGGCAGGTGAAAGAAACCTGAGGGCAGGTTTGTGGTCAGGAAAGGCCGAGTTGTAGTGTTGGGATTGAACGAAAGGCTGAGGTATGGGCTATGGCTGAGAAAGGGTATGTTACGACCGATTGTAGAGAAGGGATGGAAAAGTGGCAGAGGGCGCGAAAGGACCGCTATTTTACAGTTAGTAGAAGTTGACCTTCCACTGGGGGCGGTTGGTCGCTAAACCACCGCGTGGTGTCGTTTTAATAAACAACATGACTGAAAACGCACGTGTTTGATCTCCAATTCCACCGCCACATCCCATCGTGGTCCTGAATAGCGCCAACTATTCAGGAAATCCACCCACATATATACTGATTGTTTAAAATAATTTGTTAGACAATTAGTATATCAAATGTTCTAATCAGCTGTCGTTGAAGATTTAAAGGCACGATTAGATGACATTATAAACCTACCTCTTTAACATAAAAGTTATCAGTCTCTTCCAGATTTTGGGTGACCATTCCAAGAGTTAGTTGCTGTATCGCTTTAGAGCTTTCAAGTACTTGAGGTCTATTGAACCACGTGCTCAAGGAGAAAGACGAATCGGCGTTTCTATTCATGTCGAGCATACTAAAACCACACCAAACAATAATCACATAAAAAATGATACAGGTGTAGTTCTTTTTTAAAATTAATTTGCCATCATTTCTCACTCGATCATTCCTGAAATGTGAGTGTGGAAGAATCTGTAAGCGCTGTGTGCATGTTCGTTGGTTACTGCTGGATTCAAAGCGCTATTGTAATCGTTGACAAATCCTACATTTTTATCACTATCATCTAATATCATGTTTTTGTCCAGCATATTTGCCGTACCTGAAAGAAATCACCAAACATGTAAAGTTTTGTTTGCAGTCAAATCGGTAGAGAATTTTACTAGAAATTTGCTATTTTCAGCGATTAATTTTTTCATGCCAACAGATAACACAATACGACCCGTCCTATTATAATAATAGAAGAAATGTTATAATAATAGAAGTGGCTTTAGGCGTTATATTGTTGTCAAATAATTTTAGCATCAGTCGTATTTGATGCTTGGTGCTCGACGTACATACATATGTATGTACATATGTCCGATAAAAACTTCTCTGTTTGTTTATATTACTCGCAAGATGGGCAAATGCATCATTTAAAATTGCACAATGCATTCAAAAACACACAATAAACAACATGGGATACATTTTTATAAGTAAATTAATCACTTCAGTAACATATTATTCAATCAACATCGTAGTTTGACAGTTTTTGGAAGTGTCATGGCGATCGCCCGCATTCTACATAAAATTTCAGGGGTGGCACCAGAGAAATGTAAAAAATATTTTTAAATAAATGTAAAAACATTTCTGTTGGTGGCTCCGAATACTCAATTGTATTAATAACCAATTATTTTAGTTTAATTAATATAAATATCGTTCATTGTATATTATACATATTTTTGTTTTGACTATACATTACACGTTAATTCCCAAGAGTTCCCAAGGACAGACAAATACAAAAAACGTGGATAAAAACAATCCTCCAACCGAGAAAAGAAACGGATTGGCCACCCACGCAAATCACCACTCAAATTGTAAATAAATATATATCAGAATAAAACTTTAATTTCTGTAGTGAAAATGTGATGGCCCTGATTATATTCCTTGCGTTGTAGCGTAGTTATGGAGACGTACCGCGTATTATTGACACAAGCAAAGCATTGGTAAAGGCTCTTCTGTTATTATAACATTTATCTGTGTTTATCCGTGCGCTTATAATGGCCAATTCAAATTATGTAGAACACAACGCGCATATATATATATATATATATATATATATATATATATATATATATATATATATATATATATATATATATATATATATATATATATATATATATCTTACGTCACGCGATGTAAATATACGTACTTTTAATATTATCCGATTACGATTCGGATTTCGATTTCAGGTTTTATAATTTTATTACTATTTTTTATTGCATAATTCTGATTCAGATTAATTATTACTATTTATATTGTAACTTTATTTTAAATCATGTATCAATCCGAAAGCACCCGTTGAAATTTCAACGGGCATAAAACTACATAGTATGAAATATATGGTTCGGTGATTACTGGTCACAAATTACTCGTCACAAAGTCACTAAAATCTCTATATCGGAACATCTGGCAGCCGAAAAGTCCATCATACTAACGATAACTATCATAGTAACGAGAACTTGAGTGCCAAATATTGTGTATTCGCGATTTTCATGGCAAAAATTGTCTTTGTGACCACCCCAATGTGACGAATAGTCCAATTACCGAAATATATGTACCTAAGAATATGGTTAACCATTCGTAGTAGCTGATGCGTTGATAGGCAGCTATTAGAATTCGACGAGCTTCCTGGAACAATTTTTCGTCGTTCCAATTCGGGTTTATTTTGGCCAACTCTTTCGCTAATCGATTGTGCTCCCTCACGAATATTATTTGCAAAATTGCCAGCTGTGGATTTTGGTTTGATCTGGAATCACCTGAGAAAGTGCATTTGATTAATTTAGTTCAGTTGATGGTCATGTATGTATGTAAGTTCATTTTCGTTTCAGGCTTTACCCGTTTTGTAACAGACGTTTTCATTTCCTCTGTTGCAACGGCAATTGTCCTTCAAATTCATTTCTCTGGGAGCGTAGATAACACCGTTTCTCACTTCTGTTGCTAGCTGGCCGTTTTTGAAAGTTCTTAAACTATCTGACATTTCTTTGCTCAATCCGTAAACGTTTGAAAGATCCAACCATGACGTCACTGCGTTGATCTGTCATAAAAATAATTAATTTAAGTATGTATTTGAAAGTCTGGAATTCGGATAGGAAGTTGGGGATAGTCGTTCGTATGTAATTGTAACTCATACTCATACATGTACAAGTCATCGATGGAATATTTGCAAGGCTTTCTTACATGACGATGTAAGAAAGTATGTGGAACATGTAAGAAAGCTTTTCATCCGAACTCATAAAAACGTATGTGCAGCGGAATGGACTTGTGGTTAGCATATAATGCTTTGAACAAAATGGTCACGGGTTCATATCCTACTGGTTTCTGCTGGTCAGACCTTGGATTTGTGACTCCAGGTCGATTATTTCCTGTCAGAGTTTGCCAATTTATCAGATTTTTATTGAAACTGTTCCAACAAATTAACAACCTTACCCATTTTCTCGCAAATCTCGAGATTTCAGCAATCTAGGATTACGCTGAATTGTAAAAAATGCTACTAATTAACTATTTTACAAATTTAACTATAAATGTCTCTGTGGATGTCAATTGATATGTATTTACTGAATTTCACTGAATTTTTGAAATTTACATATTTGGCCATAGATGTCTCTATGGATGTAATTGATATGTATCTATGTACTTTGTATAGTTATACTTGTATCAAATGTACAATGTTTCTGGCCAGGAAGGTGCTTTGGGGTTACTTGTTAGGCCTTCCTGGTATAAATAAAATAATAAATATACATATGTGTTTCATTCCATAATCCCTACCACGTGTCCCGTCCAATGGAACCAGGGTTGCCTATTTGAGCGGGACTGTCCCGAGTTCAATAGAAAAATCCCGATTCCCGCATTGCCTCTGAAAATCCCGACTTTTTTTGAAATCAAAATTTGTATATGTACAAACATGTATGTAAATAGAATTGGTTTGACTTCAAAAGTAACAAATTTCTATCCATTAAAGTATTGTTTGTCCTTTAACCAAACATGAAAATCGATTTTTTTTCAATTTCAAAATTCACATAATAATTTAAAATTATATAATTTGCAATGTTGACCTTTTATATGAAGATGTCTGTTTATTAAACAAATTTTTACTGAAGCAAATGAGAAAAAAACAATGTATGAGAAATGAATAATATTTTTTAAAGATTATTCCGCTTGCAATATTTTTTTATAAAATTGTAGCTCACATCTCAATTCTACATTTCATTGCAATTTGCGAAAGAATATTTAGTCTAATGAGTGCAACCTGAAGAAAGGAGAGAAATAGATTATTATTAAAAACCGTAGAAGCTGAATTAATGCAATTGTAATGATTTAAGAAAATTTTTTGAAAAATATTTTGAAAAAAAGCTATTTGAGCTAAAAGCTAGGAAAAAACTTTTAATGAAACTGTTATGATTGTACATATACATTTTTGCATTTAAACCAAAATGTAATTCCTGTAATTGTATCCAATATATTTTATATATCTTCTCATCTACATATATACATACATATGTATGTATGTACTTATTTACATATGTACATTGTAATTTAATTAAAAATATATATTTCTTAATTTTTAAACTTCTTTTTTTTTGATCGTTCGAAATAGTGAATGTGATTTTGGAAATCTGGCAACCCTGAATGGAACCCAACACGTATTTCCATCAGCGTAGATTCTCTTACAAATGTTTCAATTTGCTCAAATGGTTTTAGATAATGTATGGTATATATAGCCAGCAGTTTGGCTTAATGGTAGCGTATATATTTAGCACCACTGAGGTCGAAGGTTCGAGTCCTCGTCAAACTGCTGGTTAGGTTTGGGGGTTTTGTGACTCCAAATCGATCGTTTCTCTATCAGAGTTTGCCAATTTTATCTGATCATTGTTGAAACGGTTCCTGAAAATTGGTATTAGATCATTTCCTGTTGTCACAAAATATGTGTGTATAATTTGTAAAAATTATGCACAGTAATCTGAAATCTATAGATATATCTATAGACATCTCTATAATTTCGTGTTTATTTAACTAAATTTAACGCTAAAAATAATCCATAGATGTCTCTATGATTATTACTTCTGTACTGTACTTCTATTCTGATTGTTTATGTATTATTGTATTTCTGACCGTTATCGTACACTCGTCGCATTGGAGCGATCTGTAATGACGAGTGTATATTGATTGTAACAATAAAAAAAAAATAAAAAAATAAAATAAATAAAAATATGTATATGTACATATATGTATGTACCTGCTGTGCTTGAGAATCTTTATTCGAACAGCCCAAGTCCTTATCGGTGACAGTTCTTGTGAAGTTCAAGCATCTAATTCCGGCTTTTCCCATCGTGGGATCTTTGACAGGCACTTTGATCGGATAACAGAAACGACTCTTGCTCCTTTTGTATTGTTTGCCTGGGGTACAGCATTCGAATTCTGACAATAAGAAAATGGTTGAAATAGACAAGGAATATCAAAGCCTCAAATGTCAAACTCGAAAGTTGTATCTTACCAGTGTCCGGTTCTGTCAATAGAGACATGTCATGAGCCATGAACTGTCCCCATTGCATAGCGTTGATCGTCCATAGTGTGTTGTTCACAGATCCTGTTGGGAAAACTTCAACTCGAACTTTTCTCGCGTTGGGCAGAGGCTGTTTTCTATTGTTGCCTCGTCTGGGTGTTCTTTTACCTGAAATTCCATTAAATTTAATTCAGAGACGCAATATACGTATGATTTATGTATGTATGTATGTACATATGTATATATCTATAAGTAATTGCAATCTGTTCAAATACAGCGCATACTCTTCAAATACGGTATGTCTTTATACCTACATATACATACATACATACATATATAAGTGGAGAAAACAATTGATGTTAAAACAAAGAAGTCAATTTTTACGTGTTTGTAATTTAATACAAATATTATAACAAACTGCAAGCATATGTACATACAATGAATGCGAAATTGCGAGAGAGAGGAACCACCACAATATTCCAATTATATGAATTGGAAAAGAAAAATACATTGTATCTTAAAAAAAATGTTTGTGCATTAAAATTTTGCATTGTTTTCGGTGCATTAAACAATCTCGTATTGTGCATCGAATAAAATAATTTGGCATTATAAAGTGACCGTTAAACATATGAAACGATCATTCGAAAAAATAGATTTTAGCATTAGAATAGATGCAATTAGTAAAAAGTGGCATCGTTGCAGTCCTCCGATATTGACAACTGTCAACTGTCAAAAGTATTTACTTTTGTTTACGTATTACGTATGAATATGAATGATGATGTCAGGTCGTAGAGTGGAAGTTAAGTTCGTAGGTATCGAAGGTTGCAAACCGAAGAGTAAAAAAGAAGGAATCCAGTAGAAGGAAGCGTTCGTCGTTGTCGGTTCGTATTTAGGTAGTCGCCACGTTTATCTGTCATTTTAATGCGCGCTGTTTAAGTAGCAAATATTTTTTTCAATTGATCAAAGCAAAGTTTCTAATGCAATCTGTATCCGTCATTTAGAGATTCACACAATTTTTTTGTAATGTACTTTTAAGAGACTTTTTTAATGTATAAAAATTTTCTTAAATTGCTTTTATAAATGCACATTTATTTAATAAAATGGACCTTTAAATTGTTCCCATTGGAAAACTGTAACAAGAGACGGTCGATATGGATTCGAGATCCATCCGTTAGTCGATTGCTAATTTAATTTCAAAGACCCTTTTTAGCTTTTGTTTTAGCTATACAGGTATTCCTCGACTTACGACGGAGATACGTTCCTGAACCTCGGTCGTAAGTCGAATCCTTCGTAAGGCGAGGAATTTTTTTTTTTTGGGTGATTATTAATACAGTAATTCAAATGAATTCATATTTAAATTAAAAAAAGATTTAACATCTACATCATCCGTACTTATTAATTATAAATTATACATCTTCATCATTTATCTCATAAGTACAATGAATTTCTTCATCTTCAGTTTGAGATAGTCGTATGAGTTTTTTTGAAAAATGTGTCTAATTTTGTTTGAACAGTATCCTGCTTTTTTTCTCTATATACATATTTCTTTGTAGCATGCGAGATTTTCGTGAATCCTGCGGTTCACATTTGAAAATCTTTCACTGTCTGGGTCCATCATTTCAAACTTTTGTATTCCTTGATTAATTAAATTAAAAGCAGCAGCCATTTCTTTCAATACAAATTTTTTCAGCGGTTCCGCAGATGTGATTGATTCATTTTCATCAATATCCTCATCTGCAACCATTTGAGTTTCAAGATCTAATAATTCTGCATTGGTTAGATCTTCAGAATCATTCTCAAGAAGTTGGTTGATGTCTTCGTTATCTGCGTCAAATTGTAGACGTTCACTAAATTGTACGATTAGGTTAGTAATATCCTCGACATTTTTTTCTTTTTCGTATATGGAAAGAGAAACGGGTTCAAATCGATTGGTGAGTTTTTTTCCATATTCCGTTCATACATGCTGAAGTAACTTCTTAAGCCATTAAAGGGTCCATCCCTTATCTATATTTCTTATAGCATGAAGGATATTATAATTTTTCCAAAATTCTTGAAAAGTTTTTCCTTCTTCTATTGCTTCAATGCCTTGCGCAAATGTAATGTTGTCATCGATCCAAATCACTAGTAATTTTTCCATTTGTTGAATGGGTCGGTGTCTTTTTTTATTTATTATTTTAGATTTGATCAACAAGGACCCTTTAACGGCTTTACGATTTTTTTCTTTATCTTTTAAAATAGTGGAGACCGTTGAATGTGACAATTTAAAATTATTTGCCAAGTCCATCACTTTTTTACCACTATCATATCGTTTTATCACTTCGAATTTCATTTCTAAGTCTATCACCTTTCTTTTTTTTTAACAAGAGTTTCTTTATCAGTCATTATCCCGTTTCTTTATCACACATTATAAATAAAAATTTGAGCACTAATCAACACGAAATTGAGAAAATAATCATCCTAAAACAATAACGAACAGTTATGCAACAAACAGTAACGACCGTATGAGTTTGTTACCGTCGTGCGACTGGTGACGAATCCCAAAGAAATGAGTCATAACTTAATTTTTAAAACTACTGCGATGTTTCTTTTCTTCCGGAAGAGAATTGCCCGTTTTCATAACTCACATCCGCTTGAGATTTATCAATCAATTTTTGAAAAATAATTAATTAATAAAAAATATATTATTTTTTTTCGGTCGTAAGTGCTAACCGTCGTAAGTCGAACCGTCGTAAGTCGAGGACTACCTGTAATCAGTATTAATTTATTTCTTTTGGCTATTTTACATTTTTATGTAATTTTCCAGTAGAGGAGGAACGCGAAAACGTTCATATCTATAGCTCTGTTATTATCTCGATGTCGATTATTGATTTCGATGTGGTTGTTTTTGTTCGATGCATTGAATTCAAATATTGGAATATGTTTACTGCATCTAAATTATACCACGTGGAAAACTGAGACATTAATTTTTAATTATTTTATCCAATTTTCAATACAATTATCAATGTAATTTTATTTTATTTTTACCTACATACATATATATACCAAAAAGCCCTAACAGGTAAACCCCAATACGCCTTCCTGGACAATAACAAACATCGATATACAATTTTTAGAATAATTTTAACAAAGCAACATAGAGACATCTTTTGAAAATTCGCGAAACATTTACGGACAAATTTGCAGCATTTTTATACAAATCACCGAAATTTGAGTTGCCAAAAACTTGAAAATTACAAGTAATGGGTAAAGGTTGCCAATTTGTTGGAAGAGTTTCAATGGGAATCAGATAAATTGACAAATTCTGATAGGAAACGATCGACCTGGAATCATAAACCAAGGTGTGGCCAACAGCATCCAGTGGGACTAGAACCCATGACCACTATGTTCAAAAGCATATATGCTAACCAATAGTTCACGCTGCTGGTAATGACATAATTATCAATTATTTTTCGAAACAATCCGTTGAACGGGTTAAAATTACCATTTCCATATTGAGCAGGTAGCAATCTGCTATATGTTGAATTTGGTAGACCCCATTCGGGATGAATTAGATTATTACAGGAGCCGTCAAAAGTTCTGTACACAGCGTTGGGATCGCAATTAAGTATTGGTTTTTTACAAGCTGGAGGCACAAACTTTTCGTTCCTAAAACAAATAAATATTAAAAGGTGATTAAAATGGATCGATATTGAGTATAAATCAATCAAAATCTCAAAGTTGGAATTTATCACCATCACAATGTATTCATAATTCGTACCTATATAAAAAATAAAATTCAAGATCGAACAACTAAGAAATATATTTAAAGTATAATTTATATGTGATTACGGACCTTTTGATGGGGTATACTATCGTTGCTTCTTTGGAATCGGTTTCATCAGAGTTATCGTCTTCACCAGAATTTGGTTTTGGTTTAGTCGGAGTAGGTGTCGGTTTCGGAGTATCTGTTGGTCTCGGAGTACCTGTTGGTCTCGGAGTACCTGTTGGTCTCGGAGTACCTGTTGGTCTCGGAGTACCTGTTGGTCTCGGAGTACCTGTTGGTCTCGGAGTACCTGTTGGTCTCGGAGTACCTGTTGGTCTCGGAGTACCTGTTGGTCTCGGAGTACCTGTTGGTCTCGGAGTACCTGTTGGTCTCGGAGTACCTGTTGGTCTCGGAGTACCTGTTGGTCTAGGTGTCCCTGTCGGATATAACTGTGGACTTCGATGACTCAATATGTGATCATAGTCACATTTTTTGTAGTTATGGTCCTTGGCCAAAGTAGTTCCAAGGATTGCCAGGCATATCAAGAGCCCAACTCTAAACACTGCTTTTTTACCCATCTCTAGATAAAGACTAGTGATCATGATTTCGGCGCAGTTTCATTTATAGAATAATCAAGATGTTTGTTTTCGGTCTGTGTAAATCAACTGTTCAAATGGACCGCTTAAATTTAAACAAAAAAAAACTACATTAATCACATTATTTTTATCACTGCAAGAGATTGTCAAATATGTTTAAACTTTAAACTATTATTATAATTTTTATTTATTTATATTAATAACAAAAATTCTATTGATAACTGGCTTACGTCGATAAAATAAACGAATTTTTGTTATTAATCCACAAGAATAGTCGAGATATGATTTTTCTAAGTGGAATTTTATTTAATTCTCATATAAAGACAATTTAATATATTATCCCTATTAATTCAATTCAGATGCGTGTAAATACTAGTACGAGCTTCTAGCTCGCAATTTTACCGATTTAAAATTCAGCACACTTCCAATTAACCCTTTTAAACGAAAATAAAAAATAGTGTGGCCAGAAAATTATCTCAATAAACATGTTTCAATAGAAAATACTCAATATAAAATAGTATTAACAGTGGAAAAAAATCCCAAGTGAAAATACATACTTTTGACTTTTGATTTCAACTGGACGACTACTTAGATATATTTGAAAGCTGAAAAGCACTACAAATGAAAGATAAAATACCCGACTATAGATTCCAATATTCATTTTGAACAGGAAATTGACATATTTTGAGACATCGAACGAACAACACCAATATATAGATAAATCGCGCGATTTAAAAAACACATGATGTGTCATTGCGATGTGTCATTGCGTACGTGTTTCGTTTATTGCTAACACGAATTAAAGATAATCGGTTGATTTGTTGTGATTGTACATAACTAGCTTGTGTCGAGCTTTCTTCGTGACTTGTTGTATACATTTTTATTGATTACGGATCACGAATCCAAGGATTTTTGTTGCCCAATCACAGATATTCCCAATGTGACTGTTGAAACTTAAACTATTTTCGAAGAAGATTTCCAGATCTGATATACATATGTAAGCAATTCTCTTAGAAGAAGAGAATAATGAAATTTGTACGGAGTATGAAATGATTATGTACTATATAGTACCCAGGTGCACGCTTTCGTGCACCTGGGTACTACATACATAGCAACGTCAAAATGTGAGCGCCGTTTAAATTACGCATGCGAATTGTCGGTTTAATAGCTGTACGAACGAAATAAAGTATTATTTAAGGGTTATGATAGGTTAAGTTAAGTAAGGGTTGGCCCTATTCATTTAAGATTTGGTTGTTAGGGTTAAATTTATAGTTAAACGTTGTAAATTCATTTTTTGATACATTATCACTGCTTGAATTGGTGAAAATATATTTTAACTAGTAAAAATATATTTTCACTGTAACATATATACATATGTTTGTGCATATATTGAAATTTATGTAAAAAAAAATGTACACAAATTGTATATAAATATAATATCAAAACAAAAATCAAATATAATACAGAGCGGAAGGACTGGAATCAAATAAAATTTAAATGACTACAATGATTGATTTTGACAAAAACACATGTACGTACATATTGAAAAAAAAAACGTACATTTCCAATATTGAAAGTAGACAATGATGCTAATTTCAGCACAAATATGGTCATAAATAATTTCTTATTGTTTGTTTAGGTGTATTTTTTCAAGTACATTCGCAATTCCAGTACTTTGTTTCGCACTTAGGTATTGAAGTATACATAGCTGTAGTTAATGAAGAAATTGTATATGTAATTAATTTGAAAGCCCGAAGAAGAATGTAATGTACACCTTCAAATATGTATGTACATATTTGTCGAAATTAAAAGCTTGTTTTTCAAACCTGTTTCAAGCAAATCCTGGGAACCGCAGCATAATATATTTGTAATATGTATATTTATTTATTTTTTTACATTTATACCAGGAAGGCCTTACAGGTAACCCCAATGCGTCTTCCTGGCCAATTACAAACATTGCAGCATTTTTTTTTATTATACAAGTTGCTGAATTACGAGACACTGAAAAACTCGCAAATTAACGAGACATCTATGAATTGTACATAAATTTTATTGTACATCAATCTCGAATAGTGGTGACATAGTAGATAGGAAGGATATTTAGCCAATTTTACCGGGAACCGTTTCAACAATGAAATCAGAGAAAATTGGCAAACTGATAGGAAACGATGGATCTGCAGTCACAAATATCCAGGTCTGACCAGCAGCACTAAAGATATACTCAGAAAAATTATTTTCAATCGAAGTCAGCTCTTGGGATCGAACCCGGCACATCTCGACGCTAAGCAGAAGCTTAACGACCTATGCTGCTGGCTAGCATTTAATTTCGAAAGAGACTTTGTATGTGTGTATATAAGTTTTAGTTCGTAGAATCCGTGATGTTAGATTTAATAAAAAAATAAATGAATATAGCAATGGTAACGGAATTTTTAGCAATTTACATATGTATAGGACCTATATATATGTAATACTATAGGTACATTTTAATGCCGAAACAAAATTAAGTTTGAAGATCGTTTTATATTTCCAATGTTGCTGAGAGCTTCACTTTATCATGTACTACTGGTTTTACACGATTTCGGTCGATATTTGTAATATAAATCGCTTAAACATGGCTTATCTTATAGTAAACATTTTACCTACCTACCTACCTACATATAAACAATATAAAACAGCAATAGAAAAATTAATTAATTTAAATTAAATTAAAATTTATAAAAATTAAATTAATTTTCAATAGATGGCGCTAATTTCTTGTGTATTTTACACGAGGAAGTATCGATACAAACAATATATATACAGGTTTTTCCTTATTCCACCCAAGCCTTACTTACATACATACATACTTATAAAGTCTCTTTCGAAAATATATATTAGATAGAGCCGCATGCGGCTTCAGGGCCACAGGTTCCCTGCCACTGACGTAACTGATCAACAATTTGCGAACGTTTTGCAAATAAACGACTTTCAGACTCAATCCAGTTGTTCAATTACAATTTTACGTGTTCTAACGCTGAATTTGCATTTTATATAACAATCATCACAAATTGTCTTTTATCATCTTTTAGTACGCTATTGTTTTTTTTGTGAAAAAATTTTCTCTTCGGGGAATTTAAAGTTACTTATTTACATATTCTTTAATTTTATTAATTTGTTTTTGCATTACAGTTTTAAAATTTTTATCGTGTTTTTTTTTTCTTTTTCGTTTATATATTTTTTTATGTTGTGCTTGGCTACAGTGTCATGTTGGACAAAAATAAAATCAAATATGTACATATCTATGTATGTGTGGTCTAGTGGTGAGTGTTGTATTCTTTCGTGCAAGTTGTCACGGGTTCGATTCCCACTAGAGTCTCGTCGTTGGCCAAACCTTGGTTTGTCGAGGTCGATCGTTTCTTATCAGAATTTGGCAATATTTCTGATTTTCATTGAAACGGTTCCTATAAAATTGGCTTCTCCTCTCCTATTTTATATTGCAAACCTTGAGTTATTGTTATATCTCAAGTTTCGCCAGATTTCTCTCCACAGATGTCTCTTTGGATGTTTATTGAATTTAAAATCGTATTGTTACACGAAAAATGTTATTGATCTTATTGTAACAATGTTTGTAATGTCTGACCATAGATGTCAGGTATTGTTTCGATTTACATGTGTATATATGTAGTAATTATTTATTTAATATATGTAATATATAATTTCTCGAGTCTTAGTCTGTTTAGCACACTCGCCCCTTTGGAGCAATCTGTTAGGCGAGTGTGCATGATTAATATAAAAAGTATCATCATCATCATCATCATTTACAGCCATTCGCCATCCACTGCTGGATGAAGGCCTCTCCAACACGCTTCCACTCGTCTCTGTTTTGCGCAACACTCATCCATCTCATTCCGCACATTTTCCTAATTTCGTTCACCCATCTTCCTTGCGGTCTTCCTTTTACTCTTTTGCCTTCTCTCGGGTACCATTCAAGCACTTCTTTTGTCCACCTTTCGTCCATCCTCCTAGCTACGTGACCCGCCCATTGCCATTTCAATCTCTTCACTCTATCCACTATGTCCACTACCCTTGTCATATTTCTCACCCACGTGTTCCGCTTCCTGTCTTTCCTCGTTATGCCAAGCATACAGCGTTCCATACTTCTTTGAGTGCATTGGATTTTATTTTGCATCTTGGCGTTCAGTGTCCAAGTTTCACATCCATACGTCATCACTGGCAAAACGCATTGATCAAAGATCCTTTTCTTCAGGCAGAGTGGCATTTTTGATTTAAAAACAGCATTCATCCGTCCAAATGCACTCCACCCTAATTTCATACGTCTCTTTATCTCTTCATTTTTACTACCAGACATGTCAATTATTTGACCTAAATATAAATAATTATTTACTACTTCTACTGGTTTATCATCTAAGGGGATGCTATCAGGCATGCAATAACTATTGAACATTAGTTTAGTCTTATCTACGTTAATTTTTAATCCTACTTTTCTACTTTCCCTGTCCAGCTGTGTTAGTCTGATAAGTAGGTCAGCTGAATCACGAGCTACTAAAACTATATCGTCTGCGAACCGAAGGTGACTCAAAAAGCGACCATTGATGCTTACTCCGGCTGTATCCCAATCCAATTTCCTGAAAACTCCCTCAAGCACCGCATTGAATAACTTGGGCGAGATTGTATCTCCTTGTCTTACTCCTTTTCCTATGCTAAATCTATCTGTACCTGAAAAAATTTTAACCGAAGCTGTGGCATTCTTATATATTGCAGCTAACAGTCCCACATAGGGTTCCGGCACTCCCTGTGTTTTTAGAGCGTTAAGTACTGCATTATGACTAACTGTATCGAAGGCTTTCTCATAATCGACGAAACCTAGGCACAATGGCCGTTGATATTCGTTGGCGCGCTCGATTAGTTCGCCAACTACTTGGAGGTGGTCCATTGTGCTGAAATTTGCCCTAAACCCTGCCTGCTCTATAGGTTGGTTCTCGTCGAGGATATTCTTCAGCCTTTCTGTAATAACCTTCGTGAAGAGCTTGTAGACCGCTGAAAGTAGACTAATGGGTCGGTAGTTCTTGATATCGCTTTTGTCGCCTTTTTTGTGTATTAAAATGATAGTTGCGTTATTCCATCCTTCTGGTATAGCTTGGTTCTGGATGCATTTGCTGAAAAGCCTAGCTAAGATATTAATTAGGGGGGGACCGCCACATTTTAGTAAGTCAATGGGAATATTATCTTCCCCTGGGGTTTTACCGTTCTTTGCAGTTTTTAGCGCGGCCTCTACTTCGCTAGGCAATACTGCAGGAACCCTTTGGCCGTGTGTCGATTCCAGAGCGGGGAATTGGCCGTTGTCGTTCTCGTATAGTTTTGCATAGAACGTGTAAACTCTGTCTATGATTTCTTCTCTATTCCTAATTATTACTCCGCTCTCTGATCTGATTGCGATCATTTGGTTTTTGCCTAAGAAAAGATCCTGTTTGCACTTTTTCAGGCTACGGTTATTCTTAATGGTATTTTCTATTAGCTTGCTGTTAAAATCCCTGACATTCCTGACTATTCTCTTTTTAATTTCCTTATTTACTAGATTGTATTCTTGCTTATTATTATCCCTATCTAAATTCCTTTTATGCTTAATTAGGTTTTTTGTTTCCGCTGAAATTTTGCTTAATTTAATCTGTTTCCTGAATCCACCTAATTTCTTACCTGTTGAGGTTAGAACCGAACTAATTACAGTGTTCAATTCCTCGATGTCTGCTTCTGGGTTTAATTTCCCGTATCGATTTCCAAGTTCGAGTTCGAATTCCTTTTTCCTAGACCTTAGTTGAGCGAAATCTGGAGAGTTACTGCATCCTTTTATTAATTTCCTACGTTCGCAATTTATATTAATGGCCATCTTGGCACGGACTAATCTGTGATCGCTACCTATATCTACTTTACTTAAAACACTAACGTCTTTAACGGAGTGCAGGGCATTTGTTAGGATGAAATCGATCTCGTTTCTGTCTCCTTTAGGACTCTCCCAAGTCCACTTATTGTTGGTGTTTTTCCTGAAAAATGAATTAGTGATAAAGAGCCTGTTGTGTTCTGCGAATTCTATGAGGCGATCGCCTCTGTCGTTTCTTTGGCCGGTACCAAAATTGCCTACTGCTCTTTCAGTATTTGCCTTTTGTCCTATTTTTGCGTTAAAGTCGCCCATGATTATTTTAAAGTGGTGACGGCTATTATCGTATGCGTCCTGTATTTTTTCGTAGAAGTCTTCTATTTCCTCGTCTGGGTGGCTAGATGTGGGGGCGTACACTTGGAAGATTTGACAAGTGTACCTGCTCGAGATTCTTAATACTATATAGCATATACGTTCCGATATGTCGCTTATTTCTATAATATTTCTTTCTATTCTCTTATTGATAAGAAACCCTACTCCTCCTATTCTACCATTTGGTAGCCCTCTCCAGTAGAGACAGTTACCACTTTTTAGGATTATTTGGTTTTGCTGTTTTCGTCTTACTTCACTAAGTCCTATTATATCCCATTTGATATTTTCTAATTCATTCTCTAATGCAAGCACACTTCCTTCACTCGATAGCGTTCTTACATTGTACGTGGCTAAATACAGGTTTCTATTAGCTAAGCTATCATCCATCGTCACTCTTACCTTGTTGGAGGTTTGGATATTATTTTTCTCGCATTTATCCAAGATGTGTTGAGAAAAAGGCGGTACTTGAGAGAGATTTCCATTCAAGGAGTGAGTTCTTACCGCCATAGACTCTTCTCTGTGGTCAGCTTTGACAGATAGTCATCCTAGGTATCACTTGGATCACTTATGAGTTATTACATGCCATTTAACAGGGTTACTTTGTAAGTGAAAGTAGTTAGTTATGATAATAATAGATTAGCAATTGTTATACTACTTTTTTACAGATCTTTATCGTGAGACGCCTCTTTGGAGACAACGGATTTATATATGTGAGTGCGGTTTGCAATTTAATATTTTAATAATAAATTTAGTAAAGAATATAAAATTACACGAATTACTTTAATATAAATTAAATATGAAAAAGAACTATTAGACAGTTGGGAAACACCGTTTCTGTTTGCTATTATTCTATTAAGTAAAGTTCGTTAAAAATTTTTGTCTGAAAGCAATTATGTGGAAGATTTATTGCTTCTGTGGGACCGAATTTTGACTGGCGAGCAGGGACCCTTATTTTTTTTGTATTCAGGTAGGGAGATGTATCTCGTTCGTATACGCTTTTGTAACTGACACAAAATTAACACAAAATTTTTCGCAATCACTGATATTAAAAACGCTGTTAACGGCCGATCGTCTGTTTATTTTTACACTTAAATTATACTAGGATGCAATTAGTAAAATAAGTGATTAGATGGTTAAATTTTTAGATTAAATTTCGTGCAATAGCCGGGTTTAAGCGAGTAATAGCGGGAAGAACGCAGAAGCACGTCTTCCCCAAATAAAAATGTACAAATTATCTCAAATTCTAACACACGCACACACACCTATATAATTTAAATAAATGTGCAATTATGAGCTATGGACGTGCACATTCTCTCTATTGTCACGGATATTCCATTAGATCCGTCTTGTTGAAGCGTGTGGAATATATGGTCGATTTGGGTATCACTTTTGATCCTCAACTCACCTTTCACAACCATATCAAGAAAGTCGCTGACGTTTCCATTCGTCGACTTGGATTTGTTTTGAGATATGCAAGATTATTCTCCAATCCTTTGTCTTCTCGCTTGCTTTTCAATTCGCTTGTGAGAAGTAAGCTAAAGTATAATGCGATTGTGTGGAATCCGCATGAAGAAAATTACTCTCTGATGATTGAGAAAGTGCAAAAAGCATTTCTTCGTTTCCTATATAGGAAAGAATATGGGTATTACCCATATCTCTACCCCACTCCTTTCCTTTTGGGCATGCTTGGGTATAATTCCCTTGAACTTCGGAGAAACTTCTCATTAATTCGTTTCGTTCTCCTGCTCTTACGTGGTAATACGTCATGCCCGTTGTTGCTGGAGCAGTTGGGACTTTATGTCCCTAATCACTATGTGCGTGGTAGACATCATCATTTGCTGGCTGTACCTCCTGCCCGCACAGTCCTTTTTCGAATGGCTCCTATTCCAAGAGCTATTCGTCTTCTTAATGAAATCGTTGCTGCCAAGACTGAATGTGATATTTTCCACCTTAGTGAGCGTAAATTGTCGGAAATTACTCTAACCCATTTATCTGGTAGTCGGCGCTCATCATTGTTTTCATGATTGATTGTGATTTATGAGTGAAATTTTGATTAACTCTCTTCCATTTGGGCCTTACAGGGATGTTTTGTATTTGTAGTTGTTTCTTACATATTTATTGAAACTGCCTGTAGGTGCAAGGCATTTCTTATGCTATATTTTTACTTTATCTGTTATTATTAAATGCTATTTTTTATGTTTATGTATGGATGTATTTATGTTTATGTTCAAATGTATTTTTTTATGTATAATTGATGAGTATATTATTTTCGTTATGTATTAATTTATGTTTAATTGTTATTTTGTTTTTTTTTTGTGTTATATTTTTTGACCATTGTGGCGCTTTAGGAATTCCTGTTATGCCACAATGGTCTGTTTAGAATAAAATAAAATAAATAAAATAAAATATATTAGCCAGCAGTATGGGTCGGTGGTTGCTTTAATTGCCGGGTTCGATCGCGGGCTAATCTTTAATACTTTCTAATTTTCTAAGGAAGGCGCACTGGGGTCTACCTTTTAGGCCTTCCTGGTAATATCTATTATATGTAAAATAAAATAAAATATATCTAGATTAATAAAACATTTTTAAACCATTTTGGGTATTATTAATAAATAATTATGTACGTGTTATGCTGCGTACGGACTAAACCAACGACGATTTTGGGCCAACTTTTTTAACCAGCAGGATAAAACCAGTAGCGTACAAAATATGGAAAAAAAATAAATTAAAAAATTGAATTTAATTATCAAAATTAAGCTAAAGAGCGAGATTGAGCTAAAATTAGATCATCGTTGATATTTTGAATTACAACAATGTTTTGAATTACGACGATACGCATTTAAAACCAGAGAAATATTATAATTTCTCTGCTTACGAGCGAAAAAAAATTATTTCTTAAAAGTCGTTACGATATGTTACTGAATTTCGGCCGTCGGTGATCGATAAAAAAAAACGACAAAAAACCACGGTCGGTATTTTGCCAAAGGGTTTTTTTTTCTTTGATAAATTTTACCTCTGAAATGATTTAATTATTTGATTTATTTCGACGAGAGAAACAATTGAAGAATAAAAAAATCCGTTTGATAAAACCGACAATGCAACGGATCGGCAACTGTCGTTGGATCACCCATACTAATACATGATATATTCTCAGTAACTGTGCTTTATGGGGAAGTAAAAATAATAATTCTTTGATTTTTTTTCGATCTTAGTGCGTATCTTCGTAAGTCAAAACATTTTAAGTCGAGGATTACCTGTATGTGATTGTTGATGATCTAATTTTAGGTCAATCTCGAAAATTCATTTAAATTGTGCATGTTCTGTTTTAACTTTCAATATTTTATTTTAATTTTAATATAATGATTATAATTTTATTTTGATATTTGAATTTAATTTTGATATAATAATAATAGTTTTAATTTTGATATTTAATTTCAATTTTTAAATTTAATTTTTATTTCGAGATTTAGTACCCTACTGGTTTTAAAAGTTGCCCTGTGGGCCGTCCGTTAGCTTGGTGCATACGCACCATTAGACATCATCATTTGATGGCTGTACCTCCTGCTCGCTCAGTACTTTATCGAATGGCTCCTATTCCAGGAGCTATCCAACTTCTCAGTGAAATCTTTGTTTCTAAGCTTGAATGTGATATTTTCCACCTCGGTGAGTGTAGTTTATCGGAGATTATTCAAACCTATTTATCTGGTAGTCTGCGCTCATCATTGTTTTCATGACTGATTGTGATTTATGAGTGAAATTTTGATTAACTCTCTTCCATTTGGGCCTTACAGGGATGTTTTGTATTTGTAGTTGTTTTTTACATATTTATTGAAACTGGCTGTAGGTGCAAGGCATTCATTATGCTATATTTTTTTTATTTGATATTTTTACTTTATCTGTTATTATTAAATGCTATTTTTTATGTTTATGTATGGATGTATTTATGTTTATGTTCAAATGTATTTTTTTTATGTATAATTGATTGGTATATTATTTTCGTTATGTATTAATTTATGTTTAATTGTTATTTCGTTTTTTTTTGTGTTGTATTTTTTGACCATTTTGGAACTTTAGGAATTCCTGTTATGCCACAATGGTCTGTTTAGAATAAATAAATAATTAAGTCTGATGTATGAGTGGAATTTTGATCTTCCCTCTTCCATTTGGGCCTCACAGGGGTGTTGTATTTACGGCTGGTTCTTATACATACATATATTAGTGCTGGCTATAGATGCAAGACATTCCCTTTTTATTTTATTATTTGATATTTTTAATTTATCTGCTATTATTTAAATAGCAGATTAATGCTTATTTTTAATTTATCTGCTATTAATTTAATGCTTATTATTTATTATTTTTAATGTACTGCTAGTTTTTTTTAATGATTTTTTATGATTATGTATAAGTGTATTTTTTGTCTGTGTATATATTGTTACGTACACCGCCGAGTAGGTGCAATCGGATTAGGCCGAGTAGCATCCCAGATAATGTGTGACCGTTATAATTGGTTTCAAGGATTATCTCTAGACCAAGTGCATATAAGCTAAACAATGGCCACCGAATTGGCCGCTATTGGTCCTTTCTCAGAAGTGACCGATACCGTGGGACTGAGTGTCGTGGGAATACATATCCGAGTACATGCCTAAACAATAGGGAAGTAACCGGACGTCGAAGATGCCCAGGAGCGACCGATCCGTTATAAGGTGGTACATAGACGATATAAAAACATTATGGACGGAGCACTGCCAGTGCGTGTATCTCCCTAATCACCAATAAATGCTGTGACACGACTTTGGCCTTTTACTTGGATCCTCCACCCGCCCCTATGCAACAATATGTACATTGTATGTACATACATATATATTTTAATTTTTCCCGTCGCTCTGTATTTTTTCGAGCATTGTGGCGCATTAGGGACTCCTGTAATGCCACAATGGTCCAAACTTAAATAATAAAACTAAGCAATAGTTAATTTATTAATAAATGTACTCATGTACATGTTATAATTAAACATTAAATTCTGCTATACATTATTTTATATTTTCAGTAATTCAATTTAATCATTAGTAGTCACCGGAGCCTGAGGGGGCCGTGTATTGTTCAAAGGTTGTAAATGCATTGTTAAAGGTTTGCCGAACAATGGATAGCACTGTGATTATCCTACCTCTAATCATTAGACACTCATTATGCTTTCCACATTGTTAAGTTAACTGCTGGAATTTGATTGCACGGTCTCAACTCATTGCTGAAAATAATTTGATATTACATACATATAACGATTTTTATTTAAAATAATATGTTGAACTTTGTTTTTTTTTCTCACCGTTTAGGTTTAATGACTGCAAATCCATTTGGTTGCATGCTTGTAATTCCATCGCCACTATCGCAGAACAATTTGCTGACAGTTGACTTCTTAATTTCTTTGAGTTGAGCTAAAGTGAATCCAGCCGTGGAATGTTCGTACCAGAATCTGTCAGCTTGTCTGGTTCTCAAGAACTGCTCGTTTATAATGCATTGGAAAGTCGGTCCGATTTCAGCTCCAGGTGCCAGGGTTTCGAGTGTTCCTCCAACTGATAGATCCACGTCTCTGTAGTCTTTGTACAACTTTTTCAGGATTTCCACTTTCTTCAAGTACAATGGTGGGTAAATAATTTAATTTTTTATACCTATAAACGAAATAATAAATAATATCTTGTACATACATCGGCCGGTATGAGATCTTTATAGTCATCAAAACAACGAGCGACTTTAAAGTTGCAATATTTTCTATAGTCGTTGTAATAAGACATGGCATGATCCCTGTCTCTTTGAATGTCGGTGGCTCGCAAATCGATCCCGAATTCTTTTTCGCAAGCGAACATTTCCTCGGTGACCTGTAAAATGTGAACCAAAACTTAATAAAAAAAAAAACTATAATTTTTTGAATGTCTTTAAGCATAATTATTAAAATACTAGCGTTGTACCCGATGAAATATCATCGCATGGGTGTTTACATATTAAGTTATTAAATCTAATCTATAATTTGGAAAGAGACTTTGTATGTAAATATCCTTGGTCGTCGTCGTCGTCTTCGTCGTCGTCTTCGTCGTCGTCCGTAGATCGGTGACGTCATCGAACACGTGATTCGATTTTTTTTTTTTTCGATCCATGGGCGCCGATTTGTTTTTTTCGATTCAATGGATTCACCCCCGCGGGGGCGCAAGGCGAGTAGTTTCATGGGGCCCCGCCAGGGGCGCCACAAGGGGCGCAGCCCCGAAGGGGGCCCGGGGGGCGCAGCCCCGTGGGGCCCCAGCCTCATGGGGCGCAGCCCCATGGGGCTCAAAAGGGGGCGCCACAAGGGGCGCAGCCCCGTGGGGCCCCGAAGGGGGCCCGGGAGGCCCAGCCTCATGGGGCGCAGCCCCATGGGGCTCAAAAGGGGGCGCCACAAGGGGCACAGCCCCGTGGGGCCCCAGCCTCATGGGGCGCAGCCCCATGGGGCTCAAAAGGGGGCGCCAACAGGGGCACAGCCCCGTGGGGCCCCGAAGGGGGCCCGGGGGGCCGAGCCTCATGGGGCGCAGCCCCATGGGGCTCAAAAGGGGGCGCCACAAGGGGCGCAGCCCCGTGGGGCCCCGAAGGGGGCCCGGGGGGCCCAGCCTCATGGGGCGCAGCCCCATGAGGCTCAAAAGGGGGCGCCACAAGGGGCGCAGCCCCGTGGGGCCCCGAAGGGGGCCCGGGGGGCCCAGCCTCATGGGGCGCAGCCCCATGGGGCTCAAAAGGGGGCGCCACAAGGGGCGCAGCCCCGTGGGGCCCCGAAGGGGGCCCGGGGGGCCCAGCCTCATGGGGCGCAAGCCCTAATAGGCATTAACTAAGGGGGGCGAAGCCCTAGACGGCAATTAATCATGGGGGCGCGGAGGGGCGAAGCCCTAAAAGGCAACTGATCATGGGGGCGAAGCCTTAGACGGCATTTAATCATGGGGGCGCGGAGGGGCGAAGCCCTTAAAGGCATTAGCTAAGGGGGGCGAAGCCCTAAACGGCAATTAATCTTGGGGGCGCGGGGGGCGAAGCCCTAAAAGGCAACTGATCATGGGGGCGAAGCCCTAGACGGCATTTAATCATGGGGGTGCGGAGGGGCGAAGCCCTAAAAGGCATTAACTAAGGGGGGCGAAGCCCTAAACGGCAATTAATCTTGGGGGCGTGGGGGGCGAAGCCCTAAAAGGCAACTGATCATGGGGGCGAAGCCTTGGACGGCATTTAATCATGGGGACGTGGAGGGGCGAAGCCCCAAAAGGCATTAGTTAAGGGGGGCGAAGCCCTAGACGGCAATTAACCATGGGGAAGTGGAGGGGCGAAGCCCTTATCGGCAACTGATCATGGGGGCGAAGCCCTAGACGGCATTTAATCATGGGGGCGCGGAGGGGCGAAGCCCTAAAAGGCATTAACTAAGGGGGGCGAAGCCCTAAACGGCAATTAATCTTGGGGGCGCGGGGGGCGAAGCCCTAAAAGGCAACTGATCATGGGGGCGAAGCCCTAGACGGCATTTAACCATGGGGGCGCGGAGGGGCGAAGCCCTAAAAGGCATTAACTAAGGGGGGCGAAGCCCTAAACGGCAATTAATCTTGGGGGCGCGGGGGGCGAAGCCCTAAAAGGCATTAACTAAGGGGGGCGAAGCCCTAGACGGCATTTAATCATGGGGGTGCGGAGGGGCGAAGCCCTAAAAGGCATTAACTAAGGGGGGCGAAGCCCTAAACGGCAATTAATCTTGGGGGCGCGGGGGGCGAAGCCCTAAAAGGCATTAACTAAGGGGGGCGAAGCCCTAGACGGCATTTAATCATGGGGGTGCGGAGGGGCGAAGCCCTAAAAGGCATTAACTAAGGGGGGCGAAGCCCTAAACGGCAATTAACCTTTGGGGCGCGGGGGGCGAAGCCCTAAAAGGCATTAACTTAGGGGGGCGAAGCCCTAGACGGCTTTTAATCATGGGGGCGCGGAGGGGCGAAGCCCTAAAAGGCAACTGATCATGGGGGCGAAGCCCTAAACGGCAATTGCTCATGGGGCGTGGAGGGGCGAAGCCCTAGAAGGCAAAGGCTCAGGGGGGCGCCGAGGGCGAAGCCCTAGAAGGCAAAAAAAAATTTTGATTTTTTTTTTTGATTTTTAAAAATTTTTTTTTTTAATTTTTTTTTAATTTTTTTTTAATTTTTTTTTTATTTTTTTTTAATTTTTTTTTTTGATTTTTTTTTTATTTTTTTTTAATTTTTTTTTTAATTTTTAAATTTTTTTTTAATTTTTTTTTTTTTTTAATTAAATTAGCTTAGTCATGTTTAAGCGGTTTATATTATAAACACTGAGCGAAGCCGGGTAATACAGCTAGTCTAATCTATAATTTGGAAAGAGACTTTGTATGTATGTAAATATCCTTGGTCGTCTTCGTCGTCTTCGTCGTCGTCTTCGTCGTCGTCCGTAGATCGGTGACGTCATCGAACACGTGATTCGATTTTTTTTTTTTTCGATCCATGGGCGCCGATTTGTTTTTTTCGATTCAATGGATTCACCCCCGCGGGGGCGCAAAGCGAGTAGTTTCATGGGGCCCCGCCAGGGGCGCCACAAGGGGCGCAGCCCCGAAGGGGGCCCGGGGGGCGCAGCCCCGTGGGGCCCCAGCCTCATGGGGCGCAGCCCCATGGGGCTCAAAAGGGGGCGCCACAAGGGGCGCAGCCCCGTGGGGCCCCGAAGGGGGCCCGGGAGGCCCAGCCTCATGGGGCGCAGCCCCATGGGGCTCAAAAGGGGGCGCCACAAGGGGCACAGCCCCGTGGGGCCCCAGCCTCATGGGGCGCAGCCCCATGGGGCTCAAAAGGGGGCGCCAACAGGGGCACAGCCCCGTGGGGCCCCGAAGGGGGCCCGGGGGGCCGAGCCTCATGGGGCGCAGCCCCATGGGGCTCAAAAGGGGGCGCCACAAGGGGCGCAGCCCCGTGGGGCCCCGAAGGGGGCCCGGGGGGCCCAGCCTCATGGGGCGCAGCCCCATGAGGCTCAAAAGGGGGCGCCACAAGGGGCGCAGCCCCGTGGGGCCCCGAAGGGGGCCCGGGGGGCCCAGCCTCATGGGGCGCAGCCCCATGGGGCTCAAAAGGGGGCGCCACAAGGGGCGCAGCCCCGTGGGGCCCCGAAGGGGGCCCGGGGGGCCCAGCCTCATGGGGCGCAAGCCCTAATAGGCATTAACTAAGGGGGGCGAAGCCCTAGACGGCAATTAATCATGGGGGCGCGGAGGGGCGAAGCCCTAAAAGGCAACTGATCATGGGGGCGAAGCCTTAGACGGCATTTAATCATGGGGGCGCGGAGGGGCGAAGCCCTTAAAGGCATTAGCTAAGGGGGGCGAAGCCCTAAACGGCAATTAATCTTGGGGGCGCGGGGGGCGAAGCCCTAAAAGGCATTAACTAAGGGGGACGAAGCCCTAGACGGCAATTAATCATGGGGGCGCGGAGGGGCGAAGCCCTAAAAGGCATTAACTAAGGGGGGCGAAGCCCTAAACGGCAATTAATCTTGGGGGCGCGGGGGGCGAAGCCCTAAAAGGCAACTGATCATGGGGGCGAAGCCTTAGACGGCATTTAATCATGGGGGCGCGGAGGGGCGAAGCCCTAAAAGGCATTAACTAAGGGGGGCGAAGCCCTAAACGGCAATTAATCTTGGGGGCGCGGGGGGCGAAGCCCTAAAAGGCAACTGATCATGGGGGCGAAGCCTTAGACGGCATTTAATCATGGGGGCGCGGAGGGGCGAAGCCCTAAAAGGCATTAACTAAGGGGGGCGAAGCCCTAAACGGCAATTAATCTTGGGGGCGTGGGGGGCGAAGCCCTAAAAGGCAACTGATCATGGGAGCGAAGCCTTAGACGGCATTTAATCATGGGGGCGCGGAGGGGCGAAGCCCTAAAAGGCATTAACTAAGGGGGGCGAAGCCCTAAACGGCAATTAATCTTGGGGGCGCGGGGGGCGAAGCCCTAAAAGGCATTAACTAAGGGGGGCGAAGCCCTAGACGGCATTTAATCATGGGGGTGCGGAGGGGCGAAGCCCTAAAAGGCATTAACTAAGGGGGGCGAAGCCCTAAACGGCAATTAATCTTTGGGGCGCGGGGGGCGAAGCCCTAAAAGGCATTAACTTAGGGGGGCGAAGCCCTAGACGGCTTTTAATCATGGGGGCGCGGAGGGGCGAAGCCCTAAAAGGCAACTGATCATGGGGGCGAAGCCCTAAACGGCAATTGCTCATGGGGCGTGGAGGGGCGAAGCCCTAGAAGGCAAAGGCTCAGGGGGGCGCCGAGGGCGAAGCCCTAGAAGGCAAAAAAAAATTTTGATTTTTTTTTTTGATTTTTTAAAAAAATTTTTTTTAATTTTTTTTTTATTTTTTTTTTATTTTTTTTTTAATTTTTTTTTTGATTTTTTTTTTATTTTTTTTTATTTTTTTTTTTTAATTTTTAATTTTTTTTTTAATTTTTTTTTTTTTTTAATTTAATTAGCTTAGTCATGTTTAAGCGGTTTATATTATAAACACTGAGCGAAGCCGGGTAATACAGCTAGTCTAATCTATAATTTGGAAAGAGACTTTGTATGTATGTAAATATCCTTGGTCGTCGTCGTCGTTTTCGTCGTCGTCGTCGTCGTCGTCCGTAGATCGGTGACGTCATCGAACACGTGATTCGATTTTTTTTTTTTCGATCCATGGGCGCCGATTTGTTTTTTTCGTTTCAATGGATTCACCCCCGCGGGGGCGCAAGGCGAGTAGCTTCATGGGGCCCCGCCAGGGGCGCCACAAGGGGCGCAGCCCCGTGGGGCCCCAGCCTCATGGGGCGCAGCCCCATGGGGCTCAAAAGGGGGCGCCACAAGGGGCGCAGCCCCGTGGGGGCCCGGGGGGCCCAGCCTCATGGGGCGCAGCCCCATGGGGCTCAAAAGGGGGCGCCACGAGGGGCGCAGCCCCGTGGGGCCCCGGGGGGGCCCAGCCTCATGGGGCGCAGCCCCATGGGGCTCAAAAGGGGGCGCCACAAGGGGCGCAGCCCCGTGGGGCCCAGCCTCATGGGGCTCAAAAGGGGGCGCCACAAGGGACGCAGCCCCGTGGGGCCCCGAAGGGGGCCCGGGGGGCCCAGCCTCATGGGGCGCAGCCCCATGGGGCTCAAAAGGGGGCGCCACAAGGGGCGCAGCCCCGTGGGGCCCCGAATGGGGGCCCGGGGGGCCCAGCCTCATGGGGCGCAGCCCCATGGGGCTCAAAAGGGGGCGCCACAAGGGGCGCAGCCCCGTGGGGCCCCGAATGGGGGCCCGGGGGGCCCAGCCTCATGGGGCGCAGCCCCATGGGGCTCAAAAGGGGGCGCCACAAGGGGCGCAGCCCCGTGGGGCCCCGAAGGGGGCCCGGGGGGCCCAGCCTCATGGGGCGCAAGCCCTAATAGGCATTAACTAAGGGGGGCGAAGCCCTAGACGGCAATTAATCATGGAGGCGCGGAGGGGCGAAGCCCTAAAAGGCAACTGATCATGGGGGCGAAGCCTTAGACGGCATTTAATCATGGGGGCGCGGAGGGGGGTGAAGCCCTAAACGGCAATTAATCTTGGGGGCGCGGGGGGCGAAGCCCTAAAAGGCATTAACTAGGGGGGGCGAAGCCCTAGACGGCATTTAATCATGGGGGTGCGGAGGGGCGAAGCCCTAAAAGGCATTAACTAAGGGGGGCGAAGCCCGAAACGGCAATTAATCTTGGGGGCGCGGGGGGCGAAGCCCTAAAAGGCATTAACTAAGGGGGGCGAAGCCCTAAACGGCAATTAATCTTGGGGGCGCGGGGGGCGAAGCCCTAAAAGGCATTAACTAGGGGGGGCGAAGCCCTAGACGGCATTTAATCATGGGGGTGCGGAGGGGCGAAGCCCTAAAAGGCATTAACTAAGGGGGGCGAAGCCCGAAACGGCAATTAATCTTGGGGGCGCGGGGGGCGAAGCCCTAAAAGGCATTAACTAAGGGGGGCGAAGCCCTAGACGGCTTTGAATCATGGGGGCGCGGAGGGGCGAAGCCCTAAAAGGCAACTGATCATGGGGGCGAAGCCCTAAACGGCAATTGCTCATGGGGCGTGGAGGGGCGAAGCCCTAGAAGGCAAAGGATCAGGGGGGTGCCGAGGGCGAAGCCCTAGAAGGCAAAAAAAAAATTTGATTTTTTTTTTTGATTTTTTTAAATTTTTTTTTTGATTTTTTTTTTATTTTTTTTTTGATTTTTTTTTTTTTTTTTGATTTTTTTTTTTATTTTTTTTTTAAATTTTTAAATTTTTTTTATTTTTTTAATTAAATTAGCTAAGTCATGTTTAAGCGGTTTATATTATAAACACTGAGCGAAGCCGGGTAATACAGCTAGTAGAAAAATATTAAAAGAAATGTGTCGGTCCTGGTTTTGAACCGCACGCGGTCGAATTTTTTTCAAATACCTTTTATAACGACACAATAACACAAGCAATTCCCGTTCCCGTTCTCATTCCCGTTCCCGTTTCGGTTTTCGTTCCCGTTCCGGTTTTCGTTCCCGTTCCGGTTTTCGTTCCCGTTTCGGTTTTCGTTCCCGTTCCGGTTCTCGTTCCCGTTCCCGTTCCCGTGCTCGTTCCCTTTCCCATTTGTTGGAAAAACACAGGCAGCGAACACATTTCAAATAATTCATTTTTTTGTTTATTTTACCCAACAACGCAGGTGTTGCAATATTTACCCTAACAACGGAACAATGCGTTACAATGACACTCATTCCCGTTTTTGGGCGATTTTTTTTTCACAGAAATCTTCCCGGAATTGCATACAAAAAATCCTGAAAGTTCCATCGTAATCGGTTCGGTGGTTTAAGAGACTATTATTATTTTTATATATACATATAGATTGTTTAATATTATTTATAACTTACATACATGTAAACAATATAAAACATCAATAGAAAAATTAATTAATTAATTAACTAAATAAAATTTCAATAGATGGCGGTAAATTTTCAGCCAAGCGGAAAGATTGGCATCGGAAAGCCAAGCGGAAATATTGGCATAAAAAAACAAAAGTAATGTGTCGGTCCTGTGTTCGATCTGCACGCGGTCGAATTTTTTTTAAATACCTTTTCAATATATACGTACATATAATTTAATATTTATATTTAATTGTACAAAAAATACGAGTTTTAAGGGTTAATATGTTAAAAAAAAATGGTAAAAACTACCTACTTATATATATATGTATGTATACGCGGGATAATATTTTTGGCACGGCTGTAAAATAAATTACACGACAAATGTCAAAACGACAGATAATGTCAAATTAACATCTATAAAATAGCTCGCACGACAGAATCGGCGTTCGCCCGGCAAATCAAACGTCAAACGGGTTGCCAGTAACAAAAATAAAATTTGACGTTTGAGTGAAATCATAACCAGCTACATTTTCACTGAGTAATCTTAATATCTTAGAAGCCAACACTTATTTATTTAAGGGTTAGGTTGGGTTAGGCTAGGTTAGGGTTGGTATTTATTTTTGTCAAATTTAATTTTTGTTACTGGCAACCCATTTGATGTTTGATTTGCCGGACGAAAACCGAATTTGTCGTGCGTGCTACTTAAGAAAGGGGCATTTTTTTAATAGCTGGGCCGATAAATAGTACCTTATATAAACAATAAAAAATTAATTAATTACTTCATAAAATAAATTTTCAACAGCATTTTATAATAAAATTTTTACAGCATTTTATAATAAAATTGGCCTCAAGATGCTGAATAATTTGAGATTAGCAAGAGAAATAGGAAAGGAGATGCCAATTTTACAGGAATCGTTTCAATGAAAATCAGAAAAATTGGCAAACTCTGATAAGAAGCGATCGACCTGAAGTCACAAACCATGTCTGGCCAGCAGCGGGACTCTAGTGGGATTCGAACCCGTGACCACTCTGCTCGAAAGCATAATATGCTAAGCACTAGTCTACGCCGCTGGTTATTATACATACGTTGGTTTGAACATAAATGTGATACTAACCTCTTTTACGAATACATTATCTGAAGCTTCCAAATTTTGAGTAACCATACCAATAGTCAACTGTTGCATTGCTGAACTTGTGTTTTCCAAAACATGAGGCCTGTTGAACCATTTGCTTATTGATGATACTGAGTCTGTTTGACGGTTAGCATTTAGCAATCTATAAATCACAATTTAATTTAAATAAAAACTTCAAAAACAACTTTTATATACATATGTACGTATGTATGTATATATGTATGTATAATCGAATTTTTAAATTGTACTTCAGTTGTCCAACGATGTGAGTATGGAAAAATCTGTTTGCACCGTGAGCGTGTTCGTTAGTCACGTGAGGATTCAATCTTTTATTATAATCGTTTATGTATCCTGGTTGTTTGTAGATTATTTTGTTTTTGATGAGGTTGTTAAGACCTGAAATTGGTACACTGTATTAGGCAGAAGAAAAAATTTTCGATTGTTATTGGTCAAGCAAGGGATGACTTTTTCCAGTCAAAGTAAAAAAAAAAATTCGGGTGTGACCAACCCATTACTTTATCTATGTATTTGAGGAATATAAGATAGTTACAACCAGTGGCAGCTCGTGGATAAGATATTTGGGGGTGCTGCGGTTGATTAAAAATAAAAAAAATGTTTATTTGGATTATATTTTACTATTGACATCAAAATTATCAAAATTAAACATTATATGTATTTTATTTCATTAAAAAATTGATTCTTATGTCTTTTTTCCTTTTCCTTGAAAAAAGGTCTATCACCTATTCGTTAAATTTTTCACTGTTCATTATCATTTTTTTTCAATTGACAAAGCCGTCAATCTTTCCTGAACCATTGTGTTTCTTATATTATATATATGTATGTATGTCTTTATTCTATTTATTGATGAAAAACACCGTTCTGGCTCTGAGGTAATTGAAGTTGTAAGCAGAATTTGAATAAGTTTTGTTATTTCCACACGAACTTTACATAAATTGATTGTAAAAATAAGTTTTAAAAATATTAATAAATCATTAATACTATACATTTCTTTCCTTGAGTAAAACACTTCTAATTCAGTTTGAAGTTTTTTTTTATCTAGCATTGGATATGATTCAACGGTTAGTAGTAGATCTTCCATTGGCATTTTCTTTCAGTTCTTTTCAAAATTTTCTTTATTAAATAATTTCACAGCTATTAATCGATTAGAAAAAGTATATTTCTCTTTTATATCCGTAATAATAACATTGCACATATTTTTGGCTTCTTGAGACTGCTAATCAATTCGCTGTAATAATCTCGTATTTGTATAATGGCATTAGTAAAGCATTTTGAATAAAAGTTTTCTTTAATTCAAAATGCATCGATATTACTAGATTGCATTTGGTTGTAAATAATTTCTACATGCGGTATTAATTTGTGAAAAAGTTCTAACCAAAATAAAAAATTGTCATCATTTAATGTATTCAGTAAATTGGTAGAATCTGTTATTGTTTTATCGGCATTTTCGGAAAAAGATTTAAGGTCTTGAAAATATTGCCTCAACTTCTCTTGATTTTGATACACTTAATTAACAGTTAGAGCCATGATTCTGTTTCGAAAATAGGTGCAAATATCGCTTTTAAAAAAATTAGTTTGCCAAATAAATTAGAAGAAATAAAACTGTTACAGTGAGGTTCTGAAGGAAGAGTAGAAATGTAGAAAGTGTAAGAGGTGTAGAAGGAAAGACGAAAGTAGAATGACGAAAAGTGAGAGGTGTCGGGCGCGCGCATACGACGCAAAATATGTACGTCTCGTACAGCCGGGAGTGGCAGTACGAGACCAAGCTTCTAGCGAGAGCTCCCTCCCCGCGCCCCTCCTTCGCCCACTCGGCATATATCCAATGAAAACCGTACTGCACAAAATCATAAATGATACCTCACTTTCTGATATTAGTACCGCGATGTATGATCATTATTGGATGTATCGGTGTGCGGCGATATACACGCTTGAATAATATTGATATGTTCATATAATATACATACATTTATGTATATAATAATATTATTTTTTTCTCAATTTCCTTGGGGGTTCTGCAGTACCGCAGTGCGTATGGACGAGCCGCCACTGGTTACAACACAAAATTCGATATTGAACCGTACGGAGAGATTATGAAATACTAATAACAATGACAGCAATACAAATTGAGCGCAAATGTACGGAAACTTGCACAAGACAAAAGTTCTATTTCC
Organism: Arctopsyche grandis; assembly: GCF_051622035.1. Lineage (NCBI taxonomy): Eukaryota > Metazoa > Arthropoda > Insecta > Trichoptera > Hydropsychidae > Arctopsyche > Arctopsyche grandis. Next base: position 33,480,079 of record NC_135360.1, read on the forward strand.
GGTTATCGGATTTTGTTCAATTTTTTTTTAATACTTAAAATCACTATCAGTATTATACACATTAAATATCAAGAAAATAAAAATAATTTAAAAGGTCAAAATAAAATAATGAAATATTGTTAAAAAAAAAAATACTACTTCCGGTTTACAAATTCTGACCAAAACCTTAGCAGCTCTAAGTTAGCACATAACGTATACAAATATAAATTTTTAGCTTAATACGTTCAGGGATGTGAAGACAAAATCCAGGCGATAACATTTTTGACCTTTCTAAGAGGAAAAAATCCCACTTCCGGTTCATTAAATTTACTGTTTTTTTTGTATCTTTACTTAAAATCACTATCTTTATTATACATAATAATTATCAAGAAGATTAAAATAATTTTAGAGGTCAAAATTAAATTATGAAAAAATAATGAAATATTGTTTTAAAAAAGATGACTACTTCCGGTTTACGAACTCTGGCCAAATATATATATATATATATATATATATATATATATATATATATATATATATATATATATATATATATATATATATATATATATATATATATATATATATGTATATATATATATATATATATATATATATATATATATATATATATATATATATATATATATATATATATATATATATATATATATATATATATATATATATATATATATATATATATATATATATATATATATATATATATATATATATATATATATGTGGGATCCAAAGATATAGGGAGGATTGCGGGAGAGATAATCAAAGACGATGTTGGTCCATCAAAGTACGTTTATTGTACCATTGAGTATAAACACGTGCGCGTACGCACCACCGGCGGCCGCCCGGCCAACGGTTCGACTACTCACCGTCAGTTGGCGTCACACTTCTGCCAACTCACAAACAGTGTACACTCATGTGTACCACTGTTTGTACATCACTCCTTAACATTACCCATTACATAATTCGCTCACACACATAAAATCCCACATTCGGCCATACCTGACATAAATACGTCTCGGATTTACAGTAGTACATAAACAATAGAACAGGTGATATGTAATAATTGAAGAAAACACAAATCATCTTTCATTCTTTGTAGTGTTTCATCTTTCATTCTTTGTAATGTTTCATCTTTCATTCTTTGTAATGTTTCATCTTTCATTATTTATTCATTTAAAATAAAAATAGTTTATCAGCATTAAAAATAACATATTTCGTCGTAAACAATAAAAATATTCGTGGTTCGCAGCTATACATTAGCGTTTCTTCGTTCTTCAGCGTCACCTCACACGTGGCACCACCGACCCTTGACACCGATCCCCTCTCCAAACCCTCAGGTACCGTCAGGTCCAACCGTCTGTTGAAACCTATAGAAGAGTGACCGTGCCAACAAGCCGTCGTGATAGACCACCGTGGATCGTCAGCCTTGGAATTCGACGCGCCTCTGCACCGCCAACAAAACGCGTTTACCTTCACTATATTCGCAATGAACAACACATTCAAACACACACACAATCACACTATGATTCTCAGCTGATGGTCGTCTGTAAGCTCGTCTCGTCATCTGTCATCGTCGCGGCGATGTCAAATTGCGCGCGGCTTGTGACGTCACGCTCCGTCCTCGACGCTGACGCGTCATACTCCGTCGCGGCTGATGTCATCATCGATGTCCTTGTCATCTTGGTAGTCGTTGGTCATCACAGTCATCAGGGTCCTCGTAGCACACGTCCGCCACTATGTTATGATGATAGCCGCCGACTCCAATTTCTCCGGAACACCCGTGGAATATTCTCGAACACGAATGGCCGCCATCTGTCAGATTGCCGGCGTCTTCTCCTCTCTCGCAATCTTAATCCCTATCCCGGAACCGAGCCCCCATTTGTAGGATCCAAAGATATAGGGAGGATTGCGGGAGAGATAATCAAAGACGATGTTGGTCCATCAATGTACGTTTATTGTACCATTGAGTATAAACACGTGCGCGTACGCACCACCGGCGGCCGCCCGGCCAACGGTTCGACTACTCACCGTCAGTTGGCGTCACACTTCTGCCAACTCACAAACAGTGTACACTCATGTGTACCACTGTTTGTACATCACTCCTTAACATTACCCATTACATAATTCGCTCACACACATAAAATCCCACATATATATATATATATATATATATATATATATAAAACGAAATTTGTAAAAAAAATTTTGTTAAATTTTCTATTTTTTTGTGCCTGACACTTGGCAACCCTAGTCATTTGGGTTCTACGTAAGGCTCATAAAATAAACGTAGACTTAGTATATCTTGACTTATAGTTTTGTTCAAATAATAATTACCTAAGAAAATAGGTGACCATTCGTAGAAGGAAATGTGTTGAAATACTGCAATCAAAATGCGACGCGCTTCCTGGAACAACTTTTCATCATTCCATTGTGGGTTTATTTTACTTAATTCGGAAGCTATGCGGTTGTGTTCTCTCAAGAATAGAATCTGGAGAATTGTTAATTGAGGGCTTTGATTTGCTCTCGAATCACCTGTTGAATTTGTATTGAGTTATGCTGTTTAAATTCCATCCAAACTTATTTGTATTATGATCTTACCGGTTTTGTAACAGTGATTTTCTCCGGCTCTATTACAGGGGCAGTTATCTTTAAAGTTGGTTTCATGTGGTGGGAAAATAATTCCATTTCGTACTTCAGTGGCCAATTGGCCATTTTTAAACGTCCTTAATTCATCTGACATTTCCTTGTTCAAGCCGTAAACGTGGGACAGATCCATCCAAGATGTGACTACGTTGAGCTAAATTGAATTCAAAATCAATCAGTGATATTGTGACAATTATATAGTAAAAGATAGTGCTAATATTTTGAGCTAAATTTGATGTAACGTCCCTATTTTTCTGTTTCCAATTTTCAAATATTAAAGCCGAAGCTGATTGGGTTAATTTCTAAGTGAATTACATTACAATAAGTACATATGTATGTAGTGTGTGCTTTAAGTGATCGAACATACATATCAAACATACATACATATGTACATAGATTGTTAGCTTAGCTGATATTCAAAACTTATTGTAATAGTGTTTAAATTTTTTTTTACTAAAAATACTTGTTCAGCTGGTGCATTGGGCTGCGAACAACCAATATCTTTATCAGTAAGAGATCTGGTAAAGTTCATACATCTGATTCCAGTTCTTCCCATGGTCGGATCGTTTGCAGGAACTTTGATGGGAAAACAGAAACGACTAGTACTCTTCTCATACTTTTGATCCTCTGTGCAACACTCGAATTCTACACCAAAAAGGCAAATTCAACATTCGTAATATTTTAGGATAATCATGCATGTGGAGTGTACTACACTTACCAGTATCTGGTTCTTCCTGTAAGGACATGTCATGTGTCATAAACTGGCCCCATTGCATAGAGTTGACGTTGAATTGATTATTTTCGATTTGTCCCGTAGGAAAAGCTTCAACTCGAATCTTTCTAGCGCTTGGTAAAGCATACATTTTATCGAAACTGATTCTAGGCGATCTCATTCCTTAAATACGCAATAAGTTGATAACACTGTTCAATAAATGATGAATTTTTTTTAGGTTCAGAGACAAGATATGACTTTTCTTATAGATCTATGCCCAGTGAATACGAACCTGGTAGTAAAAAATGTTGATTGGCTCGAGATTCGGAGATATATGTGTTGTATAAATCGCGCGATTTTTGTATATCTTGGTGTTGTTCGGTCGATGTCTCAAAATTTGTCAATTTTCTTTTTAAAATGAATATTGTAATCTATAGTCGGGTATTTTATCGTTTATTTGTAGTACTTTTTAGCTTTAAAATCTCTCTAAGTAGTCGTCCAGTTTAAATCAAAAGTCAAAAGTATGTATTTTCACTTGGGATTTTTTTCCACTGTTAATACTATTTTATATTGAGTATTTTCTATTGAAACATGTTTATTGGGATAATTTTCTGGCCACAATATTTTTTATTTTCGTTTAAAAGGGTTAATTGGAAGTGTGCTGAATTTTAAATCAGTAAAATTGCGATCTAAAAACTCGTACTCGCTACTATTATTTACTAGTATTTACACGAATCTGAATTGAATTAATAGGAATAATATATGAAATTGTCTGTATATGAGAATTATATAAAATTCCACTTAAGAAAAATCATATTTTGACTATTTTGTGGATTAATAACAAAAATTCGTTTATTTTATCGAAGTAAGCCAGTTATCAATAGAATTTTCGTTATAACACCAAGATATAGAAAAATCGCGCAATTTAAAAACACATACTATATCTCCGAATCTCGAGCCAATCAACATTTTTTATCACCAGATTCGTATTTACTGGGCATAGATCTATAAGAAAAGTCATATCTCATCTCTGAACCATTTTTCGTGTCGAACAATGTAATTTACATATGAGACTCATACGATGTGTACAAATTATTCAAAATATCTCTGTGTATTTGTTTGTAATGAAAACGTGTGGTATCTTTAAGTAAATGTGTTGTCAGCAAACGAATCAATAGCATAAACGATACACAATATGTTCAAACATAGTAAAATGTAAAATTCAAATAATTAACGATTTGGCAAAGAAGAGGAACACGTGTAAGAGCCAATATTTTAGCAAGAGGTTTTACCACTCCAGTTACGAGACAATTATTTATGTCCTTTTGTACTAGTCACTATATAGGTATTGGTGAACTATGGAAAAAATACGAATCCCAGATGTTTGTAGGACATATGCCTCACTTTGAGGCCATTCTCAGGATGAGAGCGGCCTCCCTACGTCGTCGTGTATTTGTATCTTCGAATTGTTTTTACGCTGCCACGTCTTCTTATTTCCGCTCAATGGATACTTCAGCAAAATTTACAGTACAGCAAAAGTAATATGAAATAGTACAGAAAAATTAAAAATAAATAAATACCATTTCCATATCGAGACGGAAGTAATCGACCGTATGTATTGTTGGGTAGCCCCCATTCAGGATTATCCAGATTGTTACAGGACCCATCGAAGGTCCTGTATGGTGATTTTGTATCGCATGATTTGATCTTCTTTCCGCACGATGGTGGTACGAATATTTCATATCTGTCAACAATCGTGTGATAAAAAATCTGTTTTTATTTAATAAAATTTTTTTTTTTAAAAACAAACCTCTTTTTTAGTTTTGTATATAATATTAAGATATAAAAATTATTATTTTGAATAAAAATACCAATAATTTTATTTTACTACCGCCATCTACGTATAAAACTAAAGACTACATAGACGTCACCCAGATTTCAAATTTGCAAACTTCAAACGCGTCTTAAACGATATTTTATCTCTATCGTAATAACGGAGGATCCATTTACTTATATTGATGACCAAAATGAGCAATATGGCAAAGTATGAAATGATCGGATAAGAGGCAAATTTTTTCTTGAATTTTAATCGTAAGCGAAACGTAAAGGAGGTATGTAAAAAAAATGAATGTTTATCTATTGTAAAAATCTGCAGTTTCTATTTTAAAACTACAAGTTTATTTTTTTTTGTAATATATGTAGATAATAAGTAAAAATAAAGCAACTTTAATGTGTACGTAAATGAGCATTAAACAGGTAAGCAAAGGAAGTGGAAGTAGTAGATTAGATGTAGAATTATACAATAGAGCTAGAATACAAATAGAAAATGTATGGAATAAAAAAAAGATCAGATAAAACATAGTATGTTGAAAAAATTTACAATTGCGATTATGTAGAAAAAGATTGAAAACATGAATATTTATCAAAAGATCAGAAAGAATAATTTCATATTAACCAGCAGAGTGGTCTAATGTTGAGTATTGAATTCTTTCGTGCTTGATGTCACGGGTTCGATTCCCACTAAGAGTCTCGTTGTTGGCCAGACTTTGGTTTGTCGTGGTCGATCGTTTCTTATCAGAATTTGCCAATTTTTCTGATTTTCATTGAAACGGTTCCTGTAAAATTGGCTTCTCCTCTCCAGTTTTATATTGCAAACCTTGAGTTATTGTTATATCTCAAGTTTCACCAGATTTCTCACCATAGATGTCTCTTTGGATGTTTATTGATTTTAAAATCGTATTTTAATAATAAAAGTGTAAAAATTAAAATAAAATAACAAAATAACAAAAGTGTAAAAATTAAAAATAAAATCCATAAATCCCATTCTTTGTTTACACTGAACAAAATTAAAATAGTATATAAAAATGTACAAAGGAGAAAGAAAAAGTAAAATAAAATAAAACAAAATATGAATAAAAAATAAAATCACAGCGAGGCCCAAATGGAAGAGAGTAGATTAAGATTCCACTCATTCATCACATTCAAATTAAGAAAGTAATGATGAGCAGGTTACCAGATAAATATGTTAAGATAATATCCGATAATCTACGCTCCCCAAGGTGGAAAATATCACATTCAGGGACAGCAGCAACGATTTCATTGAGAAGTCGAATAGCTCTTGGAATAGGAGCCATTCGAAAAATAAGTGTGCGAGCAGCAGGTACAACCATCAAATGATGATGTCTACCACGCACATAATTATTAGGGACATAAAGTCCCAACTGTTCCAGCAACAACGGGCATGACGTATTACCACGCAATAGCTGGAGAACGAAACGAATTAACGAGAAGTTTCTCCGAAGTTCAAGGGAATTATACCCAAGCATGCCCAAAAGGAAAGGAGTAGGATAGAGATATGGGTAGTACCCATACTCTTTCTTATAAAGAAAACGAAGAAATGCTTTTTGCACTTTTTCTATAATAAGAGAGTAGTTTGCTTCATGCGGATTCCACACAATTGCATTATACTCTAGCTTACTTCTAACAAGCGAGTTGAAAAGCAAGCGAGAAGATAAGGGGTTGGAGAATAATCTAGCATATCTCAATACAAATCCAAGTCGATGAAAGGAAACGTCAGTGATTGTCTTGATGTGGTTGTGAAAGGTGAATTGAGGATCAAAAGTGATACCCAAGTCGACCATTGATTCCACGCGCTTCAACAATACGGATCCAATGGAATATCCGTGACAATAGAGCGAATTCGCACGTCCATAACTCATAATGGCACATTTACTAGTATTCAGTTCAAGCCCTAAACTGGAACTGAACTCTAAGACAGCGTTAATATCAGCTTGAAGGAGAGAGGCTTGCCTCTCATCCTTAACAGCAAAGAATAGTTTAACGTCGTCTGCAAATAAGACACATGAAGCATTGCGTAGTACTTTAGGGAGGTTATTAATGACTATTGTAAATAGTAAAGGGCCTAAGGTGGACCCCTGAGTTACACCAGATCGCGTAAAAAATGAAGGAGATTCATAAATACCATATCTAACAAATTGCTTCCTATCACTAAGAAAGGAAGCAAAGAGTTTAAGATGACGTGGAGAAAAGCCCAGTTCAGCTAATCTGATCATAAGAGCGTCATTGTTGACAAGATCAAATGCTTTTCGAAAGTCAAAGTAGGCTACATCAACAAAAATAAATAAATAAATATGTACATAATGTATAAGAATGATGAAACTGACTTTTTGATGGGGAAAATTTTCAGTTCGTCTGAAGCGTCAATCTCGTCTGAATTTTCATCCGAATCGAATTGGAACAAGCGATTCACGAATGATCCCAGTGGTTCCTCATCTAAGCATCCCCTGACCGTAACAGCGAATGTTAAAGTTGCCAGGAAGACCAGCAAGAGATACGACGTTGCGGCCATCTCGGTCGCCACTCGTCTTCAACACGTACCAGAACGTTTTTTTTATTTTTTATATATCACAAACTCTCGAATATGTAAATAAAAAAATAAAAAAGTGTATGTACAATTTCGTATGCAAATCATCTGTTCAAATGTCGTTTCATAAATGTACATGTGTTCAACTAAGGTCCTTAAATATTTTTCAGTCCGCCATATTTTATATGAAAAACAAATAATAAAAAAAATGTGAATATATAAAAACACGCTTGTTTGAATTATTTGAATATTGTTAGTAAACAAAACAAACAAAAGTCACGGCAGCAATAAAAATAAAGTAAAAATTAGCAATAGATTTTGGATGATTTATTTAAAATCTTTTTATATAATACTAATCGACAAAATAATATAAATTGAAATTATAAATAATATATAAAAATAAACAGGTTAATATTTTATTTGTAAATAGTTAAGAATTAATTCGACTCTTCCCAAGCAGATAAATCAACAGATGGAATTTCATCGCATGGTTTCAAATTATTACTGAAATAATAAATTTGTATATAAGAAAACTTCAATTACATAGAGCAACAAAAAAAAAGAGCAGATAATATTCAATATTTACTAAACTTGACCCATTAAATACGAATATGATATTGATTTTTGTTGGCTTCTTCTCATGTATGAGATATATTTTTAAGCGTTTAAAAAATATGCAATATTTACGAAATTTTTGGCTTTTGCCGTCATTATCTTAAAATCTAGTATTGTTGTGACAAAAGTAAGTATTAAAATTCTAAGTCATATGTTTTTTCTATGGATTGTGATTTTTTTTTGCTTTAAAATACATATAATTAATTATCTAACGAAGTTTAAAAGTCAAAAATATATATATTTTTACACATTTTTTTCTCACTTCGTTTGCAAGGACTGGTTTTCAATCACCGTTTTTTTTTATATATTTTTATATTCTAGGCGGGACGGTCATTTCTCGTAGGTTTTGGAATACAAACATGAGCGAGTGAGATGCAGTGATGCGCTCTCCATTCGTTATTTCGCTCTTGACAGAAGCTTACGGTCTATTCTTAAGCTCAATTTAAAATCATTTACCGCTATAAATATTGATACAAAAAACCAATTCTTATAAACGTTGGAAGTCACAAATTATAAAAATAAGCTCATAATAATAAAATATCACAATAAATAGAAAGAAAAAAAACATCCGACTATTGATTTCAATACTCACTTTTGGCACGGCAATGCTAAGTATTGAGCTAAGGACTAAAAATTTTGCTTATTTTTAAACGCTTATATCTCATAAAAGAGAAGAAGCTAGTAAAAATTATTGTAATATTTGAATTTAGTGAGTCAAACTTAGTTGGGAGATTGATTAAACTCCGTTCCGGTAAGAAAAAAACGTGATTTTTTGTTGCTCAGTTCTATCAATGAAATTTTACTACTAAAAAATATAAATACTATCTATTAAAAAACTTACAATTCGGAAATAAGCGTGAATCCAAGCATTTGAATTTTATCTATACCATCTCCATTATCGCAAAATAGTCTACTAACAGTTCCTTTTCTGATTTCGTTAAGTTGATCTTAAAATCAATTCAAATATGGAATTATATGTATGTATGTACATACACACGTATTTTTAAATAATTATATAATTCATTAAATGATTACTTTGATTCAATCCTGATGCTGAATTTTCAAACCAAAACCTATCAGACTTTCTAGTTCTCGAGAATTGTTCGGTCAAAATGCATAGAAAAGTCGGACCCACTTGAGCGCCTGGGGCTAACTCTTCCAAAGCTCCTCCAACTGAAACATCTACGTCTCTGTAGTCCTTATACAGTTTTTTTAAGATGTCTAGTTTCTATAATGTATAAATCCATATTTAACATTGAAAATTGTATGTGTAAAAAGCAAAAATTTCAGCAGAAAATGCAGTTTTATTACATCGGACGGAATGAGATCAGAGTAATCGTCAAAGTTTTTGGCCACTGTCAAGTTACAATATTCTCTATAGTCGTTGTAATAACCCAGGGCATGATCCCTATCCCTTTGGATGTCGGCTGCTCGTAAATCAATTCCAAACTGTCTTCCACAGGCGAATAATTCATCATTTATCTAAAATTACATATCTAGTTCTAGTTCTGAACCAATCTTAGGACATGTGCCGCATCTACCTCGTGTACCAATTACCTCTTTTACAAAAATATTGTCAGTTTCTTCAATATTTTGAGTGACCATACCTCTCGTTAAATGTTCAATCATGTGTTTGCCGCTTTCTAAAACCTGTGGTCTGTTAAACCAATCGCTCAGCGAAATAGAACCAATTTGACTTCTATCGTTGTCGAACAAACTGTAAAATTAAGATTAAACTTTTACGTTTAAGAAGTGAAAGAAGTGTTTGAAAAACCTTACTAATCGACTGTCTGACTTGATTTTTCCTGGAATGTGAGTGTGGAAGAATCGAAAAGCTGCATGAGCGTGTTCGTTCAAAACTGCAGGATTTATCTGATCATCATGATCGTTCACAAAATCTGTGGTTGAAAATATCACCTTGTGATCTAATAGATTGGTTCCATCTGAAATATTTAATTACTAAAAACCATTAAACGATATGGTAATATTAATCGCAATTGAAAGATCTAGAAAAGTGATGGCGAATCTTATTGAGAAGTGGGTCAAATTTCAGCAATATTTTTTTAGAACTAGCCAGCGGGTTACTTAGTAAAATAATTTGAAGAGGAGGGGGCGGGGGTAAAAGGAAAACTAATAAATTTGGAAATCCAAAGATTTCTTAACGGTTGATCTTCCAAAAAGGCTTAAGTTTCTTTTTTATTTTATTTTTATAAGTTAAGAGCAAAAAATGAAGATCAACGTCAAAAATTTATATTAATAGAGTCATAATTTAAAGTCCCCCTCGTTTAACAACATTATACGTCTATAATACTATGTTTATACGTATGTTGTTACAGAAACAATTTTCTGTAAGTTGATATCCATTTTTTTTAATGTATTATTAACCGTTGAAGGACAGAGCGTCGAGATTGAACGAGTGTCCCGAACCGGGGTCGAGTAAGACCCCAATATTTTTAATCAAAATACAGCTTTTCTGAGTACAAATGGGTTCAATATCTTATTAATCATTTTATACATCGACATAAAATAGTTTTAGTCCTATAGCATGTTTTTGACTATTTTTGTACAGCAAAATAATGACAAGCATCAACACACAAACGCACATAGGTAAGGCCAACAGGCGACTGCATGACTCAATATCCACGCGCCAAAAGTGACGAAAACAATAGCTTACGAAAATATAGCTGTCTCTTTCTCTCGTATTGATTCATCGATCAACAAGAATATGCAAGCGAACATTCAAAAACATGACTTATCGCTAACGCCTTTAAGTCATACTTTGGAACGTAGAAATGTATAAATGTATTTTTTACAATATACAATGTATAAATGTATATACAATATTCTTGAAATACGTTGAATGGATACGAATATTAGAAATCATTTAAGGATGACCGTTATTTTATATTGTAAAATATTAAGATGGATAGATAAATAAATGAAATATAGATAGATAAAATAAAAATAAATTTCATTCACAAGAGATGAGATGAAAAAAAATCGAACGTGATAAAAAAAACAATATATTATATGTTCATAGCTATAGGAATGTTTTTTAAATAAATTAATTTATAATGATAAATTTAAAGTAAATGTATTTAAACAAATCTATCGATATGATGACATTGATTACAAATATATATTTGTATCCCAAAAAAATCAGACACAATCAAATGAAACCCTTGAAGGAAGGAACGAGTGTCCCGAGCCGGGGTCGAGTAAGACCCCAGTATTTTTAAATCAAAATACAGATTTTCTCAGTACAAATGGGTTCAGTATATGTCTTATTAATCATTTTATACATCAACATAAAAAGTTTTAGTCCTATAGCATGTTTTTTACTATTTTTGTATTAAAAAATAATGACAAGCATCAGCACGCAGACGCACATAGGTAAGGTCAATAGGCGACTGCATGACTCAATAGCCACGCGCCAAAAGCGACGAAAACAATAGCTTACGAAAATACAGCTGTCTCTTTCTCTCGTATTGATTCATCGATAGACAAGAATATGCAAGCGAACATTCAAAAACATGACTTATCGCTAACGCCTTTAAGTCATACTTTGGAACGTAGAAATGTATAAATGTATTTTTTACAATAAACCCCTTTTCTAAATCATACAAAATTTATTAAAATAAATTTCTCGTAGTTCATTCTAGGAATACAAGAAATATAGAGTGTATGGCTTTGAAAACCACATAGTTATTACGAAAAACGTAAAAATTGGGACACTTGCATACCCCACTTCGGTGAGGGAGGGTTAAATTCTTTAAAAATGTATTTTCACACATCAAAACGTGGTTCATTCATAGAGTCTTCTTGGGTCAGTTTCTGACCCACGGATCATAGGTTCGCCATCACTGATCTAGAACTTACCTAAAAATATCGGCAACCATTCGTAATATGAAATGTGTTGGTAAATTGCTATTAAAATTCGACGAGCTTCTTGGAATAACCTTTCGTCGTTCCACTTTGGGTTTATTTCTTTCAATTTCAACGCCAATCGATTGTGCTCCCTTGCAAATATTGTTTGAAAAATTGTCAATTGTGGATTTTGATTTGATCTAGAATCACCTGTTAATATAATAAGAGGAATTATTCAAACGAATACCAATTATAATCGAATTTTGAAGTATAAACTTCTTGAAGCAGAATGCGTTGAATCCAATGTCTATATTTTATACGTATATATATATACAACTTAAATGTTTATATGTATATGTGCGTGGCCTTATGTATATATATTTTAAATTATACCAGTTTTATAGCAAGCTTCGTTATCGTCTTTGTTGCAAGGGCAATTGCCTTGCATGTTTGTCTCTTTTGGAGCAAAAATGTGTCCGTTTCGCACTTCAGTGGCTAATCCACCATTCTCAAAGGTTCTCAAACTGTCTGACATTTCTTTGCTAAGGCCGTAAACGTTCGAGAGGTCCATCCACGATGTTACAGCATTGATCTATGTATGATGAAAGGGTTCGGTGATTATTTCGCACAAGCTGTTCTCGCACACGTGTACTAAAATCTCGATCACGGAATATCTGGCACTCAAAAATTCCATCCATCGAGAGCTACCCACGTGAACTAATACATTTAACGAGAATTCGAGTGCCAGATATTCCGTATTCGCAATTTTTGCGGCAACGATTATCGTATGCGCGATCGCAATGTGCGAAATAGTCCGTTTACCGATGTAAGTACACGCTTAGTTACGAAATTTTGCAACTTGACAAATATTACACGCCAGATATTACTTGTTGAGCTGGTGCTTCTTTTTCAGAGCAGCCTAGATCTTTATCGGTGAAAGTTCTGGTGAAGTTCAAACATCTAATTCCTGCTCTTCCCATTGTGGAGTCCTTTGTAGAAATCTTTATTGGATAACAGAAACGGGAACGTCTCCTTTTGCGTCTCCCATCTGACGAACAGCATTCAACTTCTGCAAAAGAATTCGTACTTACATATCTTATGGTACTCTTAGATACTTGGATTACAGACAACAATTTTTTTCTCACTGGGCCTACTATTTATTTATTTTATTATTTATGCATATGTACATATATATCAGGAAGGCCTAACAGGTAAACCCCAGTTTCTGGCCAATTATAAACATCGATAAACAACTATATTTTTATAGTATTGTAGCGTGGACGTGTAGAGGGGTATCTGAGATCGGAGTGAAAGACACAGTCAATGGAGGTAGTTTATTGTTATTGATCCGTCTGCCTGCCAGCTCCGAATGAAACACGAACTAAAACCGCTGAATATTTATACCCAGCGGGTACTCTCAGCACAGAGAGATCATTAACGCGAAGTCAAGTGATCAGCGACAGTAAACCAAGGTTTTTGCTGGCGCGGTTTTGTCGGCGCGCGGTTATGTATGTCGTAGTTTTGGCTTTCGCGGTTTTGTCGTGGCGCGATAACGTCGGCGCGCTTATGTCGGGGCGCTTATTGACCGCGCGGTTTTGACTGGACTCCCTCAACACTACAGTATCATAGATACATCTAGGGATAAATTAGATAATACTTAATATTTACATTTACGAGAAATATATACATTTTACTGTATTATATAGAAATATATTCAAAAAATTTGAGATGCTCTAAACTTAAATTTTGCGAGAGACAAGAAAGGTTGCTAGTTTGATGGAACCATTTAAATGAAATCAGATAAATTGACTGATAGGACACGTTCGACTTATGGTGCGTACGCACCAAGCCAACGAACGGCCCACAGGCCAACTTTTAAAACCAGTAGCGTACAAAATATCGAAATAAAAATTAAATTTAAAAATTGAAATTAAATATCAAAATTAAAACTATTATTATTATATTAAAATTAAATTCAAGTATCAAAATAAAATTATAATCATTATATTAAAATTAAAATTAAATATTGAAAGTTAAAACAGAACATGCACAATTTAAATAAATTTTCGAGATTGACCTAAAATTAGATCATCAACAATCACATACAGGTAATCCTCGACTTTTGTTTGTCGAAGATGTTTTGACTTACGAAGATACGCACTAAGATCGAAAAAAAATCAAAGAATTATTATTTTTACTTCCCCGTAATGCGCAGTTACTGAGAATATATCATGTATTAGTATGGGTGATCCAACGATTTTTGCTAACCCGGGGTGTTGTCGGTCACATCAAACGGATTTTTTTATTTTTCAATTGTTTCTCTCGTCGAAATAAATCAAGTAATTAAATCATTTCAGAGGTAAAATATATCGGATAATGTGTGATTATTAATTTTATTTCGACGAAAGAAAAAAAACCCTTTGACAAATCACCGACATCCGACACCGCGTTTTTTTATGAATTGTTTTTTTTTATCGATCATCCACGTGGAAATACAGTAACATCTCGTGACGACTTTAACAATATTTTTTTTCGCTCGTAAGCAGAGAAATTATAATATTTCTCTGGTTTAAAATGCGTATCGTCGTACTTCAAAATATTGTTGTAATTCAAAACATCAACGATGATCTTATTTTAGCTCAATCTCGCTCTTTAGCTTGATTTTGATATTTAATTTCAATTTTAAAATTTAATTTTTATTTCGATATTTTGTACGCTACTGCTGGTTAAAAAGTTGGCCCAAAATCGTCGTTGGTTTAGTCCGTAAGCACCATTAGAGGCACATATCCGAGGCCTGACCAGCTACACCCGGTCAGGTAATGAACCACTCAATTGAAAGCATTACACGTTGACCATTCGGCTATATTATTGGTTTATATAATGTATGTATATCAGGTAGGTGTTAGTTTATTGATTAGTATTTTGTTGGTTGCATAGGGCACATTGAACAAGGTCATATGGGTCAATGAGCTTATGAGTGAGACCTATTTCATTGTATATGTATGCTGAAATGGAGGGGGGGGGGGGGTGATGAAACTTTCATCAAAATCATTAGTCATTGAGAACATTTTTGAGAAAAAAATGGCAAGTATATAATATATTTTCTTATATAATACTAGCGTTGTACCCGATGACATATCATCGCATGGGTGTTGGCATATTAAGTTATTAAATAAATAAAAAAATGAAAATAAATGTGTCATGTGTTCAATCCTTACGTGGTCGAATTTTTTTCAAATAAATTTGAAATATATTTAATATTTATATTTAATTGTTTAATATGAAAAAAGGTAAAAACTACCTACCTACTACCCGCATGTAAACAATATAAAACACAAATATAAAAATGTATTAATTAATTAAATAAATTTTCAATAGATGGCGGTAAATTATCTTCCATGAGGAAACATTGGTAGCAAATAGTAAATATCAGAGAATTGAATAATAATAGAAGTGGTTTTAGGCGTCATATTGTTGTCAAATGAGGAATGTTCACAGACCTTTTCAAATAATTTTAGCATCAATCGTATTTGATGCTTGGTGTTCGACGTATGTATGTCCGATAAAAACTTCCCTATTTGTTTATATTACTCGTAAGATGGGCAATTGCATCGTTAAAAATTGCACAATGCATTAAAAAAACACACAATAAACAACATGGGATACATTTTTATAAGTAAATTGATCATTTAAGTAACATATTATTCAATTAACATCGCAGTTTGACAGTTTTTAAAAGTGTCATGGCGATCGCCCGCATTGTACATAAAATTTCAGGGGTGGCACCAGAGAAATGTAAAAATTATTTATAAATAAATTTAAAAACGTTTCTCGTAGTGGCGCCGAATATTCAATTATATTAATAACCAATTATTCAAGTTTAATTAATATAAACATCGTTCATTTTATATTATTCATATTTTTGTTGAAACTATACATTACACGTTAATTTAAGAGCTCCCAAGGATAGACAAATACAAAAAAGTGTATAAAAATAATCCACCAACTGAGAAAATAAACGGATTGGCCACCAACGTCCAACACCTCCATATACTCAAATTGTAAATAAATCTATAACAAAATAAAACTTTAATTTCTGTAGTGAATATGTGATGACCCTGATTATATTCCGTGCGTTGTTGCGTGGTTATGGAGACGTACCGCGTATTATTGACACAATTTATTTATTCGTAAAGGCACTTCTATTATTATAACATTTCTCAAAGAAGTTGAAGAATAAATTTTATCATACCAAAATCAGGTTCCTTTAAAAGCGACATATCATGTGCCATGAATTGCCCCCACAGCATTGCAGAATTGGTCCACAGAGTATTATTAACCTGACCCGTAGGGAAGGCCGCCACTCGAATTTTTCTAACATTAGGTAGTGACTTTTTGAACTCTCTATTGCTTCTCCTGGGTGATCTTTTTCCTGTAAAGTTCAAACGGTTAGAATAATATTCAGTAAGGGAGAAACCATCGAATTGGAATCGTACCATTTCCATATCGAGCTGGAACCAATCTGCCATAAGTCGAATTGGGTACACCCCAATCAGGGTAAATCAAATTATTACAGGAACCATCCAGGTTTCTGAATCGACTTTCAGAATCACAGAAGTATGTTTTAGTCTTGCAGCATGGAGGTACGAACTTTTCGTTTCTTGCGATAAAATATCAATTTCAAATTAATTCTTTGTAATGAAATATATATGTAAATTCTGTATTAGTAACCTTCTGATTTTGAACACTTTGAATTCATCGATTGGATGCAGTTCGTCTAAATCTTCTGATATAGGATTGTTGAAGGACATTGAAAAGGGATTGGATTGAGTTGTTGTTTCAGTATTCGGAATGGTTGTTGTTCGAATTCGATGGCGAGATCTCTCGAAGAATTGGTGAACTGATTTTGTAAATTTAAATATGTATGTATTATATTACACAAAATAAAATAAAAAATCATTGTCATTGAAAAATAACTTACAGCCTTTCAAAAACGGATGAAAGTCGAGAAAGTTTAATTTTTGAAATGATTTTACTTCGAAAAATTGTAAATTTATTATTATTATTATAAGAAAATAATATGAAATAATTTTGACAATCATTTCAAAGGCTTGCTCTACACTTAAATAGTAAAAATACAAATAACTGCGTCGAATGATGGAAATGGTTTGACTTGAAATGATCGTTCAAAATCAGTCGTATATGTATTGTTTTTATCATTATTCAAAACCGGTGGCATTCATTTTAATAGATATTCTACACGAAATGTATATAAAGTTGTGTAAGCATTTTTTTTATCAGATCAATAAAAAATGTATCACGAATTGTTTTTTAAAACAATTTTTGTGATATATCAAACAGATTTATTTGTATATTAAAATGACACAATGTATGTATGTATGTATTTAACTGACCGAGTCTCCATCAATTTTAGGTAAATTTGTCAGATTATATACAACTGTAATGTAAACCATGAAAAAATAATTTTTTTTTATTAAATTTATTTTAATCATCACCTGCATGACATAATATATGTACAGTCGCGGTTTCGGAAACCAGAACACCATGGAAAAATGTGATTTTGCGTAAAATTTCAGTGATCTTAAATAAAATAAACACCCAAAGTCATTAAAATGGTAGATTATATCATAGTGCTTTATTTTAACGACAATCGTTAAGAAAATAAACAACAACAAAAAAGGTAGGGAGAATTTTAGTCTGAGCCGGTTTTTATGACCAAACGCAGTCTCCAAAGTTGAATGAAATTTTGAATGAAAAAACACAGTTGAGCGCAATCTTTTAATTTTATTAGTCACATGGTATTATTTACAAATTATAAAAACTTAATTAATATTTTGTTGCGGCTCCTTTTAATTTTATGATGGCTTTTATACGGTTAGGCATAGAATCTATTAAGTTTCTTAAAAGGTCGATGGGGAAGTCTTCATACCATACTTTTTCAATGGTCTCTTTTAATGATTGATGGCTAGACACATTTTTTTACTAATCCTATATTTAATAGCCATCCATAAATTTTCAATTGGGTTTAAATCGGGACTATTCCCAGCCATGTTAATGTATTTACACCCAATTCCTGCAAATAAACCCGAACCTAAAAAAAAGTAACAAAAATATTTCAGTTTTTTGATCGAAATATTATTAATTACATTCAATATCATTAAATAAAATTAATACTCACTAATTTAGCCCGATAACAAGGGGCAGAGTCATCTTGGAATATGACATCATCAGAATTTGAAAGATGGTTTTCCATTGATGGGATAAAACTTTCTTCTAGAATTTTTTTATATGCTATTCCGTTAATGGAATCTTGCACAAACTGTATTCGACCAATTCCATAAAAAGAAAAACATCCCCAAACCATGTGGCTTGGGGGATGCTTCACTGTCTCAGGGTACATTTTTGGTCGAATTTTTCTCCAACTTTTCTTTGAACATACGGAAAACCATCGGAACTGAAGAGGTTGAATTTCAACTCATCAGAAAATATGACTTGTCGCCAATCCGATGTCGTCCAATTTTCGTAATATTTCGACAACTCTAATCGGTTTTTCATCATTTTCTTCGTAAGTAATGGTTTTTTCGCAAGGTTTCCGAGCGTGCAGTCCAGCTTCTCTGAGTCGTTTTCTTAAGGTTACATCACTAATGTCAATTGAAAATTGATCCGAAATCTCTTTTCTTATCTTTACAGCAGTTTTGAACCGTTGCCGTAAAGATAATAGAGTTATCAGGCGATCTTGTCTCTCGAATGTGCATCTTTTCGGTCCTGTCCCTTTCTTACGAGCAAAAGTTCCAGAATCCTTTTTCTTTTTCATTATTCTTGTCACAGTAGATACAAAACGTCCCATTTGTTGAGAAATTGATCGTAATGAATGTCCAGAGTCTTCCAAAGCCGCGATTTTTATATTCTCCTCCAATGATAGTTGAGTGTATTGTTGCATGGTATTTTTATTTTCAACGATTTAGGTCCATACACCTCGAAAACTAACACTAAACTGAACTTAAATAGTACTTTTCGTACTGCTGGTTACGTGCAGTTGCTGTAACCATAATAGACTTTTTATATCGCATATCGTCTTAAACAAACTACTATATTAAAATTAAATTTATTTCAATTTTGTCCATAATAACTCAATTCGAAAAATAATTCATTTTTAATTTAATTTTTATTAATAGCTAACTTTTCTGTATTCATACTTAATACAAATAATAAACATTGAGCACTGTACATGAATGCACATACATCTGAATTAATATGCAAAATAAATAAACATTTTTTTTATAAACAGCAATTTTTTATGTGATTAGCCAACGCCAACATTTTCTAAAATATTGAACTAAAACTAAAAATAAATTCCAACTATTTTTGGGCCGCATTCATTTTAGTAAGACGTGCAGTCAACTCTTCACCAGTCTCTTGCCAAGGCGACAAATCAATATCCGAAAAAGTAGAACAATTTCGCAAATGATTTCTGAAAGGATCGCAAAAAAATAAATAATAATTCTTATTGGGTTGTACTATTCTAGTACAACCCAAATAAAGCATCAACACAAATTAAAAGAAATATACTCACTTTGAATTGGGCAATTGAAACGCATTATCTTGAATACTTCTTATATCGATTCCATCACAGAAAAGGTTAGAAAGCGTCACGCTCCTGATAGAACTCAACTGATCTGAAAATAGTAAATTTGTAAATTGATTCGATCATAAAATCTGTTGTGTAACAGAGCTGATCTTTTCGTACCTGGCGAAAATCCACTTTCACCATGTTCGAACCATTTTTCATCTCCTATTCTACTTCTTAAAGTTTGATCTACTAAAAGGCATAGAGTCGTTGGACCTAGATTGGTTCCATAAACTGGGGACTCCAGACCAAGAGCGGTGGATAAATCGACCGCGTCATAGGTAGAGTATATTTGACGTAATTTTGAGATTAACTAAAACGAAATAATACAATAATAAGTAAATAGTGGGGAGGGTAGGGATGCGGGGGTTAATACACACGTCCCTAAAAAAATTTTTCTTTTAAATGTCTAACGTAATACTTAATTGCAGTTTTGCTAACTGATTACGAAGTGTTTGAGCCGCTGCTTCCGTGGTATACTTATGGATATACATACGCTCTCTGATCGTATTTAGATAATATAAAAATACCAAGTGTGATTTAACTTACATCATTTCGTATGATCCCTTGAAAGTCTCTGAAATCTCCAAAAGCAGTATCCGGCGAAAGTAATCCACACAAATATAAATAATCAACGTAGGAAGCTAACCCTACGTCCCTGGACCGTTGTATATCGATAGACCTCAAATCCGTACCGAAAGTACTGTCTTTACTTTTGAATAATTCTTCCGTGATCTGAAACAATATCAACAACTTAGACATATGTTCACATCTTTAGGATCGTGTGCATGTTGGAAAATTGAACGTGAACATGTTGTATCCTTATTAATTACTGAATGGAAATATTAAACCTGAAAATTAAAAAAAACTCTCCTCCAACCAAGTCTAGTCAAGATGCTGATCATACACAATTGGTTAAGTAAATATGTAATTCACATGCACCATTATTTGGAAGACTGGTTTAACAGGTACAATTATTTGATTGTTTATTTTAATCCCAGAATAGATTGAAAGTCAATTTTGGGCTTCAATTACCATATGATTAATTTCAAATAAGACATAAGAATCATATCATTCACTACATGCATCATATGAACGAGCTTTCGATTGAATATGTGATTTGGTAAGTTTAATACGATTTACCGTATGATTTAGTCCAGATAATGTATGTAAAATTAGATAAATACTGAAAAATACTGACGGATTCTGGATGGAAAACGTCAAACTCTCCCATGGGTTGGGTCACCATTCCCACGGCGATTTGTCTAACTTTAATCGGATCTTCCAATAAATCTTGACAGAACAGGTTATCACTTAAAGTTATCGACGACACTTTGGTCCTGCTTTCTGAGTATAGGCTGAAAATGTTCAAAAAGTTTTGTCAATTTTATTTCATAGTTTTAGCTTACTTTTGACTTAACTTTACAATTTTAACTAAGCTTAGTTTTATCAAATTTAAATCTTACTCAATGGTGTCGGGAATGAGCGTGTGCAAAATCCTGGAAGCTGCGTGTGAATTTTCATTCGTAGCCCCCAAATTTATTGTGGAATCAAAATCGTCAACGTAGTCAGAATTAGAAACGTTGAAAATCACACCGAAGTTAAGCATCACTTCTAGACCTAAAAATGCTCCATCATATGATCAATTTATTTAAGGAATCAGTTGAAATAATGGTGGATATCTAAATTTCGGATTGTAAATCTGCGTCCAAATTAGGACACATGGAGACAACGCGCAAACGGAGACACTTCCGTGTCTTCCTGTGTTCTAATAAGGACGGGCCATTATATCACACTCAAACGGAAACATACCCAGTATATTAGGAAACCATTCGTAGTAAGTAATCTTTTGAAATATGGCGATCATGATGCGTCTGGTCTCTTGGAATATCGTCTCATCGTCCCAATGAGGATTTACGATCGATAATCTATCCGCAATGGCATTATGGTTTCTAATGAATATAATGTGAATCAACAGTAGAGGTGCGTTTTGATTAGACCTAAAATCACCTGAAATAGAATTTATAAAATGGCAGATGTCGATTATATCAATATACATTTTATCATTTGACCCAATATGAAAAATTAAACAATTAACGATATTCCTGATAGTTTGTAATCATATGTTGAATCGAACTCAATCATCCATCTGATCTAAATATGGTATTCGCAATGTGGAATTGGATATAATGAGTCCAATATGAATTGGCAACTCTAAGCGTGGGCCTGTTTAACCTTTTGAATGCTGACTAACGCCAATCGACGCTTTGCTGACAATTCCATGGGCCTGCAAAACGCCGATAGGCGTTGCAAAATTTCATGTACAAAGTAAACAAGAATGCTACCTGCCAAGCTTTTAAAGGTAGCATTGAAAAAAAAATGCATCGAACATGGGTCATATGATCCATGTCATTCATCTGTCAATGTTTATAAAGACTCGCTTACACCAGAATTACCCGATAGAAATCCCTAACTGCTAAGTATTTTAGATTGTGATTTGGAATTTAGATTGTGAGCATTACTTTTTAATATAAATGAAGAAGATGGAACTAATTTTGGAAAAATACATTCATTAATTGACATCTTTTCTTTATTTTATAATGTTGCAAGATATATTAGAGAGTCTAAGCACACCTTTACAAAACTCGAAATCCTCTGCGATAGTTATCTAGTTTTTGTTTGGATAAGCTACAATTTTTATACCTGGTTTCTATTGGACTTCAAAATAATTCTACATAGTTGGGAATGTTGGCGAAATTTTCAGCGTGGCGGACTTTCAACACAAAAGATTGAGTTCTTGGCAAAGATTGAGTTCGATTGATCATATGATTCTCAATCTGACAGCTGTACAGATGGCCTGCCTGCATATTATTGATCGTTTTATACCTGTTTCGTAAATAACAGAACATGTCGAATTTTCATTGAATACAGATGGCGGATACGTCATTCCGTTTCTGGTGTCGGTTCTCAGCAGTCCACCGACGAAAGTCCTCAAATTGCCACTTTCAAAATCGCTGTTTCCGTATACAGGTGACAGGTCAAGAGCAGGCGTCACCGTGTTCAACTGTCAACGTGAAAAAGTGCAGTTTTAATGTGTAACTATAGCACTGGTATTGTTCTTGGATTGAATAACTGACATTCTTACTGGTCTTGCTGGACCAAATTTTTTGGGACAACCAGACGTGAGATCTGTCATTATCCTTGAAAAGTTCAAACAGGTGATTCCTTCGGATGACATTCGCGGATCGTCAACAGGAACATGGATTGAAAAACACGAATTTGTTGCTAAAGGGCTGACTCTTCCATCTTCCGTGCAGCAAGGAGCTTCATCTGAAATGTGAAAGTCCCAATATGAAAGTGGTCCTCTCCGTTAGAATGGTTCCGTTTGTACGACTACATTTTGTCTATTAAACTGACGTTTGATTACAATTCAGGTAAACATGGAAGATTGATCCTTTCTATACTGGATGTATAGAAATGTCGATCTTCGAGGCTTTAGCTTGATTAATTACCTGGTGCTTCGTTTAACAACGACAAATCATGAGCGTAAAATTGACCCCAAGACATGGTTGCAAGTGTGTGTGTATTACTGGGCACATTACCATCGGGGAAAAACTTATTTTTCAAAATCCTTGCTCCTGGCAAAAGATTTCCGAAAGATCTGGTCCTCGATTTTTGTATTCCTAAAAAAATATCGAAATTTATATTTGGAGTAAGTGAGAAGAACATCAAAACTGCAAATTTACATTGCGTATAAACAAGTCCTTATAATTATACCTATTCATTGGGTTAGTTATTTTAAAATAGCAATAGACCGCTATATCAACAAAGCAAGAGAGCAAAAAAAGCATGATTGACGGTGGTGAACCATTTTTTGTGCAAAAATCATCATCTTTGCTTATAACTAGAGTTACATAGGACCGGAAGAATGCTTTTTCTAGGAAACATGGCATTTTGGGTCTATTTTCCAGGAAACAGGGCAAACTACAAAGCTAGAGTGCAAAAAAAAGGTTCATCATAAAAATGAACAATGCACGGCGAACAATGAACAAAGAACGTTTGATTTCGTTTAAAAGGGTTAATTGGATGTGTGGTGAATTTTAAACCGGTAAAATTGTGACCACACATCCAATTAACCATTTTAAACGAAATCAAAAAATAGTGTGGCCAGAACACTATCCTAATAAACATGTTTCAATAGAAAATACTCAATATAATATAGTATTAACTGTGGGAAAAAATCCCAAGTGAAAATACGTAATTTTGACTTGTGATTTGAACTGGACGACTACTACGAGAGATTTGAAAGCTGAAAAGTACTACAAATGAAAGATAAAATACCCGAATGTAGATTCCAATATTCATTTTGAACATAAAATTAACAGATTTTGAGAAATCGACCGAACAACACCAAGATATAAAAAAATCGCGCGATTTAAAAAACACATATATCTCCGAATCTCGAGCCAATCAACACTTTTTATTACCAGATTCGTGTTTCATGAAAACGTTACTCGACTTCTAAATTGAGTTGGAAAGTCGCGTTTTTATTTTGAACACATTCTTAGAGTTATCGAAATACAGTACTCATTACATTTATTCGTAATACTTAGAAAATATTAACGCATTATTGAATTCGAAAGCATTCGCAAAAACATCAGAGATGTCAAAACTCAACTGTTATATTGCAACTGGCGCACATTGTTGAAAGTGTATTTGCGCTTGTAGAGATATAATTTACTAGTTGTATTGTATTCGAATATGAATGAAGTTGGAATATATGTACATATGTATTACAACTGAAAATACACTTCGACTGTAACATGGACACATTCATCTATACCGTAAAATGTACGTGGCGTTGACTAAACAGCAGTAATCGACACCATCTATTAATATTATACAACAGTATATGTATGTCACCGTAACGTATCAAGTAAAACTTTGGCCACTTTTAAAATACATTCAAAGTGGCGAGTGCACGCGTACTAACGAAGTGCGTATGAATATTTTCTGAAAAGTCGTATTGTTAAAATTATTGACTTGTCAACAACCATCTGCGGACTTTTTGCCGAATGGACACTTGGCCAACGGACGCTTGGCGGACGGACACTTGGCCGAATGGACATTTGACTGAATGGACTATGTATCTGAGATAACGTTCGTCGTACCTAATAGTCGGGTCGATTCGACATATGTACATATATATATATATATATATATATATATATATATATATATATATATATATATATATATATGTATATATTTTATTTTATTTTTTATTTTTATTTTTTATTTAATTTACACCAAGAAGGCCTAACAGGTAAACCCAATGCGCCTTCCTGGCCAAAGACAATTATATAAACATGTATGTACACCATCCATATATACACAAATATATACACATATATATATATATATATATATATATATATATATATATATATATATATATATATATATATGTAAGTCACAGCTAAACCAATGCCAACAAAACGTACATAAGTTATATACGAATATAATAACAAAAGAAAAAAATTCTATATATATATATACATACATATATGCTGTTTGGTATTAATGTTTCCTCTAGGCAAATAGACGGTGCTCACTACCATGAGCATTTACCGCCATCAATTGAAAATTTATTTAATTAATTAATTTTTCTATTGGCGCTTTATATTGTTTGCATGTAGGTAGTTAGGTCGTTTTATCATTTTTTTTTTAATATTAAACAATTAATTATAAATTTTAAATTTAATACATTTAAAAGGTATTTGAAAAAAATTCGACCGCGTGCCGATCGAACACAGAATCGACACGTTTATTTATTTTTATTTAATAACTTAATATGCGAACATTTATGCGATAATATTTCATCGGGTAAAACAGTAGTGTATGAAAAAAAGTAATATTTTCCGTGCACTTTTGACGTGCAATACTGGATAATATAAATAGACCTTAAATAGTTTATTCTGACATATGAAACACGCGATTTTCAAGAATGAACATTTCGATTGATTCAAATTATTTCACTTTATTATTTGAACAAATCAACTGAGCAAATTTGTACCAAAGTTACTGTTTGATCAGAAAACTAGTTTCCTTATAAAAACGTGCAACTTTTAAGTGCTCTATCTATACGTGGAAAAAAACTAAAAATATTTTAGTGCTTTAAAAATATAAATTACATCCTAATAAACGAATTTGCATTCAAAATTTTTAATCGGAAGATATTTCATATAACTAAAATCGCAATTGAAAAATACGCACCATCGTCGTACTGCGGCTTCAAAAGGTAAATATATCTCGATCCGGCGAACCCCCAAGCTTCATTAAAAGGATTACTGCAAGATCCGTCAAATCTTCGGTAAATTTCATCTATATTGCACGGATTACTATGAAAGGAACATATATTGGGTGGTGCAAAGCTGAAAGTTGATAAAAACGAAGAAAACCCCAGTTATATACAATTGGATTATTACACAGCGTTAAATACGAAAACAACACATGAACCCACTCATTGAAAGGATTCGGGGTCGTTTGCCCGATGGCGTATATAAACTTTAGACACAAGTATATGCAATGAGATGGCTTAATTCCCATTTTTGTTTATTATAATAACTGTGCGTAGTTGCGTTCGGTGCGACACTGGATTTTCCGACGCGTGGAAAACTTTTTCACGAAAATCTCCCGTCACGTTGTCGATACACACGATGTGGTGATAAGAATGCTGAACGACTCTCACGAACTGGCCAATAAATAGCGACATTGATCATGAAATAGTCGTACAATATCGAATTAAACGGCAACAAATGCCCAGCCGTTGAAAATTTGAATGCGGCCGTTAGTTACTGAAATATGATAGTGTTGGATATTTCAAGTAGAAGCTATATTTATCTTCAGAAATTAATATTCTATAGGCATTATTTGAAATTTAGTCTCCCTTTCCATTTTAAAAAGGAAGATGAGCAGATTTTGGGTTTGTACAATCGTGAGCCAAATCGGCTGGGCACTTATTGCAGTCAAGGATTCGGATTAGGCGTGAAATGTTTAGTTAACAATTGCGGAAAATCACACTTCACCTCGGATTTGGGATGACTGTGAATAAAAGATGACATCCGTTCACTTTAGAAAATAATAATACAAAAAAAAAACATTGTATTGCACAATTTAATCGAATCGGCGACAAATTCACAAAATAAATGATATGTATATATATGTATGTACATATGTAGATACTTAATCATAAAAAACAAAATAAATTAAAAGCATGTCTTAAGAGGTCTTCGAATGACTTTCAGTCTTTCAATCATCATCTACAGCCATTCACCATCCACCACTGGACGAAGGCCTCTCCAACACGCTTCCACTCATCTCTGTTTTGCGCCACACTCATTCATCTCCCCCACACATTTTCCTAACTTCGTCTACCCATTTTCCGTGCAGTCTTCCTTTTACCCTTTTGCATTCTCTCGGGTACCATTCTAGAACTTATTTTGACCCGCCAATTGCCATTTAAATCTCTTTACTCTAACCACTATGTCCATTACTCTTGTCATACTTCTCACTCACGTGTTCCGCTTCCTGTCTTTCCTCGTTCCACACATCTTTGAGTGCATTGGACTTTGTGTAGCATCTTGGCGTTCAGTGTCCAATTTTCACATCCATACGTCATCACTGGCAAAACGCATTGATCGAAGATCTTTTTCTTCTGGCAGAGTGGCATTTTTGATTTAAAAACAGCATTCAAATTAGGATGAACTAACTGACTCTTGCTGGCTGTTGGATTTGGGTTTTCTCACAGACACCATGGAAAAATTGAATTATTTAAATTTGGAGTTGCAGGGAAAAGACAAAAATATAGCTGAAATGATACGCTTTGTAAACGCATTTAAAGCAAAATTGGTTTTGTTGATATCACATCTGCCAATCAAGTATCTCGTGCATTTCCCACTATGAAGAAAATGCTAAGTAACAATGAATTAAACGTGTCATTAATCCTTTTACTTGCCAAATAAATGTAATGTATTGCAGATATTTTTCAAGGGAAGGCAGAAGAACTAGAGTTTGAAATTTTGAACCTTAAGAATGATATTTTGCTAAAATTCTTAATATCAGAGAACTTCTGGAATTCAGCGGACAGAGAAAATTTCCCATTTTTGAAAAAAGCGGCATATAAAATTAAATCATTTTCGGTTCGACATATTTATGCGAATCATTCTTTTCAAACATGAATTTAATAAAATCAAGATATATGTAGATCTCGACTCACCGATGAGCATCTTTATGATTGTTTGCTAACAGGATTATCGTCATACTCTCTTAATTATGAGGCACTGGCCAATTATATGCAATGCCAAAGATCACACTGACAGATTGATATTATATTTTTTTATAAAATGTTTTCTTTGTATGTGTGGTTTTTGTTTACTTTGTATTACAATTTGTATGGTCGTTTCTTTGTGTGTACATATGTAATTTGAACAATAATTTTATTATTTTGTTTATTATTTATTACCCTTTTCCAATTATAAATATCCTTAGAAAAATAGGTGGTGCCCGCCGCCCTACCGATATTTTAGAATGAGCTCTAGAGTACAAAAAGGTTGGGAACCCCTGGTCTAAATGCACTTCGTTCTAATTTCACACGTCTCTTTATCTTTTCATCTTTACTACCGAACATGTCAATTATTTCACCTAAATATAAATAATTATTTACTACTTTTACTGGTTTATCATCTAATGGGATGCAATAATAATATATAATAATAATAATCATCAGGCATGCAATAACTATTGAACAAATGAGTTTGGTCTTATCTACGTTAATTTTTAATTCTACTTTTCTAATTTCCCTGTCCAGCTGTGTTAGTCTGTTAAGTAGGTCAGCTGGATCACGAGCTATTAAAATTATATAGTCTGCGAACCGAAGGTCAAGCCCTCAAGCACCGCATTGAATAGTTTATGAGATATGGTATCTCCTTGTCTTAATCCTTTTCCTATGCTTAATTTATCAGTACTTGAAAGAAGTTTACTAAAGCTGTGGCGTTCTTATATATTGCAGCTAACATTTTTGTCGTCTACGAACGAAGGTTACATACATACATACATACATACAAAGTCTCTTTCCAAATTATATATTAGATATTATTATTGGTATGATTTATTTTTACTTGACAGTTAGGTAGCAACGACTGGACGAAATAATTAAGATGACCATGAACGAGTCTGTGGATATTTTGAATGAAAAAAATCGCCATTGTTTCCAAAATCAAATAAGCATTTTAATCCATGAAACCGTTGGAACACGCTTGATTTAACACTCCACCAACACAATGCATTTTAAAATAATAATGAAAAAATTGAGATGCATCCAATGTGATCAATTATTGTCGCAAATTTTATTATTCGTTGTATTCGCTTGCATGCATTATCATTTCCAAAAGATGCTGGAAAGAATAAAAATAAAAATTTACCAATAAGACCTCAACCTAGGCTTTTTTGAATTTTGAAATTTGTTAATTTTTTTTTTTAATTTACGTAACGATACGGCTGACGAATTGACGATTTCCCAAAAAGTAACTTGTTTATATGTGCGTTGTTTAGACAATTAATTATAAGTATTTAAAGCAATAAAAATCACAACCAATAGAAAAAACATCTGAATATTGATTTCAATCCTCACTTTTGGCAGATCGATACTAGATTTTGAGTTAAAGATTGCAAAAGCCAGCAAAAATCATTGTCATTTTCGAATTGAGTGGGTCAAAATTAGTAAAGATTGATAAAACGTGATTTTTTGTTGCTCAGTGTAATCAACACTTACATTTTTAAAATGATTTAAAGTCAATTTCATCGCATTTTCTTTCGACATTGGATCATCCGAGATTCGCAACACTTCTAAACAATTTATTTGTTTATGTTTTGTGTTGACTATCGATACTTTTGATGTCTAGTGCTTTCGCTAGCTTTATGAAGTGCTTTTCGTCGATTTCTGTAAGTTTATTTGAAATATTAAATCCGATTATTCAATTCCTTTCAAGCTTAAAATCTAATCGTACTTATTTCTCCAGTGCAGCAATACTTTAATATGTCATCGATAACTGGGTATTCGAACTGAGAAAATATAAAATCCAATTGAGATTGTTATTCATGGAAGAATTGGCTACACGCTACCAGAATTGTCATGTGCAAACCTAATCTGCAATTGTGAAGAAAGATCTTTGTGAGTGACATTTTCTTTAGATTATCATCATTTTTGAAATAGATTAAGCATACCTTCGGTTGCGAACGACAATTTCAAAATCAAAGTACTTCTGCTGATGTATGAAATCAATATACATACATATGTATATGAATTCGATTTTTTTTGACGCAAAGTCTGGCTTTGTCTTGACTGCAATCATTTTGTTTTTTCAAATCTTCTCTTTGAAATGAAACAATATTCAGAAGAACGTACGTTAAATACAATACATATGTATAAATGTATATAATTGCAAGAATTTCCTACTGGATATAATCTTAACAATGACTGAAGAATTATGATGACTGATGTCTTTTATAACGTTTGTAGGATAGATAAGTTTATCATGATCATTCTCTGCCCACTTCATTATGTTATTCCAAATTTTAAATTATTACAACGTATGTATAATTTTTATTCTATATTGAAATTAATCCTTATTTAGTAATCTAATCATACACCTTAACTTACAAACGAATATAAATTAAATTTGATTGAAAATTGTAATCTTGTTTCCTCAAAAGAACTAACATTTAATCAGCATTTAATGTGTTAGTATAAGTTTGCACTAGGTTTCACGAGTATGTGGTTTTTTACGACAAATACCTATAGATGTTTACAAATATGTATAGGAATGCTTGGCTTCGCCCAAGTTTCAATTTTCAAATTCGATGCAATGTCGAATTTCACGCTTAAATTTCGGATTGATTCATGCTTTATATATTATATATTATATGTAATATAGATTAGGAGGTATAAATAAATATTTTCGATTGCAGCTTAAACTAATGGAGAATTCAAGGTCTTCCAATAATAACTTAAGCATCGGTCTTAATCTGATAGGAGCATTCTTTTGGAGATTAGAGAGTTTTTAAATGTATTTTTTGCAATATTAGTTTCACTCTTGAGTTTCAAAGCTTTTGATAGACTATTTTAGACAAATAAATATTTTTTCATGTTTAAAAAAACAGGGAAAATGCAGATTTGAAAACTGTCCGTTTATTACAAGGAATATGTTTAGTATTGTGTTATCTGTCCTAGCCATGATTAATTTTATATTTATAATTATGAATAATCTACGTGACAGGATGTATTTGTGTCTTTAGAAATGATAAATACATTTATCATTTCCGTCTAAGCAATTTTTCAAAATTATCTATGGTTAATTGTATCTTATTATCCCCTTTTTTCTTTTTTTTAACCATATAATGTCCATAAACATATGTACTGTTTGAATATTTTCCTAATTAAAAATAAATAGTTGATGTTCTATGGAGGAATGCCTCATCATATTGGAGGCTAGGATTATTACCTTTATTTCGAAATGAATTCATGTTATAAACAAATTTATATAACAGGAAATATAAGAAAATAGAAAAAATTGAAACAAATGAATAAAAAGAGTAAAAATTTATTATAACATTTATTTACAAATATAAATTGTTGATTTCATTGTCTTCACAGGGAAAATTTCTCCCATCTCGTGTGAAAAATACACTAATCATGATTTCGAGGTATGTTTTGCGAATAAAAGATTTTTTTTTAATTAAAACTGTCTGTCATGGCCTTTAAAAAGTTGAAAAAAAAAACAAAAAAAAATGAAAAAAATAAATATAAAGCCTTGATTTATTAACTATATAAATTATTAATTATATTAAATAATATAGTCATACTTATATGCGTGTAGACGTAAATTTTTTTGTCGGAATTGAAAATTGACTATTTAATATAATAATTTATATACAATGGTAACTTAATCGTGGTCATGTGAGAGATTACACAAATTTGCGTGGTTGTTTCCTTCTTTTAATTTAACTATATATAACTAGTATGATTTTTATGACAAGCGTAATATACACACATACATAAAATACGAGTATTATGACACATTATTATAATAATGTTTAATTATTTTAATTTATTTCTTAAAGAATGGATAGTTTCCGTGAGCATGAGGCGACGACGCATCTTGCCAGAGTGAAAGATCCATCGCCGGTAAATGAGAGCAGGGTTGTAGTCTATTCCTGTGAATAAAAATAGAAGAAGTGTTAGAGAATTCGATTTTGAGAAAAAAAAATGGAAAAGAACGGATAAAACGTACGATTTGGACAGTCTTTGGAATCCTCTCGGTTGCATGTTCTCGATGTTGTCGCCATTGTCGCAGAACAGTCTCGATACGGACGCTTTGCGGATTTCGTTCAGTTGTTCTAAAATTTTTAATAATATTTCCATAATATAAAGAATGATCTTGTTGTGCTTTTGTCGTTGTGTGGGATTTGGTTTATACCTGGTGTGAATTTGGAGTCGGTTCCGCCATTTTCGTAGAAGAATCTATCGCCTTTTCTTGTACGGTAGAATTGTTCAGTCAAAATGCACAAGAATGTTGGACCAGCCAGTGTTCCATCCACTAAGGCCTCCAGAGATCCTCCAACTGTGAGGTCAATGTCATCGACTGATTCGTATAGTGACGATAAAAGGTGAATGTTCTAAAAAAAAATTAAAATTATTGATATTTTCAACATATGTATGAACTATGAATGTATACATATAATTAGATTTGTATTATATATTTTTTGTCAAAAGATTTGGTACCTTGGATGACATGAGGTCGTTCAAATCGTCGAAGGTGTGAGCTCTGGGTAGACCGCAAGCTTCTCTGTGGTCATTGTAAGAGG
This sequence comes from Arctopsyche grandis, assembly GCF_051622035.1. Taxonomy (NCBI): domain Eukaryota; kingdom Metazoa; phylum Arthropoda; class Insecta; order Trichoptera; family Hydropsychidae; genus Arctopsyche; species Arctopsyche grandis. The sequence goes on from NC_135360.1 coordinate 33,512,878, forward strand.
CTAATCCGTGATCTCTGTTCCTCTGGATGTCGATGGCTCTCAAATCTCCACCGAAAGTGTTGTTTCTCTTGAACAGGAACTGTGTGATTTCACTGTCGAAGAACTGATCGCTGTCCCTCTCTGGTTGAGTGCCCATTCCTCTGGTGAGGTCGTCGAAGTTGTTGCCTTCTTCGATGATGGAAGGTCGGTTGAACCAGTCGCTCAGTCTGATGGCTCCTCTCGATTGACGGTGCTCGTTGATGAGCCTGCGATGTGGAATGTATTGGTTAAATTTGGGAAGGTATTTTTTTTTTATTCCAATGAAGGTTTGAATACTCACTCAAGTTGACCGGCGATGAGTGAGTGGAAGAATCTGAAAGCGGCTGTTGCGTGGTCGTTCAAGATTGTTGGATCTACTGTTGGGTCGTAGTCGTTGACGTATCCTTTGGCAGTTGGGTAGATGATGCGATTTTTGATTGAATTTTCCAAACCTGTAAATTGTATATAATATAATGTTTATTTTTATTCAAATTTATGCTTTGAACATTTTTTTGTAATTGTATGTAGTCGTTGAAATGTTTGTATTTAACAATAAAAAGAAAAAGTTTGAATTAAATTTTAAGACGTGTATGATATGTACATAGTAATAGCTTTTATTTAATCTCAATAGATGTCAATATAACAATTTTCATTTCGATTGTCTTTATTAATAAAATTTTTATATTTTCATTTGAATAAATTTGAATTATTCACTGATTTAATTAATTAAAAATTTTTATGCCAGTCAAAATTATGCATATTAAATAATAAGTTTGAATTTAAATTATATTTAAAATAAAACGTACTTCGAAAAATTAGATTTTACAGAATATCAATAGATGTCAGGATAACAATTTTTTTACAAATTTTTCATAAAATATATGTAATGAAAATATATGTAATGAAAATTCACATAAATTGATACTAATTTAATGAACAATTAAATATAATTTTTAATATAAATTAAATCAAGTAATAGTCCAATAGAGTGAATAGCTTGAACATACATACCTCCAGTTTGATTTATATTTTTAAGTGAATTTTGAATAATTCCATCTATATTTCATACTTAATATTGTTTGCTTAATAGATGTCTCAATATATATAAGCTTTCATACAAACTTATTATAATTTGGATGAATAAAAATATTTATTTAAAAAAAAATTACCAATGAAAATTGGAAGCCACTCGTAGTAGTTGATATGCTGATATTCAGCGACAGCGATCTTCCTTGCCTCTTGGAAGGTAGTCTCATCGTCCCAATGAGGATTCAAAGCAGTCAAAGCATCGGCAATCCTATTGTGTTCACGCAATAAAATAATTTGAAGAATAGTCAACTGAGGATTTTGATTCACACGCATGTCACCTAAAAAAATAACATTGAATTTGAACAAAAACTCACACAAAATTAATTCAATTCTTTAGCAAAAAATAGTAGTAAAATACCTGCTAAGTAGCATGGCTCATCTGGAGACAATGAACTTTCACACACTAAAGTTGAATTGGTTTCAGTCGGTGGGTAATCCCTTCCTCGTCTTTGCTCAACCAAAAGCCTTCCACCTACGTTTGATCTCAACGGACGATTTTGGGCATCTGAGTTTCCATAAACTAAAGACATATCCATATAAGCAGTCACAACTGTCAACTGAAATACACCCAAAAGTTTAGAACACGTATTTTAAATCGAATTAAACTTATATTCTGGAGATTTTGTTACTTGTTCAGCAGGCTGGTGACCTCCAATACATCCCCTATCCCTGTCTGTGATGGTTCTGACAAAGTTCATGCACTTTGTGCGGGTAAGTTTGTGGACTGGGTCATCTTCTGGTATGATGATGTAAGAGCAGTGCTCGTTCAATAGACCCCTGTCTACGAATTGGCCATCTTGAGTACAGCATTGCGTGAATTCCTTGTCTGCAATGGGATATTTTTGTTATTGTTGAACGGTGAAGGTATATTTGAATGAAGTTTTGAAGTATTTACGTGATTGTGTTGCACCAGCTGCAAGGGACATGTCGTGGGTTACGATCTGACCCCATTGCATAGCGTTTAGGTTCCAAACATGGTCATCGATTGGCTGGTCAGGGAACAATAGAAGACTCAGTATCCTAGCAAGTGGTAGTTCTCGTCCAGATGAAGATACGGGAAGAGCGCTAATTCCTGTGAAACATTAAGGATTTTACATAACGAACGTGTGCTGGAACTTTTCCATGTCATTGAATATCAGAAATTGTCAATAGAAAAAATAAAACACTTATTAAAACTAATATTATGATATAAGGAAGTGAGATAAGATGAATTTAACGTAAGTCAAAGAACAGAAAAGAGAAATTATGTTTGAATCTGAACTGGAAAAAAAATGAGACACTAAAAAGAGACAACAGAAGGGACACAAAATATAAAAGTATAACAAAGGTAGAAGATGAAAGATAAAGCAGAGTATGCAATAGACAAACAAAATAGTTACCATCTCCATATTTGGGAGGAAGCAGTCTTCCATAGGGCGTCTGTGGAATACCCAAACCAGGATTGTTCAAATTGTTACACGACCCATCGAAAGACCTGTATCTGCTCTTCGGGCAGAAATCTGGAGGTTGGCCACAAGTCAAAGTAGCTGGATCGATTGTTGGCGGAGGAGCAGATGGACCGAAAGACCTAAAAAACACCACACATCAAACCAAAACTCACCACAGAAACATCAAAGACCAGACAACAACAATAAATTACCCGAAACCTCCTCCAAATCCTCCGAAACTGCCACCGAATCCTTTATAGGAATTTCCGAAATAGGAATTTCCTAAAAACTGAGAAGGTTTGAAGGGCTTGAAGGAGACAGCTGGATGGTGATTCAGAAACACTGAATAGGCAGATGGTCTTATGGCGAAGGCGCAAGCCGCAATTGTTGATAGTATGACGAGATTTTGATGAACACCCATGGTGGATTCTGGAAATGACAAAAACAAATTTTTAGTTCACTTGGATACTTAATAAAAACATATGACATGAGGGGTACAGATTTTGGATATAGACTGCTAAGTAATCGTTACTCTATTTCTAATTGGTAATGAAATCCATACCTTGGATATGAACTTATAAGAGCAAATATAAAAATACGCGGTACACATTGCGCAGTGCGCTTTTTATTTGTTATTTTTTTATATTTTTTTACTCTGTATGCGGACTGTTATATCCCAAGAATTCCCCTGACAAATAGAAATAGAATATTTTTCTACCTAATATTAGCGTACAATGCTAACAACTGAGAGGTTGCTGGGGTCGATCCCGTGGGTTGAATTTATTCCAAGTATTTCTATAGTGTTGCTGGTCAGACTTGGATATTTGTAAGATTATTCGAATAACCTCGAATAATTTGAGGTTAAATTGACATTACACAACTAATAACCTCGAGACCGTAGGAGCTCCCGAAAGCATGATGATATCACTCACACAGCCAGCAGTATGGCTCGGTGGTTGCGTTTATGTTTAGCACCGAGAGGTTACCGGGTTCGATCCCGTTAGCTGACCGGGGTTGAAAATAATTTAATATCCGAGTCTGACTAGCGATATGAAAATAATTTAATATTTGTGACTCCAAGTCAATTTTTCAGTCAATCAGAGTTTGCCAATTTATCTGATTTCATTGCTGAAACCTTTCCAAAAAAAATTGGCACCTATCCATATCCTAGCCAGCAGCATATCTCGGTCGTTAAGCTTCTGCCTAACACCGAGAGGCGCCAGGTTCGATCCCATGAGCTGAGCTCGATTGAAAAGAATTTTTCTGAGTATACCTATAGTGCTGCTGATATTTGTGACTCCAGGTCGATCGTTTCCCATCAGAGTTTGTCAATTTTCTCTGATTTCATTGTTAAAACGGTTCCCGATTAAAAATTGGCTAAAAATCCTCCCTACCTACTATGTCACAACTATTTGAGTATGATTAATGTACCATAAAATTGATGTACAATTCATAGATGTCTCGTTAATTTGCGAGTTTTCAGTGTCTCGTAATTCAGTGACTTGTATAATAAAAATGCTGTATTGTTTGTAATTGGCCAGGAAGGCGCATTGGGGCTTACCTGTAAAGCCTTCCTAGTATAAAATGTAATAAAAAAAAAAAAATTTCTCATCGTTATTTTAATATAATTTAAAATTTATATTAAGATTGTTATAAATTTATATAAAATAAATACGTACGAATGTGTTGCCTTGGAACTAGCCCCGTAATGGCAGTGCTAAAATATAAATTAAAAAATAATAATTGAGGATGCTTTGACTTTCACCTAGACTTATATTTTTTCTCATAATTCATATCGAAATTATCATTGCTTTACAATCAATTGTAATTACTAATTAGTCGTAGGTACTTCTAAGACTATTCTCAGATGGTTCTTTATCTGTCTGCTTTTGATCTCTTTTGTTCTCTTAAAACTGAAGAACAAAGAGAAAATTAACCGTAGAAAATGTCTTTTGTAACAATGGATCCGCTTTTTATACACGTTCTGTATACATATATAGAAGAATGATACATTTGTATGCATTATACATACATGTTTGTACACAATTTGTGAATTATTAAGTATTGACTTTGAAAATGTGCACACGTGTCGATTGCTATTATTAATGTAAAATGTTCGTGATCCATTATTTATTCAGTTCGAGGTCACATATTTTTGTTTTAGTATTTATTTGTTATTGTTAATAAATAATCCACATGATTTTTACACTGACTATGTTACGCGTCAAGGTAGTAAGTGTGTTTGTGTTTTTTTTTTCCCAATTTTCAATGTCGAACAGATAATTTTAACAATACGCAATGAAAAATTAAAGCTATTAATTATAAATTTGAGTTAATAGCATTGTAACGTGTAAGTTATATTATATTATTAACTTGGAATGCATAGTGTACATAATATACGCGAACGTGGGCCGAAACCAATCAATCTATTTGAAGTATCAATATTTTTAAATGACGTAATGTTTTTCGGTTTTTTTTTTGATCAAAATAAAAAACAACACTTTGAATTTTATATTGATTCATAATTTTGCTCAATGGTTTACTCAATCTGTAATAATTTAACAGTTAAAAACAGTAAGTATAATACTATCATTTTTATTCACTGCATTCGAATTTCATCAAATTGTTTTAAGTATTATTTTAAAAATACATATAGAATCAATTATAATAATGTATTAAATGTTATATTGCAGTTACAATTAAAATTTTCATACTATATTATGAAATATCTTATACATATCGTTGTGTGTAGAAAATTGGACCAAAATAAATCATCGTATTTAAAATATCAATACTTTTTATATCCTAGATGATTTTTATTATTATTTTCTATTACAATTGAATAAAATACTATATATTTTACAGGTGCGCTCCAGTCTATCAACTTGCAATATCTCGAGACTCGTTTACTCAAATTTTCGCCTGCTTACAAAGGAATTTGTATATATGTATGTACTATATTTAATATATAATGTAATATATTTAATATACGAGACATGTTGTAATCATTCATAATTTTTTTAAGCTATTAACACACCTTTAAAATATTTAAATGCTTTAGATCTTTAATTAATATTATGTATTAGATGTATTATGAGCATTTATAAGAATTGCAAATAGGTTTTTAAGCTCTTTTTCCTATTCAGCTGTACATTAACATTAGAAGAATATAATAATATGATTACTAACAAAATTAAATTAAAATTGTAAAATAGAAAATGATCAGTAGATCAGTAGCTATTAAAATAGTTATAAAATGTATTGAGAACATAATTTAGTAATAATAACAAACATTTAAAAATCAATTCTTGCTTTTTTTTTAATAATTAATGTTTATTTCGTAAAATAAAAATTTCGCTTTGTAAAACATTCCGTATATGTGTTTGTATATATACAAACTCAACGACGAAATACACCGAAAAGGTTGGGAAAATGAGTCTTGAGATATTATGTACAAGTTGGTGGAACGAGGTAGACCTATATTTTATAATTATTAAATATTTTGAAACAAAATTGATGTTAAAAGTTATTTTATCGGTATATTAATGTTTAATAAATGATAATAATTATATTATACACTATGTGTGTTATAAAAATGTGTCAATGTGTCGTATTGAGCCATTACATTGACAAATTGAATAATTTCCACGCCAATTTACAATTTTAATTGCTAGAAAAACCGTTGACATTTTATTCCCACAGTAAACCAGGCAGCTTAAGGCATTGAATCTGCATTAAAAATCTTTCATTACAAAACCAGACCGAATCGGAAAATGCAACCGTTTAAATTCACGGATCACATTCGATTCCTATTTGGGTAGGATCAGGTGAAATCGAATCCACTGTACAATGTTTAAATTCCAGTGCTGCTTCGTGATTTTTAAAAATTTAAATTAAAAAGGAGTTTCGAAAAACGAGCGCGTACACGCCGTTTTACAATGCATTATTCATTGGCGTCGTGCGTTTCATTTAGTTATTTAAGGTTTTTTATTAAACACGTCATTCGAAGAATCCGGACTATTGCGTACGTTTGCCCCGAGTAATTTATTTCAAAAGTCGCAAATAAATCATGATGCGAAAGTGCCGGAGAAATGTCGTTATCGGATTTGTTCCGTTTCGAGTCCAACTGGTTCATCAGTGTGAAATCGCAATTGAGTAATAACACTCTCGATCTGTAGCAGACGCAATTTCATATCATCAATAAATAATCGATTAACTGGAAACATGCTAAAGCAACATAAATTACACCAGTAAAATAAATAAATAGTGCAGTGTATCAATTTCGCAGTAAGTATAGGTCTTGTATTATATAGAACTTTTTTTTAAAAATTGAAATGTGTAAGACTTACAAAATATGCTTCCGTATACTATTGAGAACAAATTGAAGACTGGTACGTATGTGTGTAATATAATTGATATTTTTCAAAAGGCAAAAGTGCTAATTTGGCGTTTGTTACGCCACTTTGTACACTGTAATTTATATGTTAGGAAACACTTGTGATGTTTAAACATATGAATAGGACATATAAGCGTCGATATATCTCGGATATAACGAGGTGCGTTGTGGCGAGACGATCTGGAGCGGAGATAATTGTCGATTATGCAAGTTACACAGGCGAAGAATGCACTTCGTGCACTTATTTGCATTGAAAAGAGACGGATGTATGTATGGTGGTACGGTGCTGGCATGGGAAGCGGATTTTGCCGATTCACAATTTCGCTTTCGATGCACTCAATTGCACCTGCAACTTGCCAATCTCCATATAAGACATGCATACAAGAGATGAATGTGTTGAATGTCTGAAAGTTGTCCAAATCCGATGTTTGATCGACGAAAATTCCGTAACGGCTAATAAATAGCGTGTGCTTAAAAATTTTAATGCACTGTCTTGTTAGTGTGTTGAATAGATATGGTGTATCACTTTCTAAACTGCCTTTCGAAGAAAAAAATGCGGAAACTTTTAATATAATATAATATTTCGAATCTCCTTACATGGGCGCCATTTTAAAAGCTGATTTGACAGTATCGTCTTTCGACTGAAGTTGACCGTTTTTAAATGAAAACGTGACTGACTTAAAATATCCCAAGCTGTAAATGTGTTATTATTATGAAAGTCGGTATTTTTATTGCAGTTAATTTAAAACTTTGAGCTCTTAAAAAAATATTAAGGAAGTTTCTCATTCGAAATTCGTATACGTTTTATGCACTTAAAACTCAATAACAGCTCTGCGTACGTACCCGAAATTTTAACAGTAAAATCCTTTCATACGAAGAGTTTAATTTGCACTTTCAAAATTTCCATTTCGAAGAAAAAAACTTGTTAAAATCGGCGTTTAAATTTGAATAATTCTAAAGGAAACAAAATCAAAATGGCCGCCGCTCAAATTTGACAGTTTTAATTTTGGCCGTAATTCACATTTACAAGACAATATTAAAAACGTAAATATAACGATTTAAATGCTTTATTATATTACAGTAACGATAAATATAACATTTTAATATTTTTTTAATAATTTGAATTGAAACAGTAATTGAAAGTTTGTATTGAAATGGCAACACTTTAAAAAGCCAGTTTATTTCGGTAAACGGTCAGTAACATATACACAAAAATAACGTGACAATTGTCTAGTATTATAGATAGATAAAAACCATTTACTTAAAACAATGAGTATTTTTTTGACAAACGGACAATAGTGGAGCAGATACATAGTGTCTGATAATATAACTTTCTGTTAATCTTTTTACTGACAAATCAAACCAAGCTACTGACCAAATATGTAGATACAAGCCTTTAATAGGCTGCATTTAATATTTAATAATTAATTAAGAGAAGTAAGATAGTGGTACATTAAATACTGATATTATGCTATTAATAATGCTGTTTATGTACGTATAAATTCAATTATATTCTAATCAAAAGTACATATTTATATATGCACTTACATAATTTGGTTAAAGTACTGATCATCTTCATATGAATATTAAAACACTAGCCAAAAGTTGAAAGAAACACTTAAAACATAAGCTTTTTTTAAATTATTGCCATCGTTTATGTAAATATTACAATATGCTAATTTGTCAGACGCTGCTTGATTGAAGAAAAAATTAAGAAATTACACTATTTTCAGAATGTTTTGTATCGAAATTCTTGACCCTGGGCTTCAGCCAATGGTTTTATCCAATTTTCATAACAACAGGTTTATCATAAATAAAATTATAGTTTTTTTTAAAGGTTTTCAAAGCTATTGTACATGTATATTGATAAGCATATCTACGGAGTGGCATAGTTAGCCTTTCAAGCACAATTTTTCCCAATTTATACTTTTGAAAATAAAAGAATCATAGCATCATCATAATTGATATATACATATCTGAAAAATTTGATTCCGAATCACTGGTTTCCGGAATCGTCCGTAAAACACTGGAAAACAGCATTGATTCTTTCAAAAACCTACGATCTAAGTTCGAATCATTGAGACGGTATAAATTTGATAAATATAAATTGAAACACGACATTTGAAGCAAACAAAAACATTAATTTTTATGTGGTAACATTGATTTAACCTTTAAAAGACGGAGCGTCGAGATTGAACGAGTGTGCCGAACCGGAGTCGAGTAAGACCCCAGAAATTTTTAATCAAAATACAACTTTTCTCAATAAAAATGGGTTCAATATATATCTTATTAATCATTTTATACATCAACATAAAAAAAGTTTTGGTCGTATAGCATATTTTTGACTATTTTTGTATTAAAAAATAACGACAAGCATCAACAAGCAAACGCAAATAGGTAAGGCCAACAGGCGAATGCATGACTCAATAGCCACGCACCAAAAGCGACGAAAACAATACCTTACGAAAATATAGCTGTCTCTTTCTCTCGCATTGATTCATCGATCAACAAGAATATGCAAGCGAACAGTCAAAAACATAACTATCGCTACTGCCTTTAAATCATACTTTGGAACGTATAAATGTATTTTTTTACGATGCACCCCTTTTCTTAATCATACAAAATCTATTAAAATAGATTTCTTGTAGTTCATTCTAGGAATACACGAAATATAGGGAGTATGTATAGCTTTGAAAACCACATAGTTATTACGAAAAACGTAAACATTGGAGGGAGGGTTACAGCGAAGTATCTCGATGTAGAGTAGATTATCTTTCGCGCCGACATTGCTTCTTTATCCGCATATGTAATATTCCGGTTGTTTCACGTCGTTGTTTTTAACATTTGTTTCGTTTTATATCTTGTTAACATCCGAGTATTTATTCTATAGCAACTTGAAAGTGAAAGTAAAGGGAGTGCTACTTAGATAACTCACTCAAGTTGATTATCTCCAGAAGTTCAAGTGTGCGGAAGCGGTCAGTTTCTCGGCTCATTTCCACTTTATGTTTTATTTATCGCATTATCATGCTCCATACCGCATGCCTACACGCGCACTTTGAGAAGCACACGTCAAAATCAAAGTCGACTTCTTCTTCCTGAAGGGATTTGCATAATTGTGGTACGTACGTATGTATTGGGATCGATCGATCTTTCAGATTGTGTTGCGTATGTTACGCAATTGTGCGTCACGACTCTTGACAACCGATCACGATCCACTTTATCGCAATACTCACACACCTGACGATCGACAAAGCTCGTGAAAGTTGCATCTATGTATGTATATGTTGCAAAATTTATCATTTTTTTTTTTCGGTATTATAAAGTACGTTCGTTTCTGAGGACCAATTTCGACATTTGGGTCACACACTTGGGCATATGAAAGGTCGCACATTAGCTCTACTATTGTTGTCCATTTCGGTATAAATCAATCGTTTATAATTGGCATGATTTTACATTGTGTGGTGCAACTGGGGCCGTTTTGCAGAAGTTTTTACGTTGAAATATTTGATAATGTGTGTTATTATTTTTTACAAGCCTCAGGATTTGTGTGTAGAATGCTTTAATGCACGATTTTTATTTTGTACTAAGAAATTTGAGCTGATTTACATACATATACGTGGTTTTATAATATGAAACTGAATTTATATTATATCGCATGACAGAATTGTTTTAAATAATAATCCAATAATTTCTTAGACACGTCAAGATGTCATTTAGAAATTTCACTAATACGACAACCATTTTTTTCTCAATAGATAGCACCAACTTTTTTGACACTTCTAACTATGAACGTTTTGCTTTAATGGTATGAAGTTTTTATCAAAAGAATAAGCTTTTTGATAAATTTAAACTATATTTTATATAAATTTACTAAAATATATAGGTTCTCGTGGCGGTGGATATATTTTGTATTAATTTAGTAAAATATATAGGTTCGCGAATCATACGAGTATAAAACTTTATAACATTCAAAAAGCATTGCTTTGGCAATGTTTATTATATTGCATATATTATAATATATTAGCTGAACCTGGCATGCTTTGCAATACCACAATAACGCATGCAATTCCCGTTTTTAGTCGATTTTTTCACAGTAATCTTCAACAAATCCTGAAAGTTCCACCGTAATCGGTTCAATGGCTTAGGAGCCTATACGAGACACACAGACAGACATTCAATTTTATATATGTATATACATAGATATATTATTTTCGATGATTGTGGCGCATTAGGTACTTCTGTAAAGCCACAATGGTCCTAACTTAAACTTAAATAATTTCGGACAACGACATACAAGATTTGTACAAGTAAAATACAATTTTTTTTAAATTACATAAACACGATCACTAGATTTCATATGTTTATAGTTTGTAATAAAAAGCAGGGCTGAAAAGTGACTAGACGTTAGTTCACTTGAACCAACACTTGAAACGGAAACGGGAATTGCATGCCTTATTCAAGCATCGAAACGCATGCCGGGTTCAGCTAGTGTAAAATAAAAAATTAAAAAAAATAAAGTAAAAGCCCAACTTGTCCATATGGACTTTAGCCTAGGGCCCTTGTTATTCAATTTATTTGTAAATGATATTAGTAATAAACTGGTCAATTGCCGTTTCTCACTATACGCTGAAGATTTAAAGCTCGATTCTGAACGTTCTTGTGAGCTTTTACAAGATGATCTTAATGCTCTTCATGATTGGTCGTTAAGCAACTGTTTACCTCTTAGTGTCTCCAAGTGCAAGGTTATGTGTTACTCCAGATCCAGATCCACCCCCGATCGTACCGATCTTGGGGTTGCATTCCAGAGTGACCTAAATTTCTCTGTTCATATCGACTCTGTGTGTTGCTCTGCCTCACGAATGCTTGGGTTTGTCTTTTGTAATTCTCGACACTACCATAATCCCACTGTTTTGAGATTGCTGTACAATGCTCTAGTTAGGAGTATCTTGGAATACGCCTCTATGATCTGGAATTGTAAAGCTTGAACTTTTCCAAAGACGATTTCTCAGACTGCTTTATAAGGAGTAATATGGGATTTACCCATACTTATTTCCTTCGAAATTCGTCATGGGTATGGTCGGCTACACTTCTCTTGACCACAGGAGGAGTGTTGCCCTCATTAAGTTCTTGTTTTCCATATTTAGAGGCTGTATCTCCTGTCAGTCTATCCTGGCTGAGTTGGGCCTTCATGCTCCAGAGAGTGTGATATGGACCTGCCATCGTCCCCTTTTTCACACTCCTTTGGCTAGAAATGTGGCTTTTAGTTATTCTCCCATTCCTCGCGGCCTCCGTTTCTTAAATTTACTGGATGGTGCCATTGACATTTGTCACGTCTCTCTTCATTCTCTGCACCACTTCCTAAGTTATGGAGGTTGCGACCATTTAGAAAGGTTGAGTTAGTGTTTTTAATTATGATTTTATTATGATTTCATGTTTTATTTAGTTATCTTTTCCTTATGTAATTTGTATATTTGTATATATAATATGTTTATTTAACTTGTATTTTTTCCTTTTGTACTTCTTAATCTTTTTAGCACACTCGTCGCTTTGGAGCAATCTGTTAGACGAGTGTGCTTTCCACGTTCCAATCGCTTTGAATACCCAAGCTCTAACCACATTGACACCGAGTCGATGCAATACATCGGTGCGAATGCGAATTGCATCATCAAATCCGCCGATTTCAAATATCCGGCGCGTCACATCCGCATTCCGTTGGCGAACTTTTGAACCTCACTTTTAGCGTCATAATTGCACAATTACGCAAATGCGCCCACACGTTTGCGACGCGCAGGGTCGGAAACAAATTGGCATTAAGTCAAATTGCGAGATCAATCTCGTGGCGGTGGGTCGTAATGAGCTGTCGGTTAAATGAGGGCCGCCATTTTGATCAATGGACGCCGACGAAACGCCATTGAAATCGCTCCTATGCAATGGGAAATGGATAATGATGCACGGATGATTGAAATCGCACCGACTGACCCTGGATTATAGTTTTGATAATGTCAGTAATGACTTTTGAACGGATCGATGTTAATTATGTTTGTGTACCTACATACATACGTTAGAAGGTACATGTTATATTATATATCCGTTTCCATACTAATAAACTTATGAAGAGAACCCCGACGATTAAAACAAGAAGTCTATAAAATTATAAAAAGACATTACAATTGTCTTAAGATTAACCTCTTTGCGTATAACAATATCACTTATCTGAGAGATTATACTCACAGATTCCAAAAAATGAATTAGTAACTTCTTGTATGTAACTTAAGCCTTTTTTAAAAAAGAAATGATGATTTCCTTAAAATAATAAATTTTGTAGTTCTTTCTTTTTTTTAAAGTGAGTTTATCTTTTGTATTTTCTCTTGTTTGCTTTATTTTCGTCTATTTTGAGTGGTTAATATTTTCTTTTCGTTTTTTTTTATATTGAGTTTTATTTTTTCATTATCTTATTTAATATTTAATATTATATTATTTAATATTAGCCAGCAGTTTGGCTTAATGGTAGCGTATATAATTAGCACCACTGAGACAGAAGGTTCGAATCGTCAAACTGCTGGTTAGGTTTGGGGGTTTTGTGACTCCAAATCGATCGTTTCTATATTAGAGTTTGCCAATTTTATCTGATCATTGCTGAAACGGTTCCTGAAAAATTGGTATTAGATCATTTCCTGTTGTCACAAAAATCTGTCTGTGTATAATTTGTAATAATTATGCACAGTAATCTGAAATCTATAGATATCTCTATAGACATCTCTATAATTTCGTATTTATTATATATATAAAAATTGTACACAAAAATCTAAAAATAACCCATAGATGTTTCTATGATTATTCTTTCTGATTAATTGTTATATGCTATATATTCTGATTGTATATATATTATTGTATTTCTGATTTCTGATTGTTTATGTATTCTGTATTTGGTTATCGTACGCCCGTCGCATTGGAGCGATCTGTAATGACGAGTGTATATTGAGTGTAATAATAAAAATAAAAATAAAATTTGTATTTCTGTACTTTGTATTGTATGATTATCAAATTCCTTGAATCCATTGGATTTGCCACCTTTTCCAAGTATACTTAAATATATAAATAAATGCTTTATTTAATCAAAATTATTAGTAAGATTGAATGATTGCGAAAATTTTTATAATTACGTTAATTTGTGCCAAATTTCAAACTATTATTCAAAAATTATCGTATCGCTTGAGAAAATTGGATGGTGTGATTCCTGTATTACTCAAAACGTCATTGCTGTGTGAGATAATAATAGGTAGATTGTTTAAATTGCTATAAACTTATATTAAATAATAAATAAATATTATTTATATACATACATATATTTTTTCACCAGTTGCCGTTGTTGTTAAATTTTTAATTAATAAAGTTTTTAATCCAATATAAAATAAAATTCTTACCAGTGTTCTAACGTTGTATTTAAGTATATAAAATAAATAAATAATTCTCTAATTATTTTCTTCTCTGACAATATTGCTTGTCACCCGCTACACCTGCCTAGTTACGTCTCTGCGTTTCAACATTGAACTCGAATTCATAGCTAACAAGACATGTATGCCGAGAAAACGCTGATTCAATCGGTAGAATGTTCGCAAAAATTATTCGATTAAAACATCGGAAACAATTCTTGCTGAATACCGACAATTTGCAAATGAAACAAGACGTTTAAAGTGTCAAAATGCATTCTAACAAGAAAAATGTTGCATTAATTTTTAGATCCGAGTTTTTTGTTGATTCGAACCGGTCGATCGATCATGCAAATCGTCTAGACGTTTTTGCGATTTGAAAAACGGATTTTTTGGCAAAAAGTCGATTAATTTTGCAACGAAGCGCGATTTTCGATTGTGCAGAAATTTCACACGTTTCGATGGACGGATCGCGGAAATGCATTTTTTAATAAGCTTCAACGTTGTAAAGTAAAGAGCTTTTGAGCTTAAAGTAAAAGTATTCAAGTGTGTAATTGAAAAGTTTCATTTAAAATATGCTAGGTATAATTTTGAAATAATAAATTCATAGTTGTTGCAAAAATTTTATACACTCGTACTATATGGAATTATTTTATATTGAAAAAAATAAATAAAAAAACGTATAGTGGTCTTTCTCAATAATTAGATTCTCAGCGATACGTTTTCATTATAATTAATTAAACGAATCAAAGGTGCAACGAGTAAAATACACTCAAATATGAAGGAAAAAAAAGTAAACTTGCAACATTGACACCACTTTTGCCGCTTACAATTGCATTTCAAAACAATGCAATTGTTTCGCGTACACACTGCGTTTTATTGCATTATTATTGCACTGTTTTTTTTTACGTTTAAATGCGTAATATAAGATTGAGGAAATTTTAGATTTGTACTACACTTGTTTTATTGCATATAAAAAATATCTTATCTCTTTATTTAAATGTTGTTTTGGTCTGTTAATTTCAGAAATATGTATGTACGTTCGATGAAAGTTTATACTTTTGTAAGATATGAGTCAGATATTGCTCTTAAAACTAGATTTCACTTTTTATTAACCCTTGTAAAACTTTAATACTACAATCGATTCACTTTTAGAGATTATTTTATAGTTTAAAATTTAAACTGTTTTAAACAGTAAATAATGGTGGAAATATTTATGATGGTTATCTTATATATAATATGTACTTATGTAAAAATAATCTATAAATTGTTAATAGATTCCGACTTTTTTATAGATGGACGTGACTAGATTTTGTGTCGACTTTGATGAATAGCTCAGCTTTCAACCAGTTAATACGTATGATATAAGAAGTAATTGCTCATAAAAGTCATAAAATGAACTCGATTGATTTAGTGGAATACATTATGTTATATAATAATTTAAAATAGCACTTAGCGAAGAGATGTAGAAAAATAAATATAAATTACTGCCATATTACGTGTAGACAAGTACTATTATGAGTCAGAATGAACATAACTTAACATTTCAAATAAATAAATTAAAAACTGCGACTTATACGGACATTTTCCAGTAATATATAGGAGTATAAATTTTTACATTATTTACCATATAATTTTTTATTATTTCATATGAAATAACCAGCCATATATGCAATTTTTATTTTTGAAGGAAAGATTTTTAAGGTAATACTTTCAATATTGCAGATAAACATCATACAGATTTATGTATATGAAGATGATGTTGTAACTAATTCCTTTTATACGTGTTGATTCATACTCAATTTTTTTCTGATAGAATAGCAGTGAGATCCTATCCATTTTAATAACCCACTCGTATCTTCTAATAAACATAAAGATCAAAATTTAAAATTGTAAAGACAGAAAGATGCTATCGGAAGATCTGATTTAATACAGTTTCCACAAGGAGCAGAACCATTAAAACAATTTTGAAACTAGCAAAGAGTATACTCACCACTTTGAAGATAACCAAGTCAAATTCGTTTTACATTAAATTCGATCAGATTAAAATCTAACAATCATTCATCATCGCCTGCACACGCGAGATGTGTTGACCCGAAATGTCAGCAAATTCATTCACAACATGTCGTCGATTGATCAATGATTTGTATACCAAAAAAATAACCCCTACACAATCGAGTCTTTAAGCTCACATTATTATACGAATGGTATTGCACAATGTTTGTTTACGGTTTTGTTATACGTTCGAGATCTCGTTCGACCTTTTTGCCGTGTTGAAGTACAAAGTTTCACGACTTTGTCCGAGTGAATGTCGGTAGCTGGGATATGCTCCTAGGAATTTAAGGTATACAATAATAATGTGTATAGGTTGGTGTCAAGTCGGTCACGAAGTACCATAAATACGATATTTACCTTCGAATACCGATGCATATCCGAAAATTATGTGCGTTTGAGTGTTTTATTGTCGGCGTATGCAATTTTTGATTGATTTCGGGTCAGTTCGTTTGACCCAGTGTTTTAATGGTTTGGTGTTCTATACAGAGTAAGTGGCTCTCGTTGATGGTTAGAAGAAAGGCATCGAATATGCGGAAATGTTGGGAAAATATAATAAACGGAAACTCTCAGTTCAGAGTAAGTTTTCTTCTTCTGGAGATTTGAATCTTTCAACTTAGGTCAAAGCCTTTGCTTCTAACACGTTTCTAATTTTGCTAACTCTTGTTAATTCGAAAATACATAAGTATAGCTTAAAATAGCAACAACGTAAATGGTGAGTTTTGATCAATAAATGGTCAGTAACTTAATCGAAAATTTAATGTTATTTGTGTAATATATATTTATGTACATATGTAGATAAAAAGTAAGTGTTCAGTAAACCGCTTATTGTTTTGAGTATTTTTTGACAAACAGACAATAATTAAGCAATCAATGACCTATAATATAACTTACTGATCATCGATTTACTGACCAAATAAACACAGGCCGTTTAAAATCTCTATAAAGGTCAGTCGAAACTTAAATCACTTTGAAGTACATCTATACAAACATATGTGAAAAGTTATGATAAGACTTTTCATTGTATTAATTTTCGATTTATGTATTGATATTTCAGGTCAGTATTTATTTTAACAGTCAATAAGCACATATGTATTGAATTATCAATTGAAATGAGAAAAGGTTATATATTTATATATTAAATTGCTAGGATTATTTTAAACAAACTTAAAATTATATTTATACTAACCAAAATTATATACATATATGTAATATATGCTGACGAAAACAAATATAATTCTTATTCTCTTATGGAAGCCATTGTGGCGCATTTCGTTCTTTCAAACTAATGTTTAAATAAATATTATACTCGCTTTATATTCAATGTGAAACCAGAATAGGATTTTAGGATTTTATTTATTCTTTTATTTGATTTTTTCACCTTATCATCATTTTTATGTACTATTTTTTTATCATGTTTTTATTGCTTTTTTTTATGCATGTTATCGTATTTTATTTTTGTGGTCTTTTCTTTTTAAAATGTAGCCCATTGTGGCGCATTAGGTTCTTCCTGTAATGCCACAATGATCCAAAACTATAAATGAATAATTATTGAAAATTTGATATACGTATACAAATATGTACATATATACTGTTATTTCACTAAAATACTGGCTGTTTTAATGCATAACATAAATTATTTTATTTATAGGTAAAATAATAATTCAAGTCAATAGTCAAGTCTAAACTTTAAACGTTTGGAAAATATTATTGAGAATTAGAATGAAAAGTGAAAATGAAAAATTTTGAATAAAAATAATGGATATAATAATAGGTCAATGGGAAAATATACATATATAGAGAGATTTTACAAATGAAAGTTTGGCCATATAGAAAGATTAAGATAAAAAAAAGTGTTGGAAATGTTGATAATAAGCAACACAATGTTTATTGATTATAAACACGATGAACAGACAAATAGATAAAAACAATATTTGAAAGATGGCTATAAAGATTTTGCACCTGAAGAATTAGCCCAATAGTTAAATAGTTAATTCACGACCTTGAACCCAAAACAGTTAAACTTAAACCTGATCAATATATTCAACAGACAATAACAACATTAACCTTACATAGACAGTCGACAAAAAAATTGCAGATAAAGTAGCCAGATATAATCAGATCGGACGCAAATTTCTCGCAACACTTTTTTCTGCAATAGAAATTAAGATCGCTCAAGCAGATACCGTTAAGGTTAACCGACCGCATCTGAGCACTCAGCATCTATTTAACCCAATAAAAATTTTACATACGAAAAAAATTACACAACGTTAGTAACCCCATTACACGCCCTCTGCGATGCAATAAATAAATATACGAAAACTACTCGTGAAATAAAATCATCCGAGTATGGTCGCACGCATAACAGGTGTCCTGGGCATCAGCCTCGCTCCAAATTCATCATTATCTCAGAAACCGAATTCTTAATTAATGGTACTTGTTGTGAAGTTGCACGCAAGTATGTGGGCGTCCCGGCGAAAGTTGCGTAACGTTCTCTGATTGATACTCTCCGGTGTAAGGCCAAAGAAAAAAAAATAATAAAAACAAAAATGAAATAACCTGTTGACTGTCAATGCCATGTCCATAAACCGGTCGTGGTAAGAGTGGACGAAATTATTGGTCATTGGACAAGGTCAGGCTCTGATCGGATTTCATGTCTCGCCGATTAATATTTCTGTGTATTTTTCAGGGCTGTGGAGTCGTTAAAAAAACGACTCCGACTCCGACATTTTCCCACAATCCGACCCCACCTCCAGCTCCGATTACAAAAAAAAAATATATTTGAATATATCTGGGGTATTAATACAGGTATTGAATATTGTAAATCAGTAACCTTTTGATTGCTAATTTCCAACTAGAATTATTTAGAAAGCAGGTATAAAAATTGTAGCTAGTACAAACAAACCCTAGATAACTACAGTAGAGGATTTCGAGCTTTGTAAAGGTGTGTTTAGACTCTCTAATATATTTTGCAACAATATAAAATGAACAAAGTAAGTCTATTAATGAATGTATCTTTCCAAAACTATGTAGGTCCATCTTATTCAATGTCGTTAAAATGTAATTCTCACCATATAAATGTCAAGCCATAATCTAAAATACTCAGCAGTTAGGGATTTCCATCGGGTAATTCTGCTATGGTTTATAAATTCAAAAATTCCAGTGTAAATGAGTCTTTACAAGCGTTGACAAATGAATGACACGACCTATGTTCAATGAATTTTTTTTTTTCAATGCTACCTTTAAAGGCTAAGCAGGTAGTATTCTTGTTTACTTTGTATAATACATGCTCAATATACAACGCCTATCGGCGATTTGCCAGCCCATAAACTACGCCCTACGCCGATCGGCGTAGGTCAGCATTCAAAGGGCTAATTAAATCATTAATTTTAATTAAATTTATTTTCTTTCAAATTTAAATTTTATTTTCATGAATAAATACATGAACTAATAAAATTAGGTATTTTTCAAATATCAATTTGACCTAAGCACGAGGAAAATATGAATATAGAAACACTGCGTCTCAAATATGTATACATTGGGTATTGATGAGAACATCTTAAGTATTATAATTAAATATTCATATAGTCTCCTAATACATCATCAAGTAAAAATATAAATGTGATTTAAACGTGTAAGTGAGATCACATTTATGACAATTTATATATATGTATGTAGATATGTATATAGTCCACTAATATCACGAAAAGTTATAGAAAAATTTGACATTCATGACCAGTTTGAATGGAATTTTGTTAAAAAGTTTCGGATACAATAAAGATTTCTGATGTTTATTCATAAAATGAGTGTATTATTTGTGGAAAACTCTCGGACTGTTGCCATGAATCATCTTTTTTCATGTCTTATTTGTGTGTGTGTGTGTGTGTGCGTGTATATGTTTGGGTTTTTCCTCATTGTTCCCACAAGTTAACCTTAACTTTCTCTCTGTGCTTTTGTGATTTAAAGTGTCAAGCATATGTATGTCTTCGTGTTTTCATGATGTTGAAAATTCGTCCTTGATGTTCAATTCTGCAATGAATTTCAGGTGATCTTTCTCTTGTCTGCATATTATTTACAACGCACTTATTTATGTCGCGGAGTGAATGTAAAGTGTCACACATAAGGATTACTTTCCGTTCTTGAGCTTTTTTATTATTATTTTTAGCATGTTTGAACTTGAGAGTGACGGATTGCAACTACGAAAAGATACGTTTTATCGAATGGTTTTTGAAAAGAAAATTTTAAAAGGAACAGCTGGAATTTGTTCTAAATAGCCGATTCCGTCAGATGAAGCTTCAAAGTATATTTTGTCGTGAAATGATTTAAATCAGAATACAATTGAAATATTTAACTAAATTCTACTCGCTATGTTTTAATTATTTTTGTGGAAATCGGAGGTACGTTTATAAAATCTATACATCTAAAATGTTACGAAGTTGGGAAGACATTCGTGTACATTCGAATTATATTTTATCCAGGAAAACCTAACAAATAGACCCCAATGCGCCTTACTGGCCAATTACAAACAATACAGCATTTTTATTATACAAGACGCTGAATTATGAGACACTGAAAACTCGCAATTAACGAGACATCTATGAATGGTACATACATTTTATTGTACATTAATCATACTCAATTAGTGGTGACATAGTAGGTAGGAAGGTTTTAGCCAATTTTTAATCGGGAAACGTTTCAACAATGAAATCAGAGAAAATTGACAAACTCTGATAGGAAACGATCGACCTGGAGGCATAAATATCCATAAATATCTGACCAGAAGCACTACAGATATACTCAGAAAAATTATTTTCAATCGAGGTCAGCTCATGGGATCAAACCCGGCGCCTCTCGGTGTTAAGTATTAAGATTCGGGTATTAAGCTTAAGAGGGCTGAATACCCGAATATATGGATGCGGTGCATCCGCTCTAAAATCGCCAGACAAATTGAACGACAGATTAACGGACGGCTGCTTTAAATGCAATTCTCGTCCTCTCGAATGATAGATTGCACATCAGATGACGGGTAACCTTTCGATAAGTTCCGAATCTTGCCTTATTAAACTCGCCAGAAAAATCCAACTCAATTTTAATAATTACCATTTTAAGAATTGCATCTGTGCACATCGAAAGGTTACTCGTCATCTGATGTGCAATCTATCATTCGAGAAAACGAGAATTACGTTTAAAACTGCCGTTCTGTTAATCTGTCGTTCGTTTATCTGGCGATTTTAGAGCGGATGCACCAAACCCTAATATATACACACACATATATATATATATATATATATATATATATATATATATATATATATATATATATATATATATATTGGGTAAATGCGACAATATATATCATCAATATATACATATGCATATTGAGTGAATGCGAGAGTTGCGCTTCGACCAGATAATACCTATTTTAAATCGACAAAATCGAGGTTTCGTATTCTCCAGTTTTCTCCTCCGAAACTGGACCAATTTTATACCAATTTAAATACCAAGGACTCTATAGATACGCTGGACTCTTTTCGTGGGTGTAAAAACGAGACAATTTTATAGATGTTTGGCGGCTCCTAGATCCTATAAAAAATAATTAATCAAAAAAATAAAAAGATAGAAACATGCCTATGGTGAATATCCATAGCATATTAAAAAATAATTTCTCTAGTGCCATAATTGAGGAAGGGAGAAGTGTAATACGTTTGTATGGCCAAGGCTTAATGACCGAGCTATGTATGCTGCTAGCTATATGAATACATATATATTAGACTATCTATCTAAATGTTTGTTATATTAAATTATTTTATAAATATGTATTTATGATCGTAGTACTATTTCATAACATATGATGCTATACTATAATCGTATTATCAAACTAATGACACACACACACTTGACCTTGAACGTCATAGTAAAGTTGCATTGTTATTAATTATATTCATGCAATCCGTTCCGGTGTGCGGAACAAAATCTACTTGTCCGATCACAATAGTTTCCATGGAGAATTCACTCAAATTACCCAAGTTGCGCAATGTCTCGTTCAATACCCCAAGGCACCGATACGTCAATCCTATTGAGACCCTCGTGGAAGAAAGTTCGTGCCGCATGATGTCCAATTACCTCATTCAGATATCGGTATACTTCATCCATTATGAAATTATCATATCCGAAACGGAGACTGTGTCCGAGATTGATGTCGATTTCGTCAAAGAGAATTAACCGCACGATATCACGACGGTGTACGTGATCTGTTCCAGTTTTGAGGTCGTCTTTGGGAAAAATGCAAGTGTGACACCAAAACGACGGAAACGCCATAACAATCCGTCGTAAAAAAAAAACCACCATAAATATGACAAATGACAATGCAAGTTCTTTGTCGATTTCGTTTGTTAGTTCGTTGCGCCATTTTGTTTCGTAGCTGTGGTGCTAATCTATGTACTTGTAACTGTGTTATGTTTTTAAGGTGTGACTCAAATGGGTGTTTTGGGTTTTTTTTTAATTTATTTATAGACCTGTTTTGTACATATGAAATGGAAGAGATGGTTTCTTTTCGTAATGGCTTTAAATTGCTTAATTTCTTACAGACATGGGCGTAAGAAGGTCGTAAATGACGTTAACTTTTAGTTTCGTTCTGTATTTCTTCACAATTTAAAATAAACCATAAAAAAATATATTAAAAATTTTAAATATAAACAACATTTTTGTTTCTATTCTATGAAACATTGCTACATATGTGAATATTTTTTTAGAATTTTGTTAACATGTTTAATTAACTAATAATTTCGTCAGCGCACACAACACAAAACCGTGCTCCACTAGTACAAGTTTTTAGCTCGAAATTTCACAGATTTAAAGTTCAGCACACTTCCAATTAACCCTTTTAAATGAAAACAAAGAATAGTGTGGCCAGAACACTATCCTAATAAACATGTTTCACTAGAAAAAACTCAATATAAAATAGTATTAACAGTGGGAAAAAATCCCAAGTAAAAATGCGTACTTTTGACTTTTGATTTGAACTGGACGACTACTTAGAGAGATTTGAAAGCTGAAAAGTACTACAAATGAAAGATAAAATACCCGACTATAGATTCCAATATTCATTTTGTACAGGAAATTGACAAATTTTGAGATATCGACCGAACAACACCAAGATATAGAAAAATCAAGCGATTTAAAAAACACATATATGTATCTCCGAATCTCGAGCCAATCAATTTTTATTACCAGATTCGTATTCACTGGGTATAGATCTATAAGAAAAGTCATATCTCGTCTCTAAACAAAAAAAAAGTCGTCATTTGTCGAACAGTGTTATCGTACAATGGTTGATGTTCAAACACTTTACAAAGATTATATACCTACAGGTATTTTCTGAATTTCGGGATGACATATAAAAGGTTAATAAGTACAAATTAATATACAAAATGTATCTTTGATTTCATCTAATATCCAATTGACATTACAAAACGTACGAATGCAGATTTTCCGATCTGGAAATGTAACATTTCCGGAAAGCGGGCCATTTCCCCCTCATGCAAATGTAACAATGCGACTTTTCCTCATCGGAATATTTGGAACGATACCAAAACGTTTCCAATTACACGGTAGCGTTACGAACGAGTACACGTTCTATCACTTTTCGCACGGTCGATTGATTTACGCGATTAAATTACGCGTTTAATTGTTGTTGCATATAATATGTATGTAATTAATCGATTCTATGGACAAAATGGAGGACGTAACGTAAAAATTCATATTGCGAAAGCTTCGAATTATTCAACTTTATATGTTTGTGTGTAATTTTCGCATTGAAAATTTTCCGGGTGTTGAGCGATATACACGATGCGTATTCTAATTTGTTTTATAACGCAATTTTAAATCGTAAACGGCGTTCCCCAAGCCAAAATTTGTACTTGATTAATATTCTCTTCAATAAAGTAGGTATCTCTATTTAAAATTGAAAATTAATTTGTTACTGATGCTACAATGAAACATGATATTTAATAATATATCTCATTTTAAGCACAATTAAATTTTGATACCTATAGATATGTATGTATATAATAATTTTAATAATAATCTTTTATTTTTTGTTTTCTCCCTCTCTTGTTTTATTATATACATAGGTCATTGTGACGCTTTAGGTTCTTCCTGTAATGCCAAAACGGTCCAAAACTTTTAAATAAATAAATAAATAATACTATGTGCATTTAATATATCAATTTTATTATTTTATGATATATATTTTATGAATTCATGACCATAAATATTATGTAATTTTATTATATCGAAAAAAATGCTACGTTTCCATTTCATATTCCATTTATTGATGACGATGGTGAAATTCTAAATAAGTACATAAAAAATCGATTAATCCATTTTATTGCATATCTATTGCAGAAATATAATTTTAAAAACATGCAATTTCATTTGAATATTAAAAAATGATGTACAAATCTAGTTTTTCGGCAAAACTTTCACAATCGATTGTCACCTCTAATGAGTTATTGAAACAGTTGCTGAAACAACATTTCGTATATACTGAGCAAAAATTAAAAATATGCTCACTACTACATAAAAGCACTCGAATATTTTGCGAAAAATACGACAATTGTGCAATTTTCTTGTTTTTGTCACTTTTAGAGCCACAATGTGGAAACTAATATCAACTATTTAGTGTCCGGCACTTTTGACAATGACGAGCAAAAAACTGTCAAAAGAAAAAAATGGCGAAAACAATCGTTAACTTGTTCGAAAGCTATATGTATGTATTTGCATTGTATTCGCTTCGATTAAATAACAATTAGGTACCTACCAATAGGACATTTAATTACTATATTAAAATACGAAAAGTAATGTACTAAATTTTTTTTACATAAACGTGTAAGTAAGTAAATTTCCCATGGGAAAAATTCATGCAAATAAGTTTGCATGCAAATGATGGATCGAATTGAAAAACAATACGGCTAATTGTAATCAATGTTAAACGTATTGAAAACACGTCTCACAGGAATTGCACGACGTACAAAATTTTAGCAAACAGATTAAAACACGAGTAATTACTATTAGCGATTGCCAATTTTTCCCCTCAGAACAGAACAATGAACTTTACGCTTCATTACTTGCATTTGAAAAAATTCAAGGCTCAATACCGATGATCGATTGTTCAAATCGCACCTAACCCGAGTGCCATTTAATGTGTTTCCATTGTAAAAATGCAAAGCGAGGCATTTAAAGTTTGCTCTGTCAGGTGTAATTAAACGTTGCTAAATGTTATACTTATTCAGCGACTTTTTTTCAATTTTGAACGTTAACAAAAAACGTTTTTAAAATTTTGTAACATGATATATTGCGAATTGGCGTGCTGACTAATACGTCTATCGTTAAACGTTTGATTTAATTACATCAGATTTAATTATTAATTATTTATTTATTGTTGAATGCTTGCCGATACCCAAAAATTACGGTAAAAAATACAAGAAAGTTTCCTCACTTGAGAGACATCGACGAGCGTGTAAGACAAAAACCGAGTCATTTATCATCAATTTGTAAAATTACTTAAAAACATAATGATTTATGACTCAAACTATAATGTATATCAAAGTGTGACCAACACTCGAATTTCTAAAAATAAACTTGATTTCAAATATGATTTTTATCAATTAAATACAAACTATTAGATAAGAAAAGTCAACACATTTTTAAACGTTAATAAATGTTTTCGGCGATAACAAACAATGTTTATTTATTTTTTAATAGCTAATTGCTAGTTAAAACATGAAACCAAATTAACAAACTTAAATTATTATATAAATACAACTAATATAATTAAATCTACCACAAAGGTATCCATTAACACCTTCGTTTGTTCATACATATTTGAGTGCTTCTAAACCCCAAGGAACGGCGAGATGTTAATAAGGGAGTTGAAAATTAACCATATAAATGAATGTCTCCATACTATTTCAATCATATTTTCAGATTAATAATAATAATTTCATCAAAATCATTGGACCACAATACAAAATTGCTCGTACAATGTATTAGCTGAACTGAAATTAAATTCTGTCTCTTGATACAAAGAGTTAAAAAAAAAATTCTTAGATGCCTTTATATGAGGAAATATAAATATTACCCCTGTTTACATATTTCCCACTGCCATTTTAAAAGTTATGCTAGGCTTTGACTCACTATATTCGAGAAGAATTATTTCCATTTCCAAATATTTCTTTGGAGTATTAAAGGGAATAATCGACAACCGTTAGATTTTATTAGAATTTAAATTTTCAGCGCCTGAATGCGGTAGAGCTTTGCGTCATCATTTAATTTTCCAACCTAATCCTGCGAAAACGTCTGCTTTCAATAACTCGTCTCTTGTAAAGGCTATCCGGTTCCTTAATGTGGTAGATGAACATTTGGATCTGTTCAATTGTCATGTTGATGAGCTGGTCAGTTTCATGAGATTCAACACAAGTCTATTTGAATGAGATGAATGATTGCTATTTTTTTTTGTAAGACTGATGTGACACTTTGGCGCAACCTGTAAGGTTACACTTCTCATTTTATTGTTATTATTATTATAAATAATAAATAATTATAATAGCTTAGGTCCTTAGGTAAAAGAATTGCTTATCTTAGGTATAAGAATTGCAAATAATTGAACGCACATACATATGTACGTACGAAACTACACGTATTTAAAAGCATTATTTATTTCACAACTTTCTTTTAGCACGACGGACGCGTTAAACGTGAATAATAAAATATCTTATCTCGGCGTAGAACGATTTTCGATATTCTTGCGTAAAAACCGTTTAAGGAAGGACTGTTACCAAAACATCGATATCGATTAGACGTTTATTGCGCAAAATTTATTGTCTATTATGTACGCACACTTTGAGGTAGGTACTGTACTGTAGATTGGAGTGATAAATTTTGAAATATAGAAAGCTCACTCTAAGTTATTATATAGAATAATATAATGTAAGGAGTCAACGTTTCCGTATCGTATCAGCAAGTGTTGGCAGGGGTAATTGACCATTGCGTGTGACATACTTGTTGCCTGCTTGTTACAAAAAGAATGACAAAACTCAAATGAAAAATCGCAACTGACCTCTAGATTCAAAACGTAGTATGTAACCGGTTCCGTTCGACCGGGTCGCTTCGGTACACTCGTATGTTACGCGCAATTAATTTTACACATTAAATTCTATACGGCATACATTTTTGATAGCTATCTAGTAGTTATCTATTTCGTATACATATGTACTTAAATAGTGCCCGGTGTTTAAAGTTTCCGTATCTGTAGGTTTCTACTTTAATTGTGTAAGAATGGGACTATTTAAATTTTCAAATTCAATCGAATTTTATGGCATTTGTGCAATTTTAAAATAAAACATAATCGTTGGCCGAAACACATTATTAAATTGTGCACTTTTATAAATATGTTCTGTCGGATATTAGATTGCGTAAGCTCTTACCCGTTTACGTAATCATCCAATAGGAAAGAAGTGAGGGTTGTTTTTAATTAAATTATGATTAAAAACGGCACTTTAAGTAATTCCTAATAAGCAATAATGTACACATGTATATATCATACATAATTTAAATATCATAGAACGTAATTATCTTCTTCACTTTTTTTATTTAAAACAGAATAGGTAAAAGATTTTCTTTATATGGATGATTTTTTGTACCATAATGTAATTTATTTTAATTTAATTCATTATAAAACAACTTCAAATTAAAAAAAAGCTATGATATGTATGTATGTATGTATATGCTAGTTACAAATCAGCCAAAATCCCAAGTTTGAATTTTCTTATGATCAGAAAACATGATCTATTGATACTTCTTTATTTGATAAAGTTGAAAAGAACAACTATTAATACTTTTGAGTTAGTTATGTAAATCAATTGGTCAGTATTATAGTTTATTTTAACAGTTGGTTTGAAGTTTGAAATATTCTATTGTACTTTTACGCAAAATTAAATGATTTTTTTGAAGCCGAAAGCATGTCAGTGATTTTTTTAATTTTATGGAATGCACAAATCAAAGTATTGAATTACCAAACTGATAAATTGATTCCTTAAATTCGTTCGTCTAATTTAAAAGTTACTGACCTAACTTTTTAAGGTATGAAAATATGTCTTATTATATTTTTATTTCATTTTTACATATATACATATATACCAGGAAGTAATTGACAGGAAGACCCCAATGTGCCTTCCTGGACAATTAATTACAAACAATGCATAATTTTTATTACATAAATCACTGTATTTCGATTAGCTGAAGAACACGACATTAACAATTAATTAATCCATTAAGACATCTATATACTATTTAGACTTGTATATACATTAATACGGAAGATTTGTGACAGCATGTAGGATGATTTTTTTGCCAATTTTAAGGAACCGTTTCAACAATGATCAGATAAAATTGGGAAACTCTGATAAGAAACGATCGACTTGGACTCATAAACATCCAAGTCTAACCAGCAGTATATAAAAGATTAGCCCGGGATCGAACTCAATAATCTCTTGGTGCTAAACATAAATGAAACCACTGATATACAGCTGGCTAACTGTTGGCTGGTTTTTATAAATTCATTCGTTATAAAATAAATAAATATGTATATAATTCATCTGTAACACAAATACTGAAATGACAAAAAATAAAATTTGATTCAAATTGTTTGATAATTATTACTCTGAAATATTTTGAAAGATTGTACTCGATAAGCTATAGTCGTTTTAAAACATAATTTGCAATGATCTAGTTGTGAGATGTTTTGCAAAACTCTTTGAAAGTGCAAATTGCCAAACGCCTTCTGTTAAGCAATCTTTTTCTTTATCGAAAATAATTAAAATATAATTCCGAAGGCATTTCTAAATTGATCTCATTTCACTTCAGCACTGCACGTATTCAAAAGCGTTTAAGATTCATTACATACGACATTGAAACGATGATAATTCACCTTGAATTATTTCACTTGAATACCAAACCCACAATTATAGACTTTCTTATTTTAAACTGTCACGTAATGATGACATGATTATGAATATTAAAAAATCAATGGTTCTAAGTGCAATTGCAGTCTTTCAAGTTGTCTTTGATGTAGTACGTGTAAAATAAATAAAAACGAGTTGAAAATTTGTACTTAATTGTTCGTTGTGCCACGAATTTGAAATTTCACGCGAATTTTTCGTGTGGAAGGTCAATCGGTTTGACTCCAAATGCATCCATTGTTTCACACGAAACTTGCATGTTTGTAATGTCCATTTTTTTTCGGTCGTTGTTTGAATCAATCACGTACGGAAATTCGCATTAGGCTAGAAATGGGAATGGTTATTAAAATTTTACGTACTTGGGCATTGTGTTGTAGACATATTCAAGCAATTTTAAACCTACAGAGAATTGAATCTAAAATGAACGAAAATACATAATTAAATTCGATTACCTTTTTTATTTTCTTAAATATTATATGCTTTAAACAATATTTTTTTTTTTAACCTTTGAAGGTCAGAGCGTTGAGATCGAACGAGTGTCCCGAGCCGGGGTCGAGTAAGACCCCAGTATTTTTAATCAAAATACAGCT
The DNA here is from genome assembly GCF_051622035.1 of Arctopsyche grandis. Taxonomy (NCBI): domain Eukaryota; kingdom Metazoa; phylum Arthropoda; class Insecta; order Trichoptera; family Hydropsychidae; genus Arctopsyche; species Arctopsyche grandis. Next base: position 33,542,899 of record NC_135360.1, read on the forward strand.
TTTCTCAATACAAATGGGTTCAATATATATAATATTAATCATTTTATACATCAACATAAAAAAAGTTTTAGCCCTATTATAGCATGTTTTTGATTATTTTTGTATTAAAAATAACGACAAGCATCGACATGCAAACACACATAAGGCCAACAGGCGACTGCTTGACTCAATAGCCACGCGCCAAAAGCGACGAAAACAATAGCTTACGAAAATATAGTCTCTCTCATTCGCATTGATTCATCGATCAACAAGAATATGCAAGCAAACAGTCAAAAACATGACTTATCGCTACCGCCTTTAAATCATACTTTGGAACGTAGAAATGTATAAATGTATTTTTTTACGATCCCTCCTTTTAATTATTATTGTCTCTCAAAGTCTTAGAGATTACTGTCTCAAAGATAACTGTCCCTCAAAGGTCAAAGAAAACAATATTCTGGATATATGTAATAAACTGACCTACATACAGATATGTATATAAGTATACTTTCTCAGATATTTATTAAACTTAGTCATTTTATAATCAAACATATTTTTCCAATGCTACAATTTCATTCGCCTAATATATGTACGTACAAAACCGTTTTGAAAAAAATATTCAAACAATTTTAAACCTACAGAGAATTAAATCTAAAATGAACGAAAATACATAATTAAATTCGATTACCTTTTTTTATTTCCCAAATATTATATGCTTTAAACAATATTATTTTTTTTAACCTTTGAAGGTCAGAGCGTTGAGATCGAACGAGTGTCCCGAGCCGGGGTCGAGTAAGACCCCAGTATTTTTAATCAAAATACAGCTTTTCTCAATACAAATGGGTTCAATATATATAATATTAATCATTTTATACATCAACATAAAAAAAGTTTTAGTCCTATTATAGCATGTTTTTGATTATTTTTGTATTAAAAATAACGACAAGCATCGACATGCAAACACACATAAGGCCAACGGGCGACTGCGTGACTCAATATTCATGCGCCAAAAGCGACGAAAAAAATAGCTTACGAAAATATAGTCTCTCTCATTCGCATTGATTCATCGATCAACAAGAATATTCAAGCAAACAGTCAAAAACATGACTTATCGCTACCGCCTTTAAATCATACTTTGGAACGTAGAAATGTATAAATGTATTTTTTTACGATCCCTCCTTTTACTTATTATTGTCTCTCAAAGTCTTAGAGATTACTGTCTCAAAGATAACTGTCCCTCAAAGGTCAAAGAAAACAATATTCTGGATATATGTAATAAACTGACCTACATATAGATATGTATATAAGTATACTTTCTCAGATATTTATTAAACTTAGTCATTTTATAATCAAACATATTTTTCCAATGCTACAATTTAATTCGCCTAATATATGTACATACGTACAAAACCGAAAGTCATGCTTACATTAAATACCCAAATGTCAACAACCGAATTTCTTCATCGCGCACTATATTACAATATAGATCCAATGTCAATTTTACGCCAGCGAAAGTAAAAAAATAAAGAGCACAACGTGAGACGATTTAAAAAAAATTAAGAAGACGAAAAAGTGAAAGTAGATATATATGTATATGTAGGTACATATGTACTGTTATCTGTATGTAAGTGTGGCATTTCGAATCCACATCCATAAAACACGCATTTTACTCATTGCCGCAAAACACAAAACACACCGTTTCCGATAATATAATAACCCGTATTGCGTCACTTTCTTCTCTTCATCCATCGGACATTATCGAACGAGCGGGTCCATTGTGTTCGTCTCGTGTGAAAACGTTTAATTGAATCGCGTGCGATTTATAATCGCGGAAAAAATCGCCATACATCGATCGGTGAAAGCATAAAACTCTAAATTGCGCAATAACTCAACTATCGTATAGGAAAAAAAGCGACTCAAATCACCGCAAGGTGCCAATGCTAAGTCAATTGACGAGTCACATTACGTATTGGTTTCCCACATGTTTGAGGTGTAATTTTTGACGTAAAGTTGCATCTATTGCCGCAGGTAAATATTGGTGTTGTCATTTACCGTTTTTCAACATTTAAATCGTTTAGCTTTCCAAGAGCTGTGACGTCAACAACCATCAAGAATGACGATATATCATGCTGTAGTGTTAAAATCCGTGATTACGTATCACTCCCATAGTATATGTATACTAGTTATACAAAATAAATCCCTAAAAATAATTTATAACACACCCATATATATATATGAGTATGTACATATGTATTCATAACATCATTCTTAACCTATGCTTCACTTGTATAGAATAACACTTCGAATAACCTAACCTATCCAAGCTACAAATAATACAAAATAAATCCCTAAAAATAATTTATAATACACCCATATATACTAACTTGAAAAAACTGCATGCCTTGAATAATATTCCGCTAGTTACAGACATTACTAACAAACTAACCAGTAGATTATATGACAGAATCACTAATAACCATACTGACACACTTGTGAAGAGTCTCGATGATTACAACAAAATGTCTATACCCTTCAGGTATAAACACAGATTACCTAAACACAATCTGCTGTAGATCGTCGACTTTAGAGAGTCTTTAATTAATATTATGTATTAGATGTATAATGAGCGTTTATAAAAATTGTAAATAGGTTTTTGAGCTCTTTCTCCTATTATGCTGTACATTAACATTAGAATAATATAATACTATGATTACTAACAAAATTGAATTGAAATTTTATGTATTGTGAAAATAATTTATGTAGTAATAATAAAAAGCATTTAAAAATTAAAAAATAACATCATACAATATCTATTTTTAATAAATTAATAAAAAAAACTACTAGAAACATGATATAATACAATTTAAACTTGACCTTCGCTTGCTTGTGTCGAACAAACTTTCAACAGAATCGCATTATTTGGAGTAAAAAACAATCGGACTCATTGTATTTGGATTAAAAACAACTTAAATTTTGCATTGGACTTGACCCACTTTTCCTCGAAAATTTTCCAGCACAGTCAAAATGTCATTGCGGATATGACGACCATTAAAACACATTCGAATACAAACTAGGTACAATTTAAACCAGATCATCATTGTTTAGGGCGAAAGTTTGAATCGGAAACTCTCCGTTAGAATGGACCAAACCGGATGACCACATTTCAAGACACGACCAATCATATTTTTGCATAATATGTTGTATATTATTATATGGGTGGAAGTATTATGTCGATACTTGCCTGTGCGAATTTCGCAAGAATCACACTCGTATTGACAAAATGGCGAAATTTTGAAACGTTTTATATTTTTGCATTATCTGAGGCAGCCACACGACGCTAATTACCCCAACATTTGAGCAAGTCTCAGAGGAAAGTTGCTGTCGTCATTGAAAGTGAGATTAATACGAGCTGGCGTGTATAGGAAGAGCTAACCCTGATTGTATGACCGTTTGATGTGTTATAATATACGTATGTAAAGGTGGCCATTGACTTAAAGATTTGTTTAGAAATCAGTCTCTCATTAGATCTCTTACTTTGACTTCGTTCCACGGTGAACTACATAAAATGATACATAATGATTAAAATTCATATTTGGCGTTAAAAACGGGGTCTCCCGAACCGGGGTCGAGTAAGACCTCAGTATTTTTTCATCAAAATAGAGCTTTTCTCAATACAAAAGGGTTCAATATACATCAACATAAAAAAGTTTTAGTCCTATAGCATGTTTTTGACTATTTTTGTATTAAAAAATAACGACAAGCATCAACACGCAAACGCACATAGGTAGGGACAACAGGCGACTGCATGACTCAATACCATGCGCCAAAAGCGACGAAAACAATAGCTTATGAAAATATAGCTGTCTCTTTCTCTCGCATTGATTCATCGATCAACAAGAATATGCAAGCGAACAGACAAAAACATGACTTTGGAACGTAGTAATGTATAAATGTATTTTTTTACGATCCCTCCTTTTACTTATTATTGTCCCTCAAAGTCTTAGAGATTACTGCCTCAAATATTACTGTCCCTCAAAGGTCAAAGAAAAAAATATTCTGAATATATGTAATAAACTGACCTACCTATATATATATATATATATATATATATATATATATATATATATATATATATATATATATATATATATATATATATATATATATATATATATATATATATATATATATATATATATATATATATATATATATGTAAGTATACTTTCTCAGATATTTATTAAAACAGATTATTTTAAACTTAGCCATTTTGTAATCAAACATATTTTTCCAATGCTACAATTTCATTCGCCTAATATATGTACGTATAACAGTCAAAAACATGACTTATCTCTACCGCCTTTAAATCATACTTTGGAACGTAGAAATGTATAAATGTATTTTTTTACGATATACCCCTTTTCTAAATTATATTAAATCTATTAAAATAAACTTCTTGTAGTTCATTCTAGGAATATAAGAATTATAGGGTGTATAGCTTTGAAAATCACATAGTTATTACGAAAAACTTAAAAATTGGGGCACTTGCATACCCCACTTCGTTGAGGGAGGGATATGTATGTATGTAGTTCATATTCAATTATTTCCTTTGCAAAATTTTATTTTTAAGATTCAGAATAAAGTTTTTCTACTGACAAATATCAACTTCAATGCCCACCTTAATTCTCGTTTGACAAGTAATATGTCGTAGAGGCAAAACCAGATTTGTATGAAGGAAGTCGTACATATGTACATGTATTATACACAGATAGCTTTCTTCTATTGTTGCGAAGATCCACGCAAGTTTACTGACCTAATGTGTACGGAATTTTTAATCGAAGCCAGTGATTCTCAAGTGTGTGCACAATAAAGTTCAATGTCGACGGCTGATTGACGGAATGTGCAACGTAATGGGTTGTAAACAACGAAAGTCCATATAATGATTAAGATGATGATGACGAGGAAGTAAACAGAACGATAAAATATGTCCAAGTGCAGCAGGTTTCGTTCGTTTTAGACAATACTTCAAACCCCAATCAGCTCGATCTTACATGTCTGTATATTAATTGAATGTTATTTGAAAGTAGTGTCCTTCTGTACTTACTTTATAAATTAAGGCGTAGATATGTATAATTAAAATATAATTTATTTGAGTTTTAAATTGTCGTCATAAAATAAATATGTGGTTTTTCCGTAATGGGTTTGATACAGTTTAAAAGTTTAATGTTTTAGCTTAACTCATACATATTATGTATGATGTGTGTACTTGTGAACCTCTTTAAATCATTTCCGTTAAATTATGTATGAAGATTTTAACTTCGTTTAGAAATTTTCATGTTAATATGTGGTCTTTACTTTTAACGCATCGACCCTGTTCTATTATATAATAAACATAAAATATAATAACACAGATTACCTAAACAAAATCTGCTTTAGGTCATCGACTTTAGAGAGTCTTTAATTAATATTATGTATTAGATGTATTATGAGCATTTATAGGAATTGTAAATATGTAGGTTTTTGGGCTATTTTTTCTATTATTCTGTACATTAACATTAGAATAATATAATACTATGATTACTAACAAAATTAAATTAAAATTGTAAAATAGGAAATGATCAGTAGATCAGTAGCTATTAAAATAGATATAAGATGTATTGTGAATATAATTCGGTAGTACTAAAAAGCATTTAAAAATCAAATAAAATACAATAATTGATAAACAAGTCAATGAAAAATGTTATAGTTTAAACTAGCCAATTATTTTTAATTGGCAGTTTAATTTTTGTACTAAAACTTCATGTACATACATATATAAAATGAATGTCTATAAATAGGCGTCGACACTGATTTTTATTCGTTTTTTATTACTAAAAACCTACATATGTATTAAAAAAAATCAACTATCGACCTTGATCTGATCAATATTGTATTTAAGAATGTTTTTGTTGTGAAATTAAAGTTTGAATCAAGTATATTCAGGATAATAATCTGATTATCTTTTATATGTATTTATTTTTACATACATACATACCAGGAAGGCCTAACAGGTAAACCCAAATATTGATGAAATAAAACTTTAAAAAAAGATATCTTAGTAGCCAACACCTATTTATTTAAGGGTCAGGTTGGGTTAGATTAAGTTAGGGTTAGCCCTATAAAAAACAAAAATCATAATAAACAGGTCGTTTTTGACTGATCCAAAGGTAGATCGCATGTCTTAACATGCGATACTAAAGTACTTAGTAGACCGCATACTAAAGTGGCACCGAATTTTAACTATATATAGTTTGCAAAAACGAACAAAAAAGTCTTTAAATAGTTTGCAAAAACGAACGACAAATGTTTGAGCATTGCTGATTTGTTCAAACGAGCAACGCACACGAAACGAAAGCTTAAATTATACTAATATATTCAATAGGAAAACAAGTTCGAATGTATGAGGAAGTCCAGATACAGTTCAAGGAAATGTTCTGAAAACATTGGTCAACTTTTTGAATATTAATTAATCGTGTGAGTGTGTTTAACACGCGTGCTGTATGAAAAAAACTGGCAAAACATTACAAGGATTGGCAAAAAAGTCGAAAATTAGATAGGACTGAATGAATATTTAAATTTGCGAAATTAATCGACGAAAAAAATCATCGCGTGTGGTAAAAAGTGGTATTAATTGACATTGCTTTTGTCGTAAGAAGTTGATTTGATAAAAAAAACCTCACTGCAATGCCAATGTCAATTTCTGTCTGATTTTACACAACATACCAAATCATTTTTATGTAATAGGTTTAAGCAAAGCAAAAAATATATTATTTGATTTTTTTTTTTGGTTGAATTTTTGAAGTTGAGTTTAAATCGTAATAAACAGGAAGTGTAATAATATTAGAATCGTTTTGAAAAAATTGTAAAAATTTGACCGTGAGATTACTGAATATGTAATCAGTGTGTGTAGGATTTCATCCCTTTTAAATTACGCATATATAATTTTAATAGTAAAAGAAATTTAATTCAATCTGATGAATGAATCATTTCTTGATATACAGATAAATGACGTAATATTTTTTTATATTTTTAAAATTATACATATTTCGTTGTCGGGTTAGTATTAATTTTGGTATTAATACTGATCGGTGATTAAAACGCTGATCAAATAAAAACGCGCAATTTGTGTGTTGAATGAATGATTTCATAAAATATTTGTTTATCGTTTCTGGTCTTTTAGTTATGTTTTTATTATTATTTTTTAATAAAAAAAATCAATACGCTTTAAGTTTCGGTAACATGATTTTTAATTAAAATCTATATATTTCGTTGAAATAAAATTCAATCAAGTTACACTTTTAATCTTGACAAGATTCGTTTCGGTTTTTACCCGTTGACTTTATTTTTAATTGCATACTAAATTATGTCTTATAATAACTCTATAATATTATTACAATATAATTCAATGCAAGGTCTTTAATAATATTATTATATGTATAATAAAATAAAATGTATGTATAATAAAATATATTATCAGGAAGCCTAACAGTTGAACCCCAATGCTCCTTTCTGGACATTTAGCTACAAATATGGATTTAGACTTATACATCATTTTTTTACATATTGTACACAAATCAAATTCAGATATTTGTGACATAGCGGGTAGAATGGTTTGTGCCAATTTAATGGAGGAACCGTTTCAACAATGAAATCAGATAAATTGGCAAACTCTTATAGAAAACGATCGACTTAGAGTCACAAATATTCAAGTCTGACCAGCAGCATTGAAGATTAGCACGGGATCGAACCTGGAATCCTCTCGGTGCTAAACATAAACACAACCACCGAGCCATACTGCTGGCTCGAATAATATGTATTTTAATAAAATAAAAAAAAAACAAGTACTATGTATTGTAATAAAATAAATAAACATCATTTCCTGTTTTTGACTATTCGGTTCTTTTGAGAGTATTATTTTTAAATAAAATCAACATCCCTGTTGGCAGCTAAATAATATCTTGCTTAGATATAAATATACTAGACTTACATTCGACCTATAAACATGCATAGTACAAGCAAGTGTATCTCACACACTTCAATAAAATATATAATTGAGAAGATTATAAAAATCAGTAGCGGGTAGGATGGTTTTTGACAATTTGATGAAGGAACCGTTTCAACTATGAAATCAGATAAATTGGCAAACTCTAATAGGAAACGATCGACATAGAGTCACAAATATTAAAGTCTGACAGCAGCATTGAAGATTAGCACGGCATCGAACCCGGAAGCCTCTCGGTTCTAAACATAAATACAACCACCGAGTCATACTTCTGACTATAGCTTATGTGTACATCTAATCTAAAACCGAGTTTTTCTTGTTCATTGATAGTTTTTGTTGAAAATCCAAATTCACATCAGTTCTTCAGGTTACTCCAGAATTATTAAGACTTTTTGATTGGTTGTAAGTTTTTTTCCAAAGATCAATAAGTTTTACTTAATTAAACCAGCGATTTATATACAGAACTTTCACGACATAAAAAAATATATAAAGATTGATATCTCTTCTCGGACCCCTCCGAAATCTTTGGACCACTGGTTAAAAACCTCTGTTGTTTAACGGTTCAATCCGGCTAAATTCGAATAAACACAAGTATTTAGCGCAAAATAATTTATAAATTACACGCATAATGAAATATTTAAATTTTTGGCATATTAATATTCAACTTTCGCGAACATTATTCAGGCTCTATTACCCACCGATTGAATCGTTCAAATCCGCCAAAATAAAATACCTAAAAGACGACCTCGAAAAGATTATCGCCAAAATCTGAATAAACGCACGGTAACGCATTGTTTACACTATACAAACGATCGTTTTGATTTTAAAATATACAGTGTAAATTTTTAATAAATAAACACGCGTGAAAGTGAGACCGGTTTCGTACTAATAACTAACAACGCGTTTCTCTAATTATTTCCTAATGAAAAAAATCATGGAAAAAAATCGTATCATTCGAGATCAAGTGTACGTGCTTTTACCCACTACAAAGAATACATTAGTTAATCAAATTAGGGCTTAGTCTTTTTTTTATTTTTATTTATCTAACACACATACGTATGTTGCAAGACTGAAAATAATAAATTCTATCCGGTATTTGTCTCCTCGCCCGATTCGAGATCGAGTTTATTGTGTTTGAAGATTAAGCAGTGGATTAGGAAGAAACACATTTGCAGTATGTTTGTATGTAGGTTGAGCTAATCCATGGTTAGCCTCGATCCATTACGCGACGAAGGCTGTTCGCTAATTCCGAAAACAATTAAACCACCTTTATATTGTATTAAATGGGGTCTTATGTGGTTGAGACATCCCATCATTTTGAATGCACGTTAATTAATCGGCTAAAATTATTCAATCAAATTCAGTTCGATTCAATGCGGTACATATTATATTGCGTTTCATTACTATAAATTGACATTGTAATTTTTCGATACGTAATTATGTTCATTTTATTTGTTTTTTTTAATCATACATACATATAATGATCAAAAGCAAATAATTACATTTATAATTAACAGATAAAGGCAAATTATATCATATATTTAATGGTCGCAATATGTATTATATATGGGTCTACGTGACGAGACAGAATGTTAAATTACAGAAAACACAAATATCGGAAGGCAAAAATCGAAAATCGAAAGATCTTAAGTCGAAAGATCAAAAAAAAATGGTGCATAGTAAACGGAACATACTCACGTATATACTCACTTAATTTGCGCGAGCAGGATACAACAGGAATAAGAGGAACATGCTTTTCCTCCCGTATTCTGCGCGTGCACATTAATACGGGAGGAAAAGCCTGTTCCTCTGGTTCCTGTTGTATCCTGCTTGCGCAAATTAAGTGAGTATGTACCGTTTACCATGCACCATTTTTTTTTTGATCTTTCGACTTAAGATCTTTTGATTTTCGATCTTTGCCTTCCGATATTTGCGTTTTCTGTAATTTTACATTCTGTCTCGTCACGGAGACCGATTATATATGTATATATGTATGTATTAGTCAGCACTATGACTCGGTGGTTGCGTTTAAGTTTAGCACCGAGAGGCTACCGGGTTCGATCCCGTGCTAATCTTCAATGCTGTTGGTCAGATTTGAATATTTGTGACTCTAAGTCGATCGTTTCCTATTAGAGTTTGCTAATTTATCTGATTTCATTGTTGAAACGGTTCCTCCATTAAATTGGCACAAACCATTCTACCAGCTATGTCACAAATATCTGAATTTGATTTGTGTACAATATGTAAAAATTTATGATTAATTAATTGTTAATGCCGTGTTCTTCATAATCTCGAAATACAGCGATTTATATAATAAAAATGCTGCAATGTTTTTAATTAATTGTCTAGGAAGGCGCATTGAGGATAAGGCCTTTTCTGGTATATATTGTAAAATATCATTGTAAAATAAAATAAAAATAACATAGTATGCATATTATGTTGTCAAATATTAAGTCTTAGCTTAATGTTCTTATTCAGGATTCATAATAGAACTATTTTTAATTTTATTTTACGCATTTAAAAACTTCATTCTAAGGATGACTTGAATATGACTGGCAAATGGGTCCATAAAACAAACAAAAAAATGCGGTATATTTGGTTTATAATCTATAGTTTTGTCTAAGATTAAAACTTTAATCAAACTGAAGATTTAAAACCAATCAAAAATTTTAATAGAATAGCAAAGTAAGTAGGTACTCAAAATTTGAGCGAATTATCTCATCAGATTTATAATCATATTTGGTACATACATACGTACATATATTAAATTATAAATGTGCATAATTTTATCACATTATCAGTAATATTTCAATGCCATCAAAACGTCAGAGTGGTTTTAAAAAAAAAATATATAATACAAATACAATAAATAAAGTGCTTTTGAGGAAGAGCTATGCGTAGTGATGTTTCTTAATTAACAATATTAAATTTTCTATAGTACATATAATTGACATTCTGATTTCCTACACAATTCCATTGACGGCACGCGTTTTCTCAATTAATAACATGTTTTTTTTTTTTATTATGTTTGCGTTAAATGTGTTCAGCTGCAATGGTTGCGTGAAAAGAGTCATTTTTCACATAATCAGATATGAAAGTTATTGTTTTATTCATACTCACACCGAAAAAACAACGCTAGCAATTAAATTTGTTTCCGATTGATATATTAGCACTTTATGTGAGGGTATTGTTATTAGATTAATGGCTATAATTATCTAAATATAACGAGGGAAAAGATTTTCTACATAATTGATTCACACTGCCCATCAATTTTTATATAACATGTACTTTTTTACATACGTCTAAAAATTACATGCTATTTCATATATAAAATACGTATAATTTGTGGATATGTGTGTATAACGTTTTATAAAATTGATTTCGCTTATAAAAATAAATAAATGATTGCAAACAAAAAATTTCTATAGTATAGAAAGTGATCGTAAAATTTGACATTTAGCTTAAAAACTTATTATAAAGACTTTACGCTTATATTTGCATGCGATTTTATTTCAACTTCATGTGACCATTTTATAATATATGTCAATAATAATAATACGAGTTGCCACATTTTCTCGTTTTCCTTCGGTCACGTATCAAGCATTGCTTAAGATTTTCCGCAATTTTCCCAACGAAGCCATTATAATCGATACAATTTGAATAACAATATAAACAACTTGCTAGTACTTTGAACACAATACAATCGCAACACTGTTTTCCATATTATTACATACATATTACATTACAATATCAGAAAAAAATAAAATAAATAAGAACAAAGTAGTATTTACCTATGTATTATATTTACATACTTTGTATAACATTTTAAAACAAGAAAGAAAGAACTTTCTTAGTCTAATTTTGAATTCCATACAATACAGACAATCCCTAATTTTATTTTGACAATTTTTTTAAATATTATTTATGTTATTAAATAAACAAGAATTGCTTCAGTATAAAATGAACATAAATTATATGAAAGATTAAAAAAAATCATCGCAAATTTGCAATATGAAAATGATATCTACGTAATATGAGTGGGTCTTCAAATGCTTCCATTTAGCATTTTCAAATCAGGTTTGAAAGCAATTTACATACGAATATCGATCTCCAATAAATTAAAACGCATTTTAAATGCAATACCTAACACATTTTAATCATAATCTTGCATAATCAATGCGTACTAGCGTCTCAAAACGTCATCGTTAATTTGCAATAAGAAAGTGATACATTCAGCATATATCGATTTCAAATAAAATATTTATTCTTATTCACTATCCAAATCCAATGACGTAAGAAAGTAAATATACAACATCACCTTAATTAAATAAACACATATTAATATAAATAAATACTCGAATAATCCTTTCAAATAGAGACCGACCCCGAACTTTACATCATAATCTTTCCGCCTTCCGTCTTCAATTCAATTGTTAAGTCATAAATTATTATTTACAACATTGCGCAACGTGAAATGTAGCCTCTAATTAAATAAATGAATTGAATTGCAGATCACTTCAGTTAATTAAATGAAAATTTTCACCGTATTAAATTGCAAAATGAACATTTAACGAGTCAATGAAAGCTCTAATCAATCGCATTTATTACATATGTATGTAATGAATATTATTAAAATTTAAAATTGACTTTAGATCGTCAACTTTAAAGAGGTTTTGGTAATATAATATATATGAAACGTTTTATAAACATTTGTAAAAAAAATCTAAATAGGTTTTTCAACCTTTTTTCTATTATACATAAAAATAAGGTACATAATTCTATAATAACCAGCAGAATATACTAGTGGTTAACATATGATGCTTTAAACAAAGTGAAATCCCACTGGTTTCTTCTAACTCCAGATTTGTGACTCCGGGTCGATCGCTTCCTATTAGAGTTTGCCAATTTGTCTGATTTTCATTGAAACGGTTCCAACAAATTGGCAACCTTATCAATTTTCTCGCAAATATCGAGTAAACACAGATTACCTAAACACAATCTGCTTTAGGTCATCGACTTGATAAAAAAAATATGTGACCCAAGAAAAAAAAAATCGAACTAGGGCTCGGAAAAGAGGCAAAATTAGCTTTCATTTTTTAGCTCAACTTAAGGCTACTTTATCTTTTCAGCTAAAAATATCTAAAAGATCACTTTGGAAATTGCTACATATGCACATAAATTTATATAAAGAACGACCACTCGTATTTGAGATAAATTTTATTTATCGTGGCCAATAAACAACACCAAAACGAGTTAGCTAAAAAATGCACGTAACGTAGCTTTTACGAGTACATACATACTATATATAATGTAATAACGACGTAAAAACCGGACTTCCGTCGAACGTCCGCTTTGTATTATATTATATTATATTATAATAAAGCATACGAAACGATCTCCTTATCGAGATGTACGTGCATACATTCATTTAGCATAAATAATACACGGCGATCAATCTAAATCGTATTAATTATAAATCAACGTGAATGGCTTTCGTCCGATTTTTATTATATTATAATTATTATTAACGATCACTTTTCACTTCCCGATCTCAAAACGAGTGTCGCATTCGTTTCCGTCAATTACAAATACATATATTATATTAATAATCATAACGGGTGCACTTTTTGGAACTTATGTAAATTTTAAAAAAGAAAACGTCTACTGGCCAAGGTAATCTGCATACTCTTAACGTGCAAGTGAACAAGTAAATGATAGTGAGACATTTTAATATATATATTCATATGTATAATTTCGCATGTATGTGTTTATTTTCGCTTTGATGAGCGCGAAAATTCACATTAACCTAAAAATTCATATTGATCGAATGTTTGCAATTATTTTTAATCAATTATATTCCGCCTTTTTATAAATATTCAAAATGAAATGTATGTTTCTGTGAAAAATATGTATTTTGACTACATAACTTTACATAAAAATATTATAAAGTAAAGATTTTCCGTTATAAAAATTTAAAGCAGTTTTCAATTAAAAACCACCAAATTTCGTAAAATATCTCAAGATACATTAACCTTTGAACGACGGAGCGTTGAGATCGAACGAGTGTCCTGAAACGGGGTCGAGTAAGACCCCAGTATTTTTAATCAAAATACAGCTTTTCTCAATACAAATGGCTTCAATGTATATCTTATTAATCATTTTATACATCAACATAAAAAAGTTTTAGTCCTATAGCATGTTTTTGACTATTTTTGTATCAAAAAATAACGACAACCATCGACATGCAAACGCACATATGTACATAAGTAAGGCCAACAGGCGACTGCATGACTCGATAGCCACGCGCCAAAGGCGACGAAAGCAATAGCTCACGAAAATATAAATTTATTGTATTTCATTCTAGGAATACAAGAAATATAGGGTGTATAGCTTTGAAAACCACATAGTTATTATGAAAAATGTAAAAATTGGGGTACTTGCATACCCCACTTTGGTGAGGGAAGGTTAAAGACTATTTATTTTATTTATATATTTATACCAGAAAGGCCTAACATGTAAACCCAATGCGTCTTCCTGGCCAATTACAATAAAAGAGTAATAATCATTTAATAAATGAGAAAAAAACACATGTTCATACATACAAACACATATGAACATACACACATACATATATACACATATGTATATACATATAAAAACATAAACACACAGATGTACATTTTTATCCATGCAGTGAATGCACATTATATACTAAATAATAAAATTACAAAATGAAAACAACATAAATAATATTAAAAAAAATAAGTTAAATATGCAGCTAGGAGCCATTCAGAATTACAAAATTAAAATAATATAAAATTATTCCGAATTTTCCACCTTAATGATAAGACATTTCTGTTGAAATCTTTATTTATAATAATTATATAAAAAATGTGAAATTAAATCAATTTGGAATTTTTAATGTAAAGACTGAAATAATTTTATCGATACGAAAAAAAATACAACGAATTTCGAATCAAATCCCATACAAAGTACGTTTAATCCGCCTTTTTTTCTAAAATTATAGGTTTAGTCTTAAATTATCATATTGTATAACATTTCTGCATGCTGCTGTATAAAATGAAATCAATTTAGATTTTTTTCAATAAAATCAAATTATTCCGATCCTAAAAATAAGTTGTGCAACTACATATGTAATTTTGATCGAATTTTCACTCACATTTTATAAGATCTTCGCTAAATTTTAAATCGAATAATAATTAACATATATTACTACATAATTTTGAACGAAATCAAATTAGGCCACATAAAACTAAATGATAAACATACATAATTAAGCCTAAAATGACAATTAATAAATCATTAAGTCATTCGCAACGATAATTAACGGCGGATTCGTGCGTATTAGTATGGCTAATAAAATCCGAATTGCCATTCGAATTTTAATGTCGTTCATAAATTCGGATTATTAGTGTATATGTCCATTTTTTAGAAAGTGAATTAGAACAAGATTTGTGTTGGTTTTTTTTTTTTTTTTCACTTTTTCATTCGAATTCAACACATAGAAAGGCAGTTCGATCTACATTATTATCAATCAGTAAACTTTAAGTGAATGCTCTCCAAAAATGATATAACACTTACTGAAACTAGTTTAAGATACTTATTTAAGGTGGAAAAAAGCATGAGGAAGTGATCGACATTTTGCAACTAAATCAATTCCCAACTTCTACCATATTATTTCTTATACGCATGCATTTATATAAAAAGCGAGTAATACAGAGCGGCCGTCTTTCACTATTCGAAAATTTATTTACCGACATATTTGTATTGATTTGTTGTTATTATTTCCCCTTAGAGAGAGAGGCCTATGTGGATTTCTTCGGCGATAAATCACACTTGAAATGTATTTCGAAATTGAAGATATATTTATTTTTTAGCCGGTGCATTTTTGCTTTCGTAACTTTCACTGACCGTGAATACGTTGCGCAACATTTGAGTCATCGTTGCAAATTATATTGTACACTACAAATTGAAAATTTGTATCGTATAGTTCCAGAACACGGTCTCCGTTTACGACACCCACATTTCGATTATCCGTGTCGTAGTCAAGTCTGTGGAATTTACGACGATGCATAAAGGTCTCTGTGCCAACCGATAAAACGTATTCAATCAACATTTAATAGTATTTATTGCACGTACATGCATTTGAAATTAACTAAAACATATTATTAAAATGATATTTAATACGAATTTAAAGAAATATCATCTAAAATATGCGTATGGGAGACAACATCAAGAATTTTGCTGATGAAAGCTGCATACATAATGTAATTAATTAAATATTTAGATGGGTCGATGGGTCGATGGGATAATTTAAATACATCGGTTTTAAAACAGAATTTAATACAACATAAAATATATGCATTTGAGTCACTCTACATTGTATGACGTGAATAGTGTGTAATTTGAGCGAATTTTCATATGCGTAACGACTAATTACATTTTTGTTATGAACTTTTTCAATTAAATCGCACTATATTAATCATAACATATTTTAAACGCAATTTTTTATCTAAACCAATTAAAATATTGTGTAATATATACCTTCGAAAGTCTTAAACTTCCACGAAAGTTTGCGTAGTAAAAAAATTGCTTCGAATAAATCCTTTTCGAATTTAAAGCTATCAAATATACAAATTTAAATGAAAAGAAACCAATTTGAAAGTTAATTAATACACAATTTAGCATACAAATTAATTAAAATATTGCGTAATAGTAGTCATCGAATGTTTACAAAACCAAATCGAAATCGAGCGTGAAGTAGTCAAATTTAAATAAATATTGATCTAGAAATCATCAAAATAAATAAATGAGCAAAACGTGACTGTAGAGTATATACATATGTACATATATTACATAATATTAATTTTAAATATTACATAAAATATGCGTACAATAGATGCAAACCACCAACGAAAGTACTGTGCATAATATGCAATTAGTGTCCAATTAACCCTTGAGTACACACATTTCGTATTCAAATTTCCAGCAATTAACACACGGCTACCACTTTGAATATGATTGAATCGTATTCTAGACACGATAGTCAATACAGATAAATCAACATAATGAATAAAACATGCGTGCAAGACACTCTAAACATCATCGGAAGCTCGCAATATGAAAGTGCTACGTAATACGTACGCTACGTATGTAGTATGCTCTCATACATCGTTATGGTAATAATGCGAACGCACAATTAAGTAGAGAGTTGAGTGCATGTAATTAAACTGTGTCAAATGTATAATATACAATACTGAAAGGGAAGATGAATCATTATAAATACTTCATTGTCTGTTCTCATATTATTATAATGAAGAAAAAAATTCGGCAAGTTCACAAACGGTCACGTTCAATGACTCTACAAACATATTTGTATACAGATCCGTATATAATATGATAACTTTCGAAACGTGCAAATCAATATAACGCTTTGGTGAATCATAGTGATTGATGATCGACAGGTGAGACCGTAGTGTACCGAAATTTTATCTCTGCAAAAAATTGCTCATTGAAAGTTGTTCGCTCCATTAAGTAGTGGTTTAGAACTTTTTTTGGTTCTTGCGCGTCTTGGGAGATCAATTCTGCAAATTTTTCTCATCTCTGCAGTTGGATTTAAGTTAAAAATAAAAATCTTGAGACATTGCGGAGTGTCTTTTGTACCCTCGATGGTGCTTCTGTTCACTACTAATTAACCTTTGAAGTTTCCCGAGTTTGAACGAACCGGTGTCGAGTAAGACCCCAGTAGTTTTTAATCAAAATACAGCTTTTCTCAATACAAATGGGTTCAATATATATCTTATTAATCATTTTATACATCAACATAAAAAAGTTTTAATCCTATAGCATGTTTTTGACTATTTTTGTATTAAAAAATAACGACAAGCATCAGCACGCAAACGCTCATAGGTAAAGCCAATAGGCGACTGCATGACTCAATAGCCACGCGCCAAAAGCGACGAAAACAATAGCTTACGAAAATATAGCTGTCTCTTTCTCTCGCATTGATTCATTGATCAACAAGAATATGCAAGCGAACAGTCAAAAACATGACTTTTCGCTACCGCCTTTAAATCATACTTTGGAACGTAGAAGAGTATAAATGTATTTTTTTACCCCTTTTCTAAATCATACAAAATCTGTTAAAATAAATTTCTTGTAGTTCATTCTAGAAATACAAGAAATATAGAGTGTATAGCTTTAAAAACCACATAGTTATTACGTAAAACGTAAAAATGGGGCACTTGCATACCCCACTTTGGTGAGGGAGGGTTAATACTACATTAAGTTAATTGGTAGTAATGAACTATTTCAATTCAAATGGTTAATTACTTAAGTGTTCAATCTATAATATTAGAAAAATCAACTGTGTATTTACACATTACAGAAGTAGAACTTACTTAGACAAAAGTACATCAGTGTTCGCCAAGTAAGCTGATTTTAATAAACAAACAAAACGAAGTACGAAAAGGGAATTAAATTTTTTTCTATTTTTCCGTGCGTACATTTGAAATTTATAGCCAGCAGTATGGCTTGGTAGTTGCGTTTATTTTTAGCACCGAGAGATTACTGGGTTGGATCCCGTGTTAATTTTTAATACTGGTGGTTAGATTTGGATATTTGTGACTCCAAGTCGATCGTTTCTTATCAGAGTTTGCCAATTTATCTGATTGGATTGTTGAGACGGTTCGTACATCAAATTGGAAAAAATCATCCTACCCGCTATGTCACAAATATTACAAATTATGTACAAGTCTAAATCCATAGATATGGATTGATTAATTAATTAATTAATAGTTTATTTTGTGTTCTTCAGTCATTCGAAATACATCGATTTATTTAATAAAAATGCTGCAATGTTTGTAATTAATTGTTTAGGAAGGCGCATTGGAGTCTACCTGTTAGGCCTCCCTGTTATATATCTATGTAAAATAAAAATAAAAATATATACATACATATATATATATATATATATATATATATATATATATATATATATATATATATATATATATATATATATATATATATATATATATATATATATATATATTATGAATGTATGTCACAAATATCTGAATTTGATATATGTACATATGTACAATATGAAAAAAATTATGGACAAGTCTAAATCCATAGATATCTCTATGGATTGATTAATTAATTAATTAATAGTTTATTTTGTGTTCTTCAGCCTTTCGAAATACAGCGATTTATTTAATCAAAATCTGCAATGTTTGTAATTAATTGTTTAGGAAGGCGCATTGGAGTCTACCTGTTAAGCATTCCTGGTATATATCTATGTAAAATAAAATGCAATATTTTACATTGAAAGCCCCTGTCAACACAAAATACATATGTACTTCTCGAGTTGAGAATCCCTGCAGCAAAAAATCGTTGCAGAAATGAATACTGCGTATGAAAAATTGTATACGAGATCGTTCAAATTGATAAATTTGTGTATATATTCTATGATGTGTTCGTTCATTACTCAAGTTTCATTTTACGATCGAAATGGGGAATTTTCTCATGTGAATTTGTGTAAAGATGGCCTATCCGCCAGTGGGCGATAAATTCGCATTTTTGAATAGTGGCTCTTATAAAACGAAAATGGCAATCCACAGACCGCATCTCTTGCGCACTATTATTCTCATAATATAATATAATAATAACAGTGAAAAATTGAGGTATTGCCGTGACCTGATGACCGGCAGAAGCGATGAAACGGCGTGCAAAATCCCGAGTAAAATGTTTTATTTATTTTTTTACACTTTAAATATGAAAGTGTTTATATTTTATATGCCATTCAAGTTCAATGAAACACGTATGAAAAGATTCTAGAATTAAATTTAATATTGCAAATTCGTACGCGTATCTGAGGATCAATTTCAAACTGCAAGACGAACGACCGATGAAATTTGACCTTCTGAGATATACAATAAATGTCAATTTAAAATGCAGATAGTGAATTTAAATAGCAGTCAAACAGTTTTAAAGTGAAAGGGGTGGATCGAAGATGACAATAAAAAAATACGAAAATTAAAATAAATTATTGGTATTTAAATTTTAACGACTTTTCATCGAAGAGAGTCAACATTAAAAAAAAGAAATAAACCAAATGGTCCTCAATTAATAATCCTCATTAGGCTGTTTTTAAATGCGAATATCTTTGGCTTAATGTTTAAACCAATTTCATTACAATAATGTGAGAATAATCGGCATTTGAAGTTTAGAAAATCATCTTTGACGGATTGTCATTTTTTCAACTTCGCCGATCGCCTTAACAACCATATACATATATAATTTAAAAATGAGTACAAAATATAATGAAATTTGAATCAATTTTAAATGAAAGTTGAAACCAATCTAATAAAAAGAACGTTTTGTATATTGTTAGAGTACTATATTGATGTATGAAATGAATTGTAAACAAAAAAATAAGCGTTCAAGTTTGTTTGAATTATTTTTAAATTAATATAATTCAATTAAATGAAAGTAACAGTGTATATATAGTATATCCATACCTATGTAGATACATCGAGAGCAATTAAATTTAATTAAAAATAAAAACAATAAACGTGGGAGCAGATGATCTCAAAGCCGTCGCGATAACGATCAATATGATTTCCCTTTCACCCAACAATTATTACTATGTATAATACAATACTTTTGTCGAACTCGCTATTTCTAAACACACATTTTATCCTACGCCAGACATCTTCAGAATAGATTCATGACTTACAAAACATCACAAAATGCAACAATAATACGTAAAATTGCAATTGTCAAACACATGTGTGTGTGTGTGTATCATATGTATATTTGTGCGAATACTTTTTTGTATGATCCTTACCTTATAACTATGCACGACACTGCACTGCACAAAAAAATTCAAGTCACAAGTTCACACTTTCGTAAGAATGCCACCGGTTTGTGTGTCCTGTTAACTTCGCGGTTAAATTTAACTGCACGGTTAGAGCTGCGCGCCGACCAGTCGCGACTAAACGTTTTTCACACGCGCTTTGCTACTTTATAGCGAAACCGGGTGAGAGGTGGCTATATATATATATATTTTTAACTCCCCCTCCCCCCCACCTTCTCTTTTCGTATTATGTGGGTGATTCTGTTTCGGCTAGAATTACGTGGTGTAGACCGCATGTGGTTTAAATGTGGCAAGGACGAATGGCGTCCTTGCCATTAGCTGGTATGGTTTTGAATTGATTATTTAGCGTATTGTTTAATACAAAATTTGTGCATTTGTGTGTTCTATTAATAATAAATTGATAAAATAATCAAGTTTAATTAAAATAAAATTTATTTCATAATACTGATTTTTTTTATAAGATTATTACTTTCAGTTGTTGCATGTACTACAAGTATACATAGAATAGTGTTAGAGTTGGTAAAATATTTTTTTCATATTAATTGTAGTATTTATAAAGTGACCTTTCATTATTAACCTATGTATGTATGCTTCACCTGTATGGAATAACGCCTCGAATACATACCTTTCCACGCTCCAAATAATACAAAATAAAATTTATAATACAACCATATATACTAACTTGAAAAAAATGCATGCTATAAATAATATTCCTTTTGTTACATACATTACTAACAAACTAACCAGTAGATTCGTTGACAGAATCACTAATAACCATACTAACACATTTGTGAAGAGTCTCGGTGATTACAACAAAATGTCTATACCCTTCTGATATAAAAACAGATTACCTAAACACAATCTGCTTTAGGTCGTCGACTTTAGAGTCTTTAATTAATATTATGTATTAGATGTATAATGAGCGTTTATAATAATTGCAAATAGGTTTTTGAGCTCTTTTTCCTATTATGCTGTACATTAACATTATAATAATATAATACTATGACTACTAATAAAATTGATGATGAGAGAAAACAGTCAGTTTTTCGCCATAGCTCATGGAAATACCTGCAATTTAACGATTTTATTATTTATGTCATTTAAATTCATGATTTCTATAAAGAAATGATTGAATTTTAATTTATTACTGGATATACTCCAATAAAATTGGAAACTATAGATGAGACATACCTAAATACTATTAATTAAAAAAAATAGTAAAAAGGAGTCGGAGGCGGTGGATTTTTTTGCGACTCTGTCTCCGACTCCGCTTGAAATGCTCCAACTACACGACTCCGACTCCAATTCCACAGCCCTGCTTAGGACCACTGAATTTCGTATTCATGATATTCTAACGAAATTTTCTGAAAAAAGTTATTTTGTTTACTATATTTTTTATAAATTCAACTCGCCTAAGTAACGCCGTGTAATTCGACTACCTTCTCCTTAGCAGGAGGTAGTAGAAGTACTAGTACATATATATTATATATATTAGGACCTACTACATATATATAATAAAAAGGTGATTTTTTTTTTGTCCTCTATGCAGTTAGTCTCAGTTTATATTTCACAGTGAATTTATATTCTCCAGTTAAATTATACTTTTAATAGTAGAAGCATTCTTTCGCCAACTCAGTCGGTGAAAGAATATCATACAAATCAGGACATTGAAAACATGCTGTTAACTTGGATGCTACTCAGATAATAACAGCACCAATTGAAAGAAAGAACTGATGACTGTGCATTTATGAAATAAAATATGAAATTTCATTCAGGATTCAAACTTTCTCCATATAAAGCTGTATTTGGACAAACTGTAATTAAACATTTATATACTGCAGAAGATGTCTAAAAAATTTTATCATAGGTAAAAGAAGAAGACATAACATTAATAGAAGTATTAGAAGTTAATATTAAGTATTCGGAATATGAATTCCCTAAAACGCAAGTGGGAGTATACTTTCACAGCTAGTATAAAATCACTGAAACATACATATACAAGATATGAATATGTAATATCACTTTTTACCGGGAAATTCGACTACCTTCTACTATGCGGTGTCACGACAACTGGCTCACGGACCTTTCACTAAACGGCGTTACGCGCACGAAATTTCACTCACGCGACAACTGGCTCAAGGGCATTACCGAAAGTATCAGTATTTGACCGAAAATCAGCCTTTAGAACTACCGGCACTACAAACTGAATAAATTCTTTTGAAAATCCGCAGATTAGTCAAAATGAGCCAGTTGTCACGTGAGTGAAATTTCGTCCGCGTAACGCCGTTAAGTAAAAGGTCCGTGAGCCAGTTGTCGCGGAACCCTACTATACATACATTGATATCTGTTTTTCTTATTGATATTTTATTTTATTTTACATTGTATGTAGATATATATCAGGAAGGCCTAATAGGTAAACTCAATGCGCCTTCTTAGACAATTAATTACAAACATTGCAGCATTTTTATAACACAAATCGCTGTATTTCAAAAAGCTGAAGAACACGAAATTAACAATAAATTAACTAATGAATTAATGCATAGAGACATCTATGGATTTAGATTAAGATGTTTGGGATACTTTTTGCCAATTTGATGGAGGAACCTTTTCAACAATGAAACCCGATAAATTGGCAAACTCTGATAGAAAACGATCGACTTAGAGTCACAAATATACAAGTCTAACCAGCAGCATTAAAGATTAGCACGGGATTGAGCCTGGTAACCTCTGGGTGTTAAAAATAAAGGCAACCACCTATTTTTGATACGAAAAATCTGTTTTTCTTAAATGAAAATCTACAGTTTTTACTATTTTATATACCTACAAACATACTATCTAATGGAAATCGAACTTTATTTTTTTTTTTAATCTTTTTCCAGATATTATCTCGTCCAAGAAAAACATTTGTCCGAGCTCATTTTGGCAGTGCTTATTATCAATAGCCTTCAAAATTAATAATGAGTGGATTTGTGAATTTTATTATAATAAGCAGATTTGTAGATTTTTGGCTTGTGGTATATACTTATTTTCAATTTTATTTTATGCAATTCGAGATTTTCTATTCGATATGATATCTTCATATATACATATTTGATATAATAACTATTTTATTCGGTCAAGGAAATATACTTGAATGTATTTAAAAATGTACATATAGTGTCCAGCAAAAAATAAATAAAAATACATATTAATTATGATTTTGGCATAGATCATTTAATAAGTTTAAATCCACAACTTTAGACTGTGTTTTATATATTTAAATAAAAATTTTCTTACAAAACGAACTCACATTGGGTCAAGGAGACTCGCCTATAAGATCCAAAGAATCCGGAAGTCACTTCCGGTATTCGCATTCTTTCTAAACTACACGCATGCATTTTATTTAGCACGTAAAGGTATCAAACCTACTTTCATACACTGCAAGCTTTTTATGCAAAACAAAAATACGATTGTTATTAAAGCCACACTTTCACCATACATTTGATACACGTCAAAAATCCCCAGACCTCTATACAGACACCCACACACACTCTAAAATCCGCCTTGCTAATTGTTTAAACTTATTTATTTTATTTATCTCTATTTTGTCTTTCGAGTGACAAAATTCGATGCACTATACTAAATTTGTCGCGTATACAATTTCTCCGATGTTGCATAAGTTGTCGAATGTGTCCATTTGGAAACCGCCAATACGTCTACATAAACACATAATATTCGTATAATAGACAAGTATGGCAAAGTTACAAAGGTGATCCGAGTATTGTTTATTTTATTTGTGAAGTGTGCCGAAAAAAATGCAATTATAATGGCTAAAAATGTGGAGCAACCGCATTGTAAAATCGATGCAAAAAATATGTTATATTCGTACATTTGCGACACGCTCGATCATTCCGCATACTATGTATATGTATACATATATGTATTTGTATGTATGCATGTATTAGTAGGGTAAATACCCGTCAAAATTGACGGAATGTAAAAAATAACGCAAAAAATTATTCAATCGGTCATTTTTGCCTGTTAACGAGTGGTCCTCAATTTAGATAAATTATTAACATATGTAAATATATAATTATGTATTTACATACATATATATTACATACATATGTATGTGTAATCTAGCTAGTAGATTTCCGGGAATTTTCGATCGAAGTTTAAAATATTCAAACACTTGTTATTAAACATCTTCATAAAATCCTTTTACAAAATAGAAAGATTTACATGTCCTATATTATAAAACGAACTCTTGTATATTTGTTAATTTTTTACGAAAAACCAACTAGACTAACAATTTTGACGAAATTTTTTAAAATACTCCTATTTCTGACCTAAAAACAAAAGTAAATTGGCCTCGACTGTGTTATAAATTAATATTTTTACATATGTACACGTAAATACAATATACCAGGAAGGCCTAACAGGTAAACCCCAATGCACCTTTCTAACACTTCTCCATCCAATGTTAGATCACCGGTGTCTGTTTGCATTCTATCTACTATTTACTCTTATATTACTCTTCAATTGCTTTCTTGATGTACACGGTCTAAAGATCTTTGCAGGTCTGCTAAATTTTCAGCGACTAGTGCCGTGTTATCAGCATATCTTATATTGGTGATTGTCTCGCCGCCCACCTTGGTATCCTCCGCTTCTTGAAGAGCATCGTGAAAGATGGATTCGGTGTAGATGTTAAAAAGAGTAGGTTATAGGGTGCATCCTTTCCTAACGCCCCGCTCTATAGGAATCTCATCAGTGAATTGATCATTCCATTGGATCCGTGTTGTTAAAGTGTGTGGAATCTATAGTCGACTTGGGTATCACTTTTGATCCTCAATTCACCATTCACAACCACATCAAGACAGTCACTGACGTTTCCTTTCGTCGACTTGGATTTTTCTTGAGATATGTATGCTCGGTTATTCTCCAACTCCTTGTCTTCTCGTTTGCTTTTCAACTCGCTTGTTAGAAGTAAGCTTGAGTATAATGCGATTGTGTGGAATCTGCATGAAGCAAATTACTCTCTTATGATTGAAAAAGTGCAAAAAGCATTTCTTCTTTTTCTCTATAAGAAAAAGTATGGGTAATACCCATATCTCTACCCTACTCCTTTCCTTTTGTGCATGCTTGGGTATAATTCCCTTGAACTTCAGAGAAACTTCTCATTAATTCGTTTCGTTCTCCAGCTACTGCGTGGTAATACGTCATGCCCGTTTTTGCTGGAACAGTTGGGACTTTATGTCCCTTATAACTATGTGCGTGGTAGACATCATCATTTGATGGTTGTACCTCCTGCTCACACAGTTCTTTTTCGAATGGCTCCTATTCCAAGAGCTATTCGACTTCTCAATGAAATCGTTGCTGCCGTGCCTGAATGCGATATTTTCCACCTAAGTGAGCGTAGATTATCGGATTTTATTATAACATATTTATCTGGTAACCTACGCTCATCATTATTTTCTTAATTTGAATGTGATGTATGTGTGGAATCTTATCCACTCTCTTCCATTTGGGCCTCCAACGGATGTTTTGTGTCTGTAGCTTGTTTTTATTTATCGGAAAAGGCTGCAGGTGCAAGACATTCCCTTCTTTTTACATAACTCCTTTACGTTTCACATGGCTTTCGTGTCAGTGGTCATTTTTTCTCTTATCCGATCGTTTTCATACTTTGCCATATTGCTCATTTTGGTCATCAATACACGTTAATGTATCGTCTGCCATTACGTTGGAGATAAAATATCGTATACAACGCGTTTTAAGCACGCGGAAAGTAAATCTCCCTGACGTTTAATAAGCGTTCGTCCCGTATCTTCCAACCTGTTCGCCTTGATATGGCGATATAAGATTTTAATTGTTTAAACGCCTATAATTCACTCTATATTATATGAAATTTGCTCTATTGGTTCTCGTTATCTCTAATATATATATATTTATAGTTTTAACTCTCATATGTATATATAAATTTCAAATTTGGCGTGTAGCTTCTTGTAGAGTAATACACGATATATATTTATTTATGGCCAAATGTGTCAAATCTGACATTTCACGGCTTAAAGTATATCTCTTCACGGAGTTTTATCTGCGAGATAAGTATTCAATAAGAAGTTATGTTGTATCTGATTGTTAATATGATTTATTACTTATTTTAATTGTAATTATTACTATAAAGTTTTTTTATGATTGTGTTTATACGCTGTATTTTTTTTTTTTTTTTCTTTTTTTGTTTTTGTAATTTTTTTATATCTTAACTTTTTGCTTTTGCTTTCTGTTCTATCTATTATTTTTTTTTCTCCCTCTCTTATTTTATTTTATTTTATTATGTAGGCCATTGTGGCGCATTAGGTTCTTCCTGTAATGCCACAATGGTCCAAAATGTTAAATAAATAAATAAATCATCGACTACTGCAGTCTGATTCCAATAAATATTTCGTAGCAATGTGACATCTCTGTCATTGATTGATAAAATAAAAATACAAAATTACTAGCTACATTGTTGAAAGAATTGTTTTTGTAATATTTTTATTTAATTAGTTGTTACGGAAATTGGATGACACCATCTTTATATGCATATATGTATTATGTATATAAATAAATAAATTCTCGTTTGCATATACATACATACATATACAATGTACATGTATGTTTTTTTTGCTATAAAAACCCTCAATTTTCAACTTAATACCATCAAATTTGATGTTATATACCTCGGAACGATAACTTATTACCCTAAATGAGTTTCAGAAGGGCTCGCAAACCAGGATCGAAGGACTCTCGTATAAAAACACAGTTTTGATATGTCGTGTGGGAAATTTAATGAAATGTTCGTTACTAAAAGATCAAAATTGATTACAAGAATCTAACCACGTGAACAGAAATATCACGTTTAAAAAAACCAAAAATGATTGTTAGCCAGCTGATGATTTTACATAAGCGGACTTTACATAAGATTACATGCATCGTTATGGCGTTTGAATTTGTTAAAGAAAAATCACGTCGAACGTGGTGTTCGATGAACTTGTCAGCAAAGGAAAAACTGGAAAAACCGGTCGCCGCGGGTGAAATTTTATCAAGAGCGACAATCCGTGAATGGGTGAAATCATATTGTCCAATTATTCAACGCAATATATACACACATTTATGTATATAATTTAATTTAATTTGATTTCCAAAAAAAAAAGCAATGCTTACATATTTTGTATTGTATTAAAAACAAAAATTAATTGCATTACATACAATTAATTAATTACATATTACATATGTATTTACGCAGGTAAGTAATTAACGTATGAAAAGTGTTGGTCGATTTCAAATACGATGTTGCGTTTAAAATATGGGCGTATTATTTGAAATACATATATTGAATGAGAGTGCGTAATTTACGCTGTTAATGACTACGATTTGTATTCTGCAGTAATCGTACTATTTTGAAATAATAAATCTATTTGCAATTATTATATTATACATAAATGGCCATTTTTCTAGTTATTTTTCCTATAATTCAATCGATTTAGACGGAGTGTTTTATTTTTATGTGTATTATTAGCAATTCATTCAAAAATATAATGGTTCTTTTTTATTCAATAATGCATGTATAAGTATGTGTTTTACATTAGCTAAATTAAATTTGGAAAAATGTCATCGTTAATCTTTTTTTTAAGTGAACGAATGTATGTGGCTTAATTTACTATTCGACATTACAGTTGCGGTCATTGATTTAATTTAATTTGGTATTATTTTAAATGCAAATATTTATTACTGTGTCTGTGGATTTTATTTGTGAAATAAAAATATTGTTATTTTTTTATATGGGTATTTATTTTATGCGTTTATTTTCAATTGTTAAAAATGGTTTTTCTCATTAACGGTTTTCTTATCATATTCATTTTGAAATTTTAATTATAATACCAGTTACTTTTTTAAAATTTTCTTCTTTTTAAAAAATATCTACGCCTTCTAAGATTAAACATGATAACAGATAAATATGTATGACATGAAAACCAGTATTTAAATAAACATTTTATTTTATTTTTATATTAATAAACATTTACGACAGTGTCTTTACAGGTTTTTCCAATATGACTCTATGGCCAGATAACACATAAATAGCAAACATTTGATATAAACATGCATTCATAAAAACACATTTAATTTCATTTCACAAACATTAAAATGCTACCCAAAAAATTTAAAGAAAAAAAACAATAAAAACCAAAAATTAAAATTTATGTATGTATGTATATAATTGAAAATGTTTGTATGTATATAAAAAAAAAACATTTCCAAATGTATACAAACATATAAAAAAAAATTATAGTATACATACATATATAAGATACCGAAATATATTTTTTATTTTTTTCTAACTAATAAATTCAAATTATTAAATGAAAATCATTTAATTTAATGTTAAACAGACTTATATGTATAATAAAATATTATATTCTAGTTGGTCCGCTGTAGGATGAGTAAAACGTACTTGCTGTCTCTTACACCGCCTCTCCACCAATAGAATTTTTGCAATAACCCAGCCAGCAGTATGGATTAATGGTTGCGTGTATATGTTTAGCACCAAGTGATCAGTGGGTTCGATCCGCCATACTGCTGGTTAGATTTGGGGGTATTTGTGCCTCTAAATCGATCGTTTCTTATCAAAGTTTGCCAATTTTAAATGATTGTTGAAACGGTTCCTCAAAATTGGCAAAAAATCATCTTTCCTGTTGTCACAAATCTTCTGTATTTATTGTGTGTATAATTTATAAAAATTATGTACAAAATCTAAATCCATAGATGTCTCAATGGATTAATTATGTAATTGTTATTTCGTGTTCATAAATATAATAATAAAATGCTGTTTGTAATTAATTGTCCAAGAAGGCGAATTGGGGTCTTCCTGTCAAGCCTTCCTGGTATATATCTATGTATAAATAAATAAATAATATTATTAAAATAAAATTAAAAAAACAAATTACTCTACTTTTAAATTTAAAACAAAACAAAAAACTTTGAGCAATGATAGTTAATTTTATTTATTTACATATAAGTTTCTATACAAAATCGACTCGCCTTTGAATAACCAACATATGTGTGTGCATATATTTAAAAATATCAGTTTTTTTCTATAAAATTTATTTAATATAATAATATAATGCAAACTCAAATCGACGACCGGACACTAACGCAGAATAAATTAAAATCTGATTAATATTTTTATTACCAAAATTAAAGCAGTCGAAACAAGAATAAATTACATATTAGTAATAGAGAGTTTATGACGCGTGTCAGCATTTCTTTCTTTTTGTACGCAATATAAAAACGCGATAGTAAAAATAATTCTAATTAATATCAGACTACAAGTACCTAGGCATTGATTATAATATAATCTCAATTATATCCACGTGTATTTAACGATTGTATAATTCGAATCGGTGCAGCAGTTGTCACGGTCGTTATATGCAAGAATATCGTTCGATACTTTTTCATACGCGAGACTAATCGATTTCGCCCAACGAGAGAAATTCGGATATTACGAGCGGGTCCGTATAATACGAGCTGGCTGTCAGTTCCGCAACTGTCACAATTTATTCCAATCGCCAGCTTTTTTCGCTTTGGCAAAAAAGTGTCAAAATACGGCAACAATACATTATTCAATTGGCAAAGACATCCGTATGTATGTTTCAATATATAATAAGTGGGTGCTATGTACGTAATGTCAAATTTTTTCGTAACACTTTCTACGGAAATTGCTTTTAATATAACGATACGTTTCCATTAAGTGTCCATTTATCGATGCTATTTTATTAAAAGTGTGAAATTGAAATGAGAACTGATTAATTTTTTGTCTGGTAGCCTGCACTCATCATTATTTTCATAATTGGATGAGATGCATAAGTGGAATTTTGATCTTCTCTCTTCAGGGATTTTTTGTATTTACGGCTGGTTCTTTTATGTATGTATATTGGTGCTGGCTATAGGTGCAATTGCCTACTTTATATTTTATATTTTTACTTTATCTGCTATTATTATAATGCTATTTAATAACTGGCTTGCCTCGAAAAAATAAACGAATTTTTGTTATTAATCCACAATAATAGTCGTAAGTGGAATTTTATTTAATACTCATATAAAGACAATTTAATACATTATCCCTATTAATTCAATTCAGATTCGTGTAAATACGAGTAAATACTAGTACGAGCTTTTAGCTCGCAATTTTACCGATTTAAAATTCAGCGCACTTCTAATTAACCTTTTTAAACGAAAACAAAAAATAGTGTGGCCAGAACATTATTTCAATAAACATGTTTCAATAGAAAATACTCAATTTAAAATAGTATTAACAGTGGAAAAAAATCCCAAGTGAAAATACGTACTTTTGACTTTTGATTTGAACTGGACGACTACTTAGAAAAATTTTATATTATTTTTGTGTTTATTAAAATTATGTATATTAATAAACACATTAATATTTAATTATATGTATACATATAATAATTCGATTTAAAATTCAGCACACTTCCAATTAACCCTTTTAAACAAAATAAAAATAGTGTGGCCAGAACACTATCCCAATAAACATGTTTCAATAGAAAATACTCGATATAAATTAGTATTAACAGTGGGAAAAAATCCCAAATGACAATACGTACTTTTGACTTTTGATTTGAACTGGACGACTACTTAAAAAAATTTGAAAGCTGAAAAGTACTACAAATGAAAGATAAATTATCCGACTATAGATTCCAATATTCATTTTGAACAGGAAATTGACAAATTTTGAGACATCGACCGAACAACACCAAGATATAGAAAAATCGCGCGATTTAAAAAAAAACATGTATCTCGAGCCAATCAACATTTTTATTACCAGATTCGTGTTCATTGGGCATAGATCTATAAGAAAAGTCATATCTCGTCTCTGAACCAAAAAAAAAGTCGAAAAACAGTCTATGGAAGACGAAACCTATCTCTTTATTATTCTTCTTCTCAACGACATATCTTCGTTGTATAAACTTCAAGCATTGATTGGGACATTTGATCATTGAACCGCGCTCTCTAACAATGAGACATATTGACATTGGTCGTTTTGGAACCGAGATACCCACCGTGAGAACAAAATGAAGCGTATAATTCGATTGCGTACACATTGTCAATGCGAGACGGTTTTTGCCAAACGACTTCTTGCCATTACATACATAAATTTGACCGCGTCAAATTCGCACTCTTTCCAATGAAACCGAATACGATATGCGAAGTGCAACTGGATATATTTCGACATCTGAAATTACAGTTTTTTTTTTTTCCTTTTTGTTTATATTTATTATATCGTTGTCGATATACATAATTCACCGGTCAAAATGCCAGCAATCAACATCGGATTATTATTATAGCTGTTGCGTACGTACGTTAGTTTGTTAGTTTTTACGGTCATACTCGAATGTTTTGTGTATTGTTGTTGTTCAGGTCGTGAAAGGTCATATACGTTGATGTTCATGAGGTGTTCTCAAACTGCGTTGCGCGTGGGTTTTTGTGAAAAATTCATCATGACGAGTCTTTCCGCAAGTATTGATTTTAACATTCTCACGATTCGAATTGAGTTCTTTAATTTGCTTCGCTGATGATTTATTTCTAATTAATGTTTGACCTTCTCTCATGCGGGATGCTTGTTTAAATGGAATCAATAAAAACTTTTTGATAATTGATGACATTTATGATTGGGAGATACAATTATATTGTCTTTTTAGATCTTTGATTGAATTTGAAACGGTATTGTAATTAAAAAAGTGCGCCTGGAACTTCCACTGTATGTTTGGACTTTCATATTACATCTTACATATTTTCAACTTCATAAAACACATATTTTACTGTTACTTTTTCATATATAATTTAATATTATAACTGCTTTATATTTATTATTTATCCATATCATCTTCTCATCTCTACCGTTTAACCCTCCCTCTCCGAAGTGGGGTATGCAAGTGCCCCAATTTTTACGTTTTTCTTATTGACTATATGGTCTTCAAAGCTATACACCCCATATTTCTTGTATTTCTAAAATGAACTACAACAAATTTGTTTTAATAGATTTTGTATGATTAAAAAAAGGGGTACATCGTAAGAAAATACATTTATACATTTCTAGGTTCCAATGTATGATTTAAAGGCAGTAGCGATAAGTCATATTTTTGACTGTTAGCTTGCATATTCTTGTTGATGATGAATCAATGCCAGAGAAAGAGACAGTTATATTTTCGTAAGCTAATTTTTTCGTCGCTTTTGGCGCGTGGGTATTGACTTATGCAGTCGCCTGTTGGCGTTTGAGATACAAATATATATTTGTAATCAATGTCATCATATTGATAGATTTGTTTAAATACATTTACTTTAAATTTATCATTATTCATTAATTTATTTAAAAAACATTCGATTACGTTCGATTTTTTTTCATCTCTTGTGAATGAAATTTATTTTTATTTTATCTATCTTTATTTCATTTATTTATCTATATCCATCTTAATATTTTACGTTCAAGAACTTAAGTCTAAAGATAAAAAAGGGTGCATGGTAAACGGTGCATACTCACGTACATACTCACTTAATTTGCGCGAGCAGGATACAACAGGAACAAGAGGAACAGGCTTTTCCTCCCGTATTGATGTGTGCGCGCATAATACGGGAGGAAAAGCCTATTCCTCTTGTTCCTGTTGTACCCTGCTCGCGCAAATTAAGTGAGTATGTACGTGAGTATGTACCGTTTACCATGCACCCTTTTTTTTTTGATCTTTCGACTTAAGATCTTTCGATTTTCGATCTTTGCCTTCCGATATTTGTGTTTTCTGTAATTTAACATTCTGGCTCGTCACGTAGACCCCATGTAAAGATACTGTGGTATATGTTTATTAAAATAAAAATAAAATTTAAGAATAGAATAGTATTTCTTCTCGCGCTTAATTAGTTTGATTTTATAATTTCTCATTTCCTTACAAATCTACAGTCATAGTACTTTAATTTAGACTATAAACTACAACCATTTCGAAAAAAGATATATTTTTTTTTAATTTATAGTTTACATTTCCTCTGCAGTGTGTATCTTTCGATATACATATTTATTTAAAAATAAATGATACCATTTCACGCACAATAAGCAAAATTACCATAACTTGATTGATCATTGACAAGTCTAATTCGGGTCACCTAATATGACATGATAATGACGAGTGTAAATCCTTCGATCGTCCTTTATCGATCGTTTTTTAACACCCAAATACATTAATTAGATCGAAACGAATTTAAAATTTGATTTTATGGCAACTTTTACACATTAGATGACGAAAAAAAACGACCCAGATACTCGATTTATTTATTCTAATTTATATACAAGATCGAACATAATCGAAAATGAGACCGTTGCACATCGAATTTGTCCAGTACGAGCGATCGTCAATTATTCTTGACGATCTATTTATTCAAATTTAACCAATACAATAATATATTCCAAACGTATAATTTCATGGCGAAATATTGCTAAATGAAAGTGTTTATACGTATATAAAAAATATCTGAAAAAGTTACAACATGATCCAACGGTCGAGTAGTTCTCCTTGGCAATGGATTCGGTTCAAGTGTTTGAACGAAAGTTCAACGAATTTATTAATGAATATATATACATATGTATACATACGCAATACTTGGGTATGCTGTCTTATTATAGTGATTTTGAAATAATCATTTAAACTGTCAATCGAACGAGTATCTTTAGTCAAAATTTATCGTGCTAGTTTGATTAAAAATTGTAATGAATTCAAAGACCATTAAGATAAAAGTAATTATGACATTCCATGCACTTATTAATTTTCTTCTACTACTATATAAAGATGAATGTCTTTTAAATACAGCCTTTAGTTTATAATCAACAAATTTGGTATATCTCAGTACTCTTAACTTACATAGATCGTATTTGACATTTTATCTATATATATATATTTACGATTCACTGTAAAGATTATGTTATATTCTAAAGTTAAACTTTAGACATACTATACATTGTTTAATTAAAGTATTTTATATAATAAAATTTCAATTAATGAATTTTCAATAATTCTAAACACGCAAATTTTAGCCAGATTTCTGTCAACCATAGTTTATTATACCTATAAATACTAAATAGGTTTTTGAGCTCTTTTTTCTATTATGCTGTACATTAACATTAGAATAATATAATACTATGATTACTAACAAAATTAAATAAAAATTGTAAAATAGAAAATGATCAGTAAATCAGTAGCTATTAAAATAGATATAACATGTATTGTGAAAATAATTTAGTAATAATAAAAAGCATTTAAAAATCAAAAAATACCTAGACTAAAAATATGTAGACTCTGTTTTTCAACAGTTTTTGTTTGAAAAAAGTATCCTTATGTACTTGAAGCATCTGGATTCTTCTTTGCAAATTAAAATAATAATAAAAACAGTTTCATATGTAGATTCTGGAAAAGCAAGATCTTTGAAAAATCCAGTCAAGGGTAGTAAATTTAAGATAACAAATATATTGATTGAATTTTATACAAATAGGCTATATAAATATATTGCCTAAGATAGATTGTTTGACAGTGTTATCTCAAGAAGATTTAATAAGATAGAATAGCTTCTATAAATATATTTTTAATATGAATATGAGTTATAAAAGTATCATAGATCAAAATAAAACAAAAAAGTCCAATATAAACAACTTCTTTGCTTTACAAAAAAATAATACAAATATTGTGAAGTTCCTGTAATAAAATATGTGTGTATTGATTTACATGAGAAAGCAACGAACGAAAGCGATCGTCTAATAAATAAATCATATATAATTTCAGTACATATATTCATAATGAAAAATGTCGGAAATGTTTTCAAAGTGGGAAAAACTGAGGAAGTGAAATTTCAACGACCGCTACAAACGACGATATAAATAATTCAATAGTGTTAATTGGTCTTAAAAAAATTAATTAATAATTCAGTGTCATCCAAAATGCACACGTATAGGTAGAAAGTGCATATTTTTGCATGAAATTTTGAAAAAAGTCCTGCAATTAAATGGTGAAATTGCGTACTTACGATTGAGCATACATTTATGTACACCTGTTATGAATTATGAGCCCAAAGTAATAAAAATAAAAATTTTGAGTAGAAATTGTGCAAGATGTGGACCAGTTATGACAAAAACGCCTTTGTTTCTGTCGGTTGTTGGTATTTTTTTAACCGGAAACATTTTTAGTGCGGCCAATGCACTATTTGGAGGTCTACATATTGTTGATCGCTTATCAAAATTGTTTCGAGCGGTTGAATAAAGGCCTAGCCTTGTTTAAATAGCCAATGATTACAATTAGGAAAAGTCTCGACCAGGGTTTCGATATGATTTGTGTAATTATGCAATCGGATTTCATACTCAAGTCAGATAGATTTCTGATAAGACCTTGTCTTAAGAGAGCACTTAATTTCTATTGAGTTTTATAATAGTCGATGTTTATAGGTGCGTAGCTTTGCATCAGTAAACAAGAATGTGCCGCTTTAATTGTACATTTGTCTCTCGTAGGGTATCTGGTTACGAAATACTTAGTAGCCAGAGACGATACCACAAACCAGATGAAGATTTAAAAACCTTTCATATTTCGAAAAAGAAAAACAAACTCTAAACAAACAAACAAAGCTAAATTAAAGTCCGGTCAATTGTTTCATATTATTTCAAGCCAAATCCCTAGAATGAAAATTTAAAATAGTATGTGGATTGGCTGTTCTATTATATATACTATGATCTGAAAAACATTTTTTTGAGTGACAAGAAATAGCAAATATGTTTAAATTTCATTAACCTTTGAAGGACGGAACGTCGAGATCAAACGAGTGTCCCGAACCGGGCTCGAGTAAGACCTCAGTATTGTTTAATCAAAATAGAGCTTTTCTCAATACAAATGGGTTCAATATACATCAGCATAAAAAAGTTTTAGTCCTATAGCATGTTTTTGACTATTTTTGTATTAAAAAATAACGACAAGCATCGACATGCAAACGCACATAGGTAAGGCCAACAGGCGACTGCATGACTCAATAGCCACGTGCCAAAAGCGACGAAAACAATAGCTTATGAAAATAAAGCTGTCTCTTTCTCTCGCATTGATTCATCGATCAACAAGAATATGCAAGCGAACAGTCAACAACATGACTTATCGCTACCGCCTTTAAATCAAACTTTGAAACGTAGAAATGTATTTTTTACGATGTACTCCTTTTCTTAATGATACAAAATCTATTAAAATAAATTTCTTGTAGTTCATTCTAGGAATACAAGGAATATAGGATGTATAGCTTTGAAAACCACACAGTTATTACGAAAAACGTAAAAATTGGGGCACTTGCATTCCCCACTTCGGTGAGGGAGGGTTAAATTAAATTTTAATCTTAAATATATTTTAGTTAATTTGACTTTTAATTTTTTTAACGATTTATATCAATATATGGAATAGTGATTAGCATATTATGCTTTCGAGCAGAGTGGTCACGGGTTTGAGTCCCACTAGAGTCCCGCCGCTAGCCAGACCTTGATTTGTGACTCCAAGTCGATCGTTTCTTATAAGAGTTTGCCATTTTATTCTGATTTTCATTGAAACGGTTTCTGTAAAATTGGCTTCTCTTTTCAATCTCTCTTGCTAATTCATCAATTTGAATTTAAAATGCTACAAAAATTTCTGCTTAAGTGCATTCGTCGCTTTGGAGCAATTTGTAAAGGAGTGTTCATGTTCTATGAAATAAAATTAAATATACATGCATATGTATATACGTACATATACATACATACAATATTGTCATTTCCTTATTATGTATTTGTAATATAATCAATACAAAACTATCTATGAAGTGATTCATCAATCCTAATCAGGTGTCAAAATCATGGTCTCTCTACTGTTATTATTTATTCAAATTAATATAAATATGAATTAATTATATAAATTCACATTTAATTTTTAACTATCTCTTTCATTTAAATTATTTAAATTCACTTTTATATTTTACTAACCTACATATGTATACAAATCAATTTTATTACATATAATATTTTAGCACAATGCGTAACATTTCCAGTAAATTGAGACATTTTGATGTGTCACTTTATGTTGACTTCAAACAGCAAAATAATATAAAATTTATTTTATTTCATAACGGCTTACATCTTTGTCTTTGACCTTACATACATACATAAACTAAAGTAAAATTATATCTTGATTTTTATATTAAATATCATATATAATATCAAACATTATCACAACGTAAACGACTGCGCCAGCTTTCTTTCAGAGGACAGAACAAACACACGTTACGTCTATTATTATGTCATTCTAAAACATTGACAAGTAAAAGAATAATATAATATTGTCTCGTCTTCGTTGCTCAATAGACCGCTGACGAAAAAAAAACATGTATTCTTTAAAGCATTTTTTTCAGTAGACATATACACTGTATAAAAACGAAAGTCACGCAAATTGCTTCTCATAGTCAGTATCATTTTCTCTGTGCGTCGGTGTTTTTTCTTTTACTCGTTTTTTTTCCGTCTAAGTAACGTCGTTTGTTACGACGTTAAACATCGAAAGCAGACGCTTTCGCATTATTCCATTACGGTGTCAGTCAATAATGTTTTTTTTTATGTGCAAAAACTGGGTCGAAAGATTCGCGCATGTCATTAATCGGATTTGTTGGACATTTTTCCAAAAAACAATAAAAAAAATTGGAGCAAAACGGATATGCATCGAATAGTGCATAAAGGCGTGTGTTCTTTATGATCAACACTGATTTAATATATAGGTACTAATTAAATTTGTTCGCTTGACAGGTAATGGGATTGATAAAATTGGTACTTTTGTCTCATTATTCTTCCGAAATCTCTAAAAATAATTTATAATACACCCATATATACTAACATGAAAAAACTGCATGCCATAAATAAAAATCCGTTGGCTACAGACATTATAACAAACTAACCAGTAGATTCTTTGACAGAATCACTAATACCCCTACTAACACACTTGTGAAGAGTCTCGGTGATTACAACAAAATGTCTATACCCTTCAGGTATAACACACAGATTACCTAAACACAATCTGCTTTAGGTCGTCGACTTTAGAGAGTCTTTAATTAATATTATGTATTAAATGTATTATGAGCCTTTATAAGAATTGTAAATAGGTTTTTGAGCTCTGTTTCTCTTATTATGCTGTACATTAACATTAGAATAATACAATACTATGATTACTAATAAAAAATAAATTAAAATTGTAAAATAGAAAATGATCAGTAGATCAGTAGCTATTAAAATACATATAAGATGTATTGTGATAATTTAGTAATAATAAAAAGCATTTAATAATCAAAAATCTTTCATAACGAACTACTTGATGCAATATGTAAAAATATTAATAAAATCACTAAAAATTAGAAGTCTAGAAAAAAGTACGTATAAAATCACAGTTAAAGTACATATATATATCGTGTAATTGAAAGGAAACAAAGAAGCAATTTCTCCATTTTTCGGTGATGTCAAAAAAAGGGTAATTCACCGGTCAACTGGTTTTTCAAATTTAATCGTCCTACTCTTTGGTAGGATGATTTCATATTTGCAAACGTTACTTGTGATAAAAATTGATAACGGTCTTGATTTAGCGGATCAAATGAATGCATCTGACCGTTATTTAAGTCAAGGTAGTTCACCTAAGGAGGAATACATTTACTAAAATCAAAAATTTCACTGATAAATTGCCGAAGTGAATACTTTGTCAGACATGTCAGATACAATCATGACCCTGTCGTCAACGAAGATTAATCCAAATTTGGATTAGTGAAAATATGATCTTTCATAAAAAGTCCAAAATTTACTTCTTGTACTGTAAATTTCGATGCTGTTATTAAAAAATGCAATAATATAATAAAATCTTTTGTTAAAAGCAACTTCAACAAGATTAAAATTTTCTTTTAGCATCTTCCCTTACACCAAGTTTCCCTTCAGTGAATCTCTTTTCAGAATGATTTTTAACAGCAGCTGTAGATTTGTCGACCTCAACTCCGACAAGAATAATATATGTATACATATACTTTCCCTGTTAAATCTTTGAGATTGATGAACCGGAAAAATTGATCGCATCTCTAGTTGAAGATTTGGAATGACCTCAAAAAACGACGAACAGAAGTTCATTGCTACCGTGAAAAGAAACTAAAAATAATATAATACATATCATTGAAAGAAATATAAGATTTTAATCAATATTATTTCTATACCTCATTTAAAAGTAATGACAATTTTACTAAACTAAAAAGATTTCAATTTCAATTTCATCAAACTAAAGAGATTTCAATTTCAATTTCACCAAACTACTAATTCACTTCTACGTTTTACTTTATCTTTATTCACTCATAATTTCACATAGTTGAAAACTTCTTCATCTGAATCCAAATCGGTCAGAATATAAGCTGGGAGGTTAAAAAACTGAAACAAAAAAAACAGGAAGCATATTTCATCGAGGAATTAAAATGATTTCATGTAATAGTTAATATTTACAGTCTTAAGTTTGTTTATGGTCAAATTCATCGCCATTCTATTCAACTTTTCATTATTTGAGAATCACAACCAAAGTAGGGCAGTATTTTTTATTCCAAGTCTTTGAGCTAGTTCCATAGTTCTGTTCGTCGATGTCTGAAAATATGATAAAAATGTTGAAATTAAAGGAGGAAAAAGCGAACTAATGGTTTTTACGACAAACGCAACTCGAACGTATGCATAGAACCTGCAATTGAGAATAAAAAACAATCATTGAAACTTAAATTTAAATTATTTTTAAAATGCATATACATACATATGAATCTCCAGTTTCCAACGTCGAAAGTCACATCAGTGTACATCCGTTTTTTCCTGGCGTAGTGAAAATTTTGCCTTTGTTTTTCCGCCAAACTGGCTTTCCAAATCACTTCCACCATCTCAATTTTTAATTATGCCGAAATTTTCCTTCTGAAACGGAATCAAACTGAAAATTGGACTTTTTCAGAATTAATAAATACATATACAATATAACAGGAAGTAAATATGTATATACCTAATAGACAAAAATCCTGCTATAACTGATATAAAGTTGATTCATAGATTCTGTTTACCATTTTTCACAATAGATAAACATATCTTGACTCGTTATCTGTTGGATTAAACTTATTATTTTATTATATAAATGTAGATACATACGTACATACATATTTAAAACATAACACGTTACGGTCCGTTCATGCGTTTTCGCGGAATAGCAAAATCTAGCGTTCGGTCCGTTCACGCGTTTACGCGTGAACGGACTTAAGTATCTACATATATCGCAATTTTAGTTAAAAGAAAATATAATACATTATGTGCGTGGGATAATATGTAGTTTTGATTTCGCTTAATGATGGATATACCATATAATTATGGAATTCAGTTCATATTTTAATAGATACATCACTACAAAACCATTTTGAAATCAAACGTTAGATTAATTTTACAAAAACAATATTCAGTTCATCGAAATTTAAAATTATTTTTACAAATAAATATGTTTTCATTGTAATAGTTTAAAAGACATTGAAAAACCGCATTAATAACTAGAGAAAAACACATTTCTCTCCTTCTTTCCTTTCTTCTTCGTCATTTCTTCACGCTGAGCTCACACTCAGGTTCAAGTAGATGAAACACTTTATTTAGCATATTCTGATATCCTCAGTGGAAGTATTTAAACTTTTAAAAATAATTTGAAGACTCTGAGAGTAGTAGTCATCACCATCGAGACTCCGAGAGTAGCAGTCAACACATCAGCAGCAGAACAAAGTTAAATAGTAAGTGAAACAGTTTGACGTATCTCATTTAAATTCTCCGTTTCATAATTAAATTCTACCAATAAGATAAATTTAACGCTTTAATAATAATAAATAAATCTTGGTTGGTTAACCAAGTAGTTTTAAAAAAAGAAAAATCATTTAATCTTTCATTGGAACGTGACACCGACTAAAATAAATGAATAAAATGAAGTAGGACCAAAATTACGAAAAAATAATATATGTAATACAATGCATCTGAAATTTGAACATTTCGCAATTCGGAACGAAAGCCAGTTTGGACCGCATTTGCATGATGCACTTTTTTTCGAAAGCACATAAGGTCATCTTAATTCAATCATCAACGTGTCAACGAACGAATGCATTGTTCCAAGTGGGTCACGAATGTGTTGAATGTGCATTGCGTTTCCTTCAGTGCTTCACATGACTGGAAGTGCAATTGTGCAAAGATAAAGCGTCGAAAATACATAAAAGGTGTCACAGTCGTAACACAAATAAGGATGTTTCGATATTTTATGTAATTTTCCGGCCCTATTTTGTCTTGCAACGTTGAGAAATATTAAATGGAAATCCCCACAATGGACCTTCATTTCATGATAAATTGATGCAAATTACCTACAGATGCATAATGCCAACTTTTTACTTACCTCTTATTATATATGTATTTTTAAATACGTATGGGGTTCTTAATTTTATCAAGCGCATATAAAATTTTCCTCAAGTACAATTTTCCTCAAGCACTTTGAGTAGTTAAGCAATTAGTAGAGACCCGTATTTTGGGTATCTATTTTTGTCAATTTTGGCATTTCTTTTTGCATTTTAGCGATTTAGGGCATTAAAAATGTTCAATTACATATAGCATATATTTTTATGAAGAGTTTAATTTTAAATAATAAAAAATTTCGATGAATTTTAATAAAATTTATATACCTATACATACATATATACAATTTAAAGATAACACAATAATTAAAATTACAATGAAAAAAACATGAATATAATAATACAAAGACAAAAAATATGAATATAAAAATATAATACCAATTAAAATGTATTAAAACTCAACATGGAGCATATTTCTACAGATTATTTTTTGAGATTCGTACTACGATCGGTAAGAATTATATTGTATTTACTAAAATACCTTTCAGCATCCAGACTATTGACGGGACACCAAATAGATTTTAGAGCTGCACAACCAAACTCTTCATATTTAATCTTTGTTGCCATCAATAATAGCAATATATCCGGTGTGGATTCACTTTTTATATTCTCTATGAATTGTCTAAAAAAGTGCTGATATCATTCCAAACATTGAGCCTCTGTTAATACATTAAACAATGGCAGGTTTCTAAAAATCAAAACTGTTTCTTTAACATTAATATTAGATTTTGTACCTGCCATAGATGGATTGAATAGTTTACTCAATGTTTGGAGGAATAGATTTGTCTCATTTAGTCTTGAGTGCGAGTC
This sequence comes from Arctopsyche grandis, assembly GCF_051622035.1. Taxonomy (NCBI): domain Eukaryota; kingdom Metazoa; phylum Arthropoda; class Insecta; order Trichoptera; family Hydropsychidae; genus Arctopsyche; species Arctopsyche grandis. The sequence continues at coordinate 33,586,170 of NC_135360.1, forward strand.
TAGTTTAAGACGTTTTTTTGAGCAGCCTTTTAGATACACAGCTCCAACTTTTGTTTACAGTAGTAGACAAAAGCAGGTGCTTGGTTTCGACAGGAAAAACATCGTCTATGGTAAACTGCAAGCTTTGTTTTATCCCCTCAATTTCTTTACATAATAAATGGGCAAAGGGATAGGAAGACCTTTCTAAATTGTCTATTAATTTTATTAATTTTATGCAAATTTCACTTTGATGTTTGTTCTTTTAGCATCTATTAGCATCCATTCCAAATTTTAGCATCAATTAAGCATTGATAGCAAAATGCCCAAAATACGTGTCTCGAGCTATTAGTAACGAGAGAGCCGTTAGTCCAAACTAGACCCAAAGAGTGACAAAAAAATTGCCCGATTTCACACACCGGAAAGCAAATCCGTGCAAAACAATACACAAATCGACACCAAAACACCAATCATCATGATCATTACCCTTTCTGACCGAGACGTAGTACATTCATACACACCATATCTGAATGTAGTACAACAATCAGAAACAATACAATTGCACGTCGGGTGCACAATGACCGGTGAATCTGAATTTTCGAAACGAAGCCACACATGTGATAGATCAATTTCGCAATTTTAGCCTTGCATTAAGTCGTAACTCAACCGGAGAACTCAAACTCAATCCAATATCTATGAGAATCCGGTTAATTAGTTCGATAGCCGTTGACTTGACGTGTTGCAATTGAACACACACGCATGCGTTACGAAAAACGCAGATTGTATATGTTTAATGTTTCAAAATAAAACTTTATTTTATTGCATATTATTAATCGTACATGTGTCTATCTTGCGTTTTTTTTATCGAATTTTAGAGCATCAATTTCATTGCAAATTATAAGTGCTAACGCGACCGTAAACAAATGTGCATATATAAAAAGGCACTGCGGGTATGTTGAAAAATAAGGATGGATAATTGAAATAAATTTTTTAAATTAATATAGGTTTAAAGATTGAATAGTATATAATTACGTGGAAAGATTCTGTTTAAAAAATATGAGTATTTGAATTATTTTAAGGACTAAATTTGAAGCATCAAATTTTTTTAACTAAAAAAGTTTGTTCTACCCTCAATAATACATATTTTTTATTTATTTTATTTTATTTTATTAATTGAAAAATCAACAGACAGGATGTACAGAGATAGGTATAAAAAACACAAAAAGTAAATAAATAATATATGTAACACCCGAGTCCAATAATAGATTTTTACAAAAATGAAAAAGATAAATATAAGGAAAACAAATTAAAAAGTAAAGAATAAAGGCATGACAAAATATGTAGTACATTGCATAATTAAACTATAGTATTAAAATATTTGGAAAAGGTTATAAGATAGAATATAAGAAGAAATTGAAATTTACAAATATAAAAAACAAATGAAAAAGGTAAATACAAAATAAACAAATGAAATGGAAAGGAATGAAAGCTATAATATGATTAAATAGCACATTACATAACTAAACTAAAGTATAAAAATAATGGAAATATTGGAAAAATAGAATAGAAGAAAAAATGAATCAATCGGTCAAGATTCTCTTGATGTTAGACCTGAATTGATGTAGGGAAATACCAAACAGATCAACCTCATTCAGCTCTCCGTTAAACATACGATAAACGCGCTGCAGATAAAAATATTTTTGGGAATTAGTATTGAAAGGATCAAGTGAAAAGAGTGTAACGCGTCTAGGGTATCGAACTGGGATTCTGAAATTAGCCTTATTCAGTAAATCAGAACAATCAAGGAAACCATTTATGAGCTTAAAGAAGAATATAGCATCAGAATGTCGTCGCCTGACAGAAAGATTGTTAAAAGAAAGGATTTTTAAAATGTCGGAAACAGTAGAATGGGTATAGGTAGGAAAAAGGTAGCGTAAGGATTTAATAAATTTAAGTTGAACTTTCTCAATACAATTAATATGGGATAAATAAAAAGGTGACCAGATAATTGAGGCAAATTCAAGGTGAGACCTTACAAAGGAAAAATAAAGTAATTTTAGTACATAAGGATCATTAAAGGGTTTTGTTGAGCGGAGTAGGAATCCAAGAGATTTAAATGCTTTGTTGGTAATAAAAGAAATATGTTCAGAGAAATCTAGTTTATTATTGAGTATTACACCAAGATCCTTAATAGAAGATGACGTGTTAAGGATTGAATGATTTAATTGATATTGATTAGTAATAATTGACTTATTTCTAGTGAAATTTAAAATAGAGCATTTTTCTAGATTAATAAAAAGATCATTATTTAAACAATATATAGAGAATCTATCTAGATCTTCTTGTATCTTATGACAATCGTCTATGGTGTATATAGGTTTGTAAATTTTTAAATCATCAGCGTAAAGAAGTATAAAGGAATGTTTGAAGATGTATGAGATATCATTAATATAGAGTAAAAAGAATAAGGGACCTAAATGCGACCCTTGTGGGACACCGGAAGGAATATGTCTAAGTGATGATCTAAAACCATTGAGAATTATGATTTGGTGACGATTTAGTATATACGAAGAGATCCAACGAAATAAATTTCCTCGGATTCCAAGGGACCAAAGTTTATTGAGTAAAAGGTTGTGATTGATTTTATCAAAAGCTTTAGAGATATATATATACGATGTAATTATCCCAAGATGTGTTTCCTATCCAATGCCAAACTATTATAGAGCCATTTATATTATATATATGTTTATTATTTTAAATACATTATTATAAAAATCTACATGTAAACATTTCTGATTAAAATTCAACTTTCTATATACTACATATGTGGAGCAAAACAGACAAATGACATTGTGCACGAACCTGTTTTTTTTATTTTTCGATTTTTTTCCTCATAAAATGCATTTCGTGCAAGTGCTTAAGATACCCAAGATCGCATACAAGCCTTGAAATAAACGGAAATAACTAAAATAACTAGTAAATTAAGCGTTGCACACAATAATTACGCGTAATAATACTGTTTATTCGAAAAAAAATAATAGCATAGGCATTAGCTCGCTTTTTATGTATGTATGTGTAATAAGAAATAATCGTAATTATTTATTAATATAAATTATAATTAATAATATTTCCTCATATCGTTATCAATATCGAAACACTTGAACACTTGAAAAGCCAGCAGCATAGCTCGGACGTTAAGCTTCTGCTTACCGTCAAGAAGGTGCCGGGTTCTATCCCTGAATGAAAATTAATTTTTCAGAGTATGCTGTTGGTCAGACCTGGATTTGTGACTCCAGGTTGATCGTTTCCTATCAGGGTTTGCCAATTTTCTCTGATTTCATTGTTGAAACGGTTCCCGGAAAAAAAATTGGCTAAAAATCCTTCCTACCTACTATGTCACCACTATTTGAAATTTGATGGATGTACAATAAAAATTTATGTACAATTCATAGATGTCTCGTTAATTTGCGAGTTTTTTCAGTGTCTCGCAATTCAACGACTTATAATAAAAAAATGCTGCATTTGTATTTGTAATTGGCCAGGAAGGCGCATTGGGATTTTCCTGTAAGGCCTTCCTGGTATATATGTAAAATAAAAAAAAATAAAAAAAAAAAAAAAAAAAAAATAGTCGACTAAACAAATATAAACATATGTACGTACATTGTATAATTTGATATGAAATTAATGTGGTCAGAGTTAAATTATCTCATATGCATACATACATATCTTCTAATATATAATTTCGAAAGAGACTTTTTTTATTTGGTTCTTAGAAAAATACAAATTGATATTCAAATAAATTTAAATGAAATAAAACTATTAGATTGGCGATTTTTATGCGGTTTATGTTACAAATCCAATTTATAACAATAATCTTCGACTGTGGGATGAAAATGGCTTGTAAAATCTAGTATAATAAAAGGTTCGTAAAATATCGCAGTTCGGAATAGACGCTCTCTGTCCAAAATCAATCCAAAAAGTCGAAATCAGAGAGTTGAAAACAAAGATAGATGAGATTAAAAAGAGAGACGTCAAACAAGTGGCGAGAACGCCTTGGCCAAAGAACGAACACCGCATCGGTCATTTCAATTTTTTTTATCATTCATTATATAATCTATTAGTAAAAATATATGTATATGAGAGATGATGAGAGTAGTGTGAAAGATATAGTGTGAAAAATGTTAAGTTATAGGCGTTTAAACAATTAAAATATGACAAAACGAGTGGGGGGGGGGGGGGTGTGAAGTCAAAAATGCGCAATACCGCAAATGTAGTCGAGAGATATCATCGAGTCGAGATTTTTTGAATTTTTTAACATGTTTATTACGATTATATTTCGAATCGAAATCTCTATCGGGGGCCAAACCTCGTAAAATGGCAAAATTTTAAATCGTTCGAAAGAAAAATTTGCAAAAGAGAGAAACATTTTAAGAAGTTCACATGCAACAATTTTTTTTTCGAAAATAATGAATAAATATATGTAGTGTATAGCCTGCTTTATGCAAGTGCGAAGGTACTCGCACTTGCGTAGAAATGTCTAGACCAGTAGTTCTCAGGCGAAATTTTACCGTGGCCGCACAGGTGATAATAGTGGTCCCATGGAAATGACTGGTGGCCGCACCAAATTTAATCAAATAAATATAAGTTACAAAAAAAGTGGATCAATTTATTCATAAAATAAAAGAAATTTTAACATTTTGGTATCTATTTATTTAATAATAATGCAAATGGAAATTGCCCAATACTCCTTTCTTCCAATGCGAGCCGCATTGCTGCTTCTAAGTTTGCGTTTGTCAGCTGGTTTCTAAATTTGTTTTTAATAAAGTGCATTACACTGAATGATCTTTCCCAATATACGGGAGTGGGAAAAATAGACAATATTAATAAAGCAATTGTTGCCAAATCTTTAAATTGGTTTGTTTCATTGTCAACGTATATTTCCGACCAAAATTTTTGAACCGAAATATTATTAAAATGGTTATTAAGTACTTGATCATGACTAATTTCTAATAATGCATATTTTACGTTAGCCCAGTTAATTAATCTCATTACTGAAAATGGTTTTAATCTATTTTGTAGTACTATGAAATTTTCATTTGTCATCATAATGAAAGGGGAAGATACAAAAGAAACAGTTTTAAAAAAATTCAATTCTTCGAACCTTTTATCAAGTTCCAGATTCAGAGATTTAAGACACTCTATTATTTTAAGTTTTAATTTTAATTTTGAAGTTGTGTCTGTCATCTTATCTATCAAATCACTAATAGAAGATAAAATTGAAAAATTGTCATTTTCAACTTCTGTCACAAGGCTTTTCTCTATATTTTTTAGTTTGTCAATGATGAGCATGGATTCTATTACTGTTAAGTTACTTTTTTGTAGTTTTTAAAATATATTAATTTTTTTTAAATATTAGTATTATTTACTATTAAGTCGCTGGTGGCCGCAGTAAGATCCACTAGTGGCCGCACTTGAGAACCACTGGTCTAGACGCACACACACAGTCAAAACATTAGCGAGACAGAGCCATTTTAAAATATCAGCATGGCACGAAAACAAAAGATTCGGGCTTAGCATTGAAAGCGTTAAGGAAGGGTACACTTAACGTTGTACAAATGGAATTAATAAAATCCTTGTAAAAAAAGATCAATGTTTGTATTGGTCAAAATCAATCGATAATTAATACTGACCATTTCGTTAATACAATACTGACCACACAGGCATAAATTTCCATGGCGAGCATCAACTCTAGCATGACACTAAGGGCGAAAACACACTGAGTGGTGTGGGACGTCACGTCCCTGGCTTGTAAACAGTGGGTGTTCCCCAAAACGAATTCGGGTGTAGTTGCACGTGCAGAATGCATATGTTTGGGAGGTCACACGTGTATATATGTACATCCATATACAAATGAAAAGTTTTTCCTACATTTTTTCAAATATGGGATTCACCGTTATCGATCACTGTCAAGCAACGATAAATACAAGGATAAAACGTCACCGAAAACTCTCCAGGGGTGATTTTTGGGAATATGTACCATTTATATTGGCTAGGGGTGCTTCGTTTGTGAAAAGTATCAAAAAACACTTTAGGGGCGAAATTAAAGTGATGAAATTAAACGTCAGATTGAGTCAACATGTGGTCTTTATTATGATAAATTGCGGTCCGATCGATATAAATACTTATTATCTATATTACAAAAAAAATAAAATTTATAGTTTTAAAATAGAAACTGCAGATTTTCACAACAGATAAACATTCATTTTTTTTTACATACCTCCGTTACGTTTCACTTACGATTATAATTCAGTAAAAAATTTGTGTCTTATCCGATCGTTTTCATACTTTGCCATATTGCTCATTTTGGTCATCAATATACTATATAAGTAAATGGATCCTCCGCCATTACGATGGTGCAAAAATATCGTGTAAGACGCGTTTGAAATTTTAATTTCTGAAAAGTGGGTGACGTTTATCCAGTTTTTAGTTTTAAACATAGATGGCGGTAGTAAAATAAAATTATTGGTATTTTTATTCAAAATAATAATTTTATATATAAATTATAGAAGAGGTATGTTTTTAAAAAACTTTTTTTAGGGCTAAGGCAGCGGTTTCCAAACTGGGAGGCGCGGACTATTGCCAGGGGAGGCGCCAAAACTTTTTAATAAAAAAATAACTTTCATACCATAATATTTCATACATAATAGCTTAACAGTAAAAATTCAATGCATGATATTTTTATTTTTCTTTCATTTTTATATGCACATTTAATTAGCAACCTTTCTCGAAGAAAACCAACATGAAGAAGCATATTTGTGGACGAACGATAATTTTATTGTTAAACTTGCCTAATTCAACCAATTTTAAACTTGCCTTGGTTGAAATTTTTGGAAAATTGAGTGGTTTAAATAAATCAATACAGGGATCACAAATACATCCACTTGTTTAAAAAGTAAAAGCTTTCATTAAAAAGTTGAAGTTATGGAAATCAAATTTACAAAATAATGAGTTGGATATGCTTTCACTTTCCAAAGATTTCTGGCCCACAGCCAATATTGAAGCAAGTAAAAATCTTTTTATTGACCACTTGCATGGTTTAGTGCTGCATTTTTCCAATTATTTCAAAGACCTTGATTTCTCAAATATTTTGTGGATACCGAATCCATTTAACTACAATAAAGAAGACGAATTCGAGCTGACAACCATCGAAAAAGAAAAATTAATAGAATTATCATGCGATAGCTCACTAAAACAAAAGTTTCAAAATTAAACCATAATTAAATTTTGGATGAATCTTGGTGGAGAGTATAAATCTTTGTATTGCAAATCAATGCAAGTGCTTCTACCGTTTGTAACGTCTTATTTATGCGAAACGTGCTTTTTGGCACTAGCTGCAATGAAAACCAAATATCGAGCCAGGTTAATAGTCGAAAAGGAGTTACGAGTGGCACTCTCCATATTGCCCTAAAGATTTGATAAACTTTGTGCCAATAAACAACAACATCCTTCGCATTAAATTTTGATGTCTTAGATGTAGTTTAATTAGTAATTTAATATAAAAATAAATATACGTGTTCGTATAAATTTATGTTATACCAAAACCTTTTTATTATTCTGTCTATTGTAGTGTTCAGTATTTTTTTTAAATAAACGTTTATTATTTAAAACGTGTCTATATTATTGTATCTATTAAAAAATAAAAGGTAGGGAGGCGCGGAAAAAAATTTTTTTTTAAGGAGGCGTAGTAGCATAAAGTTTGGAAACCGCTGGGCTAAGGTGAAGAAGCTAAACTGTAGTTGCTTTGATTTTTAAATGCTTTTTATTATTAAGAAACTATGTTCACAATACATCTTATATCTATTTTAATAGCTACTGATCTACAGATCATTTTCTATTTTACAATTTTATTTAATTTGGTTAGTAATCATAGTATTATATTATTCTAATGTTAATGTACAGCATAATAGGAAAAAGAGCTCAAAAACCTATTTAAAATTCTTGAAAACATTCATATAGTTCATGTCGAATTGCCCGGCGTTGCTCGAGTGGATAAAGTAGATTTCGAACGAATTCAAGCCTAACCATTAATCAGTCGCAGAACCGGAAAGTACCTAAAATTCGATATCCGGAATCCGGCCAAATTAAATAGGAACATTATATTACATAAACGAAAATCAAACCACACACAGTCAACAGTCATTTCACTATTACGTTAAATTAACACGTCTCCATAAATAAAACAGATTCACACGCATTTTAAACTAATTGCATTTCGTTTCGTTCGCCATTTTTGGTGCGTGTTTTTCATCGGTTTCGACACGATTTTCAATATATTATATAAATATATTCATTATCTAATAGTATAAATCAACGAAAAACGTGGAAAAACTCCAGCCCGAATACTTACACATACATACATTAAAATAGTTTCGATCAGTGAAAATCGATATTGCAATGAAGCCGTAACGACCGCAATAAATAACAATTTTTATGGCTATATTTTACGGTCGGCTTTATGTCGAAACCTTGACTCTGCAATTGAATCTTTTTTTTCCCCGAAATATTTGATTAAATTTAAATTGCAATCTATCGCAATTATGAATCTGCGACTCGGATCTGAAAGGTCTAATGTCACGCTTCAGGTCAAAAGTGCACCTATTTTCAACTGACTTATGTAGTCATTATTATTATATATATGTATATTGTACAGTTCATTTTTCTTTGATGATTAAATTTTAGTTAGTTATTAATTGCATCTGGTCACTAACTTTCAAATTAAATGGTCAATAGCTGTGTATACATATGTTATTAATAACAATGACTATTATTAATTTTTAACTATGCCTCTCCCTTCCTAATCTGTTTGATCGCATTAATAATATATTACTTTACCAAATTGTACGTAGATGTGCATATATACCTGTGTATACGAATTTGTTGAGTTGGTTAATCAGTTTGGTCAGTTTATATTTTCATCAAAATGTCCATACTATAAAAGTATAATATCGCTCTCCTCAAAAAATACAATTTTAATTATTAGAACTTCATGTGTCAAATTACGATTGAACTGACACAATAAACTGATCATTAAATGTAAAATACTGACCAATCGGTATATATAAGTGACCATTTATTAATGTGCTGATTTATTCAACTGACAATTTATTATAATATCCGACTAAACATGTTTAAAGTTACTGACCAATTTAGTACACGCTTTTTTCTTTGTTTATTTGTTTTTTTTTTCAAATAATTTATCAACCTTGATATTGAATTTAAAATGAAAGGTCAAATTATATACAGTTCATAACCTTTTTTTACGCGTTTTTTTTGTAGTCCGATTTACTCCCGATGTAACTTTCATATTGTTAATTAACATAAATATGTATAGTAAATGGATTAAAAAATCGGATGTGGCCAAGTCGTTACTTTCTCGGACGAATTACTTACACAGATAATTACCTTTTTCGTTGCGTATATGAATGACGTCATTTCCGTTGATTATTCATTGAAAATTTTCGACTTAAATTTAATTTCATTCGTTTTATGTAACCGCATGAAGTCGATCGATTTATATTGAATGACCACAAATATTATTTTGTCACAGACTTGATTTGAAAAAATAATTATTTTCCGACAAAAGATTCTCAGTAGTTTGAGTCAAGAGATTTTTCTTTCGAAATGTATTTCGGGAGGTTTCTAATTACTTCAAATTTCAAGGGACCCAATCCAGGGACCCTGCAAGGAAAATTTCTGCTAAGAATAGCAGTGTTAATTAAGGATGACTTGGCGCTGGCATATGTGAAAATAAAAAAAATTAAAAGTAATAATAATAAATAAATCTCACCATCAATTTTCATCTTTAAATATTTGCAACATTCTTAAGCATTTAATCAGTAACATTAAATGATTTTGGGCAGTAAATAAAATAAATGGTACAATTGAATCCATACAAAAATGGGCAGTAATTATAATTAATAGTCAGTTATATATGTATATCAACTGGTCAGTAATTATTATAAATGGTCAGTTATATACATTAATTAGATAGCAATTAAAATAAATGGTCAGTTATATACACCAATTGGTGAGGAAGTATAGAAATTTTTCAGTTATATATATTAACTGGTCAGTAACTATTATAAATGGTCATTTATTTACATTTTTTAGTTAGAAATTAAAATAACTGGTCAGTTACATATAAAATATGAATTGGTAAGGAATTATAGCAATTGGTCAGTTATACATTTATATCAACCGGCCAGTAATTACTATAAATGGTCAGTTGTATACATAAATTAGTTATGAATTAAAATAAATTGTCAGCTATACATATATGTACATCAATTGATTAGAAATTATATAAATTGTTCAGTTATATATATTAACTGGTCAGTAATTATTATAAATGGTCAGTTATATACATTTATTAGTTAGTAATTAAAATATCTGCTAAGTTATATACATCAATTGGTTAGGAATTATAGCAATTGATCAGATATACATATATATCAACTGGTCAGTAATTATTATAAATTGTCAGTTATATACATTAATTAGTTAGTAATTAAAATATCTGCTCAGCTATATACATCAATTGGTTAGGAATTATAGCAATTGGTCAGTTATACCTTATTGTATATCAACTGGTCAGAATTTTATTTTATAATCGACCCATGAAGTTTAATTGTACTGTCAAATAAATTTAGAATCTGATTTTTTTAGCCTAGAGATTTTCTATTTTTATATTATAGAATGGACAATTTGATAAATCCAATTCAAATGAATCAACTGAATAAATTTGTATACAGTTACTGATCATTTAATTTATAAGCTATTGGCTGACTATAAGCTAAATAACTCACATATGTAATGTTATTCATCTGAATATGTAATGTTATTCATCTGAATCTGGGCTACACGTGTTTTCCAATCAAACTTTTTTCAAACATCATAAAATTAATGCTCCCATTATTCATCGGTTCGATACAATTTTCCACATATTTTAATTCGTATTAAAAAAAGATTAAAACGGATGCAAGACGCGTGATGAAATCTGACCATGAAAAACAGACGTCTGTCATAGATTTAACATACATACTCGTACATACTACATATTACAATAAACAAATCAAAGATATATTATACGTATATATGTGTATGCAGTGGTGTATTTTGGAATATATGCACACAATATTTTAAATGATTTGATTTATGTATTTATGACTAGGAACTTTTCCTATTCAGCCTAAGTACCATATTTTCATATCTCAAAGGCATCACAACTATTTAGTTTTCAAATTACAATGTTTAAGTGATACAACATGTTTTCCCAAAGGGAAAATTTTCATTCTTTATGATGAGAGAAATAAAGCAAACTTTAAGTATTATATGAAATACAAAGTCCATAACACATCTCTTCAGATGTTGTCATGTACATATGTTATACTAATGTTTCTTTTTTATAATACGCCAATTGTAATTAATAAATAAATTATAATAAATAATAAAATAATAAATAATAAAATTATAATAAATGCCGCAAAACAATAAGCAAATTAAATTAAAAAAATATATATTTTCTATACCATTTGACATTCGATCGAGTGTAAGTACAATAATAACACGGTCGCATTAAATTATAAAAAATACTATACTATTATTACAATACTATACTATTATACTATACTATTATTATTTTATTCGCAATCTTTCTTTCGCACTTATCACACACAATGGGCGAGGCAAAAAATTTAACAATTTGTGTAATTTGATATTTTTGCGTTGTTTTTCTGGGTTCCGCGACAAATCACTCACGGACTTTACACTCAACGGTTAATAGTTTTTGATCGATGCAATGACACATGTATCAAATCATATGGAGTTCAAATTAACGTATAAATTATGATCACTGCAATCGTTTGTAAAAGTCAGATCAATTATTTTGATAAATCTGCGGATTCTCAAAAGTTTTTATTTCGTTTATAGTACCGGTAGTACCATAAACTTGTTTTCGGTCAAATACCGATACCACCGGTATCGGTACTGTAATCCCTAGTGACGACATCAGAGTGTTTTACCCATATTCGTTTTTTTTGACAATTCTTTATATTGAGAGGAAAGTCCGTGAGTGATTTGTCGTGACACCGTTTTTCTGACGTTTCATTATTAATGATATTTTAAAATCAAAATCAATTATTTTTAAATAGTTATAAAATATAAAATGCTGTGGTTAAAATATAAATACTGAAAATAAATAAAATTTTAAACTGAAAGAACCGTACGAGAAACTCAAATTAATTATTTGACTATGGAAATCGAAGATACATAAACATAAAATCATATGTAAAATATGTATATAATAAAAACAACAGAACATTGAAATGAAAGCGCAATAGATTAATAATAATTAACAATGGAAAAATAGCATGCAATATGTATAACTTACAGATAATTCTTCTTCCCAATCGACATTACACTAAAACAATAAAGGTTAAAATATTTTGTCCTTTTTAATTTCACATTAAATTAAAATCTAAATCTGAACATCTTAATGTGTGTAAATGAAAATAAAATCTAACAATTTAATCGAGTAGAACCAAAATAAAAATAAAATGACCTGGTTTTCAATTTGAAAAAAATGATTACCTTATTCTTATAGCATGTTCTATGTATACAATCGTGCTAACAATTATATCTAAAAAAATAACCTCTAAAAACAAACCTCTTTTTTAGTTTTGTATATAATATTAAGATATATAAATAATTATTTTGAATAAAAATACCAATAATTTTATGTATGAAACTAAAGACTACTGTAGACGTCACCCAGATTTCAAATTTGCAAACTTCAAACGCGTCTTAAACGATAATTTATCTCTATCGTAATGGCGGAGGATCCATTAACTTATATTGATGACCAAAATGAGCAATATGGCAATGTATGAAAACGATCGGATAAGAGGCAAATTTTTTCCTGAATTGTAATCGTAAGTGAAGGAGGTTTGTAAAAATACACCAGTTTCGAATTTCGAATGTAATCGACTGCGAACTTTCAAACATCGAAAAAAAGATTTTTTTTCAAGATTTGTATAATTTTTAGAATTCTAACAATGGGTTTCCGGAAACCCATGAAAACCATTAGGGTGACACCACTGTGTGAATGTAATTACACGCGATACAATGAATTTTTATTTTTTCCTGATTACTAAACTGTCCTTGGACCATTTTTTCCAGATCGAAATTCTTATTTATGACAAGCTTCGAACCGAGTTCTATTATAAAAACGAATTACGCATGTGCCACGCAAATAATATAATGTAATATAATTGGCCTGTTTCTTTTTAGGTATACCCATTATAATACGTTCGTATATTATAAATATATTATTATATAATTGCTTGTCAAAAGTTAACATTGTGTTAGCACAGTTTGAATGGCATTAAACGTTTCCCACGAATGAATACGGCCGATAAATTGTTTCATATTGTATTTGACTAAATTTTTCAAATCCATTAGTGTTTTTTCAAACTTTCATTTGCTTGAGCAACGCCAGGCAATAAGCCTAAAATATCCGTATATATGTATGATGATTTCAGTATTTCTGTCTTAATTTTTTTTATTTACATACATATTCAAGGACGAATTCAACTTTTCCGAAATTATTAATTAATATTATTAATTGTATAATTTAATACATAGACACATATATCATAAGGTGATGATATTTTTTAATTATATCAAAAAAAAAAATTTTGAAATGTCAAGGCAATAGAAAACTAAACAAAATTTCACGCTGAAAAAATGCATTCTTCTATAACATGATTACAACCTTTGATATTGTTCAAAAATTGAAATATAGACGATTTAAAATACAATAAATCAATTTTGCAGCCTTTCAAAGTAATGTATTCAAATTAGTAGCGATGATTCTGTCGATAATAAATCGTTACAGACTATAAATCCATCTCCCATACCAAATACAGCATCGGAAATGAAATATTATACATAGAACTCAAAATACAGACGTTTAAAATCTTAATTTGAAATCCAACAAGGACATCATTACCGTTGATTTATTCTTATTAATTCAATCTACTAATTAATACGCACATTTAACGGTTATTATCCAATACGGTATATTATTAGATATTACGCAACAACGCATTAGCTAGACATTGTGATCTCTCCGTGTATGAATATTTATGATTTTACGAAATGGAAGATATCGAATTCGATCGGTTTGCATTTCCTGGTTTTTGAATAGGTATTAAACAGCATCCGTCGTGATCCGGATTGGCCAATCGGATGACCTATCAACTGTTTAACCCTTAAATTACCATACTTATCACGATTTCGATTGAATATTTAATACAAGTCACTTTTGAGCTTGAGTGATCGGAAATGAGAACTGTACACTTCAATTGAAAGACTTACAAATCATTACTTTTTAATTTATTTATATATTTAGCCAGCAGTATGGCTTAACTGTAGCGTATATATTTAGCACCAAATGATCAGTGGGTTCGATCCGCTATACTGCTGGTTAGATTTGGGGGTTTTGTGACTCCAAATCAATCGTTTCTTATCAGAGTTTGCCAATTTTATCTGATCATTGTTGAAACAGTTCCTCAAAATTGGCAAAAAAATCATCTTTCATGTTGTCACAAATCTTCTGTATTTATTGTGTGTATAATTTGTAAAAATTATGTACAACATTTAAATCCATAGATGTCTGAATGGATTAATTCTGTAATTAATGAATTAATTAATTGTTATTTCATGTTAATTGAAATACAGTGATTTATGTAATAATAAAATCCTGCATTATTTGTAATTAATTGGGGTCTTCCTGTCAAGCCTTCCTGGTATATATCTATGTAAAATAAAATAAAATAATTTGGTTAAGTTTTGTGATAACAGCTAACGGAATCATATTGATTTTTTTTTTACCTGTAACACAATTTATAAACTCAACCGGAAGTAGTACTTTTACTTTAGAGGATCGAGGTTTTTTATCTTTTTCTCGGAAACCTTTCGGCTTATTGAAATGAGATTTCATATCTAGAAATTTATGCTTAATACCAAGCTATGTATATGTATACAATTTGATGAGCACTCGTCAATTGCAAGTGGCAGTTTACTCTTGTTTAATTTTTCCTCCATTTTTTTTAACCCCTCTAACATGTTTGCTCTACACGAGAAAATTCAAGTATAATAATCCTTGTATCATTTTGATGAAAATAAAAATTGTGGTTTAAAAGTGGGATTTTTTCCTATTAGAAAAGTCAAAAATGTTGTGACCACACGATTTTTTCCACACCCCTGAACGAATCAAACTGAAAATTTATATTTGTATTCTTTATATACTAACTTTGGTGTGTTGGTAAGATATTGGTCAGAGTTCGTAAACTGGAAGTAGTAATTCTTTTTAAAACAATATTTCATTATTTTATTTTGAGCTTTTAAAATATTTCTATCATCTTGATATTTCATGTTTATAATATGTATATGTACATAGTAATCTTAAGTAACAAAAAATGTCCTTACATTTGCACTCAATTTGTATCGAAAATGCTTTCATAGCCGGTATTGGTGAACGTGTATGTATATTTAATTATCAAATTTGGTTTTTTATGCTTCTTATATTCCTCAAATGCCATAGATAAAGTCGTGAGTTGGTCACATCCGATTTTTTTGAGTTTATTTTAAATTGTATGATGTTATTTTTTCGGACTTTTCTGGTTCGGAGGAGGCGTCGTGCTTTTCACTTCGTAATATCCGTCAATAAATAACAATGAAAGAAAATATATCGGTGTAATTTTGCCTTTTATTATTTGACAATCGCCTTCAATCAGATTAGGTGGTCCATTAAGCAGAACGATTCAATCGAATGATACCGTCGTTTTCCCAGTCGTTTTTATGCAGATGATGATGGTGATGATTCCATTTTGCATAACGAAGATGTAACATTGTGCGAGCGAAGATAAGATAATGTACCGGTAAGTGTACGAGCGTGTTTATCTGTCAAATATGACGGACGATGAAATTTCAAATAAAAAAAAAATAACAACTCAATTTTTAGAAATCAAATCGAAAAGTCTTTTATAATTTTAAAAGTTTTAATTTTTTTTTAAATTCTAATATTATTATTTTTGGTCAGTCTTATTCACTCTATTATTAGTTTGTTTAAATATAAAATAAGCCTAAAGTTTAATTAAATTTAAATTCATTCATTCCAATGGAAGCCTCACTACTTTTTCAATTATTATATGTACATGCATAAAAATAGTGACAATAATAATACATATTTCTATACTTACATTACATATGTAATCATCATCATCATCATCATTTACAGCCATTCGCCATCCACTGCTGGATGAAGGCCTCTCCAACACGCTTCCACTCGTCTCTGTTTTGCACAACACTCATCCATCTCACCCCGCACATTTTCTTAATTTCGTTCATCCATCTTCCTTTTACCCTTTTGAATTCTCTCGGGTACCATTCAAGCACTTCTTTTGTCCACCTTTCGTCCATCCTCCTAGCTACGTGACCCGCCCATTGCCATTTCAATCTCTTCACTCTATCCACTATGTCCACTACCCTTGTCATACTTCTCACCCACGTGTTCCGCTTTCTGTCTTTCCTCGTTATGCCAAGCATACAGCGTTCCATACTTCTTTGAGTGCATTGGATTTTATGTAGCATCTTGGTTCAGTTTCCAAGTTTCACATCCATACGTCATCACTGGCAAAACGCATTGATCAAAGATCCTTTTCTTCAGGCAGAGTGGCATTTTTTATTTAAAAACAGCATCCATCCGTCCAAATGCACTCCATCCTAATTTCATACGTCTCTTTATCTCTTTGTCTTTACAACCAGACATGTCAATTATTTGACCTAAATATAAATAATTATTTACTACTTCTACTGGTTTATCATCTAATGGGATGCTATCAGGCATGCAATAACTATTGAACATTAGTTTAGTCTCATCTATGTTAATTTTTAATCCTACTTTTCTACTTTCCCTGTCCAGCTGTGTTAGTCTGATAAGTAGGTCAGCTGAATCACGAGCTACCAAAACTATATCGTCTGCGAACCGAAGGTGACTCAAGAAGCGACCATTGATGCTTACTCCGGCTGTGTCCCATTCCAAGTTCCTTAAAACTCCCTCAAGCACCGCATTGAATAACTTGGGCGATGTAGTATCTCCTTGTCTTACTCCTTTTCCTATGCTAAATCTATCTGTACCTGAACAATTTTTAACCGAAGCTGTGGCATTCTTATGTATATATTGCAGCTAACAGCCCCACATAGGGTTCCGGCACTCCCTGTTTTTGTAGAGCGTTAAGTACTGCATTGTGGCTAACTGTATCGAAGGCTATTTCATAATCGACGAAACCTAGGCACAATGGCCGTTGATATTCGTTGGCGCGCTCGATTAGTTCGCCAACTACTTGGAGGTGGTCCATTGCGCTGAAATTTTCCCTAAACCCTGTCCGTTCTATAGGTTGGTTCTCGTCGATGATATTCTTCAGCCTTTCTGTAATAAATTCAGTTTTATTTAAATAAATGATCAGTAGCTTTTTTGAAATATTTGTGATAATAGTGTACCATAATGATATGTATGTATGTATGTAGATAAAATAAACGGTCTTTAAACCGCTTATTGTTTTAAGTATTTAAATTAACAGACAATAATCAAGCAGTAAGTGACAGATAATATGTACATTTAACTTACTGACCAAATCAAATAAAGTTATTGACTGAATTGATTGAGCTATGTTTATTTGGTCGGTATTATATTGTATGTATGTATGTACATAAATATAATATATAATTTCGAAAGAGACTTTGTATGTAAGTATCTTTGGTTAGGAACTTCGTAAACAAGTCAAAATTTCAATAAATCTTTACTATTAGATTCGCCATGTTTACGCTGTTTATATTACAAATTCTGAGCTAAGCCGGGTTAAACAACTATTAAACAGTAGGCATAAACATGTCAGTATCAAACCTGTCAATATGGAATGGTCAATATTAATAAAAAATAATTAATGGTAAGTATTATAAAAAAAAAAACAACGCATGAATATTGCAGTACATATGTTGGTATATACATATGTACATATATATGTAGAACGATCGGTATTTAAAATGAACTAAAACTAAAAGTACATATATTTCAACTGACCAAAATCGACCAAAATATAATATAAAGGTTGACCATTTATTATATAGTATAGAGCAGTTCAATATTTGTAACCAAAATAATATATTAAACTAAGATTAATGCACACCAAAAGCTTGGAAATATGCTTTAAAATAACAGTGAAGGTGGTTTTTACTTTTTTTTCTTATTAATTATGAGATAGTAAAAAAAACTGAATTGATTTCCGTAACTTAAAGATGACCGAAAAATTATACATAATATATTTTATTATATTATATTAAACCTATGTATGCACATATTTCTTTCAAATTGGCTCGAGAGTGTTATGAAATGGTACTAAAATTTTTATCATAATAATTAAGTATTGGTACTAAAATAATTTTAATTAAAGCATTTCCTTTCGGTTTCATCTTAAATTAGTAACATCCGTATTTTCTCATTAAGAATAATATATGGCTTGGTTTTTTTTTAAGATCAAAATCTAGTACTCAGACACTAAAAGATCAAGGCTGTATATAAAACATATGTATGTACATATTTTGGAGGATGATCGAATAAAACCGCACAGAAAAATGCGAACACATAAGAAGCGAACGCCTATATATGCGCCTCTTTTCTTGCGCAGTTCTTTCGTGTGCGCAATTTTCTACATTCCCATTTTTCTGTGTGCGCTTCTTTCACACTTTCATTTGTCTACATTCGGAGTATTCGGTTTTTATGTGCGGTTTTATTACAGAACCATTTTGGAAGAAATTTACGTTGAATATATCGTGCGGTCATCGCGATCGACGTTCGCTTTAATAAGCACACACGTACATGTGTACGCTTATTGCAAAATACCTTAAATAATGATTGGAATACATACATGCATACGCATATGAATAAATGCATGAGTGTGCACATAATATGCATCGGCTGAAGAATTACTATATCGACCCAAATACATTTAACAATCAATAAGTGAGGCTAATTAGTTCGTACGGCGAACAAAAAGACACCGTAATAATTTTCAAATTGGCAAAAAATCATTGACACAAAATGAGGTGTCGAAAACTCGTTACTTTTTAGTTAACTGCCAATTAATTTGATACGCGGAATTAATCTGCAATGGTTACGATGCGCTTCTGGTTGAAGTATGCGGTCTACACTTTGGGATGAATTCAAATATGCATCCATTTATCGATCTATTTTAAAAATAAAATGTTTCCTTAACTGAGGATTGCTTTCACGTACATACATGATTGATATTTTGACTTATATACGAAAGTATATAAGTCAAAGTATACGAAATTCATATTCCAAATTTACATTATTAGCCTATGCTTCACCTGTATGGAATAACGCCTCGAATACTAACCTTTTCAAACCCCAGATAATACAAAATAAATCCCTAAAAATAAATTATAATACACCCATATAAACTAACTTGAAAAAACTGCATGCCATATATAATATTCCGTTTATTACAGACATTACTAACAAACTAACCAGTAGATTCTATGACAGAATCACTAATAAACACACTTGTGAAGAGTCTCGATGATTACAACAAAATATCTATACCCTTCAGGTATAAACACAGATTACCTAAACACAATCTGCTTTAGATCATCGACTTTAGAGAGTCTTTAATTAATATTATGTATTAAATGTATTATGAACATTTATTAGTATTGTAAATAAGTTTTTGAGCTCTTTTTCCTATTATGCTGTAGATTAACATTTGAATAATATAATACTATGATTACTAACAAAATTAAATTAAAATTGTAAAATATAAAATGGACAGTAGATATTGAGATTACGTATTGTTTTACAAATATTATATAATTTAATGTTTTGTTTGAAATTTTTGCGTGATCTTTTTTTTTTCAATTTAAGAATCAGTGGCTTGGAACAGAATTGAAAATATCGAAGATCATTTATTCGCAAATATTGTGTTGTAAAACATTAATGAACGCAAAAAATATTCGGAATTGACATCGTAAAATTTTATGAAATATTTTTTACATTAACTTACCATTTTACCACCATTTCTCAATATATATGTATAATACAAATATGAGCAAATAAAGACCACTCGATTTGCACTATTTTTTCAGTACAAGCTTCTCGATGAAAGTCTCATTGTCTTATATTTTTGTTTTAGTTGTTTAGAATGTAGACAAAAAAAATATATTAATTCTTTTTCGTTGAGAATGAATATAAAAAATGCATACTATTTTATATTTTATTTAAAAAATATATATGTATAAAGAAGAAAAACAGACAAAAATACAATTTAAATATATTGGATTATTGTCCGATTTTTATAACATTCTAAACGGCAAACGAGTAATTGTTTATTATTTGTTTCCTTCAAAAACATCACGACTTTCTAATTGATATCATATATGGATCACCCTTAAAAGAAAGTTATTAGTCTGATAAACTTTTAACAAAAGACTTATTTATTTACTAGGAAACCAAAAATAATCAAAATTTTTCGTCAAAGTGAGAATCACTCCAATATAAATGCAAATTTTTTAAATTAAAATAAATACGGCTATCAATAAGACATTGAGGTATACTAAAGACTTTATTTTATCAGTAATCAATGTGCTAAAAACATGACTACGAAAATCTTCTAAACGTATTTATTTAAGGAAAGTGTGAGCATTGAAAAAAATTACAAATTTTCTGTCCCTAAATGATTTCCAAAGTCTCGATGATAAATCGAGCACATAAATCGCAATCAGTAGACCGCATACTCCACCCGGATGAACCGAAAGTTGAATGAGCTCAAACACTGAATACTATCAAAGCATTAAAATAAGTAAAAACGATTGTTGTGTTGATTTTTGCTAACCTTGATCAGCTTCCATAGTACATAACAAAACCTACATACATATTCTACAAAGAATGTACCTTTAAACATAGCCAACACTCTTTTTTTTTAGATACTTTCAATTACTTATCAACGACCAGGTGTTTTGTTATAAGACTGTGCACGTATTTGTACTAACAAGGTGTACTATTATTACGATTTTTTATCGATGGGAAAATCAAGCCGATTTATAACATAAAATGCTCAATAGTTTGCCAATAAATCAATAAGCCAGTTTACGACTGCTGTTTCGCACATTCAATTCAAGGATTTTCGCATTATTGTGGGATTTACGTGCCAAAATAGCTTTAATTTGGACTAACATCTGTTATTACATAAATTAAATATAGTATAATTATTTGTAAATGCTTTCAATACGCTGCAAAATATAACTATATGAATGAATGAATTTTGTTTGGTTTGAATCCGTGACTTCCTTTGGATACGACTTCAATTATATACTTCCTACAGTGTATTTATGAATACGAATCCTTAAGTTTCCAACCACTGTCTTACAGTATCAAAACGTGATAATTTTTTATTGAAATGGAATTGAAACGTGAACTTGCAGCTTCGAACCGCGCATTAGCAATCTGAACAATACCGCAATAAAATTCAACCCATTCCCACCGTTTCAGATTACCATAAGTGTTGTAATAGTACCTAGGAGAGTAACTAGCGTAATAATACGCCAATAAATTTAAGAGAAGAAAAAAACATGATACTCCATTAGAATATTACGCTTTGAAGCGTGATTTCCCTTACGATTCGTGTCCGAGGGACACACGCTCGGGCGAATTCGTTGCCCAATAATACCCACATATTATATTATTAACACAATTAAGGATATCGTTATTGTTTAGTTTAACCTGTCCTTAGATGTATAATATACTTTGACTTTCTAAAATGTGAAACTCACAATGGCGATATACGGATACCCTTTTATAGATTTTCCGTGTGATTGATGATTAATCGGGCGTTGAAATTGTCTGCCATTAATCATCATGTTGATCGTAGCACCTAGAATAAAATTAATACACAGTTGAAATTTCGGTTAATACATTAATAAACACTTATTAGTGGACTTTTTATTATTAATATTTCGCTTCATCAATTTTTTAACGTTTTTTTACTGAATTGAAAAAAATATTAGTACGATTTCTATTGTTTTGCAAAAATATGCATATTAATAACTAGATTTGATAAAACTATTTGATTGTATTTTTTTAATTAAAGCTGATAATTTTTCCAATAACTAAACATATAATTTATAATACAATTCGATAAATTGCAGAATAAAATATTTTTTTGAATATTACATGTTACATATTTCATACTATAATTTATATAACGCAAAAACTTAAAAATTACTAGTTACAATACAAAATATTTAATTAATATTTTAACCTGCTAAAAAGATAAGTTTAAGTTATAATTTTACATATAATATTTTGTGCAAATCGAATAATCATTAAACAAAAAAAAAAATTAAACTAATTTGGAAAATAAAATTCGTGCTACATTGTAAATACTTAGATAGATCGTGATTGTAAAAACATATTATTAATGTATATAAAAATAATGTCAATATATTCATTAATTAATTGCTGCATAACGAAATGTAGCGTTTTAGCAATCATTTGCCACATTAGTAAATATTTATATTACAAGTCTACAAAAATTATCTGCATGTGTATATTTAATATGTATTTACAGACAAATAATATATGTAGATATATATGAATTCTGTTTTCCTTAAATATTGACAATTCACATAAAATACATGGATCATAATTAACGATGATTTCATTCGCGGAAATACTTAAAAATCATCATTTCCTGGCACACACGAACTATACCTGCTATAAGCAAGTACAAGATTAATTACACATTCGCGATCTTTTTTTCGCACGTTTTCACCCATTGTTTCGTTCACACGTTGAGAAAACCATAAATATTATTAATAAATAAAGTATTTTCACATAATGTGCATACATAGAACACATTAAAAATTACGATTTATACAATTACATATGTATATAATCGACTTTTTCTTCATTTGCACGGTTTCAACATTTCGGATAAATCTTGTTATCAATCTTTAACAACTTTAATGAAATTTTGCATAAGATTCCCGATGACAATTCAATTAAAAATTTAATTGAAGACTATACAAACGAGGGACCATTTTAAATTACAAATCGACTCGCATGTAGATTTCGATCAATTTTAATATAAAAAATGTAACCAGAGGCGTTGTGCAACTTTGATTACGAATCGAACCGATTTGACGATTCATTTCGCGCTGATCTCCGCAGATTTTGCAACACAACCCAATATATAAGTCAAACGCATTCGCATAAGTCATTTTAGAGTTTCGAAACTATTTTCGAATGTCTCTCTCTCTCTCTTTGCATCGCCAAATTGCTTCTACATAATTCGACCATTTTTCACCAGCTTTTCTGATTTATAGCCGATACCAAATTCGTGTCACGGTTCAAAACAATCATCACCATACGAAACGTTTTATTTATTGAACCGGTTGAATGTTTGTACACATCGAACATATTATACGTGAATTATACCTACAGCAAAATATCCCATAAATAATGTTAATTTGTGTAATCCGCCATTTGATTGTGGCGATCTTCAATCGTTCTACATATACAACTTTATATGACATACAATCAATTTCAATATACATCATATTATAGCATAGATATGTCGAGATACAAATTCAGTTAACCCTCCCTCGCCGAAGAGGGGTGGGGCAAGTGCCCCAATTTTTACGTTTTTTTTAATGATTATGTGGTCTTCAAAGCTATACACCCTATATTTCTTGTATTTCTAAAATGAACTACAACAAATTTCTTTTAATAGATTTTGTATGATTTAGAAAAGGGGTACATCGTAAAAAAATACATTTCTACGTTCGAAAGTATAATTTAAAGGCGATAGCGATAAGTCATGTTTTCGACTATTCGTTTGCATATTCTTGTTGATCGATGAATTCATGCGAGAGAAAGAGACAGCTATATTTTCGTAAGATATTGTTTTCGTCGCTTTTGGCGCGTGGCTAACGAGTCATGCAGTCGCCTGTTGGCCTTACCTATGTGCATTTGTGTGTTGATGCTTGTCATTATTTTTTAATACAAAAATAGTCAAAAACATGCTATAGGACTAAAACTTTTTTATGTTGATGTATAAAATGATTAATAAAATACACATTGAACCCATTTGTATTGAGAAAAGCTGTATTTTGATTAAAAAATACTGGGGTCTTACTCAACACCGGTTCGAAATTCGCGTGTTTCGTTTATGTTTAATGTACGTACATATTTATGAAACAAGACTGAAACTTTACCGTGTTCTGGTTCTTTCAACAATGACATGTCGTGCGCCATGAACTGCCCCCAAAACATAGCGTTTATGGTCCACAGGTTATTTTCCACGGTTCAAAAATTTATAGAATTATCATGCGATAGCTCACTAAAACAAAAGTTTCAAAATGAAACCATAATAAAATTTTGGATGAATCTTAGTGGAGAGTATGAATCTTTGTATTGCAAAGCAATGCAAGTGTTTCTACCGTTTGTAACGTCTTATTTATGCGAAACGGGCTTTTTGGCACTAGCTGCAATGAAAACCAAATATCGAGCCAGGTCAATAGTTGAAAAGGAGTTACGAGTGGCACTCTCCATATTGTCCCCAAGATTTGATAAACTTTGTGCCAATAAACAACAACATCATTCGCATTAAATTTTGATGTGTTAGATGTATGTAGTTTAATTAGTAATTTAATATAATAATAAATATACGTGTTCGTATATATTTATGTTATAGCAAAACCATTTTATTATTCTGTCTATTGTAGTGTTCAGTATTTTTTTTTAATAAAGGTTTATTATTTAAAACGCGTCTATATTATTATATATATTAAAAAATAAAAGGTAGGGAGGCGCGGAAAAAAAAATTTTTTTAGGGAGGCGTAGTAGCATAAAGTTTGGAAACCGCTGCTGTAGAGGATTATAAGGGATGAATGGAGATGTAATCGAGAGGCTTTCATCCAGCAATGGATGGTATTGATGGTTAATAATGATAAATACCTGAATATGGATTAGTAGCTTAGTTTCAAAGTGTTTTTTTTTTATCCGTTTTTAAATATCAAAAATAGATTTATTTATTTCGTTATAAGGTCACTTATCGCCATAAATTAACGTCCAAAACTCAATTATCAAAATTGTATAATGGCTTTGTAATCTACGGCATTCGGTTAACGACTCTTAATCCGGTAATAATCAAATGCGGAAAATCGCTCGTCGTTCAATAATTAACGACTTTCTTCTCTTTTTTTTCATTATTTTATTATTCTGTGTATTCAGGAAATCCTACTGTTTAACAAGCATAGTGCATTCTTCAATGGACGCATAAAAATGTTTACGATGAGAATATGGATGTGACTACGAGAAACGATGCAGTAGTTGGCCGTGTCAAGATTTTTGGTATTATCAAGTAGCTTTTGAGCTTGCGATGGTGCTCCTGTTAATTCGTAACTAATAACATAGTGTAGGAATATAGCATGACTTGGGCTATTCCGAATCAAAACTAGTGATCTCATATATTTCACAACAATACTAGTCTTACGATGGCATCATCATCACTCCTGTAAAAACATCCAGAACTAATCTTGCCAGGAATTACCTTCGCTACTAGAGGGAAACGACCCAGCAGAGCGAATCTCGCCTGGAATTATCCTCGCTACTTGTGGGCAACGTCACATTTATTTATTTATATATATTTTAGCTATCAAGCTAATTTAAAGATACATCTTAATTATTATACTTAACTCTAAAATTTATAATTAACTTATATGTACTGTCCCTCACAGAGGTGTCTCTTCGCACCTCGCAGGAATGCATCCATGTTTTTAGCAGACCTGATGCACTCAGGGAGGGCATTATACATGAGCACACCCCTGTGAAAAACACCCCCAGCCGTCTTATTCTTTCTTACTCTACTTACAACTAGTTTGTCCTTATTTCTAGTATAAAAACTATGTTTATCTCTATTCCTTATTATATAATCATCAAAATACTTAGGTAATAACTTATGATCTAACTTATAAACAAAAGACAATGTACTAATATTTAGACTAATTCTAATACTCATCCATCCTAATTCATCTAACTATTCCAGAAGAAAGAGTTCATCGCTCGATCGTTAGCCAGCAGCATAGCTCGTTCGTTAAGCTTCTGCCTAACACCGAGAGACGCCGGGTTCGATCCCATGAGCTGACCTCGATTGAAAAGAAATTTTCTGAGTATATCTGTAGTGCTGTTGGTCAAACCTGGATATTTGTGACTCCTGGTCGATCGTTTCCTATCAGAGTTTGCCAATTTTCTCTGATTTCATTGTTGAAACGGTTCCCGATTAAAAATTGGCTAAAATCCTTCCTACCTACTATGTCACCACTATTTGAGTAAGATTAATGTTCAATAAAATGTATGTACAATTCATAGATGTCTCGTTAATTTTCGAGTTTTCAGTGTTTCGTAATTAAGCGACGTGTATAATAAAAATGCTATATTGTTTGTAATTGGCCAGGAAGACGCATTGGGGTTTATCTGTAAGGCCTTCCTGGTATAAAATGTAATAAAATAATAATAAAACGAACGAAACCCAGTAGTGATGTCATCATGCAACTACGACACGTGTCCTGAAGACAAAGATAAATGTATATAAACCAACGACCCAGCAGAACTAATCTCGCCTGGAATTATCATCGCTACTCGACGGCAACGTCCCCTTGTGACTATTCCAGAAGATCATCGTTCATCGCTCATAGTTCATCGCTCGTTCGTAAAACGAGCGAAATCCAGCAGTGATGTCATAATGCAAATACGACACTTGACCTGAAGACAAAGACATCTGCACACGGCACGCATCGATCCACAATGTATATAAACCGACGCCCCAGCTCCAGACGCCAGAGTGAACCTTTGGAGTTCAGCCAGCTCACTTCTCCGAAGCTCAATTTCTTCGTACATACAATCACCATGTAGTCCCATCGCATCAAATTCAAAATTTTCGCACGCAGAGCATTCCACAGCCAAGTTGGGGGAAGGGGGAATCCGTATTCTAGAATCTAGATCTAACATCCGACTAATTACCGTTGTTAAACAAAAGCGATGTCGATTATAAATCTAAACGGTCGACCAGTCAGGGTCGAGAAGGCTTTCGAGGTGACGAAACGCGATTTCGACACTGTTGTCCTGGAATTGAACGAGGAAAAAAATTTGACCGCTTGTGTTGCGCAAGATATTGCGTGATGCGAAATGTGCCCAGGAAGCGTAACTTACGCCGGAAGGACGACTCCAATAATACGACAAGCTTTTTCAATCGGAAAACTGTGTGCATCTTTGAACATTGCCGGCCGGTTTTCCTTCTCTAAGGTCACCAATGGAATGCAAACAATCAATGTCGAGAATAAGTAGTCTTAATTCAAATAACACGTCGCTTATTAATTGAGTTGAGATATGTTGAATATTGATATGAAGATTTGACTAATCAACAAACGTGGTCGTTTCTCAGCAATAATACCTACATATATGTATGTATCTCTAATATATAATTTCCAAAGAGACTTTGTATGTATGTGTGTATTGTTAGTTCGAAAATCCGTGACATCATCGATTTATTTTTTTTCGATTCATAGGCGCCGATTCGATTTTTTTTTCGATTCAAAGGATTTGAAGTCCCCGAGGGCGAAGGCTCCAAAGGCGCAGCCGCTAAGGTCGAAGGTTCCATGGGGAAGGTGCCGGATTCTGGTATATATATATTTTCGAAAGAGACTTATTATATATGATTGTTTGTTCGTGACAGTCAATTTAATAAAAAAAAAACAAATGAATATTCAAATAAATTTATATAAAATAAAATAAAATAAAATAAAAATAAATAAAATGTTTACTATGAGATTAGTCATGTTTAAGCGATTTATATTACAAATGCCGAGCGAAGCCAGGTAAAACCACTAGTAATATATAATTTCGAAAGAGACTTTGTAAATATGTATGTAAGTATTTTTGGTTGGAAACGTCGAAAAAAAGTAAAGTTTCTATGATGACGATTCGATCGGGTGAAAACTATTTTTCTTCGAATCAAATAAATTTAATAAAAAAACAAATGAATATTTACTATTAGATTCGCCATGTTTACGCTGTTTATATTACAAACACTGAGCGAAGCCGGGTAAAACAACTAATATAATATATTTATAATACTAGCATCACTCGTACAAACCTATTGAACAATTTTATGTTTGTTATAAATAACTAGTGATGTACCCGATGAAATATCATCGCATGTGTGTTGGCATATTAAGTTATTTTATATTATTTTTTTCAAATACCTTTTAAATATATTCAATTTAATATTCATATTTAATTGTTTAATATGAAAAAATAAATGGTAAACACTACCTACCTAGCAATATATAAACAATATAAAACACCATAGAAAAAATTATTAATTAAATAAATTTTCAATAGATGGCAGTAAACGCTCAGAGAGATAGCGCCATCTATTTGCCTAGGGGAAACCTTGGTAGCAAATAGTATATATAGAAGCTTTTTTCTTTTGTTATTATTTTTTTTATTTTACATACATATGTAGATTTATACCAGGAATGCTTGACAGGAAGATCCCAATGCGCCTTCTTGGGCTATTAATTACAAATAATGCAGCATTTTTATTATTACATAGATCACTGTATTTCCAGAAGCTGAAGAACACGAAATAACAATTATTTAATTAATTACAGAATAAATCTATTGAGACATCTATGGATTTAGATTTTGTACATAATTTTTACAAATTATACACACAATAAATACAGAAGATTTGTAACAACAGGAAAGATGATTTTTTGCCAATTTTAAGGAACCGTTTCTACAATGATCAGATAAGATTGGCAAACTCTGATAAGCACCGATCGATTTGGAGTCACAAAACCCCCAAATCTAACCAGCAGTATAGCGGATCGAACCCACTGATCACTTGGTGCTAAACATATACGCTACCGTTAAGCCATACTGCTGGCATATGTATGATACGTTTTGTTGGCAGTGGTTTAGCTGTGATGTACATATGTATGTCGAATCGAAACGACTATTAGTACGCCGAGCGTTATCCCAGACAGATAGACAAGACAGAATAGCGATATTTTATATATGATGATGATCGGAAAGGACGTAAAGTGGTAGCCACTAACATGATCGAATGGCGACCCAAACTCGACCATGTCGTAGAACCCCTACAATATCAGCAGCGTGGATAAGTGGTTACCTTAGTATGCTTTCGAGCAGAGTGGTCACGGGTTCGAATCCCACTAGAGTCCCGCTGCTGGCTAGACCTTGGTTTGTGACTCCAGGTCGATCGTTTCTTATCAGAGTTTGCCAATTTTTCCGATTTTCATTGAAACGGTTCCTGTA
The DNA here is from genome assembly GCF_051622035.1 of Arctopsyche grandis. NCBI lineage: Eukaryota > Metazoa > Arthropoda > Insecta > Trichoptera > Hydropsychidae > Arctopsyche > Arctopsyche grandis. The sequence continues at coordinate 33,615,685 of NC_135360.1, forward strand.
AAATTGACTTCTCCTCCCTATCTCTCTAGCTAATCTCAAGTTATTCAGCGTCTTGAAGTTCGCCAGTTTGATTATAAAATGCTGCAAAAATTTCTCCATAGATGTCACTGTGGATGTTTGTATGAATTCTGATTGTATAAAAATGCTTCTGTATATTGATTGATTGTAATGTATCTGTCTAAGTGCACTCGTCGCTTTGGAGCGATTTATAAAGGCGAGTTTTTGTGTTCTATGAAATAAAAGAAAATATAATATTTAAAATTAATGATGACAATCAATTTGCATAGTATAAAATCAAACTCGAGTATTATTTATTCATGATTTATTTACTTTCATATATTGAAACGTTAACTTAAGCCTACATACAGAGTGACTAATATCACAAATTCGTCCTGTAATCACAACAGAAATTGTTCACACACTAAATAAAAACCTGCATACGTATTGAATAATTTGTAATTATTTAAACATAACTTAACATCTAAATATGACGCGTAAATCTAATATGAACACACGACATTTGTTCAGTCTTATATTTCACATGAACTTTCAACCGTATTAACTTCAACAAATACACATACAAATTTGACGCTCCCTCCGACACTATTATATGTATATAACTATTAAATTATATATAACAAAAAAAAAAACATAAATTCAAGTTCATGTACTTGAAATGAATAAATTAAATTTTGATTCATACTATATAGTATATTAATTTCACGACGAATCAAAATTTAACAAAAAAACAAAAAACATTTACAGATTCATAATTGACAATTTGAAGATTCGGATAAATACTGTTATTGTTTTATGGCAAAAAATATATATACGCCGATCAAACGATGAAGCTTTCATCAGTTTGTCTGCATAAATACCCATAATATTTAAGGGCTGAAAACCAGACTGGTACAAGTGACATATTTAAAAAAATCTGGTTTAAGAGCTAAAATAATAGCATTTCATATATACTATTATTTTAGCACTTCAACCAGATTTTTTTAAAAATGTCACTTGTACCAGTCTGGTTTTCAGCCCGTCATATATGACTAGAATTAAGTATTGTGCTTCATCCATTTGCCGACGTTTCTTTTCGTTCTCGTCAAGATATCAGGCTTGTGTCGAGGATCTTGCCATGCTGCTAAATTCATACGCTTTATAGCATTACCTTCACAAGACACGTACTCATTGCTAAAACAATACAAAAGTAGGGTTATACACACTCAAACAAAATGGAGTTCACATAATCTTAAAAAAACTAACCTCAAATCTGCCATTTTGAATACATTTCTCGGCAAAGTCATAATTTCCGGAACATTGTCGCATATAATGCGAGCTAAACTCGATTTTTTTATTTGTTCCAATTGCTGTTGAGTGAATGGCTCCGGTTGTTCGATGTTGGTGTAAAAATAACGATCTCCGGATCGGGTTCGACGCATTTGTTCTCCTATAAAACACCGACGAGATGCAATTAATACCCATGTTAAAACATACATACACCAAATCAAACAATATACTAACTAAGTAAACAAGAGAATGTGGGACCCAAGAATGTTCCGTTACGCGGTTGTTCCGCTAAAGCTCCGACTATCAAATCAACATCATGAGCGTGAACGTATAATCTTCTCAACTGTACAATAGTCTAAAAATAAATCGTTTCATAAATAAAACAGTCTAAACAAATAAATTTAAAACATAATTATATTATTATACCTTATCGGGAATAGCATCGGCAAAGTCATCAAAGTCTTTGACGGGATTGAGTTTACACTCTTCTCTAAATTGATAATACGCTGGAATACCATGATCTCTTCCTCTTTGAATATCCATACTGAGTATGTCTAAGCCTATTCGTTTCCCCTTAGAACTGTACAATTGTTGAATAATCTGAAAATAAACATACAATTGATCAACTCTCCAATATTGGCTATTGTAAAAACATGCACACATTCAATTACAACTCACATCATCGACAAAATGGAGATCCATACTCTGACTGCGTTGACTGACCATCCCCCGAACGAGCTGATCGAATTTATTGAGCACTATAGCCGGCCTGTTGAAGTGATCCGCCAATTCGTCAGTCCCATTGACAGTCCCATCTTCTTCGACGAAATGAATAGTACCGTCGAGTAGGGAATTGTAGAACCGAAGTCCGGCCGTTGCCAGACTATTTGTAACTGAAGGATCCACATCAGGACTGTATCCGACATCGTACGGTTTGATTCTCTCGTCAAAAGCAGTACCTGCACAACGAAACATACCTCAATGAAAATCATGAGCTTAAAATATACAGTAGTATCATCCAATAACCAAATGGCTAATGCCAAATTAACCCTTTGCCCGCGGCAATAAATATAGCGAACAAGCCATATACGCGGCACCTTTTTCGCGAATTTGGCAATCAAGTTTTTGACCTTAAATACAGATTTTAATATTTACTCAAGTAACCAGATATGTTAATTAACACATAAAGTATTATTTTAAACAATAAAATACATAATATATCTCGTAGTTTTGGCTTAATTGTCAAATAATCATTATTCATACAATTGAGACGTATCGTCGCCATTGTTCAACAGACGTGACGTCACATAAACGAGGTTTCAGTATGGTTCGACAAAACCACTAATTTTGACTGGTATATATTCATTTTAAGCAAATTTAATAGATGGCATTCAACTCTCAGTAATATATTCAACCAATTTTAAACCTTAAAACAGTTGAAATAGGCGCATATAAGGCTCAAAATCCCGTGCAAAGTTCAGAAATTCTATGGAAGACAGCCGCGCTACATACTTGTCGCGCAAAGCTTCCATAGAAGACGGCTGCGGGCAAACGGTTAAACAATCACCATAACAAACTCACCGACTAATTCAGGCAGCCATTGTGTATAAGTTATGTGCTGCAATTGAGCAACGACGATCCTTCTGGACTCTTGGTACAGCATCTCGTCTCCCCAGGTTGGATTCAAATCGGCCAAAGCACGCGCTATGCGGTTGTGTTCCCTCATCCATAATGTATGCATAGCGGTCAAGTGAGGATGGATATTGGCACGAACATCACCTTTTGACATTATAAAACGTATTAAAACGATGAAAACATTACTTCCATGTAATAGATGTGTATTATTAAGTGACATACCTGATTTGAAACATGTATCGTCGTCGCTGTCCAATTGGCACTTTTCTCTCCGTTCGGATCTGTCGATCAATGGTAAAAATACACCTTGAGATGATTCTTCCACTTTCATCAGCCCACCACTCTTATCTCGAAGAGATTTAGCTGCCTTAATACTGCTGCCGTAGATTTGAGAGCCATCCAGGAAGTGAGAAGCTTGATTCATCTGAATTATAACATAAAAAAATATAAAATTTACATATTTTGAATGTTGACAAATATCAGAGCGCTCTTCTATACATGTAGCGATATCGTGATTATACACAAATAAAAAGATAGTTTTAATTATTTTCAACCATAACATATCTAACTATCGTTTTTCTATGACATATCTTGAGCATCACTAGCAATGTTTATTTTATTTCAAATTGGAACACAACATTACAGATATCCCTCTAATTTATCACTAAATTAGCCTGACAAGGTCAAATTTAGATCAATCAGTACTTTCCTTTATTTTTTTTATCAGAAAACATTGTACATAGAACCAAAGACACACTATTAATAACTAGATAAGGATTTCTCAAAAATTTTCTTCCACAGAACACTTTGATGATTCGAAAATTCTCACAAAACGTCTGGGATATTTTATAGGTTAGGCATTTATAAATTAAGTACATTGAAACTATTTCAGGCTTTGATGAATTTTTCATGGAACATAGTTTGAGTAACCCAATATCCAAAGATAAAGTAACCAAATATTTCTAGTTTGGAAATAATTTTTATAAATATAATAGAAAGTGTGTTTGTATCTTTGTATGTTTGTCAACTAGTACATTTTTTTTACATACATATATACCAGGAAGGCCTAACAGGTAAACCCCAATGAGCCTTCCTGGCCAATTACAAACAATGCAGAATTTTTATTAAATAAGAAGTTGAATTACGACACTAAAAAACTCGAAATTAACGAGAAATCTATGAATATTCGTACATAAATCATACTCAAATAGTATTGGGTAGGATGGATTTTTATACCAATTTAATAGAGGAACCGTTTCAACAATGAAATCAGAAAAATCGGCAAACTCTGATAGGAAACGATCGACTTGGAGTCACGAATATCCAAGTCTGACCAGCAGCATTACAGATAAATTAGTTTCAATCGAGGTCAACTCACGGGATCGAACCCCATTGGGCAAAAGTCCAACTACTGAGCCATGCTGCTAGCTTATTTACATCAATCAATCCATTTTCAATATCAACATAAATATATATGTATGTATATAAATAAAAATAAAAAAATTAAATGTGTCAGTCATATTATCGTGATCTTATTACAATCCGGTTTCATGTTTACCTGTTCGGCTGCACCGAAAGTGCAATCGCTTCTGAGTGTTGTAACAGATCTAGTATACGTCAGACAAGAGACCCAGTGTGACCCGTAGAACGGATCTTTGCGCGATACGCTCAAAGGTAAACAACTGGGATGCTGATATCTCGGGGCGAGCATTCGACCTGAACGATCACAGCAAGCGATAGAATTCGACGAATGAACTGAAAGCACAAAAATACACTAAACAACAGCCCACACGAGGATCAATACATTATGATGGCAATGCAAATAGTTCTCACCCATTTTCCTCACTGGTACGTGGACGAGATCGTGTTCGAGGAATTGTGTCCATTGCATCAGGGCCAGGGAGTGTTTAGTGTCGGGGATGTTGATATCAGCAGCCATCGACGAGCTGATAAGACGTGCCATCGGTAGAGCTTTGTTAGATATCGACACCCTCGGCTGCAAAAATTTAATACAATTGCTTGAAATAGGTCAAGATTGAACGTTTGTATGGATTGTGGATTTTTGTTATTTACTTCATCGATTCCATCAGCGTATTTAGGATGAAAAAGTCTCTTCAAACCGGTGAGAGCTTGTCCCCAAGCTCCTCGTTTGAGATTGTTACATGATCCGTCGTATGTGCGATACTTTTTCGAAATGCTACACAGCGGCTGTTGAAATGAAGTACACTTCTTTCCTATATCCGTGTTCTGAAGACTGAATGTGCCGATATAGCTGGCGCACTCTTCGTCCGGAATTCCAAATCTAAAAAAATCAATATAAAATTAAGAGTAATTTTACAGTTTTATAATAATTTGGTACTTGTTTATGTAATATATCAGCATCACACTGACTAGACGAACTGCTGTAACAAAAAACCTACTTACATTTGAGAGGTTTTTTGATACAGCATTTTCAGAGAGTGGCACTGTTATATCAGACAAGTAGCGATATTTTTTTTAATATTACGAAAAGATAAACTAGACACAGATAATTGCATTATATATAAGAAAGTGATAAATTCTTGTATGATAAATTAATTTGATATTTACTTTATATATACTAATAATTGAATTCAAATTTTTAATTATGATAAAATTGAAATTCTACAAGAAAAATTCAAACCGAACTCATTATCAGTATTAATAGTAGAGAACAGCATATTTAATACACCATTAAGTTTATTCACTCACGTTTTCTGATATTTTATAGTTAACAAAGTTAAAATGAAAACTGTAAATTTGCATAACGGACAAATAAACAAGTATATTTATATATTGAGTCAATAAAAAACAGTGAATAAAGTTCCTTGTGTGATAAATATCATTAAATTTTAGCAATATTCTGTTGTATAATGTAATTTTGCACTTTTTAAAACATCTGGTAAGGCTGATAGTCCGTTATATGTATTAATAAACCACATATTTCCCGTTACTAAGATAACACAAAATACTAACCTTTCACAATGAGCATGAGACAGATACGCCGAAGCTTTGGTAACAGTCCACGACAGTCGTTGCAGGGTATTGGCATCATCCGACGGATATCCAACAATGAGCTGACCGTGTTCGGGACTACCCAACTCGGCGTGTATCCTCGATCCTTCCAAATTCTTCTCCAAACGTTTGAGTGCGTCAATGGACATCTGTGCAAATCTCAACGACTCATTAAAATGCTTATCTTTAATAGCAGGCAATTTCTTCAATATAGCGGAGCTCGGAAACGGATAATCGTACGTCGGCGGCGGAAACATCGCACCTATAATACAAAACGTTGGATACAGTCCAAATATTTCGTTGATTAAAAGTATTTTTAATTTGCTTTAAAGCTTACCAGTCGTTATGAAGTTAATCGAGTACGGCATGACGACTCCTCCGTAAGTTATTCCGGCCCATAGGACTAAAGTGAGAACTACAACCCTCATCACTTCTTCGACAATCCTAAAACGATACCAAAATAAAGTAAATAAACAAACTATCGAGCACTTCACAACGATAAAGTCGAATCGCTACTGAAACAAGTACAAAGACAACACATAGATAAATTTGAATATATTCGATTCACGCCTCGTTTCAATTCAAAACTTGCATACAAACAAGCCGCTTATCACAATAATTATTATTATAATATAAAATAGAATCAAGGAAGAGATTCTGAGACTGCATTCAATTTAAATAAATAATAGATATAAAAAAATGTCAAGTTCATTCAAAATGTATTTTTTTTTTGCATACGCCCCAATTCGTATTGACTTTTGGACCTGTTATCAAAAAATAGTTCAAAAATGTCATTGCTTCAGTTTAAAGTTTATCTATTATCCCTTCAGTTTTATACAAATTATCAAAAGAGTAACTCACTTGAATTGGACAAAAAAAAAACTACACAGAGTGTAGGAATCCCGTCGGAGGCTGGTCTCTTTGTGACGAGCCGTTCCAAGATAACCCCGTTTAATATACACCGATGATGTTGTTTACTAATTTATAATCGATCGATACGGAGAGAGTAGCACAATACATACAAATTAAAGTTTTCGGTAGACACATTCCAAAGTATACAAATCTGTTTACGGGAAAACCATCAACTGCATATTTTAATGCAAATATTCACAGACGAACAAAGACTGTTATGCTGTTGTTGGAAGGATGACTCAAATTTAACATGATTGCATTCATTCACAATGCAATTCAATAAGTGACATAGCTCATATGCCAACGGTGATCAATTATGCAACAGTCTAAGGACTGCAGTATTGAATTAAACTTTGAACTGCTATAAATGACGGTGGTAATTGACATTCAATGAAGTGCTAAGTGTATTTTTTTGGCTTCAGTCAGGTATATGAAAGTTACAATATTTTTGAAAGATATATTACAATGTAATATTATCATTATACAAGGATTTTGAGCAGTTTTGAATGTGAGGTGAGTACATACATACATATGTGTATGTAGCGGTGTCATTCAATGTCCGTAACAATGGGTTTCCAATAACAAATTCCACCAAATTTGATATACTATCTCAAAGCACACTAACGTAGAACCTCAGTGGGTTTTGGAAGGGCTCGGAGCTCTGAATCAGAGGACTCCTATACAAAAACAATTAGTGAATATTTGTCCAACGATATAATATGGAATACCTGGCTTTGTATTACAAATTGATCTATGGCTATTAGTGCTGTATAGAAATGACTATAGCAAAGTTATTTCGGGGATTATTAATGATCAAATTACTATGTTACAAAGACCCAAGAACACATTACTTTGTTTTAACTTTTTTTATAATTGATGGCAATTCAAAAATAACATTGAAAGCAATCGAAAGTATATATTTGAAGATATTTAACAATAGTTTTCTGTATAACTTTCAGTAAGTATTTCCGGAATTACAGAACTGCGTATATATACATAATACATATGATGGTATATCGTAGTTGTTTATCATGATTTTATTAGTAATTGTATGTATGTATGCTAGTCGTTTGTAATATGAGTATTCAGCAAAACAACAATTGTCCGCGAACAAACATGGTGATAAACATGCCAATTTGCAATTTAACACACGATAATAAGCAATGCATTATGTATGTTATAGAATTTTTAAAGACTTGACGTCGTCGTAAGAAATTAATGTTAACAAACAACAACATATTATAAATTATTATTATGTGATGTAATTATTACATTTTTAATTAAGTTTGAGAGTTCTTTGAATTCAAACTGATAAACACTAGTAAGAAATATCTGAAAATACATTATATGTGATAAGGATACGTAAGTTGTAAATGTTACGAGTAAACAAACATCATGAAATGAGTTTGTATTTTTATGATGCTAATAAAATAATCGAAAAATTTCACAATTGCAACAACTATAAAGCGGTACAAGAATTGGATAAAATTATAAATAAATGAGATTATCGAAGATAAAGTATCGAATATTAAACAAAAACAATGTAAAAGGTTTAAATAATATTAAGTAGGTAAATCATTGTCTTGATAAATGTGTTGATAAATTTATCTTATCTTACAAATGTTCATTTACAGAACTTTAAATTGAATTTTATTGAGGTTTAAATTGAATTTTACTGAGTTATAAAATAAAAACTTAAATTATGTACATACATATATAATATACTAAAAAAATTGACAGTTAATATTAACGGTAGTATTCAGTTTAAACGATAATGAAATGCTTTATTGTAGAGGTGGCCATGCGGGTTTTTTTTAACGTAGTTCATTTTTCCAGTGTTATTTTTTTTCTATATATGCAGGGGTTTTCAATATGAACTTAAATTAAAATAAATAAACAAGTACTATGTATTGTAATAAAATAAATCAATACCAATGTAAATATTTTCGTTTTAAATATTTTAGATAAGATCTATCGTTTCCTTTTTCTCTTTGACGGGGAGGTTTATTTAACGACATTTGTCAGTCCATCTGTAGTAAACATTATTTCCTGTTTTTAACTATTCAGCTCCTTTGAGAGTAATATTTGTCAATAAAATGAACATCTATGTAGGCAGCTAAATAATGTCTTGCTTAGAGAAATAAAAAGTATTTAGTTAACAGCAATTTCATACAAAAATAGTCTCAATGAATGAGCATAGCAGGTACTAATATACCATAAGTATTCATTGCAGTTATTTCCTTTCGAAAGATGTCAGAATAATATCAATTTCTTGACTGGTATACGTTCTTTATAAGTTGAAAAAAAAAAGGTTTGCGTCGAAAATTTAAACTACGCCCAAAAAAACCCCCGTGGCGACTACTGCATTTTATTGCTTATATAATTTGAACCTAACATTTACCACAAAGGGGGCACAGAAGTATAAAAACATTAAAAAAAAAGAGTTATTTGTTGTTTATTCTGGGGATAAAAGGGCGCCTCATACAAAGTTATATTGACTTTCACCTACCCGAGCAATGCCAGGCAGTTCAGCTAGTTTCCAACATATTGTATGTATGTATAAAAGGCGACTTATATTATTGTGTTTCAATTTGTTGTAAAGGTATGTGATCACATTTAAGGTAAACTGTATAGGGGGGGTAAGATTTTTTTTGAAATGGTTATCCACAGCTACAAAAGTTTAGGAATCACTTCTCTAGAACCTTTGAATAAATAATAACGAAGGCATTTCTTTTTTAATTTCCAATGAGATTAATAAATTCTTATTGAAATTGTTAAAATGAGATAAAAAAAAAATCAGTACATGGCCATCGTATCAATAGTTACGTTTCATTGGAACTGTCAAAAAGGAAGATTGTGTTTGTTTACACGCATCAGATGGGGGAGGGTGGGGGCTGACCTTAGGTGATCGCAATGCTCGCAGGGGGGGGCTGCGGGGGCCGCGTCGGGGGCGCAGGCTTTGTGCGAGGGCGGAGGCACTCCTCGCACCGCTTTCTTCAAGGGTTCCCCTCCGGCGAGGACTCGTTTGAACAACATAGTAGCAGAAGCAGCACGCGCCGCTTGTCGTGATGCAGACGAGTTCGGGGTTGGGGTCGAGGTCGGGGGCGCGCGCTCGACGAATCTCTATGTCTCTGTCTCTGTCTCTCGTCAGGTGGAGCCCCACCTCGATCCATGAGTTCGCTGACAGTGAATGACTACCGAGCCGCCGATAACGGCCCTTTTCATTTCTACCTCTATCCGACTGGCCAGGCTAAACTAGACCTTATGTTCACTACTCATAAAGATCAATATCGTTTGAATATTTTTTTTAATTGCTCACACGGTACTTTATTGGTGTTCTCTTATCGCGTTGTTTTTATTATTTTTAAATTAAAATTGCGAATTATTCGCGACCGTAAAATGTATACGTTTGGTCGGCGACTTTATTTACGTTTCTTTTTTGAAATGTCATTGGGCGCCCTTGAAATATATAGATTACATTTTGTCAGTGTTTAGACTTTGTTTCCATTCGCATTAAATTGTGGTAATTTCAATACATGTACATACATATATGTAGGGCTTTTTTCCATGTAACGCGGTAGAACGGCGTTCCGGCACCTTTTTGTCTCAGCATTTTTTACGAATATTCTATATAATATAATCTTTTCCAATAAAAAACTTGACAAGAATTGAGTTCCGGCACCTTTTTTTTCAAAAAAAATAAACCCTGCATACATGTATGTATATTGTGTTATAAATTTATAATTATAAATATTAATAAAAATATGTAATTCCAAAGGAATCTTATCAGATCATCAATTTTTCGCTTTTATCCAGATTTCAAACATGAATTGATTTTAATCGGTAAAATTTAATAATTATAATATATTACTTTTGATCTACAAAGACATTCCTCATGCTTTGGAGAACGTTTGAATGGGTACATATGTACATACATAGTTCAAATTTATTTACTAACATAACACGGCATATTTTTTAAACCACCCAGGAAAATATCTTAAATAAAAACAAACATAACTTACAGCTTTACATTATTTACAATCTATGTATACTAGAGCAAAAAAGCCAGGACACTTGTAAAATTTATTTATATACAACTTCCGTTGTTCTGAGACAAATCAATTCAACCTAAAATGGTTGTATCCATAAAAAGGAATTCAATCTTTCAACCCCACCACACATATATAGAACCAAACTGAAGCAGTTTGGCCTGAAAGGATGCGTAGACATACACGATGCATTTCCGATCCATCGCAAAGAGTGAACGCGCATCTGGATAAGTAATAAAAATGAGATATTGTTTAATGCCTCTTTAGCACTGATATATAAGAAAAGAAAACAAAATAGGCTAAAAAGTATAGACTTGATCAACAGACAAATTATATGTAAACAAGGGTAAGTTTGGTTCGGTGATAATTCCGCACAAAAGTCGTACGCCTCGCATACGTCATTAATATCTTGATCACGAAACATCGAAATCGGCATTCGAAAATTCCATTCATCGAGACTTACCCACGTGAACTATCATACTAACGAGAACTCGAGTGCCAGATATTCCGTATTCGCGATTTTCGTTTGCCGTTTGCGCGATCGCAATGTGCGAAATAATCCATTTACCATTTGGTACTTCCATATTGAAAAGCGCTTATAAATAGGTTTTTGAGCATTTTTTTCCTATTATGCTATACATTAGAATAATATAATACCAAGATTACTAACCAAATTAAATTACATTATAAAATAGAAAATGATCAGTAGATCTATAGTTATTAAAATAGATATTAGATGTATTGTGAACATAATTTCGTAATAATAAAAAGCATTTAAAAATCAAAAAAAAAGCGCTTAGAAAATGCGGAAGTTTTACAGCGTTTTAGCATTTGTTTACTCTTAAATTGTTGACTTATCCGAGGATATTCGAAAAAAATAGTAAGTAAGTATATCTTCCCATAAAAGCTTATAGCTTAACTAACTTACTTTAAGTTAAACGGAATCGTTATTATAATAAGATATACATACAGTTTTCAACTTCAAACATTATTAAATTTACTATTCGAAGTCAATATCATCGAATATTCATCCTACCCACTTAATAAACATATTTCAAGACAATGGAAAATAAATACGCATAATCACAAAGTAAATTTTTATGGAAAAATTAATGCGCTCTATATCGATTATATGTGCATTTAAAATGATTGAATCTATTATCTTGTAGGCATAAATAAAGGATATGTTTTTTATGCGCAATTCAATTTCGTTTAGTTGCTCTCTTATACAGGTGCTGCAGGTGAAGAGCACGTTGCAATAAAATTGCATTTGTAGGCCGTTGCAGTGTTATGATCACGATACAATCACATGGTAAGCTCGTGGCTTGCTCATGTCACTGCCGTGATAATCTGCTAGACATGATGCTTCAGTAATTTGCTTGCTTTTACTAGAATTACTGCACTTTTTGCCTTGTAGGTACACTTATTTTATTGTAATAGTGACGCATTTAAACAGGACATGGATTCATTTTATAAAAATTTACAAAATAAATTCGAATGGTTAGATAAAAGGGAAGAATTTTGGTCAATGAATATAATAGTCTATACGGGTTTGGTGCAAACGATCGACAAGCGCCAGACAGACTGAACCACAGATTAACTGGATGGCTGCTTTAAACGCAATTCTCGACTTCACGGAAGATAGATTGCACATCAGATGACGAATAACCTTTCGATATGCACAGATGCAATTATTAAAATTGAGTTGGATCTTTCTGGCGAGTTCAGATAAGGCAAAATTTGGAACTAAAGTATCAGAAGCACAGAACGTATACAGGGTAGGTGTATGTCGGGACTTCGGGTAGATTTCGTTTAGTGTAAGTGCGAGCAGTGCGCACGCATAAGGTACACGTGTCGTTAATCTGTGGTTCAGTCTGTCTGGCGCTTGTCGATCGTTTGCACCACATCAAGTCTATACCTATGTCCTACACATACATACAATATGTATGTATATAATTATCAGTCGTCTGTAATTTTATCAAACTTTTTTGTTCAATTTTGAAGCAAATTTATTTATGTAGAACATACTGGATTGTATACGAGTAATCACGGCTACGGGTAAAATAGTAAAATTTTGTAAAAAAAAAAAACACGACTCATAATGTTAAATTTTATATTTTCCATTTATTCATGGGCTAGTTTTCGAATATCTTTGGAGTACTAATGCAGATGCCGCATACATACATATATGTCATCTACAGCCATTCACCATCCACTGCTGGATGAAGGCCTCTCCAACACGCTTCCACTCGTCTCTGGTTTGCTCCAACTCTCATCCATCTTACCCCACACACTTTCCTAATTTCATCTACTCATCTTCCTTACGGTCTTCCTTTTACCCTTTTGCAATATCTTGGGTACCATTCCAGCACTTCTTTTGTCCACCTTTCGTCCATTCTTCTAGCCACGTGGCCCGCCCATTGCCATTTCAATATTTTAACTCTATCCACTATGTCCACTACCTTTGTCATACTTCTCACCCACGTGTTCTGCTTCCTGTCTTTCGTCGTTATGCCGAGCATACAGCGTTCCATATGTATTTGAGTGTATTGGAGTTTGTGTAGCATCTTAATAGATATATGTACATGTATTGTATAATATATTTTACATATGTAAATATAAAGTGAGCTGATATACTCACTTTATGTCAACGAATTTTGTAGTTGATTAGTTTCCTACTAATTTTAATAAGTTGAGACCTTAACATTTGAGTGGTATTTTTTTTTCAAAAAGAGGACAGTTTCAGATATTTAGGTTATTTCCATATACATATATTCGTCAACAGTGCGCCTAGTTCGACTGATTTGCATTTTCCCACTCTTGGAATGTATAAATTCTAGATCTGCTTGATATTAGGGACAAAAAACGGTTGACAAAAAACGGTTTTATGATTATTCCGCAAAAGGCGATCTCGCGCAAGTCACTAAAATCTCGATCACGGAACATCTATACAAAAAAAAAATATATATGTATATGTACATGTATACCATTTTTGTTGGTGGCCGGGACCGCATCGACAGTTAAAAAATCGAAAATGTTCGTTTACCATGCATACATATGAAAAACGGTTAGTATATATATCAATAGCGTGCGGTAAACTCTCTCTCCCCCCGTCGTACATCTTCACTTAATTTGCGCGAGCAGGATACAACAGAAACAAGAGGAACAGGCTTTTCCACATTAAACAAGGCTGTATGACAAAAAGAGAGATAATTTCACCGCATTCCACTGAGATATATATATATATATATATATATATATATATATATATATATATATATATATATATATATATATATATATATATATATATATATATATATATATATATATGTGTGTGATTTCGCTCTAAGTAAGGCTGTACGATAAAAAAAAGAGAGAGAATTTCAAGTTTACCATGCATACATTCTTTTTGATCTTTCGATTTTCGATCTTTGCTTTCCGATATTTGATTTTCGATCTTTCGACTTTCGATGCAGTGAACCAGACCCCATTTTTGTATACATGAACTTTTGTAAAAATTTAAAAAATTCAAGTCGGTCAAAAGGAGTAGACCCGTTGGTCAATACACAAATAAAGGTCTGTTCATACCTAGTCAGCACGTACCGACTTCAGCAGGTATCCGGCCGTACGAAAAGTATTCTTTGGTACATTTTGTATGGGTATATTCATACCAACCGTCACGTTTACGCCACGGCAGGCTTACAGCAGTACCCGACATTTCCTGTTCATACCTTACAGCAATATCCATCAACGTATCGTACCCGTTTTTTGGCCATCGTGGAAATATACACGCGAATTACGTGCCATGAGTCTGCCGCTTTGCTGTTTTGGACCAATTATCGATAGTGACAGTTGACAGCTGTTCAATCTTTCGACATGGTTTTGGCGCAAATATTTAAAAAAAAAATAAATTTTTTACGGTAATATTTAAAAAAAATTTGTCCATCATCCACAAGCTCCTTATACAGTGTCCAAAACTCTCCTTCGGTCTTTCTATTTTTTAACATGGGATGCACATCAAAACATTTTTTATTGCCTTCTTGAGCTTCTTCTTCTAACAAAAACGCGATTATACATAATTTTTCGTTCGATAAACGCCGAAACATTTTTGCTGACTTGTATTCTGACGCGTAGCTACGAATGCACGTGTATGCATTCATATTGTAAGTACTCGACAATATGAAGTAAGCAATATTGCGCCGTATCGTCATGGCCTGTAATGTATAAGTAAGCCGATTTTGCCTTGCACTCGGCCAAATTGCTGTAAGCGTGACGTGACCGCGACGTGTAGGTAGATAGGAATAGAAATGTAATAAAATGACATATTTGAAACGGAGTCGTGCAGTACTGAAGCCGTGCAGTGCTGTTAAGTATGAACAGACCTTAAAACAGGAATTTATTTTTAATTCTGAATTAGAACTTTTCCCTTTTATAGTAAATGAATATGCCTGTAGTGAGTGTGTAATATGGACCAAATCTATGTTTATGTGTCACGTTGACGTTTATCCGTTCCTAACCATGCCTCGTCGAGGCGTTTTAGCTAATGGTGAAATATCTATCATTTATTATTTTATTCGTTTCGATATAGTGATTCAAAATAGATCCAACTCTCACAAGCCATAATTTGATAATAGCAACTTTGTGATATATATCTTTTGTACAATTTAATAATAGAAGACAATAGTATATTTATATACCGTATAATTTTACACTATTATTAAAAATTAGTTCATGATCTGGTTACGCTTCGATGATTATTGGTCACAAAGCGCTCGTCCAAAAGTCACTAAAATCTCTACAATGGAACATCTGGCAGCCGAAAAGTCCATCATACTAACGATAACGATAACTCGAATGCCAAATATTCCGTATTCGTGATTTTCATGGCAAAAATTGTCTTGGGCGATCGCAATGTGACTAATAATCCAATTACCGTTGTTACTGCCTATTATATATAGCGGTTCTTAAACTTTTCGTGGCAAATTAAATGGATCTTCCTATTCGCTATAGGAAGATATTGAATTCATTGCTTTCTATACGTTTTTCATATGAAAATATTTATTTTTACACGTCTTTCAATAAAATCATTCATGATTATTTTGCTATAATTTATTTTTAAAGACAGATTAATTGAGAAAAATATTTTATTTATTATAGCTGGTGTTGAGTCGATCTCTAAGGATGAAAAGAGACCAGTTAAAAAAGAGAATAAAAGTTCAAATTCGATGTCGTTGGTGCTCACAGAACTAGTTGATTCGAAATTAGCCCCTATTAGAAAATCTCTAAACATATCTGATGCTAAAATAAGGGAAGTTTACATCATTCCCAAATTGGATGTGAATAAAAACCCAGAAGACCTAGCAATCGATGGAGGTTCCAAATTATCAGTGATGAAGAGCGAGAAGATGTCATCAAATGCGAAAATAGTAGGTAACACATACACCGTCATATCGAAGAGAGCCAAACCGAGACTGGAATTCGGTAATCCGTTCGCCGCTCAACTTAAACCTCTGAGGAGACCGATGATTGAAACTCCCCCTCCGGTAGTACTCCAACCGAATCAAAAAGAAGCCATGGTCAGTGCTACAAAGATTACTGACGCCAACACCAACTACAACAGACTGCAGTTTTATAAGAACAAGAGCGATTTGTCGTACGTGTGCGAAAAGACCTATCCGAAAACCAAGCCGATTCTGCAACAGCTGGTGGCACTGTACGCATACACCAAATACATCAAAGGTGATCCGCATCAGATCTCGTTAGACCCAAAGCCAAAGAAGCGAAACGACCGACGCGATCTACTAACAACATCCAAAGATGTTCCCCCAACCGTAAAGTGCTCAGCTATGGCTAAAGTCTTAGCAACGTCTTTTTCATACGGAATTCCATCGCCCACAGTTAGGTTTCATTTATATGAACCGAACAGTTCTTTGAAGGCGTTCAAATTTGACTCTCCGTATCCTTATTAGATTGGAATTTTTCTTCTTTTATTATGAATTAAAATTAATGAGAATAGTGATATTCACGTGATTGATACTTTTTTAATGTTTGTTGAGTATTAATTTTTTTAGTCTCGGTTATTATCGCAATTTTGGACCCAAGATGGTAACTTGTGGTATTCCATTGATGAGTCACTGAAAGTCGATATTTTTATCTATAGCACTAAAGATTCATATCCACCTTCTCTACTTTACACATTATCTAAATATATATACGTACATATGATATCAGTTGTTCCGATGAATGTATGTATAGAATATTTGCTATTTTAACTTTTTCACTATGTCGTCTATTTTAGCTATGTTTTTACCTTAATATTTAATCTTTTCATTCTACGAAACATATTACGTGTTTGTTCGGCGTTCTAATAGTGCAATGTATCATTATAATAATATCTAAAGTATATATTAGGCGAAACTAAATTATATATTAGTCAATTACCCAAAAAATTGGGGTCCAAAATTAGCCATTAAATTATGTATGAATCCTAAAAGCCATCTAACTTGGTATTACAATAGTGTATCGATAAAGTTGATTACAATATAAAATAAATACAGAGAAACTACTTACCGAATAAAGTTAAATAGTAATCGATCAATTATGTAGTATCGAAGGTATGATTAAAAATTATAAAAAAGTTGGATTAATTTCCCGAACGAAAGGAAATTATATACTTACAATAGTTTTGAAATAATTTACATAAAAGCACTTGTGATGAAAATGAATTGTATCATAAGTAATGTATGTGATATATTTTCTTTTTATAGCAAATGCAATTTTTTTATTTTTTTATTTTACATTTGTATTCTTTCGATTGTGTAAGATTTTTATATTGTAAATAAATTTGTATTTGTTTATATACATTTTTTTAATTTTCTATTTATCACAATCATTGACATATCTTGCATTCGAAATTTTTTCATTATTGATTTTATTCTTTTTCAATTAAAAATATATAATAAAAAAACATTATCTCCATGCTGTATAAAAATTGTCGAACAAAGTTATAATGGAATTTTCTCCGTTCTAATATAACAATATCTAAATTATGTATATATTTGGTGAAACTAGATTATACATAATTAGTTGTACCAATTTTGTCCGACATTCAAAAATTGTCAGTGGTCCGTTATGTCGTGTCTGGCTAAGTTTCTGAAATGCATACTGAGGAATAAAATCAAAAAACCCGATGAAATAATCTCAAACAACATTGCTCTTTTGAAAATCATCGGAATATGGTGGGAGAGAGACAAAGATATATTCGGTATAATAAAATTACTATTGATGATAATAGTGACGGCTTCCGTCATTGTACCGGAGACTATCTACGTGTGGAGTAAATCCGGTGGATTCATAGACAAAACTCGAACTATGGGTCCGATCTTGGGCATCGGTACTTTCACTATGAAGTATATGATCTTGTCTACGAAGAGAGTTGAATTTAAACAGTTGATAGACAAACTTCAGGAAGCTTGTAAGTATACTATTATGTTTATTACATTTACTATATTGTATCTGATGAAGTCAGTATGATAAATTGAAGTATTAAAAATGATCAGTTATTGTTAATACAAGCCAAATAAAGAGATTGAAGTGATTGTATAGCGTAAACAGAATGAATGAAAATAAATTACTTTATCTTTAACACATGTTTTAAACATATTTATAACTTGGAACAAGAAAGTAATTTACAAAGCAGTAGCATATGAATGAACCTAATAATCTGTTATTGCTCACAGAATGCTGAGATTGAAAATAAATGAATTATCAAATTAGTAAAAATACATTTTGACCGTATCATTACAGACGTAGAAACTAAACAAAGTAAATATTGGACTTTGATGAAGTCGGCCAATAAAAAGTCTCAAACCATTGTCAAGTGTTATTGTTTATTCTTGTGTCTAATAACGGTCAATGGCGTTTGGATAGCCATATTTGCCATGGTATATGAAAAGATCACTGGGATACTTCTGACTAGTCCATCACTACCGTTCCAATTTGAGTAAGTATACGGTTTACTCTCGTTCGTTTCTGCCTGTATTATTATGATTAGTCTTATTTTTCTCCATTTTGCAATCTAAGCTAACCATTTAAATATTAGCTATGGTCCAGATTTTGAGAATCCACTACCGATCATTTGGTATACGATGCTCATCGTCAAGTTGCTGTGGATTACGGTGGGAGTTTCAGGAATCGATTGCTCATTCGTATCCCTATCCATACACATAAGGACGCACTTCATAATCTTGAACAATAGAATGCGAAGTGTCGGCTTTAAGAATCAAGGGAATTTCGAAAATGGTAACTCGAATATCGTGTCCCAGATAATCGGATGAAAGATTTTTGAATTTCTTAATCGATTTCTTACAGTGGTGCGTTGCAATAAATGTCACGTGAAATCTTCGAAGTATGTCTGCGAACATGATGCGTTGGAGCAGTTGAAAATTTGCATCAAACAACACAACGTGGTGATCAAATACGTCGGTGACTTTGAAAAATTGTTTAGTTGGCAACTGTTTGTCGATTTCAATTTGAGTGCTGCTAAAATTTGCCTATTTCTCTTTCAAGCTATCGACGTAAGTATTTTTGAATTGAAAAGTGTTATATATGTACGTGTAAACGGTATGAACAATCTTGATTACAGAACATATCTGAGACAAATCAACTAATAGCTTTCATCGGATTCGCCGTCGGGTCGTGGCTTCAGCTGTTCATGATTTCTAGATTCGGCCAGCAAATAATAACTGAGGTATATAATAATTCATTATTAGTTGTATTGATGCAGTGTGTATATATAATTGAAAACAGTCTTCGGACATTGCCGATGCTGCGTTTGGATGCGCTTGGTTCATGTACGGCAAGGAGTTTCGCAAACTGGTGATTTTGATCATACAACGGGCCCAAAAACCTCTCGGATTGACGGCTGGAAAGTTCTTTTACATATCCATGGAGAGCTTTTCTAAGGTACGGTGAAATCTGAATTTGGACAATTTGCACTGCAGTCGAAGTATTAATTTTTATTATTTTTGTCTTTAGATCAGCAGTGCTACAACTTCTTATTTTATGTTACTTAGAGCTGTGCGTGAAAATTAATTTTGAAATAATACACATTCCCCTCTCCCTATGAACAATCTTTATTGAAATTATACATAACTAAAGAAATTTTACAGTTACGTGAGAAATTCAAATACATATTGATTTTTGCTTGGATAGCTATAGAAATTCTAAACAGACTGTTCTAGAAATTCATGGAACCTGTAAGCTTTGACTATGATATTAATGATAATTATTCTCTTTTTTGTACAATATTGATAGCGTTGTATTGTATATTTTTATATATATGTATGTATGTTTGTCTTTTTATAGTCACATACACTTTGTATTTGCCTCAATTCCTAAGTTTTTATTCCTTTCTTTTTCATCTGTTTATCTTTATGTATCATCATATTATGCAATTCGTAAAAATCTCTAATTAGGCTCAGATGCTATTTTGTTACATTTATTTTTATGCATTTCTACATCTATTGTCTTTTGATTTTTCAATAAATAAATAGCTTTATTTTTTAAGGCATCAAATCATTTGAGACGTTCATATATAAGTTGTCTTGAGTGACATTCTTCATGTCTCTCAAAGATAAAGATTTTATTTAATATGAAATAATGAAAAATGTATGTAATTCTAGGTGTTCACAAATAAAACAATATGAGTAATATATAAGTTATTTTATTTACATAGTTATAAAAAAAATATAAAACAAATTGTTTGAATTACAAAAAAAAAAAAAAAAAAACAAAAGAAATCCAAAATGGACGCTTAAATTCCTCCATTTCGAGGAAAGGTATGGAAAAATAGAAATGAAATGTTTATGTTTAAGGATTATGAATGGCCGTTGGTAAATTGATCTTCTCCGAGGTTCCACGGTTCTTCGACGGTGTTCAAAAGCTTGGTGAGGACCTTGTGCCCGGTCGCGTCCACGTTCGAGCAGGCGTCCACGGGGAAGACGATGAGCTCGTCAGCCAGCAGCTGGCCGTTGCGCACGACTCCGATGGCTTCCATCCACTGCGTGGGTTCCGTGGCTGGTGGACGAGTCTTCAGCTGCACGGAGATCTCGACCTCGTCGCAGGCCACCAGCGTGATCTTGTCTCCGGAGGAGGCGGCCGGCGATTTGCGAGCCCAGAGGCGCACGCGGCGGCCTTCCACGGCCCTCGTGCAGATCGCACTTCCGGTCACGTACGGCACCAACTCCTCGCCGTCCGGGAAGCGCCCGTCGTCTCCGTCCTGCTCGTACTGGTCGTCCATTCTGATATTCCAAATCTATCAGATCCACCCGCCAGTCGCCACTATGTTGTCCCGACTTGACAGTCGGAATTCGCGCGTTGCTTCACAACAGAACTCAACACCTCAAAGCACGGCCTTCACAAAATATTTTATTAGTTATAGAAACTACTAAAAAATGCCAACTATCTGCATCTTCGAACGAGTGCTCTGTTTTTTAACCGCTTTGACTTAATATAATTTTAATTTTTGAATATCTATACATTCTTCCCGGCTTATATTGTTTGCGCGTTTTGAAAGAAAAATTGGCACGTTACAATATTGAATTAAACGTTTCTGCTTTAGAGATGAGGCAAAATAAAATACATTGCTTTTTTCTGTTCTTACATTTGACTTGATGAATCAATAATAAAATCTAATATACCCAATAATAAAATTCTACCCAGTTGCGTATCCAAAGAAGGGGGAAGAGGGGAGAAGATTCTCGATCCACGGAAAATTTGAGAACCGTATAAAGGTCTGTTCATACCTATCCAGCACGACCCGTATCCTGCAGGTGTCATGCAAGTGCGGATAGTATTCTTTGGTACATTCTATGGACGTATTCATACTCCATTCGCGCATGCGCATTTACGCATTTATGCGCGTCCATATAGAATGTACCAAATAATACTATCCGCACTTGCATGACACCTGCAGGATACGGTTCGTGCTGGATAGGTATGAACAGACCTTAAATTGTACAAAGTTTATCATGTATGTAGTTAATACGTACATATGTATGTGGCAGTGGCATGCCGTGAAAATCTCTTTGTTTTTATCCACAGCTTTACTTATCTAATCTATAATTTGGAAAGAGACTTTGTATGTATGTAAGTATCCTTGGTCGTCGTCGTCCGTAGATCGGTGACGTCATCGAACACGTGATTCGATTTTTTTTTTTTCGATCCATGGGCGCCGATTTGTTTTTTTCGATTCAATGGATTCACCCCCGCGGGGGCGCAAGGCGAGTAGTTTCATGGGGCCCCGCCAGGGGCGCTACAAGGGGCGCAGCCCCGTGGGGCCCCGAAGGGGGCCCGGGGGGGCGTAGCCTCATGGGGCGCAGCCCCATGGGGCCCAAAAGGGGGCGCAGCTTTATGGGGCACAGCCTTATCGGCCGCAGCCTTATGGGGCGCAACCTTATGGGGCGCAGTCTGATGGGGCGCAGCCATATGGGGCGCTGTCTTATGGGGCGCAGCCTTAGGGGCGCCGCCTTATGGAGCTTAGCCGCATGGGGCCCCGAAGGGGGCGCAGCCTCATGGGGCGTAGCCTTATGGGGCGCAGTCTTATGGGGCGCAGTCTTATGGGGCGCAGCCTTATGGGGCGCTGTCTTATGGGGTGCAGCCTTAGGGGCGCAGCCTTATGGGGCGCCGCCTTATGGGGCGCCGCCTTATGAGGCGCCACCTTATGGGGCGCCGCCTTATGCAGCTTAGCCTTATGGCCCCGAAGGGGGCGCAAGGGGGCGCAGCCTCATGGGGCGCAGCCTCATGGGGCGTAGCCTTATGGGGTGCAGTCTTATGGGGCGCAGCCTTATGGGGCGCCGCCTTATGGGGCGCCGCCTTATGGAGCTTAGCCTCGAAGGGGGCGCATGGGGCCCCGAAGGGGGCGCAGCCTTATGAGGCGAAGCCCTAAACGGCAACTGATCATGGGGGCGAAGCCCTAAACTGCATTTAATCATGGGGGCGCGGAGGGGCGAAGCCCTAGAAGGCAAAGGCTCAGGGGGGCGCCGAGGGCGAAGCCCTAGAAGGCAAAAAAAAAATTATTTTTTTTTTATTTTTTTTTTTTATTTTTTTTTAAATTTTTTTTTTAAATTAAATGTTTACTATTAGCTTAGTCATGTTTAAGCGGTTTATATTATAAATACTGAGCGAAGCCGGGTAATACAGCTAGTAAGTTATAAGTATGCGCGAGCAGGATACAAGGGGACTCGGTATGACGTCACATTCACATAGTCACCTTGTATCCTACTGTCGCTAGTAAAGCTGTAATAAAAACAGAGAGATTTCCACGGCACGTCACTGATATGTACATACATACATATAATGTAAATTGATTTGTATTTTGTATATATTTTATTACTTTACTTATAATAAATTTAAAGAAAATATGCCAACATGTGTATTAACAATTTATTAAAATAAATTAAATAAAGTCAGCATTGATTACAACATTTTATTAAGTTTAGTGATTATTTTAATTCATAAATATGTGTTTAGTACAAAAACTGATGAATTTACTACGGAAAATCAAATTTTAGAATCATGTTGAATGACGAATGCATTTGCAAAACTTCTTCCTTTACTGAGATCTTTAGAAGCTTTCCAATCTTTTTTTACTTCGTCGTATTGCCATACATTGCTGAATAAATTTTTGCCATCATATCCTCCTGAAAATTAAAAAGAATATTTAGCAATTTGCACCGAAAGCTCTAACTGTCGACGACATGCAAAATCAAAGATTTATTGAAAAAACCTCACCCATGCAAAGTAGTTGGTTTCGGAAAAAGCAGAGACTGATTCCACCTGCGGGTTTTGGTAGTTCGCAGTAATCAGTCCATTCATTCGTATCGGGGTCGTAACTTTCTACAGTATTCAAAGGAGACGTTGTTTGTTGAGAGTAGCCACCACACACAAAAAGTTTTCCTTTTATTGCTATGCTCTAAAAACATTCAAATTGAAATATGGCTAATTTTTATTTCCAGAAATTCCACATATTATGATCAAGGCGCGAAATGGAAATTTTCACGAATGGGAGTATTCGATTACTTTCAAAACATGATTTTGTTTTTTTTTTATTGTACTTATACATTATATGCATACATATCAGAGCCGGCACTAGACGATTTAGACTATTTTGTCACCCGAGGTAAAAGGAAAAAAAAATCCGGGACGTCTGAAACAGTGCATACCCACCCATACAACACAGGGCCTAGTACCGGCGCAAACGCGTTGCCGGTGTAATTAATCCTTCTCGTGTAAAGGTGGCTCCGAAAAATGCCCAGCTTTACACGGAAGGATAGATTAGACCAGCAACGCGGCTGCACCGGGTACAAGGCGCTGTGTTGTATGGGTGGGTATACAATGTTTCAGACGTCCCGGATGAATCCACTGGTTGTGGATCATCCGGGACGTCTGAAACAGTGCATACCCACCCATACAACACAGGGCCTAGAACCCTGCGCAAACGCGTTGCCGGTCTAATTCATCCTTCTCGTGTAAAGGTGGGCTAAATAATAAAGAAAATATATTTCTTAATCAGAAATTTATTTCTGATTAAAAATACTTATTATAATATTTTTAAGTATTATAATGTTTTGAAATACTTAGCAATATTTTAATATTATCCTTATTCAATACATATGTTCAATTTAAAAAAAAATCATGCATCGCAGGCGAAAATATTTTTTGAATGTTTGACAAAGCCTGGTGTAGAATATGAGCTTAACTGGCCACTGTTCGAAGAAGAGTATCTTCAAAAGTTTTCATATGTAAGTACGTATATACAAACATGATGTGTATTCACAGTCGATTGACATCTTTGTGTGAAATGAGTCAGGATTTCAAATTAATCATTAGTCATTTATTTGATACTACGCTAAATTTGAGTTTTCTCATCAGAGGGAGCGGCGTTCCCACGCGCTCCCGTCCACTTCGAGCTCTGATTATGGTACATATCAATGATAAGCCATTAAATAATGTAATACATATGTACTATGTATATGTAATATGTAAATATTCACCGAATGCTTTCGTCTTTTCTGCTTCATGACAGCGCCATAGGACCAAGAATTTGACTCTACCGAGTACACTTGCACTGTATCTATGGACTCCTTTCCTCCGTCTGTCTTTGTATTTCCACCTGTCACGTAAATGTTTTTGCCGATGATAGCAGCACTATGCCAATACACGGCCTTTAATAATGGTGCGACTTCCGTATCCCAGCTCTTTGTCCTGCTGCTCCACCTATTCGAAATCAATTAAACGATAAGTTCAAATACAATACTGCAATGATTGTTTCTCTTATATGAAGATTACCTTTCCACTGATGACAAACACTCCTTATCTGATAAGCCCCCGATGGCGTATACATTACTGGATGAACCACGAACATGTGTCACTGCTGAGAAGAAGAATCGGGCCTGATTTAACGGCTTCATTTGATTCTTTTTGCCGTCTTTCAAATCGATGTAGTCCACCTGAGAAAAAGAATGATTGAAATCAAAAAAATCGAACGAAATATTTAACAATTTCATCCAAACTTTACGGTAGAGATTATCTTCAATGATGAATCGCTCCCACCGATAATAATAATCCAATCGTCGACGAGAGCCGAAACGTAGCCGATTCTGTCGAGTTTGAAATTTTTACTTAAAGACCATGTATCATTCTTTCCATCGTAAACATCGATGGCAGCTTCAAACTAAAAATATAATTTCTGATGAAATAATCAAATGTATCGTAAAATAAAATGCTTGAAAGATGTATAAAACTTGCATCATATTCACTTCCAATGAGTGCTATTTTGCTTAAGTCTCTTTTTTTCCTTTGCCTGACACTAATCTCACTTTTGCAATCCGGAATAATTGATTTCATCATTGGAATGCACTCTGGATATGAAGTACAGAAGTCAACGACTTCAGTGACGATAAACTGAAAATACATATAACAATATATTACACTGTTCGACAAATGACGACTTTTTTTTGGTTCAGAGACGAGATATGACTTTTCTTATACATAGATCTATGCCCAGTTAACACGCATCTGGTAATAAAAAAATGTTGATTGGCTCGAGATTCGGAGATATATGTGGTTTTTAAATCGCGCGATTTTTCTATATCTTGGTGTTGTTCGGTCTATGTCTCAAAATCTGTCAATTCCCTGTTCAAAATGAATATTGGAATCTATATTCGGATATTTTATCTTTCATTTGTAGTACTTTTCAGCTTTCAAATCTCTCTACGTAGTCGTCCAGTTCAAATCAAAAGTCAAAAGTACGTATTTTCACTTGGGATTTTTTCCCACTGTTAATACTAATTTATATCGAGTATTTTCAATTGAAACATGTTTATTGGGATAGTGTTCTGGCCACACTATTTTTTTGTTTTTTGTTTAAAAGGGTTAATTGGAAGTGTGCTGAATTTTAAAGCGGTAATATTTCGAGCTAAAAACTCGCTACTATTATTTACTCGTATTTACACGAATCTGAATTAAATTAATAGGGATAATATATTAAATCGTCTTTATAAGAGAATTTAATAAAATTTTATTAATTAGAAAAATCATATTTCGACTATTCTTGTGGATTAAGAGGGCTGGACAGCAGCGCCTCGTCCATACAAACGTACTATACTTCTCCCTACCTCAATTATGGCACTAGAGAAATTATTTTTTAATATGCTATGGATATCCACCATTGGGGTGCATCTATCGTTTTATTTTTTTTGATTAATTATTTTTTATAGGAGCTAGGAGCCGCCAAACATCTAAAAAATCGCCTCTTTTTTACACCCACGAAAAGAGTCTAGCGTGCTTATTTAACGGTCGATTTAAAAAAAAATACGCCGATAGATGCACAGAAAATATCTTTCTCATACCGATGATGAAATTTAAACTTATTGTTCACAAATACCTCAATCGAGAGCAACGGCCACTTCACTAAACTAAGCAGCTTCTCCAAATGCTTTTTACGGTTGTCTTTATCAAAATTTACCCAAAATTTCACGGAATTGAAAACTTCTTCTTCAGAATTCGTGTTTATATTTTCAGAATTCATGATTTCAGTCAGAGCGGAATCTGGTAGACTGAGAAAGCCATGGGTTTTGTGTAACTGAAACGGAAATGAAATGTTAATAGTTAAAATAATTGTTGTATTATGTATTATTAATCGATTAATCGATACATACAGTATCGAAATTATCGCAAGTCACATTTATTGCTGTCGTTACTAACTCTTGATCACGCGACAATTGCAAAACTTCTAAACAATTTGTTTTGTCAATTAGTTTTGTTTCGTATTCAGGATCAATAATTTGGACTTGTATTTTTTCGGCTAGCTTCTTAAAGTTTTCATAGTGCTCTTCATCGATATCTGAAGTTATTGAAAGTGTTAAACCTAGACAATAAAAATTATTTTTATAAATGGAAGCGACTCTCACCTATTTCTCCGAGGTAGCAATAATTTAACATTGCATCGATGACTGGGTATTTGAAGCCAGAAAAAACGTTACTCAAATTGTCTTTGTTTATCTTTAAGTATTCGCTGCATGAAGCCAGCACTATCTTGTGTGCGAAGAAACTAAGATTTTGAAGAACGGTTGTTAAAACTTACATTTTGCATTAGAAATATTTTTTGGGGTGGAATTAGATACCTTTGTTTGTCAACAATGAAAGACACAATTTTCTTATTGTTTTTCTTTTCATTGTACAAGTACTTGAGAAGTTTTGTTGTAAAATCAGGGGCTGCCTTCACTTTTATCATCTTCCTTCTTAGATTTCTAAATAACCTTCTTCTAAAATTATAACTGGATGAATAAAAATAATATTAAACCACGTAAGTACTAATATGATGAATAAAAATAACAAAGCTAAGAATTTTGTAAAGAAATTAATAGAAAAGACCAAAAATAGTCTCCTGAAAAATTAAATAAATAATAATAAACACGATTGACAAATACTGAATAGAATTGCGGGCAGAATAAAGTTATCTATAGACAATGTTGTACTAAACTAATGTTGTACCCCCAGGGGTGCCCAAACTACTTTAATATTTATCAATTACAACAAAATTTTAAATTAAAATAAAGTTTCCACAATACACAAATAGTGAAAGAATAAAAATCAAAAAAATTCACACATATAATCAAAGCTTTAATAATTTTCATGTAAACAGAAAAAAATCACAATTTAAATATAGCAAAAAAATATTAATGCGATTTAAGATGATTGTCGGTTAAAGTAGATTTATACACAGATTTGGTATATTTCAAGCTAGAAAAAGATTTTTCGCATATGTATGTACATATATACGTACTTCCAAATATATAAATATACCTTGAGCAAATCTATGTAAATTTTCAAATTTTGGAAGACTTTTATATAAATTTTTCATATTTGTCTTTAAAAACATCATTACAATGCAAAATAATTATTTCCAACATTACAATGCATTCGCAGTTGAATGGATTTTGAAAAAAAATCATATCGCTTGCTATATCATCAAAATCGGAAAATCTATATTTAAAATTGATTTTAAGCTCGCTCAAAGCTTGAACTGAAAATTTAATGGGAAATGACGACTGTGTTTGCTAGTTTTTTATTGTGTTTTACTTATGTAAAATCAAAATGAGCGACAAAATTGATTTTTTGAGATTCATAAATAAATAAAACCATTTCCATTCTAAATGATTTTATGTGAGTGCACATATCGGGAAGAATCTGGTTTTCTCCCTGCATATGTACATATTAACATTATAATAATATAATACTATGATTACTAACAAAATTAATTTAAAATTGTAAAATACAAAATGATCAGAAGATCAGTAGCTATAAAAAAATATATATAAGATGTATTGTGAACATAATTTAGTAATAATAAAAAGCATTCAAAAATCAAATCAAAATTCCAATAAAGCACCAGGTGAGAATGGCTTACATACGCTCTATTGATATCACACCAATTAGCCAAAAAAACCTTGTAAAAATAGCAGAAAAGACTGCCAAAACTCATCTATCCTAGTATATATGTACCTATACATAGGTAATTACGCGGAAATATCCTATAGGTAAATAACTGTAAACAGGAGTCGATCAATATACCTATCCATAAAAAAGGAAACGGACAAAACTATGAAAACTATCGACCAATTACAATACTACCTACTATTGATAAAATAATCGAAGCTTCTATGAAAATACCAAAATTTCAACGGACAAATAATATGGATTTCAACCAAATAAAAGCGCAACTCAACTACTCTCTGATTTAATTCATGTTATACATAGCCATCTCAATAATAAAACGTTTTGATAATATTTATCGAATATACACTTTGCCATGATTTACTAATAGATAACTTAGAAGACTGCTGGCTTAGATGTACTCTATTAGATTTTTATAAAGATTATCTTTATAACAGGTCATATGTATTATATATGTAGGTATGTATGTCAAAGTTGGAAGTGCTTTAAACGAGGAAATATACATATGTAATCGAAGATTGTGAAATATATCCCATATTATCCATATACTAGTTTGCTGATGAAAAGTTTTTATATTATATAAATAAAGTTTCAGATGATAATATTTCCGATACAAGTTTGAGCGATAATGTAGGGAAACTCACGCAAGACAAAAGTTCTAATTCTAGTTCACTGTATATATGCATATACATATGTATGTACACTATATATGTATGTAGATTAAATATATGATTTCGAAAGAGACTTTGTATGTCCGTTAGGTTCGTGGAAAAATACAAATGATTATTCAAATAAATTTAAATAAAACAAAACTATAAAGACATTCACACAAGGATTATACTGGTTTATAAAAGGATTATACTACGAATAAAAATAAAATGAGAGGGTTGAAAGTATTCAGACTTGATAAATGTAAAATGAAACGGCAAGACTTACTTGGTTGACGGAAGCAGTTATTCTGGAAAGTCTTCTAAAAACAAAACAACGATGACTATGTCTTGAAAAGATCCTTCGTCTTCTATCAACCACGCAATTATAATACTTGTTTTTTATTCAATTATTACAACATAAATATATTTTTACTATTGTGAAAACATGTTTTTATTCGCGGTAGAATTAACCACATCCCAGCGATAGTTGCATTTTATGAAAAGATAGCGATCGTGAAAAGATCCTTCGTCTTCTATCAACCACGCAATTATAATACTTGTTTTTTATTCAATTATTACAACATAAATATAATATATTTTTACTATTGTGAAAACATGTTTTTATTCGCGGTAGAATTAACCACATCCCAGCGATAGTTGCATTTTATGAAAAGATAGCGATCGTGAAAAGATCCTTCGTCTTCTATCAAACCCGCAATATGTAGATAAGAAGAAAAATAACACGTTACATTGAAATATTATTACGTAAACAGACTTTTATTATAATGAAAACATGTTTTTATTTGCGGTAGAAAATAACAGAATCCACGCAAAAAAAAAAACATTAATCTATTAACTGCCAACTAACATTTAAGGATGTGGCTATTTGTATATACAGTATCGACGAATTATTGACTATTTGTACATACAGTATCAACGAATTATTGACTATTTGTACATACAGTATCGACGAATTATTGGCTATTTGTACATAAAAGCCAGCAGTTTGGCTTAATGGTAGCGTATATATTTAGCACCACTACGATCACTAGTTTGATTCGCCAATAAACTGCTGGTTAGATTTGGGGGTTTCGTGACTCCAAATCGATCGTTGTTGAAACGGTTCCTGAAAATTGGTAATAGATCATTTCCTATTGTCACAAAAATCTATGTGTATAATTTGTAGAAATTATGCACGGAAATCTGAAATCTATAATTTTGTGTTTATTATGTGTATATAATTGTAAAAATAATTGTGCACAAAAAATGAACCATACAATGTCTCTATGATTATTATTTCTGTACTTAATTAATTATTGTATTCTATGTATTCTGATTGTATTCTACATATGTATTATTGTATTCTGACCGTTCTTGTACACTCATCGCATTGGAGCGATCTGTAATGACGAGTGTACATTGATTGATTGTAATAAAAAAAAATAAAGTACATGTACTGAGTACTTTATGTAAACTGTCTTTTATGAAAAAAATAAACTTGATTTATCATTGTAATATTTGATTTCTAAATTTACTCATGTTTAGGTTAAATTAAGGAGAGGGCCGATGTGTAAAAATATGCAATACATTTTTTGCACACGTACATATGTAGCTGATGGGTAAAAGGTTGAGATACGCTTATCTGTTGCGGTAAACAACACCAAACGAAAGGAACTTGATATGCGACAACAGTCATCGCTGTGATTCTATCGAGCAGGTACATATTTACACATATATACATCTCACTATATTATTTTTGTGTTTATTAAAATTATGTATATGTATACGAATTATATGTATACGAATTATATGTATACGTATACCGTTACGATACGAAATTATATGAATCCGGCGCTTATGTACATATAAAGTCTCTTTCGAAATTATACATTAGACTAGTGGTTTTACCCGGCTACCGATTTAAAATTCAGCACACTTCCAAGTAACCCTTTTAAGCGAAAACAAAAAATAGTGTGGTCAGAACACTATCCCAATTAACATGTTTCAATAGAAAATAGTCAATATAAAATAGTATTAACAGTGGAAAAAAATCCCAAATGACAATACGTACTTTTGACTTTTGATTTGAACTGGACGACTACTTAGAGAGATTTCAAAGTTGAAAAGTACTACAAATGAAAGATAAAATATCCAAATATAGATTCCAATAATCATTTTGAACAGGTAATTGACAGATTTTGAGACATAGACCGAACAATACGAAGATATAGAAAAATCGAGCGATTTAAACAACACATATATCCATGAATCTCGAGCAAATCAACATTTGTAATTACCAGATTCGTGTTAACTGGGTATAGATTTATAGGAAAAGTCATATCTCGTGTTGAACAGTGTAATTATGTCATCATCAACACAAACAATTCCATCGAACAAATATTTATATCAACCAAAATTTTCAATGTAAAGTGCATATTCGGTTGTGTTTACATCCCTCCATCCTCTGACATTAGTGTATATAATAATTTTATAAATAATATTGAAACAATCAGATTAAAATATCCTGATTCAAAATTCTTAATAACTGGTGATTTTAATCTACCAAATTTGGACTGGCAAAACCTTGAAATGAATGAAAATTCTCCAATTCATCAAGAAATTATAAATTTATCTTTAAATTTAGGTCTTAAACAATTTAATACTATTTCCAACTTGAATGATCGTGTCTTAGATTTAGTTTTTTCCAATTTCAAAAACACTAACGTTATGAAATCTCATGATGTTCTATCTCCAGTGGATGGCCATCATCCACCCCTAGATATTATTATTACTTTAAATAAATCTACTAATCTACCTTTAATTCAGCAAAATATTTTTGATTTTCACAGAGCCGATTATAACGAAATCATGAACCAATTAAATGTCACTAATTGGTCGTTCTTAAACGATAACATTAACTTTGAATCAAAAGTCATTATGCTGAATGAATTATTAATCTCTTGTATATACAACCATGTTCCTCAATATAAAAATAAGTTGCATTTTTTTCCAAAATGGTTTAGTCCCGAATTAAAAAACCTAATACATAAAAAAAAGTGTGCACAATTTATTCAAAATTTATAACTCTACACACATATATATTGAATTCAAAAAACTAAGAGCTTTGTGTAAACTACATGTATCCAAATGTTTTAAACTTTATATTAAAAAAACAGAATCATTCATTGATTCAAATTCCAAATATTTTTGGTCATTTACTAAAGAATTAAACAACAATAAAACATATATACCAGAAAACATTCAACTTAACGGTAAATTTGTTGACAATACTAATGATTCAGTCAATCTTTTTGCTGATTTTTTCAAATCGATCTATGTCAAAAACAACAACAATAATTCTAATTATAGCATTGTAAATAATAATGTCCTGATTTCACCTTTACTATCTATAAATATATCTGCCTTACAAAATAAATTCCTTAGATATATCTAAATCTGCGGGTCCTGACAACATACCCCCAATTTTTATCAAGAATTGTGCCAATGTATTAACTTATCCTCTTTTTAATCTCTTTAATCAATCTATTTCCACTGGTATATTTCCCAATTCTTGGAAGTCTGGCTATTTAATGCCTCTTCATAAAAATGGGGATAAACATACTGTAATGAACTATAGACCCTTTTGTCAACTATCAACTATTCCAAAACTTTTTGAAAGTTTAGTATTAGACGAATTTATTCCTTTCATTAATAACATTATTATTCCACAACAACATGGTTTTACTTCTGGTAGATCTACCTTATCCAATTTATTATTATATGAAAATTTTATTTCTAGTGCCTTATCTGTTAAATTGCAAGTTGACTCAATTTACACTGATTTCAGTAAAGCATTTGACAAAGTTGATATTGAGATTTTATTATATAAACTAAACAGTATCGGAATCAGCGGTGTATTACTAAACTGGTTTCGGAGCTATTTGTCCAATAGATCATTATTAGTTAAAATCGGCCATTCTAAATCTTACTCCTTTAATCCAACTAGTGGCGTTCCCCAAGGATCTCACATGGGACCAGTCCTATTCAATATTTTTATAAATGATATTATAAATATATTTAATGATGTTAAAGTGCTCTTATTTGCAGACGATTTAAAAATATTTAAATGTATAAAAGACACTAACGATTGTGCTACTTTACAAACTAATTTAAACTCATTAAACGATTGGTGTTCTTTTAATAAATTATATTTAAACATTAAGAAGTGTTCTGTTGTCAGGTTCAGTAGGTCAAATAACAAAATTATTTATAATTATCATATAAATAATGAATCATTACCATCATCATCGCTAATTAAAGATCTAGGAGTTATTTTTGACGACAAATTAACTTTTAATTCTCATATAAATTTTATCACAAAAAATGCCATCAAAACACTTGGTTTCTTAATAAGAAATAGTACTCACTTCAAAAATGTAAATACGTTTAAAATTTTATGCACCACTCTGGTTAGAAACCAATTAGAGTACAATTCTACCATTTGGTCTCCTTATTTAATGAAACAAATTAATATAATAGAGTCAGTGCAAATAAAGTTCATTAGATTCATCAAATTTAAATTTTTTAAAAGTCATAATCATTATGTCAGTTACATTATTATTTATAGGAAACTTAATTTGCTAAAATTATATGACTGAAATTATAAGACATTAAGACACAGAACTGAATTAACGATATTTCAGTTCTGTGTGGTCTTCTTAATGGCACTATTAAATGCTCTGACTTGGTGAGTTTAGTGTGCTTCCATGTGCCGGGTAGATCAATTAGATGTAACCAGTGGCGGACTGGCCATACAAGCTAACATGCCCGATGGCACGTGGGCCCCACGATCTGTTAGAAAATAGGGGCCCTCAGTAAAGTTAAATAGCTTTTTCACTATTTCATTTTACGTGTGTAAAAATGTACAGGATATTGCACTTCGGGACCTAAAGTTTGGGTATTTCAACAAAAGAAACTTCTTACGATATACAAAAGCAACTAATACCTGCTTTAATAGCCCAAGGATCGGTTAACTTTTTTTATTAGGCTCGAAATGTAAGTTTCAACATTTGTGTGGGCCCTTTTGTCAAGCCCATTTCCAACCTCAAGATTATGTATATACCTATTAACCTACATATGTAACAAATACCTACTGAAATAAAAATGGGAATATACAAATTTCCGTGAATAAAATAAAGTAAATTTCATAAAACAATTTTGATACTCATCATCAACCAGCGATTTAAATTTACTTCATACTTTAAAAATAACATTTGATTATACTTCGACAATATAGTAAGATTTAAATACACAATTTTAAATAGTTTCCGAATATAAAATTTATTCCTAATCTTGCCCCCTCCTCAAAAGCCCGAGTTTTGATTAATATTAATCGAAAATATTATGCATTGTTTTCTACCGAAAGTAAAAGCCGCTTTTGTGCCACATTATTTTATGATGCATTCTATTTACCTAGGACAAGGGTTAAAACGAAATATACAATGTAATTTATAGATCTATTTTGCTTTTGCCATTTTTATTGCACCTAAATTGAAAACGAAACTCTTTAAAGCGACTTTTACCCACGATCTTTCGAAAGAAACCAGTTAAAACCGTTGAAAATCTATTCCAAAGATCTGTCGGTAACTTTGTACGATTCTCCGGCAAACCTTTTTATTTTATTGGCTAAATACGACTTCGAAAATTTCAATATTATCCTTTTATTTTCTTCGAAGTGGCATAATCCAAAACATATGTTTTCTTTTTTACACATTTAAAGCAACTTAATATCGTACAATTTACTTTAGTTGTGTTTCGAACTAGTACTATTCAACATCTAGTACAGCAGACAAGGCATAATTACAAAGTGTTTGTGAGAGCGGAAACATTCAGAATTTTATATTATTTTATAAAATTCACATTGATTTAAGGTAAGTGATTTTTTTAATTTTTTCATTGTTTAATTTTGTTTGTTTTGCATAGAAAACCAAATTACGGAATACAATAAAATCTCTCAAGGGTAAAAAAAACTATCGATAACAATAAAAAAAGGAGTTTGATGTTGGAAATTTAGACAGCTTTAAAAAAAGTACTAAAACTTTAGATATACCTATATTATATAACACATTAACTTGCTGTGTCGTCGACAGCCACTGAAAAAGTGTTCTTAAATTCGCTCAAGTATGAGTTTTGATCTATTTAATGCGTTGATATTTTAAAATTTAAACAACATTTTTCGTGTTAATGAATTTCAATTTCTCCCTCGCACTCATACGCGACAACGTTTTAGCGGATGTTTGTTTTAATTCGATTGAAATTCACGTACCGCTCGAATTATTACGTTTAGATAAAAAAAATATATTGAGAAAAAAAAACCAATCCCTATAAACGTGTTGAAATAAAAAAAACTGTCCAAATGAACCCATAACAGCACGGGGAAAAGTTGTGTAAAAATATGTATTTTTGACTTTAGAAATTCGCTAGAAAATTAAGTATTTTAAAGCATAAAAATATTACAATCAATAGAAAAAATATCTAGTACAGGGTTTATTATAAGAACTTTTTAATTCTTCGTATTGATAAGGATTTTCGTTCAGTTACAATTATTTTTTTAATTGATGTTAATTATAAATGCTTTTATATGTAAAATAATCAATGGTACTATACAATATTATGTTTTTGTAGTTAATATATGTATGTTCAATTCATCATCCAAGACGGTTTTATTTTGAATTATTGTATCTAGATGTAAATAGAATACAATAAAATCTATGTTCGCAAAGTTTTTCCAATATATATACATATGTAGGTTCAGGATGTGAATGATTCCAAATGATAAGCGTGGATGCGGTTAAATACGCTTTATTTTTACATACCTCCTTTACGTTTTTACGTGTATCGTCGAGCGACCCCAAAGGGGAAGTGTTGCACAACCCACGCTATGCCTCAAATTTTTTTGTGAATATGAAAAATTGTAATGCTTGAATAAATTCTCCGCAGTGGAATCGAATATCGTGGCAAGTGTTGTTAACTGACATTTATTTGGTCAACTTACTAGAGAAAAGCAAATTTAATAAAAAAAAACATTGCCTTCACGATAGTAATTTTTAGTAATATTTTATCGATCAATACTTTAACTTAATTTGAAAAAAATTTAACTGTTATGTTTTCTCTACGATATGCTATTTCAACTGCAAAGTTTAATTATTTATCGATTTTTGGACATAATCTCAATTCGATTTCAAAGGCAAATCGTATCCGGTGAAATTGAGCCGGAGATCGAATTTTAATTTTAGTTTTTTTGATAATTCTTTATATTGAAAATTTATTTGCCGCATTTTTTCGATTTAAGTTTCTATTTAGTTAATGAACTATTTCCTCACGTCACATTTGTAATACATTTTTGCAATATTTTTAGGGAAAAGAAAGGAAATATTTATTGTAATATTTATAAACTCAATAAACTGAAAATAGAAAGCGATTAAGTAAGTCTGCTTCTCTTAATATTGGGTATCCTACCCAATACGATTTAATTTTAAGATTTCACCAAAGCACTATAAAAAATCTCAAAATAATAAAATGAGAAGAAAAATTATATACATACATACATATATACATTTATTTAAAAACTGCACTCTCTAAGAATGAATCCAAAAGCGGGCCAGGCTTTAGATGTGTAGTGGGAAGTCCAGTATGTATGTAGATAAGTCGTGAAGTGATAAATCCAAGGACGGCCAGGTCGTAGTTATTATGTATACGTAGCAGTTGGTTCAATAGTTAGGAGTCGAAAATTAATAAATAAAAAAACAGATCGGATGAAATTTGATCAGATAATGGATGAATGTCTCCAACGAAAGTTGAAGTAAGACTAAATGTACTTTACCTATCATATCTCGTAAAAAACGAAATTGTGGTTTTTCCTTTATTTCGAAAAGGTAGCGAAAAGTCCACTTTTGCTAAAACGTATTTTTACTAATCATTTTTGTCTTCCGGTGCATAAATATGAAACTTGCTAAAATTGTTATTTTGACATGGGTATTATTGTCAATTGCAAGATCATCTATTCATAACATAAATTTTTCTATAGACATGACAATTAAATAATAATTATAGTTAATTGTTGATTGTTCGCTGCGTAAAAAAATGTATTACATGATGTTTTCCAGGTATCGAGACACCCTTATTGTGTAAGCAGGTAAATCGATGCAAATGTTGGCCATTTAAAAATAAACTGATAGCATCATAGTAGGATCATCCATAATACATTTTGGTATATTCCCTTTTTTTTTAAAGTTTGGTAAAACCCATGGGGAATATAAAATTACATTTAGAGGCATTTACAATTAGCATCAGTTAAAAAAATAATTGTAACCATATGAAATCCTTAATCCCGAAAACCAAACAATTAAAGGGATAGGCTCGTTATATTCATTGAATTCGTTTCAAATATTGGTAACTTTTGCATATAAAATTATGTAGTTCTTTGATTCAGATACGAGGTGTTCGATTGAACATCATTTATAATCTTCTTACTATACCATAATAATTTAAATATTTAAAAGTCAATTGACAACACCTGCCATGGTAGTCGATTTAATTGTGGATTCAATCGTTTTATAATAGTCTTGGATGATGAATTGAACATATATTAACTACAAAAACATAATATTATATAGTCCCGTTGATTACAATGTTCGACAAATGACGACTTTTTTTTGGTTCAGAGACGAGATATGAGTTTTCTTATAGATCTATGCCCAATGAACACGAATCTGGTAATAAAAAATGTTGATTGGCTAGAGATTCGGAGATATATGTGTTTTTTAAATCACGCGATTTTTCTATATCTTGGTGTTGTTCGGTCGATGTCTCAAAATCTGTCAATTTCCTGTTCAAAATGATTTAAAATTCAGCACACTTCCGATTAACCCTTTTAAACGAAAAAAAAAATAGTGTGGCCAGAACACTATCTCAATAAACATGTTTCAATAGAAAATACTCAATATAAAATAGTATTAACAATGGGAAAAAATCCCAAATGAAAATACGTACTTTTGACTTTTGATTTGAACTGGACGACTATTTAGAGAGATTTGAAAGCTGAAAAGTACTACAAATGAAAGATAAAATACCCGACTATAGATTCCAATATTCATTTTGAACAGTAAATTGACAGATTTTGAGACATCGACCGAACAACACCAAGATATAGAAAAATCGCGCGATTTAAAAAACACATATACATATGTATGTATCTCCGAATCTCGGGCCAACCAACATTTTTTATTACCAGATTCGGGTTAACTGTAAATATATCTATAAGAAAATTCATATCTGGTCTCTGAACCATTTTTCGTGTAGAGCAGTGTTATTTTACATATAAAGAATTTGTAATTAGCATCGATTAAAAATATAATTATAATTGAATGAAAATCCTTATTAATACGAAGAATTAAAAAAATCGTATAATAAACCATGTAAAAACAAAAAGAGAAGAAACTGCTTTGCAAAAATATAAATCGGTTTTGATTTTCAGATATATTACCCCTATTAACATGGAAAAGAGAAGGTATAAATCTGGATCACTAAAACGCAAAGAACGCCAAGAAACAAAAAAACAGAAGTCAGCCAAGTATTGCAGATCTATTACAGATTTTATAGTACCACAACCACTTCCCGCATCAATGTCCAGTTGCGCAACAAATAATCAAGAAACAAGAAACAATACTCATGGCGATGATGTATTGACAAGTGAGTTGCAAGAACAAGAAAGAAATTCTTTGGATATAGAGACAAGAATAAGTGCATCCTATATTAATCAACCCAGGCCCAGTACTTCAGGCTTCATTATTCCGGTATCTGTACAGACTATATTTCCTATAGTTGCAACATCCGCGCATATACCTATAGTTTCAACTAGTGACAAGGAATTAGATATTACTTCAGACATAAATTCTGAGGCACATGATGTTATTGAACCTACACAAGAAAAAAAATGTACTACTGGAATATTTCAATATCCATCGCGAGACAATCTGAAACAATTTTTTGCTGAACATCCATTTCAGCCTGTAAGTGATCTACCATTTGATGCTCGATTATATGAGAGAAACACTATGAATGATTCAGTCCCAAGAAATTGGCTAACATATAACATAGAAAATAAGTGCTTATATTGTTCATATTGCTTAGCGTTTGAGTGTCCCAAATCGGATTCATCATCATTTGTACATGGCTTTAGTGACTACAGACGTATTAGCCAGAACTTGGCTGTGCACGAATCGACAACAACCCATGTGCGAAATGTTCATCAATATATCAGTGTGGTTAATAATGGAACATTAGATAATTTTTTTGCGTCATCATTAATTCAAAAGAAAGAAAAGGTACTAAAGCAAAGAAGTATTGTCATGAGGATTATAGACATCATAAAGATGTTAGGCAAGCAAGCAGTTTCTTTTCGAAGTCACAGAAATGAATCGGCCTATACTCTGGATGATGAAGCTTCGAATCATGGTAATTTTTTGGCTTCAGTGCAGTTGATGGCAAAATATGACACCATTATAGCAGCTCACGTTTCTGCAGTGCAAAAAAAGTCATATCAAAGAATGAAACGACTTAAGCACCAAGGAAAGGCGGGAAATAAAGGCCGTGGTGGACTAATTACCTACTTGAGCAAAACAACTGTTAATAGGTTAATCCATATTATGAAAACTATGATTCAAGAAAGAATTAGTCATGAAGTTTTTGAAGCAAAATATTATTCTATCCAGGTTGATTCAACACAGGATAATACAATCATCGATCAATTTAGCATCATTATTCGGTATGTGCATAAAAGCATTGTCTATGAGCGCCTACTTTCAATTGTGCCGTGTAATGATGGTACAGGACAGGGACTTTTTAATTTATTGACTGAAAAGTTGCAACATCTTAATATTGACCCTAAAAATTGTATATCTGATAGCACCGATGGTGCTGCAAGCTACCATGGAGAGTATAATGGTTTGCAGAGTAAACTTGCTAACATGGCAGATCAACATGTTCATATATGGTGTTATGCCCATGTCTTAAATTTGGTAGTAACTGAAACCACAAAATGTTGTGTGTCTGCAGTTTCTTTTTTTAATTTGCTTCAAAATTTAGCAACTTTTATAAATGGATCATATAAGAGAATGTCTGTGTGGATAGGAGTTGTTGAAAAACAACTGGGGCAAGAAAAGATGAAAAGATTAAAACTAATTGGTGAAACCAGGTGGTCGGGAAAATCTAATGCAGCAACAACAATATTTGGACATTTTAATGATCCCACTGCTAGTACTTTCGTAAATCTACTTACATGCTTATCAATGATACAGGATTCAGACAAGTTTGATGCAAAAACGAAGCACGAAGCCACTTATTTACTCCAGAGTCTTCAAAAGTTTGAAACCATATTGACAGCATTTACTTACTTGTACATATTTGAAACCACAGCCCCCTTGTCTAGTTATTTACAAACAAATTGTTTAGATATGTTTACTGCATGGAGTTTGGTAGATACAGCAACAACAAAGTTGATGGAACAGAAAAGAACATTCCATAATGTTCACAGTAAGGCTTTCGAATTCGTAACAATATGTAATGATATGATTTCAATGATTAATATGGATGAAAATCAAACATTGGAAATTGATTCTATAGAAACAGCGTTGCCTGTTAAAAGACAAAGGAAGAAGAAAAGAATGGCAGATGAAGTAACTAATGATGAAGGAAATTCTTCGGATCCTCTGGCTGATTTTCGAATAACTGTATTTAACCTTATAATGGATCGCATTGTCCAATCGCTACAATCACGATTTATACATCACAAGCAGTTGTATAAAGATTTATCTTGGTTGGACCCAGCTAATTTTAAAATTATTGCAGAAAAAGGCCTTGATGATATTGCATTGGATGGTGTTGTGAAGTTCTTTCCACTAATCAAAAGAGGCAATGTAAAATTAGAATTGGTTTCATTTGCCTCAAATTTTGATATATTGAAGCTATTACTTCAAATTAGTGAGAGTGAGGATGACAGCAGCAGCTGTAAAACTTGCAGAACATGTCCATCGTGCGTTTTAAAAATTTTATCGTCGAACAGACTACACGACAAAGCGTATGATAACCTATATGAATTATACAAAATCGTCTCCACACTCTCAGTTACACAAGTGCAATGTGAGAGGACGTTTTCAAAATTAAAAATAATTAAGAACAGACTGAGAAATACGTTGTCTGAAGAAAATTTAGAAAATTTTATGTTCCTTTCTATTGAGAAGCAAATGTTAGATGATTTGGATGCAGAAGAAATTATTAACAGATATGCACAAGCGTCGAAAGGACTCAAACGTTTGCTAATATACTCTTAATTTTCCAATTTTTCTTTTAGATTTTTTATTATTCTTTTATAATTATGTATTTTATGTGTATGTCCTTGTTGAATCTCGGTTCAGTCCTATCTTGTAAATAAAGTTTCCTATATACATTTTGTATTTCTGTTAATTGCCAGTAAGACGTGTAGTATGTGTATATTCTAATTAATAAAAATAAAAATAAAAATTGCAAAATATAATTGCAATTTTTATTTTTGATTCGTGCATTTTTGAAAATTTGATTTATTTTTTACCCTAGATTTTTAGCGTGATAAAAAAAAAAGATTTTTTTTTTATATATGGGGGGGGGGGGAGGAAAAATTTTTTTTAACCCTGGGGGCCCCCTTTGACTCCTGGCATGTACTAATTTCAGTCCCAGTCCGCCACTGGATGTAACCATCTTTTTGATATGCCCAGGTTTACCACTAATTACTCATTGAACTCAGCTATGTTGAGACTGCACAGAGTTGGAAACGAATTGTCCATGGTCGATTTATTCATTGTTAGTAAATATAACATGAAATCTATTTTATTTAAATATTTTTTTAATATAATGTAATTTATTTTGTAGTATATGAATGTATGTGTATTTTTCTTTTATATTTCATTTTAATTTTTTTTTCTTTTTCTTTCTCTATTTCCAACATGTAAAATGGTCAATTTTTTCTTGACCGTAAAATAAAATAAAATAAAATAAAAAATAAATTAGACATACATTCTGACCAATATATTATATAAATTCTAACCAATCTTATATAATTCTGATCACAAACGTATTAAAATCCTGACCCGAAATATGCGAGCCTTTATTAACTATCAGTATATTCAATTTGCAATTAATTTCATTTTCAGAAGAAGGATTCCGAGAAAAACTAAAAAACAAGATGGTAAAAATCAA
The DNA here is from genome assembly GCF_051622035.1 of Arctopsyche grandis. Taxonomy (NCBI): domain Eukaryota; kingdom Metazoa; phylum Arthropoda; class Insecta; order Trichoptera; family Hydropsychidae; genus Arctopsyche; species Arctopsyche grandis. Next base: position 33,658,562 of record NC_135360.1, read on the forward strand.
GTGGAGATCAGATTTTTCTGCAAAACGATCCAAATATTTTTATGAGGCTATGATCAAAAAGAAAAAGTATGACGATGTGTCTTTCAAAGTTGGGGACCATAGGTATTTTCATTTGATTTCAACAATAATTTCAACTTCATATTTAACTTCTAATGATCTCACTTCAAAATTGCAGCTTCTTTGCACATATGATAGTGCTCTCAGCTTGCAGTGAATTCTTTATTGAAAACAAAGACTTGAGTGCCACTTTTTCTAAATTCGAATTCCCGGTCATCGATGAAATGTTAAAGTTTTGCTGTCTTGGAGAAATTGGTACACGTTGTTTTTATCGAAACGATGTATTTTTTTTTATTTTCTTTGTGTAATTTTTTAAATATTCTTTCAGATTTAGAAGAAAAGTACCACAAAAAATTTTTAGAACTAGCCAAAGAAATAGAAATTACAGATAAAATAGCCACTCAATACAATACAATCGATGAAACGAATTGTTTGAAAGTGTTGACATTTTCGGATAATCCAATGTCGATAGACACAGCTTTGGATATAACTATAGAAAATTTTAAAACAGTAGGTGTTAATTACATATATAATAAAAAGCATAGCGATTTATTGATATCTTGCATTTTCATATCCGTTTCAGTTGTACAAGAACCCAGACTTCCTCGGTCTTCCAGCTTCCTATCTGGTTAAAGTTCTGAAGTCGAATGACATAAATGTAGATTCTGAAGAACAAGTCTTCGACTCTGTGAAATTGTGGGTGGAACGTGATGTAAAAGAACGTAAAAGTGAATTAGCCGAGCTGTTGGGATCCGTACAGTTTTCGTTACTCTCGATGAAGGTACATATTTCAAAGTTGGTATTTAAAATCTTATATTCCTTGAAATCCATGTGTAATATTATACTTTCAGTTTCTCGTCACGGAAGCCATGAGCGTCTGTTCGTTGTCTCCAAAGGGTATTGAAATGTTTAAACATCGGATGCGTTCAATTTGCCAAAGTTCAATTAAAAAACAGAGCCTACCCAGGAAAAGTGACAAAATAGTACTTATCGGAGGAAATAATGAAAAAGTACACACATACATTCATATTACAGTAATTTGATTGTATGATTTCATCTGATTTCGTTACATGTTGTATTTCAGGATGCAAATACCATCGAAATTTACGATGGAAATCAGAAAAATTGGCTCAAGGATGAAAATACACATACTTTCAATAGAACCAACTTTACGTCTCTTCTCGTCGGAAACTGGATAATGATTATGGGCGGTGTTAAAGAGGAAAATAATATACCAGTCGCTTCCGTAATGGTGCGTACGAACCAAACCAACGAACGGCCTCTGGGCCAACTTTTTAAACCAGTAGCGTACAAAATTTCTAAATTGAAATTAAATATTAAAATTAAAACTATTATTATTATATTAAAATTAAATTCAAATATCAAAATAAAATTATAATCATTATATTAAAATTAAAATAAAACATTGAAAGTTAAAACAGAACATGCACAATTTAAATAAATTTTCGAGATTGACCTAAAATTAGATCATCAACAATCACATACAGGTAATCCCCGACTTACGATGTTTTGGCTTACAAAGACACGCACTAAGATCGAAAAAAAATCAAAGAATTATTATTTTTACTTCCCCGTAAAGCACAGTTACTGAGAGTATATCATGTATTAGTATGGGTGATCCAACGATCGTCGCTAATTCGGTGTGTTGTCGGTACATCAAACGGATTTGTTTATTCTTCAATTGTTTCTCTCGTCGAAATAAATCAAATAAATAAATCAGTTCAGAGGTAAAATTTATCGGATAATGTGTAATTATTAATTTTATTTCGACGAATGAAAAAAAAACCCTATGACAAATCACTGACATCGTTTTTTTGTCGCATTGATTTCAATCATCGACAGAAGAATACATAGCACGACTTTTAAGAAATAATAACAAGATTATTTTTCGCTTGTAAGCAGATAAATTATAATATCTCTCTGGTCGTACATGCGTATCGTCGTAATTCAAAACATTGTTGTAATTCGAAACATCAACGATGATCTTATTTTAGCTCAATCTCGCTCTTTAGCTTAATTTTGATATTTTGATTTCAATTTTTTATTTCGATGTTTTGTATCCTACCGGTTTAAAAAGTTGGCCCAGAAGCCGTTCGTTGGTTATGTACGTACGCACCATAAGGTTTCAGTGAAGTTGTGGAGTATTTCCAATGATCACATTGATTTGAATTGAATTTAATTCTTCTCAGGTGAACTATATTGATTTGGAAAATGGTCAGATGAAGTCTTTAGAGCCGTTAAATCATGGTCGTCTGGATTTCTCAGCAGTGACACTTCCTAATGGTTCGTCCCATGATGTATACGCCATCGGGGGTTTATCAACTTTGGAATATTTGTCATCAGTGGAAAGGCAATCCTAGATATGAACATATCATTTCAGTACTGTACTTTGATCGATTGAATTTGAACTTATTGTTAAATTGATTTCGGATAGGTGGAACAGCGAGACAAAGAAGTGGGTCTCGATTACTCAATTAATACAGGCTGTGTATTGGCATAGTGCTGCTGTCATCGGCACAGACATTTACGTGACAGGTGGAAAAGAAAAGAAGATAAAGAAAAAGAATACATTTAAAACAATCAATGCAGTGCAAAAGTACTCAGTAAAGTCTAATTCTTGGACCAATTGCACTCCTATGAACGAAAACAGAGAAAACCATTCAGTAAGTGTCTTTTAACCTTTTGAGTGCTGACGTCTTTTCAGTTGAAAGCCCGCCACGCTAGAAATTTCGCCAACATTTCCAACTAGAATTCTTTAGAAATCCAATAGAAATCAGGTATAAAAATTGTAGCTAAACCCAGATAGACCCTAGATCACTACCCTAGATATCTATCACCAAGGATTTCGAGTTTTATTAAGGTGGGTTTAGACTCTCTAATATATCTTGCAACAATATAAAATGAACAAAAGAAGTCTATTAAGAGGGTTGGACACCAGCGCCTTGTCCATACAAACGTATTACACTTTGCTTTCCTCAATTATGGCACTAGAGAAATTATTTTTTAATATACTATGGATATCCAGCGCATAGGCATGTTTCTATCTTTTTAATTTTTTGATTAGTTATTTTCTATAGGAGCTAGGAGCCACCAAACATCTATAAAATCACCTCGTTTTTACACCCACAAAAAAAATCGAGCGTACTAATTTAACGGTTGATTTTTAAAAATATACGAAAACACAAACATAGAAAATATCTTTCTTATACCGATGATGCAAGTTTTTTTTAAATTGGTCCAGTTTCAGAGAAGAAAACTGGAGAAAACGAAACCTCGATTTTGTCGATTTAAAATAGGTATTATCTGGTCGAGGCGCAACTGTCGCATTCACCTAATATATATATATATATATATATATATATATATATATATATATATATATATATATATATATATATATATTTATATTGATATATATTATCGCATTTACTCAATATATGTATATATCGAAGAAAGGAACGGCAACAAAATTTAGGTTTCGGGTATCCAGCCCTCTTGATGTATGTATTTTTCCAAAACTAGTTCCATCTTCTTCATTGTTGTTAAAATGTAATGCTCACAATCTAAATTCCAAGCCACAATCTAAAATACTCGGCAGCTAGGGATTTCCATCAAGTAATTTTGCTATGGTTATAAATTCAGAAATTCCGGTGTCAACGAGTCTTCATAAACGTTGACAAATGAATGACACGGATTACATGACCCACGTTCAATTCATTTTTTTTTCAATGCTACCTATAAAGGCTTAGCAGGTAGTGGTCTTGTTTACTTTGTACATGCTCAATATACAACGCCTATCGACGTATTGCAACCCTTTTAATGGCGAAAACACACTGAGTCGTATGGGACGTCGTGTGTCCTTGGCTTCCGGCTGTGCACGTGCAAAATATTCGAATATATGTATTTAGGAAGTCGCACGTGTATGCGTATCCATATGCAAGCAAGGATAAATACAGGATAAAATATCACCGAAAGCACTGTGTACCATGAATGTGAAAGGGATCAGTGCCGGTTTTAGGGGGGGGACTGGTTCGGGCGGCGCCCGACGGCACCGAAGGCGCTTTAAAATTTAAAATTACGGCGCCAAAGACCCTAAAAAATTTTAAATTAGAATGCCAAAGGCGAAACTTAAATTGATTATTTGAAATTTAAACTTATCTCCCGTCTACAATGTCACAAAATAATTTGTCACAATTTTCTAGGGGCGCTTAGAAAAAATTAGCCGAGGGCACCATAGGGTGTAAGGCCGGCACCGAGTGGGATAGGGGTTAGTAGTTTGGGAGATAATTGATATTTAATAATTGACTATTAAAATTTTCAGTCCGATTCAGTTAGTGGTTTGGGAGATAATTTAATTCAAAAACTTAAAAAAAAGGACACCTATAAGGGGAGGTACCATTTCCGGTCATTTTAAAAATTTGAAAAAAAATTACATCGTGTCGATAACAATTTCAGTAACCGATACTAAGTTTTAGTTCGATAGGACTAACAGTTTTCAAAAATTCCCAAAATACACAGACACACACACACATTTTTTCTAGATCATGAAAACGTGATCAGTGATTGATTCCGAGTTCGAATTTTCCCATAATCACAAAACTAAATTAAGTAAAAAAAACACGTACCACGTCCCACTCTGTGTGTTTTCGCTCTAACACTCGGTTAGTTCGCCGAGCGTGTAGATGCAAATTCCTAGTCGCGACCCATCTACACATTCGAGAGCAGGTAGTTCGCTGCATTTGGGAATACTATCATGATATTTATTAATTGCTATTAGCGACTATCATGAAATTGAAACCAACTGTTTTTAGAGCATCACTATCAAGGGGAAGCTTTATGTCGCTGGGGGAAGAAATAACACGCAAAAATTTTTAGCCAGTGTTGAGTCATATGATCCTGATAAGAATTTGTGGACGCCTTATTGCAACCTGCCGAATCCAGCATATGGATTCAGCCTCTGTTTTTATCGAAACAATCTACTTTTCATTGGTGAGTTTTTGTGTTGGACTAAATTTGACTTGGCTCTTAACTATTTCTAATTGTTTGGTGTAATAATCCTCAGGTGGACTAGATGAAACTAGTTATCCAATGAACAACGCTTGGCAATACGACGAGATGAATAAAGTTTGGAATGTTTTCCCAAGAACACACAAAAGTAGACGTCAAACAGTCGCAATCTTTATACCACATGATTCAATTGTATATCCTAAAAAAGATGTACCGTCAAATTGAATTTAGGTTTAGGTCATGACAATAAAAAATACTGATACTTTAATTAGGATTATGTTATATTTCATTTTGTCATGAAATTTTGAATAAATAGAATGTCAATACATTTACATATATATGTATGTAGTTTCATTTCTTAACAAATTCAAGTCGAACGTTCAATCCACTGTGAAAAAAGCTCCACATTTAATAGTGTTGTACCGGGGACGCGACAATTGATTCAATTCCAAAAGTTTCAACGACACAATGTACGTTATTCGCTTGAACGTTATTTCCGTGGATATTTTGTCGCATGAACCATTTGTCGCGTGTACATTTTGTCAGTGCACCAATTGTCGGGTACATTATGTCGTTGAACCTTTTGGAAGTGAACTAATTGTCGCGTAACCTGTTGTACCCGATGAAACATCATCGCATGGGTGTTGGCATATTAAGTTATTAAATAAACAATAATTAAAAGAAATGTGTCGGTCCTGTGATCGAGATCCGCACGCCGTCGAATTTTTTTCAAATATATTTATTTATTTATTTATTTAAGGCGGTAAATGCAAACAGTACATATATACAGAAGTTTTTTTTCTTTTGTTATTAAATTCGTTCGTTTTATTGGCATTGTTTTAGATGTTACGTAAATATGTATGTCGAATCGAAACGACTATTATAGTACGGCGAGCGTCATCTCAGATACACAGAGAGACACACAGAATACCGATACATATATATGACGATGTCAAGCTGTTTTTCATCAAGCAGAAAAATATGCAATTCTTATTGATCAGCAAAAACATTTCGAACGAATATTTAAACGAATCGATGATTGGTGCCACTTTAGTATGCGGTCTACCCTCACATATGTATCTAATTTACTATGCGATCTACCTTCACGTTTTTACTTTAATGTGCGGTATCACTGTCTCAATTCTAATCTTAAATGGATAGAGTCAACCCTAACTTCACCTAACCTAACCTAACCTTAAATAAATAGATGTTGGCTGCTAAGATAGTTTTTTTTTTGTGAAAATATTAATAAAATAAAACTTAAAAAAAGATATCTTAACAGCCAACACCTATTTATTTAAGGGCCAGTTAAGGTTAGGTTAAGTTAGGGTTGGATACACAGACAGACACACAGAATACCGATATCATATACATATGTATATACATATGATGATGTCATGCTTTTTTTCAGCAGGCAGAAAAAAAATGCGATTATTATTGATCAGCAAGAGCATTTCTTCTCTAGGTTCATAAACAAAGCTGTTCGACCAATCGAAATCGAGATTTAGAGCTAACCTATTGCAAAAACTATTGAAATGAAATAGATCTATTATTAAAAGCTTCCTCTATCTCATATTTGATTTATAAATTAACAACTATTCATTCACGTGTCTGAACACATGCCTTTCGCAAAAAAAAAAAAACCAAAACAACATTAAGTGTTCACACAAATACTCATACTTTGCTTATTTTTGCGCACTCATTCGCGAAATGACTCATTCAACATTTCACACAATAATTTTCAGTTTTAGTTTAAAACGTTTAGAATTTATTTAGGACGTACGAGCCAATGACGTAGCTCATATTTCAGCGTGAATTATTGCAAATTTCACGGCAAATCAGCGAAACGACAAACTCTATTTTGAAGGTTCATTGATATTGTAAACACTTAAATCTACATCATAATGTTTTTATATGCATTTCTCTTGCTGAAATTTCGAATGTTTAAATATAATTTATATTGTGTGTATGTATATGTATACGTAGAAGGAAAAAATCATATTTACATGTCATTAGACACGTTTCAAATACGTTTACACTCGAACTTTCCTTTCCGCGAATTATTTCTACTCTTTATATCATATATGATACTCGGAAACTATTTTCACTCACAATTTAGATGAGTTTGTTCGTGGAAATATTTCCATCGTCTCTGACTTGTTTTTCAAACTTCAGGCACTTTAAAATGCAATATAAAATCTTAACTACATTCATAAGGTCCAAATTTCAGAGTATAGTTTTTGTCGACTTTTTTTCACCACGTCACCACGTTTGTTCAAATTTTCAGCTTCCGAATTGTTTCTGTGAGGATATCTAAAAAATCAAGTATATGGATGTTCTCATTGAGCAGTTAAAATAGAACATTTGTGAAGAAATTCAATCGCCAGAACCTTAAGAAAGAGCTCGATGAGCAATGTTATAAAATGTGCAAACGAAAAAGCCTTACTTTGCGAAGCGGCAAATATATATCATTCAAAAGATATCATATTTTATGTATACAGAAATAAATCTCCACATATTCAATATTTATTGTATGTAATATCATTGAAATTGGTGTGTTATTAAAAAAGTTATTGACTTCTCAAACCCTACTTTAATATTTGGCCCACTTTGTACTTGGCTTTATTGCAATGAGCTTTTTGAGCCATGGGACAGGGTCTTAGCAAATATAATAAAAACGGGGGATAGGATATAGCCAAATTTATTGCAATGTGTTTATTTTTTTATTGTTTATTTATTTAAATTAGTATCTATTGATCTTGTTGAATATCCCTGACCGAGAAATTTCGTATGACCTACACACGTACAGACCGGTTTCTTGGATTGATTCTCTCGACAGACGCGAATCGCACACAATCGACATTTGAAATCAGTCTAATTGCACTTCAGACCCAAATTTGTGATGCAACATGACACATAAGACCGAGTACACACTAGGAACATTTAAATATTCACACAAAAACATCGATTGTTCAAATGATAATAAAGAAAATCGTTCCACTTTGACGCGGGGCGATTTTAACCGCTAGTTCGTTGACAGTCTGACTTGTTTTTTTTTTTTTTTTTGTTTGAAAGCTATCTTTGAGGTCGAAGAAATTTATTATAACGAAACAATATATGTTTAAATATATTTAAATTTTCATGGGGTTCTAAAGTTTTATTATTATTATATAAAAATTAATCGCAGAGTTGAATGAACAGAGATGAAGTGTATATATATATAATATGTAATATATAGGGAGAGATTTACAACGGTAAACGGTACTTGCATGTATGTACATATATGGGTTCTGGTTATATCATAGATATGTATATATGTATCATACATACAATGCAAGCTGCAGTAATACTCATGCGTATATCTTCGTTGCAACAATTCTGCAACTTTACATATTTATTTATTTTTACGTACATATATACCAGGAAGGCTCGACAGGAAGACCCCAATGCGCCTTCCTGCACAATTAATTACAAACAATGCAGCATTTTATTATTAAATAAATCACTGCATTTCCAGAAGCTGAAGAACACGCAATAACAATTAATTAATTAATTAATTACAGAATTAATCCATTGAGACATCTATGGATTTAGGTTTTGAACATAATTTTTACAAATTATACACACAATAAATACAGAAGATTTGTGACAACTGGAAAGATGATTATTTTGCTAATTTTGAGGAACCGGTTGAACAATGATCAGATAAGATTGGCAAACTCTGATAAGAAACGATCGATTTGGAGTCACAAATACCCCCAAATCTAACCAGCAGTGTGGCGGATCGAACCCACTGATCACTTGGTGCTAAACATACACGCTACCATTAAGCCATATTGCTGGCTATAGTATATATAAAAAATCTAATAACAATTAACCTAGTGAAGTATGATATGAATGCGAAACTTAGACATTGTATAAAGTTCAATGCAATCTTATATGTTCGGAATAGCAAGGAAAGACAGGAAGTGAAACAAATGTGTGGAAGGTATTATTTTTATATATAATTTTATATATTTTTTTAATCAATCATGCACAATCGTCTTATGGATCGCTCCAATACGACAAATATAATACATATACAGATTAATAAATATATATATATATATATATATATATATATATATATATATATATATATATATATATATATATATATCATAAATAATTATTATATATTTTACATTAAACACGACATCTATGGTCAAATATTGAACAAAGGCATTGTAAGCATTATACGAGGTAAAAACGATCGACATCTATGGACAAATTTGCAGTATTTATATAAGTCGGCGAATAATGGAGATGCTAAATAGCTCGAATTTTGTGAAATAAATAGGACAGGGAAGCCAATTTTTAGGTAAAGCTTCAATGAAAATCGGATAAATTGGTAATCTCTGATCTGATGAAATTAGTTGAAGTTTTTTAGAAATTATCTCAAAATATATTTATTTGCAACGATATTATCACTTTGATGTGAAGTGATGCCTCATTTTAAGCCCAACACATCGATGCATTAGTCATGAGTAGAGCCCGGAATCTGAAGGGGCTGTTTATTGTTCAAAGATTGTAAATGCATTGTTAAAGGTTTGCCGAACCTTTTTTACAAAGGATTTACAACAATGGAACAATAGGCGGCACGTTTCCGGCCCCTTCAGATTCCGACCTCTAGTCATGAGAAGAAGATGTGCACGTTTATAATAAGTTTCGTCTAGTCTTTTTCAAATTTGACATGGCTTGGTTTATAATTTGAAGTAGATATGTATGTAGATGGTAATAATTTCTACATATTTAAACGAATGGATGATTGGTGCCACTTTAGTATGCGGTCTACCTTCACATATCTACTTTAGTACGCGATCTACCTTCACGTTTTTACTTTAATATGTGGTATCACTGTCTCAATTCTAATCTTAAATGAATAGAGCCAACCCTAACTTAACCTAACCTAACCTGACCCTTAAATAAATAGGTGTTGCTGCTAAGATATGTTTTTTTTTATAATAATAAATAAAACTTAAAAAAAATATATCTTAGCAGCCAACACCTATTTATTTAAGGGTTAGGTTAGGTTAGGTTAGGTTAAGTTAGAGTTGGCCATATAAAAAACAAAAAATTATAATAAACAGGTCATTGCTACTAACCTAACCTAACCTAACCTAACCTAACCTAACCTGACCTTTAAATAAATAGGTGTTGCTGCTAAGATATGTTTTTTTTTATAATAATAAATAAAACTTTAAAAAAAATATATCTTAGCAGCCAACACCTATTTATTTAAGGGTCAGGTTAGGTTAGGTTAGGTTAAGTTAGAGTTGGCCATATAAAAAACAAAAATTATAATAAACAGGTCATTGCTACGATACAAATAGAAAAAAAAAATAGTCGACTGCGATCCAAAGGTAGACCCTATACTAAAGTGGCACCAGATGATTTTTAAGTTGTTACAAAACACCTCCGATTTCAAGCAGTTGCGGTTGCGTGACGAAGCGGCTCTTTTACAAGAGATACTTCTGAAGCACCTATGCTAGACACTTCTACTACAATTTTTAAATATTAATGAGCGGAAATATTGAGAAGTGCGGCATCGTTGACCGTGTGTACATAAATCACGAGAGGATGCCCCGTTATATGGGCATTTCAGAGAGTCGTATAAAACCAGGTTCGAACCGGTCTCCGCGCCAGTGCTTCCTTTTTCTCTCAGACCGGCACACAACAATCATGAAGTCGTGGAGGACATTTGCATTGACCTTATCCCTGGTCCACTTGGTGATCTCGGCCAGCCTCCCGAAGGACGACGACCAGAGCACTTTCACATCCGAGCTGGGCGAGGGCTTCGCCGTGACTTTCGCCAAGTCCAAACCAGCTTCCGTTTTGGAAAACCACGACGCAGACATACAAGCAGTAGAACGCATCAACGACGTTCTAGATTCTAAGCCGAAAGAAGAAGAGGTCAATCTAAAAACGATAGCAGTGAAAGAGGTTGAACCGGTCGAAGCGGCGCCTACCGTTATCTCGCAAGAAGAGCAGATCAAGCAGGAGTCGAATCCAGACCGACCGACGACACCTGGATTTATCGAAAGTCTCCAAAATGGATTTCAGAACGTCACGAGCGGTATAGCTTCCATAATCAGTCCATCCACCAACGGAACCAACCTATTCCAAAACATCCAGCAAGGCGTTCAGCAAAGCATACAAAACCTGAACGAGTCCTTTCAGAACGTGGTCAATCCTCAATCTGACGAAATCGATGGAACAACTGCAGCTCCTTCACTCATCCAAGTGGGATTTCAAGCAATTCAAGACTTCCAGCAAGGGGTTCAACAGAATATTCAAAATTTAACCCAAGGAGTCTTAGGCACCCCACCTTCTAACGACGAGGCCTCTGTACAACCAGGCTTCATCGAGAATTTGCAGACACAATTTTCAAATACGACCACCTTTTTACAGCAGGGTTGGTCGAACTTGGTCACGAATATTCAATCAGTTGTCAATCCCAGCAATTCAGACAATCCGAATATAATACAAACCATACAAAATGGCGTGCAGAATGTGACTTCTGGAATTCAAAACGCATTGAGACCACCGACTAATTCCGATACACCCACCAGTAGCAGTAACCCTAATTTCTTTCAAGCGGTTTCAACTATACTATCAGAACAAGCAGATAGGGTGAACTCATTTCTAACGAATTTGTTCAGACCTCCATCTGGGACCAACCCACCAGCCGACTCTAAAGCAACAGCGCCATCAAATAAATTTAGTCCACCAGCTGATCAGAACGTTCGAGAGCAGTTTCGAGCTGAGATCCAAGCCTTGAACGAGACACTGAACGAAGGTGTTAAGAATATCACGGAATATCTAATGTCGTCAGAATTACGCTTTGTGAAGCCCTAAGATTTGGGTCCTGCTTAAATTCGGCTTTTATGTCAAAAAAAAAAAAAATGAAGGCTCTATCGCTATTTAGTCGCACATTGCCTTTTTAATATATATTTGTATATAATAATAATTTATTATGTATTTATAACATTTTTTTTTAATAATAAATCCAACCTATTAAAATTCGTATTTATATTATTCAGTACACTTGTTATTAATGTGTGATGTTTATTTCAGATCGTAAAATACTATCGTAAGGAAAAACAATTTGCAATAAAGGAGATTAAATTAAATTCAGTGTCGTGTTAAAAATACTTTTTTTTAATGTTTTTTAATAATTTGCCGGCATGCAACGAAAATCCATCAACTTTTATAGAAAAATAGTTTGCTGTTGGATAATGAAATATCAATCTTTTTTTTTATTATTGTGTCATAAAATCACTTATTTGTTTTTCCTTATAATGAAATCAGTCAAAACTTTTGAAATCATTTATAATATTTTAAAGATAATATAATGGTGAGTATTATTGAAAATCAATACATTATCATCGTGAATGTTTTATCATATCTATGCACCTACTTTAGAAAATAAAGTACAATATAATGATTTTAATGTCATGTCAAAATTTATACCAAAATTATTTCAGTACATCATCATTTTAAAATAGAATATATGTACATATATACATATGTATAAGATTTCTTAAATGATAATTTAAAAAAATGCTATTTTCCGAGTATTATTTACTACCTTTTATACTACTTTTAACAATGATATGTGCTATCAGCACTATTAAGCTTTCCCACCTTTATTTTGCTTTTTGTCATCATTGATTTCGTCGAAATTTATTCGAAATAAAATTATTTATGTAAAATAATATTTAATTGATAGTCACATAATAAATTAACCCCTAAAAAGCACATAAATTCAATCAAATATCATTTCGGCTGACAAAATAACAGATGAAAACAGACATGAACCTATGTATATAAATAGATCATTATTCGGTTATTAATAGAATTGAAAGCTTTTAGGTTTGTTAAGTTATTGATATCACATACAAGATTAAAAGGTTTATTTTTATGAATTCAAATGATTGCACTCACAAATGAGGTGGTTACAGTTAGTTGAAGGAAATTTCAGCTTTTTTTCTTAGTTTTTTAATAAAAAATCTTTCTCCTCATAGATAAAACTCGCACGCCAATGAAGTTTTACATATACAGCGTAATTCTATAAAGAGCTGACTCTTTCAATTAATCCATGCTTTATAATTTCAACATTAGTCTCGTCAATACTTCCAATGTCGAAATGAAGACTACCAATGTAATACTGCTAGTTTCAATTGTGGACTTGGCGACTGCGGGCATATTCGATTTCCAAACCTTTAGAAATTTTCTAGGATTGGGAAAGAGTAAAGATCCGCCACTTTTAAATGAAAAATCACTGTTGGAGGTCGAAAAGAAGAACGACACCAAAGAAGATGGAACGGAAACAAAGTTGATACAGACTACAACATATTCCAAAATTTTACGGAAAATCTCATCGAAACGCTTGAAGCCATCAGACGACAAAGATGATTTGGTGATACCCAAGAGTGAATTCGAGCCGGAGTTGGAGAAATCTCTCAAAAGTCCATTATTAGCGAGATCGGACAATTTTGTCGACCATAAAGAAAACCGATCTGAAACGAAAAGCTCGTTTTGGATTAACATTCGAACGATCCTTATGATCGCAATCAAAGTCGTCAATTATTTGATAGGGATTTGCGAAAATATTTTGGAGATAGGACCGCAAAACAATACAATGTTCAGAACTTTGAAAAATACTGGAACACTTGTGAAGAATTTCGTATTCAAAGGTGTAAAAAGTATTTTATAGTGTTACGTGCTCCTTGTGTGTAAATTAATATTTGTGTTTCGCTAAATAGTTTTAACCCACTCTTTTTGTGTTTCTTGCTGAGCTAATATCCTGTGTCTTGGTGATTATAATTAGACATGTTATTAATCAATATCATTTAGATGAATCTTCTTCATGACAAGAGATTGAATTGGATGATATTTCAATCTTATAAATATGCCTACTATATTATTATTTATATATAATAAGATTCAACTCTCTGAGAAAAAAAATCTGGTTGAACGATTGTATATCATACGGTTCCTAAACTGTGCAATAAATTACCAAAAGAATATTTCGTAAATGAAAAAAATTCTTCATTTATTAATATATAAATATTTCCAAGAAATCGTACGCCTATGTATTTGTATTGTAATTCTATAAATGGCAGACATTATCGACGTCCAACCATTTTCTATAGGTTTGTAATTTTGACTATAGTCGCGTTCGTACTGTCACTATGAAGATAATAAGCGTGTTATTTCTCATTTTATTCGTGGACTGTGCTATAGCGGGCATGTTGGACTTTACAAAACCAGGATTGAAGGAAATTAAAAATATATTTCTACCAAAAAAACAGGAACGAAATTTAGACGAAGATCAAATGCCGAATGAGAATTCCAACGTTGTCGTGGAGATTGAAATTCCAAGTACGGCGATCGATCTCATGCCTAGGCAATTGGACAACCCAACAAAGACACTCAGTGCTGATAAAATCGATGGTCCACTATCATTCTTCAAAATAATTGCAGAGATCGTCTTAAAACTATTTTTGGAAATTATTGAAACTGCCAAGAAGGCGTTTGAAATCGTATTTAACATGATTAAAAACCTGACAGGGATGAATTCACCACCGAATGGCGCAAAAGCTGAAGGAAGTAAAAGGAAAAGATCAACGGAAGCCTTGATCCTGTCATTACTTTCAAGTAAGGATTTATGGGCACAGATACAAAGTATTATTCCATCTGTGCTAAACGCGTTACAACATTTGCAAACGTATCTCAATCAGTTGCTGTCACTGATTCCGTAATCCTATATGTAAATTAGTGATCATATTCTTATATTATATACTATTAAACAAACAATTATTGTATGTACATATATATATGTTAGTCAATTTCGTCTTGAAAACTGACCCAACAATTTTGATAAAATTATTCTTACCACCCTTTCAGATATAAAAATCAACTTAAATTGAACTCGACTCCAATAATTTAGAATGAATTTTAAGTTAAAATGAATAATTTAATCAATTATTCATACAAATTGAAGAAAAAAACGCTATTTATAAAGCAGTAATACACAATGAACTTATATTGTAAAAAAGCCACTACCAACCTGACAAATTATCGGAGATAGAATGTTGATGTTGAAAATAAATAAAAATATAAATTTTTAAAATAGTTTTGTATGTATGTATGTCCTTGTCCTTGGCTCTGTTTATCGATCAAATGTAATGATTGGATTTAAAATACGTTTTTGAAATTTCTAAATAGAAATGACAATCATAGAAAGTAGAATTTGAAGTTAAACACAAATAAATAATATGAGAAGTTTATTAAATTTATTTTACAGAAATCGTACGCCAATGTTATTATTTGTCGTAATCATATAAAGGTTTGTCAATAAACAATTACTGGTCATTTTCCATTCATCATGAAGATTGTGAGCGTGTTACTTATTCTTTCATTCGTCGACTTCAGTACTCCAAGTCTGTACGATATCAGACGAAAGGTCATACAATATTTGGATGAAATTTCTCAAAAACCGTTCCAAGACAATTTGTTAATGGAGGCTACAGATAAGAATACTACAGAGAACAATGGAATGGATAGCACAGTTAAGAATGGATTGAATACCACGAAAATACTGTCTGTCAATAACACAGTCCAAAGAGCTTCAAAACAACACATAGTTGCCAGAAGCGTGCGACCTAGATTTTTCTTTTAATAGGAATAAATTCATAAATTTTCTTCAAATCTGTTTGGATGGGACCAGCCATGGTGTGGACATTTTAAAAAAGCTACTTGCATTAGGTTTGGTTGAATAAATAGACTAATTCGTACGAAGGAATCTGATGAAATAGAAAATAATAACTATATGGATTATAATAATTAGCAGCTTCAAAACTTAAATGTATACTGATACCATTAGCAATTATAAAAAATCTATGTATTGAATGATTTTTTTCAAGGGGAAAAAATATAATGCTTTTATTGTGCGAGTCACGAGTTAAAATAAACTGTCCGATAAAATTAATTCAATAAACAAATAATAAATGGTTTATTGAATTTATTCGTTTCGAGAATACAGCCGTAAAATTAAAAATAATGTAATGAATTTTAGCCTTCATCATTCCCAAGATTTTCATTTTTACTCAATTTGGGGTAATTTACTTGAGTTTCACCACCCCCGAACTATACATAAAATGAAGAAGCATATATTTTTAAATTAGATAATTTAGTTTGTGGAAACATATTTTCCGACAAAATTTTTGTATATATGATATTTTAAATAAACGAAAAAAAGTTTACTAGTTTAATCATTTTTATATTTTCAAATCCTCTTTTTTTATAAGTGACACAACAATTCACTGTCTAATATTTTAAACTTAAATCCTTTTTTCCCTTAATGTATATATAAAAATTCATTTGTATCAATTATATCAAGTATAAACAAATGATTATCATATTCAAATTTTCCCTTCTTTCCCTAGTTTTCCCTCCATTTCTTAAATCCTGGGTTTTCTACTTTCACACAATGTATATGTAGAATATTAATCTACCACCAATTTGGCATTAGTGTATTATTTTTATCCATGTAGCCAACGACTGTAATCATTTTTTAATTTAATTTCCTCTATTTTAAATCGAAATTCAATTTTGTACGCTGGCAACACCAACTCGAATCGACGTGTTTGTTCGAATGACAGCTTGAGGTTAAGTCTTATTAGATTTTACAAACGTCACGTAGGCTGCTGGCAGTCTCCATCATCACTTTGGTAACCCATTTTTGACATAATACTCAAACAACACTCGATCCCCAAATCAACGAGCTCCGAAAATCATTTTGACACATCTCCAATCCCTAACCTCAAATACAAACATTTACAGTCATGGCTGCAGAGAAATGTAATAATATTACATTCCTCTGCATGGCTGCCATTGTATTATCTCTTTTAAATTATTTTATTTGCTTTCCAGTGATGTTTAATAGCGACGTGTCACTTTGTGAACGGGTATGTATCGTCACCGTTCAACGCATGAATTCTCATCTGCAAGACGGCTTATAGGATGATGATTTTTATTAAATTTATTTGTTTACGATTGTAGTTTTGTCATTTAAACCATTAAAACGCAATCTCTATTGTATGTGATTTATTTGTAAGACATGTGCGAGCGTTTAAATTTAGCGTGCGAAGCGAATCTATATATGTGCATATATATTACATATACTGTTGTACTGCTTGAGCGTTAATACGAATTTTGACATTAAGATTGTATATATTTCATTTCAGATCAACTTCTACCAGATCGACTCTATTCCAATGCTCATCTGCAAATATTGCTCACATTTCTAGTACTGATTTTGTGCTTTTATATCATACACTATGGATTTTCTAAAGGTAAAGTTTGGAATGCATTACTATTAGTAGGGGAGAGACGGGCAAAAGCTAACACTTTTTATGTTCAATGTTAACAATTGAGGTATACATTATGTTCTATTTTATTTTGCATATATATAATACATATACCAGGAAGGCCTAACAGGTGCTTTCCGGGCCAATTGCAAACATCAATAATAATTTTTATAACGCATCATAGAGACATCTATGGATAAATTATTTTTATACTCGAAATTTGCGAGAAATGGGGGGTAAAGGTTGCCAATTTGTTGGAATCGTTTCAATTAAAATCATATAAATCGGCAAAGTCTAATAGGAAACGATCGACCTGGGTCACAAACCAAGGTCTGGCCAGCAGCAACCAGTGGGACTCGAACCCGTGACCGTTCCAAAGCATATATGCTAATCACTAATCCACGTTGCTGGTTATATGTGTAGTAAGCTCCCAATTACCCAAAAGAGTCAAATTTAAGTCACTTTTAGATTCCTTTCCGAAGTTTCAAGTAATCTCTAAGTATAAAAGGTTCCATGAGATTCTGATTCTGAATTTTTTTGTTGCTTCATAAATACATAGTTATTATATAATAAAAATTAAGTGCGATTTAACTGTACATTGAGAAAAATACTTTGTATCTTAAAAATAACGTTTGTGCATTAAAATTTTGCATTATTTTCGGTGCATTAAACAATCTCGTATTGTGCGTCGATTAAAATATTTTGGCATTATAAAGTGACCATTAAAAAATATGAAACGATCATTTGAAAAAATAGATTTTTGCATTAAAATAGCTATTGACAACTGTCAACTGTCAAAAGTGTTTACTTTTTTTTACGTATTACGTATGAATATGAATGATGATGCCAGGTCGTAGAGTCGAAGCCAAGGTCCTAGGTGTTGAAGGTCGCAAGCCGAAGAGTTAAATAGAAGGAATCCAGTAGAGAGAAGCGTTGGTCGTTGTCGGTTCGTATTTTGGAATTCGCGACATTGCCGATACAGTCATTTTAATACACATTTATTTATTTTTTTTCTTACATATATACCAGGAAGGCCTTACAGGTAACCCCAATGCGCCTTCCTGGCGAATTACAAACATTGCAGCATTTTGTTTTATTATTATACAAGTCGTTGAATTACGAGACACTGAAAAACTCGCAAATTAACGAGACATTTATGAATTGTACATACATTTTATTGTACATTAATCAATCTCAAATAGTGGTGACATACATAGGTAGGAAGGATATTTAGCCAATTTTACCGGGAACCTTTTCAACAATGAAATCAGAGAAAATTGGCAAACTCTGATAGGAAACGATCGATCTGCAGTCACAAATATCCAGGTCTGACCAGCAGCACTACAGATATACTCAGAAAAATTCAATCGAGGTCAGCTCTTGGAATCGAACCCGGCACCTCTCGATGCTAAGCAGAAGCAAGTAACAAATATTTATTTCAATGATCAAAGCAAAGTCTCTAATGTAATCTGTATCTGTCATTTAAAAATGCACACAAATTTTATGCAATGTACAAACATTTTTTTAAATGCACATCTATATATATAAAAATGAATATCTGTGTGTGTCTCGAATAGGCTCCTAAACCACTGAACCGATTACGATGGAACTTTCAGAATTTGTTGTATGCATGTCCGGGAAGATTAATATGAAAAAAAAACGAGAATGAGTGTTATTGCAACGCAATAATTTCAAATGTGTTACTGCCTGTGTTTTTCCGACAAATGGGCACAGGAACGATAATGAGAACGGGAACGGGAATTGCATGCGTTATTATGGCATTGCAACGCATGCCGGGGTTCAGTTAGTTTCTTTTATAAAATGGACGTTTAAATTGTTCCCATAAAAATTTAACTTAATTTGGGTCTATATACTATCCTAACTTACCCTAGTTACTTCTAGACCCGTCCTCCCCTGTAATATTTTTCAAAAATTGTACTTATAGTTGAAAATAATTGATTTCAGACAGTCAAAAAGGAGGGCGACAACTCAAAAACGATGACACTATTAGGATGCTCCAGATACGACCGATGGTTGAGCTTGATGGAGCACGGTTTGTACTCAGACCTGACATTGGAAGTCACCGATTTCTCGACGAATGCTGTCACGACGTACAAAGTCCACAAGGCTGTGTTGGCCGTCATGAGCCCCGTCTGGGAAAGCTCCATCAGATGGACAGGCGACAACGTCTTAAGGATATCTGGCTTCCCCACCGATCTGATCAAATCTTTCGTCCACTACGCATACACTAGCACAATGTACATCGGCTCGATCAAATTCTGCCTCGAAGTCATCATGGCCGCCGACTATTACGATGTGGCACCTCTGTTGGATCACTGCGTCACTTACATAAAAAAGGCGATATCGTCGGGCACAATCGACTTGGAGGATTTCATCAGCGTTTTCAACACTGCATCGCTGCTAGACATCGTCGACTTGATTGAAATTTCGATCGCTTACATTCAAGACATCCCCCGCTCCGTATTCGGCAGCGAAGAGTTTTTAAATCTCAGCCTAAAGTCTATCACATACATAATGCGTATCGATCATTACTTGTTGCCGGAATCTCAACTGTTTCAATATGTCTTGCGTTGGTCAAAATCGCAGTGTCCTTCTGATTTGCGGAAGTTTCTCATCGACAAACACATATTGAGTTTGATTCGTCTCCGTTCGATACCCCCGTCTCAATTTGCCGATATATTCGACACTTCCTTGTTCACCGAAGATGAAAAATCACATATATACATGTGCGTTGTTGAACACCAACCGTTTCCGTACGACTATTTGAATTCTGATTGCTCTTTGAGAGGTGGCATGAATAAGATAGGATCCTCTGAGATCGTCGTATCGTCTCCGCCTATTGTGATCTTCGAGGAGTTTTTGTACCAAGGTGAGGATCCGTCTTTGTCGATCGATTCCATTGTGTTGGAGCCGCGTTTGAATCTCTTCTTTAGGTCTTTTACCGGTCGGTACGAGCACTCGATCTCGGTGAAGTTCCCCAACGGGTATCGAGTTGACGTCGTCGAAGTAGGAGAGCATTATAGAGAGAAACCGCTGCTCGCAATGTGTATGATAGACGTGCGGCATAAGAAATTCAAGTTTGAGATCACCTTGAACGCTCCCGGAATATATCCGTTGAACGCTAACTTCGCCAGCCGATCCAAGAATCTGGTTCGACTGTCGAAAGGAATTATTTGTGGTATTAATCTCATAAATACGGTACTCTGCAGTTAGACATTGTCGAAAGAATTAACGCCGTAGTATTTGTTTGGTTTGTATGTTATTCAACTTTTGGTCAATATTTAAACGGTCAGTGCATATTTATTTGTATATAATGGACAGTATTTAAGCTTGTCTTTATCTGAAAGTATGAGCATTTAATGTTTATACTGCTCGTTTCGTAATTATATAAAATATTTGCCATTTAAATCAATAGAAGTCATAGTTTAACCCTTTGGCGGCCAATCTACTATATATCACTGTTTATGGTTTGGTCCAAGACTGCTAAGCATATCGTCGATGATCTCATAAATAGGAAAAGATTCAATCATTGGGTAGTAAACATCTGTCAAGGTGTTGAAAACACCTTTTGGGAATTATAAATATTTCAAATTCATTATTTAACTAACATTTTGAATATTTGCTTATTTAAAAGAGGACTAATTTCTAATTAAAAGACAGGGTATATATGCATTGAAATAAATATAAATTATAATTATATAAAATACAAATGGATAAAATATGATACTGATTTTGGTAGGTAAATAATAATCAAATACTAATTGAATGAAATACCTATGAAAGTATGCTTAAAAACGTTCGTATGCATTCATTTTGATCGAATTATTATATGTAGATACGTTCTGATATTATTTAATAAACCAAAGTTTTCGTCTAACTTTAGTTCAGATTTAATGCAGATAGGGATACTTTAAAAGAAGTACATTGATTATATATAGATTTGTCGGAAGATCATGGACAGAGACCTTACCTCGGCCACCAAAGGGTTAGGATTATAATATTATATGATATATATTTTTTTTAATTTTGATATAACATGCATTGCAATTGGAAGTGTGACTGTCAGCTGAAAAAAAGGCCCGTTCCTAGAGTTGGTAATTTTTAAAGGTCAGTTTATTTCAATGAATGGTAAGTAGCTTACGAAACTTTTGTGATATTAGTTTACTAGATCTTATATATAAAGTAAAGACCATTTTTTGTGTGTTTGTAATTCGTTTCTGATTGGCTATAATTAAATATTAATTCAAATAAATTCAATAAAAATAAAACAAATGAATGTTACTAATACATTAGCCATGTTTAAGTGGTTTATATTTCAAATAGCATTAGTATATTTGTATATAAAAATGAATGTATTTTTTGACATACAGACAATCGCCAAACTGTCAATGACCGATAGTATAACTTACTGACCAAATAAATACAGGCTGTTGACGAAAGACATGACGAAATGAACTCATCTGCTATCTGATCGATTGTTGATCATATCGATGTGTGTTGTTTGAGTCCGATTTGCCATGTGTTTTCATCTGGTATTGGGTCTAAGACACTCCAATAATTATGAATTATCCAATGGATAAGATTGAACTGATCGTTTACCCAATGGGTATTTATAAAAAACGATCAGTTGTAAAATAAGAACACTTGGCGGCGGGACTAGTCGATATTTTTGTTCTTATTTTGAAACGACTACGTATATGAGGCTGTAGTCGGCAATGTTTGTGATATGATTGCCGATCTGACGAGGCTGTTATTTTTGTATGTTATACATATGTATTTTTTAGGTTGACGTGCTATTTTATATCGTTTTCAATAACTTTTTATTTTCTAATTGCACGTTTTAGTGTTTAATTTTGCATTTTTCATATTGAAATAATTATCTATTTGAATGCTATTGATGTGTAAATCAAATGTAATGAATCTCATCAATTTATAATTACCAATTTAATATATAAGAAACACTATGTTGATGTTTTAATCATACTTTTTTTTCTTTATAAGGAAAATCTTTCCAATCTATGATTTTTTTTAATACTTGGTATGTTTTAATGAAATAAATTTTAATCAAACTATACATGTTTTAATTTTTAAATTTATTGTAAAATATTTCCAACTTCACATCCTTTTAATCCTCGGTTGTTTGTTTTTAAAATTAATATTGAATAAAATGGAACACAGTCTCATTTTTTTCATTTTATTTATTTTGTGTAGTTTTTCATTTTTTATAATAATTGGTGAAGTAGGTACAATAAGATACCTGTTTTTTTTTTATTAATATTTTTGTAAATCATTTTTCCCTTAATAGTAAGGCTATAAATTAATTAATAATTGATAAATTTATTAATCATAGCTATACTTATCGTACTACATATTCATATAATTAATTTTACAATTCTACATATTACATTTGATGATAATCGCTAGTACGAAATAAAATTATAAACATAAATAGTTAAAAAGTACAAAAAAAAGTTCATCTTTTAATATTAAAACAACACAATATGAGTATATAAAATCGATCACTTGTAACGGTGATTTTTTTAAATTACTTTTTATGAATATAAAATGCTTAAGCTCGATAGAAAGAAAAAATCTTTCAATTTATATGATGATTATATGAAGTATTTTCATTGTACAAAATTATTTTTAAATAATGCGTGTCGAAAGTTCATGTATAATACAATGTAATGAATTGTGAGGTTAAAAAAATGCTTTTAATAATATAAATAAATCAAATGATCGCATCGCAGATATAAACAATGAAGTTTTCAACGCATTCAACATTAAAACATATCTAATTATTATAAAAAGATTCTTTGGTGGAACTAAACAATATTAATAATACAAAAAAGCTAAGAATACATAATTACCTAGAGTATATGTAATGTGGTTTGTCATCGTTTATTTATTAATAGAGATCAAATTTTTATAAAAAGTATAACGTATTCCAATCATATATGAAAGATCTTTTACAATTTTAAATGTATAATACATCTGCTGTAGGTTTCGTGCAGTTTAATTTTGGAGATAACGAGTATTGTGTATGTTTCTAATAATATGTAGTTCTATAAATGCAAAAAAATCCGATGTTTATAGCAATTGTATGTATTATACTACTAAAGAAGTGAAATTACATCATTGATTTTAGACTGTTGATACTACTGTTAAGGTAAGGTATCAACAGAGGTACTGTAAGGTATCAACAGAGCAGTGCCGGTTTTAAGGGGGGGGGCTGGGTCGGGTGGCGCCCGAGGGCGCCAAATAAGTTAGGGCGCCGAACGATGCGCCAAAGGCGCTTTAAAATTTAAAATTAGAGCGCCAAAAGTCATTCAAAATTTTAAAGTAGAGCGCCAAAGGGGAAAGTTCTCATCGGGTGTAAGGCCGGCATTGCAACAGAGGTACTGTAAGGTACTGACAGAGATTTGTCAACCTCCAGCTACGAATTAGTAATAGCTAGAGATGCTACAGCATGCTTTACAAGAGAAACAATGACAATTTCGTAAAAGTATTGTTATTAAAATGTGTGGTTCATTTTTTTATAATATTTTAAGTCCTCCAATGACTTTATTGATTGTATTATGTTTTGAAAAAAGCCTGATCTGTTGACAGACATGTTTGCTGGTCTGTCTGTGGACCAATCTCTCCGTCAGTGCCCAACTTTATGACAAATGTAATGGATAGTTAGATTTCTTTTGAGCATCATTTATGTACATTTTGATAATACATATAAATATTAAATGTACTTATGAAATCTAACAAAAGTCAATTAAGTCAAGTAGTAAGTACATATATGTAGGTAAATGCTAATGATGTTTTTTTTTATTATTAAATATACATAATATTTTGTTCAAATAAATAGAAAAATAGTGGACGGATAAAATCTGAATAAATCCAAAAGTGTAAATACAAATAATATATCTATAAATAAGTTGAAATTAGGTAACTACATTTGGAAAGCGTTAAATTATTCATGAGAAGAGTGAGATAAATTATTTAATTCCAATTGCTATTTATACGTAAATAAATGCAGTTTAAATAGAAAAGTTTTGCCACGCTAAGCGTATTGTTGCTTTAATTGTTATAAAATATTCACAATTTATAAAGTAAAAAAAATATATATTTATATTTGCAAATAATGAAAAATGTTTTCGCCTACAAATCAATTGTAGAGATCATTTTTAATAATTGTCAAACTTTGGTAAATTAAAAAAAAAACGAAAATCATATAAAAAAATTACTTATTATAACTTAGCAAATAAAATTAATAATAGTAAATTGTTATAACAAAGCAGAACAGTATATTAAATTTCAATAAAAATAATCTCATCATTGTGCATCGACATGTTGTATTGTTAAAAAAAAATTAAAACAAAAACTAGCTTAATCGTTTTCTTTGGTTTATGGCTACAAAAAAATACAACAGAACATTTTTTTAATTAATTAATTAATAATTTTAAATTGTAGACAAACATAATTTTTTTACATTTAATAAATTTGGTTTGATAATGGTGTGAAAGTTTACAAAAAAAAAAAAAAAAACAATTACATATAATAAATTATAATATTTCATTACGCATTATTTACATACAATAATAATAAAATTAGCTTAGTCGATTATTAATATTGTAAATAAAAAGGAATGATAATAATGATGTACTCGTAATAATATACAATAATACATTTCATAATAATATACTATGAGTCAATCGTGTTTTTTTTTCAGATAAGTTTAAATTAAACCGTTGTTCTGAAACTATAGATACTATTTATATTAAATTAAAATAATAATAAAAACACTTCACATCCTCAATCCAATTGACCTTTGGTCCCGATTAATAAATACACACATTCCAATTATTATTTATATTTAATTTAAAACACAAAACAAAAGAGGAAATTAATTTAAACAGATGTGAATTAAACGTGTGTTTTTATGCAAATATAAAATGTTAAATTTAGTTACTTAAAAATATATTTATTTACAAATCTTTACATAATAATTCTGTCTTTTGAAAAAAAAAATAATCAAATAAACGATAATGCTCAAAAGAGGGCAATAATATTATTAAAAACCTTCACATTTCACGAATGTATGTAATGTATATATATGTATATATAATTAATAATTCCACGATTTGTGACTTTTAAAAAAAAAAGTTGATATTTTCCTTATTATTACTATTATAGCGTGCACTGAAACTGTACGTTCTTTGAATTTTCATTCTTCTTCGTTTTTCATTATTTATTTATTTTATTACCATCACCATTTTGAACACTTTAACTATGATACGATACCACTTTGGACGATCGGTTTTATCTGGACGAGCGACGCAAGATATGGTGACCGTTTCTTTCGTATCTGAAAAAAAAAATACAACCAAATCATTAATCAAAACCGTCAAAATTACAAAATTGCCCCAGTAAATAAATGATTTATCGAACGAGTCATCCCTCGTTTGGCCGTGAATTAAAACAGCTAGCTACATAGAAAGAAAAAAAAACAGGCAGAACGATAAATCGAGACCCTTCTTTTCAATTTGTAGTCTCTGGAGTACCACAGGGAGACTATATTGAAAGAGCGGGTCAGTGGCTGGTAATCCCACAGGAACCATTCGTTTCACAACACGGGATAACGGCACAAACTCGCGGAAGCTTTCGTTGAAACTATTCAATGTTCTATTTTATCTTGCAAAAATTGAAACTGTTTCATGGAATGAATGGTTTGACTAAAGTGATTGGTGATATAAATATGATGGAAAAGCAAATTTATGATATATATGATTTGGAATAGATGACTAATATAAGTCGTGCCGTTTGTAGGAAGGCCCACCCCCACTACTTGAAAAGAGTGCGTAAAAGCAACTTTCAGTGCGCAGTGCGCGCGTGCGCATCTTTTCTTCGGAGTGGGGGTGAGCCTTCGTATATGGAACTTGTATGTACAAGCCTTTACAATTATTAAGTGTGTTGTACCCGATGAAATATCATCGAATGGGTGTTGGCATATTAAGTTATTAAATTAAAAAAAATTAAAAGAAATGTGTCGGTCCTGAGTTCGATCCACACGCTTTCGAATTTTTTTCAAATACCTTTAAATATATTTAATTTAATATTTATATTTAATTGTTTAATATGAAAAAAATGGTAAAAACTACCATAAACTATATAAAACACCAATAGAAAAATTAATTAATTAAATAAATTTTCAATAGATGGGGGTAAAATCTCTGCCAAGAGGAAACTTTGGTAGCAAATGGTGGCACGACAAATCAGCGCAAACCAACTTAGCGCCGACCTTTCGGCGCAGACAACTCAGCGCAACGACAACTCAGCGGATGACAATTCAGCGCAAAATCAATTTTTTCAATAAGTTTCAAATGTGTTTTCAAAAATAATTACTGTATCGAAATTGTCGGACATATCTACATGATAATTTCATAAATGCGAATAAATTTATTTGATACTCTTTGTGCCTTGAAATATTTATTTTTAAGCAGGGTTTCTAAACCGGACACAAAGGCACAAATAATAATATTAAATTAAATATATTTTTAAAAAAATCGACCGCGTGCGGATCAAACTCATGCCTAGAGGTAGGATAGCCAAGGTGCCGCTCATTGTTCCATTGTTGTAAGTCCTTTGTAAAAAAGGTTCGGCAAACCTTTAACAATGCATTTACAACATTTGAACAATACGCGGCACCTTCTGGGTCCGGGCTTTACTCATGACCGATGACACATTTCTTTTAATTTTTTTATTTATTTAATAACTCAATATGCCAACACCCATGCGATGATATGTCATCACTAGAGGTAGGATAGTCACAGTGCTATCCATTGTTCCATTGTTGTAAATCCTTTGTAAAAAAGGTTCGGCAAACCTTTAACAATGCATTTACAACATTTGAACAATACGCGGCACCTTCTGGGTCCGGGCTTTACTCATGACCGATGACACATTTCTTTTAATTTTTTTATTTATTTAATAACTCAATATGCCAACACCCATGCGATGATATGTCATCACTAGAGGTAGGATAGTCACAGTGCTATCCATTGTTCCATTGTTGTAAATCCTTTGTAAAAAAGGTTCGGCAAACCTTTAACAATGCATGTACAACCTTTGAACAATACGCGGCACCTTCTGGGTCCGGTGACTAGTCATCACTGATGACATCAGTGTCGTACCTGATGACTCATCAGGTACGACACTAGTTAGACTTATAATGTCAACTCACCACTTGGACAGCAATCCACCATGTGTGTAGGCCGCGTGAGAGTAGGGTGCAGCCGCGTACTGTCCGCTGTACGCCGAGCTGTAGCTGAACTCTGGACCACCCCCACCGCCTCCACCCCCTGAAAAATGACAAAATAACATAAAAAAAACACTGATAAATAAGTAAGGGAGGACGCCTCTGGTGAAAATTGTGCGGGCGGCGTCGCAATGAGCTAACAAACCCCATTAGGCTCTGGTTTGATTGCGGCCTCAGAGAAGCTTCGGGAGAGCGGGATAAAGTGGAGGTAGGGGGTAGGGGGTGGGGGTGGGGGGGGGGAGTGTAAAGTGAATTCGCGTTTCGCGTTTGATGGCGAAACCACTTTGCGTAATGTGACAGTGCCGGCGGTATGAGGGTAGGTTGGGATGAGGGGTGGATCGTCGACTCCAAAGGCCACATTGTAAAAGAGCATCGAATGTAAAAGAATAATAAAGATAATAAAAAGAAAATGGTGTCTAATCCGTGTCACTTTTAGGTTAAGGTCAACGAGCATAAGGCGTTTGAATCAGAAAAGCAGAAGAACTTACTGGATATACATATACATATAAGCATATGCCGAAAACACACACAGATGAACGGAACGGCACGTGGTCTTAGACGCGGTCAAGAAAGGGCTTTCCCAGTTCATTGCTAAATCGTACGATCTTATTATTTCGACAAGTTTCTCCAACATTTATTCAAACATGGGATTTGCCGTTATCAACCACTGTCAAGCTTAAATCAATACAAGGACAAAATATCACCGAAAACACTCCAGGAGGTGATTTTGGGCATTTGGCATTTTTTGCATGTTTAAAAGTATCTAAAAAAACTATGTGCCGCGTTCTTTTCTGTGTGATTTCGCCCTAACTGTGGCAGGGAACGACTGACTTGGAGTCACAAATATCCAAGTCTGACCAGCAGCAGTAAAGATTAGCACGGGATTGAACCCAGTAACCTCTCGGTACTTAACATAAACGCAACCACCGAGCCATACTGCTGGCTGGATATGTACCATTGTCAAGATAAATATAACTTAAAATTGTAAATCAACAGTTTTCAACATAGGACAATTCGATATACTATTTCACAGTGATCTAATTTAGACTGTATACCACAAAATTTTCTGTGTATATACTTGTTACAAAAATACTTGTTCTGTCCTGTTCCTCTTGTTTTTTTCCCACTGTTAATACTATTTTATATTGAGTTTTTTTCTATAGAAACATGTTTATCGAGATACTGATCTGACCACACTATTTTTTGTTTTCGTTTAAAAGGGTTAATTGGAAGTGTGCTGAATTTTAAATCGGTAAAATTGCGAGTTAACATCTCTTACAATTATTTACTCGTAATTACACGAATCAGAATTGAATTAATAGGGATAATATATTAAATTATCTTTACATGAGAATTAAATAAAATTCCACTATTAATCCACAAGAATAGTAGAAATATGATTTTTCTAAGTGGAATTTTACTTCATTCTCATATAAAGATAATTTAATATATTATCCCTATTAATTCAATTCAGATTCGTGTAAATACGAGTAAACACTAATATGAGCTTTTTGCTCGCAATTTTACCGATTTAAAGTTCAGCACACTTCCAACTAACCCTTTTAAACGAAAACAAAAAATAGTGTGGTCAGAAAACTATCTCAATAAACATGTTTCAATAGAAAAAACTCAAAATAAAATAGTATTAACAGTGGGAAAAAATCCCAAGTGAAAATACGTAATTTTGACTTTTGATTTGAACTGGATGACTACTTAGAGAAATTTGAAAGCTGAAAAGTACTGCAAATGGAAGATAAAATACCCGACTATAGATTCCAATATTCATTTTGAACAGAAAATTGACAGATTTTGAGACATCGACCGAACAACACCAAGATATAGAAAAATCGCGCGATTTAAAAAACACATATAGCTCTGAATCTCGAGTTAATCAACATTTTTTATTACCAGATTCGTGTTTACTGGGCATAGATCTATAAGAAAAGTCATATCTTGTCTCTGAACCATTTTTCGTGTCGAACAGTGTAATAGAAAGCATTATTGTAGGTACATATACGCGTGCACTGCGAACAAGATGAATTGACGCAGAAACGAAACTGAATGGGTTTATTATTATCAAAATGACAGTTTTAGCATCGGCGTGCTCGGTCATTAAGGTTTACCGAGGGCGCGTTTCAACGACCAATCAGCGCGCGGAACGCGATGTCACCGAGAGCGAGCGAGAGGGACGAGAGCATCGGAAAATGCACGAGTGCGACAGAGACGACTATACGTATGTGCACACACACGTCTAATAAATATCCGCACGCCGAAAAAAAAAACACTCGCACATTTGTCGGCGTCAAAACAAATACCAACATTTATTATTCACACAATACGTATTATAATAATATATACATATATTAATCAATGAACAATCATCATATTAGAGGATCATTTTTATGTATAGGTACCTACATACATACATACATATGTAACATCAGGAGTAATAAAAATCAACGGTCGCTTCTTAAGTCATCTTCGGTTCGCAGACGATATAGTTTTATCCAATAATAGAAGGGCACTTACTAATAAATACATAACACTGTTCGACAAATGACGACTTTTTTTTTTGGTTCAGAGACGAGATATGACTTTTCTTATAGATCTATGCCCAGTGAACACGAATCTAGTAATAAAAAATAGTCAAAATATGATTTTTCTAAGTGGAATTTTATTTAATTCTCATATAAAGACAATTTCATATATTATCCCTATTAATTCAATTCAGATTCGTGTAAATACGAGTAAATAATTGTACGAGATGTTAACTCGCAATTTTACCGATTTAAAATTCAGCACACTTTCGATTAACCCTTTTAAATGAAAACAAAAAATAATGTCGCTAGAACACTATCTCAATAAACATGTTTCAATAGAAAAATCTTAATATAAAATAGTATTAACAGTGGGAAAAAATCCCAAGTGAAAATACGTACTTTTGACTTTTGATTTGAACTGAACGAGTACTTAGAGAGATTTGAAAGCTGAAAAGTACCACAAATGAAAGATAAAATACCCGACTATAGATTCCAATATTCAATTTGAACAGGAAATTGACAGATTTTGAGACATCGACCGAACAACACCAAAATATAGAAAAATCGCGTGATTTAAAAACACATATATCTCCAAATCTCGAGCCAATCAACATTTTTTACTACCGGATTTGTGTTTACTGGGCATAGATCTATAAGAAAAGTCATATCTCGTCTCTGAATCATTTTTCGTGTCGAACAGTGTAATTGTTGTCAATATTACGCGGTACATCTCTATAATTACGCTACAGCGCACGGAATACAATCGGATCAATTTACTTATAAAAATGTATCCTATGTTGATTATTGTGTGTTTTTGAATGCATTGTGCAATTTTCACCGATGCACTTGTCCATCTTGCGAGCAATATAAACAAACATAGAAGTTTTCATCGGACATATGTACGTCGAGCACCAAGCATCAAATACGACTGATGCTACAATTATTTAGGATTGCCTGTGGAAAATCGTCACTTGACAACAATACAAAGCCACCTCTATTATTATAGTATTTCTCTGGTTTTAATAGCTCGTGATCCGGCTGAATTACTTAGCCCTTTGAGTACTAACCAACGCCGATCTGTGTTTTGCCGACATGCCGAGAGGTGTTGTATTTTGAGCATGTACAAAGTAAACAAAAATACTACCCCGCTAAGCTTTTCCAGATAGCTTTGAATAAAGAATGCATTGAACATGGGTCGTGTAATCCGTATCAATGTATATAAACACTGGTTTACACCGGATTTTCTGACTTAATAACCATAGCAGAATTTCCCGATGGAAATCCCTGACTGCTGAGTCTTTTAGATCGTGGCTTGGCATTTTGATTGTGAGCATTACATTTTAACAAGAATGAAGAAGATAGAACTAGCTTTGGGAAAATACATTCATTGATAGACTTCTTTTGCTTATTTTATTTTGTTGCAAGATATAATAGAGAGTCTAAACACAGTTTTACAAAACTCGAAATCCTCGGTGGTAGTGATCTCGGGTTTATTTGGGTTTAGCTACAATTTTTATACCTGATTTCTAAATAACTCTAGTTGGAAATGTTGCCGAAATTTTCAGCGTGGCAGACTTTCAACGGAAAAGACGTCAGCACTCAAAGAGTTAAATGAATTTTGTTCTTAATATTATTTTTCCTCTATGTTATAGGCTGGACACATTCGATTTTTTTTCGATAGTTGCAAATAGTTGCAAAGACGGTCAGTACTCAAAGGAATAACAGACTAACACAGCTGGATTAGAAAAGTAGGATTAAAAATAATTAAAGCAGATAAGACCAAACTATTGTTGAATAACTATTGCATGCTTGATAGCATCACAATAGATGAGACAATAGTAGAATACACCGATAGCTATTCATATTTAGGACAAATGATAGACATATCCGGTAGTAATGAAGAAGAAATAAATAGACGTATGAAATATTGGGATGGAGTGGATTCGGGCGAATGAACGCCGTTTTTAAATCAAAAATGCCACTTATCCTGAAGAAAAAGATCATCAATCAATGCTTTTTGCCACAGTGATGACGTATGGATGTGAAGCTGTGACATTTTAATGCCAAGATGCTACACAAAGTCCAATGCACTCAAATAGTATGGATGTATGCTCGACATAACGAGGAGAGATAAGAAGTGGAATGACAAGGTATGACAAAGGTAGTAGATATAGTGAAGAGATGGTTTTCGAAAGGCATTAAAGTTAAGACTTATAAATAATCGTTGCGCAGATCCAAGAATTCAAAGGAGCAGAAAATGGATTTCGTGCAGCATTTTCTTTTACAAATCTAGAAAAATACTGCTCGAATTCTTTTTTAAAAGAAATTCTAGCTGTCCAGTAATCTCATGGTTTCAGATTTTTGTTGAAAGTATGCACTTTTCAGGTTCATTTAATTGAAAACACACTTTTATATACATTTGAGTTTTATATTTGTTAGTTGATAACTTCGCCAAATAATATTTTAGGAGAAAAAACTTACACAAGCAATTCCGAAAATCAATTGAAAATGTTTCGGGAAAAACGATCATACTGTAGGCTTTACACAAGTCTGAACTATTTCATATATCTCTGACAAATTGATTTTCAAATCATCGTGTTGATTTGAATTTTATGTACAAACTTAATCATCGATACGCGGATATGAAAACTTATACGAAAACTATGTACATTATTTCCGAATTTAAGGTTGTACGATTTGAAGATTTCATTTCGGGGGAAATTTGAAGCTTACTTTAGTTCAGACTACGAGGAGTTTTCCGTAATACGTACCCGAAACGGCACATGGTTTCGGAACAAACTTGAAAAACAGTAGGGATACGGTTTGGGGTGGTTGAGAAGGGGACGGGGGTTAGAGTGAGGGTCGAAATGGAAAAAGCTGAGCTTATAAAGTGGGGAAAATGGATTTTAGTGGCGGCATACAGCCAAAGAGGGACAGACACGTGCATTAGAAAGGGATGCGAACGGAACACAAGGGATGAATGAGAAAGGCCCCGTGAAATTTCACAGCGGTTTTCAACCAATTTTTTTTAAACATGATAACCCTCAGCATATTCGCTATATAAAATTCCGTATGAATTTAATTCTTCTCGATAGTTGAGCGCCTCTGCGATTTACAGTGCTGGAGTGGAGGATGAATGTAATTATGTTACGGAGCGACTGTTGTGGTAATGGCCAAAGCGAACTTGGATTAGTATGGATTATGGATGTATGCCTGTTTAGAGTATCTGTTTGATATCTATAGCATACATACATACATACCTGTATAAGTAATCATCGCATCTTAGAACAGAGATCCTCAATAATAAGCGAATTTTAATAAAAAAAAAATGATGTATTAGTAAAGGTCTTTTTTAACAATTTTAAAAAACAATCCTTGATATTTAAAATTATTGAATAATATAAAACTTTCATTAAAAACGAAGGTTAAATCATGTGATGTACAAAAAACATTACTTTTGTCATAATTTACAGTCGCTCTGTTTTTAGCATTTTTTATCGATATAAATACAAACGTTTCCCATATTTTCTCTATACATCTAACTTATTTCCTTCCTTGTGTCACTTTAAACTCTTTAGATTATCATTCGAGCACTTATCTCTTCTGCCGCATTTTGTCTATTATTCTTCCAATAGAACGAATTTATCATTGAAGTAATATTACTGTATCGACATTGATTCAAATCTAAGACAAATCTTACGCATCTCATGAGTTTACAAGATAAAGAACACGGAAATACTTGAGTGAACTTTTAAAGATGATTAAAATTGGTAAACAACATATAGAATATTTTAGCAATCGAAAGATCGGAATCTTACATCCGGGGAAGAAAATTTCAAAGAAAACTGGAAAGGAGGAGAATTTTGTGGTTTAAAAAAGAGAATAAGATTTTATTCCAACAGTCTTCAATGTATAAATTGTCATGATGGTTACAAACCTTCGATAAACGATGCATAAAAAGAAGAAAGTGTTTAAGTGTGTTTGAGCAATTGAAAATGCATTTTTCTCAATCTTTACATAAATAAAAATGAATATCTGTCTGTCTGTGTGTCTCGAATAGGCTCCTAAACTACTTAACCGATTACGATGATTCCGAATTCCGGTAAAAGTGGTTATTTTATTTTATTTTTATTTTTATTTTTACATACATACATACAAATATACCAGGAAGGCTTAACAGGTAAACCCCAAATGCGCCTTCCCGGTCCACATATGTAATTATTACATAGATACATGTAAATCTAAACAATATCTGACATCTATGGTCAGATATTACAAACATCGTATTAATACGATAAATAACGATGAATAACTTTCATGTAACAACTCTTCAATGTATAAATCAGTCATGATGGTTACAAACCTTCGATAAACGATGCATAAAAAGAAGAAAGTGTGTTTGAGCAATTGAAAATGCATTTTTCTCAATCTGTATATATTGAGAAAATACTTTCTCAGTCTGTGTGTCTCGAATAGGCTTCTAAATCACTAAACTGATTACGATTAAGCTTTCAGGATTTGTTGTATGCATGTCCGGGAAGATTATTGTGAAAAAAAAAACGCTCAAAAACGGGAACGGAAACGGGAAAAACGCGAATGAGTGTCATTGCAACGCCATAATTTCAAATGTTTTCGCGTCGCGACCTGCGTTGTTACGGAAATATTCCGAATTCCGGTAAAAGTGGTTATAATTTCGTGGATCCAAATGATAGTGATAGATACATACGAAAAATATGTGGATGCGTGTGGAAAAAAAAGATGAGGCGTCAATTTGGCACAACACGTGCCCGTTTCGATTCATATTTAGATGAATTTGTATTGAACCACAAACGAATGCGTGTATAATCTATTCCCAATGTGTGGAATATTTCCGTACGCTGCCCAACCGTCCGAAATTATATGCGAACCAGGCAGTATATGTTATATATTCGAGTTAATTCAGGGCACGGCAATACTAAAGTATTCGCAAAGAGCAACCAATGACAGTGGGTTGCTGTTCGTCTGTCTGTCGAAAATTGCGACTTTCACCCAAATTTTTATTAGAATTGATTCTAAACAGTATGCAAAATACAATGCATTAATAAAAACGACGAAAAAATCTCGTCATATTGGATGGAATTTCGTTATAAAATCTCCCGTATATGCGCCGCACCCAGTACACAATAGTGCGGCAATTTGCATACTGTGTGTGTGTGTGTATCGCGATGGCGGAGTGCTCTCCATAATATGTACCGACTAAATTGGGGATGTCCTCTAATGGCTTAATACGGTTAGCGGTTTACTGGCATGAGAAGGGAGCGAGGAGGGGAAATGAAGGTGTGTGACGTCACGCCGCAACACTAATTACTCGCTCGGTCCCCTCCACACAAACACCATAACCATAACTGATTAGTATCCTACGTACATATGAATGTAGTACAGTGCATATGTGTGTGACTTACATGTGAGAAGGGGTGGTGATTCTCCTCCCGGTGGGGCGTAGTGGGCGAAGGCTGGCAATGCGGCTCCGTAGTGGGCGCCCCCGGGTTGCAAGGGCAGAAGCCCTGCGCCCCCAGCGCCCCCCGCACCCCCACTACCCGGCCGCTCCGGCGCCCCCGCTGGTGGGAGTCCAGGACTGGCTGCACCGCATGTAAAACCTCCTCCTCCACCTGCTGATCCTTCGTTTCCACCTGAAAGACAAAGCAAACTGTTAACATGCCATCAAAAAACATTGCACCTATCAAAAGTCCTTAAGAGGGCTGGAAACCAGCGCCTTGTCCATACAAACGTATTATCCCTTCCTCAATTATGGCACTAGAGAAATTATTTTTTAATATGCTATGGATATCCACCATTGGGGTGCATCTATCGTTTTATTTTTTTGATTAATTATTTTTTATATGAGCTAGGAGCCGCCAAACATCTATAAAATCGCCTCTTTTTTACACCCACGAAACGAGTCCAGCGTGCTTATTTAACGGTCGATTTTAAAAAAAATACACCGATAGATGCACAGAAAGTATCTTTCTCATACTGATGATGAAATTTTTTTTATAATTGGTCCAGTTTTGATGGAGAAAATAGTAGAATACGAAACCTCGATTTTGTCAATTTAAAATACGTTTTATCTGGTTGAAGAGTAACTGTCGCATTCACTCAATATATATATTAATATATATTGTCGCATTCACTCAATATATATATCGAAGAAAAGAACGGTAACAAAATTAAGGTTTCGGGTGTACAGCCCTCTTAAGAGGGCTGGACACCAGCGCCTTGTCCATACAAACGTATTACATACACTTATCCCTTCCTCAATTATGGCACTAGAGAAATTATTTTTTAATATGCTATGGATATCCAGCGCATAGGCATGTTTCTATCTTTTTATTTTTTTTTTGACTAGTTATTTTTTATAGCAGCTAAGAGCCACCAAACATCTATAAAATCACCTCGTTTGTACACCCACGAAAAAGTCCAGCGTACTAATTTAACGGTTGATTTTTAAAAATATACGAAAACACAAACATAGAAAATATCTTTCTTATACCGATGATGCAAGTTTTTTTTAAAATTGGTCCAGTTTCGGAGGAGAAAACTGGAGAATACGAAACCTCGATTTTGTCGATTTAAAATAGGTATTATCTGGTCGAGGCGCAACTGTCGCATTCACTCAATATATATATATATTGATATATATTATCGCATTTACTCAATATATGTATATATCGAAGAAAGGAACGGCAACAAAATTAAGGTTTCGGGTGTACAGCGCTCTTAAGAGGTTGGCGTTTAATGCTTTCGATTGTGTGGTCACGGGTTCTATTCCTGGCTGCTTATTGTTGGCCAGACCTTGAATATGTGACTATCGACATCCCTATCCCTACGTGGTTATCGACATTCCCTACAGAGTTTGCCAATATGTCTGATTTCATTGGATTCAAAAAATTGGCAATCCTGTCCTATTTCTCGCAAAATTTGGACTTGATTTTTAAATGCTTTTTATTATTACTAAATTATGTTCACAATACATCTTATATCTATTTTAATAGCTACTGATCTACTGATCATTTTCTATTTTACTATTTTAATTTAATTTTGTTAGTAATCATAGTAGGAAAAACAGAGCTTAAAAACCCATTTACAATTCTTATAAATGCTCATAATATTATACATACATCTAATACATAATATTAATTAAAGACTCTCTAAAGTCGACGATCTAAAGCAGATTGTGTTTCTACCTGAAGGGTATGGACATTTATAGAAATTTGAGTTTAACCCTTTGGGTGTTAAACTCAAATTTTGCGACAAAGGAGTTGCAATCAATGCAGTGCAAAAGTATTCAGTAGAGTCTCTAATTCTTGGACCAATTGCACTCCTTGAAAGCAAAAAGATAAAACCATTCAGTAAGTAACCTTTTGAGTTCTGACGTTTTTTTCTGTTGAAAGCCCGCCACGCTAGAAATTTCGCCAACATTTCCAACTAGAATTATTTAGAAATCCAATAGAGAGCAGGTATAAAAATTGTAGCTGATCCAAACAAATCCTAGATAACTACCGCCGACGATTTCGAGTTTTGTAAAGGTGTGTTTAGACTCTCTATTATATCTTGTAACAATATAAAATGAACAAAAGAAGTCTATTAATGAATGTATTTTTCCAAAACTAGTTCCATCTTCTTCATTGTTGTTAAAATGTAATACTGGAGCCATACTGCTGGCCATATAATGATTATAATGTTTGATAATCGATTTTTTAATTAGCCCAAAATAATACTCGATTTATTATTTTGACAATAGATGTCGTTTTAGCAAAAATGGGTGTATACCTGTATATATATGTATAATATAATAAAAAAAATAAAAAAGCACGACTCTGAAAGTAATCGACGCTCCAGGTAAATGTGTTCCAGACATTGTACATGGAAGTAATTGGTATGAGAGACCTTGGCCCGAGAGTCAACAGTGTCAAGGAGACACCCACTATGGCATAACAGTTGTTCTCAAAACCGCAAATAAGATAACAACCTGCGGTGAAAATGATCACGACTTTAGAGGTCACACCGAAGCAATCTAAGGTCACTTCCTGCACAATAAAATCTAATGAACTGTCAGTCAACGACCCATTCAGTGACACGAGTCACCAAATTATAATTTGAGAGCGAATCAACTCTGTCTACGAACAACATTAGGGTAGCACGAAATTATACATATACCAAACTCGATAGTCCAAATTGTAGATTTGCATAACGTACCAACATACATAAATACAAATTTACAAACAAATCATAATTTAATTCAAATCAAATCATAATCAATTAACATCCGCAGAGACATTTATGACCAAATTTGTAAATTTGCAGCATTTTATACAATTCAGCGAGTTTCGAGATTGCTGAAAACTCGAGACTTGCGAGAAACTGGGCAAGGTTGCCAATTTGTTGGAGCCGTTTCAATGAAAATCAGATAAATTGACAAACTCTGATAGGAAACGATCGACCTGGAGTCACAAATCCAAGGTCTTGCCAGGAGAAACCAGTGGGATTTGAAACCATGATCACTTTGTTCAAAGCATTGTATGCTAACTACTAGTCTATTCTGCTGGTTATATATGAGAAGTATATAGTTTTATGTGCTACTAGCTGAACCCGGCATGCGTTGCAACGCCAGAATAAGGCATGCAATACCCATTCCCGTTCCCGTTCCCGTTTTAAGCAATAGTTGGAGCTCTACTAATATCTGGTAACGTGGTTACCAACAAACACATTTCCTTGACTACGCAATGGCGCTTCAAACTTTCACTATAAGCAATGTAAATAGGTTTTTGAGCTCTTTTTCCTATTATGGTGTAAATTAACATTATAATAATATAATTGAAGTTCTTCCTGAGGTTCTGTGTAATCTTAAACTTAGGGTACCTGAGAAACTGAAAGAATCTCGCTCCAGAACTCTATTCCTGCCTATTCGGGCCAGAACTAATGTGCTTGATGACTCACCCCTTTCAAGAGCCATTCGACTATTTAACCTGCTTTCTGGGAGCCTTGATGTTTTTACTGCATCATACAGTTCTGTCAGGCAGCATATTTTAAATGACTTCTAGCTACATACATACATATTTACACATGTTGTTTTCATTTTGTAATTTTACTATTTAGCATAATGTATACATATGTATGTTTGGTTTTATCTTTATTTATATATGTATGCTATTTTTTATTTTTATATATATGAGTAATTTATTTTTATTTATGTGTATTTATGTGTTTATGTGTATATGCATATATAGCCAGCAGCATAGCTCGGACGCTAAGCTTCTGCTTACCGTCAAGAAGGTGCCGGGTTCTATCCCTGAATGAAAATGAATTTTTCAGAGTATGCTGTTGGTCAGACCTGGATTTGTGACTCCAGGTTGATCGTTTCCTATCAGAGTTTGCCAATTTTCTCTGATTTCATTGTTGAAACGGTTCCCGGAAAAAAAAATTGGCTAAAAATCCTTCCTACCTACTATGTCACCACTATTTGAAATTTGATGGATGTACAATAAGAATTTAAGTACAATTCATAGATGTCTCGTTAATTTGCGAGTTTTTTCAGTGTCTCGCAATTCAACGAATTATAATAAAAAATGCTGCATTTGTATTTGTAATTGGCCAGGAAGGCGCATTGGGATTTTCCTGTAAGGCCTTCCTGGTATATATGTAAAATAAAAATTAATATAAATAAATAATGTTTGTATGTATATGGATGTTTGTATGTGTATATGTATATATATATATATATATATATATATATATATATATATATATATATATATATGTATATGTATGTATATGTGAATGTATGTATATGTATATATGAGTATTTTTATATTTATGTATGTATGTATGTATGTTTGTGTATTTGTGTATACGTGTAAGTATTTGTGTATATATGGATGGTGTACATACATATATGTTTATATAATTGTCTTTGGCCAGGAAGGCGCATTGGGTTTACATGTTAGGCCTTCTTGGTGTAAATTAAATAAAAAATAAATAAATAAAATTGTAAAATAGAAAATGATCAGTAGATCAGTAGCTATTTATAAGATGTATTGTGAACATAATTTCGTACCTAATAATAAAAAGCATTTAAAATCAAAATCAAGAGTGCATTTATATGGAAGAATTGATATGATACATACCTAGGCTGGTGCCTATGGGCGGGTTGTAGAGGCTGGGCGGCTCGTAGGGGGGCAAGTCGTGTGCGGGGGCGGCGGCCGCGGGGAACAGCCCCGCAGGGGGCGGCTGCTCGTAGTACGCCGGCGCCCCCAACTCGGACAGCAGCTTATACTCGTCCTTCAGACTCCACTTGTTCGACGACCATAACTGAAAGCGTTCAAATCAATTAATGGCGATTTTTCCGAGTGGGCGGGTTCGGCTGCGGCGTGCCGGTTTATCCGGGTAGTTATCCGGGTTAACCGGCGATTAGCCCAGACCGGGACTCCGGCCCGCAACGTCACGACCCTAATGGATAACCATTTGTCTAACGGTGAACCGACCGGCCCGTTTAAATCCCGTCGAAAACCTGCCTGCAATCCAATCTCATCAACGATACACGCAAAATTCATTCAATTCCATCAATTATACGTATGCAAAGGTACTTGCTCACATGTATGTATGTACTTGCTCAACTAAGTCACTTTCCTTAGTATGAACATATGTATGCATTTTCCTCTTAGAAAGGTCAAAAATGTTGTGCCCACTATTCTGTCCACACCCCTGAACGTATCAAGCTGAAAATTTATATTTGCATTCTTTATGTACTAACTTAGAGCTGATAAGGTTTTGGTCGGTCTCCGTGACGAGACAGAATGTTAAATTACAGAAAACGCAAATATCGGAAGGCAAAGATCGAAAAAAAAAATGGTGCATGGTAAACGGTACATACTCACTTAATTTGCGCGAGCAGGATGCAACAGGAACAAGAGGAACAGGCTTTTCCTCCCGTGTTAATGTGCGCGCGCAGAATACGGGAGGAAAAGCATGTTCCTCTCGTTCCTGCTGTATCCTGCTCGCGCAAATTAAGTGAGTATGTACCGTTTACCATGCACTATTTTTCGACTTACGATCTTTCGATTTCCGATCTTTGCCTTCCGATATTCGTGTTTTCTGTAATTTAACATTCTGTCTCGTCACGTAGACCCGGTTTTGGTCAGTACAATATTACAAC
Organism: Arctopsyche grandis; assembly: GCF_051622035.1. Classification (NCBI taxonomy): domain Eukaryota; kingdom Metazoa; phylum Arthropoda; class Insecta; order Trichoptera; family Hydropsychidae; genus Arctopsyche; species Arctopsyche grandis. The sequence continues at coordinate 33,700,124 of NC_135360.1, forward strand.
AATATTTAATTATTTTATTTTGACCTTTCAAATTATTTTAACTTTCTAGATATTTATTGTGTCCAATACTGATAGTGATTTTAAGTATTAAAAAAAAATTGAACATAATCCGACAGCCGGAAGTAGAACTTTTGTCTTGTGCAAGTTTCCATACATTTGCGCTCAATTCGTATTCAAATAATAATACGATATTTTTTCACCATCGTAATGACGGATGATACCTTTACTTACATATATTGATGACCAAAATGGCAAAGTATGAAAACGATCGGATAAAAGGAAAATTTATTTCTTAATAGTAATCGTAAGTGAAACATAAAAGAGGTATGTAAAAATTATTAGTATTTCATAATGCTGCCGGTATGTGTGAATGCGTCTGTACGGTTCAATATAGAATTTTGTTTTGTGACTTGCTTATATTCCTCAAATACATAGATAAAGGTTGGTCACACCTGATTTTTTTTTTGATTGAAACAGATATACATACATACTTTACAAGCTGTTTATTACTTTATCAGTGACATTCCTGCCCGTCAAAAGTTGTGATCTGATTTTGTACCACTTCCACTCTTCAGGTCCCTTTAATATCTTATCGAAATACGGAGCTTAGCTTACATTGAAGTAAGCTAATATCTCAGACATGAAGCTAGAGGAGTTTAATCATTAATGAATCTATTAAAATTTATATCGGAATATTGTGTCAGATTGGAGCGATGACAGCAAACTATCCATACGCCTCTTTCTGCCTAACTAATTAAAACAGTGGTAAAGCTACTTTTTCACTCTGATTTATTATATAATATCCTTCCTTTGGTTAGATAGAAAGCTACTAGAGAAACTAAAGACTTTGAATCATTTGAAACTGTCAACGCATTCAATCGAGTGATGGCTATGGGTATGTTATTTCAAGAAAGATGTTGTTTTTTTCTTGGTTTTGGTTTCTTTTTGTCTCCTCCAAAAGCTTGATGTAAAACTATTTTTGATAACCGCATATAAAAAAGTCCTGTAGAGTCTACAGGACTTTAATATGTAGTAAAAGTTCATCAAATCCTGACTTTGTTTTAAAAATGTATCTTTCAGTAATAGTTTTCCATATATGTACGTAGAATTATTAATCTAGATTTTTAAAACATTCCCTAGAATAAAGCAAATATGCTTAAAATTGAATAAATGTGTATATCAATTCAAAAAGAATATTTTTCATTAATTTGGTTCCCTTCAGTCACCTTTAAAATGTACCAAAATATAACCCTTCCCAAAATAGTAATTCCTTTAATTACTTTCCGTATATTCAAAATACAATTGAAGCCTTTCTACATGCTATATGAATTGACGTGCTATTTGAATTTCTTTCTACAATATCTGAAAGAAGACAGACGACTTCTCATTGGAGAATAAAGCAAATAAGAAGAATCCTTGCTTTGATTCAATTCCATCCTCCTCAAGAACGCTAAGAAAAAATAAAATTCTGCGGTAAAACTGGTCACGAAAAAACGCAGCAAGAAAATTGCGTTCATAAAAGATCTTCGGTGTCCAAATCATACCAACCAAAAACAAAATACGATCGAAGACTTAAACGTCCAATGAACATTCATAGCCATGATTTAAGTCTCAGCGTGTCCACTACCACACCGTTGGATGCTTACACAGACCCGAGCCACATTTTGGGGACACGGTTTTAGGATCTAACAATCCAAGTAGCACAATATATGGAGGAATGGTAGATGGGTGGTGGGTTCCAGCGTCCGACCAACCTGGTGCCGGTAACCACGCGGTAACTTTATGGTTATTATGGTTGTTCGGCAGGGGTTGAGAGGGAGGACCAGGCAGTTCGCCCTCCGACAGTTAAGGGCTGAACCCTCGCAAATTCAGGACGCAAACAAACTTTACGACAGCAGCCGCCGAAATCGTTTCAGGAGGACACTTTTTAATGGTTCACCATTCGACCGTGTCGCGTTTAATTAAAGAAGTGCCTCTCAAATTATTGCGCTCGTTCTATTCGCGTATGTGTATGTATGTATGTACATTGAGGTTTTTTGATACTTACATTGGAATATAATTGATCGCCGTTATAGTGATTTCTTTGTCTTTTGATATCTTCATCGGATTGACTACTGTACTCTCGGTTGTCTTCTGAAATTTAATAAAATCATTGTATTAGTTAAGTTGCATGATATGTGGAAATTAATGTATTCAAGCATTCTTTGGCAATCTTATATTTCTTCGGTTACTACAAATTGTCTCAAATTCTGCATCCAACCTTTAAATATTTCTTTAATATTGTTCTTCTCTAATCACTTTGTCTAACCTACATAACTCAGCATTCAACTGTTCTCAAAAAATATATAAAAATGATTATGTTTTTGATCTTATCTTTTTATAATAATTTTATTTAATATCCTCATTTTTACTATTCTCATTTCAACCGCATATATATGTATGTATACCCAATTTTTTTCTAAAGATTTTACTCAAATAAGTCGATTTTAAATGATTCTTTCAAATCTTTCATCATCCACAATCCAATAAAATGCAAAAATTTTACAAAAAAATAATAACCCATTGTCTTGCGTTGCAGAAGCGTTTGATATGGAAACACAAATCCTCATATTTTTATACCGATTGTACGAAAAGTAACAGGCCATCCATATATACAAGAGCGAAGTTAATTCGACATTAAAATTTCCCATTAGAGTCAGAGGGAGGGAGCTGGAGAGTTGGGGGTGGGGTTGGCACACGATAAGGAGTGCTACTATCCAAGTTTTTGCTCCTCCTTAACCGGGGAAACAAAGGAAATTAAACTTGCAGGAAAAGTTAACAAGTCAACTCGTAACTAAGTTACTTCCGCAGCGGGACAAGTTGGCCCGCCAATAAATCGTGGACTTTCCCCCGCTTCCCCCACTCTCCTTATAAACCCCATTGGCTTCGGCCGGGACCCCCTGGAATTAGTGTAAAATATTGCGGAAAATAATAATAAGAGAAAATTGTTTAGAACTCTTAATAAACTAACTTAAATGTTGAACGCGCAGCGGGGACCACTCGTACTGCAAAAAAACTCAACCTCTACTTTCCTTTTTTATATGTTTCGATACTTTTTAATATGTTTATATGAAATTTTTTTGAAAAATTGATTAAAAAGATATACCTATTTACAAGAAAATGAAATCCGTTATAATCTATCTGCTTAAATGTTTAATGTGTATAAAGCTAAAAAAATCTCATATAAATTCTCATATCTAATTTCGAAAAGACTTTGCATGTACATACATATGTTTGTTTGGGTCAATTAAATAAAAAATAAAAATAAATAAATTTAAATAAAATAAAACTATTCAAATAAATTTAATAAAATGTTTACTATTAGATTGGCCATGTTTAAGCCGTTTATATCACAAATACCAAGCGAAGCCGGGTAAAAACACTAGTATCCTATAAATTGAAGTCTATTTATCAACTTAACTTTTTCGATAAATTTATAAGATAATTAAACGTAAAATAATCCACATGCTTAGAACAGCATAAAATACCATAAATTCTTCAAAAATTTTCAATTCCATATTAAAAAACCACATACGATTTTTTTTAAGAAAACGATTTCAATATAACAGTCAACAGCTAAGCGCAATTAAAAAATGTTGAACAAAATCATCAAATTCCAGAGCATTCCATCTTCAACACACGATCTTCATGACGATTTCAATGACTCGAAATAACACATACCTATTCCGTGAAGTTTTGAATAGAAAAAGGCCATCAAAACTTGCATAAAACAACGCACACACCCAAAAGATCAACAAAAGCACCCGTCAACTGATACTTACCATGATCGTCATGTCTCTTCCTACGATGATGAGGAGGCAAAGCAGCCGTATCTAAAGGAGGTGGTGCCTGGGCTCCAGCACCAGCTTGCAAACCCAAAATCCCACTGATACTGTAATTATTGGAACTGGTCACCTGACCTTCACCATTGCCGGCAGATACCCCAGAATGAGTAATAACCTATACAAAAACAAACAAATTATTAGAAAATTTCATAAATCATAGCATATCTAATCCTGCAATCAATAGATACATATGTTTGACCAACTTCTACTGAATGATTTTTTTTTAAATTTTGTTAATCTACGGAAAAAAAACTTAAGCTTTAAAAAACCGCATAATTTTAAAGTATTTTTATTATAAATATTACAGAAACTCACCGATACTACAGATCCATGAGGTGGGTTATGATTGTCTTGATGCTCTTGCTGAGACTGCTGATGCACGTGCTTCGCCTTCTCGGCAGCTTTATTTCTAACGATCCTGCAATTTTAAAAATTCAAAACTCAATCTCCAACATACTCCAGATATACCTACATACATACGTACATAGTATGCAAAAGAGAGAAAAAAAGAGAAAAATTTCGAATTACACGCTACATTATCCACGATAAGTAATCGAGTCTAGGGGTGGAGGGGGCGTTCGCGTTTTTTCGAATTAACGCAGCGAATTAAAAAATTGGCGTCTCGTCTCGACGGGGGGTAAGTTAACCCCTCCCGGTGCTTTATATTATATTATATAATATATAAATAATGGGGTCCCGTCTCGTCTCCGTCGCGGAGTGTGCCGTACGAGAGGGTAACCGTGTTGCAGCACGAGCGTGTGCGTTCGCATATAATAATGGCGCCGATAAATCATAAATAATAGATACACCACGAGACCTGGGGACGTTTCGACAAACTGTACGTTAAAATAGAACAATGCAGCCAACGTTACAAAAGGGAAAAAATCGGAAAAAATAAATAGTTCGCGGAAATATTCCACGATTTTCCCGACGACAGAGAGGCATTGTATCGAAGTTGATTTTCATCGTTATAACTTTTAGTTGGTATTGTTATTATTTTTAGCATAATTTATCTTATATTTAATCATGAAAAATATCTCATATATTTGATGATCAGCACTAATATCTTAATTTATTTAATATCATCATTTGCAGTCATCCATCAACCACTATGGGACAAAGGCCTCTTCAACACGCTTCCAACTAATCCCATACATTTCCTTACTTGATGCACTCTCTTGGGTATCAACTAGGGACATAGGCGGATTCAAGGGTGTGTCGTGGGTGCTATTTCCACCCCCCCCCCCCCTTCTCTTGGACGATTTTAATTTCATATATAAAGTCCTATGCAAAAAATAAGTCCTTTCAATTTATGGCCTAGTGCTTTTCACAAGAACATTTTATGTATTATTTTTTATTTTAATATCCCACCCCCTCTTGACCATTTTCTGGATTCGTTAGTGACTAAGGATCCCAAATATGTGTATTAGAATTTATTTTTTTTAGATCTACACATTTTATTATATTTAATGGACCAGATTAGGATTCTGTTGAAATTTTAAAAATATCTTAACCTGTCTAAAACTTCATCTACTTAAATAATCTAAAGTTTGCTATTCAATATTCGATTTTCAAATGATTCGAATGTTTAGTAACCTCAGTATTAACCAAACACATTTTTATCCATATTCTTCTAATCTCTTTACTCATTCCAATACTTTTATATATACACCAGTTTATTATATATTAAGTGATACACATATGTTTCGGTTTCTACCTCGTTATACTGAACATACAATTTCATGCAAAATACTCTTTGTCACGATTAAATCCCAAGTAATTTTTAATTTCCACTAAAATGGAAATACATAAGAACTTAAGCTTTGGGCTTGATTTCCAAACTAACAACAATCAAAAATGTTGCTTTGATATACGCAAGTAGTAAAAGCTTTGCTATTTGAAATCATTTAAAATAAAATATGAATACAAATAGATACTTTTTTTAATAAAGTTTTACGAATAAATTACCGACGGTTACTCTGCTTTGGGATCGCAGACGTTTCGTGTATAAATTTCATCATTTTCATATAAAATAGACAGTTAAATGTACACAATTGACTCTTTAGAATAATTAAAAATAATAATACGATAACATTCGAGTGCATTAGATGCAATTTTCCGCGCATGACTCACATTCAAACCGAGCGGCAAAAAGTCGAAGGGTATTTTTTTTTCGTATGACAAATTCGTATGCATGCGGCGTGTTTTTTTTTCATTTTATTATTTTCGGTACCGAATAATAATTCACAGTGCGACGAAACTGGGGTGAATCCGCGGTCCGGAACACCCTGTGGTTATTTGTGATGAATCGCATTAATTTCGGAGCATCCTGCGGCTCCATATACATACATTTATATTATATGTGGTCGCGTGTCTTCCGGAAAAAGGGGTCCTTGGGAAAAATGAATTATAACTATCCGACGTATAACCCCACCCCACCCCCCCTCCCGTTTGCAGTTTACTTTTTACCCGATTTTATTTATAGTGACATTTTAGAAATGCACTATATGAACACACCCGTATACTCGTATACATAGTACATAGTATCCCCACTTGGTTACAAAGTAGTCAAAATAAATGGCAATGACATTGCGATCAATTTTCTCGCCCCCCTCTAATTTAATACGCAATCTCTTTATCAGGCGACACATTTAGGCGTGATACGCCCTTAATGGCACATATGTTAGGAAAATCTAGCCTTAGTCCCTTTTTTCATTATTAATGTAATAAAACACTCAACGGACCGGCTAATTGCAGCGATAAGGTTATTAATTATCGATTATGTGCACGTTCGTTCTGCTAATTGTTTTTTTTATATCACTCATATTTACGAAAGGATTTGATGCCTTTTTGATGAAAACGTGTCAACTTTATTATCAGTTTAAGGTCGTTCTAATATATTGTCGTATATAATTCAGATTACCTAAACACAATCTGCTTTAGATCGTCGACTTTAGAGAGTATATAGAAATATTAAGCATAAAATGTAACCTGAGCATTTATAAGAATTGCAAATAGATTTTTGAACTCTTTTTTTCCTATCATACTGTACATTAACATTAAAATAATATAATACTATAATTACTAATAAAAAAAATTATAAATTAGAAAATGTCCAGTAGATCACTAGCTATTAAAATGATTTTCACCTAACATGATTCTTATATTTTTGTACACACATTTTTGTTTAATTAATCGAATAAGCCTTTTTTTCTTCAGGCATTTTATTATATTTTAAGTAGACATTTTAACTTTTTGCTACGACTCTTTCAAATGTCAAATCAATCAATATATATACATATATACTATATACATATCTATGTATATGTATAAACTATCCGTTTGCACCAAGTTTATTATACCGTACTCTATTTATCAATTAAAGCCCTGGATAAATACAACTTATCACATATATATACACACATGTATGCACATAGACTTATTACAGTCGAAGGCTATAAGATAAAGATTACACTATTTGTACAATTCAACGGCAAATCAATGAACTGACCCCATACATAAGATAAAGTGGCAACACGCATACACGAAAAAGCAACAGGGGTCTACATACATACATTGTACGCATACAATTCAACATTAACCCTAATATAAACACACGAGTACGCGAACCTCTTTGTATCTGGTCATTCAGACATGACGGGCTTAACCCTCCCACGGGGTGAGGGGCAAAGGGGATGCAGAATTCCTGCATAGGAAAAAAAAGCAGGGGTTGCTGACAAAACATTTTCGATAGTTATGTACTATTTTGCGAATAAATCACCGGGGTGACACTTAAATAATTTATGGAAGCGCGCATTTCAATGGAAACGCAAAAAATAAAATTACACCGTCAATTCCGAACAACATACACATACATATATATATACCTACTTATAATTATACATAAATATGTTCACTTATAATTATACATAAATATGTTCACTTGTGTAAACATTATAAAATGATCAAGATGAAATTAGTCGGAAATCGAGCAGTTGAAAGTAAAGACCTCTAAGATTCATATGTCGCTTTTAAAATCGCTATAAGTCCAAGTTTTTCTTTAGTTTTTTAGCAATATATGTAGATGGTTGTATAGAATAAAGATGAGGTTTTTTTATAATATCAATTAGTTGACTGTTTGACTTATAGTCAGTCCTCAGTATTATGTCAAAGTGACTTAAAAAATGTATGAAATTTTCTATGAAGATGTATTTGACGATTACAAACGAAACATTTGTTAATTCAGATTATGTTATCTAATTATTCTTGTCTCATAGTTATTAACTCAGCGATTTATCCATTAATATATTAAGCTATTGTTCATAGCACGGTATAATCTATAGGGTGGTTTTATGTATTCCTTTCGTGTGTTTTTTGATAAAATAACTTATGAATTTAGTAATCTGAATTATAGTCCAGGTAAGCCAATCCATAGATAAAATCTATTCCACCAAATTGTTTCAAGAATGTAACAGTATAATCCTGAAACTACGTTTGACAAAAGAATCATATGTTTATCAAAATCATAAGAGATTTCCAAAAATGAGTGACATATCTGTTTCTATCTGACAAATTTCATAGCCAGATGTGTCTGCATATAAATTCCCGTTTAATCACAACACGCAAATCTAGTTTTTCCGACGACCAACGATTCAATCTTAAAAGTGATGATACCCAATTATAGCTACACATGTTTGGTTTATATGATAGATGCAAATGCATATGTTACACCATTGCATAAGAGCGTAATTTGGCGACATATGGAACTTTGGCGGGCAAAGGGAATAATCGATCGGTCTTTGCGGGATTGGCGATTGCCGTCCCTGTGGACTGTCGATCGTCAAATTTTGACGTGTCGAATATACCTATGGGTATAGGCCGTCAATTGAAGTGTATGGCGTCGATTGAAGTATATTATATTGTATATATTCGTGCCACGTGTGCGCCACGTGTCGCGGCGTCGCTTCCGCCGCCCGGCACATTACTCTTCGCTGCCACCGAATAAATAATGACTATTGAATGACCTCACAGAACGTATTCGAATTCGCACAGTGCATATTGTTCGTGTGTGTAGTCTGAATGTGTGTGTGTGTGACTTTATGTCGGCGTTAAGAAAATTTTGAGAATAATTGTGTTTAGTGATGATATTTCGCGGTTGAAAATGTGACGTTTTGTATGAAAATTTTGTTGTATCAACATTTTTTAGGTTAACTCTACATATATATAAACATATCTATAAGGATTGCATGTCGATATGTCTGCATTTAAAAATATGAATTTTGTCGTATTTATAATACATATGTAATTTTATGAATGAAAGCTGGAGATATAGTTAAAAGTTTTATAGATTCGCACTAAGCAAGCACTTCAAATTTAAAATTGTACATTTTAATAGCGACCAAGCAAACATTAATCTTTATATAAGAAGAACTTAGAGAACTTCTACAAAAAGAAAAATCAACTTCAATACACACATATGTATGTATATAAAACATAGGAATAAGAAGAACTTCGACAGCTTTTATAAAAAGAAGAATCAACATACATAGAACCATCAAATCTCCGATACTCAATCATCTACTAAATAAACGCTGGGTAATTCTACTACATATGTAGTGCGAAACTATCATGCAATCATGTTTAAGAATACATAGCCTAACTATTATTATTATTGTATTCCTTAAAATATAACATTACTGCAGTTCAAATGAATTCTTTATATATATAAATACAAGGCAATAAAAGCCCAATATTAATAGATATAAGGGAGTCGGGTACAAAACAATAGGAAATGGACTAGAAACGTATCGAAAGGGGGCAGTTCTCGTCTTCCGGTCCATTGTGTACCACTTCATAGACGACAGATCATACGAGCGATTTTCGATACCCATATACACACACACACACACACACACACATACATATATACAAGTAGACAGTTTAAAAACGCACGACCTCTCACTGTCATCGCACTCTCCTAGGGATTGTTCCCATTCGAGTGCCACAAAAGAGGGAGTGACCACTGCCATACCATTCGACTGGCATTGTGCAGATAACGGCTCTCTATAAACGAAACAATGCCGGACCTAAACAACGACGGACCTCGCACTGTTAATTAAATTTCTAGGGAGTCTGCGAAAGAACCGCCGTAAATGGGTTACCCTGTCAAAAATCGATCGTCTAATAACCCCGGCTCGTGCTTGTGAATGCGTTTTATTATATGCGTGGAAAAAAGTCGGAATGAAATTAATGGCATTTCCATTAAAGCGATACTTGCCATGACGAAAGGAGTCGCGTGTCGTCATAGGCCACGGTTCACCCCATCGCACGCCGCCAGGATGAGAATTGCAATTTTATAGGGTTAATAAATATATATCACGATCTTTTTTAGATGCAATTTAGTCTCAAGCTATGCATGAGTGTTATTTGGTACTTATTTTGCTATCATTTTGTATATGAATAAATAAAAGGAATAGTTGAAAATGAGTCTATGCTATTTCATTCGATTCTATACGATTTGCCTTTTGAACAAAATAATCATTTATTACGTTCATTGATTTAGACGAATTTAAATTTTCTTAAATTTATTTTGAACATCTGCGACTTACATTTGATACAATACAATACGATTTTAATATCAACGATTTTTTGTATCTCAACTACATAGGTAAATACGTATCTATTTTTGTAAAATTAAAAAAATGAAAGCAAAAATAATCGTGCACAGGCACAATTTTTATTTAATACATCGTATTCAACATCTTCAAGATTGTAAAAACGACGGGATAAGAGGCAAATATTTTCTTAATAGTAATCGAAAGTGAAACATAAAAAAAGTATGTAAAAAATGACATGCTATTGAAAAGTCGAAACGTATCTGCCTTTAAATTTTCGAGGCGTCCGAATAAAGTATAGTTTGCAATAATCACGAACATACATATATTTTATATTTAAAATCTTTGAAGATTTCCAAATTCACCTGCCAATTATTATGCAAAAGCTAGCGGGCAATATGGAAATATTCTTAAGTAAAAAAAATATCATCAGTAACATCTCGAGCGTATAATACAACAAAAATTATCATAGATAAACATATAGATAATTCTGATAATTATGTAAAATATTAGTCATTGCACAACTAACGGGAATAAATAACGATCAAACACAATCAGATGCATTCTTAATAAGTACCTACATACAAAATATAACTGCGGTTATTTCAAAATATGGTTTAATTATTTTACGTGAAAATTCCTCCGTACGCAGCCTCAGCAGACGGCATTAATTTTCCCATATTTTCCGTTTCCGGTTCGGGCGCTATTTTCCACTTCCGGCGCGCCATCTTGAATACTACTTCCTTTTCCTTTTGTCTACCCCCGATTGAGCGAGGGTGCTTATAATGAACACCCTGAATACAATATTGAACTAACACAATGATATTATATATATACATATGTATACGTACATAAATACAGGGCATTGTGACATAAAACTTTTTATTAGTGTCACCCAAATCTTATCAAATATAAGCATTTTAAGATGAAAATGAACAATCTCATGAAGGCATGAGATTTAACAATAGATTTCTATAAGATAAAGTTAGTGGCTTTCAAAATTTTATTAAAACTGTTTAATAATTAGTTTAGTCAAGTATTTGTGAGAAATTTTGATGTGAATTCAGTATCAACCGCTTTTCAATTTATTTTTTATTTTTAGTGTGTGTGTTTGTCTGAAAGGACATAAGAATCCAATAATATATTTCCTACTTATTTTATTATGAAAATTTGGAATACCAACATGTATAGGTATATACGTACGTAAGTTCAAACTTTTGATAGGGTAATAACATATATAATATGTATATCTAACAGTGGTTATTGACCATTTTATATACCAATTTGATAGTGTAGCGAGTTTGTATTTAAAACTTATAGATATATTTAAATTGATTACTGACCTGTTGATACTGGAAACACTAGGAACATTATCCTGGGAGCAAATTCCTTCGGAGAGCAGCCTATCCCTGATCTCCCATGCGAACATAGTGGGGTTTTCTCTCTTGTAAGCGGCTATGGCGTCCACCACTGGCGGGGTGGCCACTTTAGGTTTACTTCCGCCTATTACACCAGCCTTAAAACTACCCGTCTCGTAGTACCTGAAAGAAGAACCGCAAACATACATGAATACAAAGCCTGTTGTTTTTTTTTAATATGAAAATACTGTTATCAACGTGTTATTCAATAAATCGCACCCTCTTCCCTCTTTTGCCATGCAATATCACTTATTTGGGCTTACAATAAAACAGAGTGTAGCTTACAACACCGCTAACTGGCTTACAATAATCCAGCACTTAAGTGTAACTCGCTTATGACCGAGCGGGGGGTAAAACACACCCCCGTACACTACCCTACGGCAATATGTCAGGGGATTGTGCTTGGAGTTTTCACGAATAGCTCCCTTTCGCTCGAAGCTCCCTCTACCCTTCCCAAACTGTTGACATTTTGGCAAAGTCGTCAAAGCGACGATGTACATATACATATATCACCGGCCGAATGCAATGCAAACAGTGGATTTATTATCTACGTGTGTATACATTGTGCGAGCTTTCAACGTATGAATATACATTTTATATAATGTAAATTCCATACATTTCCCATTACTATACTGTCAAATACCTTTGTTAAGAAAAATGATGTTCACACAAACGAATTATTGACTGCCATACCTGTTATTGTCTGAACTGAATCACTAATAGATATTCGTTCTTTTGTAATTAAGTGCGATATACAAAATTTTGGGTGCTACTTTAGTATGCGGTCTACCTTAACATATCTACTTTAGTGTGCGATCTACATTCTCGTTTTTACTTTAATATGCGGTCTCACTGTCTCGGTTCTCGCGTGTGACACTGAGACTGAATAATACCGACCCTAACAACCCAATCTTAAATGAATAGGGCCAACCTTAACTTAACCTAACCTATCCTGACCCTCAAATAAATAGGTGTTGGCTGCTAAGATGTCTTTTATTTTTAAGTTTTATTTCATTAATATTTTCACAAAAAAAACATATCTTAGCAGCCAACACCTATTTATTTAAGGGTCAGGAAGATTGGATTAATTGGGTTCAAAGTTGGCCCTATTGATTTAAGATTTCGTTAAGAGATATGTATCGGCTGGCGATATTTTGATAGAAATGCTTTGACAACATTATGGGGCGGCTGGAAGAAACAAAAATTGTAATAAACATTTCGTTGCTACGATACAAATAAAAAAAAAATAGTCGACTGCGATTCAAAGGTAGACCGCATACTAAAGTAGCACCAAATTTTGACTTTAAAATGTTCTCTGTTTTTCATTAAATAAATAGTAAAAATAATTAATAAAAATAATTAGTACAAATTTCAACAGCCACCTGTCGTAACTAATCATGTGTGTTATGCATTTTTAGCCACGCCTTAAATTCTCAGCAGCCAATCAGAGCCATTAATTTGTGGCTAATTACGTTCCACGCAACGCCATTGGTCAGTTGTTTAAAGTCCGAAATTATTTCATATAATCATACGCGTCTAAAATATACATACAATATCGATGATCGCGCAATAACGACAGTCATAAAATTTCCATCATAAGTGATATTGTATTATGGGTTGGTGGCGGTAAATTGAAAAGCATAAAAATGCAGCCGGTTAAAATTTCAATCGTTTGCGAACCATATAAGAGCGGTAACTTCAGTATAATTCAATCAGTTTTAATGGCAGTGTAATGTGTCCCCCGCGGGACCACCCGAACTACGGTCACCCCTTTTCGGGCATTGTGTGCCCTCGACGAACTAAACCAGATCCGCACAAATGCACAATAAACCATATTTGCAGAATGGTCTCGACACACACCCACTCACCCCCTTTTGTTCGAGTCAATCCATTTTACATTTTTAATTCGGCAACTTATCTCTGTATATCCATCCGACTAAGTGATCTCATTTGAAACGGTGGTTTGGACTTCCGAATGAGGCGTCTAATTACCCTATTGAGTTTTGGGTTTTTGAATTATGAAACTATACATATACTTAAATAACAATTTAGTACTTGTTCCAAGTAAAATATTACAAACTATTTTGTGACTTGAATCACTCTCAAATTCACCTTTGATCGATCAAGAAAGAGCTTCTTCCTGAATGGCTTTTGATTAAATAATATCCACAATCACTCGCTGATAAATTTATTTTTTAATTTCATGTGTTTTATTCATCTATTTTTTTAATAAATTATAAATAAATAAATATATTTTATTCAAAATAAACCAATCTGCTACATTTATACCAATTCTGAACGACAGTATTTCATATTTTTTCATATATTTTCTTTACTTCGCCAAATCAACTTATCAGAGGCTTTCTTTGAACCCTTTTGCAATCTCTTGGGTACTATTTCTTTCTAGCGCTTCTTTTCATAGAAGTTTTATCTACCTTTTATCCCACTGTCATTTCAATCTTTTCACTCGCTTCACTAGATCAGTCACACCTCTCATCCATTTGCTTCACTCTCTATCTCTACTTGCTATACCGAGCATACAATTTTCCATAGATATCTGAGTGCATTGGACTTTGTGCAATATTTAGATATGCAATGCCAAAGTTTTACATACATACATTCATACGTAATTACTGACAAAACACACTATCGAGAACGTATTTATTCAAGCAAAGCGGCATTTTTTATTTAAAATTCAAATTCAAAATTATACTCCATCTCAATTTCATGTTTAACGATCTTCTCTTCCTTATATTTTGCATATAGATATATTTATATATGCATACACACTTATATCTAAACATACATACATATGTGTGTATGAGTATAAAAATCTATCTATTTTAAACGAATTAATAATTTAATATTACTCACATAAAAACGAATCAATCAACTCTATGTAGTAAAATATTCTATTGCAATAAAATAAAACGAAAATCCGAGTACAATAATAGTATGTCGAAGCAATATGTAACTTTTTCTGAATGATAGAAAGGTCAACTCACTCCCCGGGGATGTTGTTGACGAAGGTTGAAAAGGGGACAGCAGAGAAACCTACATAAAAACACTCAAATCGTTCGATCTCAAAATATTAATTTAATTTTAGAAAACGCCAAAAATTCGAATCGATATTTTTCACCGAAATGGAATCAATCGAAAAACATCTGCATAGGAATGCAAAATCGCGCTAGTATAGAATGTGTCTATTTGGCGGTGAATATTTGAAAACCGTTTGTAGGCAGTTGAGGGGTGGATTGGAATGAATTGTCAGGAGTTCCCGGGGGAGCCAGACGTCCCCCATATATATTCCAGGGTACACTACAATAGTGAAACAACCTAATGATATTTTGCAAGCCACTCCATTTGTGACGTCCCGCTGCCGGATTGAAACGAACGACGATTTAAAAATGATGCCCCCACCGGCTTTTCGCTTTCGGGGGCAAAAAAAACCGATCCCCGGCTAAAACAATTAATTTAGGTGTAAGTTTTTCTATTTTGGTGTGTTTAGGTGGTGTATTTCAGGAAGTCGCTGTTTGGTTTTGCTTTGTTTTTTGCCGGTGTCGCATTTAAATTATTTTATAGTCCAGTTATGCGGTCGATCGTTAGGAGTTTCGGTGGCGGTAAGGTAGCGTGAAGAAGCGGCTATTGCAGTCCGACAGGAAATGACTCGACACTAAATTCTTTATCAATGAAATCGGACCAACTACGTGAGGTGTATGGTGCCTTTGTAAATTGTGAAAATAAATTTTAAAATTATTCTACAAAAAATAATTTTGATATCAATATCTGGGAAAAGTTTTTTTTTCGTATTAGTATGAGAAAATTACACAATGCTGTTTAAAAAGAAGTATCTAATCTATCAAAAAACGTAAACACGAGTCAAAACAAAATATAATTTTATAATATTAAAAATTGCCATTAATGTACATATCAAATTTAAATATAATACAACTTACGTATGAATGTACATATGTAGATATATTTTCTTGATTGTATTAGCACTAGTGTTGTGTTGTACCCGATGAAATATCATTGCATGGGTGTTGGCATATTAAGTTATAAAATAAAATTAATAAAAGTGACGTGTTTGTCCTGCGTTCGATCCGCACGTGGTCGAATTCTTTTCTAATACCTTTTAAATATATTTAATTGTTTAATATGAAAAAAATGGTATAAACTACCTACATACCTATGTATATATAAACAATATAAAACACTGGTAGAAAAATTAATTAATAATTAAATAAATTTTCAATAGATGGCGGTAAATTCTCAGAGATTTAGCATCGTTTATTTGCCTAAAGGAAACATTTTGAAGTTCTTTTTTTGTTATTATATCTTCGTATACGTTTTAGTAATACCTTTTAAGTATATTTAATTCAATTTAATATGTATTTATATTTAATATGAAAAAAAAATTGTAAACATGACCTACCTACCTACATATACATATATAAACAATATAAAACACCAATAGAAAAATTGTTTAATTAATTAGACAAATTTTCAATTGATGGCGGTATAGTATCAGAGACTTAGCGCCGTCTATTTGCCTACAGGAAACATTGGTAGCAAACAGTATATATAGATATATAGAAGTTTTTTTCTTTTGCTATTCTATGAATACGTTTTGTTGGCAGTAGTTTAGCGCTGACCTACATATGTATGTCAAATCGAAACAACTATTGTTGTACGGCAAGCGTTAACTCAGACAGACAGACAGACAGACAGAGAGAATAGCGATATTTTGTATATGATAATACAAAATAAATACAAGCATTTTTATAAAAAAAATACAAAATTTAATAATAGCTGAATCTCTCGGAATTTCCTAGGATAAAAGGAAAAATATTAAAATTTGGAGAAAAAAATTAAACCTTTTCGGAAAATTTGATATTGTATATGGTACACAGTATGAATTGGAGTAGATTTGCATTAAACAATTAATTTAACAGATATTCATCTTTCTATTGTAATTGCTAATAATATCGAGTGAAAATCTAGGCGAAAGCTGTGTTAATATTCAATATTTAAACGGGTAATAATTTTAAATAAATTTAATAATGTAACTTATAAATCAATATACTCGCATTTCATACAAAAAGAATGCTTTCGATCAAGTTGTCTCTTATTGAAATTTATTTGGTGCGTCAACATTTTTAATTTAATACAACTATGATCGGAAATTTAATATTCATCGAAATGATTTTCGATTCGCCCATCTTTTGACTGCACCTCGTCCATCCGCCACGGTGTACGCGAGCTAGTAACATTCGACTACACCATTTTTTCCTATTAATTTACTCACTTTTCGACACTTTTTACTATCGATCACTCACTCACTCGCCTTATTGGAATTACGGTTTTTACGACAAATCGAGTTAGAAATCCGAGTCGCGCCGTTCGGATTGAATCGAATTCAATGATATATAAAATAATCGATTAGTTTTAAATACTTAAACAATGTTTACACAGCCCCCATACAACCGTGGATCGACACCGAAAGAACCAAAACCCAAAACCAAACCGATCATCGAAGGTGTACACAAATCAACACGAAATTCGATATAAGCCTATGTATAATATAATATGTAGGTTCGAGTCAAGGGTTCTCGTTCGTATTCACGCCATGAAATATTTCATTGTGTTCGTATTTAAATCTTATTTTTTTTTCGTTCTATTCCAGTGTTGTGAAGCGTCGTTTGGCGCCAATTGTCGTTGAGACCGGAAGTTCACAAGCGAAGGGACGCGACCGCCATTGTGGACCGAATGTTGCCAACATCCTGTCCACATCTACCCACCGACATCTTCACATACATACAATATAACACACGGTATTGTACGCGCTGAGCTCAAGTACAAATTTTCGCAATCTTTCGCAAAAATGTAAAAAAATAAATACATATACATATATATCTACATATTTTTTCATAAATCGCGCCCCACCGTTTGACTAGCGCGTCTCTCCGTCATAAGAACGGTATTGTTTCACTCGGCCGTCTCGCTTTCTACACCTGCTAGTTACCTAGCAAACTAGGAAAGTCTACACCCAGAAGACGGACGGACAGACAGGCGGCCTGCCCCACAATAACGACCATCCTACAAAATTTCACCTGATACATATTTTATATTAAAATTAAAACGTCGACACTGCATTCAATTCATCAAAGTCAACAACAAAATATACTGAAAGTTTAAATTCAGTGATAATCCGAGCTATTTTCTTACGTACATACATATGTGAAGAAGAAATTTTAAAGTTTTAGTTCAAAAATATGCAGTTCATACTTATGTAGTTACATATATCAGTATGATCAATAATGAATAATTAAGAAATTGGATCGTTCATAAGCCAAGCTATCTACTTACATATATGAAGATGCAATTTTAAAGTTTTAGTTCAAAAGTATGCAGTTCATACTTAGTTATATCAGTATGATTAATAATGAATAATAAATAAATTGGATCGTTCATAAGCCAAGCTATCTACTTATATGACGAAGCATTTTTAAAGTTTTAGTTCAAAAATATGCAGTTCATACTTATGTAGTTAATTATATCAGTTCTAAAATAAGCAGTTCATACTTAGTTACATATCAGTATGATCAATAATGAATAATTAAGAAATTATATCGTTCATAAGCCAAACTATCTATTTATATGAAGAAGTGATTTTAAAGTTTTAGTTCAAAAATATGCAGTTCATACTTAGTTTATATCAGTATGATCAATAATGAATAATAAAGAAATTGGATCGTTCATAAGCCAAGCCACATATCTACTTATGTATATGAAGATGCAATTTTATAGTTTTAGTTCAAAAATAAGCAGTTCATACTTAGTTATATCTAGTCACCGGAGCCTGAGGGGGCCGTCTATTGTTCAAAGGTTGTAAATGCATTGTTAAAGGATTGCCGAACAATGGATAGCACTGTGACTATCCTACCTCTAGTTATATCAGTATGATCAATAATGAATTATTAAGAAATTAGATCGTTCATAAGCCAAACTATCTAATTATATGAAGAAGTGATTTTAAAGTTTTAGTTAAAAAATATGCACTTCATACTTAGTTATATCAGTATGATCAATAATGAATAATTTAGAAATTGGATCGTTCATAAGCCAAGCTATCTACTTACATATGTATATGAAGAAGCATTTTTAAAGTTTTAGTTCAAAAATAAGCAGTTCATACTTAGTTATATCAGTATGACCAATAATGAATAATAAATAAATTGGATCGTTCATCATACATATAAATACTGTACAAAATCGTTTAGTTAAAAGAATTCAATGAACAAGAATCATATTTTGTTCATTACATGTTTTATAATAAATTGATATGCAATAGTAAGAGGCGAAGCTCGTAGCTTGCACAACAGTTTCCATTCGGAAAACGTGGAAATTCATCGATTACTTTTTACTCATTTTTTATGCTTTGTTTAGTTTTGCAATTTAAAATGCCGGTAGTGCACTACCTCCTCTTTATATATGTAATGTTTTGTAAAATACCATTCGCTAAATGATTATTGAAACATGTTTCACATCAAAAACCAAAATACTCTCAAGTATATTTTAATGCATAAAAGAAAATTTATAAAATAAACCCCTTATGTATTATATTTTAAAATTAAACTTTAATTTTAAAATATATTTCACTGCGTATAAATACTACTCAACCTATTTTGGGCAGTTGAAAGTTAGTAAAAAAAGTAGAAATTTGAAGTTTTTCTGATCATTTTATAGCTATTGTTAGATAGTACACCAAAATTAGTATTTCTCAATTATTAAAAACTCTAGATTTACATTGAAGACAAACAAACAAACGTACATATCCTTATTCTTTATATCAAAAGGATTTAAAAGTTTCACTATTAAATTTTCCTACAGTTTTTAAATTTACCTACCTATATCTATTTACATACATTCACTAACTTGATTAATATGATTTTTACATTGAATCATTTCAGCAGCTACTTAGTTTCTAAACAGACCAATTTCTAACATACAATATTTTCATCCCTTTAAATGCCAAATTCTATTAATAAAATCGAATGTTATTGAAAGGGTCAGTTTAAATGATATTGCCACAAACTTCATATGACTTCATAGACTTAAAATCAATGTTTAGACATTATATCGATTGAAACAACATATATCTATATGTACCTATATACATATATATTTACTTTGCCTATACACTGAACACTCGATCCAATTATAATAAACATAGATAATGTGAGCAATTATTTCTCTCCACGTCTTACCATAGCTAGTATAGCATAAAATTCTGGGAAGCCACTGATTTTTTTTATTATTAAATTATATTTACTGTAAAATGTGAACTATGATTACGTACAATACATGTGCGCCGCATTTCGTTTTACATTTTATATAATTTTTTTGTTTAAGATAAATCCAAAAGGCTTCGTTGCGTGACGGCGCGTGCACACTGTAATGTTAACTAACTACATAACGGGTTTACTAACATACGTATATAAAAAGAAATTATTCACACACACACACACACACACACGCTGGTAAGTAAAATACACGGTGTTCATTAAAAGAAGATTTACACCATTTTAAAAATATGAAAATGGACGAACGAGCAAACGATTAGACCAATAAATTGATCGTGTAATTCGAAAGGCACATTCGAAGACTTGAATTGAGTTTCGCGTACGGAAATACTCAATTATTTTTATAAAAAAAAAAAAAATAAATAATGTTATTTTAAATATTGCGAAACCTTGATATTTGCAGATCGCACTGTCAAGATTCCAAAATATTTAGACGAAAAAAAATAAGTATTGTGTGCATTATGATGTGATGACTCAGCGGAACTGAATGATAAGATCATAATAATTTAAGATATTTTTGATAATAAAATCATTCGAAAACTTTGTGCACATATAAATATAATTAAAGAACTTAAATATGTTAAAAAAAATAATGATATTTACATTTTTTTATTTAAAAAAAAATTGTATGCAATTGTATGAGAGTATTTTCACAAAATATTTGCAACTTTAATACGATTAATAATATAAACATATATCTTTATATACCTGAACTGAGTGGTGGCATATAAAAATATCTTTATATTACCAACGCACAGTTCAAAAGTTCTATTTTGTTCGCATATCTCAAATAAAAAGTGTGTTGCGGAATAACACAATCTCAATTAACAACATGGCCGTGCGCAACTCGTTCCGTATTTAAATGAATTCGTTTACATTTTTTTTCATTTTAATTTATTATCTTAACGGATATCTGCGGCTATCCGTCCGTCACGATCTACACAGAATTACCCCCGCTCTCCCCCTAACCCGCCCTCCCCATTCAGGTACAGTTAATTTGCGTAATTAATGACCAAGAATAAAAAGAACCAAAACCATTATGCAAAATCATTCAATACCGAGAAATGTTTAATTCATTGAAAATTTTGTTTAGCAAATCTCTTCGACAGTTGTCCGTCTATAAAAAAAATGTTGAGAATCGCATCGATTCGGAAGAACGATCGACGAAAAATAATACTTATGTATGAAAAATGCAACGTAACAATATCTGATAAGGTTTGTACATACGTAACACAATTTAATAACTGATAATGAATACCGTTTTTTTTATTTTGTAACTCGATTGCAATGTTGTAATAAATTGCAATCGTCTTTTTAATGCATTACATAAATTATTGAATGCATTCCTATTTCCGTAAATCACTTTTCACTTTTCTGCTGGGCAGAAAAAGGCACTTTTCTGATTTGCTGGGCGACTCCTGCTCTCCCTCCCTTCATTTTTGATAACTACATATCACACAAACCTAAGCTAGTTCATATCTAATATACATATATACAAAATGTGTATGTTTTGCGTTTGATAGTTTCACTTTTGTAGTATGTAGTGTAAAAAAATTTTCATTTAAAAACACCAAAATGCTATTCTAATTTCACTCGACTCTTCATCCCCTTTTTCTTACTTCCAGACATGTTGAAAATTGATGCACAAACATGTACATCAGTGTTCGCCAAGTGAGCTGTTTTCGGGCGTAATTTATATTTTAGGTGTAAACTTATTTTGACGAACGAACGCCAGTCGAGAAACTGATATTGTTTTCGCATATTTTGGAAAGAAATTAACTGCAATGAAAACTTATGGAATTTTAGTACCTGCTTTAGTACCATTCATTAAGACTATTTTTGCATGCAACTACCATTAACTAAACACAATCTACTTTAGGTCATCGACTTTAGAGAGTCTTTAATTAATATTATGTATTAGATGTATTATGAGCATTTATAAGAATTGTAAATAGGTTTTTGAGCTATTTTTCCTATTATGCTATACATTAACATTAGAATAATATAATACTATGATTACTAACCAAGTTAAATTAAAACTGTAAAATAGAAAATGATCAGTAGATCAATAGCTATTAAAATGTGAACATAATTTAGTTATAATAAATAGCATTTAGATATCAAAAAATAAAAAAATACCCTCAAAGGAGCCGAATAGCTACAATAAAAACAGGAAATAATGTTTTATACGGATGGACCGATATTCTTGCAAAAGTAGATATTCCAACAAAGAGAAAAAGAAAACGAAAATGTTATCCAAAAAATTTAAATTGTTATTGATTCATTTTATGACAATACATAGTACTTGTTTATTTAGTTTATGGTGATTTATTTTATTAAAATATATATTAAACATTGAAAACCCCTGTCAACTGCATCCATAGAAAAAAAAACCAATAAGATAAGCTTATTGTAAAAAACTAAATGTATGTATGCTTATTGTAAGGACTGAGGAGATATACAGTGAAATGTCAGATTTGACATATTTGGCCAAAAATCAATATATATATCGTGTATTACATTACATGAAGCTAGACGCCAAATTTGAAATTAATATATACCTATGAGAGTTAAAACTATAAATATTTAAATATTAGAGATAACGAGAACCTACAGAGCAAATTTTATAAAATATAGAGTGAATTATAGGCGTTTAAATAATTAAAATCTTATATAGCCATATCAAGGCGAACAGGTTGGAAGACACGGGACGAACGCTTATTAAACGTCAGGAAGGTTTACGGGCCCCGTTTTTAAAACGCGTTGTATACGATATTTTATCTCCAACGTAATGGCAGACGATACATTAACGTGTATTGATGACCAACATGAGCAATATGGCAAAGTATGAAAACGATCGGATAAGAGATAAAAATGACCACTAACACGAAAGCCATGTGAAACGTAAAGGAGGTGTGTAAAAATGAACTAAGCCCAAATATAGCTCGCGTGGCGAACACTGATGTACATAGATAGCTTGAAAACAAATTTTAAACTGATCTAAAGACTAGTTAATTGAATCGATAACACTTTAGAGAAGAGTTTAGATAGAATTTTACCTCGATAGTATCTTGGAGACGCATCCGTGTGATACCCTCAGCTGTCTGCTGATGTCACACGGCCTCACACCATTGTGAGCCAACTCAACGATCCTTTGCCTGACAACATCAGGCAATGGACGGCCGTTGACGAAAACGCCACCGAGTTGATTCACTCCCCCGTGACCTGGAAAACAACATGAAAAAATCAATTAAAAAATAAAAAACCAAAAATAAAATCCGAAAATAGCCTACATATACACACATTACACGTCGGACCTTTTAAAGCCGAGTTGCGATTATTACGAACGCGATAAATCCGCGTGGGATGGGATTTTACGACGTAGAAAAGAGACAATGTCGTTTCGCATAATGGGGTGGGTCGTTTCGCGCTTTTTTAAATAAGCACTGAAGTGTCTTATCTGTGTGTTTCGGGCGCGCATTTTCCCTTTTCGGGTTTTGGTAAATTACGCTCTAAGGTTTTCCCCGCTAATGAGATCCGATTGCGAGCGAGAAGACCGAGACGTACTTGTGTATAATAATATGATGCGAAAGAAACCCTTAGATGTTCCCCTTCTCGTTCCGAAACCCCATAAAGAACCCCACGTTTTCTTGATCGTTGAAAATTTTAGATTTAAAGCGATGAATAGATTTCCTAGCATTATTTTAATACCTTTATTTTATACGGTTCTGAGTAAAAGATTTTCGATTTAATTTGAAAGACAAAATGTTTAATTGCATGTAATTTTTACAAAATGCCTCTAATGGCTAAAATGAAGAAAACTAACCACTAATCAAAAACGGTATACATAAAAACTTTTAGGCAGATATCAATTCCAAAAATTTTACAGTTTCTGTTCACAATTTATTAGAATTCATCTTATATGTCAATATGTATGTATCTATAGTTTTGTAACTATTAAGTATTTTTATGATTTTACGATATTTTTTCATGATACTATTATATTTCCTAATAATTGTTATTATTACTTTTGTTATGCTAGCTTTAAATTGTATGTTTTTATATATAGTCTGTTTCTAGTATTTAAATTGATCTTTATTAAAAAAATATTTCTAAAAGAAATATATAAAATGCTAAATATGCTAAAACTAAATTTTCCTTTGGCATAAACGCTAAAATTTGAAGAAAAATTAAACATAGTTTGTGAATATAATATAGTAAGGAAGTGGAGATTTAATATGACAAAAAGGTATCTATTATATGTATGTATATATAAAATTGAATCCTTTCTGGTTTTCAAATAGACTATCAATGGCAATGATAAAATAAGCGAGTCAGTTCTATGATACATAAACGGAAGTTTCATTGATTTGAACTTGAATTAATAATATTTTTATGCATCAGAATGGCATAGTTTAAATCCTAGTATTACAGACAAATTCTAGAAGAAAATATTATCTACTGCATGAAATGTTATTAATATGATATTTTCAATAAGACAGTTTGCAATAGTTGATGTAAACAAATGTTCAAAAAATATTTTCCAGCTTCACTCGTTACAATTTAATTAAATTAATTATAGATTCAGTGATTAAATCCACCCCTGAATGCAAGATGGCTACCGCTCGTAAGGCAATATGGCGTGCCCGTTCTAATCGCCTCCGGATAATTGTCTTCTGCGGCGCCACCGCTTCCTATAGTTTTCCGCTTTTTTTATTCTTTTTTTTTTCATCCTCGACGATGGTTTGCTCCGTTTTTCTTTCGTTTATGGTTTCATTTTCCCCTCAACGTCGGGGAGCCTCTTCCTGTGTTAATTGTTTTGCGGAAAACGGTTCTTGGGAAAAGCACCACTCGCCTTTTTTATGCGTACCAGGAAAAGCCATTTGTCACAGCGACTTGCGCTTTTTATTCCGAGTGAAAATTCTGAAGGCTTTTCTTTTTTTTTTTGAATTCTTAATCGTATAATTATATACGTGCCGCAAGATTTATTGTATCTTGTGACACAAAAAATCTACCCATGCATTATTATTATTATTAATGATATGATGAATTCAGTTCATCATTATTTAATTATTTAATATTTTTATGATGTTTTTTAATGAATCTTGTTTATATAATTCCGGCTTTAGTAGTCCTTTAAGGCAACCTGTAAAGTCACTGTAGTCTAAATAAAATTTTTGAAATAAATAAATAATTTAACCCAAATTATTGTCTTGTCATTGTATTTAAAGTTTAAAATCAACTATATTTATAATTATTTATAAATGCTGCATTGAAGTTCATATAATGCAACAGTCAATTTATTTTTAAGCTAAACGTGAAAAAGACTGTACCTATTTAAATTTTTGATTTTCTATTTGGTCCTAACCAATTCAGCTATGTATGTACATAAGTACTTCTACATGCTAAATTAATTCTAACACGACAAATAATTCATAATGTATAAGAATATATGTATGTACATACATACATATAATTTTCTTGTAAAGCTATATATATATGTATGTATTTACTTTAATAAAATGTAACAAACATCAGGTAAGTTAATACGATTGAGCATTTTTTGTACATTGAATTGAAAAACCAATAAATCATTTGAGCTTTACAAGTACAATTTCAACTACAATACTACCTTATGATAATTAAAACAAATTATTAAAATATTTGTTTGAATTTATATTAAAAACGATACAGAATGCTTTTGGTTAAAAAATTTGCAACACAAAAATGATGTTCGATAAAAATTCAAATTAACTACAGCACAGTCACAAATACGACCCATATACATACGTACATACATACATACATACATATAATATAATAAAAAATAAGAAAACTATATTAAATTTCCCCATGATATATGTATATATTTATACACCCGATTGGCTTTGTGCATCGCGCGATCCTCTCAAAGGTTCAATAGTTAAAGTAGTTTGGCTTATTGTAAAATTGGGGAGGCTTTTGCGCGCGCGGAAAAGCGGATCGATCCGCGAAAATCCCTCAGGACCCCAACTGATTCCTCGCTTGCCTCCTTTGGTAGGTCTCAACCTCTCCCAGTCTCCCCCACGCGAACACACTCTTTATATAAGCGCCTTCAAAATCCACTCGGAAAAGCGGCTCACGGTCGTATAACTAGAAAAACAATAAATTCACCTTATCCCCTCTCCCTCAAGCCCCATTATTATTATTATTATTATTATCATCATTATACCTATGTAGAATATTTATTTGCGTGTGTGTGTGTGTGGGGAGGGGGATGCTGTGTGGTGTGCGAAACACCGCACCGGAAAAATCTTACGTGCGGTGCGGACCGCTGAAACAATAACGGCGAAGCGTCGCGGGTCGCTGATTTACGACCCCTGCAAAAACTGACCGCAACATGGCGACGACTACGACCGCCATGTTACCGTAGAGATTCCTCTCCCCTTTTCGTTTCGGGTGAAAATTATACGCGTTGGCTATGAAAAGCCGGTCCACCCCCGGTTCAGCTCTCTGCCAAAAATTTCCCCGTTGCAGTTTCTCATTTGAGATCGTATGAAATATATACGCCTGTGAAATATTTGCGGAGAATTTGTAACGGGTTGAATAGATTGCACTGTGTAGATATAGTACGTACGAACATTTGTAATATTTTTTTTCATTATTATTAGATTCAATTTTTCATGCATTTACTATATACATACATATATAGTAAAATTGTTCTGCATTCAAAATGAAAAAAAAAGCTCGAATTGAAATTAAATTATTAACAATAATGAACTTTTATGTGACATCGCATCATACATTTTAGATTTTAAAAAGTTCAAAAATAGCATACTTGCAGAATATTCGTCCATTCAATGAATCAGTGGTCATCAATGAGGATAAAATTCAGCCATTTTATCGAAAAGGGACGAATTACTGATTATAACGATCGCGTATTTTTTAAAAAAATAACTACAATGTACGTATGTATGTAAGTATGTACATATACCTACGAAATACATAAAACAAAATCATTTTACATTTATTTTTAATAAATAACTACTTTAAAATGGACAAAAAGCATTTGAAATGATATCAACTAAGTATTACATTTCAAACTCGACAAAAAAAAAATTCCACATTGTATTTATGGTTCACCCAGGATTTCCTATTTGTTTTAAATGAAAAGGTTTTTCATATAGTAATAGTCCATACATTTTTCATTACATATGTAGTTTAAACGATAGTGGGAAATGGAACCGCAAAGATTTCAAAATATAAAGTGAAAAGCTTCAGATTTTCACGTATCGGAATTTTATTGAATGAATGCACATTTTTCAATATGAAAGGAAGTATTAAATAATTTCGAAAATCTTTATTGCTAGCAGTCACGACTTATATTGTATACATGCACATACATACATATTTATATCTGCTTATATACTTGTGGTTTATTGGTATGAGAGCAGAGAGCACTGTACTCGAAACGGCACTTCCGGCGGAAGTGGACAACACTCGTCTTTACACTTACGTATTGCGGAAACTGAGCTATAAAGAAAATTCCACAGCTGATCATACAACCTATTTTGACCATACAAATTAATACACAACAACAGAGAAGACTCGAAACACAATTAAGTACAACAACAACAACAAAACAAATTAAGAAAAAAATTAAAACGACAATAAAAATTTGTTCACAACAGTGTTTGTGTGCGTATCTAAATATATGTATGTATGTATGTAAGGGAAATCTCAAATAGGAATAAGCTGGACGCGACTCTGGGGGCGAGATTTACAGCTTCCGGTCTTCGAGGCCAAAACCGACCGCGGACAAAGGTTTAGAGTTGCTGAAATTTCGTTTCAAACGCGTTTATACGTACCTTCGTGTCGTTTCGTACAATATTTTTGTTCACTTGTAAAGTGATATAATTTATGAAGCTTTATTTAAACGTGGCCGTATCTTGAATGTAATATCTACATACATACACACATACCCATGTGGAATATAATGTGGCAACTTAATGAAATATTGTTTTTGCTGGCGAATTTATATTCGTCAGTGAAAATCGCTTACACATCGTCTTTCTAGAGAGCGGAAATAGTGTTGATTTACATATGTATGGCTCGTTCACAAACAAAAATTACATTCCTAGATAATAATACATATTTTGCCTAAATATAATTTGATGTTACTATCAATGTTTATTTAATAACACTTAAATATGAACAAAAAAAAATTCAAAAGCATTCAATGATTACTAACCAATATATATATATATATATACATACATATATACTGTTCTTAGTGAGTATTAATTGATCTTGAATAGTAAAATCAGTGGGATTTCTTAATCGAGTATAGATAAATAGTCTTTAATATAATATTATACGATTAGATCTATGTATGTAAATGCCCCATCATAATCATCATCATAATCACCATAAATCATGCGAATGGGTCTTTTTTCAATATATAGATACATTTATTTATTATTCAAGCAAATTAAACGTCGATTAAGTTCTTACTTAGTTCATTTGATATTTTTGTCAAAAAGCTTAAGAATGTATGGCTCGTCGTCATTTATTGCACCAGCTATGATAATTTTTCAAAACGTAGACCATTTTTGTAACAAAAAAGACCTAAATATGTTTATTGATATATGAATTTAAATATTTTTTTAGCATTACATATGACATAAAATTCATTTGAAAAATATATCCATATATTTTTAAAAGCTCAAAGCTTTTTAATTTTTATATTTTATATAAGGGTAATTTATAATATTTCAATAATTTAAAATTTATATTATTTTTAATACATTACTATTTCTTCAAATAAAATGTTTTTTTTACTGAATAAAGACAAATTAACATAGTATTTTCATATACCTAGCCACTATTTTCCAAAAATAAATAGATATATACGTAAAGCAGCCAATTCAGATCTGTTGGCATTTTAATAATCTAATCTAATTATAAACATATATTAATTCCAAATATTTTGTATCAATTCAGAGTGAGCTTAATATTGCAATATGCGAATATTTAATATTTGCTATTTAATGACAAAAATCACTTCTGCCCGTGTATTTTTTTAGTTTATTTAATCTGTATACATATTTTTTTAAGTTCATACATTAAAAAATGTTTTTGATTTAAAAAAAATGATTTCATATTAGTACAATGAGACGCAAAAAAAATCTGCTAATTCGCACCTATAATACAGACGCACGCCGAGCATAATTCACGGAAACGGCCACCAAAAAACAAACGGAGGAAATTTGGCAATTTAATCAATTTGAACCGTCGTTGGCGGAAAGCGCGCAACGTTAAAAACGGAAAAAAATAAAACATACGTATTTTTTTTTTTTTTTTTAGGTAAGTGGGTACCTACATAGACAGTGCAAATATCTTGCGCAAGACAAAGCTCGTCCGCCTCGCGCAACGCCAAAACCAAAAACCCAACAAAAATAAATATAACCGAAATAAGACAGGAAAACAAAAAGGAATCTGGCCGTAAACCAGTGTAATTATGCAGCCGGCGGCGGCTTTACGAGAGAGAGAGGCGACTAAGGGGGGGCGAGCGCTGTGATTGGTCGACGCCAACCAATCGGATGAGGCAAAGGCGGAGCTTTGCAAGAAAGAGACCAATACACGGAACAACAACGCATGAGAGCGAGACGCAACACGTGTGCAATACACTTTTTCAGATTTGTTCAGAGAGCATAAATCACAAATATGTAATTTTACTATTATTTTTTTTTTTTTTTTTATTATGCGTGTTTTACGATTGGTTTATTTAAATACATATAATGTGCGCGATAATTAATCAAAATATATCCGAAACATACATACATATATGTATATGTAATTTGATGATAGACGTGTATGAAAATTCTAATGATACATTTTCATTCTGGTCGGAATCTGTGAGTGAAGTTTTCATCTCGTTAGTGGTCGGATTTTTTCCAATTAGCATACACACGGATCGTTAAATCCAATAGGAAATCGTGGAACGTTATTTAAAATAGCTATTAAAAACGAGTCTAATGATCAACGTAGATATACATAATGTTAGAGTACCTACCAACAAATCGAATTTCAAATTAAGTATCAAATAAGTACCTATATCTAAATGGGGTCTACGTGACGAGACAGAATGTTAAATTACAGAAAACACAAATATCGGAAGGCAAAGATCGAAAATCGAAAGATCTCAAGTCGAAAGATCAAAAAAAAAAATGGTGCATGATAAACGGTACATACTCACGTACATACTCACTTAATTTGCGCGAGCAGGATACAACAGGAACAAGAGGAACAGGATTTTCCTCCCGTATTCTGCGCGCGCACATTAATACGGGAGGAAAGCCTGTTCCTCTTGTTCCTGTTGTATCCTGCTCGCGCAAATTAAATGAGTATGTACCGTTTACCATGCACCCTTTTTTTTGATCTTTCGACTTAAGATCTTTCGATCTTCGATCTTTGCCTTCCGATATTTGCGTTTTCTGTAATTTAACATTCCGGCTCGTCACGGAGACCGATCTAAATGAACCTAGCATTTGATTGAAATAAATAAATGAATAGAAAATTGCAACAAAATGCGTAGATATATCTATCTAATACAGAATTTCGAAAGAGACTTTGTAACTATGTAAGGTTTGGGTGGGAGCATCGAAAACAAATCAAAGTTACTATGACGATCGTTGAATATAATTTTTTTTCGATTCAAATAAATTTAATAAAAAAATAAATTAATGTTTACTATTAGATTAATCATGTTTAAGCAGATTATATTACAAATACCGAGCAAATCCGGGTAAAACCACTTGTACCTTATATAATTTCGAAAGAGACGATTACAATGACGATCGTTGAATATATTTTTCTTTCGATTTAATAAAAAATCAAATGAATGTTTAGTATTACATTAGCCATTGATGTTTAAGCGGTTTATATTACAAATACCGAGCGAAGCCGGGTAAAACCACTAGTACCTTATATAATAAAATTTTCCATGCATTGATTCAAATTTCAGATTGTCGATCTGAATTTCAAAATAAATAAAAAACTTCAATAGTCGAAATTATTTTATAATATGCATAACAGGAATGTTTGAGCGCCTCTCGCGCCAATTATATTAAATTTAAACTAAAGAAGGTGTACACGCTCAAATCGATAAATGATGTGAGAGGAAATATTTTAAATAAAAATTGATGAAAATGAGTTGAAAACTTGCAGTTTGTGTACAATTTTGAAACGTTAACCACAATTTGAAAGTGTCTCGATGGAAATTCGCGATTGAAATATTGCGAATTCGGTGCGCTCGAGCGTGACGCACAGTAGTACATAGTTAGTAGATATCGTATAAAATGAAATTTCTATAAATTTTCACAAAATATACCTGAATACGTACTTATTTATATATATTTTTACTGAGAAATAGTAGCAGACAGTAAGCAAACACCTAATTAGGAAAATTTGAACAAAAACAGAAACATATCCAATTTTTTATTGCA
The DNA here is from genome assembly GCF_051622035.1 of Arctopsyche grandis. Lineage (NCBI taxonomy): Eukaryota > Metazoa > Arthropoda > Insecta > Trichoptera > Hydropsychidae > Arctopsyche > Arctopsyche grandis. Next base: position 33,731,892 of record NC_135360.1, read on the forward strand.
TCACTCATAGATAAGTGCTTAAAGTGAAGTTTTATTCAGCTTGACATTTCTGTTTGAGTGGTTTGAATTTAACAATCAATATTTGACAATAAAAATTGCACACTTGTTTTCAAAATCTTCAGCGAGAGCTAATTAATAGAAGCTATATACTTACATATATACATACATATGTAATATGTTGCTATTTTATTATATAGTTAAAGTAATCAATATCCATTACTTGCATTATAAAACTGGCTGAATATGTCACGTTTTTCCAATAATTAAGGTCACAAAAACGAAACTCTATAAAATCGAGCTTTTACACCGTATTTATTAATACAACTTTTTGAATTCCCTTCATTGTTGTTTTATATTATTTGTAATTATTATTACTATCCACTATAAGATATATAGCTTATTATTTTTATGATTGTGTTCAATGTATTGTTTGTGTATATACATATAACTATTTTGTTTTTGTCATGTCTAATTTCTTCAGTTATTATTTTGTTTCTTTTCTGTTATATTTTTGACCATTGTGGCGCATTAAGAATTCCTGTAATGCTACAATGTGCCAAACTAGAGGTAGGACCGGAAGCGTGCAGTTCATTGTTAACTGTTCGCTGTGCTTTGTTCAATTTTATGAAGAACCTTTTTTTTTTGCACTCTAGCTTAATAAATAGCCCCAAAACGCCCCGATTCCTGGAAAAAGCACGCTTCCAACCCGCCCTTTAATCCAAACTTTAAATAAATAAGTTGTAAATGTAGAAAAATAGAAATTTCTATACTTAATTAAGTTTATTAAGTTTGTCCCATTGATGTATAATACACTAGATCCGCCCTCACGTGTTATACTGGTCTCCCTTTTGGCGCATGCAAAATACATGGCGCATGCACAGTTTCTCTTAGTAGGTAGGTAGGTACCGCTGCGTCATAGGGAAAAAAACCCAACTTCCCCGCTAGTTAAACCCCCCGCACCCCTCAGTTAGTGAAGACAAGATCTCCGACCAAAATCACACGTCAGGGCCCATCTAGTGTATTATACATCAATGAATTCTACTGGTTTATCATCTAATGGGAAGCTATCAGGCATGCAATAACTATTGAACATTAGTTTGGTCTTATCTACGTTAATTTTTAGTCCTACTTTTCTACTTTCCCTGTCCAGCTGTGTTAGTCTGTTAAATAGGTCAGCTGAATCTCGAGCTATTAAAACTATATCGTCTTCCCCGCTAGTTAAACCCCCCGCACCCCTCAGTTAGTGAAGACAAGATCTCCGACCAAAAATCACACGTCATCTTTGTGTATTATACATCAATGATTTGTCCGCAAAAAATCAAGAAGTTATTTTTGATAAGAACAATAGTATACACATGTATGTTACTTGAAAAAGCTAATAAATGTTTTCATTCGCATCGAAACGTCAAAGGCCAAGTGGAAGTTGTCGAACTTTTCATACAATATACAAAAATAGCCGATAGACTTGGCCACTCCCACTCACTAAACTAAAGAATCATTTCATATATAAATAAATAAACTAAAGAATCATTTCATATATTTGGTCTCATTTTAAAGTTTAAAATTTTGTTTAAGGATTTTGACAGGTTTGCAAATGTGTAGATAAAAAAAAACATTGACATGATTAGGAAGGGGAAGAGCGTCGATTACTTTTCGTTGCGTCGTCTTTTACTTGAACGAGTGCACTCTAACCGACTCTACCCAGTCGACCCCCTATGGCGATTTCGACTAAATCGCTTGCTATACGCTGGTTGATGACTAGAAGACTTAACATAATAAGCTTACATGTGTAATATTCCATCATGTTTTGGTTGTATCTGTAGGCGGTGGTGAGGTCCACCCCCGCCACCCCCGCCGCGCCGCCCGCCCTTAGACCGAACAGCGCGGCGAAGGTGGCCTTCGCGGGCGCCTCCAGCCCGACGGCGACTCACGACGACGACCCTAACAACACTGAAGCTCCTGAAGACCAACAGGATGCCATTTCTATTATTATCACTTTTGGCACCTGATTTCACTCGGACGGGACCACTGCGCGTCTATCCGCAAGGGATCACTGTGGCCAGTCGGGCCTCGCTCCAACGCGCCACTTCCATTTATCACTTTACTAATTCTGTTTCTTATACGCACTTCATTTATATTATATATCATCAATTGTATGCATATACATATGTGTGTGTGTGTATTGTAACATTAAATACTTCTATGCACTTTTATTTTTATATACACCACTTATAAGTCACAATTTTCAATTTTGATTGAGGTCAAATTCTGTACTGAAAGATTAAATTATTTTAATTTTAACGATTGATGAATACATTTTCAAATAAAAAATAGTATCGTATTTATATTCTAATTTTTATGGCCGTAAATATCTACATATATATTACCTATTTATGAACGCAATTATATACTATCGTATATCTCAATTTATTGCAATTTTATCTGTTTTTATGATTTCGTAATAAAATTGATTGAATCTATTTTTATTTGAATAATGAATTTTGCTATTATATCTATAATATAATTTATAAGTATATAATCTATACTATGTAATACGGTTCACTTGTATATTTAAAAAAAATATATAAAAAATCATATATTAAGTATAATCAAAGATTAAAACGAACTCAATCTAATATGTATGTATGTGGGCATATAAAAATTTAGACTAAATAAAAACAATTTAGTTGAAAAAAAATCAATTGAAAGAAAACAAACAACAGAAATTTATAATTGTGTGAATAATTATACATCCTAGCCAGAATTCAACTTTATTAATCCCTTATCAATGGCTTTATATAACGTTTAAAAACTAGAAATTTATCTTTAATATTTGAAACTTTATTACAAAAGCGTAATAAGAGTGATAGAAATGCAAAAAAGCATCCATTACCAGTTTTCATTTTCCACTGAATAAAGCATCGTTTAAAATTTACAATGTTTACAGGTAAGCGTAATGATAGATATAATAATTAGTTAGGTTAATTAGCGATAAACAATTATATCAAATACACATCTACGTACATATGTAGGTACAGTAAAAAGAAATGTTCAAAACTAATCGCGATACTTTTTTTCCCGTGATAATTTTCAAGTATACAAAACCGGAAGTGGAATAAGGTAAAAGCACCGATCCAAAGGGTGATCGACAAAAAAAAATCAGTTTTTTCCGAGCAGGTAATATTTGTGATTCGTCACTAATTCGTTAACGGATCACGGTGTTACAGTCGGTGATTTTCCCAGAGCGCCCAAAAGAGGCGATCGCGGAACCGATCGATTTCCGCATCGCCATCCTCATCATCGTCATCACCACCAACAGAACCACCAACGTCTCGAGAACCACTCCTCGATAGGCACATCCGCTCTGCTTCGTGTCCAAAATGGCGAAACGAAAATCGTGCGTACAAGCTTTCCACTGCTACGACATCCGGTGGTGGAAAATTTTCCCACATACGACACTTCTTAAGATCAAAAAGCCTCATTGAAATCAGTACCGATCCTCTTATATTACACTTCACTCGACTGTCGCGAATCGAACCGATATTCCGGAACACCGGAAGTTGCCGATCTAGTCTGATTTTTCCCGACTATCCGGGTTCGATCCGGCGCGTTTAGAGTCCGTGTATGTTGTGACGATGATGATGATGATGATGGTCCATTGGTTTGGTGGTGGTGGTCGTCTCGTGTGAAAATGTCACCGGTTCACGTAGGTGTCGGATTCCTCAGAACTGGAGGCGGGATTTGAACTAAGGATATCAGATTACATCCAGTGCCTAGCTTAGACGTGATACTGCAACTCTAACGTAACACGTATCTATTTTCTATTTTTATTCAGCTTCATATCAGAAATACTTCGTATGAGGAAATTATGATCTTCCGCTATATGTATAATTATTCAATATTAAGATTTTGTATGCTTTTTATTGTACTCTAACTTAAACCGTATATAAAATATAAAATTTCCTGAAAAAGTTCAATTTTTTTCAACATTCACCCGCCAATGCAACGCAAAAAAACTTTACTATCATATTGTATATCATTTAAAATAATAAATTAAAATGAATCTGAATACATTATAGACTTGCTAAATGACGTATTTCAATTAATTTCTGCATTCATGTTGATGTTCGAATCTTCATACATAGATACATATATTATTCAAACATATTAACTTATTTTTATTTAACTTACTCTTACGCAGAAGTCATATTTTATTGAAATGATAAATACTATGTAATATGAATATTCGATATTAGTTCCAGATAAAAATTTCATTTTGTGTACTATCAGTAGTTAGTAATTTGGTTAATCCAACATATAATGCCAAGTAACACTTTTTTATATAAATAAATAAGCCATTTTAAGCTCACAATAGATGCAAAATAATATCCAGAATCTACTATATATTTTTGCACAAGCATTGAAAACTGTACCAAGATTAATAAGATTATTTTTTGATTGATAAAATCACCTAATAATTTTTACATCAACAGGTGAAAAGTTGAAAAAATCAATACGACTTTTTATTTATTTAATACAACTAAACAAAGTTTGCCTTCATAGTATTCAGTCAATGAAATTTGAGAAGTTTTTTCGATATTTTTTCATACGAACGAAATCAAATAAAACCGCAAAACAATACGTAACTTCAGAACAACAATACCAAAAATAAATAAAAAAAAACCATTATATAATGATATGATTTCCCAACAATGAACATATGAAGCATTCATAAATATACAAGCTTTCAAACAGACTCAAATCTAACACCAAATACACCGCATAAATCGTACAACAACAATCGAACGGTTACAGAATACAATCAAAGATATTTTCAAAATACACTTCGATCATATTAAACTATGATTACTGTGATGTGCTGATGTGTTTTGATAGTGTGATCGCGTTCGCGCGTGTTTAGGTTATGCGCACGTGTGTTTAGCGGATGTTAGCGACTACCCCTCGGCGCGTCGGCGTCGCACTGAACGTCCCCCGGAGCCCCCTGGACCCCCTGCGCCCCCCGGAGCCGGCGCCCCCCATCCCAGAATCCCACCCCTTCGCCCCACCCCCGCCCGGGGACAAGATGGCGCACCTGTAACGCGCGCGCGAGACTCGAATGCGATAAAGCGCGAAACGGTCGCATTTGAATTTTACGCATTGATTTTCCATGCATATTTAAATCTGCGAACCGCGAAGACTTCCGAACGTTCCGAGTAATTAAAAAACGGCGGGAAATTTTCAATTCCTCTATATATAATACGTATATACATAAACACGCATACTGATGTTATGACACATACACAATTGAACCATTGAACCATATACAATTGAACCAAAACTTTTATATACATATGTATAGCTTTGAATTAAATTTTAAAATAGAGCCGGTACCTACTAGGTATATATAAAAAAAATTACAGATTTTCTTGCCTCAAAAGTAAATACGAAAGTTTGATCAAAAATCTGAATCATATATTTTTTCCAACTTCCAATAGCTCCGGCTCTGAAAAGTTTCATCTTATTTGTACATATATTAAATAGTAGATATTATGCAAAATAATTAAATCAAATTTATTTATATGACTAGACAAACTAAAGCTACATAATGTAAATATGTAGCTCTAAATTTCGTATATTCAAATACAACAAACGATAATAAATTTCAATAAATTATCCATTAATATTTACTTAATTTATAAAGTTTGAAAACAAATTTAAATTTACATTTCACGAAAAGTCACAGATTTATTTTTTTACTTAATTATTAGTATACATATATGTATGTATTCACCAGCAGTCACATAAAACGGAACGCTTGTGAATTTTACGACTTCGACGCCATTAAAGGATTATCCCTTTATGTGTAGGGTTTTTAACGACCAAATATTCTAAATATGATTGTTTTCTAAGATTTGAGTTCAGTTTAGTGTGGGTTTTCGACGAGAAAGCATCAGATTCGAATTTTAACACGTCAACATGAAAAAAAGAGGTCAGTTATCATTGGAGAAGAGTGTAAAAATCGCGACATTGGCGAGTTCAGGATTTTCCTTTCGGTCAATTTCCAAGAAAATGGGATGTTCTATATCGACTGTTTCGAGAATATCTTAAATGAATCATTTAAATGACTTTCGGTTTTGGTTTCATATAAGATTACCGAAATTTCACGCAAAAATATGTTTCGCGTTAGCGTTCCGTTTTATGTGACTGCTGCTGTATACATATGTATGTACGTATGAAAAAAATTGGCGAAAAATTTGTACGAAAATCATATCGTAAGCATGAATTACTAAGTATTAGCAAAAAATCTCAAACGTGTTTTGTACAGCTTTCTATATAACATACGTAAGTATAAGTGCATACAAATGAAACATATGTACATGTGTAGAGAAATTTCAATTATAAATTGAATTAATAAGAGAAAACATAACACGATCAACGCTAATAAGCCACGAAACGTCATTAATCGATTAGTGCATAATGAAAAAAACCCAGCAATCAAAAGAAAAACAAAAAAAAAGTAGACCACTGATTACGCTTATCTAACAGGTAATTCAGAATTGATTGTTTCGATAGCGGTGGCAGTCACGCTTAATTTACCGATCGATCGATGATACCCGTATAATATTTTCGAATCAAATTAGTCGTGAAAAGTTTGAGAAGCTCGGCAAGATCCGGCCAACGGGGATATGTCTCATGTTATGGGGATATGAACATCTTTATAGGAATGGGATTTGGGGGTGGGGTGCATCGCGAGAGAGGGAGATTTCACCGGCCCCAAAGAAAGAAAGAGACGCAGAGAATTAACGTAGGCGAGGGGATTGGAGGGGGAGGGGTTGGGAGGGTTGGGGGAGGATGGGCGAGATGGAGGGGGAGGGGAGTTCATAGCTTTAATGTCATATTGTGCAGACATCTTGCGCTCGCGGGGTACGACGCGTTCCCTCACAAGCTGCGAATGCTCTCGCGCAAATGTGTACAAATGTATCATCACGCATTACAAAAAAAAAAAGTAATAATAATATTTGACATTACATGTGTCAACTGACGGGTAATGCATATGCACTGAAATGTTTTTTTAATCTATTTTATGTTTATTCATTTTTGTAATTCTCTTCAACGCTCATATGAAGCAGTTTGTTGTTCAAATTCACGTTCGCAAAAATGCATGATTAAAATAAAAAATAAATGCTTAATTTTTTTAACTTCAATAAAACATAAACATACACAAAGGAAGCACAATACTCTGTCTATATCAGGAAATTTATCTAGTATAACACAATCAATTAAACAATAATTTAATTTAATAATACTTCAACGAGATCTGTTTATCTTAAATTGATAAGGTCCGTGTCGATAGTGATCTGGTTGAGTAATTTGATTCCCTTTGCAACGAGAGATTGTCAAGTCCAGCGTGTTGGTTTATGCTACCGGAGAAGAGAAAAATAATTAGCTTGGTTTAGTAAAATACATTACTGGTTGTTTTTTGATTATTTAATGTAAAATTTAAAAGTGCATTAAATATATGTATATTATAATCACAACAATAATTGGAACGAGGTGAAAGTGTTTAATCATAGCTCGAGGACGCTTATTTTGATATATAATATACATACATATGTATAATTTCGATCGTGTAAAATTATACATAATTATTTTAATGGAAACTTATGATAATTTCAAACTATATTTAAAAATAACATTGTTTTTGCGATTTTAATCACAATGATTTACATTTTTATTTATAATATATAGACACAAGCTGAAACATCCTCAAATACACAGACACACATACTAACAGACGTACAGACTTACAGATACACACACACACATAGACATTTTTTTCTAGATCATAAAAATGATCAATTTCGAAACGATCACGAAAGTGATCGATTCTGAGTTCGAATCAGTCAAAATCTCGAGTTAGAATTTTTGCATGATCACAAAACTTCATCTATTGTTACTACGTACATATATAAAGTAAAAAGTTAACTCAATTTTCAAAATGTGTCATATGTGTGTGATATAATATAATTATTTTTTTTACATATATTTACATACATATACCAGGAAGGCCTTACAGGTAATCCCAATGCGCCTTCCTGGCCAATTACAAACAATGCAGCATTTTTATTATACAAGTCGCTGAATTACGAGACACTGAAAACTCGCAAACTAACGAGACATCTATGAATTGTACATAAATTTTATTGTACATTAATCATACTCAAATAGTGGTGACATAGTAGGTAGAAAGGATTTTAGCAAATTTTAATCGGGAACCGTTTCAACAATGAAATCAGAATAATGACAACCTATAAAGCAAATTTTACAAAATATAGAGTGAAAAAATAAAAAGTTATAGGCGTTTAAACAATTGAAATCTGACATGGCGAAAAGTGAGAAAAGTCTAAACAAACGCTAGATAAACGTCAGGCACTTATTCGTAGGAGAAATTTCAAACGCGTCTAATACGATATTTTTTCACGATCGCAATGGTGGAGGACACATTTATAGCTCGCGCAGCGAAAGCTGGCACGTACCAATACAAACACGTATATTGTATCCATGAAGATATGAATAAGATTTTTTGTATCTGTTTTCTAGGACAATCAGTTGGTCCCTTTCATACGCACCCACTTTCCGAGCATGACAGAAACAACAATTATTTTTTGTATTGCTCGGTGATTTTTGCTCAGTGATCAAGTGTGCACTACAGGATGATTTTTTCCAGTTTCACTGGTCAGTCACCGATCAACCCCCACAAACTGACGTAACGCGTTCTTATATTGTTTGCTAATTGGTTAATTGGAGTTAGTTCATTAGAATTAGTGGATATATGATAATAAAATGCTTTGTAATAAAATTGGATCTGGGAAAACACTAACGGGACAATCTCGCGAAATTGTGTATAATGTTTTCAACTATTTCATGCATCGTATAGTGAATAGTGAAAGTGACGAAAGAAATAGTTTTATGAAAAATTTATATGCTTCAACTGCGGAAGCGACTGGTGTTTCTAAAAGAAGTGTTCAGCGAATTGTTTGTGAAGTACGAAATCAATTTGTGGTGGCTAATAAACCGCCAACATCGCAACCTTCAATATCGGAGCCATCAACGACACAACCTATATCTTCAGAGTCATCAGATCCAGCAGCATCCACATCTTCATCGACTGTGCGAGTTGTTTTAAGGACACCGGGCAAAAATCGTGTAAGGTTATCAAAAATAACTACAGTGGATAGTTTTGATCAAGAGGTCATCAGGCGAACTATCTACGATTTTCATCTACGCTACAAAAGTTATTAGAAGTTTTGAAAGACAGTTTAAAATTTAAAGGTGCAATTTCTTCGTTAAGAGTTATCGTTCGTAGGCTAGGTTTCAAATGGAGAAAGATGAAAAATAATAAACAAACACTTATTGAAAAAAATGTAATTCGACTGAAGAGATCCATATATCTTTCCAAATTAGAAGAGTATAGATTGCAAGGCCACCCTATAGTTTACACGGATGAATCCTATATAAATAGCTTATATTATCAAATCATAATAATATGAACGCGATTAATTACCAAAAATGGATTAAAGAAAAGCTTGTTCCAAATTTACAACCCCAATCTGTAATTGTTATTGATAATGCGTCGTACCATAATGTCATGTCAGAACCTATGCCCACATCTAATTCCAGAAAAGCTGACATGCTAGCTTGGTTAAGAAAATTTAATATACCTTATCCAGAAAAATGCACAAAGCCTGTTTTATATGAAATAATAAAAAACAATAAACAAAATCATCAAGAGTTTGTACTTGATAAAATCTTGGAAGCTCACGGACATAACGTACTACGCCTACCACCCTACCACCCAGAACTAAACCCTATAGAATTACTGTGGGGCATTATTAAGGGTAAAGTAGCTTCAAAAAATGTCATGTTTGACTTAAAGGTCGTTGAAGAGCTGTTTAGGAAAGAAGCAGAGTCAATCACTATTGATACATTCAGAGACGTTTGGAGACATGTGAAAAAACATGAAGAAAAATTTATTGAACTGGAACCAAAACTCGATATTTTAACGGACAATTTCACTGACATTATAAAAGTAGAATATTCTGATAGTGAATATATGGATTCTTCAAGTGATGGAGAATTAAGTGGCGTAGAAGAATTATGATACGACATTGTATAGAAACAGAAGACTATCCAAAACGAGCAAAGAAGTAACGAATTAAAGATCGCCGCAATATTTTTTTTGTAAGTTTATTTTATTATTATTTATGACAAGTTCTGACTTGGCTACAAAATTCTGAAGCCGACAAACAATTCTATGCAAAATAATGAAAAAATATTTTGATGGTCTAGGCACCCAACAGTAAACAAATTTGAAGTGAGCAAATAAACAACAAAGTGTAGCGCTTTCTTTGCGAATTTATTTTATTATCTTTGTAACGGTCGGGACTTAATACTAGCCGACAAAGAAGAATGTCTATATATAATAATGAAAAGGACTGCATTATTATCAAAATTCGAACACTTTTAAAATCACTTATTTCCTGTTTAATATAATTTATATCCTATATTTTTTTCTCATTTTTTAATTCGTATTAATTTTTGCATACGTACGTTTGTTTTACTTATAATTTAAAAAAATGCGATTTATCATTTTATTCGTGGTACGTATTCAAATATTAAATAAATATGCCACCCAAATTATATCATAGATCTTAAAAACATTACACGATCGGTTGAAATAAAATATATAAATAACAGCCTGTATATGAAAAATGCATTTGTATGAGTACTGTGCACGCGCCTTCTGTAGCTAATAGACCTATACTTATATTGATGACCAAAACGAACAATATGGCAAAGTATGAAAACGATCAGATAAGATGCAAAATTTTGTGAAACTGAAACGTATAAGAGGTATGTAAAAATTTGCAAACTCTGATAGGAAACGATCGACCTGGAGTCACAAATATCAATGTACTCAGAATTTTTTTTTTCAATCGAAGTCAGCTCATGGGATCGAACCCGATGCCTCTCATTGTTAATTCCTGCGAAAACGTCTGCTTTCAATAACTCGTCTTTTGTAAAGGCTATCCGGATCCTTAATGTGATTGATGAGCATTTGTAACTATTCAATTGTCATGTTGATGAGCTGGTTAGTTTCTTGACAGTTGAATTAGATGAATGATTGGAATTTTTATTGTTTTTATTTTGTTATTTTCTTACTTTTTTTTTTGTAAGACTGGTGTGTGATGCTTTGGGGCAACCTATCGGGTCACACTGGTCATTTCATTGTTATTATTATTATAAAATAATAAATGAAATTAAGCAGAAGCTTAACGACCGAGCTATGCTGCTGGCTATTTAAAATTTTGTATGTTTAAAAAAATAAAATGAATATAATTGTGCAGCATTGAAAGCTGATGGGGTAGCGCGGTTTCTTTGTACAAAACCTCTGTTTCTCGGTTAAAGTGAGATAATATCGGCGTCTCGCTCTGCGGCCCGCACACTAGCATTCTCCGTCCCTTTCTCGCGCGTGACAAAAGCCGTAAAAGTCCGTAATTCGGCCGTAACTCCATTTATGTGGACCGATCCACGTTAAAGTGGAACGTAATCTTGGTTTTGTGGAATTTAGAATTCGCAAGAAAAACCCGTAGATTAAGGGGAAAAGCGCAATTTATCCACCGCACACCACCACCACCACCACCACCCCTTCAACATCACCACCCCCTCACCGTCGCCCACTCCACGCATAAAAGAAAACTCATAAAAAGAGGATCGCTGTGAATTTTTTTCGAATCGTCGCCTGAGATGATTGCGATTGTATCGCCCAAAAATATATAGAAAAACAAAATCCAAATATTTTCCAATGAAAATGCACAAAATTCCAATTGGAATTTCGGAAAATCTTCTCACAAATTTTCCAACACGAAACAAAAACAAATATAATATTTACATATCAGTCGACACTTGTATCTATATGAAAAACCTTTAATTCAAAATTCAACACGACAAAACTTTTGCGCAAATTATGTATGTAAGTTTATTTCACTAAAGCTAATTGTCCACTGTGCATATCTACGGTTTTAAATATCACAAAATAACATGGTGTTACCATCGTATTTTATAAATAAAAAAATACGAAGACATGTTATTATCGCATTTTTTTCTTCGAAATATAAAAGCAAACTTTTTGAAATAGTACGCAACATATGTAAATAAAACTTTTTAATCTTAATTTTATACTATGCAATAAAATATATTCATGATTTTGAGGGTATCAAAAAGATCACTTATGTGATAGTTCACAATAAACATTAGTTTATTGATAAATCATTATGCATATACCGTAGTGGTCAATGAAAGGTTTCCAGCTTGAAAATATCAATATTTCCTTGTTTAAAGATGTTATATGTACCGATATATTTTTTTTGTTTATTAAAATGTTATAATTAAAAGTTTATAATATTTGACATAATATCAAGTAGCAATACAATGAAATATAAATGAAACTACAATGTTACTCAAATTATTAAGAATCAGTAATATGTGGAAAGATTTGGGAGTGAAATGAAAAAAATTTTTTTCGTGAAACCAACGTATTAATTTAAAAACTGAAAATACCATTTTATTTATTTTAATATTGGCTACAAATAACAATTATTTTAATTCTTAGTTGACCACGCCTTGTATTTCAATACTCAATACACTTGTAAGGTATAAAAAAATTCTATGAAGAAAAGTTTTAAACATGAAAAAAATCACATATTTATTGAGAATCGCTGAATGGAGAAATTACACACTTAAAGCACATCTTCAAACGTACTTTAATACATTTAAAAAGTTTCAATATACTTACGTCTAGCGTTACAGTTTCGGGAACGTTTAAACCTAGACACATTCATCAAGCAATACGCGCGCAAAACTTTTTTTTTACACATTAATTTCTCCCATCGATTAGCATCCCACTCCGACAACATATACATATATTCATCAAATCATCCGACACACCCTTGGCTAAAAACCACCTCGATAAAACAACAACCCCCAACAGCGTGAGTTGAGTACCAAAACCAGTTACCTAACCGCGGCGACAAAAGCTCTCCTCGAACGGCGAATTTGTTCCAGATTGCGATCCGATTGTACGAAACCGATCCACTTAGGGTAAAACATCGTCGGCAATCATCACATGGTGTGCCGTGTTTGATTGTAATCGGTCTATGGGGGTATATTATATACCGTGCGGTTTATTCTGGAATCGATACCCCCCATACTCGAGCCGGTCGCAACAAGTGCGCAGGAAATGAGCGGTTTGCGGCAAACTAACGCCACCGATCCTCACCCAAAACACACATATTTCACTCGAGAGTGGATGTAGTTGTGTATGTAGATCAGGTGAGATTAAAATCTGTAAAAAATATGTATTAATCGCGGTTGTAATCGATCGAAAATCAATCAATCAATAAAACATCGTTTGAATACGCTAACTACATATGTATGTAGTACCCACTCAATAGTACTATTCGATCAAACATTATGGTAATTATATACATCAAATTTGTTTCCAAAAAAGTCCAAAAGGTTAAAAATCAGCCGCAAACCTATCCAAATTAATGTGTGACTGCTTTCAATCTGGTCAAGTACATATTTTCAATCGAAACTTCCTCTTATCTACGTATCAATTTTATGATGGTATTGATTTGGAGCTTTTTATGATACTTAATATAATATGAATATTTAATAATATATAAGGAATCTCGATTCAAATTCAAATATTCATATTCAAAAATGTTTACACATCTTTCAATTTGAACTTTCGAAAATTTGCAAACAAATATTATACAGAATGGAAAACTTTCGAAATTGAAATTTTAAACTTTTATCTTAATAAGATCGAGGATTTGTATTGCAACAATTCAACAGAACAATACAAGCGAAAGCTTTCCTTGAGCTTTTGTTTTCGAAGATTTGCTTGATAAATGGACGACTTTATATATTGAACAACTTCTTTATTTATCATGTTAATAGATTTTCATATACAAATTATTAAATTTTAAATGACATTGAATGCAGTTTTTTTTTAAATATATGACAAACATTAAAAATCTAAAAAATCGTACATAAATATGTTCAATAGAATACATTGCACTAAAATACTAGGTATACAAATGCCTTTTTTTTTCAGTTTAATTTTAAGCTAAATAGTAAATGGTATAATATTATTTACAATTTACATTGAATAAAATTCGTAAAAACAATTAAACTAATTTAATTTCACAATCTCTAACATCTTCGCCGCATCCTGTATATTTACATACATATGTACATATATAAATACACACATACATACGTGCAGCGAACAAACAATCTCCACAGCCTTGAATGGAATGAACCAACTCATTTACACACCATTATATACATATGTATAGCACTTCTGATGAATGAAAAAGCGGATAAGAATATTGAATTACAGACGTGCGGTTCGGGACACCCTATATGTTGGAAATTATCTCATAAGGCGTTTCACAGTAAGCGATATCCTCGATTATTAGTAAAACGACCGAACCGGTCACATCGGAAAACTACTATTGCCGTGAGACAAGGTAACAAGAGTCGACCACCCTGTATATTTATATAATAATATATATAATATTTAAATGATTAAATCGGACGATTAGTGCGTAACGGACTATTTGACGTTCGGTTTGTTTTATTTATTTTTTTATTATTTCTTCGGTTCAACGGTTGAGACGTCGGGTTCGACACCTGTAACCTGGCAGGTGTCGAAAACACAGAATCAGATGATTGCCGAAGCGGCACACGACCCCGAAGCTGAGAGAAAATTTTACGTGAAAATCATCGGACTTTCACCTTTGAAAACTTTTCCATTATAAAAAGCGGACTTATCCACCAGAAATTATTTTCCGTGAAGTGTGTACGATTTCGTAAGCGATCGAATGAATAAAAATATGAGTATTGTATGTACGTTCACTCGTTTCAAAACGATTAATTAAAATTTCAAGTCGAACAGTTTGTAATGAATTACCGACTTTCCAAAAAGGTACGCTTTGTTATACGTATATTGTCGATTGTGAAAATTTTAATGAAAAGTTTACATGATGTTTGAATTAAATTGGAATTTTACGAGCAATATCTGTGAAATGTACGCATATTATATTTTTAAATCGACGGTAAGAAAAAATAAGTAATTGATTTTTAAATTAATTTTTCCCAATTCCGATTACTATGTAATAATACATATGCATATGTAATTTAGAACAACATTAAATCACCAGATTATTCTATATTTATTACTATGTATATGTACATACATAAATTTGATATCTTTTTGTCTCCCATATCCATATATCTATAGTCCATATATAATAAAAATGAATGTATGTCTGTCTGTGTGTCTCGAATTTAATATCTAGAATTTAATATCTAGAATTTAATATCTAGCATTTAATCGATTTAATCGATTAAAATCTAATCGATATAGATTTTAATCGATTACGTTGGAACTTTCAGGATTTGTTGTATGCATGTCCGGGAAGATTACTGTGAAAAAAATTGCCGAAACGGAAACGGGAAAAAACGGGAATGAGTGTCACTGCAAAGCTATAATTTTACGGGATAATTTAACGTAATTGATATAATTGATAATTGATATAATTGAACGGGAACGGGAATGAGAATGGGAACGGGAACGGGAATTGTATACGTTATTGTGGGTTTGCAACGCATGCCGGTTTCAGCTAGTTCTACATATAATAAATATAGTTTTAAAAATTAATAGTTTTATAAATGGGACCTGTATAAATAAATAAATAATAAATTATTTACAGTACCAATAGAAAGCCTAATATCATCATACTTGTATGTACATATGTTCAAGCATCCAACTTTATATGAAACTATTGTTTGTAAATCAATTCTATTCGTACACTTATGTTTCAAAGAAGGACATTTTTTCTTAAATTTCCAAAATTACATACACAGTAAGAAGTAATACGATACAAAATATAAAGTTATATTACAGCGAATGGTCGATCTTAAACGATTTACAGGAGTACCCGAAACTATCGAGATAATTGAACCAATTATCATCATTCTGATTTTGGAGTTTTCACACTTCAATCATCAACCAGAACCACTGTTATCTGGTCATATTATATAATCACCATATATACATATATATGATAAAACCATCAATAATTAACACCATTTAATTGATCCACGGGTGCTGATTTGCACGTCTTCTTTTGGCGGTGTGTCACGATAGAGCACGGCGCAGCGTCCGGCCACCGGCAAACGGCCTCGTTGAGAAAAAATCGGGGTAAACGAACCGAAATTAGAAACAATTCCGGTAAGAAGAAACCGCAGAGGTTTCCTGTCCACCCCACCTGCCCGGCCGGCTGCTCCTACCCACAGGTAAATCGATTTTTTACGCGGCCATAAAACAAATTGGTCCGCGAGCTGACAAAAAATCACGGTAGCAACATAGTCACAAACATCCGACTTTCGGCTTTTATCAGTCGATAATTTTTCATTTATTCGACCGCACGTACCGCCACTGATTCCACACATCCATTATATCATGCTTAAATGGCCGCACGCGTGTGTGAGTATGTAATAGTGAGCAGAGGCGCGCCGGAAGACGACGAGAATAGACGCCGCGCCGCGTCTTCAAATTTGAATACCTCACAAACTACACCATTAAATCAAATCATTCATATACAAAAAGATTTCTGGAATCATATTAAATATATCGTAAATAAAAAAAAATAATAAATGAACGGCAAAATATATTCATTCATACGTTGAAAAATTTTATTTCAAAAATTTTTATATGAAACTTCCAATCGAAACTTTCTTTAATGAAATATTTAATTTTAAAAAACCAAGTATGCAAATTTCTTCCATAATCCTTGCAGCATGCATACCGTGACTACAGAGCTTGTGAAGGGGTTAAGAGGTTGCATGTATGTACGTTAGACATGCGGTTAGGCGTATAAATAAGCATCGCCCCAACGATGACAAATGACACGGGCGTCGAAAAGTATAATTTCCATAGAGATTGCGGCTAATGCGCTATGAGACAGAAGCGACGGCTTCAAATCCCATTTGGGGAGATAAAGAAGAAAGAATAAGGGCGGAGGGGATAGTATATGTATATGGAGATAATACCGATATGAGAATCACATCTCTTATATACGTAGGTAAATGTGTATATTAACAATTTTAAGATACAATATCACCGTGCGAATTAAGTGTGATACTAATAAATACTACAATTGACTTTTCTAACTAAGAATAATTCAAAAAAACTAACAACCATTATCCATTTCTATCTTGATGAATTTCAAAAATTTCCTTGTATACAGTGTTGTTGGAATGTTCTAAAAATGTAATAACATATCTATGTACATATATACGTACATATGTACATAATAGTACAAAGCATCAAAAGGCTCCCTTACCATTCTTGCTTACATGACAATGACATTGTAAAAACCAGTTATTTTTAAGTTTTAAAAGATCTCATTTTCTAACCTCGTCTATCAAAAAATACTACATTTTTACAATGTGTGTGTATAATTTAATGATAATCAAATATAAATGCAATTCATAAACTTTTCAATTAGCAATTTTGAAAAAGACAATCCAAATTTTATGCGGATTATTGTATTGTCATCGGAAATTTATATTTTATTTTATTTCATAGAACATGAACACTTGCCTTTACAGATTGCTCCAAAGCGACGAGTGCACTTACATATACAGACACAATACACCTAAGCATTTTATACATTGCCAATTCATACAAACATCCACACTGACATCTATGGAGAAATTTTCGCAGCATTTTATAATCAACTTGGTGAACTTCAAGACGCTGAATAACTTGAGATTCGCAAGAGGGGACAGGAAATGAGATGCCAAATTTACAGGAGTCGTTTCATTATAGCACCGAGCTAATTTTTTTCGAAATTTTATATATTATATATATTGGATGAATGTTTTTAGCGATAAACGGATAGGAAATTATGCAATTGTCGTATATTATACATATTCAAGTCCCGCTGCTGGTCAGATCTTGGTTTGTGACTCCAGGTCGATCGTTTCCTATCAGAGTTTGCCAATTTTCTCTGATTTCATTGTTGAAACGGTTCCCGATTAAAAATTGGCTAACAACCTTTCCACATATTATGTCACCACTATTTGAGCATGATTAAAGTACAATAAAATTTATCTACAATTCATAGATGTCTCATTAATTTGCGAGTTTTCAGTGTCTCGTAATTCAGCGACTTGTATAATAAAAAAATGGTGTATTGTTTGTAATTGGCCAGGAAGGCGGATTGGGATTGCGGATTGGGATTGGGATTGTGACCTGTAAGGCTTTCCTGGTATAAAATGTAATACATAAATAAAACCACGTATAAAAGTCGAATCGTAAGATTTATCCAAATATGTACATAGCTAAAGACATTACCAAAAGGCGACTTATGTATAAATTTTCAACAGAAGCAGGATCATTTTAATAAATATACATATTTGTATATCTAGGCAAAAATGCCTACTTTACTATACGTTAATATATATGTATATGTATGTATGTAGGTAGTTGCGATTTGCTAAGTGTTTCGGTGGTGTGTCTTTACGCCGCACAAAGCCACCTCAGTTGTTCGGGAACAAAGTTAGAGTTATATCTAGATAGATGTACCCCACCAGTGTATAACGAACCGTATCTTACCAATTTGCATCCACTAAAGTCGGTCTTTGACGGCGTCGAGATATGAACGAAGCCACTCCCGTCCATAATGGATAGACAATACGTCGACCGGAGATCCCCAAACTGTGCGAGCGGCAGGCGAAATTAAAACGGCGAACGTTCAAAATTGACGATTTGACAATTGAAAAATAAATAATAACCCTACCTTACACTTTGTGCACGGTGGATGGTCGATTTGTGCGATTTTTCAAATACAACAAATCTAAGACATTCTTACGTAGATGCACTTAATGATGTTATCTCTATTTTTACATATTTTTTTTAGTAATCTAATTAATACGCATCAGATTATAAACTACAGCTTTATATTTACACGGTGTCGAGTTGATGCATATACATATACGAGCTTTTAACGCTTAGATTTACATATGTACATAAAATACATGCGTTTATCATTATAATAATTTATTTTAATCAATAATTAGTATAAACGGCAAATTCATTCAACGAAACCGATCTAACCAGCAGCGTAGATCAGTGGTTAGCGTGTGATGCTTTCAACTGAGTGATCACGGGTTCAATCCCTGGCCTGGTGCTGCTGGCCAGACCTTGGATATGTGACTCCAATATGGATAGTTTCCTAATCAGAATTTGCCAATTTATCTGATTTCATTGAAATGGTTCCAAAAAATTCTCCCCAAACCCACTCCTGTCTCGTTAATTTGAGTTAAATTTGAGCTTACAAATTTGCTGATTTATAAAATGCTGCAAATTTGTCCATAGATGTATTTATGATTGGTAATCGATGTTTGTATAGGTATAATAATTACAATACTTACGTACAATTTTTAATCATAGATGTCGTTTAAAGAAAAAATAAATGGGAAAAAATAACCCATGTAAATAAAAAAAATAGACTATTGCCAAACTGTATGTCAATTGAGTGTATATTTTAGATGTAAACGAAATTTTCATTGAAATATTTTATAAGAATATCAATTTTATCATTCTCAAATTATTATGAAAACAATGAATTTTTCACCTCTCATCCTTGTATTATGTAAGATTTATCTACGTTTAGAATCATTACAACCTATTGATTATCACACGACATAATGTCATTGAAGTTTTTATACAAAATCTAAAATGCATTACTTCGTATGCAAAAATCTACATATGTATATCTATTTCAAGAATGCATCGATAGAAAATGCACTAACGATATTTTTCCCGTACCATATCTATAGACTGTCTAATAAATGGATAATACGTGTCGCAATTTCGACATTATTTAAGTGTAAAAGAAAAAAAAGATTCTTTCGAGCTTTAAAAACAACAACACAATTATACACGGTGAATTATTGGGAAAAAGTCAAGACACTGGTACCTAAGCACTCACTTACTGAATAGAGAACATATCTGTTCACTTTTTAAACAACACAGAAAAAAATTAAAACGTCACAAATTAAATCATTTTCACTTTCGTTATAAATGAGATAGTGTTTAAAAATTGTCTTTCAACACTGAAAATAAATTCGAAACTACATACCTATGTATAATATATTACATATTGAATTATATGCCATAGCAGTAGTACATACGTATGTATGTAGGTACTACGACGTGCGGGCTTAATCGGGTTAGCGGTCGACTAAAAGCACCGCTAATTGCAATAGAGGGTTGAAATGTTTTGATTCGAAAGCCCATAGCTATGTATATTCAATCCTTAACACGTCATCTTCTATTAAGGATCTTGGTGTAATACTCAATAATAAACTAGATTTCTCTGAACATATTTCTTTTATTACCAACAAAGCATTTAAATCTCTTGGATTCCTACTCCGCTCAACAAAACCCTTTAATGATCCTTATGTACTAAAATTACTTTATTTTTCCTTTGTAAGGTCTCACCTTGAATTTGCCTCAATTATCTGGTCACCTTTTTATTTATCCCATATTAATTGTATTGAGAAAGTTCAACTTAAATTTATTAAATCCTTACGCTACCTTTTTCCTACCTATACCCATTCTACTGTTTCCGACATTTTAAAAATCCTTTCTTTTAACAATCTTTCTGTCAGGCGACGACATTCTGATGCTATATTCTTCTTTAAGCTCATAAATGGTTTCCTTGATTGTTCTGATTTACTGAATAAGGTTAATTTCAGAATCCCAGTTCGATACCCTAGACGCGTTACACTCTTTTCACTTGATCCTTTCAATACTAATTCCCAAAAATATTTTTATCTACAGCGCGTTTATCGTATGTTTAACGGAGAGCTGAATGAGGTTGATCTGTTTGGTATTTCCCTACATCAATTCAGGTCTAACATCAAGAGAATCTTGACCGATTGATTCATTTTTTCTTCTATTCTATTTTTCCAATATTTCCATTATTTTTATACTTTAGTTTAGTTATGTAATGTGCTATTTAATCATATTATAGCTTTCATTCCTTTCCATTTCATTTGTTTATTTTGTATTTACCTTTTTCATTTGTTTTTTATATTTGTAAATTTCAATTTCTTCTTATATTCTATCTTATAACCTTTTCCAAATATTTTAATACTATAGTTTAATTATGCAATGTACTACATATTTTGTCATGCCTTTATTCTTTACTTTTTAATTTGTTTTCCTTATATTTATCTTTTTCATTTTTGTAAAAATCTATTATTGGACTCGGGTGTTACATATATTATTTATTTACTTTTTGTGTTTTTTATACCTATCTCTGTACATCCTGTCTGTTGATTTTTCAATTAATAAAATAAAATAAAAAATAAAAATAAAAATATTACACTCAGATATTTCAACAACAAACCCCAAACAATCCGAAACCAATTTTCGAGAGGGGTCAAAACAGAGAAGGATTCCGAAAAACATCCGATAGACTTCCGCAATAAACCCGATTTTTTTACACTGTGAATTATTTGCCTACGACATGGGCTCTAAAGCAGTCCACTAAAATATTCCTATAGATCCGAGAAGAGATATCTATGAACACTTGAAAATACTACAAAGCTGTGTTAAAACATAAAAGCTAAAGCAATGATCTTTTCTTTTTGATATAAACTGTTTCAAATATGTAGACCTATATAAGAATCAACTCGTTGATTGCGGGACAAAAACTTACTACCTCGGAAAATTATTTATAAAGCAAGTTATAATAATTTAAAATACATTCCCAATATTGTTTAATTTTCTTATCAACACTAATCAATTACGTAGGGTTGATCGCGTAAGAAATATTGGCCTTTTACTTGATATTAAATTACATATCTTTCCGTTTTCATATTGATCTAATAATAAGCAAGGCCTATTGGAATTTGGGTTTCATTTTTAGACTATCCAAGTCCTTTAAATCCCATAGTACTAGTACATAGCCTAGATTTTCAATTCATGTTTAAGAAGTCATCTGGAATTTGCTAGTACTGTTTGTAATTCTTTCTATCGAGTAAACATTAATAATATAGAACGCATAAATAAAAAATTACATTCCTACTGAAATACCAGATTTCTTTACAATGGTCGTTTTGTTTTCTTACAATCTAGGGGGAACATTTATGATTTCTGTGTTTTGTTTAAGCTTTTGAATTATATTATTAATAGTCCTTATTTATTAAGTAAGATCCTATACCAATATCGAATCAGATCCTTCCGTGATTCTTCATTATTCCACATTAATCCCCGTTCTATCAACTATTCCTGTAATTTCCTTTTATATAAATCTTCTTTTGACAATACTCCTCCTCATATTGTTCCTTTTCTTGCTTTAAATTTCTATTGTTTGATCATTTTTCTAAGTAATATAAATGTAAATATATTCCATATCTACCATTAATCAATGCTTTTCATCTTTGTTTTTATTTATTTTTTCATTGTCGTTATTAATTTTTTGAAACTTTTTTTTGCGTCAATTATACATATATCCGTTGTAATTATTTTTGTTTCTGTTTTTTTAAATATATAAATTCCTAAAGTCCCTTTGAATCGATATTTCGACACTTGTACTCAACAATAAAGTACTCCAAATCTACTAGATGTCTATGACATAATAGTTGCCCTATCAAATACCAAACCATAGCTTAACGTTATTATTCAAGATTCATAACAATCTTCATATTGAAACAATTACTAACAAATTACTAAAATTACAAACAAAATAAAATAAAAATTGTAAAATAGAAAATGATCGGTAGATCAGTAGCTATTAAAATACATATAAGATGTGTTGTGAACATAATTTAGTAATAATAAAAAGCATTTAAAAATCAAATCATATTGAAACATCTATGAGAAAATAAAATTGAAACACCATAGAGGTAAAACCTCCCGATGCTAAATCCACGATTAAAACATCGAGTTATTCTGAGAAAGACAAAATAAATGGCAAAAGAGTCTAAATGGATATAAAAAAGGTTAAAAATCCCCGACCAACGATGTCAAATTTCGCTCGAGATCATCCCCCCCAGCGCATAACATATTTATGTATACGGTGGTTTTCGCCGTGTTAAAATAATAATATTTATAATGAAAAAGGGGGAGGGGGAGAGTGTACAGTACGTCGCGCTATCTATCAACGCCACGCGGGGTTGACTGGAGAATCGCTCATTCGTATACTCGTTGACGTCTTATTTATGCGGGGGATGCTGTCTAAAATATCCTCGTGTCATCCCCTTTATACATACTCTGTATACAAATGAACTGAAACAGGGCGGTGTGATGTGTGTTAAAAATTAGATTTAAATCAAGTGTTTATGCACTCACCGTCTCCACTCTGACTGCCGTGCGACGAATGGTAACCGTCCTCTGCAATTAAAAATGTTGATGTTTTTAATTGTTGATGATTTTGATTTAGAATTATCAAACTAAACTCATTGAAATTTTGTCGAAATTAAAAGCGCGTGTTTTAGAAATTGACCGTCAAACATCATTATCATCATCGATGTTGTGAGTTTGCGTGTGTTTTATATTATAATAGACTTAGAGCTAACAGCAATCGGTTATATGTATACACTTATATTTGATTTTGGAAATGTTTTCATAAAAATAAATAGCATAAAGGCTTTAGTATGCGGTCTACCTTAGCATGCGATCAACTATTTTTTTTTTTTATTTGTATCGTAGCAACGAAATGTTCATTAAAATTTTTGTTTTTTCCTGCCGCCCCATAATGTTGTCGAAGCATTTCTATCAAAATATCGTCAGCAGATACATAACATATCTCTTAACCAAATCTTAAATCAATAGGGCCAACCTTAACTTAACCTAACCTATGCCGACCCTTAAATAAACAGGTGTTGGCTACTAAGATATGTTTTTTTTTTTGGTGAAAATATTGAAGAAATAAAACTTAAAAAAATATATATATCTTAGCAGCCAACACCTATTTATTTAAGGGTCAGGATAGGTTAGGTTAAGTTGAGGTTGGCCCTATTGATTTAAGATAAGGTGTTTAGGCTCAGTATTATTCAGTCTCAGTGGTACACGCGAGAACTGAGACAGTGAGACAGCATTTTAAAGTAAAAACGTGAAGATACATAGATCGCATACTAAAGTACATAGATATGTGAAGGTAGACCGCATACTAAAGTAGCACCAGCTTTAGCTTGCTATTGAACGTGTACACATTTGCTAATTTATTTTTTTAATTACAAAATTAATTAACAGTTTAAATTATTATATTTTATGCATGATTTGAAATTCTATTTCTGAAGTTATACTTTATCAAGTTCAGATGAATTTATAATTGCAAAAAGAAAAGCTTGTTTATGGCACACATTTTTAAACTTTAGGTGTAGATTGCAGTTCTAATTGGTCATCATCATCATCATGTGCTTTCAGATAAGATTGCATGGAACTGAAAATGTACTCACCACCACCCCCAGGATCACTCCCACCCATCATGTCCTGCGTGGACATGTTGGGTGTGTGTAGCAGCACTTTATGGTGCTGAGGGCCAGGGCTGTGGGCCATCATCACATCAACCCCGTCAACAGTCGTCAACACCATCTGCTGATGCTGCTGTACATGCTGCTGCTGTTGTTGCTGCTGCTGCTGCTGTTGATGGTCAGCATGCATCGCCAACTGGCCAGGAGACTGACAGTGCAGCTCCATCATCTGTGGGCCGGGGCTCGGCCCGCGAGCGGACCACAGTTCGACGGCCTCTGACACCAACCCACTGACATACACTCAACAACAATGTTCGACAAAAATGTCACCGATACACTTATCTCTCGAATCGGTCCATAAAATATCACACTGGACACAATTCAAAGATTATCTGCAAATGAAAATAAGATCAATTTAAAATGTAACCCCATTGCTTTTTTTTTCTTTTTTTTTTTAGTAGGTACTATTCAAATGAAATCGTTTTGCACGGCATTTCGATCGATTGCACCACATTAGCTCTGGTCTAAGTATAAATCCGCAAATTTAACGCAGAAAAAAGAAATCTATTTATTGCCGTTTCGAAACCGATTGACTTTTTTTTCGTTTTATCACCTTGACTTAAAATTCGTTTTATGAGAAGTGCGCGCGTTGCATTTGTGTTTGTTTTATGGTGTTAAAATTGCATCGTGTGTTGTGCCCAATCGGTTGTATCTGTAACAAAATAAAACGAAGATTATCAACAAGTTGAATATGTGAAGGATTTAAACCGGATACGAAACTTAATAGTAGACACGCGTCAGCGTTTTGATTTTCCGTGAGGATAATAAGGAGGAAGGGTCGGATTTATTCAATTTTATAAACAAAGGATGCTTCGAATCTGCTTTGTGAACTAATCTGATCGTGTTGCTTATTCATATCATTGTATTTTATATTTGTTTTAATCTATTAACACTCACATGAGAAAAGAAAGAAAACAAACGAATT
Organism: Arctopsyche grandis; assembly: GCF_051622035.1. Taxonomy (NCBI): domain Eukaryota; kingdom Metazoa; phylum Arthropoda; class Insecta; order Trichoptera; family Hydropsychidae; genus Arctopsyche; species Arctopsyche grandis. Next base: position 33,757,507 of record NC_135360.1, read on the forward strand.
AAAAAAATAGTAATAATAATTTGAATAAATTTTAACACACGCTCACTTCAATATACTTTTCAAATACATTTACCAAACATATAAAGATTAATCTTTGTATGTCGTATAACTTATATGCAAATCTACAGTTTTAAATTAAGAACTACAAAACTAGTCGTACAATTCCTTGGTAATCTAATTAAAACCGTGGACCCACAATTCGAACAATTTTTATTCATTTTTGACAACCTTCAATCCCCCGAGCAATGCCAGGCAATTTATTTTATGTGCAAAATTTAATTTACGTTTATATAAAATAGAAAATGAAACGAATGATAATTTTTTGAATATTATATACATATTTTTATATAATATCAAAGAAAAACTTTTGAATTTGACATCAAAAAGAGTGCTAAAAAAAATCAGGCTTACAATGATTTTGTTATAATTTTAATAAAAAAATGTAATTTAATCTGTCATTTTTAACATTTGAAACGTCAATTAATTAATTTAATCATCGAGTTAGTTATTTTTTTAAATAATATTTGAGTAGGTACTAGAGAGAAAATTTTAAATTATAAACCAAATGTTTCAGTTGAAAATAAAAATTCGGAATCAATTGTACATTATCTTTATATAGTAAAAACACATAACTTAAGGCTCTAAATTATATATAAAAAATATTTTGCTTCTAAATTAAATGATTTCAGGAAATAATACCGATATTACATAATATTATACATAAGAATTCAAATAAATCAACATTTTTTTTTTCAAAAATCAATTTTTAATTAAGGAAAAGGTTAAATATTGACTTTTATCAATTAAAAATTACTTTCGGTATCATAGACGATCATTATTTATTTTAAAATGATCGTATTGATGGTTCAATCAGCGCTAAAGCTTTAAAGAAAAGTCGGAAAAGTTAGGGACGAATCACGTCGATGCGTTCGGAATTGTAGTGAAATTTTGATTTTTTCATTTAGGTAAGTATGTTAAGAAGCACCATGAGTCTATGGTATTGTCTTATGGCATACAGCGATGTCTGTCAAGGGCGTGGGATTGGTTCGCACCATTCAACGACCAGTCGAAGAGCCGAAAGAAACACGTCATACAACAGCGGCGTACGTATAACAACATTTTTTCCTCACTCAAATAATAATAATACACATATTAGCGATTACCTTACATTGGCCAACTTGCTGTAAACAATCGCCATTAGAGTCACATTTAGCGAAATATAATAATAACGAAAAAAATACATATATTTCAGAATTGAATCCGTCAACGCGACCTCAACTGTTATAGTACATATTATATTATATGTATTTCGTTGCGTAGAAATCGCTGTTGTTTAAAAACCTTGAATTCTCTATCTACATTACACTATAATGAATTAAAGTACGATTTTGTGCGACTTGTCATTCAATCTCACCTCTGTTTTTTTTTTACAGTCGCATAGATTAAGTTTAATTAATGGTAAACGACTTCCGTACAATGTTTAAGTCTAGATAGCGAATACCTAATGAAGTCTGAACGTCATTCTTTAAAATGGCTTTAAAAATACACGCGATTCATAAATATTGTTCCATTTTAAAGTCATATCCATTTTCAGAGAATCTTTATTTAATTTTAAAAATACATTCAATATATTAATGATATATCCAAGTATATAATTTGATTATATACATATATATATTATAAACACATACATATTGAGCTTAAATGGAACTCATTTTAGAATCAATGACATTTTTTAATAAAATAATATATTTCAATTAGATTTAATGAAAATAAATTAAATCAGCTGATAACTAAAAATAATTGTATGTGATGTATGTATGTAAGCTTATTGTAAAAAACTAAATGTATGTAAGCTTATTGTAAATCATATTAACAATTAGATACAACATAACTTCTTATTGAATACTTATCTCGCAGATAAAACCGACTGAGGAGATATACAGTGAAATGTCAGATTTGACATATTTGGCCAAAAATCAATATATGTATGTATATCGTGTATTACATTACATGAAGCTAGACGCCAAATTTGAAATTTATATATATACATATGAGAGTTAAAACTATAAATATTTAAATATTAGAGATAACGAAAACCTATAGAGCAAATTTTATAAAATATAGAGTGAATTATAGGCGTTTAAACAATTAAAATCTGAAATAGCATATCAAGGCGAAAAGGTTGAATATAGATTATGGTAGCCTTACGTACCGTCATAAACGTCACCGTATCTGAGATTCTGGATATTTGTTTCGCATTATATACGATATTTTATCTCCAACGTAATGGCAGACGATACATTTACGTATATTGATGACCAAAATGAGCAATATGGCAAAGTATGAAAACGATCGGATAAGAGATAAAATGACCACTGACACGAAAGCCATGTGAAACGTAAAGGAGGTATGTAAAAATTGCATCGATTCATTTTGAAACAAATTCAAATGATATTCAAAAATACCTAAACAAATCCAAAATCAATGTCAATAAAAATTGATCAATATTCCAAGACAACTACTAGCGTTTAGAATTTCATATACTATTATGCAAAAAATAAACGATTTTTTCAAGCAGAAAAATTATTGCACATAAAAAATTGTTGATAACGTAAACATATAAATAAACCAACCATTAGAACCAAAACATAACCACGATAGCGTGAAAATCATCATAATCAATTACGGAACCCAAATCACATCACAAAAACGTCAACACGCCGTATAATAATAACCCAGCACCAAATCACACGTATCTTTGGAGACTTTTTTGTATACATATAATACATATTCTGGGTAGTGGTATAATTTAAAACCTCGAAACACCCAAGTTAATTCTTGTACCATCGCGTTTAATTTAAGCGTGTGAAGTCGTCGAGACCGCGAACTAGCTCTGATTGTTTCAAAATACTTTTTTTTATTTTATTTTTTATTCCCCCAGTATCAAACTGGTTATCCGAAAAAACTCATTGTCCTTCCACGGTACGGAAAACCAGTGGTGTATTTAGGGTACACACCACTCAACGACGACAGCAAATTTACTTACCACTGTAATTACGTCGAAAGATGTTGTTTCTCACGCACCGTTTTAACCCTTTCAATTCAGATTCGATATTCCTCGAGGAATACTAAACCCTGAGAAATTGACATTTTGAGGTTTTACTGAGAAAACTCACAACTACTACTATGTATGTACTTAAAGTATCCCATTTATGAGTAGTTTTTATTTAACTTTCTATTTACATAAGAATATATTATATCTACATATAGTCATTCGTCAAGCTTTAATATTTATTCTTACTATTTATGTATATATTTAGATTTAGGGGTTTGTGTGACTCCAAATCGATCGTTTCTTATCAGAGTTTGCCAATTTATCTGATCATTGTTGAAACGGTTCCTCAAAATTGGCAAAAAATCATCTTTCCTGGTGTCACAAATCTTCTGTATTTATTGTGTGTATAATTTGTAAAAATTATGTACAAAAATCTAAATCCATGGATGTCTCAATGGATTAATTCTGCAATTAATTAATTAATTAATTGTAATTTCGTGTTCTTCAGCTTCTGGAAATACAGTGATTTATGTAATAATAAAATGCTGCATTATTTCTGATTAATTGTCCAGGAAGGCGCATTGTGGTCTTCCTTGTATATATCTATGTAAAATAACCAGCAGCATAGATAAGTGGTTAGCGTGTAATGGTTTCAACTTAGTAGTCACAAGTTCAATCCCCGGCTGTGGTTCAATTCAATGCTGTTGGCCAGATCTTAGATATGTGACTCTAGGTCGATCTTTTACTATCAGATTTTGCCGATTTATCTGATTTCATTAAAACGGTTCCAACCTTGCTTGTTCTACCTTGTTCTCTTTCTTTCAAAATTTGAGTTTTCAGCATCTCGAAATTGCCGATTCATAAAATGCTACAAAAATTCAAAAAGGTTTGTCAAATTTATTCATATATGTCTCGATTCTGTAAAATTGCTCCGTCTTTCCTACGCAATAGATTTAATGTTTTGACATTAAAAGTTTTAAAAGAATGCTAATTTTAGGCGTTCATTAACATTCTGCTATAATCATTGCCAGCGAATGGCGTGCGCTATACTCCGATTCGCAATAATTACATCCGTCAATGAATCACGTTTGATTTACCTTTTATTTTTAATCGTGTGTAAGTCAATCCGACAGTTGTGTGTCGTCCCCGAAAAATTTGACTATCATTCAGATTGGACTAATTGCTTGTCGACCTTGAGAAATGGCGCAATATCAAGATGGCCGCCAATAATGGAGTTTTTGACAGTGGAAATGAATCGACATCTATACTGCTATTTGCTTGTATGATATTTATGACTTTAGATTATTTTATTAGGGTACTGTTCGAATTGGATATAGGTAGGTTATTGAATCAGAAATTTAAATATTATACATACTAATATACTATTCAAAATAATGACAGTCGTTAAAGAAGCCAGTAAATAAATTGAGACCACTGTGAAAATTCACCTTAGTTCACTTTTGAATGTGAATTCTTCATATAAATACAATTTTAGTTGATATGTATTTATTTTAAGATCAAAATTCGAAATGATGATTATTCAGTAAAACCATTAACGATTTGCACTCGTATGCCCACATTATATCGACATGTAAGATCCTGCTGTATGAATAAATTTACATATATAAACTTAATTTGGGAAAATTGTTTCAAAATATGAGTGGTTTGAATATTTTAATGAAACGGAGGTCCAATTTTCAGTCCTAAAAATACTATTTCTGTTAATTCACAAATTGTTATGACTTATTTTAAATACGATGTGTCCAGAATCTTGGAGAAGCAGAATAAACGTAGAAAACGTACAAAACATTATATTTGATGTTTTATGAGATATTTCTCGATATGAAGAAAAGTGGACTTATGCCACTTTCAATTATAGCAGCTTATATGTTTTATTTTAAAAAGAAGCTCAGGACTTAAATAAAAATACGAATTCAAAAGGTTAAGAGTAAATGAATGTATCTAAACCTTTTTTGAAACATTTTAAGTTTAAATCGTTTTTTTCATTTAATTGAAACATGTTCAGTAATTCTATTTAAAATCATAAAAAAATATTCTTGATATAGGATTTAATTTGCTTTAATTGTGACACATCAAAAACAGTACAAGACACATTCACAACAGTGTTAACTCCAAAATTTGTCGCAATCAAGCAATCTTCATAAGCGAAAGAGCGATTGTTACAACGAACAATGTGTGTTAAAACAAAAAGAAAACGTCTATTAAATTTTCGCGTTAGATAGAGAGATATAGACAGCGTAAAATAAAAAAAATGGTAAAGATTAAAAATCGCATTGTTCAGAAGCCACCACGTACATAAATACAAAGTCTATCGGCGTAATCAGTATTTGGAATAGCCTTCGAACGTTTTTCTTTTACGTCTCAAACTTCCATAACAGTTGAAAGAGAATATCATCTTCACAATATCAAGAGCACACCTTCCGGTATTGCACACGCGCTAATAAAATGGCAATTTTCTAAGAATTTATACAGAAACGTACAATTGAAAGAAACGAGCGCATTCCAATCGCGCTGTGCGTACCAAATATGCACCGAGAGCGCGATGCGAATGTGAAGATTTTTAACCTTTAGGGGACCTCGACGCTTAAACGCTGCATTGTTGTCCGAGTCTCATTTTCATTTATTTTCCCACATTATAAAACGCGTTTCGTTTCATTTATTGTTCCCTTTTTCACTCTCGGTCGATGTTTCCGATTACCTGAGTGATCTTTATCATTTTTTTATTAACATTTTTCATCGGGGTAATTATGTATATCTGAAGTAGGCAAGTACAAGTATGCGCTCAAAGTTATTGTGCATATTTTCGAACAAAAACACAACACAACCAATTCAATATGTAATTGATAAACACTGTCACCTATGATTATCTAAATAAATTGAAAATAAAAAATTGTGTTGAATACAATTCAATTAGCCAAGTCTTTTATCCCTTGCCGAAACTATTTTGGACCGTTTTTGACAGATGGTTCAATATATTTGAATAATTTTAATTAAAAGCAAAATATATTGTACAATTTCATGTGTGAAAAAACTTTTGTAAAAATGGAATGATTTTTATATTTTTTATGCTCTTAAATTATTTTCTGTTTATATTCTGTTTATATATCCACTAATCAATATTCATAAGCAACATGTCAATTAAAAATTATAATTATTATCTTTGAGCATTAGAATATTTTCCTTGATATTTTATTTTACTTATATAATATAATATTATATTTTCCTTAAGAATACAATGTATATGACCGCTAAAATTAATATGCATTCGTATATTAATTCATAGACTTTACCTACAATATGTTAAGACAAGGATACTATTAATAAAAATAATTAACAATTAGTCGCCCTACGTTTGCATTGTATTATACAATTATCGTTGTTCCGAACTTTTCAATACAAGTTTATTCAACACTTTCAACATAAATTATAATATTAAAATCAAGTTTATTGAACCGATGATTACCATAATTGAATAAAAAAAATGCATAGAGATATAATTTTTTTATGTTCACGTTCATACATACATACTTACATTATACAAATTTTATTTGAATAATCTGAATCAATATTTTAATAATTTAAACACAAACAAATAACTACAAGCCCCAACATGATTCCAGCGTGGAAAACTTTATTGAAACGTATAGTTCAATTAATTAAATTTAACATTTTCCTTGTCCACATGTAGGTACTTGAGGCAACAATGCTATGCGTGGCGTTATTTTCTCATGGCTATCTGTCTCAGTATAACAAACGAAACTCTCGTTTTTTTTTTCTCTCTTCATTTTATTCCCATTGGCTTGCTCTCGTTATTATGGCCGTTGAAGAGGAGTCATCCTTCCCACGGCCACTGTGCCACCACGTAATAACAACATTGTCCCACGGAGTAATGTCTAGGTCACTATACATCTGTGTTACCATTATGCGATAATATTACCCTGTCTTTGTGTTTTGGGTAATGCCCATAATGCTTCTTATCAATACTAGTGTTTCAAGTGTAAAAATACTACTAGACGTAACCTACATACATACATATCATACATTTGAATATTGAATAATGTGGATTGGGCACGATAATGATTTGCTATAATGGATGATGAGCTAATATTATCATATTGTATTGTGTAGTATTGTATTGAATTCATTGATGATTATGAAATTGGGCGCACACGTCATTGGTTATTTATATGGAAAAAAATAAGACTACAATTCATTCCATATGGCTAAGTAGGTAGTAGGCAAGAAAACATAATCCCTGTCAATTAACTTAGATGTTCTGACCAAAAAAAGAGTTTGAATACAAGCATAGAGAAGGCTATGGATATATGTATGTATGTGCATGGTACAAGTCGAATCCGGACTTTAGACCCATATCTGAGACACTGGGAGAGATTGATCCAGTTTGATTTGGCGATGATGAGTTGCAGTAGTGTTTTGGTCTACCGCTAGAGGCGCCCTCGTCCGGTTGTGGCGCGGCCGTCGCACCGGAAGTGGATGCGGTTGGCTGAGCTCGCCAAGCCGTGGGAACACTCCTGCGAGACCCCAGGACCACCGAGCCTTCGCACATATCCATACCAAATTGTGTATATGTGTACATGTGCATACGTAGGCAATCCTGAGACAATTATAATAAGCAGGACGAGCCGAAGAAAGACAAAATGGCCGACAGCACAATGCAAATTCCGCAAGGACGCTCGCTGGCGTCGACGTTCCTTTCTATTGTGTGTATGTGTGTGTGTATAAAGGAAACAAAGTCGTATATTTTAAACTTTATGAACCTACGTATGAACGTATGTATGTAGGGTTTAAGCATTCGATGTACAATAATTAACAACGGATATTCAAACAAAATGTCGTCCAAAATGTTTATTTTCAAATACAAATGCATCGATAGCATATATGGAAGCTCAAACATTGTCTATCAAATACTGAAGCGTTTATCATTATTATCAGTGGTGTCACCCCAATTTCGGAACAACGGGTTTACAATTTTTTTTCAATTTATATTGTATGTACATATTTCGAAAAAATCTGTATCTGCTATGTAATCGACTGCGACTACTTCGAAGTTGTAACAATCGAAAACAATTTACAAGATTTGTATAATCTTTGACAAAAATTATATCAATTTTTTTTAGATTTCTAACGGGTTTTCGGAAACCCATGGAAACCATTCGGCTTTTTAAACAACCCCTAAGAAAGTAATTCAAAAAGGTCCATTGACATTCGAAAGCAGTAACACGATTGTTTGAGATGTAGAAGCGTCTTGTTTGAGTCAGAACTGATTAACGTCCGTTTCATTCAATGTAGGACATTAAAATTATCATTTAATTTCAATGAACCCATTGAAGGTGATTGATTGATGTGATATTACATTATACATGTGTTGTGACAAATCAAACTTTCAGTTGCAAAAAAAAATCTTATGATGTTTGATTTAAAAAAAAACCTACATATCTGTTAGATTTTGAGTTCAATCGAATGATATTTGAAGTAAATCAATCTCAGAAATGGATACGATCGTTGAACTTCCCAAACAATTCATCGAATGATTGTATGAAATGTAGCGGCCTCTTGTTAAAATCAGAGCTAATTTAGGATATAAAAACCCGCCAATTGTATCAAAATTGACTCCGAAGTCATTTATAAGAAAATACAGTCTAATGATTCAATAGTCATCAATCCAATTTTTTCAAATCTCATTCCATGGATTTCCATCTTACTAGAGCGACTATCTTGTTCAAAATATGGTTTTTACAGAATGTTTTTGACATAGATATTTTACGTATTAATCGATTATTAATGACTCCATATTTCCATAGATCATACTAAAGATCTGTCAAAAAATATATTCATTACGTATGCTTTATATGTCATATGATGACAATCAACATCCACGTGATGTATTAGATCACAAATACACGCACAAAAATACATATACGTGTGGAGCGATCTTATTTAATGTGATATTTTTGCATTGGGTCCGAACGCAATTGTCTCTGTCGATGTTTGCGTATGTTTATTTCTACGTTCACCGGTGTAAACGTCGCATTATATCGGTAGTCGACGAGTCATCGTAACGAAATGACTAATTCGAAAACGGAAGCAGATCGGACGCGAAACAACAGACTCTCGCGTCTGACACATCGAATAAATTACAGTCGTTATTGTTCAGAAATACCCCGAAAAAAATACGACCGGCACTCCTCAAACGTTTGTCGACATTATTGAAAATGAATATGGACGATATGTGTTGTTGGTACAGCGTCTTATTACGTGTGATGATCTGTGCATTTTGTACGTATTATGGCACGCGATCTGATGCACCTGTCAAACCAGGTGTTCTAGAGGCGCGTGTCGCTCGGATGGATAGTTTATAACAGGTAGTTGGAACTCGACTATAAATATATAATATAGACGGGTATTGATTTGATTAGATAGCTCTAATTGTTATAATAAATAAAATAAAATAAATGCATATTGATTTGTATCTATAATATAGGGGAAACACTTTAGTCGTTAGCCATGCAAAGGTCGTTGGCCACTTGAATGTTGAAGTTGAAATAAAAATCTGTGACAATAACGAGTATATTTTGTTCCTAAGATAGTACTCCTGTTCACTACTAACTGATAGCGATGTATGAAATGACCGGGTGAATTTTGAAAAAAAAAACTAGAAGAAGTTAATAAATTTTGTAGTCTACGGTCTAATTTCAATAAATTTTATAGTCTACGATCTAATTTTTTTTTAAATAATTTTACTGTAAATAAAATGTCTATACAATAACAATTATTGTAGAGAGTTTAATACATTACTATTTTTCGAAAATTTATACATTCGATAAAATTTTTCATACAAATCATTTTTATTTCAGTGCATTAAATTTTGAGTTAATTACAGGCAAGTATAAAAGCCGTCAAATTTCAAGGCTGAATGCAAAAAAAATAGATATAAATAGTCGAAATATTGTAGTAAATTTCGTAAACAATTACACGATCTGAAAACCCAATCAATGGTATGTAAATTTTTGTGATAAAAAGTTTTCTGTCGCTTTTTTAATTTCAATACACGAAATTGAATATACATAATACATTATAATAATGCAAAATTAAGTATTTCCTTGAAAATCTAATTATCTTTGTAAAAAAACATCATATTATTATTATTGAGATTGAAATGTTACATCTCATATTATTGACCATTTGCTTTTGAAATCAATAATACTTTCATACCCCACTATAGGACTTTATATGAAAATTTCAAAAATTTTACAATACTACAGACTGACTTTCAATCACCAGATCAACTAATTATTGTTCGAAAAACATCAATCTCACTCCATCAAATGGTTTAAATATTATTGGTGCGATGTGAGAGATTTGTAGCGGTTTCAAAATTAACAAATTTTCATGTCGCAGAAATATTATTAGTAAATTATCCATTACACAATCAATATGAAGACTTTCATAGAAAATGCTCTTAATATATTATTTCATACGCTGTATAATGTACATATGTAGATATATATAGGTAAATGGACCATTCTACATATGTACGTCAAATCTGAACGTTTCTGACGATAGTAACGGAAGTCGACACTAGTGCGAATAACCCTATCAAATACGCTTGGGGTTTCCGCTACCTGTTTGACGAATTAATATAAATAAATAAACACGGCACATGCTAAGAGGGGTGAGGATTGCCCGCAGGTGCCTCAACAGGTGAGAGATCACCTCGCATATAAAACAATACGAAACGGGTCATGCGTGTTTTTTTTTTCACGTACGTAGACCCTATACACATTACACCTACACAGGTATAGTTTTAATAACCATTTCAGGGGTGAATAACTCTTGCAATTATTGCACCCTCCTACGACCCCGAATTATATCACCCTCAGGTAGTCGTACAGGCCAACCGTCGTTCAGCTGTTACAACCATCCATCTCCAGACACATGTCCTTTCGCCGAGAAAGAATTAGAATAATTAATTCAAATAGATCGAGCTCGATTGTGGAAGTTCAATTTATCACGTTTAAAAAATAGTCGAGTTCAATGTGCTAAGTTTTAGTAGTGAAAGACGTTGAGTATCGTTTAGTTACAGTTTAACTTTGAAAATGCAACGTAGATGGTAACCGATAGTGCATAATATAACAGCTGGTAGCCATTAGGGGCGATTGCCCTGTAAATTTAATATTTTGGGTGCAACAGGTGATTGCACCTTCACTTGACATACATATTGCATGTCTATGGGTGGTTATTGTCGTCTCTGCTTTTTCAGTTTAAAATGCAACCTTTGAATGTATGAATTTCGTGAGTTCTTTCATAGAATATGTCTCACTTGACATTGTAACATCTAATCAATGTGAGTGAAATTTGAATACAGTCGAATTTCACAGTGTTGCTCGAGAGAACTATCATGAGATAGTATATATGTACAAATATCAAATTTGATGATTGCAAATTGAAAACTGTTGAATTGCTCGGCGTTGCTAAGATTGATGATCAAAAACGGAAGTTTATGCAAAGAAAAAAATTTAGGGTGCAAAATTAAAAATTGATTGAAGCAACATTCATTTATATTTAAATAGTAGATGTTTATATAATTATGAAATTAAAAATTGATTGAAGCAAACAAACATTCATTTATATTTAAATAGTAGATGTTTATGTAATTATGACTTTAAAACATTAATGACACTTCAAATTATGGATGAAGAGGAAGAAACTACTAGCTCTTATTTAGAGTATTTTTCACTACTCAAAAAAGTGGCAAGTGTTCACATTTTTTCCTTTCGAGAAATAATTCTCAAAACATTAAAATAACGTTTAACAATATTTTATAAATACTGGTGGCCTATAATACGTTTATCCTGATTTTTCGAGATTCTGGACATATCGAATTGAAAGAAGCGATTACAATTTGTGAATTAAGTCAAAGAAATGAATATTTGGACTTCCTTAGGCTTTCAAATATAACGGATCTTAATCTCATGTAGTCACATTTAGGCTGTATTATGTTTGTCATTTTGAATGACATTAAGACGTATAAAAACAGTATTTTAACTGAAAACTTTACCATAAATTCGATCGAAATAATTCATAATTAACTGTACTTTATTTGTAAAAAGGCTTCGACCTTTATAGTTGACTTCCACTTTACTTTGACATTAAAATGTGACGCAATTGAAACTTTTAAATGTTGCTCACATCCCAAAGCATTACTTAGGTTAGTTCGATTTTATTTTCTTGCAGTAAATTATATAAAATAAACACACCGATAAGCTTTATCGTTTTTATTTAATTTATTTTCAAATAACTTAATTGAAAAATTTGGATATAAAAGTTGCATTGTACGTGATACTTGCAAGCAAACAATCTATTATATTTGTAATATGCATGTATATGTATATTTAAATAACACAATTTGATACAACGCTGTAATGTTCTCAAAACGCGATTTATTCGTGTGATTTCATTTTTTTCGATACTGTTAGAAATGCAACGAACGGCCGATCGGTGAAAGTGTTGTAATTCAGTAATGGCCCCCGTGTATTTAATTGTATTTTATTTATTTATGTACATGCTCGATATTGCTTACGCCACTTTCACTGCTTACTATGTATTTATACATTTAAATATAAACCGTACATATTTTATATAGGGTGCTTGTTAATTTTTTACTGCCTATATACGGTTAAGAAAGTTGATTCCTCAACTTGATCAAATGGGTTAGGTCAGGTTTAAATTTTGATGATAAAAAAATGGTATGATGTGTTCAAAGACTCCACTATGAGAATATGACCTGACTATCCCAATATGACTATTTAGTGACCTGTCGGACAAGCAGTTGGGCAATTTAACAAAACGTCTGATCACTAGTAGGTAAGATTTTAAAAATATTAAACCATTTACCAGAAACTTAAACTTCATTACAGTCAATTGTTTATATTTTGTTATATTTTTTATTGCATAAATCATATATGCCATGAAAAAGAATTGCCCCACGGTGACACATATGGTTAGATTACTTTTCTACGCAAGTACTAACAAATTTTCAAACGTAACAGGACATAGAATACATATTGAGACATCTATGGACAGTCAACATTTTTTTTGATACACAGGAAATTTGTGAGATGTACATTATGTAGGTAGCATTTAATAAGATTCAACAAATTATATATGCTAACAACTCGAATTTCCGATAAACTGAGGGAGAGAATACTGATTTGTTGGATCCATCACAACAATTAAGCTATACAAATCCAATAACCACCAGATCCAATAACCAATTAGATCTCACCAGCAACATATTTGACAGGGACTTGAACCCACGACCTCTCTACTGGTATGCAATAGCTCTACCAGTGCACCACGCTATGGCTATATATTTATTTATTTATTTATTTATTTTAAACAGACCATTGTGGCATAACAGGAATTCCTAAAGCGCCACAATGGTCAAAAAATATAACACAAAAAAGAAAAAAAACAAAATAACAATTAAACATAAACATAAATACATCCATACATACATAAAAAATAGCATTTAATAATAACAGATAAAGTAAAAATATCAAATAAAATATAGCATAAGGAATGCCTTGCACCTACAGCCAGTTTCAATAAATATGTAAGAAACAACTACAAATACAAAACATCCCTGTAAGGCCCAAATGGAAGAGAGTTAATCAAAATTTCACTCATAAATCACAATCAATCATGAAAACAATATATATATATATATATATATATATATATATATATATATATATATATATATATATATATATATATATATATATATATATATATATATATATATATATATATGTACATACATACATATATAATATACAAAGTTTTTCTTGAATTGATCTTAAAATTTGATTGAACGAACTATTTAGCTTAACTACGATACCAATCTCTACGACAAACAATTCGTTTCATATGTGTTTGTATTTAAGCATTTTAAATCCAGCTATTCCAATTATACAAACACTGCAGGTTTATTTCTAGATTGAAAATGACAAATAAGACTCAATTGATTACTTTATTGGTTCAATCGTTTCAGTATTAATAATATGCATAGTTTATAAAAATAAGTTAGGTTAAAAGGAATCAGCATTGCAGCTATTACAATGTAATTTCTGATAAAATTATTCCAAATAATTCCTTACCTTATTGTATAGTTTGAGTATATCAACTCAACTTAACCATTCATTTTAAAATAGATTCTTCAAAGTGGAACAAATAATAACAGACATAATTGAACAGAATTTAATTCTAAAGATTAAAATTGTATCACTCAAATCTTCAATATCGAAACCTTTAGATTGCATTAAACTTAGACTTTGTCCAAATCATCAAGAATGTCGTTACTAAATAAAATTTTTAAAGCTTGATAATGTCTTCAAATTATAATAAAAAAAAACTACAGACACCCTGTACGCTTACGTACACATTTTTTGTGTAGGAACGTGGCATCACTTGGAACACTTGTACCACCTGTTGTCTCCAACGGATCCTTTCTACCGTTAATTCCGACTTCCTCTTTCTACATAAACTACCTCGCAATTCGTCCTTGCCACCCCTTAGCCACGCATATAAATTCCTTCCCTTCCTCCGAAGTACACACACAAACATACAACTATAAACACGCCAATTATGCTAACACCCGACCTCTTATCTAACATCGAAAGAGGGGAACGACTTTGAGGAAAGTTCGTTAGCGATTATCGTCCGGTTATGTATGTATTAATATATTTAATTTCGTTCCGATAGTAGGATGCTGACCCAATGGCACATAAGTGGGCTTATCAACGCGTGACTATGCTCGCTGTATTATTCGCTCTGTGGCCAACAACAATGTTGTAAGTACGTGTGCGAACTCCGGGGTCACCGAGCCCGCAAGTTCACACGCCAACAACTGGGCTGAAACATCATCATAGTGGTCGCGTTCGCTTTCAGTACCCATTCACAAATGCCGGTGCAATCGTAGAAAGGTGAAAATGCACTTGCACTCTTCCGCATTCAAGGTCAGGCGTGTTTAAACACACTTGAATTTTCGCGCGGGAAAATATTCTTCGTATGGAATTGTATGCGAGTGCTCACACATGCTAGGTTAGATTATATTGAGTCAAAAATGATATGGCGAACGATCTGCAAAGAGTATCACAGGCATATTGGTACAGTAATCAGATCATTGCCAACCATACATATAAATAGTTGTATTGTATTCATTTAGGGTACCATTTTTCGGCCCAGTAAAAAGAGGGCCTTTCTCTAAAATAGCTCGCACGACAAGATTCGGTTTTCGCCCGGCAAATCAAACGTCAAATGGGTATAAAAATAAATACCAACCCTTACAACCTAATCTTAAATGCATAGGGCCAACCCTAACTTAACCTAACCAAACCTATCCCTTAAATATATATTATAGATATTACGATTACCAGTGAAAATGTAACTGGTGATTTCACTGAAACGTCAAATTTCATTTTTGTTACTGGCACCCCGTTTGACGTTTGATTTGCCGAGCGAACGTTGTCATGCGAGCTATTTTAGAGATGTTAGTTTGACATTAAATGTCATTTTGACACTTGTCGTGTAATTTATTTTACAACCGTACCACAAATATTATATGTGAAACATTTGAAGCCGCTGCATTTACTTATAGTAAGTAAGTTTAAAACCGAACAGGTTTCAACGACTTCAATTGGGGTCGATTGTGTGGGTAATTATGTAGATTATTACTCACATTGCGATCACCCAAAAGACGATTTATGCCATGAAAATCGCGAATACGGAATATTTGGCAATATAGCTCTCGTTAGTATGATGGACTTTTCATCTACCAGATGTTCCGTTATAGAGATTTTAGTGACTTTTGAGCGAGCGCTTTGTGAGCAATAATCACTGAACCGATTGTTTGAATGTCAAATTTTTGTAATTCAAAAATTTGATAGTCAAGATGTTAGGTTATGTTAGAATTGTACAATCTTACCAAGTTTGAATGAATTAAAATTTTAGCTTGGAAGTATTATGTTAACCTCAATTTGGTTTTGAGTGACCAAAGTTAACCTAACCTAACCCGACCTTGGCCCAATTCACACAACACGATCAGTGAGCCATCCCTCATCCACAACCGAAACCGAACCCGAAACGACATCCATCTTAGTCTCGCTTGGCCACCCTCACGTGAGATGACGCCACGACCTTGGGGAGATAGCATTCGGCGTTCGGTCTCGGTGGATGCAGCGCGCCCTCATCCATAAAGCTGGGATGGTCGATGTGTACAATATACCTAAACGGGTACCGCAAGTGCATGGCTGTTTCGGCGTGGCGTTGCGGCCAACGTTCCGTGACCTGGCCAGTGGCAAGAGTGGCAAGGTCGCCATCACCACACCATATCACCACGGACTGCTGCCGTCGAAAGCAAACAAACAGACAGACGAAACGCACTCCTGAGGGCGACCACCCCATGGTCGGTCGTCCGCTCCGATGCAGACCACCAACTCGAACGCGTGACGTCGAAAACGAAACGAAGACGCGTCAATCGTAAAGCCGTAACGGACGTGTATTATCTCATCGGCAGCCTCTCGTCAATGGATGGATCAATGGATGAATGGATGAAACTTTTCCGTTCGAATCCTCCACCATTCTAGTATGACTTGCGCAACTTTCATCCAACCTACATTCAATTGGGGGACCGTTCTATCTAAATATACGTATGCACATACATATATGCATATGCCATTCTTGTTAAGTTAAGATTCTGCGTAACACCGAGAGGCATAAGATTCTGCGTAACATGAGTTGACCTCGATTGAAAAAATAAATTCTGAATATATCTTTAGTGCTGCTGGTCAGACCTGGATATGTGTGACTCCAGGTCGATCGTTTCCTATCAGAGTTTGCCAATTTTCTCTGATTTCATTGTTGAAACGGTTCCCGATTAAATATTGGCTAAAAACCTTCCTACCTACTATGTCACCACTATTTGAGTATGATTAATGAACAATTCATGGATGTCTCGTTAATTTGCGAGTTTTCAGTGTCTCGTAATTCAGCGGCTTGTATAATAAAAATAAAAATGCTGTATTGTTTGTAATTGGCCAGGCCTTCCTGGCCAATTACATTGCATTGGGGTTTACCTGTAAGGCCTTCCTGGTATAAAAATGTAATAAAATAAAAATTAATATTAGAACAGTGATGTGCGGTTGCTCTAGTGCTATTGCCGGACAACAGTCTCGTTCTCTGACAAAAGGGTCTCTCAGACTGTATTAGTTGGGGGTTGGTTTGCGTCATGTAGAGGGCTTTATTGGTTGACTTCTTTGATTTCTAAGGTGGGTTTATATTAATAAAAATTGTTCCATATAAAATTTTCGCTACATTTTCATCAGATCGCTAATTTTACTGCTCGTCTACTAACATTCAACTGATTTCAGAAAATGTTATCCTCTTCCTGTTTTCAAATCAACAGCTATTATTTTAAATCCAAACCAAATTGATATAGGTACTATCTTATGGTGCTTGTGTATGTACATACATATAATATATACCTACATATCATGACCGGTACGAGGGTGAGGCTAGCGAGGCACTTGCTTCAAATGAACTATGGAAAGGGTGTCGAATTGGTATGACTTCATCAATGACTTTTTAAATTTGTAAGTGTGCCAATTTCATTTTGATAACAAAAATTATATTAAATTAAAAACATTCTGGCCCAAATCATTTGTATTTCTTGTGAGTGCGTTTAGCGGTACGTTTGAGTAGCAGATGATCAAATTGGATGATCGATTTCAACAATCTATTCCATATGATGATATTTTTTTATTTTATTTATAGTAGAAATGAAAGGATTTATAGATATTCCAAAAGCGCAAATTAGATAAAGACATGAAAAATTGTAAGACTTTTCTTCGAACAATGACCCATTGAGCTTTCTCAAACAACTGAATTGTTTTTAATGAGCATATTGAATAAGCATAATATTTCATTCCTGATATGGTAATTTTAAAAATATGTTTACTGATATTTTACATAAATACATAAATAGATATATAA
Organism: Arctopsyche grandis; assembly: GCF_051622035.1. Lineage (NCBI taxonomy): Eukaryota > Metazoa > Arthropoda > Insecta > Trichoptera > Hydropsychidae > Arctopsyche > Arctopsyche grandis. Next base: position 33,775,661 of record NC_135360.1, read on the forward strand.
TTATCATCCCCCCCCCATTAAATTAATATTAGACCCTCCTTTAAATATTGTATATTTAATATCTTACATATTTTCGCTTAATATTATACTTATTGAAAACAAAATACATAGGGGTGCAAGTTATTCCTTTTGCATTAGGTGATGAAATGTCTAGTCCAGGCCAAGCTAAATAGCATCAAAGTAGTACCTATGTATCGTTAACTTTTCAAAGTCATCAGTTTTCCAAAAGAGAATCAATGGAAATTATACAAAACTATCATTTTTATAAAGATGATCCTTTGTTTGTTTCTTGTACACAAAGAAAATCCACAGTTTTCGATTAAAATCCACCAAATTTTGTATATATCTCGGCTTAAACCATAGACTACGAAATTTTCGTACAAAATCGATTGCAATAAAACCGCGAACTGCTATACATATCTACAAGTAAGTATAGGTGGGTATAAACATCGTGGCCTCGAGCGAGCAAACATCGTCCGACGATAAATAAATCCCTCCATCCATTATTGTCTCGATTTCGAACGGTCAGAGGATGATTATTGTATTTTGCATCGACTTCTCTTTATACATACATACATATGTATATATATATATGTGTGCAATACATTCAAAATGCATACAACCTTTGGAAACCTTCGAGCTAAAAACGATTGATCCAGATCACGAGTAACGTTACACTATATTATATTATCACTCCATTGTTATCATCTATTGCATGCTCACAGTAAGTTTGATAAAATGAATAAATTTACTCTAATGCTACACAGGCGTATGTCCACTTGGATTATATACAATCCCTATTTATATTATACTATGAATTTTTCTAATAAAAAAACACACCCAATGTAAAAATATGGCCATAACTATTAAAACACAAATATTTGAATAGAGTCGAGTGTGTCGATGGCATGGTCATAAGGAGCCGACCCGGAAGAGTCAGTCAGAATGCACTTGTTAATATGGGAATAATCTTTCACTACCATCATTATATAAAGAGAAATGCGTCAGGAAACCATCGACGTATTTGATTGGCGTCATTTTATTTTTACATTCGCAAAACTTAAAAAAAGCTATGCAAAAACGCTTACAACTATGTACTTGTTTGTGCCCATACTTTCGATTCAGGTTAAGTTTTCATCAAATATTTTAATCTTTTCGAGGCTTCCTTGTCATCATTATTTAAAACAATTTCCCGAAACTTCTATTAGTTTCAATTCATCTTAAGTTTGCCTCTAAAATTTAAGTCCTTTCAAACTGTTTCCGGTCTGTTATAATTTGTCGGTGATTATTTTGTGTCTCATTAATTTGAGTGGGAACTATCACCCTATTTATGTACAATTATATGAATACTATCTATAATATACACATACATATGTGTTAATTTTGATAAATGAATTCTGTTTGGAAAGCAATTGTTCACTTTTACCATTTGCCCAACGAACCCGCAAGAAACAAATCACCGTAAGCTGTGGTCACCGTGATGAGTTTAGCACAGTTCTTCACAATACAAAACCCAACAACGATCCTCAAAGTGTGCTCCAAAACTAAATTAAATTTTAATAGACTTTCACCTATATGACGTTTCTGTAGGGCAACAACTTTACATATATGAGTATATGTATATATTTTTTTAATATTTATTTATTAAGGATATATTGATGACTTTCGTTAATATATAAATGACTATTGCAATCCAATTTGAATATGAAAATCCGGTTTTCAAATTTGGTATACTATTTCATAGTAACCTGACAGACCGTAGAGTCTACGGTGTAGATGGTTATTAAAAGCCATTTGACGACGTTTTTTTCCAACTTTCATCTTCTATAGAAAAGTCAGCTAGAAGTATATACATACATATACATACATATATAGGTATTCAGGCCAAGAAAATGAAGAAGAAAATAGTAATGCAAATAATGTCGAATTGGTGTACAACTTGAAAAGTGCGATTCAAATCACATGAATGTAATGTATATAGTAGAAAAGTTATATTCTCGGTAAATATATATAATATATGTGCAAGGGAAAAATAAAGAGCAACACGTGGGTGAAAAGTGTGTCTAAGATAGCTATTTTAGTGGATCGAGTGAAGGGATTAAATTTGCTAGAAGCAGTGCTCGAATGGTACCCAAGAAAGCAAGTGAGGTACATAGGTGGAAGAAGTAAGAAAATCACTTGGAATTTGATGGATTGATGTTGCTCAGAGTGTTGAGACGAATAGAAGCGTATTGGAGATACCTTCGACATGATGATAATGGTATCGATGATTCTTAAAAGCGGTCCTCATTTTGAGAAGCGTTTGTTACCGTTCGGATCACGTAAACTTCCGAGACTTCGATGATGACCATACTTTAACGTTGCAACTACTATCTACGTACAGTGCAAATTTGCATTCAAAAAGTAGAACACGTTCAACTATTTTCATGTAAATATATATTTTTAGAAAGTATTTCAAATGTATTTAAATATAGAATATTCAATTTTTTTTTGTAAAATTCATAAATTGATTTCACTTTGTATTTATTTCACCTTTGTGCTTTTATCAGTATTTATTTCAGTTTGATATATTTATTTTACTTGGATTTCGTATTAATTTTGAAGTATTTGTGAATGTCTCTGGTCCCCTAGTTCACAGGTAGATACATAGTAATTCCATTGAGAGTATTCAGAATAGATTTATTAGATTCATTGATTATAATTTTTTTACAAAATATGACCCTGTCACCAACAAGTATATTAAATTGAATATGATCAAACTTTGTGACAGGAGAATAATCAATGATTTTTTTTTTTTTTGTACTCAGCGGAGTTATGGACTGAAGTGAATTAGTGGACCTCATAAATTTTCATACACCGGGGAGATTTACCAGATGCAACTCTTTATTCCACATCAAAAATTATGCCACTAGTTATAACAAAAATTCAACATTACCCAGACTTCATAAACTGGGAAACGAATTTAGCCAATTTGATTTTTTTAATATTTGTAAACATAGTTTAAAAAAATTGTCATAATTTTTCTGATTTATACAAATTATAAATGCATTTTATTTTATTGTTTTAATTAATTCATTTATTTATTCACTTAGTTTTAAAACTCCTATATTTTTTTTTTTTTTCTTATATTGTGTTTTTTTTTTTTTTTTATTGTTCTATTTATAATATTATTGTTCAATGGTCCTTGCGGCCGTATATGTAAAGTAAGTAAATGTTTGTCTGATCATAGTGGCGTATTGGGGTAGCCTGTTAAGCCACTGAATCATAATATGAAAAATAAAATATAATTACTTTGCTTATCAGTATTGATGATTGCACAATAAAATATAATATAATTGCGGTATTATACTTAACGACCGTTTACTACGGGATATGTGCCTTTTATTATGGGCTTAATATTTTTAACATTTTATTATTAAAATTAAATTTCTATATGTAAGTGTACTTGTATGGGTTTGTCTCTTTCTCGCTCGTCGTTTGGTATACGCGTGTCTTTCTCGCACGCACAGATGTGATGGTCGATACACCTGTTGGTTCGGTTTATTGAACTTGAGATTAACGGTCTTTCATGAATGAAACTATTGTCTTTTTAACATTTTAACCGATAAAGTCGGCCATCGATAGCCCGAGCGGACGTTCCCTTTTTGTTTTACGATAGTGTTGAGAATCGTGTTAAATTAACACCCTGCAAACGTCGATTTTTCGCTGTCAAAATATAGTTTCAACAGTTGTTTAAGGTGTTGGTGTGTCTTTGATAGATAAAAAATAATAATTGGATCATTAATTCAAATTAATTTCAGTAAAATTGTTGAATTTAAACTAAATGAATTTACAAGTATGTAGTATAACAATTAATAATACGATTCCAATATACTTTTCTTTTTATTAAAATAATTTTGGTATTTAATTTTATTATTACCAGACAATTAAACACACGACTATTAAAGTCACGCCTACTGAACACTCGACTATTGAACACAGCTACAATTGTTTTGCATTTGAGAACAATTGTAGTACAATATTAGCATATCTTAAAATGTATACGGAAAGTGTATTGAAATATTTAATCATTTGATTCAAAATAAAATTAGATAAAATCTAAATCAAACGGTTTCCTTTAAATTGACTTAAGCTTTCGCGTATTTAAATGCTTGTGCAACGTTATTTTAACCATTACAAAAGTTAAGTAGAGTTTTATCTATTTATTATGAAACCGGTCAATTAAGTTGTTATAAATTTAATCAATAATAAATTAATTTGTTGATATCTGAAGGTTTTTTTTAATATTGATTATTTTCGAGCTAAGAATTGGATATTATTAATAAAATATTATACCGATCAAATTTAATGTTGATGTAAAAATAAGTAAGTTTTATTTCGCCTAGTAATGATCTATTGTCGAGTTCGACGAGGTGCTTTTCGACCGTTACAATTATCAACGGTTCTCCGACATGTCTTCTTCCCCTTTTGTTGTACAAAATTTCAAATTTAATGTTGAAAAAGTGTGTTTCCTTCCGGTCGGTGTCTCGACAGGTTCACGCACACACACATTCCTCGAGAGCTTCATAAATAAAAGAAGAGGGGTTGTACAGCAGGTCAACCGTGTCTAAAATGTCAAGTTACTCGACTTTCTTCATTGTTGAAAATTTCGTCTTGCCAACGGTCGAATTATATTAAAAAAAATAAGTTTTTCAAACCTATATTACTTATGCAATCGATAAAAATTCTCAATATAATTTTTAGATGCTTTTTTAATGTAATTTTTTACACAAAAATCGTCAACAATCAATTAATAAATATAAATCAATTACCCATCAAATTGATTTAATATTTTAAACTTTTCAATGTCGATTTTATTTTACTTTCTATTCGTTTTATATGCACCGTTTGCGGTTTTCAAGTTAAAACAATCTTTATGTTAAATAAATTGAGAACGATTTAAATAAAGCATATTGAAAATGTATTTCACTGTAAATTTTTATACGCGTAATTATGTACATATCGAAGAAAAGAAAAATTACCAAACACTACTGACAATCATATTAAGATAAATATAAATCTAAATTGAGAGTTTGCTTATTTCAAAGACTGCTAAAATGAAATACCTATATAGTAAGATCTTTGACAGAACCTTCAACGAAAGAATAATTCAACTAAAGATATAGTAAGAATAATTCAACGAAAAAACTAAACTTTTCATTACATATATATATTATATCTACTTATCGTTAAAAAGTATTGTTATTGTTATATCTAGTATATTATTATTTAATTTAAAATATTTTCAGTCTTTGAAAGACAGCAATCAAACAAATAAGCCTCATCTATTTTTTTTTATATGTACGAGCTGCTTGTCACTGACACAGCTACGACAAGCAAGTCTGTCGATTTATTTGTACACAAATATTTCCGCCAATGGGCAACTTTGGATTCATTATACATGTTAGATTTTAGTTTAAAAAATTGCAAACATAACATTGCACCGCTTCTACGATTCATTCTTAAATATAACTCGGATAAAACGCACAACGCATGCTGAAAACTTAAAAATTCCGTAATAAAACACCCGATCGACAATAAATATCGATTTCCCGTATCACTTTCGTTGGTCAAACGAGTTAGTCGTTAAATTGCAAACACGCCGTTACTGAACCGTTACCACAACCGCGGAGACATCTCGTCTCGATACCGATCATTTCGCATCCCGAATTTTATTTATATTTGCGTCTACCGTTGAGGAAATATGGCTCGTGTGACAAAGCCGATTCGCCGAGGTGTTGATAAGATGCTAAATTTTGACCTACCCCGTATATCTGAACGACGAGTGAGAGATGAGAATGATTTGTAATGACGCTTCTCACGATGCAATTTTTTTCTCATCACAAATTTGACACTAACGGACACATTCGACTGTCTCTAATCAAACTGCTGTGCTCTTGGGGAACGCCGGACAGTTACAGCTAGTTAAAATATTCGAGTACCTAGTTTTACACGAATATTGGTAACATTTTTGCGAAGGATAAGGTTCAAGCTGTTTTTATTGAAGATTCAAGCTGTTTTTATTTATTTTATTTTTTTAATATAAAATCATGTATAAAAAAAATTGAATGCATTTATGCATTTTTAATTGAAGTTTACGATTGTATGCTTTTTATCATTGAAGGAGAAGAGGATAAATCAGTTGGAATTGACCTGAATTGGCAGTATCTTGATGGTGAAAAAATTTTACTGTCGTCATTAAAAGCCTCATATTTAAAGTTAAATTGTATTATTGAACTGAATTAAATAAAGCGTAATTTTGATATGCATCTATGTATGCGTCATTTTACTACATAAAATATGAAACAAAAATACATAAATATTATAATTGACAAGTGGTAATTATAACTCATGTTATTGGCTATAAACTATATTAAAATCCTAAGCAGTTTCTAAGCAACTGTAGAACTTTAATACGTTTATTTTATAGTCAATAGATATCAAGCATATAAAACTACAGAATCGATTTCAAAGTGAGTACTATGATTGACGTTACTATTTTATTATATTTATTATTACATTACTTTCTTTTAAATATAATTTTCTATGTATATTATAACTGAAAGTGAAATTAAGTATTGAACAAAATTTTACTTCGAAAAAGACCATTGTTCAATTGAATTATCTAAAAAGAATTCTATGACTGTATTTAGTGCTCGTATTTTAAATAGATCAAAAAAATATTTAACCAACTCAATTTGCTGTAATAATGTTCATGCACTTTTAATAACACTTGAAAATATCTGGTATAAGTCGCTTCGATTGAAAGTGAAATTCGTCAATTTGTAATACGAACAATTGCATTGTACTTTACAAATGTAAATTTATAATTTATATATGTCAATATTTAAATAATAAACTATATTAACAAATAAAATCATATCGTTTTTATATTACCGGAAATGTAAAATTTATCTAAACAGAGAAAACGAAAACAATCAAATTTTTCATTACAAAACTTTCACATTTCATATTAAGCATCTTAAACAGAATTATTTTTAAGCATAATATGTATATGATTTCATCATTTTTATAAAATTTAGCCGTGTTATATTCTAATCATTTGATATCAAAAGTGAACTGTATTTTTTTTCAGTACTAAAGTGATTGCATCATTTTTTATTGGATTGCATCAAATATCTCATCTAATAGACCCACACCATGATCAAAATGCGTCATCAGAATCACCATAGACCTGTCCTTCCGTTTAGAGGCGCGTAATTGCGCCGCCTACGGCTACGGCTACTGTTCTGTGCCCGATTCCGAGTATCCATACACCTTTTTTTCTCTCGTTCTCTTTACCCTCCTCACTTTATTTCCCGGTCGGACTTTTTTTCATTATTTTTTGCTCCGGTTATAATTTATTATTTGCCGCTACCGGTATTTTTATTGTTAAACGCTTTCTCATGATCGAGAGGCGGCCGCGCCTGTGGTCGTGCGTGCGCATACAATGGCCACCGTTTCAGATCGGACACTACAACACTCCTATTTATATATAATATATACATGTATATCACTTCGAATTTAACAATTCCATGTTGTGCTTCCGATGTTGGCGATATCGGGAGGATGTGGGTTTGAGGTGTGTATACCTATATATGTAGGTACATACATATAAATATATTATATGTACCACTCGATGCCTTTTGCGGTTCGTAGACCGCAAACGTTCGAAAGATTCTCCCATACTTATCTGCTGGTACTGCGATGAGATTTTAAACATTACGCATTGATAATTGTAATGCATACATACGGTGTAATCTTTAGTATTACATACTAGTACGCGTTCATTCAACAACTGCTTACACATTGGAAACCGCAAAGTGTAGTAAAAGTGTTGGTTTTATACACACCCGCTCGTTAAGCTCTCCATACTAATTTCTTGTGGATATTTCGTATCGCTTTCAGAATCACTTTTGAACTTTTCAGAATCAAAGATGAATGCATTTCAAATGTTAGTATTTTTAAAATAGTATAAGCCTTCACTAAACAATGGAATATATTTCTAAAACTGTTGAATTTTATAACATAAATAATATCAAAGTACAGGTGGTTGATATTTAGCAAATTTTTCAGCAGTTAATAATCATTTCTTTTGTAGTGTCTAATAAGTTTTTACCAAGTAAACTTTTTAGCTACATATGTATTATTATCAATAAATATAGCTGTGATTGTTGTATTAAAAATTCATGATTTGTTTCCTACTTCTAAAATCCAACAGAAAATAGCCTTTCTTGGACAACTGAGTGTGATAAAAACTAAAATTGATTATGAAATGAAGAAAAACGAATGCCTAAAATCAAACACCAACATTAAAAATAAGAAAATTAGAAAATTATTCTGCAAATAAAGTAATTTATTTGTAACTTCATAAATGGATTTCTGTGGTTTGATTTTAAAAGAATAACGAATATTTTTTCATTTCTAAACTGGCTATTTTAGAAACAACAATTTACTAAATGCACAAATGATTAATAATTCATCTACGAACCAAACTTCTCATTTTTTGTTTTGATAATTTTGATCAATATATTTTGTACAAAGACATGCGAATTGACGCTCACTATGCGATTATATTGCGATATTATTTACATACATATATATTCAATAGGAGTGTCTATCTCGTTTCATTCACAAAAACGTACCACCGAACGTCACGTACACATTTGTCGTGGTTTTGTTCCACTTTTTATGTCTGTACCACTCCTGATCTACCACAAGACGATCAGAAATTATCAAATCGTCTATGTAATAACGTAATTTTATAATAAATTGAAACAATTTGTATGTATAGCTTCTTTAAGAAGAGTTTTTGGTACAATAAAATCAAATAACACGATATTTGGATTTAAATATTAATAAAAAAAAAATGTTTTTAAATTATTTAATATATAATAAGCGATATAGCTTGACACTTTCAATGCAATCAGTAAAATTTGTAGTGTAAATTTACATATAATCAAAAACTTTTTAAAACCATGTTACGAACTCACTGTTCTCAGACAATAAATGTTTTATACACAGTAGCCGCAAGACTATAAAAAAAGAATCACAGCTCAATACAACCGACATTCCATACAAATTCATAGCAAAGTATGAATAATTTAAACATATTCAACCGGATATAAGCGTATTGGTAAAAATATATCGTAAAAACTCCCCAATTCTTATTGAAAATAGTGTTTAAAGTTTTCGTCACAACTATTTCCATATAGCGAAGGAATTTTTTCAATGAAACGATTGTTTCGTTAGATAACAAATAAAAAATAATAGTACCTACATACTTTTATAAACATTCACTTTGGTTGCTGTAGAACTTCCGAATTGTATTTCCGGTTTTTTGTATCCACATGCACATATACTCATAGCGTGTGCATATTAAAATAAATTTGATTATCATTACAAAGAAGCCGGTATTTATATTTTAAATAGGAACCAAATTATTTTTTTTGATACATTTTTAATTTAATTATAATATACGTTATACAGCAACATGTTCTAATGAAACACTTTCAAGGACGTGCACTCAAATTACTATTCGATATATATTTTTAAAATATTCAATCAAAGAACATATGTATATATTTTGAGAGCTTTAAAATAGACTTTTTTAACAAATAATTTAATTATTGAAATATTCAATTTAATTTTTTCAATAAATTCTTTATCATTGAACAATCATATATTACTAAATTTGCATTTCCATAGCAACATTTTAAATTTAATTGCTATAAAATATATTTCAACATATTTTCTATTAATTTACATCTTCAAAATACTAATTGAAACGATCATTACAAAGTCACTTTCAATATTTTGAAACAAAAAAAAATGTATCGTTAAAAATAAGTCATCTACGTTACCTTCAAACGAATGTATTCCAATATTTTTCACTCTTGTATGTAAATTCAACAAATAGAACTTTTGCCACAAGTTCTTACCAATCACAATAAGTTTCGGGTTGCCTCTGATGTATGCTTTAAAAATTCATCTAGAAAAGTCGTCCATACTATCCAACCACTTCTATGAGTATTGAACAACATCATTTATATACGATCACTGAATGATTTGAACTCGAGTACGATTTATATACTTAAACGCCATTTCAATTATATATTTGGCGTCGGGAAAAATCGACACAACACTCAAAGGAAAATGGCTTGAGAATTTTCCGACTTGATCGACCATAGGGCGACCATAGCCCATGGCGTGCCACTTCATACTCACATGAACAATCGATGGAGTCAATAACACGGACACTCGGCGCCGGGATGCTGACATCTTCCGCCGGAAGTGACGCCATCTTGCGTGACGTCACGCGGCGCTTCAGCCGCCATTTTGTGTGGTGACGTCAGCGGCCATCTTGCGTGACCGCGCCGCCCATGGCGTCGACCATGGCAGCCATGCGTGCCGCTGAACAATACCGGACGATGCGCACACGTAAGTACATATGCGCCCACTACGTACGCCGCTCGAGATCATGAGCACTCTTGAGAGCCACCATCTTGGATATTTGAGATGAAATGTGCGCCATCGGAAGCGCGAAGCTGTGTTTATTTCTTCTGGAGATTTTGAATTTCCGCGCTCGCCTTTTTACGAGTCGACGTCGACACTTTTTTCCGAGCACTTTCTAAAAGTGCTCGAGTGCCCTACAGTTGAGTTGTCGTTGCTGAATGAACCGTAAAAAATCCGTTGCCTGCCTAACAGTACCGGCTGGTCCAAAACGTGGTATATTATATGTATGTATATGTAGGTATTTCGGTGATTTTCCGCGTGAAAATTCGTGTAAGAAAACGTCAATTAGCATTTAGAATCAGTGCGTAAAACTTTAATCATTATTACCTACTCGTCAATTTTATTTTACTCTAATAGTGCAATTTACTCGAAAGTATTCCAATTACTTTTCTTAGAGTTCGTAATTATTATCATTACTATTAATGGACGATAAGATCTCAACTTTTAATTATGACGAATACTTCTTCAATTAGAAACTATCTTTTGGTGTAGAAAATGTGCTGTCATATTGAAGATTACTCATAATACTAATTTATTTAATACTAATTTTGAAAAAACATGAAATCCAAATCATGAAACGCTTGTTTGTTAAACGCTAGGCAAATGTACAGTTTTTAATTTATAACCATCACATTTGGTATACTATTTCATATTTGATAAAAAAGTGAAGTAGGAAGCATACCTAATTTGACGATCCAATGTAAATTAAAAACTGTAGATTTATATAGGGGAAAAAAACAAAAACAAACATTAGTTTTTATATATTATATAAGTATAATTTGACACTTACCTATATTAGTGTCAGACAAATTTTCCAATATTTTTGAAAATAGCATTTAATATTTTTAATCGATTATGTTATAATGAAATATTTATGAATAAATGTGTGTTTATTCCGAATCAATTTTCAATTAAATGGATTAAGACGAGGTTGAAACTTTACAATTCGTCAAAAAGAGAAAACACGGATTGATAGTAGTAAGATAAAAGGTATATTACCATGGCGTATGAACAAAAAAAGAAAAATTACTCAATACATATACAATACCATATCAAATACATTTCATACAACAAATCTAAATTTATTTAGACAAACTTATATTGTCTTAATTATCCGAACTAATTTTATTACACTAAAAAGCCTAAAAATCTTTACATTTGGATGGCATATTTAAATGAACCAAAAATGGGTAAGGTGAACGGGTTCGCACCAAAGGGATAATCTGGCATCTGATATTTCCTATATACACATACTCTAGTTTTTGTGCTCTGACTCTGTTAGGTAGTATATATTGGTCAATAGAGCAGAGCCGTGGTGTCGGGCCGCGTGTCGAATCGCTCTCACATTTTCACCGAAACTGTTGTGTCACCGCGATGCTGGACAATGGACCCTGCACGACCGCCGAAACACACTCAAGGTGAACACAAGAACAGTATATAACAACAACAACATCGACAAGAATTGACCAAGAGGACTACGGAGTGTCTGATGTGTCGATTCGTCCTGCCGCAAACCAACGGCTTATGGCTCGAAATCATCGTCATTTCAAAGACGTTCGACTGTTAGTTTCGGGATCTACTAAATTAAACATGTGTGCTCAAACGTAGTGTGTATCAGAATTCTTTCAAATCCGTCTACTTCATCATTGTCACCATGTATTGTTTTGAATTTTGACTTCATGCATTTTTTGCATAACTTTGACGCAATACTGCCCATAAGTCACAAGGTTTGTTTATTATCATTGTTAAAAAAAGCATCATTGTTGCCCTAGTCGACGATATAATTATGCAAGGGATAGCTCAGAAATATATGTAGTTCTACGACAGGGAATGCTTTGTTCGCTTTCCAAAAAAATTCTATTAAATAGATCAAACAAAACAATCAAGAAGTAGTGAATTTCAACATCATTCATTTTTTATAAAATATAGTTTGAAAAAGAACCTCTTCCCTTTTAAAAACCGTTTGCTGTCTAATTTGGAGTACCATACGATAATATACTATGTAGATTAAGTGGATGTAGATTTGCAAACAAATATTCATTTATATGTTATAGATTTTACATTAAATATAAAGTCATTATATAATTCATATCAAAATTTAAAAAAAATATTACATTGTTTTCGCTACCATATTTATGATACAACAAATTGACAGGCGAAGATCGATGAGATCCTCTAATTTGTATTATTTGTATATATTAAAATATATATTTTACATATTTCTGAAGGTTTCCTGTCCAGAATTAAATTCAATGTCGATTTCCGACATTAGCGAATTGGAAGAAAAAAAACCACATACGTTATATGTATACACAAACAACGATAACATCAGATTTCACTAATAATAATGTAATCGCATTGCATGCAAATGGGAAGTTTCGACTTGTTCGTACATGCCAAAGTCGTTTCCTAGTTTGAAAACCGTGCAAAAAAATACACAGTGTTTAAAAAAAAGTATACCTTCTACATAAACGAACGCTGGAAAATTTGAGCGGTCGCTCTTCGACGATGTCGTATCCGGTGCAGAATTGACTCAAATTTAAACAATACCCGATGAAAAAAGGTCGAAATCAAAGCGTGAAAAATTACTTTCGCAGTAATAATATTATAAAGTGCTTGTTTTATTTATTTTTTTGTCGGGATTTGAATAAAGACGACACCCAAGAAGCGGTCGTTTCGCGTCGATATGATTTTATGCAGTGACCGATCAGATCGTTTAGTTTCGCCCTTTTTGCCGATTTGTCTCTTTTTTTGTTGTTGTTTTCTTTTGTATCTGTTGAAATATGACGGTGCAGACTTTGAATTGGTGATGATCTATCTGTGATGAAGTGTCGCAATGTAACAATATTTTAAATAAATTGAAGCAGTGTTAAAAAGTATGGAGTAGGTACGCATCATCGAATAAATGTGTCTATTGTTAGGAAGATTTAGCGTGTGATTCTTCGTATTGTTCAATATCTCTTGGGTTTTTAGATAAATTAATTTGATTTTTTATTGCATCGACTTCCAATTTTTCAATTCTAAACGTGTAATGTGTAAACGTGTTTCCATGCAAAATATACTTACATATGTGTATATTGAGATTAACATTTATTACACCTTTTTTTCTATAAAAGATTATTTCAGTTTATTAAAATCATAATCAAACAATCACAAAGCCAATCATTAATTTGTAACGAGCTCGCGAAAACATGCTCCTAAAAAAAATCAGCTTAAACTTTTTTATGTTCTAAAGAACACAATTTAATTATCAAAAAAAATTATTAATCTTACGCTCAATATTTCATGAGAATTTATTCACGATCATTCTATGAATGAATCGCTAGTTTTATATATAATATACGTGTAGTACAATATAAGCTAAAGTTTCATCTTTAAAATTTAATTAATGAAGCTCAATATGCCAACACTATTGCAATACTTTTAGGAATTGATGTTAAAACAATAGGGTAGTACAACGCCAAAGTTCAATCCAATGTATTGACTTTCCTTGGCTGAAATTCGGGTGCAGATTCTTCTACATTTAGCTTTGCTTTTTTGTTTCGCGATAATGAGCGATTCAATCGAACGAATTGAAATCTATGTACATACACATAGGGGATATTTCGAATCAATTTTGATTTAATTTTCAGATTAATAGTAAGAGGACATACCCGAAATGTACCAATGCATCGGTGCATATCATCGCTATCAGGTGTCTATTCTGATTCGGTTGAAGTGTCCATCTGAGCGTGGTAGTCCGTAACATTCGAATGCAAATTTTCAACGGCAATTTTATATTTATTTAACGCCACCTCTAAGCAGAATGACCTGCCGACTTTTGTACTTAAACCTCCATTTTTCTAATTTAAAATGTTATTAAGTCGGCGTCTTAATTCACGACCGTGTCAAAGCGATATTTTTCTAATTGTGGGCGTCTCTATGGATCACCTGCCAAAGCGAAGGCTTTTCACGCATCGGTGTCTTTCTTCAGGGAAAATTTAAATACGATTAGATAGATAGTTTTTTTTATTTAAATACGATTCCCACACTGACCGGTTCGTTTGCTTTTGAACCGCTTCGAATTCATGTCAAGATTTACCGACGTTGCGAATTGATTGATGTAATGTTAAATCGATCGCATTCTATTTGACTTTAGTCAATATTGAACAATCTTAATAATAAAAATTACCCTCTTACTATAGTGTTGATGTTCAAAAGTCGAACTATAGATAGTGCGCAAATTTCTTGTTCTTTTAGAACAAGAAATTTTTACACTATATATAACTTTTTAAACACATAGAATGATATTTGTATATATCTGCGTATGTTTGTACACATACATAGGTATAATAATAAAAAATAATTTAAAATACAAATTAATCACTTCTTAATCATTAATATGACATGGTGATCAAAATTGGAATTAAATATGAAGTTCGTAATTTTTATATTATTTTAATTTCGACACATTTTTTTTCTTTTAAACGTGATTTGTATGAATTTTTCATATGTATATAATAATAAAAAATTCTGAATACTGAAAATAAAACAGTTTTCACACTGTGAATATAATGGAAAGTAGACTTATGGATAGTTTCAAAAAAATTTGAAACTTCCGTATGCGTTATGATCCGACATATGTATTTTATCCAAATTTTGATTAAAAATTATTTTATAATTTACATATGTATATAGTACTCTATTTAATTTGTTATTAAATTCCTACAATTTATCTATTTACGAATATAACAAAGTGAAAATATGATATTTTAGGTAATATAAAATTTTTATATAATATTAATTTAAAAATACAATATTAACCTAAATTTGTATATTGGAAATCAGTTAATTTTAAATTTGTAATTCTTATTCTCCTATTCGATTTAAAGTTCTTTAGATTAAAAATATACAATAACTTTATTATTTAAGCATTCGTTTTCATACATACGCATGATAAATGATTTTACTATATTAATTAATTGCAAAACCTTCCTTTGATAATAGTTAGTTTTATATAAATTAAAACTATAATATAATAAAACATTCCTACAAACGTATTATAAATAAGGACTGAATTTAACAGTCAATTAAAACGTTATTTATCACCCTATTACTATTATAACGTTAACCCCTTAAACGAGCGCACGCACGTTCAACCCCTAAATTATCCATTCAAACATTTAAAGAGAAGCCTCAAAAACCTGCCATGTGATAAATATGAAGCGAGTTTAATTTTTAAATAGTTTTTCAATCAAACTTAACGATCGAAAATACTGCAGTAATAACGTATTGAAGTGAAATTTTAAGTTGCGTGTCACTTGTTCGACGATTTCCCCTCGACATTTAATATCATTACGTATGTATTGTAATGCGGGGGTCAAACTAGAATTAATTTAACGGCTCCTGAACACCACTTGGGGGTGGTAAAGTGGTATTTCAACCAACAGGTTGGCAACAAAGCAACAGGTAAAATTTATTCCGGATCGAATTTTGTGCAACGAATAATATTCCAAATCGTGAGTGTGCCGTTGTTGAAATGTCGATTTTTAACACTTCGACGTGAAAATACAAATAATTTTTCACGTTTTTATTTATTACGTAGTTACAACAATACAAATAACGTTACGTACATTTTTTTACACTATAGTAACTACGGAAACTGTGCGTGATATTTGTAACAGAAAAAGTTTGATTCATTCGATGAAAGACGCATTGTTAAGATCAAATTGAATCGATGAATACTATAAATAGGTATAATAATATTATATATAATAATACATTATTTACATTTGAATATAAAAAATCATTTAAATTATAATACGGATCAATGTTGAAATATTATAATATAACTATGTATCAACTGTATAATGCTTTTTCTATTTAAAATAATATGTAAAATATTTTTTTAAATCATTTATACATACCTGCACATAAATACATACATATATAAAGGATTGTAAATAGGTTTTTGAGCTCTTTTTCCTATTATGCTTTAGATTAACATTAGAATAATATAATACTGTAATTACTAACCAAATTAAATTAAAATTGTAAAATAGAAAATGATCAGTAGATCAGTAGCTATTAAAATAGATATAAGATGTATTGTGAACATAATTTCGTAATAATAAAAAGCATTTAAAAATCAAAAAAAAAAATACATATATAATCTTTATTATACTATATAATTTTTGTATAAAATAATAAAATAATTCTTACCATGAAATGCTTCGTATTAATCTCGAGTCAAATTCAGATACTCTGATTAAGCACAACACATATTTTAAAAACACAACAAAGTCACTATTCGATGATCAAATATATGTATATAATATTATTAAAATTTCGTCAACGTTATATTCGTGCATCAGATTTCCAATTCGAAGGTTATTTACGATAAAAACGAGAAATCGACCAAAAGAAACATAAAAACACCCATACCCTAGTTTTCTTTACATTCGAACGGAATAGAATCTAACAAGAATCAAATACGAATCTGATTTGTATCCCAGGCAAAGTACGACACTCACTCCACCGGAAAATCGAAAATGAAAAATTGATTACGGCAATATGAAAAGTTAACACAGTGCATGTAAGTTTAGGTCGAGTCGCGCGCCCGCTTTTCCGTCGCGTTTTCTCCGATGCCGTATATCACAAGTTTGCGTGAGGTTTTCCGCGGGGAATTTTCACACACATTAAGCGAGGGATGTGCAGATTATTTTAGTTGGGAAAATTGTGTGTGATGGTTCACCTCGCGCCGCCGGTATCGATCCGAATGTGGATCTACGTGATGGTGAACGGTTGGTCGATAAACGCGCGTGCTGTTGCGCCGGCGCGCCGCGCACCAATGCGCCAATGTGGAACGGGAAGTCAAGCCTGAGGCATAACTAGCGCCCCCTGTCGGTAGATCCAACCGACGATAAATACTACCAATCGACATTGAGCAGATCGTCGATCCCTGGATCGACGTCTTCTAAAACCTCACTGGCAAAAGCAACCCTCTGCATCCATCCAAATACATATGAACATATGTGAATGTTAGTTCTGCGAAATATCTCGTAATTTGAAACCGTGTAAATATGAAGATTTAAATTATTCTTCTTCTTCTAATACCGAATCCGTATTCGGACGTAGGCGACTACTGTGGGCAAACATCGCGTATGGCCCGTGCGAATTTTTCCCTATCATGGGCAAGTCGAATTAACTTTTCGAGACCGAGTCCCATACATGACCTGATGTTCCGGAGCCAAGAGAGCATCTTTATCCCAAGCCACCGTATGCCTTCTATTTTCTCTTCTATGATTGTTTGTAGAAGGCGATATTTGGGGCCGCTAATAATGTGGCCAAATTATTCCATCTTACGGCGCTTCACCTTGTCGAGAAGCTCTCTCTCTTTATGAAGAAGCTGGAGGACTGTTTCGTTTCTTACATGCTCCTTCCACGAGATCTTTAGCATCCTCCGATAACACCACATTTCAAAGGACTCTATCCTGTTCATGGATACCACTAACAGCGTCCACGTTTCGCATCCGTACAGAAACACCGACCAAACATAGGAGTGCAGGACTCTTCAGCGCAATTTCATAAACAACCTTCGACAACATAAAACATTTTTCATGCTGCCGAAGGCATTTCTTGCTATTTCGATCCTTCTTCTTATATATCTTACATATGTATATCGCGTTCATTGAGGTATTGGATTTGTACAATGCTATGAGGTATTGTGAGAAAACAGGGCTTGAATTATTATTGTCTGTTTGATTTTGATTTTTAAATGCTTTTTATTATTACTAAAGCATGTTCACAATGCATCTTATATATACATATTTTAATAGCTACTGATCTACTGATAATTTTCTATTTTACAATTTTAATTTAATTTTGTTAGTAATCATAGTATTATATTACTCTAATGTTAATGTGCAGCATAATAGGAGAAAGAGCTCAAAAACCTATTTACAATTCTTATAAATGCTCATAATACATAATATTAATTAAAGATTCTCTAAAGTCGACGATCTAAGCAGATTGTGTTTTGGTAATCTGTGTGTTATAACTGAAGGGTATATACATTTTGTTGTAATCACCGAGACTCTTCACAAGTGTGTGAGTATGGTTGTTAGTGATTCTGTAATAGAATCTACTGATTAGTTTGTTAGTAATGTCTGTAACTAACGGAATATTATTTATGGCATGCAGTTTTTTCAAGATAGTACATATATGTATATGAGTATGTTATAAATTATTTTTCATTAAATTAAATAAATTATTTATCCATCTAAATACATATGAACATGTGTATGTTAGTTTTGCGAAATATCGCGTAATTTGAAACCGTGTAAATATGAAGATGTACATACATATGTATGTATATCGAAATCCACGTTAATTGGGGTATTGCATTTGTACAATGATATGAGGTATTATGAGAAAACAAGGCTTGAATTATTATTGTCTATTTCAGGGCCGTAGGGAGAAAGTCCGGGCCCTCCCCCCCCCTTGAATTTTTCAAAATATGTAAAAAAAAAAAGTGATGTGGGTATTTCAATTAAAATCGTTGCTAATTAATAAAAATATATTTCATATTAATTTATATACATAAATACAATACAGTGAAACAAATAACATCGATTACTGATCATGAAAACGTGATCAATAATCAATTCTGAGTTCGAATCACAAAACTTCATTTACATATTGTTACTACGTACATAGATATGTAAAGTAAAAAAAATAGTGCTGTCATACATGAAATAAAAATTAAACATATAAAATTATGTAATATAAAAAACCCGTAAAATATCAACTTATTTTATTGATGGAAAAGCAGGTACATAGTAGGTAATAATGTATTGAATTTGGGATGATTTTTTTTTTTTTGTGAGAGCTTTTTAAAATATATCTACATATATTCATATGTATATACTTCAGATTGATACATGTTCATTATGGGTTAATAATCAACATAGAAAACCGTTGAAGAATAAAAATGAACTCGTAAACCACAAATATTATCAATTTAAAAACTAACTTTGATTTGAAATATTCTAAATCCAGTCTACCGTTCGCAATTACACAGCAAAATTTTAACGCGTTTGAATAGCGTATTTTCCTAAAGTCGAAAGACAAACGGATACTTTTAACGACTAAAATCAATTATTTATTAGTATATTTCTGTTGAATTATTCTAGTAATAGCACGTGCATCACATTTGCAATTTTAAGTTAAAAGTTTCATAGCAAATTTGCAAATAGGTAAATGTGAAAGATTTTATCTTCATTATCGATGTAAAAATGCACTAATCTCGTACTTTTAACTGTTCGCTTGTTACCTGCTTGAATCGGCCAAGGGTTGTTTTACTAATTTGTTTTGTATACTGTGACGACGAAACTGACCATTCTGAACACCAGAACGGATCTTTTCCTAAATTTTATCATGCCATAAGTAGTAGGTAAAATCCTTCAATCGAAAACAGTTATACCATTTTGCTTAGTGTCAAAAAAACCCTAAGAGTATAAAGGTCAAATAATGCTTTTATACTTTTGCTAAAAATGTGCATATTATTTTCGAGGGCCCCGGGCCCCCTTCGAAAGCCGGGCCCCGGGTCATTTGCATACCCTTCCCCCCCCTCTCGTCGGGCCTGGTTTGTTTGATTAATATCCATATGTACATACATTTTTTTTATTCAATCAATCAATGTACACTCGTCATTACAGATTGCTCCAATGCGACGAGTATACTATAAACATATATTTAATACATAATCATTACATAATTCAAAACCATACATGACATCTATGGTCAGACATCGTATACAATACGATTAATAAACATGTTGTACAACAATACGAATTTATACAATAAACAGCCACAGAGACATCTATGGAGAGAAACCCGGTGAATACTGAGATATAACAATAACTCAAGATTTCGCGAGATAAATGGGTATGGAAAGCCAATTTTGCAGGAATCTTTTCAATGAAAATCAGAAAAATTGGCAAACCAAAACCAAGGTTTGCTATCCTTGCAGTGTGACTCGAACTCATAACCACAGCGACCATAGCAAAATATGCTATCCACCAGTTCATGCTGCTGGTTATATGTATGTACCTATGGTAATTGTCCCAATTGATGTTAGGCTAATAAAAAATTTCTAACCATCTGTTTTCAAAAACGTCTGAGGAAGATATTCTGCTATAATGCTGTATAGTTTATTTTGTTGTAACTCAATTTATAGTGTTTAATTTTGATTTTTTTATTTAAAAGTGTAGACATGTCTTTATCCTCCACTTTGGAGCCATAAGTGGTCGTCGCGTAACATCAGAAATATATCGAAACATCGAGCCCAAAATACTGAAATATAATACGTACATATATATGAAATCTATACCATTTTCATAAAATCTTTATAATGAACATCTCTGTGAAAATGTTGATGCTTTTTGAAATGTACTTAGTTTAGAAATGATGCCCAAGAGTTGAAGCTTTGATATTTGAAGTAATTTTAAATAAAAATTGAAATAACTTTAATTGGAATCTATTTGAAACGAAGTAATCTAATTCTTTTGTAAGATGTATCTGTATGAGTCTGAGAGTATTATATAAAATCACAGGTATTTGATTTTGCTAAACGTAAGGAGGTTAATCGTAGGACAATTTTAGCGGTTATTTATCATTTCTCTCATTTCAATCGTCTCCAATGCGGAGAAATTTATTCTTTTCAATCTCATAATTTAAATGAAAGTTTGTTTTTTGCTGCTTTCTGTTGATTTTCCAAACAATCTTTTATTCAAAAGTTTTTACGAAAATTTTTATGAATCAATTAATATTTAATCAACTAATGAAACAAACAATACAATCAACATTTTATTTTCAATAACAAATCCAGTACATATATAAATACGGAACTCGTCAGGCTTAATAATACACATATTTATTTGTTCTACTGATGTTTCATTTATGAATAAAATATGCGTTCCCTTTTGATAATTTCGCCAAAGTTGAATTTGAATCTGATTATTTAACTTCTTAAAAGAAATTTCCAATTTCAAGAAACAAAACAAGACATACAATTTTATTAAAATCTCGTAGCTATGTAGTTTTCGATATATGATTGAAAAACAATTTCATAATATGGTCCATTGTATAATAACGCGTCGATAAGAACATGGAATTTGATTCATGAAATCAATGCAAAAAGTAATTATTTTTTTAATAATATTACTATGTCCTTGAATGAGTTTCAGTGCGAACAAAGTATCTATATATACTAATTTAAATATTGTATAATGATTGCCGATTTTACATTATTACGTTGATCCTTTAACGGTTCCAGAGCAATTATTCGCTTCACGCTTGTTGATATTCGAAAATACTGTTTACACTTCTTGTGCAATACTAATCTAAGTACCGAATGAAAAAATAAATAATTACGCTTCGTAAAATTCGTCGAATTTTTCCTTGACAATTTTATTTAATTTTTTTTTTTTGCCATCGTTCATTAAAATTTTTAATTTTGTTTCGCACAATGAAGGACGATAATTGTCCGGGCAAGCCTCACAATTTTAGATGATGCTAATCTTTAACCTCAAACCTTTGCCGTGCAATGAAGCATGTAGCGTAAATTCGAATTTGCGCTTACTAATGTAATTATTTCTTTAAATGTTTCATTCAAATGTTCCACTGATTGAGGAAATATTATTTTTAGCAAGTTTTATCACAACGTAATATTGATTGAGACGATTACACGTGCTTGAAAAGCAGAAGACGAAAAACGGATGCAAATGAAACAATAAAAAAAATACAGTGGGGTATTATTATAGTTCAACAAACGAGTCCCTTCAGTGAGAAAAAGATGACCGAACACTTTTTATTGTAACTACTTGTTGTCAGTTAACCGAACTTTTGTACGGTGCGATCCAATTTTTTTCTCCCCCCGGAATAAAACGCGCTTTCCTGTCTTTTTGTTGTCGGGCCGATTTTTTTATGGAAGCCATTGTTTCTGTTAATCATTTTTATAATGGCACCGTCTATATCCTTGACGAAGTCGTAAAAATATATCGTCAAAGATGATTTTTTTTGTGTATGATTATTCATTTTACCGACGTGCACGAGAGCATTTATTTAGACATTATGATTATGTGACACCGTTTGCGATACGTACATATGTACTTTGTGTTGGTTTAACACTAATAAAATAACAATATCAAATATTTCATATATATTTGTTGAACAATTTTACACTAAAAAACTAATGAACCAGTAATATATGAAATATATCCATACAATAAAATTAATCCATGCCTAATATTATATTTAGGTATCATTACGCACATATATATATTGCCTTATATAATATATATTTTCTTATAAAACACAAAAATTGTAATCATTGTTTCAAAATATGTGATACATTGATAGATAAATTCATTCAGCATATTTAAAATGCTTTTACTGATTTTTCGGGTTTCAAATCTGACTATGCGTTGATGTCTTTTTACTGAATTCTGGTGTAAATTATGATTTAATAATTATATTATAAGAAAGTAATATATTAATATTAATTTCTTGTATTAAATTGGTTGGTAGCTTTGTGATTTTGATCAATTCATAATTTAAACGGTCATTTCATTGGAATATTATTATATTAATAAATGATCATTCATACATATGTACCATACATAAGGAATAAAATACCAGTTTACCAGTTTACCGGTTTACCGGTAAATCGTTAAAATTTCGCTATCAGTAATCACCGGTAAATTTTAAAATTTACCGGTAAATACCAAAAACTATTTTATCGCGAATTAAGTGCATATTCACGCATTCAATTGGAAAATATTACATTAAAAATCGATGCAAATGGCGTATTATGGATTAGGTTGTTTGGTGTTTTTTTATTTTTAATATTAAATTTGGCAATTTTAAATTGATAAATTCACTATCAACAGAGACTAACCAAATCGTAATAAATGCGATCAGACGGTTTTTTCAATTAAGATCGAAACTTTGAAATGGTTTAACCTTTAAATATAATTGGTAAAAAATAAAATTTATTTATTATTAAGTTTACTTTAATAAATTTATATGACATTATTTATTTTTAATTATTTACTATTCAATCTAGGTTAACGTTTTTAGGAAAAGTAACCACATACAGTTGTCTGTTATCTGTAACCACATACAGTTATCTACGAAAAAAAACTATTTTCATTTACCGGTAAATACCGATAGATATATCCGGTAGTAGGAAAAATTATTTATCGTTTACCGGTTAATGAAATTTGGCAGTAAATAGCAGTTCCTAACATTCATACATACACACATAGGTACATATGACGAAATATTTTATATGTAATGGTCTGTATTGTAATTTCAATTGTTCAGTTTATTTTGACAATAAGTTCGTTATTTGAAATTTGATGTTTAATTGTGGTATTACGTGTAATGAATTTGATTTTTTTAGCTGAAAACACGTTTGAGTTATTAAAAAAATATATAAAATGGATATTTTGATGAAAAGTATTTTTCAACGAAATATGTCGCCAATATGATAAATAAATTAGAAAAACGAAACAAGTACAATAATATACATATACATATAAATACAGTAAAATACATGAATCGCGGCATAAATTACAAAATAATTACGCACTGACGTTGAGTAATTTACGCGCGCAAAAAAGCAAAGTATTTTTATTATTTTTTTTACTATTTTTTTGTAATTTTTCAGCACGTTAGTGGAATATAATGGTGAGGCTATTATAAATGGCGAACACAAGTATTGTTCTGCGAAGCTCTCGTTTTATTCTGGTTTTTTCTCACCTGTAGTTATAATACATAGTTAGTCGAGGCGCGTGCCAACACCGCACCGGTTGCTGTTATTCTTCACATTTACATTTCTTCGGCGAAATAAAAATTACACAACGCCGCCTCTGCATTGTTGCAATTTATATAATACATTCACATATATATATTAATAACAATTCTAATCGGAAACGTAACGTGCTTTATTATTCACCTTACCTATTCCATACACCTATCGTCTAATTTTAAAAGAAAAAATAGTCACAGGAAATTCGATCAATTTTATTCACACATAAGACCACTACTTAAAAATAAACAAAAATAATATTTGCAATATGAATAACAATGTATACAAAGGGAATCTAAAAAATCATAGAATAATCAAAATGAAGTAAACGACTTTTAAGAGTTGCGAATTCCAATTTCATAGAAAATTTCGTACTTTTATTAATAAATATGACCATGAATTTTATATAAATATAAAATAAATATGAAATATCAAAGTTCTTACTACGAAAAAGATTTTGTTATTTTATTTATATTAGATTATCGATTTTGTATTAATTTTATTTTAAGATCCAATTTTACATTGAATCAGTTTATCTACTTAAATTTTACACAATTTAAAATTGAAGCAAATTAACCGTCTTATACTTCTTTTATTACACACCTCCTTTACGTTTCACATGGCTTTCGTGTTAGTGGTCATTTTTATCTCTAATCCGATCGTTTTCATACTTTGCCATATTGCTCATTTTGGTCATCAATACACGTTAATGTATCGTCGCCATTACGTTGCAGATAAAATATCGTATACAACGCGTTTTAAAAACGGGGCCCGTAAACCTTCCTGACGTTTAATAAGCGTTCGTCCCGTGTCTTCCAACCTGTTCGCCTTGATATGGCCATATAAGATTTTAATTGTTTAAACGCCTATAATTTACTCTATATTTTATAAAATTTGCTCTATAGGTTCTCGTTATCTCTAATATTTAAATATTTATAGTTTTAACTCTCATATGTATATATAAATATCAAATTTGGCGTCTAGCTTCATGTAATGTAATACACGATATATATTGATTTTTGGCCAAATATGACAAATCTGACATTTCACTGTATATCTCCTCAGTCGGTTTTATCTGCGAGATAAGCATTCAATAAGAAGTTATTATATTCGCATTTAACATAAGGGAAATCTTTTAATGTATATAAAAAATTTATAATGAAACGCTTAATTACTCTATTTAAAATTTAAAGCTAATGACATTAAAAAAAGATCACAATTACAGTTTCAATTACGACAGATTAATGAGATTATTTTATGGAAAGATAGATACGTTTTAAACATCAATATAATTTATGTAAAGTAATCCACTATTTGCTAGAATTCAATAGATTGAAACCCGATAATTTAAATTACTTTTATAAAATATTTCCAGATACTAAACACAATTCTCAATATTTAAACTTTTACAGAACAGTATTGTAAATAATGTTTGAATTAGAATACGAAATATACATATTATAGATATACATATATGTACATTTGTACATGTCTATCGATAATACTTATTTGAAACACAACCTGTGTGCGTTCATAAAAAATTAATATACATTGTTAATTAATTGTGATAATCATAAAAAAGCTCGTTTATATAAATCATTATCTTCATAAACGTCTACCCAGTATAAATCATTATCTTCATAAAATACAGAAACAAGCTAATGACGACTTCAGTCCGGTACCGGCTGCCCTTAGACAGGAAAACTCAACGTTTGTTCCACAATTAAAGAGGGCAAAGTCTAATTTTCTGTTTAAAAGATTTTTTCCAATTAAATATATAATATGTATGTACATATATTTTAAGCAGTACCGCAGATATCTGCGACGTATGAAATTCAAATTAAAGTGCCCACACACTCGTATTACCGCATATAAAAATTGTGATTAATTACAGTTTCACCACAGTGCGGTAGAAAAATAATAATAATAATAATTAAGAATGAAGGAAATGTAGTCGTGAAAGTAGTTTGCACATAAAGCACCATCTTATCGCTGTTGATCTGTAATTTATTTACGAGATATGCACACATAAAAGAGCCTTTATAAAGATGATGTGTGTATTAAATATTCTTACTTATTTCATTTTAAAAATGGAATTTTTTTTCAGTTAATGGGATATGTGTATGTACATACAAATATGTAAATGAGATTCGACGAATTTTAAACCTTCTTAAGACGGAGAAATTAGTCTACAGACAAATCGACAGACGGGTCTAGTGATTTATTTGTCATTGCTGTATTTCAAGAGAAAATAAGTTGTCCCCCAACAGATAACATTTACAATTATTCACATAGATATAGTCAGCAGTATAGCTTAATGATAGCGTGTATGTTTAGCACCGAGTGATCAGTGGGTTCGATCCGCCACACTGCTGGTTAGATTTGGGGGTATTTGTGACTCAAAATCGATCGTTTCTTATCAGAGTTTGCCAATTTATCTGATCATTGTTGAAACGGTTGTTGAAATCTGTATTTATTTTGTGAATAATTTGTAAAAATTATGTACAATATCTAAATCCATAGATGTCTCAATGGGCTAATTAATTAATTAATTGTTATTTCGTGTTCTTCAGCTTCTGAAAATATAGTGATTTATGTAATAATAAAATGCTGCATCGTTTGTAATTAATTATCCAGGAAGGCGCATTGGGGTCTTCCTGTCAAGCCTTCCTGGTATATATCTATGTAAAAATAAAATAAAATATCACATATATTATACAATATATAAGCTATATTTTTGTTTGATTTTCAGAAGCGAAGGTGAAATATTTGTATGATCTGTTGAAGCTTTTAAAAGTTTTCCAACTAGATAGCCTACAAAAAAATTGTTTACCTGCAATTCTGTCAGCTTTATTTAACCATAAAGGTTCCAAAACTATTATAAACACTTATATTAAGATGGCTGGACACCAGCGCCTTGTCCATACAAACGTATTACACTTCTCAATTCCTCAATGATGGCAATAGATAAATTATTTTTTAATATGCTATGGATATCCACCATAGGCATGTTTCTATTTTTTTTATAGGAGCTAGGAGCCACCAAACATCTATAAAATTGCCTCGTTTTTACACACACGAAAAGAGGCCAGCGTGCTAATTTAACGGTTGATTTTTAAAAAAATACGAAAACACAAACATATAAAATATCTTTCTTATACCGTTGATGAAATTTTTTTTTAAATTGGTCCAGTTTCGGAGGAGAAAACTGGAGAATATGAAACCTCGATTTTGTCGATTTAAAATAGGTATTATCTGGTCGAGGCGCAACTGTCACATTCACTCAATATAATATATATATATATATATATATATATATATATATATATATATATATATATATATATATATATTATATTATATATTATATATATTGTCGCATTCACTCAATATGTATATATATATATATATATATATATATATATATATATATATATATATATATATATACATATATCGAAGAAAGGAACGGCAACAAAATTAAGGTTTCGGGTATCCAGCCCTCTTAAAAAGTGAAGCCTTTTCAACATAATTCTATCGGGGAATTCCCGAATTTTCATTGACTCCGTTCCTGAAACTAATTACATAGAACAACTGCATTGAAATGATATCGACAATGTATGGGGGAGAGTCGAAGGGTAAGTTCGAAGTTTAGTGGTTGAATACTTCTGGCTTGAGTACCCCTGGCAAAGGCGACGTTTCCGGTTGCAGGGGAGACCCCTCTTCACAACAGGGGCGGCCAACCATGACGTCCGGTGTCCATCTTCAGCACAAGAACTGGTATAACACAACAACACTATGTATGTATATGACGTATCGAATTTGCAGACGATAACGTACACGGTAAAAAGTAAGCGAAAAAATAATGACAATAATTGAGACAATTCTCAAAAATAGGATGCAACGATATTAAATAAAAATATACATACATTTTCCCGGGGCATGGAAATTCATATTCATTAATCACCGATTTGCGCTTGCTTAATCTATCACTTCACGTATCACCGAGTTTAACACAACAACGGCGGATTTATAATTATAGCCGTTTTACAAAAAAATTTCACAATAATTATTATTTAATACGCAATCTCAAAAACTACTTTGTTGTACCGGTACGTGTGTATAGGAGAAATAAAAATGGCGAATAAAACAATCAGTGCGTGATGATACGATAATGATGATGTACGGCACGACCGACGTCTCTTTTAATAACCGCAATCGTGGATAAGATATAAATTTTTGAAAAATAAAAATTGCCCGAAATTGCCTTCTCGACTCTTCTGCCAAGACAATTATATGAATTTTATTCTATTTCGGTAATGATTTTATTTCACTTGGATTGATTTGATTTCTTGGACCTTCGTGATATTCAATGCGAATTTGCGATCGGCTAAATATTGAAACTTACATTGAAATATTTAAAAAAAGATTTTTATAATATTATGAAAACCAATGTAAGGTTATTTAATATATATTTTTAAAACTGAAATATATAAAAAATAATAATATATATTTATATAAAGACGGACAGTTGAAAATATGTATGTAAATATGTGGGTATGTGGAGAGTGCATCGATGGCACATACCAACGAGTACAAGTATGGAGATGTGACCAACCCATGACTCTATCTATGTATTTGAGGAATATAAGAAGGTCACAAAACAAAATTTGATATTTAACAATACATACCGGCAGCATTATGAAATACTAGACAGCATTTTCGATACAAATTGAGCGCTAATGTATGGAAACTTGCACAAAACAAAACTTCTATGTACTTCCAGCTGTCGGATTTTGTTCAATCTTGTTTTTATTACTTAAAATAACTATCAATATTATACACAATAAATATCAAGAAGATTAAAATAATTTAAAAGGTCAAAATAAAATAATGAAATATTGTTTTAAAAAATGATACTACTTTCGGTTTACGAATTTTGACCAAAACTTTATCAGCTCTAAGTTATGTAGTACATAAAGAATACAAAAATAAATTTTCAGCTTAATACGCTCAGGAGTGTGGACAGAATAGTGATTACAACATTTTTGACCTTTCTAAGAGGACAAAATCCCACTTCCGGTTTATTAAATTTGTGATTTTTTTTTTCACCGTGTGTATTTTGCTATTTAAATCTCTTCAATATCTCCACCATATCCCCTACCCTTGTCATATTATACTTCTCACCCACGTATTCCGTTTCCTATCTCTTCTCGTTATGCCGAACATTCAGCATTCCATACGTATTTTATATATTATATGTTTTGTACATTGTATATAAAATAATAAAAAAACTACACAACAATCTATCTTCAATAGCGATCTGAGCAACGTACAAAGAGTTTGTTTAACCCGATATTAAATTATTTCAATATAATAATACAGTACGAGTTGTTTTTAAAAATCGCCAAATTAATAATTAGCATGCATTAATATATAAATTGGCAGTTTCATATTTAAAATAATAATGCGCTGTACAAAAATAAAGCGTCAAATATACAAACGCTCGATCCGATACGATCTGATTATTATTAGCGCAAAAATTTGAATACTATTGAATAATGTGCATTTTATTTCTAATACCATATCTTGTGCATTATTATTTATATTTAATATAATATATCACAGTTAATATAATACCTTATCTTGTACATTATTATTTATATTTAATATAATATGACCCGTGGAAAATGAGAAGAAGCACAGGTAATTTTACGGTTAATAAAGACAGGAAGTGGCTTGTGGCGCGTGCCTTACGCTTAAATATCAGTTTTCTTAGTAAATTATAATATATTTATATATAGCTTCATTGTTTTAATTCATATTGCGCTTGTATGTATTTTTTATATTTAAATTATGTAGATAAACAATGTGCGCTATTTATTTTTGGAGCGTTTTCATTGTTCATTGATATTCATAGCGATGGAATAATTGAACGTTGAATTCCAAGTTTGGTCGTAATTTACTCGAACATTACGTGGAAATAAAAAAAAAACATAATAATTACAGGAAGTCGAAGGATTTGTCGAGCGAAATAGGAAGGGGGAATAAAATTTTCTACAGGAAATGGAACAAGACTTGATGGTATCCAATTTGATGGTCTAAATTTTGACTCGAGCTTCGAGGTGATTTTGTTTGTTTAATATCGTACGCTGGAATATGTAAAAATGGTATAAGTTAGAACACATTTACGACAGTTATAAAGTATAATTAAAATCATTTATTGTTTCATTACCGGTACCGGAAAAAACCCGGCAAAAAAAGAGAGTTTTTTTTCTTACATGATAACCGGGCATTAATGGTAATTTTCATATACCGTGCAGTTTCATTATTATTTCACTGCAAGTGCACTATATTATTATTTATGCGTGTATATCTATATGTACATATGTGTGTGTGTGTGTGTGCGTTATAATGCATCTTTATGCGATGTTAAAGTCTAATTTCTATTTTTATTATTATAATAACACGATACTACATACTACATGTAGTACGGAAAACAATAAGTCACAGTCGACGATAAATCATGTTGAATTTTTTAAAGATGTTTTTTTAACCGTAAGATGTTATTTTATTGCGAACGCGTATTTTCCATTTTAATTAACTGCTTTTTACCTTAAATTAAAAAACCGGTAGAAAGATCAACGCCTTTAATTAACGTTTTTTATGTTGAAAAACAGGACGATCTCCATACATCGGGCAATACTGAAAATAACACAGAAAAAAAAAAGTAAAATATTACTTCCAGTCTGTATTATTTTATAAAACTGACAACAACTGAAATAAAGCGCTTATTTACTATATAAATATAATATCAATAATATTTTAATATAACAATGCATAGCTGAAATTTAATCTAATAGGGATATGATTCAATTTTAGGCATGATTTTCAAACTCTAATTTAATTTACAATAAACAAAATAAATAAACCAAGAAGAAAATATTGTTTATTTACGTGTTTAATCATGTAATTTATAATGATTTTATAAATTACATGATTAAAGTATTCATGCAAATACTTTGAATGAACTTTTATAAGCTTTGAATTATTCATAGGTAACTTTTTTATAATATTTCTAAATATATGTATATGAGTTGTTATAATTCAAAGTGGCATAAGTGCACTTTTCTTCTTTTCAAGAAATAACTCAAAAAACATTACATAAATATAATGTTTTGTATTTAACAATATTTAAAAATACTGATGGCCTGTAATATGTTTATTCTGATTTTCCGAGATTCTGGACATATCGAATTAAAAGAAGTGATAACAATTTGTGAATTAAGTCAAACAGAAATGGTGTTTTTGGATTTGAAAATTGGACTGCCGCCACTTTCAAATATAACGACTTATATAGTGAATAAGACATATTTAGACTATCATGTAAGAAGTATAAAAACATTATTTTTAATTGATAATCTTAACTTAAAGTTAATCGAAATAGTTCATAATTAACTGGACTTTATTTTTAAAAAGAATTTGACCTTTATTTAAAAGGTGAATTAAGTCAAACATAAATAGTGTTTTTGGAATTGAAAATTGGACATAAATTATTTACAAAAAAAACACATAAATTGTTTCCATTTTCAGTCCTGTCTTGGATTTATCTCATTTGTAAGGAATTGAGACTTGATTTTCTTCTCGATTGTCTTCAGCAGTTTTAGCAATTAGATAGGAAAAAAATTGTAGCCAATTACTTAAACATTAATTTTATTCCCACATATGTATGTATGTATAAACGATACCTTATATTTATAAAAAAAATAATTTTAACAAATCTGTACGATATCTTTAATTTTCTTCATTTCGCATATGTTTATGTACAATAGAAATCCACCCTTTTTTATAGTTCAATAAATCAATGAAAAAAGTTTGATTTAATTTAAAACGCTCCTAGAATGATTTTTTAAGACGTACCTACGGACAATTCGTAGAATTTTCTCTAATAGTTAATTAATGTACATAGATAGGTGTGCGCAATAATATAACACGATCAGATACAAATCAAATGAGAACGTCGGAGATTGCGTCGCAGATAGCAGATAATTCTTCATAGATCATCATCTATTAGAAAGTGTAGTTTTATTCCAAAAACAAAAACAAAACGAAATACGAAGAAAATAGTAAAAATGTAGCGTTTTCGAGGTGTCAACGATTGGTCAGAAGTTTTTCCAGGTGGGGGAGTGAGAGATGGGCAAGTACGGTACTCGAGCCTGAGATTGGACAGAGAGATTTGAACTTTTCGCTCTGCCAGTCATTTGTATCAAAGCGTGACAGACATTACGACTTTTGCGTACACCGACCGCCATTGTATATAACATAATATACTTCCTTGTGTATATATTCCGAGTTACGAGCAATGCCCCACGTGCCATACCGACTCGCGAGCCACGCGCCTATCTTCCAACTGGGGATTCTACTTACCTATGTATATAGGTACATCTAACACTCTTATTCAAGATTTTATGGGACTATTTTAAACTTCTACATGTTAAGTATACGTGCGAGTATTGTACAGCTTAGAAAGTTCAGTAAATTGTATGAATTTTATAGTATTTCTCAGTGTTTGTCATGGGCTCCTTGGGCTTTGACTCCTTAGCCTCACGTACATACATAGAATCAATCAACTTGGTAAGCTTTTTCTGAAAACTCTAAGGGGTGAATGTCACCTTCCTGAAGTTCACATTAAACTTTGGGTGCCTGGGAAACTGAGAGAATCTATTTCTGCCAATTCGGGCGAGAACTAATGTGCTTGATGACTCATCCCTTTCAAGAGCCATTCGATGACTTCACCTGCTTTCTGGGAGCCTTGATGTTTTTACTGCATCATACAGTTCTGTTAGGCAGCTTATTTTAAATGGATTCTAGCTACTTATTTACACATGTTATAATTTTATTCATTTTGTAATTTTACTATTTGGCATAATGTGTATGTATGTTGGTTTTTTCTTTATTTATATATGTATGATATATTTTATTTTTATATATGTAAATGTATATGAATTGTTTATCTTTATTTATATATGTGTGTACATGTATTTATATATATATATGTGTGTACCAGTGGCGTGCGCTGAAATTCTCTCTCTTTTTGTCCTACAGCCTTACTTAATGTGCACGAGCAGGATACAAAAGGAACAGGCTGTTCCTCTTAAGTAATTTTTCTGGAATTTTGAAACGGAATTGACGGGTTTTTTTGGATTATTATCTGGTTTTGCGGAGGTAAATACCGGAGCGCACATGCCGCACCACTACATCATGCACGACTGTATTATACCTATACTTTTACATTGTTGAAAAAAGTAACTAACAATTTTTTTATATTACTTATGTGTTGGGAACTTTGTAACCACCGTGTATGAAAAAGCGAAGATACGTCCTCCTACGTCGAGCGCCGAAGCGAAACTTATGACCACTGCTTGTATATACACTAATACTGTCACCCAGGTCGCTCGTTTCTTGAACAGACTCTACATACATATATGTATTTGTGTATACGTGTATATATTTGTGTATTTCATGGATGGAGTATATGTTTATATAATTGTCTTTGGCCAGGAAGGCGCATTGGGTTTACCTGTTAGGCCTTCCTGGTATAAATAAAATAAAAATAAAATAAAATATTATAAATTGAAGAGGTCTGCGCATAAATATAAAGAAGACAAAATGTATGATAGTAGATATAATGCAAACAGACACCGGTGATTTAACGTTAGATGGAGAGGTGTTAGAAAGAATAAAAATATTCAAATAACTAGGTACCGGGCTGAATGAAGAGATGGACCCAGATGACGATCTAAGAATCCGCATCGAGATGGCTAGAACAGCATTTATCAAAATGAAGGCGGCGCTTACAAACAAGCATCTGAATCTTCGTACGCGGTTGAGATTCGCGAAGAGCTACGTCTGGACAGTATTACTATACGGATGTGAGACGTGGACTCTGAAGACCAGGATGATCAGCCGCATTGAAGCTTTTGAGATGTGGGTCTACAGGCGTATGCTGAAGATCCCGTGGACCAAAAAATCTCAAATGAAGCTGTTATCGGCATGATGGGGAGAGGCAGGGAACTTGTTTCAGTCATCAAGCTGAGAAAGATGGAGTACCTCGAATACATGATACGGGATCCAAAATACGAATTTCTCCGTTTGATAACCATGGGGAAAATAGAAGGGAAGAAATGGATTGGCAGGAAAAAGTTGTGTTGGCTTCGAAACATACGCATATGGTCAGATATGAGCGCCGAAGAACTGTTCCGAGCCGCTGAAGACCGATGCGGATATCTTCAAATAATCGACGAGGTGGTCGCCAACGTCCGGATGCGAACAAGGCATTAAGAAGAAGAAGAATATTATAGGGAACTGTGTAATTATTTGGTGGGTTAAAAATAACTAAAATGATCAGTTAAAAATTAAGATTAATGATCAGTAATTTATTAAATAAGTGATCAGTTAAAGAATATAAATGATCAGTAAATATTTATTTATCGATCAGTAAAAAACAATTTTTCGATCAGTAATTAATTAAATAAATGATCAGATAAATAATATAAATGATAATTAAAACCAAATAAATTATATTATTGTCTTTATATGAGAATTAAAAATAATTCCACTTATCATATTTCGACTATTCTTGTGGATTAATAACAAAAATTCGATTGATAACTGGCTTACCTCTGGAATTTTATTTAATTTTCATATAAAGATAATTTAATATATTATCCCTATTAATTCAATTCAGATTCGTGTAAATACGAGTAAATACTAGTACGAGCTTTAAGCTCGAAATTTTACCGATTTAAAAATCAGCAGACTTCCAATTAACCCATTTAAACGAAAACAAAAAAAGTGTGGTCAGAACATTATTCCAATAAACATGTTTCAATAACTCAATATAAAGTAGTATTAACAGTGGGTAAAAATCCCAAGTGAAAATACGTACTTTTGACTTTTGATTTGAACTGGACGACTACTTACGAGATATTTGAAAATTGAAAAGTACTACAAATGAAAGATAAAATACTCGACTATAGATTCCAATATTCATTTTGAACAGGAAATTGACAGATTTTGGAACATCAACCGAACAACACCAAGATATAGAAAAATCGCGCGATTTAAAAAACACATATATCTCCGAACTTCGAGCTAATCAACATTTTTTATTACCAGATTCGTGTACACTGGGCATAGATCTATAAGAAAAGCCATATCTTGTCTCTGAACCATTTTTCGTGTCGAACAGTGATATTCTTCATCATACGAAATTCTAGTATGCTTCCGTTGACATTAAATCATTTCAACTATATTTTGCAATAATATTCAACATTTAAGAAGCTAATTGAATTATTTTCTCGATAGCAACTTAATCTAATCATATCAAAACATGAGCTTGAACAAAAAATTACGTTACATGCCATCGTTTTACCCTTACAATAATAACACGATAAATTACCATGTACATAACATGGCCCAAATTGCAAAAGAAACATTTTAGCCCTCGCTTACATTACACATCAGTTCGAGTCACCTGTTCGAATTTGCACCCCCACACACAAGTGGACTAATATTATAATTATAAAAGATTGTATCGTAATTTCGTGTAATTCCTCATGCATAATTCAAACGATTTCTATCGGGGCGAAATGTGCGCCCTAAGGGGTTGTTCCGGTTCTCACATAACATTAACTCAATACACATTTAAAAAAATTGAAATTTGTGTTTAATTAATGACTTTACCTGTAACATTTTCCATACAAAACGCAACGGTGGTGGTAGAGTAACTCTACTCGGGTACAGTACTGGTCTATGCATTGTTATGACCGGGTTCAATCTCCACACCGACTCACTTATGTCGAACAAACTTGCACACCATTCACACACTTATGACACATAAAAAAATATTTTTTAATTAAATAACATACTACACATCTTCAACTTTCATATTAATCAAGAAAAGTATAATATTTCAACACCAAAAAAATTACAGATGAATTTCAGCAAAAGACAATGCACTCGAAAGTATTGGGATTCTTCATAAAAAAACTGTTCATACGCGATTCTTCCGCCTCTGGTGCTCGAACGCAGTATAGAAGCAACACATGAACATGTGGAGGTAATTATTAAATACTTAAGAACAAGAAAAAAATGTACACATGCACTAGTGTGTGTTTAATTACGAGTGTGTTGGTTTGAGATTGCTACGTACGAGAAAATGTGAAATATTTTCATACACCGCGCTTAAATTTGTTTTATATATTACAAGTATTATATTATATCGGCTGATTAATTATTAATGGAATTATGCGCAGCTATCTTATGAATATTAATGCTATTTTTAAATCTATATAATAGCAACCGGATGTTATATTATAATAGTAGATATATGTATATGGAGCGGAAATGCGTACAAGTGCTGTAAGTAATTGAATTTTTCGTATTTCAGAATTTTCGTATTTCAGAAAAATGGATGAAAGGTGTACAAAAGAAGTGCTAGAATGGTAGCCGAGAGAATGCAAAGGGCTAAAAGGAAGACTACAGCGAAGATAGATTTTTGGAACGAAATTTGGAAAATGTGTGGGGTAAGATGGATGAGAGTTGCGCAAAACAAGGACGAATGGAAACATGTTGGAGAGGCCTTCATCCATGAGTGGATGGTGAGTAGCTGTAGATGATAATGATGATATTGATATTAATTATTATTGAACTATTTTTTTTTTTGTAAAATACGGTATCAGATATATGGACGAACTTTATACTACATTTTATAATTGAGTTATTAATACATATTTTTATTATATTATTATTTTTATATTAATAAAGTATTTTTACCTTTTTCTTGGAATAGAAACGTTTTTTATCAAAAAATTTGAAAGTTGGCTTTTCTAAAATTCTAAACGGTAGGTAGGCACAATTCAAAAAATTGTCGCCTTTACAATCACTATAGAAATTCAAGATAAATACAGATTCAAAAGTATATGCATTTGTCGACTTGGTGACGTACAGTAAGTCTGCAATTTTGCATCAAAATAATGCAGAAAATATATGAAATTTGTATGAAGAAATGGGCGTAATAACAAAATCTTAACGATGTTCACCAAACAAATAAATGTACAGACAAAGATGAAATAAATGAGTGTTTAATGAAATATTTATTTAAGACTCGGTTTCTTCATTGAAATTCACTCGAAACAAGTCTCAACCCCTCTCAAACTAAATATCACGAGCGAAAGGCCATTTATTTACGCTGTGCGGCCACATTATTGCGTTTTAAAAATTAATGTGTGTATGTGTATGTGTTCACGTGTATATTTCTCGTTTGAAAAAGGTCATCTCGGCCGTTGTCGAGGCGGGATATGGTAGATGGGAGAGTCGAGAGAGTGGCTCGTGCTGGGCAAGAGTCGTTAGCGGAACTCCCCTGCACCGGAAGCCGCCATTTTTCCGTAAAATTACTTATGTATTTATGTGTAGACGGTTTGTTCCCGCGCGAGCCAATTACTATACCTACTCTAATGTACAGCGTGGCTCGTGCCGACTACGCCATTATTATAATTCAAATCATCTTGGCCGGTTTGCTACTGTGGGATATTCCTGAATTACTTATTTATCTGAAAAATACACATTTACAAGTGTGGTTATTACGATTTGCATGTTTGGATGTTTGTGTTGTTTAAATAATTTAAAAGCTTTAACATTCAGCTTTGTCATGCAAATGTAAAGAAATTTTTGAAAAATTCAAAACTAAAATAAAACAGTTCCTTTGTCTTCGCATCATTTTGTGTCAAAGAAAAATATCTACATGCTTTGTATTTATTTTAAATAAAAATATATATATTTTTGTTTGAAATTATTATTTATACTGAGACATCTATTAAGAATATTAAAAATGATTATAAAATTCAATAATATTTTGTAAATATATTTGGTGTATTTTTAACTTAAATTATATGAAAGGCTATTTAAAAAAAAAAAAAAAAAAAAATATATATATATATATATATATATATATATATATATATATATATATATATATATATATCTTCAAATTTGACTTCGGCTTTTATTACAATTTTTATCCTATAAAAATATCTTAACTCCACGATTTCAATAGTATAACTGTATTTGAATTTCATATTAGTGACATCTATGAAATTAATTTAAAACTTTAAAAATAATTTTTCTACGAAATTGCAATTGGTATTAATATATGATTATATGATAAATTATATGATTATATGATTATATGATTATATGATAAATATAGAAAAATATATGATTAATTTGGTGACCGGAAAAATGCACTCGAAATAGTTGCACTTTCGAGACATCCAAACTTTCAAAGATGCTCAAAGAGAATTAACGCAATCGATTTCCACAAAAAAGCGTATTTGTATGTTATTCGAGAGTACTAACCTTTTTTGGTGGAATTCTATTGCGTAAGTTCTTATTGAACGCCTTTGAAAATTGTGACTTCTCAAAACTGTGCAATTTAGTGCATCTTTCCGGGAACCGATTAATTTTATTACTGAATGTATAAAAAATATATGTATATGTATACAAAACCAAATGATAATGTATGCATATTACATACATATATACACTTCATGGGGGGCGGTTGGAGTGAAATGACAGTATTGTTGTAAACATTTAATATGACAGACGGTAAGAAAGTAAATTAATCGCCAACAACACGGTCCAATCGGTCACAACTTACAGGATGGTGACCCAACTTGACCATGTTCTATGTACATACATATTTATTAAACAATAACATTTTATTTTAATGAAAAAAATTGTCTTAGTTTGATCAAATAATAGAATCTTGTGGAATGACAAGTGCAACTGCATAATATCTACTATTACTGAGACTTTTTAAAGCTTTCCAACTTTTGGTGGCTTCATCGAATTCCCAAACATTGCTCACTGCACCAATATGCACTTCGTATCCACCTGAAAATAAAAATAATAATTCAGCGTAAATTTGAACGCCCTAAATACAAAGTCAAATTTAATTACAAAAAAAAACTCACCCATACAAAGCAACTTATTTCGAAAACAGCAGAGGCTTACTCCATATACGGGATTTGGCAGTTTGCAATAATCAGTCCACAGATCTGCATCGGGATCGTACCTTTCAATACTGTCAAGGTAAAGGTTCGTTTCATAGTAATATCCACCAGCGACAAAAAGTTTTCCTTTGATTGCGATACTCTAAAAGCAGGTATATACAAAAAATCTATTCATTATAGTCATTAATGGGAAGCTACGAGTATTAATAGACACTTACCGAAGAACCGCGTCTCTTCTGGATCATCGGAGCTCGATAAGACCAAGAATTGAACTCTACTGAGTACATTTGCACTTCGTTTGTGCTTGTCTCTATTTCATCTTTGTATATAACCCCACCTGTCACATAGATTCTGTCGTCGATGACAGAAGCACTATGAAAACAAACACCCTGCAACAATGGAGCCACTTTCATGTCCCAGTTCTTTGTCTTGCTGTTCCATCTACATATTCCAAATCAAATCAATATCATTCTATCTACATAGATACAATATTGCAATAAATCTTTTTATTTATTATGAAATCACCTTTCTACCGATGACAAATACTTCCAATTTGCTAAACCCCCAATGACATATACATCAGTGGACAAATCATTGCTAAGTGTTACTGCCGAGAAGCTGCAGCGAGCTTGATTTAACGGTTTCAATTGATGTTTCTGGCCATCTGTTAAATCAATATAGTCCACCTGAGAAGAATCCGATTCATTATAATCAGAGCAATCGATAGAAACAATCCAAA
This sequence comes from Arctopsyche grandis, assembly GCF_051622035.1. NCBI lineage: Eukaryota > Metazoa > Arthropoda > Insecta > Trichoptera > Hydropsychidae > Arctopsyche > Arctopsyche grandis. The sequence continues at coordinate 33,815,883 of NC_135360.1, forward strand.
ATTTCAATGAAACGTTACGGAAGTGACTGCATTGAATTTGGATCCTCCAATGATCAAGATCCAATCGTCGACCAGAACTGATGCCAAGTTGTAGGTGTTAAATTGAAAATCCTCACTTAAGGACCAACTATCATTTCTTCCGTCATATACATCGATGTTATTTGTTGTCTAGATATACAATATGTAATTAAAAAATTGAAATCGATAATAATTTCTAATAGTTTGAATATAAAACGTACATATATATACTCCGCTCCAACGAGTGCTATTTTGTTCTTTTTCCCGTGAAGCCTTTTCTTTTGAAAATCGGGTAAAATTGATTTCATCACTTGTTGGAAAATCGCTATGCACTCTGGAGACGAAGAGCATAAATCAACAACTTCCGTTACGAGCAACTGAAAATTGATACATATGTAAATATTAAGCTGGTATAACATATTTTTCGAGACACTATTGGACTTTGAAAGTATTAAACAGTCATTTCAAACCTCGATTGAAAGTAAAGGCAACTTTACAAAACTCAGCAGCTCTACTAATCCAGGTCTACGGTTTGCTTTATCAAAATTCACCCATAATTTCACAGCCTTGAAGATTTCTTCAGCAGACACGCTTAATTCCACCGATTTCACGATCTTAGCTATCGTTAATATTGGCAAACTGAGAAAGTATGGAGATTTGTGCAACTGAAACATAAATTAAAATGTTACGAATTCAAGAGAGTATAATGCTTTTTATTATAATACATACATATAATCAACTTACAATCTTGAAGTTGTTGGCAGTCAAAATAATCGCTTTATTTCTCAATATTGGATCATCTGTTAGACACAAAGCCTCCAAACAATTTGTGAAATCGATTGTTTCGAGTCGAGGATCGATACTTTTGATCTCTAGTTTTTTAGCAAGCTCCATGAATTTTTCTATGTGCTTGTTATCTATACCTGAAAGTGTGTGTGAAATATTAAACTGAGAGAATGAAAATAAAATAGTTTTTCAATACATAAAAGCGACGTTTACACATTTCTCCAAGGTAGCAATACTTCAAAATTGCATTGATAACAGGGTATTCGAAATCATTAAAAGTGGCACTCAAGTTGTCTCTGTTTTTCATGAAGAAGTCACTGCATGCTGAGAGCACTAACATGTGTGCAAAGAAGCTGCAGTTATGAAGTACGATCATGAAAAGTTAAATTTTAAGTTTAAAACTATTTTTTTAAATCAAATTTTGATACATTCCTCCGGCCGCGAACGACGAAAGACACGTCGACTTGCTTTTTATCATAGCTTCATAAAAATATTCGAGTCGATTTATTGCAAAATCTGGTTTCGCCTTCATCTTGCTTCTTAATGTTTCTTGAAAGTCTTTTGCTAAAAAATAAATTAATTATATTAAAACTTAATAAATGTAACAAACAAATATAGGACTTACACATTCGATGGGATCCCAGCGATGACTGATATCTACTAAACCGAGTTTTTCGCATTATTTTTCACGATGAATAAACATACATATATTGACCTCTATCTGCAGACCACAATTTGTTATTATACATTATTATATTTACACACTTATCAAGCTAAGAAATTTCTAGATGGCTCCATGATTTTAAAATGAAAACATATTTATTATTGCTAAAAAAACCACACCCTATTGAAATCTAATGTAAACAGGCGCAGTGGAAAACACTAACTCATTAATTTCCAACTAACTTTCCAATCTTTTTGAATAGCAGATACTCCGCACCGATTTTAAGTTCGAATCTTAATTTTTGATTTGATAAATGTTTTTGCATTAATCTGAAAAATAGCTTTTGATAAATATCTATGAGATAGTTTAAAAATTTCATAGATGTCATTAATTAATTAAATTTTTAAGAAATTAAGATTTTTTTTATAATATCACAGATGTCGGTAATAAATTGAATATTTATATGTATCCATTTTAAAACATATGCACATTAATTTATTTGTTTTTAATTCATATAGTTTTTCCGCTCACACAATAGATGACAAGCAAACCACTAATACATTCCTGTAAGTAGGTTTGTAGAATAAATAGCCAATCCGTTTAGTTCCTTTCAACCATTTGTTAAATAAAACAGGAAATTTTTATTCCAATAACCAATGTATCTACGATAATAAACACTAATATTAAATGCAACGTACATTACACAACAATCCGTGTCTATTATATTTCCGCATTGAAATGCGAAACAAATTCAAAACGCCATATTATCACAGATAAGAGCACAAAATCACTTTCCTAATTATTGCCGAACATAAAAACACTACTTACGACTATTATGCACGCGAACAAACGCACTTTTATCAATCGGCATCATCGCCATTAAAATTTTTGCAACGAGGAAGTCAAACTGCACGTCAAATTATTGCACACAAACCTACCATCCATCAAATTTTTATCATTTCATCTTTTCGATTGTCAATCGGCAATCACTTTACGGTCGCGAATCTCGCAACAATCGACATTCCCCTGGCCAATAACCAACAGCTAGGAAGTCATTCAACAGGGACAACTCGTTTCATTGTATGTATATGTATATAGAGAGCGACACATTTCTCGAGAAAGAGACCAAAAACGAGTATGACCACACTTTTAGGCACGTCAATCGTCCCGAGACAACTTTCGTTGATTAAAATCGAAAAATCATACATTATTAATGGAAACGCGAGACTTCGTGCCCATTCTTCAGATTCGTCTCGTGTAAATTCAGAAACGAATCCTTGTATACGCATGTCAACGTATTTCATATATCTATCACCGAAACAGTTCAAAAGGTTAACGCCTAAAGAGAAATTTTTTATTTGTTTCTACAGATTCATATGAAACTTGTTCTTTAATTTGATGATCAAAAGTGGTACTCCGTCTTAATTTATTGTTTAAATATTTTTTCAATCAAAGTAGTACTTTTTCTCTTCAGCTAGCGACGTTTCTCGTAGTTTTCTCCACAAACATTCAACTTATCAAACTAAATTTCAGCTTAAGTCTAAGTACGAAAGTTAGGGAAAGTTTACATTTTCTTAGGCTATTTTTTTCGGACAGAAAAAAATCTTGGTTAGTTAATTTTAAATACAATTGGTCAGTAACTGTATACGAATTAAATGATCAGTAACTATATACAAATTTATCAGTATTGTATTCATAAAAATGTCCATTATACAAAATCAGAAAATAATTCACAAATTTTGAGCTTTAAAAAAAAATCATTTCATTTTGTATAATAGCACAACAGAACTTCATATATAAAATTACGAACCTATGTACTATCAAGATGTACTGACCATTCAATGAAAGCATCGACCTTTATATATACAATGCCTAGCAGTCGATATATAATCGATACATATAATTAATCTTTTGATATAATAGCTAACCTTTAGTCTACTGACCCGAATAATCTGATCATTTATTTTATTTAACTACAGTTACTGACCATTTATTAAAATAAATAACAGCAAGCACTTAAATTAGTAACCTTTGCAATATGATTAAAATATAATCCTTATACAGATAAGTAGGTATAATGAGTAAAAAAATTATGAACCGAAATACATAGGATCAAAATATGAAGGTTTATTTCGATCCCTGATCATATTTTTAAAGTGTCAAAAGGAAAAGATGTGTATTTTTGAGATAATCCAAACTCTGCGAATCCTATCACACGGAAACTTTATATTGGTTATAATTTTTATTCGTTTTTTTAAACCTACCGAAAATGGTAGCTTCTATCACATGTCCTCTTTCTTTTTATATTTTTTTGTTTTTCTTATCTCCTAAGCCAATCAACGGATTGAGCTGAATCTTAGGTATGATACATTTTAGAAAATGGTGCTTTTTTATTTTTTGAGTTGACACATCATCAGGTACCGCACCGTTCTCATCAAAGCGGTAAATAAATCGATGCGAAATTAATAATTACGCGCGCCAAATCCGACACATGGGCGGCGCGTGGCCCACCACCGTATTCGGGGAGGGTACCGTTTCGAAAATAAATATAAATAAATATAATCGGTGCATTTGGGGCGACCTTTGTCGGCCTGTGGCGCCTTTTACGAAATGGTGAATTGAGTTCACCTGCCGACCGCAGAGAGAGAGTACCGGTTGGTGGTGAGAGAACTCGACAGTCGAGTGTGGGCAATCGTGACCGTCGCTTGTCGGTCTCCGTGATCCGAAAATATACCCGCTGCTGCACTTCAAGCGCCGTTCACACATACAGTGACATCGCGAGGTGCTTATCCACCCCCAACCCACCCAGCCGACCCTCAGAAACACACCCAAAATCAACACACAGCCAGTGCAAGTCAAACCCACCCCGAACGCGCACTCCATACTTAGAAGTGTCAAAATTTTAACAGTGCTTCAAATTCTTTCGATTTTTATAATCCCAAAGATTAGTTCAAAGGTTCTATTTTCGTTGTGCATCGTTCAATTTTTTCATACCTAAGAAATATTTTGAAAAAATGGCTTGCCCTAAATTGCGTTCCGGTTTGCCGGTCGATCCATTTTGCAGGGCGAGCTTTTCAAATATCGTCTGCTTTGAACTGAAGTATCGCTTTTTACATTTTAACGATTTTGTTAAACATTGATTTATTGTTATTAATGTCTAAAGACTTCCTAGATCCTTGAAGAGTTAGATGGAACTACTTTATAATCGCCAAAAGTTCAAAATCACCATATATTTTGATTGATTGTGATAAAAAAGCGCTTATAACCTTGTTTTAAATCATACTTCAAATCCAAATTCAAATTCAAATTTAAATCATATATAAAAAATACTTCAAATCTGTTTGACATAAATTCGCCATCCTACAAATAAGAATTGTTCAATATCGCCCTTTTGGCATGGAACCTTTTCATATGATTTTGATGCAATTTTCAATGACCTTTATATAAAAAAAAATCTAATTTATCCATCGTTCATAAATTACATTAAATTGTTCTTAAAATCATGTAACATTTTTATAAGAAATGTATAATCATTTTAACTAAGCCTTTAGAAAGTCATCACTTTTTAAAATCAAGGTATTAATATGCAATTTTCACGACATTGAAAAGATTCTTTAAGTTATGTACGAAGAAATGGCATATAAGTGGGGCAAAATGCAATGATCCGTTTTGTATTGAATCATTTTTCGTCTTGATTATATCTTTAGATCTTTCTACTCTGTGTTTCACTGAATAGAGCTAGTTCCTCTGAAAGTTTGCGTCGATTGTAATTCGCATTTTATGATTTATGTGTGTGCGCGTACGTTTTAAGCCCACAAAGTTTTGCAACTGTCCAACTAGTTATATCGGTACGTTGCGAAACCGCGATAAGTGTTAAAGTAATGTCAACGTGAAAGTTGAGCAACGCTGGTTTAATACGGCGCGAATAAAACGAATCTATCGGACCAAACAGTTACGTAAAATTGGTATATAAATGTATGTATATGTAAATCAGTAAGCGAGTTGATAACAACTTTTCAGCAACGGCGTGGCTTGAAGTTCGTTGCGAAAATCAATTGCCCAATTTCTTCGTTTTCGTTAATTGGCACGTTGGAATTTTGCAAATTGGAACGGAGCACTTTTCCGAGACGTTGTATTGTTTTAATAAAAAATCGTTTATATCTAATTGTACTTTTAAGCTCTTATATATAGGTATGTATTCGTCAACTCATTTTACTTGAAAGCTCATTTGAAATGCATTTATAAACTGCCCAGCGTCGCTCAAATGATCTCTATGATTAAATTTTGTATATCAAATATACTATAAGATACATACCTATAGTAGACCAAATTTGGCGGTTCAAAATTATTAACCGTAGATCTAAATAATGGACAACTGAACTTATATATGTAGATGTTAGATTTTTTATATTTAGAATACTTTCATTAAAAATATGCATGAGAAAATTGTCATTAAAAATATGCTCAGATGAGCAAAAGTGGGGCGAAATAGTAAAAAATTTGGAAAATTTTAGATGTTACATTTTTTATATTTAGAAAACATTCATTAAAAATATACATAAGAAAATTTTCATTAAAAATATTCACAGATGAGCAAAAGTGGGGCGAAAATAGTAAAAAATTCGGAAAATGTTTACTCTATGATCAAATTTCGTATATCAAATTTACTATAAGATACATATAGTATCTATCTATCCAAAATTAAGAACCGTAGATCTGAATAATGGACAAACAAATTTACACATGTAGATGTTAGATTGTAAATTTTCATTAAAACTATCTATGCATAAACTTATCATGACGAACAAAATTGAACAATTAGTTTAGTTGATTTGAATAAGAATTCCAGACACCTTGGGATAGAAATCAATTTAAAATAAATTTCATTACCTATTTTAAGTATTTAAATGCATATTTAGACTATCTTTAATTAAATTTAACACCTTCAAAGTAATGAATCAATAATTTCAAACTATGATACTGAATTTAAATATGTACGTATATTTGATTTAATTTTTTCATATTTATTCATTTTTTTATTTCGTAATTATTCATTTATTTTATCACTGTCGGAAAATGTGAGTGAATTTTTTACACATACACCTTATTTGTAATTTATTGAGCTTTTTACGTAGAAAAAATTAGTTTTATCTTTTAAAATCGCAATTTTCAGAGAAAGGTAAAGATAGCCTGCATCACTTTCGATCTGCTTTAACGATCAATTATATATAAAAAAGTTTTATAATACAACAATGTGGTCACACTGATTTCTTCTGAAGAAGCAGCACTTAAATAATCAGTACAAGCGTATCTTATATTTTTTATTATATTTCGACAGTAGTAATTTTGTCAATTCTTCCGGGAAATTCGACAAGAAGAAAGTACACATTTTCGTACGCGCGGAACGAATAAAAAATTATATTCTCACTATAGACGAACAATTGTTGCGCTCATGTGAAACGCGCATTAGTTCAATGTTTGTTTATTTTTTTAAATATACGAGTGTGCGAAATTTTTTCAACAGATCTTAACATTTGATTGAGTGCACTCCTCAAAAACGGTTTCCAAAAAAAAAAAGTAAACTGTATTTTATTATTGTTAATTTTTTTAACTAACATGAGCGCATATGAGAATTTCATACGTGAGCTCATCTCTAAAAATTGAATCTTACACATGTGAGTGTACATATGTATGTACTTTGTTGAAAGACCTTGATGACGTTGACCTCAAGAACTTGGACATTATTTGCCTGCAATTATTAGACAGAATGCATTCCCATTCAAGGTCTCACTAAGGACCGCAAGCTGCATTCTATCCAAGGCTCGACTATTTAAAATCTATATAAATATATTCGAACGGATCGTAAAACGCGTTGATTTATTAGCATTTTATATGTATATTTTGCGAACACCTCGTTACCTAGATTCAAACTTGGATGCTTAAAAAAAATGTGGACGAGCATCCTTTTTTTGCCTACTCTTCTTCTAATACAACCACCTTTCACTTTGGACGTCAATAAACTTCTTCAAATATTAATACTTAAAAAAAAAACGTAATATCTATCAATCACTGGTACAAGTCGACACGTGTAACGAATTATTAGTTAGGTTATGTTACAATTTTAGTTGTAAAACAATTCGTGACTGGCTTGGATTGGATTTAAATAGCTTTAGAATAGTTTAATGATTTTTTTTACGAATAGTTTTTTTTATTTAATTTTTTCAATAGTGAAATAGCTAGATTTTATTTTTATTTTTAGCATATTAACCACAGTGACATTACAGACAGCTCTAACGCATCACTGTGGCCAGTCATACAATTATAACATCATCAAAATAATAATCTTAATCATAATAATATCAACCTGTTATATCTTGATGGAACTATCATTGATATTTAATAATTGATAAAATCAACAACTGGCGTTTCTCAACGACCACTCAACCAGTTTAGCACATTAGATAAATTCCTTTGGATAAATCTCTAACTACAAAATTTTTCGTAGTGAATAATGCTATAACACATATCGAGAGATAAATCTCTTAGAAAAAATCGACTTTTTTTCTAAGAATCTTTCATCAACTAAGCAATTATTTTTGTGTAATTTTGGAATTAAAAGCTTTTTATATGAAAATCTTCTGAACAAATATACCTATACATATAGTATCGTCTTTGTATCATGTTGTGAACAAGAACAGACAAGTTTGTGATTTCTGAAAAAAAGCTAAGATAAACATATTGCTAGAGACGTGTCTGCAGATTTTTCTAGTGAAAAATGGGATATATGAGATTTATTTATATTTTACAATTTTGCCATAGTGACATTACAGATTAGCTCCAGGTCGTCACTATGGCTAATTTATTACAAGACATTGAAAACTTATAAGTAACGAGACATCTAAATACATAATTACTACATCGAAACAATACCTGACATGTATGGTCAGATATTAATAACATTTTTCATGTAACAATACGAATTTTTACATTCGATAAACAACCACAGAGACATCTATGGTGAGAAATCTGGTGAAACCTGAGATATAACAATAACTCAAGGTTTGCAACAGAAAATTAGGAAGGAAAAGCCAATTTTACAGGAACCGTTTCAATGAAAATGAGAAAAATTGGCAAATTCTGATAAGAAACGATCGACCTCAACAAACCAAGGTCTGGCCAACAACGAGACTCTTAGTGGGAATCGAACCCGTGACATCAAGCACGAAATAATTCAATACTCACCACTAGACCACGCTGCTGGTTAAATCGATATATTGACAAATGTTTGTTCAAAATGCGTTTTATAAAATGCACTTTAGGTCGACTAATCTACTTTAGCAGGTATACAATTGTTTCGATGACATTCTATTGTCGAACGTGTGATATTTTTAGCCCATTCACGGGCTGATGCAATAAAGAAGAGTCAATTACGTATCAACACACAACAGACGCGTTCCCATTTATGTCATTTTCTATATTGTCGCAACAGATCGGTCAATTTCTCCACATTGCTTATTAGGTATGGCCGATGCGACCGATTTGGCAACAAATCTTCGACTTGCCGGCCATTGCAAAATCGCATATCACTAATGACGTTATAATGCAACGCGAGTTCTTCGAAGAAAAATCACAATATGACTAAATATTTCAAGAACACATTTGTATGGTATACATATTTCGGACTTCGTTTCGATCAATGTCACATTCAAGGCCTATTCGATTTTTTTTAAATACGCTCAAATATCATTAAAGTGAATTTTTTGCACGCAAAAGTGACATTTGATTTTTAAATACCTTCAAAATGTCAGGTGGATACGATTTTAAAATCGTTTTAATTGATATTTCGACGCCCATGCGATATGAAAGTTTATTTAAATCGTGCTGTTAATTCGCATTACAATCATACGAATGACTAGGCATGATATTTAACAATGGAGGATTATAAATCGTTGCAGTAAAAGTTTGTAAAGTGAGCCTATTGTTATTTAAATTTGTACTGTGAATAAAATTATATTATTTTTTGGAGCCTTTACGATCGGAATCAATTAATTCCGTATAAGATTTTTATAAGCTTTCTAATAAAAAATTAGCACGTACTGATTTGGTTAACAATATTACATATCATGATTAATATAAATTTGCTATTTTTAAATAAAAAATCATTTCATTGAATAATTTGTCTTTACATTTGTACAAAAAATTAAATAAGACAGAATATTGTTACACTAATCTCGTAAATCCGAAATTACATATTGTTAGGGGGAGAATTTATATTGCAACACTTTCTGTTCTGTGTTTTAAAATTTTGAATAGAAGGGTGCTGAAAGGATTTAACATAATATAACATAAAAATATTAAAAAAAAAAACAATATACAAATAAAATGATTAATGTAATGCAAGCAAAAGCGACAAGATTTATATTTAGCTGTTCAATTATTTTTATCTCGAGGTTAGGTTAGATTAATATGAATAGTCAACATTTGCATATGTATATCTATCATAAAAAATACTGAAAATTTCTAATATTTTTAGAGATATAATCGATCACTATCAAACCATAAACTGACCTACTTTTCATACCTGCAGCCCAAATAGTTCAATTGGAAATAAAATTAATCACTTCCTCTGGATGAAGAGGCCTAATCTTACATACATATATGCATATATTATATTAATTCAAGTGTTAACTATGAGGATTGAGTATAAAATGGAGCAATTTTCATTTGATCTAACCTCAAATTTGACCCTCAAACTTGCCTTCCGCGACTCAATCTCTCACGAGAACTCAACCTCACATCCACACATCCGTCAATTTTGCACGATAATTGCGCACGGGTCATTGTATATTGTCATTATCGTAGGTTTTTAGGTCTAGAAACTAGAAAGTTTCACTCAACACTTGTAACGATTTAAAATACCACATCCGCGCCCGAGAGCGAACGTGCTACATTCCTCAGAAGGTCAGGGATCAAATTCCATGACAACCGCTCGGAAAAACCTCAATGAAAAGCTCAAAAGGAAACCCCTCGCGAGTGCAATCGTTGTGCAACCGTTTAACGGTCGCTAATGATCGATTTTGTCCGTTTTATCGATCGATAGGTTGCTGTATAATCATTGTGAACATCGAATGCGCAACCTATGCCAATTATGACTTTTTGTTCGTCCATTAATCATCTCATAGATTGGGCAAGTCACGAGGCTCTACTTTTTGTATCATCTTGCGGTGTTTCAAGACACCGCGTGTCGAATGCGCATCTCATAATCGTGCTAAAAGTCAAACGGACACACTTGAAATTCATAGCAAAAAGTTCTAGATGATTCTATTTGTAATTCTGAATTTTAAACATTTAAATTATATTTCAAATAGGTACACAAACATACACATATATTTACATGTAACGACCCTTTACGTAAAAATCTAGTTTTTGTAAATAAAATCTATGACCTTTGACACTTTTAATAATTCAAACACATTTTCAAAGAGTGAATCTAGTATTTCCAAATTAATACCATTTATTAAAAAAATTCGTTGTCAATTAAAAAAATAGCAATTTTCACATCGAATATTATATAGCTGCATATGTATGTATATATAAACATAATATGATTTAAAATAACCAGTTTTAAAAATAATTTGATGTTAATTAAAAAAAATGATCAACGTTTGGCATTTAATTTCAGCATATACCTACATATACATATATACATTTGCACTCATTTTTAACGTGGATTAATTGCGTATAAAAATTTCTATATACATTGAATTGAACAATAATTTAAATGAGTATTAAACTAAAATCAATGCTTACTTCTTTTTAAGAAATTGTTATAAAATTATCGGCTATAAACTTAAAAATTGCAATATAAATTTGAGTTTAGTTTTGAAAGCTCGCAAGCGAGTATTTTATGTATATGAATAAAATTAAATTAAATGACGCTTTTCTCATCTTAAATATTGTCACTATAATTGCTTTTAAAAATTGGTTCAAAATTATTTATATTTATATCAAAAAAATCAATTCAAAGCTGACCATAAAATTTTGCTACATTGTACAATATGTATTGAATTTAACCATCAAATTTCTTATATATTTTATATGATCGATGATATGTCAAAAAGTGTTTTATTGTTTTAAAAAGATCACTCTACAATTTCTTGATATCAGTGTTTCTAAAACATTCTTATATATGTTAAAAAATTGCGTTCAAAGTCAGGGTTTCGATTCAGATCTCTCTCAGCGATGAATGAATCACGCGCAAAAGTCGATCCGAATCTCAATCAACAATGGCCGATAAATAATTTCGAGCTTGACCGGTCCCGGTAAAACCCAATAATTTCGACTTGCACACATTTTAACCTTTATTTTATATATATATGTATCTCGAGGCAAAATTCAACTTTCACTTTTTAAACCGCTCGCACACACCCATTCTCACTACCATCACGCACATTTTTTTTCCATCGATACGCAATAATTTAATTAATATCTATAATTTGTGTGTTTCATCTTTGCAGAAATCATTTTGGAAGAGTCTCACTGCGAACAAGATGTAATGGAGACATAACCTCGATCGAATACAGTTTTTGTTATTAGTTAGTGTTAAATGCGTGCGTAGATGACTATAGTTTCGTATAGTGAAAGGACGATGCTCCAACCGAGAGCGATGGCCGCTCGAAACAGAGCTGAATCAGTGAATTTATTCGCAGACAATCATAAAAATAACACATCAGTGGGAGGTGATAGCATCAGGAGAAGAAAAATGGCGGCCATAGGTGGAATTACGAAATCAATAGGGATTTACGCAATCGTGTCGTTAATCTTCTTGTCTGGATTTACTCTCTGTCAAGGTCAGTCAAGTTCATTTTTATTACTAATTTCAATATACAACCTTAACCTATTTATGTGTAAATGTTATTTTATAATTGCCATAGGTAGGTATAAATTTAATAAATAGACAAATATTTATTCAAAAATAAATCAATGTTAAAAATATTATTATTTCAAATTTGACATTGAATTCGAATTTCAAAAGACATTGATTTTTTGCAAACCTTAAACATATGTATGTACATATATATATAAGGTAAGAACCTTTTTGCTTCGAATTTACTCTAAATATTGTTCCAAGATTCATTAATTTAAACGAAAAGTTTATAATTTATCTAGAAAAAGTTTACTTTTTAATTTAATTTTTGATGTTAAACATTTCATAAAATTTAACATGGCTATTTTTAATTAGTATTTAATTAAAAAAAATCTTTTTACATCTTTTTGGTTGAATTTTTAATCCTTTTTGGTTGAATTTTGAATCCTTTTTGGTTGAATTTTGACATTCCATTTTGAAATGTACTATAAAACTCCTCTAACTTTTCATTTCAATTCTTTGTACAAAGGCTACAATTTAACCGTTTAGTTTTTTTTCAATAAATGGTCAGTATCTTTTATAGAAAATTTAATGATATTAGTTTAAAATATAATGTATAAAAATAAGCGGTCAGTTAACCGTTTATTGTTCTTAATATTTCTTGACAAACAGACAATAGTCAGTGAGTGATGATATAACTTACTGATCATCTATTAATTGTCTAAATCAAACAGATCAAATTAATACTCGATGTTATTACAGAGCAAATAGGGAGCGAATGTATCAATAAAATGAATCAATAAAAACGATATACTTTTTTTAGTTTTTAATCAATTAAAAATTCACAAAAATGAATCGAATTAATATTTGATGAAAATTCATCTTTATTTAAATTATATTTAATTCAAAATTTTAACACACACCGTTTGGGTGAAAATATTTAATGTTATTTTTTATTCCAATAATTCGAAAGATATGTATATGTACAGCAACGGTCAAAAGTAATAAAACCACTTCACTTTCACTGACGTTTTATAATAACCACACATAATTTCAGTCAATATCAAATAAAATCATACGACACGGGTAATAATAATTGTATTATAAACGTTTTTCACTTCCTAATAAATCATCGCTTGCGCACTACTCTATTACATACATATGTATGTACATACATTAATAACTTACGCACATTAATCAGTATTTATCGCCTATCAAATCTTCGGCCGGTTATGCTGCGGATGTTTTAAATTAATAAAATTGACGAGCCCATAATCAACAAGTGCATATTGTACATAGTACATATTGTAATCGCGTAACGGTAATTAACTGTAATCAAAAATTTCCGAATATCAAAAACGCGTGTTGAAAGCACACTCGCGCATAATACAACAACTAGTGAAGAAACAAATTTGGAAAACACTCTGATATAACAACTTTATAATATAATATTATGTTTTTTTTTTTTGCACATATGTTCAAACGATCCATAATGATCATGTCGTAAGTGTAAACACGCGACTTTCTTCCTGTGCTGTATTGTGTTGAATTTTTTTGACAATCTTTCATACTATTCAAAAACGAACGTTCGCGCTTAGTTTTTGCTACCTATATATGAAAATTTATTAACAACTGTACTAACAGTATCTAATAATAGTATCGTACAACTGTTTTTTAAATTTCGCAACCACTAATCGTGAAATTCCACTAACAAATATCAAAGAAAATTATATTAAATTAAATTTTATGTCATTTTTCATTGTATTTTCTTTGGTTCTACTCATCTACATAGGTATTTGGTAAATATGTCTTATAAAATTATAAAGTCATTTTAATACATACATATTTAATTAGCGTGATTTTTCATTTCAATTAATGTGATTATATAATATGTATCGATTCATACATTATTAACGAAATTCCACTAAAAAATCAAATTATGAAATGAAAATGATTACCTTTATCGGATTCATTAGTTTTAATACACCTGTTTATCAAGTAGTGGTTTTTATGCACTGTGACAAAGAATTTGAAATATTCCAAGGTCAATTTTGTTCATTATAATAAATGTTTAAAATAAAGTTCTAGAATCGTCTAAATGTTTGTATAAAACATTATTAATATAATGGCGTTTGAATTTAATTCGATTTCATTTCATAATACGAGTTGCATTCTTTTTTAAACATTTACCTGTTGATATCAATTCACATACAAATAAATAATAAATTAAATTATTCACATAATCAATTCACATAAATAATAAATTACATATTTGAGCATCTCATCGTTGATTTCGTCTAAGTTTGATTATATGATTAATAAAAAAAAAATAACAAAATTTCTTCAACAAATTCAACACAAAAACAACCTTCATCAACCTTGAAACTTCAATAACAACCCAAATCATCGACCAAAATAACAATACACATGCAATAAGCTCAAACTTGAAAATCTCCCATACCCAGCATCATCGATAGATTCGCTTTTCAATTTGAAAGTGCCGGTCAAACACGTGTTTGGCCTTCGTCCACGTTCGTATTCGAGACGGAATGTTTCCATCGGCGATTAAGGGCACAGATTTTAGCATCGTTCACGATCAGAAAGTGGTTATTTTTCGTGTTAAGACCATCAACTATCGCTAAAAAGCGCTCGCTTTCTTCCTATTCAATTCCGACGACTTTCCACCGTACATCAGACGCGAAACCAACGAACGCTTCGCACAACTGCTAACCGTTAAAAATGTCAGGAACTGTTAACTACAATACTTAACCGACTGGTTTGATTCCTCGAGAGTCCATACCGATACCGTATCGATGAATATCTTGCTATTTTTCCAACAACTTCAATCCTACGCAAGTCATTACTCGCAATCTAATATACGAATGATATTGTTTGTATGTAAGAGCAATTTGATAACGGATTCCAAATCTTGTAGATTATATTTAACATTTATGTCGTTACGTATTAGCGTAGAAGATGGGCGTGCGACTCTTCTCGACGCGAGAGAAAATTCAAATGATATATTAAAATGTGCTTTTATCGCTTTGTTTATAACGTAGTTATTTTGATATGGGAATAACAATGCAATTGTGGGAAATTTTCTGTATATTGTATAAAATTATTATTAAAGACGGTTTATTTGAAGCGTGATCAGATAGGAAGTGCCTCCTGTAATACGCTAATATATATAACTATTTTCTATTCAATATGTATGAATAAAAAATAAGGTTCACGGAATTAATTATTTATTGTTAAGCTTTTGTAATATGGAATGTTTAAATGTTCAATATACATTTTCAAATGAAAAGTTAGTGAATTTTAAATAATTATCTGCAAAAAAATTGGCATAGATACAAGTTTCTAGAAATTTTTATGTTTGCGGTGGTTTTTAAAATAATCATCCATGTAGACAAGTCTCTTATACACAAGTTGAAATTTTTCGTATTCAGACATGCTACGACAGACCGTCTTCGAAAAATATTTCCTATATATTATATGTATATAAAGGAACAAACCTCTCATTTTTCATTTCAATTTTTATTTTTTGAGAATCTTTAGTCAAACAGTAAATCTTTGACTAAATGAAATTTTGAGATCACATCAGACTTCATTACATACATACATAGATTAACGATTGAGGATTTTGGTTTTAATTTCCTGTTCATTATTTAATAATATTTCAAGTCATTAAAAGATAGCCACCATTACAAATAGTATCATCCAACCGTTTGTATACAGTTTTGAACAAAAGTCTTTTTTATTGGCAAACCAGTCTAAACACTACGACAGACAAATTGTTATAAACTCGTCTATCAATTTATCTGCAGACAAATTTTCACTTGAACCGGCCTTTGCCTCTAAAAAAATAGCTATAAATTTGTCTACATGTAGATTATTCGTGAATATGTAAGGACACAACATCAATATTCGAACAATTAATTCGACCAATATCCATAAAAGATTATTAAATTTGAATAATGCTAATTTTTCGTCAATTGTGTGTCGACTTAATTTAAACACTTCATCGCCATAAGCGCACCGGTGCGCGCTGCTTTGTATTTATGACTCGAAATTAATTTTGGTTTCTTCACAGTGACATCTAAACATATCCTGTGATACTGATGAAATTGAAATAAGTCAATATTTTTCTTTAGTTTGTGATATATTTAAGAGGTAGTGTCAAGGGTTGGCACTAAACAAATATAATAAAATAATCGAATTGGTTTCTACAAACGCGTGGCGATTAAGTGGTTAGGTGCTTCAACTTCCGGTTCGTGAATTATAATTGGTTGAATTGTCTTCGGCCAGAAAAGCTCATAATAGTCCCTTCTCGCACTTAAAACTCAGCTGCGCCTTTCTCTCGTTCACTTTTGCCCAGATTTGCATTAATTTCCGATTGTATACATATGTACGCATACATATAAACACATGTGGCTTGGTCTCTTCTGGCACGACCGGGTGTGACCCGGTTCGTGGCGGAGGGCACGCCCCGTCGACCGGTTCCACCAAAGGAGCACACGATGCGGAGACAAAACCTAACCGGTACGAGATGGAGCTCATCATCATCATCATAGCCATCGTCTCGACGAAAATAAAATCGTCTCTTCCTCCGACTTTTCTTGTGAAAGCGTCGATTGAATTTCGATAGTGTTAATTTTGAATCTGTGTGTACCTACGAGAGTGGTGAAAAGCGCAATCGCCTCGTTGCAATGTTTGATCGTCAATTATTACGTGTATTTTTGAAATTTTACAATGTGTAGTACGAATAGTTGTGCGTGTGTGTGTGTGTGTGTGTGTGTGTGTTACAATGGAATAGACTGGTTTATTAAACGGATCAGAACTGGTTTTGTAAATGATAGATTCGCATGTTTAATGAGTTTTTTTTCGCGATGACCTATTGAACTGTTGTATTTCGACGGGCGAACGAACGGTGACATAGAATACGACGTAAAATATTTTATAACATTAAATTTAAAATGTAGACATCGTTTCGAAAGTTCAAGATTGAGGTAATAGTGTGGTTTTTTGCAAAGATAAAAATCAATGATTGAGTTCGATCCATGGTAAAGAAATTATTTTATTAAAAGCTCATTAATTTACTTTGGAAATACTATTTCCGTATTCCTTATATGAAAATGTATGACTATGACTGTTGTAAATTAATCAAAAATTTCTTATAGTATGTCTATGCATATATGTATGTAATTAAAGTGTGTTTGATATTCATTTTACATATCAAATGTGAAAATTTTACAATTTGAAATGCATATTCAAAAAAAAATTCAAAAGTAGTTTACTGAAAGTACTTGCAAAGTTTGAGTACTAATTTTTGAAAAAAGATATTGATTGATATTGAATAAATTTTACCCATTCCAAAGAAATAATGTTATGAAAAGCTCATTAATTTATTTTGAATTTACCATTTCCGTGTTACTAATATTAAAATAAACTGTGACTTCAGCATTGTGATAAGATTATTTAAATTCGAATGCTGGAAAGTAATTTAAATGTCATTTATACAATGTTATTAGCATTTTAATTAGATAAACATATGTAGTGTGTATGCATTTATTTGATATTAATTTTATAGTATAAAACGTGAAAAGTTTCAAATTTGATGAATGCCTATTAGAAAATCTGTTTGGTGGAAAATTCTCTCAATATTTACGGAACTTCTTAAAATGCTCGCAAAATTTATTTTAATACATTGCATATTTTACATTTATTTGCGGTCATAATGTATTCACACGATTATATCTAACATGCAGATAGACAACAGATAAAATCTTTAGATCTAATTAAAGCAAGATGAAAATATCCGATGTCTAAATGCTTTCCATATAAATAAAGCAGTAATGAGCGGTTTTTCATTCATAATCGAGAATAACAGTTCAGTTATCGCACATTACCATTTACGTAATAATAAACAATAATGTCGTAAATTACGCTTATTATACTCTTCCTAATAAATGCATTATTTTCTCCTAGCGCACTGAGAAAAACGCACATTAAACTCTATTTTATTATTAATTATTTATTATTCTTAGATATATTTCAATCGAACGAGACTGAGAATGCGGTTTACCCATTAAAAAATCGAAAACCGGTTGTTCCTGGCTGGTTTTCGACATAGCAGTACCTTAAAAGAATAGGTCAGGGTCGTCTTCTACGTTTTATGAATCTTCTCGAATAGATGATAAACGATTCACCTGTACTTAAACTGGACAAATCCAAATCGAGAATCAAACGCTATGCTTTCGGGTCAGTCAGGCGATATAAATTATAATATGCTAAGCGTGTGATAACGGAATTCCAGTACATACTCGTTTTCGACTTCTCAATGTATCGCAACATAAATTTACAATCTAAAGGTTAGTTTAAAAACTATTACATTACTGGTATTTCAGTGAATATGTGCGTGTAAACAGACGCGGATTCCGTTGAAATTGTACGTTTAAAATCATAATGCTATGTAATTAGATTTGAAGTATCTTATATAATTTTTCTATCATTATTAAGTATTGTATAAATCAACCGTAATTCAAATAATGACTTACAACGGATGAATTGTAAACACAAATGCCGTATTTTACGAAGTAATTCGTTTCGATATCGACCTTTGAATTAAACCGTTAATGTTTCTTGACTTACGAACCGTATTCGTTAGTATAATTTTGAATCGATTTAGACGCTATTCAATTTTCAAAAAATAAAAACCACTTTATAAAACACAATTATTTATTTTATTTAATTGTATTAAATTATAAACAATAATCGAGCGCACTGAATGCTAAAAACATTTGGTGCTGAAATGTTAATTGTTTTGGTTCGTTTTGCCGTTAAATTAACTGCTCATTGTTCCATAAAATATATGCGAGATGATTGTTTACACGAATCGTTATTATTATGTGTGTTGAAATTTAAATTCTAATCTTTATATTTGGATCTAAAATCTTTGGTTGATCGAATTGCGGGTTTATTTATACCACGCATTGAAGTCTCCTTATCGATTTCAATAGGTGTTATTCTTTGATTTATTACTTTTTTTTACATTCTTCATTGGTTTGAATTCTGAAGGTTTTCACTACATATTCTTATGCATTCGGAACTAGGTGATTTGAATGTTTTTATTATCGAAGTCTCGTAAAAAAGGTATAAAATACATCCTGGAATTAAAGATTGATGTCGGGCATTAAGTCTACGATGTTGCTGGTTCGTTTCAAAGTCACCTAGTTCTTTCGAAGAGATCCGTCGTCTCACAGGCAGTAAAAAATGTGGGTCACAAACGAGCGGCGTACGCCGATGGTCCACAGAAGAGATCTATAGATCCTAGCAGAGGCAGAGAGCTACGGTATCTTCGACCGCAGCCGAACTCGTCGATGACCGATTTTCGTATCCGACCACGTACGCTGATAAATATTCGTATACGAGACTTTTTCGGCCGTTGTCCGAAAAGAAAATAAACGAGCAAATAAAACAATATTATAATGTTTAATAGAAACTATAACTGTATTGTCTGTGGGGGTCGCTCCTTATAAGGATCACTCGAGTGCCTTTCGTTGCGTTATCTGGGTCGAATTTCATCGCAACTATTCGAATATTGAACGTGTGCTTTGAAACAACGAAGAAAGTCGCGATATTATTAGTATACTGTCTGTTTGTTTCGTAGCCACACCTTTTTAACCAAGAATGGTACATTTACTAGTACTAGAAATATATTTAGGAGAAAATTTTGAAAATGTACATACATAGATATGCATGTACGTTATTTGGCGTCTATTGTGATTTCATAAATACTAATTTGCTTGAAAGATACGAAAAACTCCAAAATTCAAAGTGAATTATAAACTTTAGCCTGGGCAAATCCGTATAACTGAAAGCTAGTGTGCCATAATCTATATATGTAATTATCTAAGCTTGCGATAAATTGTAGCTTTTTCCGAGGTGTGGGTTTGGCACAATACCGCGCGTTGAAGTCTTTGCGTCATTTTAATTAAATTGATTAAAATTTAATAAGCGAATGAATTATTTAGTTTATAATTCATATAATAATAGTTATGCAATTATTATTTAGTTTATAATTCCTATAATAATTGTTGTATTGCAAAAATTTGACCTTGAGAATTTTTAATTTTGTATTTTTTTCATTTATAACTAGTTGATTTTTGCGACATAATTACGTAATGAATCAACACATATATATAATAAAATTGATGTGCATAAAACCAACGCTATAATTCAATGCTAAAAAAAAATTTAATTTGTATGCAACGGTATAATTAAGCAAATAACCAACAAGCCGATTAACTCACCTTTCGACTAGGTATATGTCAACATTTGACTTTTACATACCTATCTACATATGTACGTTTAAAATAGAAAAGCAATTTTTATACGAACGCCGTTACGTAGTAGGGCTTAAAATGAACCGCTAAATAAACACAATTCATATTCTAACTTCTAACACGATAATTTCAAAACGATTTCAAACACATTCCAATACACTCACCGATCACGATTACATCAAATTATATAATAGTGAACAAAAATTAACAACAAAAAATACATACATAGTTAGATACGAGCACACATATGTAAAATGACCCCAAGGTCTTACAAAATGACGCAACGTGAAATATTTTCGTTGTAAAGTATTTTTATAACGTTTATCCGTTACGCGAGCGCGCGCAATAACAACACACTCGTTATATGCAAATCGTTAATTACCGATTTGCCGCTACGGCGAGTCGCTTTTCGGCTCGATTTGGTCCACGAAAATGTAAACAAAACGGACCATCACAGTCGAACTCGGTCAAATCGATCGTAATAGTATTATTATTATATTACCGAAAATTCGTGTTCTAATGTTATTATATCGACTCGATACGGGATCAGATTGAGAGACACGATGGGTAATTATTATTATATGTATCGAACCGGGTGTCCGCACCTTTGCGCTTCGAGCTACGAATTTTGTCCATTATCCGACCTGTGCAATTGAGATTAATGATCGGCGAGGTATCGCAACGGTATCTTTTTTTTCTAATGTGGAAAAAATCGGATTGATAGATGAGACGAGATCTGGTGAGATAGATCGACGAGTGTGTTCGCGTCTGGCGGATGACGTGTGCGGAAGGTCGATAGCCCTACTTTTATTATCATGTTAATAAAAAAAAAATCAGATTATACGTAGATTTAGCGTATGTGCATATGTATGTATGTATAACATTTTCCTGTTTGGTAAGTTTTTACAAATATGTATGAGCAAGTTAAAAATTGGACAATTACAAAATTACATATTTAATACAAGATGAATAATTTTAATCAACAGATTGTGTTTTCTTTTACATCATTTGATTAATTGAAAAGATCAACTGGAAGTCGAAAACTACGTCTGTAAAATGTTTTCGCCCTAGTAAGTTACTCTTAAATTTAAAACCTTCACATGGAATAATGTCCTATGTACATCGTTACAATATTTATCTTGATAGTAATCTAAATACTTGTAAGTACAATTTATTTAAATTTATCTCGATAAAATAGAGATAATCATGCATTTATAATCTTTGAATTGTATCGCTTTTATTCATCCATAATCCTAGTTTCAATAGCTTAGATTTATTTTCTGATATCATTACCTCTTTATGAAAAAAATGCCCCTTTTTCTTTATTTTTATTTTATTTTATTTTAAAAAATCAATACCACAGAGACTTGACAGGTTGCCCCAAAGCGTCAATGTGATTTTAATACAAATAATAAAAATCATAAAAATTACAAAAAAAAACATCATAAAAAAAATAATAAAAATCATAAATAAAAAAAAACATAAGAAAATAATAAAAATCATAAATAAAAAAAAACATCATAAAAAAATAATAAAAATCAAGTAAAAAATATTTTCACAAAATAAAAACAAAGAAATAAGATTGTAAAATTTATATCGTGCTATTTAGGATGTGTTCCACCAACTCAACATAACTGGCATCGAATAGGTCCAAGTAATGTGCCAGTAAGTTAAGGAGTCGAACAGCTCTCGAGAGGGGGGAGTTCATGAGCACGTTTGATTTAGCCCTAATTGGTAAAAATATATCATGTTTTCTTAAAACTCTACGATTTTCCGGGGCCCAGAATTTTAGTTTCTCCAGGATAGTGGGATTGTGAATCTCTCCTCTAAGTAATTTTACGAAATGTTTCCCAAGAAATAAATCTCTTCTCTTTGCCAGGGAGTTGAAACCCAAAGATCCCAAGACAAAGGCACTAGGGAACAGATATGGATAAAATCCAAATGTCTTCAGATATAAAAATCTAAGGAATTTCCTTTGGACTCGTTCCAACATTAGAGAGTAACGAAGTTGATAGGGAGACCATATAATGGAGCCAAACTCGAGCACACTGCGAACTAATGTACAATATAAGAGACGAATGGCAGTGAGCCCTAGTTCGGACGAATTACGGATTACGAATCCAAGGATTTTTGTTGCCCTATCACAGATATTCTCAATGTGAATGTTGAAACTCCAACTATTTTCGAAGACTATTCCCAGATCAGATATAAATAATTCTCTCTGAAGAAGAGAATCATGAAATTTATACGGATATTTAATAGGAGAACGAGAACGAGAGTAAGAAATGACCCGACACTTTAGGATATTGAAGGGAAGTTTATTAACATTAGCCCATTCATAAATAGAATTCAAATCCTCTTGCAAATAAAGAGCGTCAGGTAAATCAATTATTCTCTTATAGATTTTTAAGTCATCCGCATATAATAAAAATTTAGAATGGTGAATAGAAGATTGAATATCGTTGATAAATATTAGGAATAATAAAGGGCCAAGATTTGATCCTTGGGGAATCCCAGAAGTGGCAACATACTCATAAGAAAAGCAACTCCCAAACTTAACGAATTGACGTCGATCCTGTAAATAAGAAATAAAAAGACCAACAAGATTATAAGTAAATCCAATAAAACTTAATTTACTAACCAAAATTTTATGATCAACTTTATCAAACGCCTTCTCAAAATCAGTATATATTACATCCATTTGATTATTACAATCCAAAGTGCTGGTTATGTCATTAGAGAAACATAACAAGTTGGTAATGGCTGATCTGGCCGGACGAAAGCCATGCTGCTGATCAATGAGCATACTTTGAAAGTGATTAAAAATGTATCTGTGTAATATTACCTCAAACATTTTGGCTGGCGCTGACAAGATAGTTATTGGTCTGTAGTTCCTTACACAAGATTTATCGTCCTTCTTATGAATAGGAGTTACTTTAGAGCATTTCCATAAATTGGGGAATGAAGAGTTCCTTAGAATTAAATTAAAAATGAATTTTAAAGGTTCTAAGAGACTAACCTCACATCCTTTTAGGATGTAATTAGGGATGGAGTCAGGACCGGAAGAATAAATATTTTTTAACTTTAGAAAGCCATATTTCAGATCGGAAGAGTCAAGATGATTAATCGCTAAAGTGGGGAAAGTAAATTCCGAGTCATTGGTAGGTTCCATGGAATCAGTAGGATTATTGAAAACTGATTTAAAAAAGTCGGCAAATCCATTAGCAATGTTTTGATCACCCTCTAACAATCCAGAATCATTGTACATAATGGTCGACTTTACACGATTTACACGTTTAGAATTGATGAAGTTCCAGAATTTCTTAGGGTTTTTAACTATGGAACTTTCACAATCAGCTACATAAACATTATATGCATTATTAATTAATTTCTTAATTTCCGTACGTAAAATACGGAAATTATTTAAGATAAGAGGATTGCTCGATTTCTTCCAGAGTTTATGTGTTTGATATTTACTTTTTAAGAGATTAATAATTTCTTTAGTAAACCAAGGCGGATAAATCCTTTTACTCGTCACTAATCCTTTCAACCGAAAACAATCATTAAAAATAGAATATATAATGTCATAGAAATTAGAGAGGGCCAAATTAACATCTTTGCACTCATAAACTCGCTCCCATTGACAATTACAAAGAATATCATTTAAATATTTGAAATCAACATTTGTAAATAACCATCCATTTAGGACAGAGGTATTAAGACAGTTATTTATTAAACGAAGTGAGGAATAAGTTATAGTTAATTTTAAATGAATATCAAGAGCAGGATGATAGCTGTCTTCAGGAACCAAGGAATCAACTGAATTTGAAATAATAATATTCTGACAATCTAAATTTGTTAATAGAAAATCCAACATGGAATTATTAAAATAGTTTCGAATAGTATTAATTTGTTTTAAGTTGAATAAAGATATAAAAAAATTAAGGTCATCAGGAAAACAGTTAGAAGAATTCAGATTAAAATCTCCAGATATAAAAATGCGACCATTACTTAAATGTGAATAATTAGATATAATTAAATCAAAAAATCGCTTATAAATATTTGGTGGAGATCTTGGTGGAAAATAAATAGTACATATGTATATAAAAAAAGGAATGTTAACAAATCTTAGTTTTAGCCATACACATTCATGAATGTCCTCAAGATGACTAAGTCTTTCAACCGAAATAATATTTGTATTTTTAACTGCTAGAAGAACACCACCACCTCTGGCAGATCTATCATGGCGATATATATTGAAACTGCTGTCAAGTACTTCGGCATCATGTACAGATGAGTTTAGCCATGTTTCAGTAATAGCAAGGACGTCAATAGATCTAGAAGCGGCGTTGTTGTAGAATTCCTTGAGTTTTGTATTTAAACCCCGCACATTTTGATAATAAAGTTTAATGTTACGGGTCACGGGTTTGGGCAATCGGTTTCGAAGAGATTTTTTTGAGAAATAACCATTCTCTTATGCCAGTACCCATAGGCCAAAATTCAGGATTGATAATTATATTAAAAGTTTCAGTATCTACACTAATTTTAAATGACGAGCACATGTCAGTTTTAGCAACCTGAGAAACGTTGATTCTTTTATTTTTAATTTTATTTAATACGAACTGTTTCACAGTATCACAAGTGCAGTTATTTGCCAAATTAAAAACGTGTACATTCTTCAATTTCGGAATAGTGGCCACCTGTAAAGTTTTATCAGGTGCTCCAGATCCACGAGTGTATGGCAGTCTCCCGGAAGAAGTCCCAGCGACCTGACTGAACGAATTTGAAGGATCTACAGTAGAAGCAGAAGCAGGAGCACAAGAGACAGGAACATAATCAGATGTTGAAGCAGAAGCTGATGTAAGTGTAGCTGAAGATGAAGATGGCAGAGGTGAAGCAGTAGAAGATAGCGCTGCGACCTGACTGTAAGATTTCGCAGGTTTTATAGGAGAAGGAGGAGAAGCAGAAACAGAAACGGTAGAAGCAGAAACAGTAGCACACCCAGGAGTAGATGCTGAAGCTAAAGCAGACGCGAGTGAAGTTGAAGCTGAATAAGGCGGAGGTGAAACGGTAGAGGATGCCGCTATAACGTCATACGGGCATCTGACAGGTGTTTGTTTATGTACTGTAGTATTGTTACATTCAGTTGACAGTGTGGAGAGTTCTCGTAATGTTACCTCGCCCGATTGCAGAGTTGTAGGTTCAACAAAAACAGCTGGAGCCAGAGCTGCTGGAAAGGGACGACACATCATCCTCTTTATTTCACCGACATCAGTGTGGATAGTCTGGAGGGACTCCACAGCGATTTTTAGCGAGGCCAGGTTATTAAAAGCGACGCGTGCGATGGATACTATATTTTTAATTTCGTCGCTGATGTATCGCACCCTGTCCTTGGTAAGGACATTGGCACCAGATCCTTTTTTTGAAAGGTCCGCGAGTATTCTCTGGCTTATAGTAACAATATCCTCCATGGTAGAATGCGAACGATTTAACACGTCCAGACACAACGATAGCACGATATATATTATACATTTACAATAAACATAATTGAGTTTTTAAGCTACGAAGCAATTTGTACTTCAATAAACAAGATAGCGCATACTCTCTTACATATAAAAAAATTTAAAAAGATCCATTCATTCGTTAAAAAATGGGGTTAATGAAGATTAATAAAAAGCCATTGATTATTTCCTTCAAAGAACGGTTACTTTCGAACAATAAATTTTGACCCTTTATACGTTGTATATACGTAGTAAGCATCTACATCGTTAAACTTTCACGTATAAATCTCCGCACCGTATCTAACATATATTATGAACACCTCAACGATACCATCTCATGATTGGAAGCGGTTAAGTATTTACACAACATATGAATCTATAATCGTATTACTATCTGCGTACTGTTTTTTTTTTTTTTATAATACTCTAATTATTAGCGATCGCTTAGAGATGGCGATCGGAGTCGACTCGTGTGGATAATGTCGGATATTAGCAACGTGGACCGGTATTGGGTCAGTGTGGATTCATTTTTGACCCAATAACACGACCAGTTAAAATAACATATCATTGTAATAACCGTTAACGCAATTATATTAGTTATATGCGCAAACTTGCTCAATGCAAACCTATGCGTGGAAATACCACGTGAATAGTTTTGTGTGTACGTATGTACATGTGGACGTTGCATAATTGACGTGGTAGTTGACACAAAATGTTATAATAACCGTGGTGATCAATCATGAGATTTTTCTCTGACATGTTCTTTGGTAGTGGGGAAATTTTTCGTTTTTCTGTACGTTCTCGGTCATTTCACTTTTATTTTGTTTTTAATTGTAACATCAGTCACCCGTCTTTCACGCGCATCATCTTTGCTTTGGCATTTGCAATGAAACTCTACGACTAATTAGCAATAAATATGAAGCCATTATGGTCCTATAAAAGTTCATTTCTAAGCGCTATACAACTGAAACTAAATTATAAGTCAATCTTTTAAAATACATTTATGTATAGATATTTTATGTGAGTAGATCTTATTGTAATACATGGTTGAAAGGACCACATCATACTTTTTTATACATACAAGGGTTTATATTAGAAGTACCTACATACATACTTTAGATATATTAAAAAAGTTTAAAAATATTTTGAAATGGCATTTATTTGCATAAGATTTAAGTTCATATACAAAAATAAAGCAAGGAAAAGTTACAAACAGAAAGAAAAACAAGGGTCAAATGGACCTCGTATTTCAAACGTCATTTTCCTACTAAAAATCTTGCCAAAAAACGGTCAACTAAAGGTCAAAATAAGCCAAAAGTGTCACGTAGCTTAAACCCAGATCTTTTTGATTCAAGTTAATTTAATTTTAAAAAATCGTCTTAAATTTGTAAATGTATTATTTTTTCTGTTTTTATTTTAATAATTAAATTACTGTTGAACTTAAGTAGAATCTGCCTGCTTTAAGCTGTCTATTTTGACAAATATGTAATTTAGTTTATTGTGGAGTATTTTATTAAAAATTAATTCAAGCTACTATTGAACGTAAAATTGATCGAATTACAGCAGATTAGACATTCGATTTGCTCGATTGCTTTGTTCAGTGTCACATTCGAATGTGAACTCGTAACCTTAAGCTCCATTCATGCCTTGGAGTCTGAATCATAGTATGATCACCTGGGCTTGGTTCGTGTGTCGAAGCGGATATTACTGTGGTATTCGTTGTTGACTCACTTTCCAATCGATTAGACAATTTTGTGGGTCACACACGCTCACACAAACCGAATCGTTCGTCGAACAGGTTCTCGAGAGCCTCTTGAATCATGTATGTACATACATAAACCCGGCGACAAAATTGTACAATGACACTTTTAAAGGGATTATAACATTTGTCACAATCGGAAACGAGCTTGGGAATCCTTTTTAGACGAAGAATTGTACGACTAACGGTGAGATGTTGTTGGTCGGACAACTTTTGCCTTTGGAATTCAAGAGAAAGCCTTTTTTATGAGACGGTCGTTCCGACTTTTCAAACGTGGTTTTTCAACGGAAATTTTCTCGAAAATTAGTCAGAAGAGTTATACGCGTCTTTATATGAGATTTTAAATGTCGATAAATTTTCATATGTGTGTTATAAATTAAATTCATTGCTCAGCATATAACATTTCTTGTCATAAATAATGAAAATTATTACGTCTCCTTCTGTTAAATGATAAATAATATTGTACGGTTTTTTAAATGACTTCATTATATAGATATATACATTGTAGAAGAATTTAAAATGTTTTATTGAGTTATAAATATTCTATTCTCAATATGCATTTCTTTTTGATAGAAACCAGGTGCATATTCAAGTTTCAAATATAAACTTTATGCTAATTTTACGTTATATTTTAGATGACACAGTTTTATATTGAAGAGTATAATTCTTCAAATTTATTCATAGATAATTTCAACAAACAATGAAACACAATAAGAAGAAATCTACTCAAAAGAGATTATTCTAAATGGTGCTAAAAGTATTAATTAGCCATCATACTTTCCAAAAGAATTTGGACAAACGTTGAAAAACCAAACTTTAATGACTTCAAAACTACAAAAAGAGAATGAAAATCATTGAACAGAGTAGGTATACAAAAAAAAACGATTATCCAACGATGACATTTAAAACGCAACGATGCAACTTTTTAACATGTCTCAACGCTTGCATTGTTGTCTAGCCAAAGTGAAAAGTTACTACGACACCTCGAGATTACGATGCACTTTTCTCTGATAGACATCTTTAGAATGGCTTCAATTTACAACACTAGACTTAGTATGCATCTAATATACTTTCCTGCGGTTCAAGTTCGACTTATCCGAAAGACGTGATCGATTTCACGTCGGACCATGTTGTAACATTGTCATAAAAACGACCGTACATTCGTCCGATTTAAGAGCAGATTTGCGTACCTTGCGCTTGCTCAACTCTCTGTTCAAAGGATTATGACGCAACTTTGTCCGCCATTGAAACGTCTTCGTATAATAGTGTCGGTTTTTCTTTCTCATTGATGATTTATAATGCCATCACCGTCATTGTGGCCAATGGGAAGAAAAATTACAATGATGTAGCCGTAGATATACGGACGTGAAAACGTTAGAACGATATCTCAACTAGACACAGATTATGCATAGATATGTAGTGACTAATTGATTCTGATTTAAAAATATATATATTTAATTTATATATTTATAATGCGAATTTTTCTGATTTTGTTTTCACACATGGTGAACGCATGTGTGTGTTCTATGATGTTGAAATATTTGTACAGATTTCATGGTCCGCGAAGCAGCACCATCTCAACTACTGCAAGCACATAATATCTCAATAGCACGATCGTATTATTACGTATTTATTATATACATTTGTGATTAATGTGTGTTACACAAATGTATCTCGTACTTATTGTATGCAATAATGTAATTAAAATGACATTTTTTTCTGTGCACTTTCTTTTTTTTGTGTAATGCTTTCGATTGCATAATAGCAATATCATATCACTTGGAAGATACTCGGACATTTTTAGATCATATTACTGTTGAAAAATATAGTCGCACTGACTATATTTTTGACAAACGAATTTACATGAATTAATGTTAACTTTATTCTCAAAATTGGACAAATTTGTGTGTGTGTGTGTTTACACTGAATATTCTGACATATATCATACATACCCATATGTATGTATGTAGATACATAAATCCTTTCAAAATTAAAATATACTGCATAAAAACAGTTTTTCTTACATTGTTTGTAATATGCTAATTTAATTAGCAGTTCAATTCAAATATTTTTTATTGCAATCAAAATATTCATTGTATGATTCGACTTTTTCTGTTAAAAGTGAAAGCTTTCACGGATTCGTATGATTTTATTTCGATGTCTAAGTCGAGCATTGTTTTTATAATTTAATTTCACGTCCAAAACGGATGCTGGTTGCAGTGAAAACAATTATCACAATTTGCACGCGCCGAAATTTTTCGCATAAGAATGCGCACATTTTCCTCGAAGAAAATTAGCATCGCGCTAATCGAGTCTGAAGGTCGACGAGAGTGATAAATAAAATCGAAAGTATGCACACGAATGTGATTTCATTTTGAAACAAAAACGAGGAAATTGCATTTCAAATATTCAAATGTCTTCACTGCCACTTTTTTGCATGCAATCGAAAGCGTATATTGTGTTTGTATTTTTATTAATATAAATATTTTAATAAAAAATTGATAATCGTGAAAGTGCGATTGAAGTGACTAACGAAAGTTGGACGAATAGGTCAAATCTTCAACCTCTTCATGGATGTTTTTAACTTTAACCTACTTTCACGTGTGCGTTATTTTCATTTTTGAATACAAAACTTTACACGTATGAAAGGCTCAATAAAATGGCATAAAAACATGTAATTAATATGAATATTATACATGTAACAGACACAGATAGATATAACGAACACTAATAAATTTTATTAAATGAATACATATGTAGTTTAACACAAAAACATACACTGCTTATTATTATCATGCATTTCAAGTTGCAAACATCTATAATTGGTATTAGAATTATATGCTTTTAATATTACATTCATATTGTTATATAAAAGGGTACAAAAGAAAATTACGCAGATTATGTCATTAAGGCGTATAGAAATTGATTGACGTTAACTAGCCAGCAGCATAGCTCGGACGTTAAGCTTCTGCTTACCGTCAAGAAGGTGCCGGGTTCTATCCCTGAATGAAAATGAATTTTTCAGAGTATGCTGTTGGTCAGACCTGGATTTGTGACTCCAGGTTGATCGTTTCCTATCAGAGTTTGCCAATTTTCTCTGATTTCATTGTTGAAACGGTTCCCGGAAAAAAAAATTGGCTAAAAATCCTTCCTACCTACTATGTCACCACTATTTGAAAATTTGATGGATGTACAATAAGAATTTATGTACAATTCATAGATGTCTCGTTAATTTGCGAGTTTTTTCAGTGTCTTGCAATTCAACGAATTATAATAAAAAATGCTGCATTTGTATTTGTAATTGGCCAGGAAGGCGCATTGGGATTTTCCTGTAAGGCCTTCCTGGTATATATGTAAAATAAAATAAAATATAAAATAAGCTTTCAAATCACATCTCGAACCCAAACCACTCATTTTTTATCAAAAATAATTACACACAATAAAAATACGATCGATCTGTTCCCAGTGAAAGTAACTAACCCTCACACGACCAACGAAATGGATTTTTTTTATTATTTCTTTCGTACGGATCGAATCTGGATCGTGACGAGCTTTCGTCACGGAACGGCACGTGGTCATCTCTTTTGGGATTCGACTCGGACACCTTTCGCGCGAAAGTCGCTTACTATCGTGCCGTGCCATTTGTGGTTGAATGGACATAGGCTAAAGAGAACTACCGTCAATTGTTTGGGCTACTCCAAGTGCCGTTATGTGCCTCAGGTCGACACTCGCATATACGTCTTAAGGTACCTATGTTTTACATCCCATTGACACGATTTTGACGACTTGCACTTGACGAGAATGGAGGATTAGTTTTACTCAAGTTATTTATTTACCTGCTCTTAAGTCACAGCTACATCTATATAATTAGTGAAGAAAATTTGTTAAAATATACATACTTTATGTCTATCTATACTTTATATTATTTGCTAGCTTAAGTTTTGCAATACAATTTATAAATCAATTTGTGATAACATTGAACAGATTTGATTGGGTTTCCTTCTTAACCACGCATTCAACTTTCTTAGATAAATTACTTTTTTTTTCACAATATTTGATTTAATCAATTATCTTAACATTTTAAACCCATAAATGTCATCATTTTTAGCACAAACTTAAAATAATTCAAAATATTAAAAAAAAAAAAGTCGTTGAAAACTTATATTTCCTAGTTAAATTTTTAACCAAAGAATTTCAACTTTCATATTCCGCACTTCTCTATAATTCAATATTGAAAACAACACTAGTATGTGTATGTATACCTCACAAGGTCATCAATTTCAACATAAAGCCCTTGCCTTTTATACGAACAGGTATTCCAACGTTGCACAGACAAAAAAAAACTATAATATTTTTCTGCGGTCCGAATCAAGTCCACATCAATAACGCAAAAACAGACAAATCAAATTGAAACTTCCACCAAATGGTAAATAGAGATAAATTCATATATACGCCTACTTACACTCGCAATAAAAAAAGTTCACAGGTAATTATTGACTCATTCTTGTACAGGGTATAATAGCACCATATTTCCACACATCCATTGAATAGAATTCGATTGTGCTGCTTTAAATCGAATATCGTACAATAGTAACACATCTCACGTGGATATCTATATGTCGAAGGATATCCTGTTATGGTTCTTCAAAAATAGAATACCATCAGGTCGACCTTGAGTTCACCATCATCGGTTGCAGCATCCGCCATTTGTGTATGTGGGTAATCACCCCGGTCTCCGAGCCGGTTGTACGTACTTAGGTACCTACTTCTTTTTTCGAACTAATTTTTCTTGATACCGAGAACTGTCTCGGAATGTGATCGTTTAACCGTATCGGATGAATTTGTATCATCACGCCTGATTCGACGAGATCCGTGACACTGTTGTCCGCAATGTAAACGTTACACCTGTAAAGCTTCGATATTATGAATGTAAATATTACGGTTTAATTTTTAAGAGCATACAAATTTTCCGTTTTTTTACGGGATTTTAGAATCATTCATGTACAATTCGATTTGCCGTTATAGCGTAATAGTGATTCAATCGATCGAATTTTATAATTGATCGATTTAACAGTTGTTTTGCTCGCGATATCGTCTTTGCAAGATGCAATGCTTTCAACTGTATTTTAAGATGATTTGAAATTTATGTAATTGTTTGAATCGATTTTTTTATACATACATAAATATCTATGTATGTACCTACATAGTTACCGTGTTTAAGAATCATCTGATCTCAAATAACGAAAACATGCATACATATGTATAATAAATCTACATAGCAAACAGACCTATATATGTACATATTTATAATGCAAGACTACAAACATATAAGCAAATTTAATATACAAAATAAAAGTAGTAAATTAGTATACATACATACATACATATGTATGTATACGAAAAATATAATTTCATATTATATTTTTAAATTATATTTGACACAGTTAAGATTATATTAAATTACAAAAGAAAGCATGAAATTTTGAAAAAAATATTTTGAGAGTTACACACTTAAAATAAATATGTATCTATAGTACAAAAATTTAATTGTGAAAGCTTCGATTTATGCAGTCATGTCATAAAAATGTTTCTATCCATTTGAGTTGACTTTAATAAAATTAAGATCAACTCATTAATTCTTATGTAGATAATTCATACATAGATGTTCACATTAACATCTTCATACTAGGCATAACGAACCAATACTTAAACATTTCGAGGCTATCAAATTAAATTTCCTTTATTGTAACGACGCCATTAAATTTAAAACGCATTCTAAAATCTCAACTAACAATTAGTTTTTCAAGAAAGAATACCTTTTGCATACAAATCGAACCACAAACTTACGCACGCTGAATACACTCGGTGCATTATCCACCACTACATATGTACGTTCAAACTTTTAAATCGACGCTTAAAACTCACACCAATCAGTGCATAGATTATTATAATATATTCACAGCAGTTTCTCGAATATGTCCAGAGCACTTATACGTCGGTAAAAATGTCCGTCGACCCCCTGAATATACAGTGAAAGTCGATTGTTGGACCGCCGACTTGCAAACGCGCTCGATTGTTTACAACGGAAGAAATGTTTACGGACAATATTAAGGTTCGATAATAAAAGCAACCATCTCGGAAGACGTTTGTGTTCTCAGCTTTCTAATCACGACTCTGCATCGATGTGAAAATTGCGCCGTTTGTTCTTCAGAATGAGAAGAAGAAGACGCGTTCCATGTGAAAACGGCGACGAATACACTTTGTGTTGTTTTTTTTATTATGTTATAATTAAGTATAGCAGATGCAACGTATGCAAATATATGCCATCGATACATTAGTTTTTTTTATATATGTAGATGATGGTTAAGTGAGTGCATAATGTTGAGAGTTCCATTAACTCGTTTTAAGTTCCGTGGTCAGTTCGTGTACAGGTGTTGCGTTAAAGTGGCAACGGCTCTCAAAGATCCGTTACGCCAAAAGAACTCGTTTTTATTTGTGTAATTGCAGGTAAACACGTGCTTTTTTCCATGATTCGAAAAAATAGACAAAATTCCACTCTAAACTCCAAGAACAAACTTATCAAAATATTATACTCTGCTTTGAGAAATCACGCAGAGTTTACGACTCCAATTTTGTATACATAGTAGGATGAACAATCAATATAAAATATGTAAACACCTACAAACATACAGGGCCGATGAAAGGGGGGGGGAACCGGGGTAAAGTTCCAGGACCCTGACAACTCGAGGGGCTCCGTGCTGGAAGTCATACGTTCTTATTCAATTATTTAAAAAAAAATAGCAACCAAATTATACATAGGTATTTTTCAAATAATTCTGATAGATTTTTTGCATATTAAAAATATATCTAACAGATTTTTTGTTTTTCATAAGGACCGAAATTTTTTTCCCAGGGCCCGGGATTCCTCTCGGCCCTGCAAACATAAGTATATATGTATGTACATACATATATCGTAGTTAGTTCATTACTTTATCTATGTTTTTTTATATGTACTTGCATTTAGTATCACCTATTTTGCATTCAATAATATTTATAATAATAAATTTATAATGAAAGATTCTCTATGAAAGAAATTGATGATAAATAATTTTAAAATCTAAAATTTGTCACAACCTCTTACATATATAATATTATATTTATATGTATGTATGTCTATAAATATTAATGTTTTCTTGTTTGTATGTTATGTAAACCCACAGTTTTCACCTTAGGTCCTCAAAATTAGATATGCTATCTCAAATAGGGACACTGACTTAGACTGTAGACGGATTTTGGAAGGGTCGGAGACCTTTGAAAAGCTTTTTTTTCAACATTCTTCCCCTCTAGTAACGCCGGCTAATATAATATACTAAATCATTTTATGTATGTACATATAATATTCTGTATCATATACTTTTAAACTTAAAATTGTTTTATTGAAAAGCTCAAGCTTTAATACGCACACGTTTGAAAGTTACATATTATAAAATTTAATATTAACTTTATAAAATATTCTTTATAACAATTATGTAGGTATATAAGGTGAAATTAATACTAAATGTATTTTAATAACATATTCTTATTTATTTATTTAATTTTTTGAAATGAAATGAAATTAATGAGCGGTGTATTCAATTTTTTTTTATATTTAGTATCAATGTGATTTTTTTCGTATTTTTAAAATCAGAAATATGATGACAAAATTAAAGCTCAACTTTGAGAAGCTCCAATCAACAAGAGCAAGTTTACCGTTTCGCTTTAAAAGCGACTCTTGCCCACTTACCAACAAACTACAGAATAAAAGTTGTTTTCAAAACGGTTTACCGCTACCTACATACATATGTATACATTTATAATAATAATCTATACCAAAACTGTAATCTAATCGTAACGAATTTGCCAAAATTTAATTAACAACCATTCGTTAAACGATCCGCTAATCTTAAGCGTCTGTCACTGGAAACAAAAAGAACTAATTGCAGAATTGCGGAACTTCCAATCGGAAATCGACACTCAATACAGTTTATATTCGATCAATATATCGATCAAATGTGGGTCACGCAGTTTTTATTCAAACATCCGCCATATTGTAGGTGTGATGTCATATTCAAATATTATCTTTAAGGCAGTACCGTTAATTCAAAAACGGTACACGTGCGATAAATAAATATTAATTTTCATCGGTTCCAAACCTCGACATTAGTATTTGTGTCGAAAAGGTAAATAAGTGGTCCTTGACCCACATTGTTAACAATTCCGTCTATTGTTCGTTAACGCTCGCTAATTGTGTATGACTTATGAATGAATCTTCACCGGAAGTCTTCGAAAATAAATCCTTTGAAGTCTTGAAGAATTGCAGTCGGAATATTGATATTTAAAAGCTCAAGGCTTTAGAACAACAGTCTAACGAAATGGATAAATTTGATCACAGGGCACGCCGCATGGTGATTCACACCCGATAAAATGTGAACGAAATGTCAAGGATCCGTTCATCCTGAACGAATTGGCCTTGGATGTATAAATAGGTGTATTCTTTTTCCTTTTGATTTTTTTTTTTTTAAGATTCTCACAATCGTAAGAATTTTTCAATTTTCATGCAAAAAATATGTGTAAATAAAAAATCACGTACACACTAGTCTCCGTACAAATATGCAGTGGAAAAAATGCTACGCACGATTCGTTATGTTTTTCAACGCTTAAAATATTAAATGTCAACATGTTTTTGATAATATTATTTCGTTGGAAAATACATAAATTTAATTCAAGTGAAAATTCGGTGATTAATTGTTCAAATATTTGAAATAAAAAAATTCGTACGCACGATTCGTTCAAGTGAAAATATTCATACTTTGATTATTTTTATTTCATATTAAATGTTATGCGTGATTTAAATTTCTTATTAAATTCCAATTGGTGTATGATATATAATTATGTGCATATATAATATGCATGTAAATCTTAATTAGGTATAAAATATTATATATTTTTAATGAAATTTAAAATTTCACTACATGATCATACGTGGGTATATATTATTTACAAATAAATCAGATAATTGCAATAAAAGTAAGAACTTGGCACCCTTTTACAGATGCCCAAAATGAAAACTTTTACATATATACATATGTATGTATGTATCTACATTGTATGTAAATGAATATGAAAATTTTCAATGTATTCTAAGGAATAAAATGACACATAATAAGGAAGAAAGTATTTTAACAGAATTTAAATTGATGTATTGATGATCAACTTAATTTATATATTTGTACCAAAGAGATCAATGATCTTGATTTATTTTACTATAAATTCTCAAGAAGTACAAAAACAATTATCAAAATATTGATTTAATATTGCAACCTCTTAAAAAATACTTATGACAAAGTACCTACTATTTAACTTTCAATAAATCCTATTATATTAAACAAAATGGTTTAAATGATTCATTTTCACATCCATTGAATATTTATTTTATTATAAATTCTTAAGAAGTACAAAAACAATTATCAAAATATTGATTTAATATTGCATTCTCTTAAAAAATACTTATGACAAAGTACCTACTATTTAACTATCAATAAATCCTATTATATCAAACAAAATGGTTTATATAATTCATTTTCGGTACATTTTGACATTAAAACTTCAAACTTTCAGGTAAAAGTACATATGTATGCATATGTATTATACCTATATATTTCATGCGGTCTAAAGATTGATAAGCATCAGCTTTAAAAAATCGTCAACAAATGATCAAGTATCCAATTACTTTTAGATCATTATTATCCGATTAACAGAATCGTATACTCGTATGATTGATGAAATTTTCACAAAATAAAATAAAAATCGGCATGCAACTTAATTTCCGAGCACAATAGCATATCGCAGTACACCTGGAACTGATTGCATCATTCACAAGAGTAAACGAATCGTGAAATAAATTCATCAAAGTTTGTTTTGTTAACGATTATACATAAGCGTGGCATTTCACCGAGCCCGAGAACAAAACCGATAATAAATTATAACACGTCCGAAGATCGTGTAATTGACCGTAAAATCAAAACGGTAGCCCAAGTGGGTCAACGTTTCGTCACACGCTCAAAATCTAACAATTATTAATTATTAATTGTTAATAATTACTTCTCGGTGAAAATATCGATTTCAAATACCGGCACTTCGTGACATTTTTGCGAAAGTTCAGCATCTTTCGATATGTTGCTTTTAAACGGTTACACAATAAGATATATCATGAGAAAAAATTGACGTGCGTACTCTTAAGTTACAAATCGTTGGTCAGTCAACCCGGTGTGAATTATTAAGGCCAGATCAATATGAGAATTGAATGCAACAATTGTATAATTATATAATCGATTGTGTAATGCCGTTGTTAATAATAAGACAATAATAATCTAACCGGCTGTTATTCAATACGCTTGAATATTCATAAGTTTATTTCTTTTATATTTATTTTAACACGCACAAGCGCGTAAATCGGCTAACCAACTTGGATAAATAAGCGCTACCGTTCGCTTTTGATTTTATTTTCCTGTACAATGTCTGTAGATCGAATCTAAACGGGCTAGAATGAAAATTTGGAATTGTGTAAAGTTATACAAAAGCGTCGTTTTTATATAATAAATAATAAAATAATAATAAAGCCCTTCTTCTATAGACATCTAATAAATAATCAATTAAGAAATTCAATTCAATTGATATTTATTATACATACAAATGTATAATTCAAAATTGATATTAAATTATAATTTTTCTTAATGCCTACATATTCCTTCTCTTCAATTGATATTTAAATCAAATTTTAATGCCAGGCAGTTTTTGCCCCAAACAAATGTCCCAATTAAGTTAAAGATTTATTTATTTAAAAATACTTGGCAAAGGTGGCAAACCCAATAGACCCAAGAGGTTTCATAATCATATAGTAGTACAGAAATTAAATGAAAATAAAAAATCAACATAGAAAATCAAAAATAAAATATTGACCATTCTAAATAGATGAAAATAAAACAAACAAAAGATAAACTTAACTTAAACTTAAAAGGAAGAACTACAAAAAACCATTTATTTCAAGGAAATCATCAAGTTTATTGTTAAAAAGGTTATTAGAAGCTACTAATTCATTGGTAAGACTATTCCAAACTTTAACCACTCCATTTGAAAAGAAGGATTCTCTATTTATTTTGTAAAAAATATATTTTTAGAGTCTGAGAGTATAATCTCTCAGATAAGTGTCATTGTTAAACTTGAGGATCATAGGACAATTATTGTAGGGGCTATTTATAATTTCAAACACTTCAAAGAAATCGCCTCTAATTATCCAAAGTGTGATAATTCATTTATTTTAATCTCATATCATATGAAAGTGATTTAAGCTCGGTATGTATTTTTTTTTTCATTCTTTAAAGATTTATATCTATTGTGATCCAAAAGAAGTTTGATTAATATTCAAAAAATAAATATATTTTGTCGTAATGGTTATATTTTTTACTTTACACGATGTTTAATTTAGATTTAACAGATTCCAATCAAAACTTAAGATTTCATACAATATAATATTTCACTTATTTACCAAACAATTCTAGTCTTTCAGATACTTAAATATATATCAAAGATAATAAATATTATTTGCTTAAATTATCATTTAACTCAAATTTTTATACTGAGCTTTATATTTTTATATTTAAATTTAATATGAATCTTATCGATGTTTTAATTTTACCGTTTCCAAATATTTTGAAAAATTGTGTACGTACGTATGTGTATGTATGTGTATATACCTTATTCCAGATAACTTGGCAATAAAAATAAAAATACCGGATTTCTATTAATCAACTAAAATGTAATATTTCAAACAAATAGTAATTGCGTATTCTGAAGTTCGCATACATTAGACAAAGCTTGTCGACGAACAGAAATAGAAATCTAGAGTTTACCTAATGTCAAGCTGACTATATTGAGGTAAATGTAGAAGCATATTTGATACACTTTAGCCCTCTTACTCGGAATGATCAGATATTATGTATGTCGTGCATGCTAAGAAATAGATAGCGACAGGTCGTATTATGTGATCAAATTATCATTGTAATTTAATCGTTCGATATCGATTGCGGTTTTGCACCTACGTACATACCTACTCGTGTCACAATGGTCGAAACTTTCTCTGATATAAAACACTTTCCTTCGGTTGGTCCAAACGTTTAATTTAAACGGCCGTTGCATAAATTACATTGTTCGAGCAATTGGCAAAAAAATCTTCTTTGTGAAATGCCACAATGAATTCCGTGTTTCGTACAATAAATAATAGGTTTGAATCGTTGCCAAAAATAAAAGATAACGTAGAAAACACAATGCAATTTTACGCGCGCAATTCGTACACTGAATTGTCCACCAATGGGAATAAAAGAGCAACATAAATTCGACGAGTTGATTGGTCGACGAAAATGGAGCGTTCTGATTGGTCGACTTTCAATTCCGCTTTTTTTGAATTTCAAGGATTTCCAACAAATCATTGATTTCAATGCATATTTTAATGTAAATGAACCGAACCAATTCCTCATACTATTGACCGCTTAAAGCCATACTGAATCGAATGGAATACGAATGAATGTTTTGCCATAAGATTATATTAATGATTAATATTTAAATTTCAGAAATTTATAATTTTACACAGTTTTAGAACATACAATATTAAATTAAATTAAAATGATCCATACCCTTCAGGTATAAACACAATAAACACATAATCTGCTTTAGATCGTCGAATTTTTAGTCTTTAGTTAATATTATTAATGTTATGTTAATAATAAATTATTATCTTTTGATAATAATTTATTATTAACGTCAATTGATTTATCAATGATAGTATTGATAATGTTTAACGTTGAATTATTTCATATTTAATATTGAGTGTTGAATGGATTATATTTCAATGTTGAATTATTTCATAATTGATTATTTAATATTGAGTGTGAATTTTATTTAATGTTGATAATTTAATATATTGGATACTTGTACTCAACGTAAACGTCATTGTTTGGTACTAATTTCATAAATATTATGATTGTGAATAAAATGTCAATATATGTAAATATATCATAAATGGAAACACACGTCCGTCCGCACGGAGTAATTACTAAGCTCAGAGCAGAGCTCCATGCAACCGCTCAGGTCCCCAAGTTGCAAATAGGGGAACGACTCTTGTAGTCAACTACCATGGCGACATGGTGGTCCTGGACAAGGAGCGCTGAGATAAGAGTGGTGATGAGTGAATCCGTGGTAAGTTTCACTCTATAAAATGTCACACAACACTATGACGGTCTCAG
This sequence comes from Arctopsyche grandis, assembly GCF_051622035.1. Lineage (NCBI taxonomy): Eukaryota > Metazoa > Arthropoda > Insecta > Trichoptera > Hydropsychidae > Arctopsyche > Arctopsyche grandis. Next base: position 33,857,160 of record NC_135360.1, read on the forward strand.
GTCAGCGGCGAGTAAGTGCCGCCGCTTAACAAAAGCACAACCCGGTTTTGAAAGGTACCGTAACACCTTTCATAGAGAAGGAAACTCCATAAAAAAAATTCCCTGGCAGTGGGCAGCAGCTCTGTCAGTACCATCCACGGCGGAAGTATATGCAATATACTAAAACGGCAAAAGATGGAAGATTCAAAGCGACGTGGCAGCCACTCAATCGGTTTGAATTCTGCGGAGCAGAAGGTTTGGGGAAAACTACTGTGCTCTCATATCCCTAGTATAACCACCATGAAGAGAAAACCTAAAACCACGGCCCCGAGTCTCCGGCGTCCCTTCAATGGGACAGGGGTGCTAAGAATCCCCGGACTCAAAGTGGTGAACATACGAAAAATTGGTACATGGAACGTTAGGACCATGTATCAAGCAGGTAAAATTGAAAATCTGCAAATAGAAATGAAAAAAAACCAAATACAGATGCTCGGCATAAGCGAAGCTAGATGGCCTGGAGCAGGAAAAACGATGCATTGCAATGGATATACGACTTACTACTCGGGATCGCTTGACGGCACTCATAAGAATGGTGTTGCTGTGATTCTGGAAGACGACATCAGTAAAAGTGTGAGAAACTTTATTCCGTTATCTGAACGAGTCATGATGATACAATTAGCAGGAAAACCTATAAATGTTAACATAATACAAGTGTATGCCCCCACTTTTGATAAAGAAGAAAATGAGATTGAAGAATTTTATCAAAAAATCAAAGAATTGATGACATATACGAAAAAACATGATGTTAACATTATAATGGGAGATTTCAACGCCAAAGTTGGAGACGAAGAAACAATGGGTATAACTGGTCGCTTCGGACTTGGAGAAAGAAATGAGAGAGGAGACAGACTAGTTCAGTTTTGCCAGGAAGAGCAGTATGTTATCTTGAATACTTTCTTTAAGCTACCTAAAAGAAGATTATACACATGGAAATCCCCAATGGACTGTCCTGATAATATTGTGCGAAACCAAATTGACTTTATTTTGATAAACAGTAGATTTAAAAATAGTATAAAATCGGTGAAAACCTACCCTGGTGCAGACGTGGCATCCGATCATAATCTACTTTGTGGGAAATTGAAGATAAGACTGAAAAAGATTTTAAGAGCATCAAAACCTAAACCAAGATTGGATTTAGAGCTGCTTAAAAATCTTACGATCCACGAACAATTTACAAAAGATCTCAATAAAAATTTTAAACAAAAATGTATTGAAGAAAATAGTAATGTAAACTTAAAGTGGGAAGGTATGAAATCAGCAATGACCCAATCTGGGAAAAAGTTTCTTGAAACAAATCAAATAATTAATAAAAAACAACCTTGGATGACGGATGAAATTATACATTTAATGGAAGAACGTAGAAAACACAAACATAATAATCCAACACAATATAAAAATATTCACCGCCAAATTCAAAGGAAAATTAAAGAAATCAAAGAAAAATGGATGGAAAATAAATGTAACGAAATTGAAAAATTACAAGAAAAACACGATGAATTTAACGTACATAAAAAACTAAAAGAAGCAACAGGATCATTCAGAAAAAAAGATTTCATACTCCTTAGGAATAAAGATGGAAAAATCATTTTAAATATGGATGAGAAGAAATCAGAATGGACCGAGTACACAAAATTGCTCTTTAAAGACAATAGAGAAACCGGAGGGCATATTGAAGATCCAGAAACGGGACCATATATATTGAAATCCGAAGTGGAACATGCTATAAAACTAGCAAAGAGTCGGAAAGCTACTGGACCGGATCTGATTCCTGCCGAATTTCTCAAGTTATTGGACGACGATAACATAGAAAATCTAACAAAACTCTATAATAAAATATATTTATCAGGCGAAGTACCTAGCGATTGGTTACAATCCATATTTATCCCGTTGCCCAAAAAGAGTAACGCGAGGACGTGTAGCGACTTCAGAATAATTAGCCTAATGAGTCACACATTGAAGATCCTACTAAAGATAATACAGGGCAGAATTTACTCACGGTGTGAAGAGGCGATTAGCAGAGAGCAGTTTGGGTTCAGACAAGGCTTGGGTACCCGAGAGGCCCTTTTCTGTATGAAAACACTACTCCAAAGATGCAGAGAAGTCCGTAAACCTGTGTACATCTGCTTTATAGACTTTGAAAAGGCCTTTGACCGTGTCCAACACGCTCGCCTGATGGAAACATTAAAATATATTGGCCTGGATGACAGAGATGTCAGATTGCTACGAAATATTTATTGGAATCAGACTGCAGTAGTACGTGTCGATGATCAATTCACTGATGAGATTCCTATAGAACGGGGCGTCAGGCAAGGATGCATCCTATCACCTACTCTTTTTAACACCTACACCGAATCCATCTTCCACGATGCTCTCCAAGAGGCGGAGGGCATCAAGGTGGGCGGCGAGACGATCACCAATATAAGATATGCTGATGACACGGCACTAGTCGCTGAAAATTTAGCAGACCTGCAAAGATCTCTAGACCGTGTACATCAAGAAAGCAATCGAAGAGGTCTGCGCATAAATCTAAAGAAAACAAAATTTATGATAGTAGATAGAATGCAAACAGACACCGGGAATCTAACCTTGGATGGAGAGGTGATAGAAAGAGTAAAAAGATTCAAATACCTGGGTACCTGGCTGAATGAAGAGATGGACCCAGATGAAGATCTAAAAATCCGCATCGAGATGGCTAGAACAGCATTTGTAAAAATGAAGGCGGCCCTTACAAACAAGCATCTCAATCTTCATACGCGGTTGAGATTCGCGAAGAGCTACGTCTGGACAGTATTACTACACGGATGTGAGACGTGGACTCTGAAAACCAAGATGATCAGCCGCATTGAAGCTTTTGAGATGTGGGTCTATAGGCGTATGCTGAAGATTCCGTGGACCAAAAAGATATCAAACGAAGCTGTCCTCGGCATGATGGGGAGAGGCAGGGAACTTGTTTCTGTCATCAAGCGGAGAAAGATGGAGTACCTCGGACACATGATACGGGGTCCAAAATACGAATTTCTCCGTTTGATAACCATGGGGAAAATAGAAGGAAAAAAATGGATTGGCAGGAAAAAGTTATCTTGGCTTCGAAACATGCGCATGTGGACCGATATGAGCGCCGAAGAGCTGTTCCGAGCCGCTGAAGACCGATGCGGATATATTCAAATAATCGACGAGGTGGTCGCCAACGTCCGGATGCGGACAAGGCATTAACAAGAAGAAGAAGTTAATATTATATTATGTATAAAATGTATTATGAGCATTTATAAGAATTGTAAATAGATTTTTAAGCTATGTTTCCTATTATGCTATACATTAACATTAAAATAATACAATACTATAATATATGTAATTGCTAAAAAATAATAAATGATCCACATATTAAAATATATATATATATAATATGTATTGTGAACATAATTTAGTAATAATAAAAAGCATTTAAGAATCAAAATCAAATTAAAATGTACATATAACCAGCAGCGTGGAATAGTCTTTAGCATATATGCTCTCAAACATAGTGGTCACGGATTCAATTCCCACTGGTTGCTGCTGGCCAGACCTTGGTTTGTGACTCCAGTCGTTTCCTATCAGAGTTTGCCAATTTATCTGATTTTCATTAAATCGGTTCCAACAAATTGGCAACCTTTACCCATTTTTCGAGTTCTTAGCATCTCAAATTTTGCTGACTCGTGTAAAATGCTTCTAATTTGTCCATAAATATCCCGGAAATTTCGAGTTTTTCATCTCGAAATTTTTTATAGAAAAAGCTACAAAAATATAAGTTAAAATGTAATCAAAAATTTGTCAATAATTTATTTATTGATATCTCTATGATGTTTTGTTAAAATTATTCTAAACATTGTATATCGATGTTTGTAATTGGCCAAGAAGGGCGGATTGGGGTTTACCTGTTAGGCCTTCCTGGTATATATGTATATGTATATATTTAAAAATAAAATAGATTTATACTCATATAATAATTTTGATATATAAAATAACACATACATACATACATTGTGTTACAAGATTTTTTTTTCATAATTTAAAACGAATATTAAAAATTTAGTTTATTTTTTTATGAAAGCTTACATTAACATCTATTATCGACATTTAATTCATGTTTTCATTGCCAACTGTTTTGATGCTAAACATTTTCAATCTAAAACCAATATTCACTATATCGAGTCAAATTAGACCAAACTTTGAACGTATTTTGTTCGATTTAAATGTTTTGTTTTAATCTAATCAACATTTCAATTGATAAGTTACAAGTATATTAGGAATGAAAGCTCGAAAAAATAAATGTAAATTATAGTCTAACTTAAATATCAATTTTTCACTTAACCTACATATATTTTAAAGATTTTTAAGTATAGTATTATAAGATTTGTAATTGATTTGAAACAATGTCGTTATTTTTTAAGCACGGTGATTAAAATACATCTTTAGTATATATTACGGAACTTGCGTGCAACGATCAAATTAATATAAAACAATACACACCCACTCACACAAGAAACAATATCAATTTCACATCAAAATCAAAACAACCAAACATTGACCTCAATTTGCACGCACAAAACGCATCAATTTTTTGGACATTCGATGCTTACATTCTTAAAAAAGTAAAAACAAAGAAAAACTTTTTCGTACACACAATCGAAACACATTCATTTCCACGCTCGATCTGTTCGTTTTAACGAAGCCCAAATTTTATTTCGGTTCCACCACACTATTTTCGTCGATCTTCACTCCTTTTTTCCCCTCGACGGAAAACTTTCACGGCCGCATCGTAATTATTAACCTACTTCTGTCGGCGAATTTTTGCCGCCTTTTTTCCACACACTCACTCACCCGTCATACTTCGGATTTCCCTTTGAAAATTCGCCACATGAGTGTTATTAATCCAAACTGGTGCTTTTAAACGACCCAACGAAGCCTGTCTCCTTTTGCGCGATTAGTCCGAGACTCGAACAATGTGTCGTTAACTTCAACGAGGCGTAAATTAAAGGTGAAGGCGAAACTAATCCGTCCTGTCCGATCCTAAAATTGCACGCCGATGGTTTAAAGTGCATATTTTACTCGCTCCATGCACTATTTGTCAGCGAAGTGTACATCCGTGTCATTTCGTTGTCCATCCATCATTGCATTCTTGGGGTCAGTGTGTCGCCGGCCTTTGTCCAACATTGGCCAACCTTCATTACGGTGTAATTGTACGACAATATGACTATAAAATTTAAAAAAATATTTTTAAAATTAACGATGACTAGCTGCTAACTTTTTAGACACATAAATGAGGATTCTCGCTATAAAATGTATCAATACGAAAATCAAATCTCCCAAATTCGTATTTTCTCCGATTAAATTTTAGGAACACAAAAGAAATGTGCTTTTTTTAATATTTTGAATCCTTAAAAAACTTCGTCCATTACAAAAAGGATCAAAAAATGGCTAAAGGCAAGTCTGCAGATAAATATCTCAGACAGTGGACACCTTTTCGTTTTCACATCTCCATGACATTTGTATTATAAATTCGCTTCCATGCTTTGTGCTAATTTTTATGCTACATAATGTTGAATTTTGCATTTATTTGACACGGTATAATATTTATGGTTGTCGTTCCAACAAATATCTCATGGTTCGTTTTATAAAATGAATATGTAGATATGTATTTATTTCGTTTCAAAACGGAACAATATTTGGATGTATAATATACATTTTTTATTTATATTATATTTTAAAAAAATAATACATCAAAATAATTTCGATTCAAATTCAAGCTTTTTTATATGTACAGTTCAATCTGCACTAGCTGTAGCAAAATGATGTATTTTAATTCAATTTACAGCACTAAATCAAATAAAAATATTTTATATTTAAAGTTGAAAATAATCATTTAATTAATATTGTATAAAAATCGTCAGTACATATTATGATTTTTTATAGATGTAGATTTGTGCTGCACCATTTATAGTATGATCAAAATTAATTTTATTTATTTTTCATTTACAGGTAAGCTTCAAATGCTCTTAGTCCACATAAAATCTACATATAATACACTGAAGAACAGAGATAAGTATTAAATATTCATATTAACAGTTCAATATTTATAGCTTCCATTAAGAAAAGTTGCATTATATTATAGATGCAATTGTACAATTTTGGAAACACTATAAAAACCAGATCGACTGACCTTTTACAACCGTGAATAAATTTAAAAGTGTTAATAAAACTATAAACAAGCCAAAAATTGATCAATACATTGTATCATATAAAGAAACCGAACGCTTTCTTGACTTTATATTCAAGGTGTGTTGATTTTGTAAAGATAATATTAAAAAAAATGGTATTAAATTAAATTAACACGCTTTCAATTATTGCCGTAGCTTTCCAATTCTAAGTGGCAAAGTCCTTTGGTCCGGTATTGAGAGACTTTTTTGCGAGAAAATTTTCGCCGCTTCCGCTTTGCAGTTTGCCTTGAAATTCTGAGAGGAGTCCGTCCAAACTTTTGTATATGAATGTACGCCATCTTTGATCTTGTAATATACATTCTTAACATTCGAACGGCGACCTCAAGTCGATCACTTTGGCTACCGTCGGGCAACATTTAACATTGCCGACAAGGCCGTATCGATTCCGGTGCAATTTAAATTTTGCAATTTATCGATCGATCGGTTTCAACGGTCCGATCGGTAAAATTTGCCACGTGGTTGTCGGCAGCTAACGTGTTAATCACGACGGGGCTTTGACGAACGTGTAATATGATTATTTCCGCCGGATTTTGAAATTTAACATTGATGCAATTTCCCCGTTGCGAAATCGAAACGTGATGTTTGAATCTATTAGTAAATTTTTTTAACAGATTTAAACCACTTTTGTACATTTTGCAATGTTTGTTTACTTCCGTTACGATATGAATATTATTTTAAATCAAAGCATATAGCACATCCCTTGAAATGTGTCCAAATGCTTAAATGCTTGATAGCGATTAGTAATATTTAAACACACAATCTTATGATCTATGAACACATTATTCTGAAAATCAATCAATAATCTCCATTTCGAAATAGTCAGACGCGAATATAAATTAATACATATTTCACAATGTACGATACAAATTGATACAAGCTTTCAGAAGAACGTTCAAACATACATATGTACCCATACACATACCTAGTATACTATTATTATATACCAGCATTGATTAATTGCTTCGAATGCATTCGGTTGCCTTGAAAACTGAATGGTAGATTGTCGCCAATCGACTTTACATACATACTTATACTATAATATGTATGTATATACCGAGTGAAAGAGAACAGTGACCATTCGTATCCTAAAGCCACGTTGTCAAAGATGAATATCAATGTCTAATTGTCTGCAAATCCATTCATATTATATGATATAATAATACTTGTACAGTGAAATTAAATTGTAGAGAACGAAGGTCGACTTGTTTAGTAAGAAACGCTTTTTTGTCACCATTAATATAATGTATAATACAATCGCCAAAAGAACGTGCAATACATTTATGAGGCCTCGTGTTATGACCGAGTGATAGTTGACGATCAATTTTCATCGATTTTTTTAACCCAGTTGCAAGTTTGAATTAAAATATAGTATTATTTCATATTTTTCATTCCTTTGTATCTAAGAAGTTATAATAGAAAGCCTCAAGTATGACTTTAAATGGCATTTATTTGCATAAATTTTAAAAATATGTACAAAAACCAGTTTGCAAAAAAAATCGAAAGACCTCCTTGTAGGAGGCAAACGCACCTCTATATTTCAAAAGTCGTTTTTGCATCGAACACATTTGAAATATGGGTTTTCCATATTTACATCACATTCCTTATAAACCCATTCCACACTTTCAATATGACACTGTTGGCAGGATCGATTAAATTCAGCTGTGTATATTGAATTTCGTCTGTTTGTCATCTTCTAACACATTTGATTGTAAACCAACCTCAAAATTTGCATTATGCAGTGTTTGTATACATTGTGTTCGATTGAAATGTTGCGATGCAATAATGAGATGCCAGCATGAACGATTGAGAAATGATTGTTGAGGCACTCATTACATAAAAATAAAATAGACGTCGTTATCTTTTCGACGTTGCGAATAATTAACGAGTCAATTAGCACGCGGTAAATAAATGCACGCGAGTCTGACATGAAAATGTGGAATTTTCCGATGATGTCAAATTTATTCAATGGTTGTATTGTAATGAGGAAGCACGATTTTTGAGTTTTATGGTGGCTTAAAAAGTGTCACGATTTTCGAAGATTGGTATTATGTGTACGTGCAAATAAATGTAATTTACGATCGAACCAATGCACAATGGATTAGACAATTGGACATGCGCGTGCTAATCGAAAACGATACGCGTGTTCTGTGCAATTAGCTGGTTCTTTTTACACGCTTATTGATCTCTGATTGTAAATAGAATCTCATCGAATCTAACAGCATGGCTTTAAATTGAAAAAAGTATGTGATAAGTTAAAAAAAATCCTTCTCATTGTATGGTGATTTTGAATGTTGCGGTTATAATTACATAATTTTAACAGATATCAAAAAAATTCTAAGCTTTTATTACACAAAATCTTATATAGTCTAAAAAATGTGTATTTATTTTTTTACATTTTAGAAAATTTACAGTTTACTAAAAAATAAAAATAAAATGTAACTATTCAAAAGACAATCCAAGACAGATTTCTGCATTGATTTATTTTAAATATAACTGACAAGTCACCAGTCTATTATATTTTCAGGTGACACATCTATACTTTTGATCAAAATTAAGAAAATTTTACAACCTTTTATACATACATACATATGTATGTAGATATGTATATTGACAGTAAAAAACCAATCAATGTTTTGCTATAGCTTTTACCTGTTTAAAGCGTACTAAATGAAGAGCTATTAAATAAAAGGCATAACAGCATCTAAAAAACTTACTTTACAAGGTCAAATATCTACCACATTACTAATAATGTATTATAATTAAAATAAAAAAATACATAATATGTTTGTAGGTACGATAATATAAAATATTATTATATTATAGCGTTTGATGTGCGTTGCAATTTTACCTTTTTTAAATTAAAAAAAAAAATTAATCAAATACTTTAATTATTGTTTAGGTAGTAGTGGTTTTACCCGGCTTCCCTCGGTATTTGTAATATAAATATATTCGTATATTAGTCAGCAGCAAAGCTTGGTCGTTAAGCTTCTGCTTAACACCGAGCGGCGTCGGGTTCGATCCCATGAGCTGACCTCGATTGAAAAGAATTTTTCTGAGTACATCATGCTGCTGGTCAGACTTGGATATTTTTGTGACTACAGGTCGATCTTTTCCTATCAGAGTTTGCCAATTTTCTCTGATTTCAATTTTGAAACGGTTCCCGTTTAAAAATTGGCTAAAAATCCTTCCTACCTACTGTGTCACCACTATTTGAATATGATTAATGTACAATAAAATTTATGTACAATTCATAGATGTCTCGTTAATTTGCGCGCTTTTCAGTGTCTCGTAATTCAACGACTTGTAATAAAAATGCTGCATTGTATTTGTAATTGGCCAGGAAGGCGCATTTGGGTTTGCCTGCAAGGCCTCCTTGGTATATATGTATATAAAAATAAATAAATAATAGTAAACTGCTTAAACATGGCTAATCTAATAGTAAACATTTTATTAGATTTATTTGAATATTCATTTGTTTGTTTTTTTTTTTAATGTAACGTCACGGATTCTACCATTTTACCTTAAATACAAAGTCTCTTTCGAAATTATATATTAGATTATATCTATTTATATATATATGAAAGTTAAAAATTGCGAAAATTCGAAATATCTTGAACACAATCGCCCAAAAGCTTGCATGAGTCGCGCTTTCAAATCTTTCGGCGCGAGCCCGCCATTTGCAATTTAACATATTGAAATTGCGCAAACGCCACGTAATTTCAGCCTCAGAGCAATCTTCAGAGTCTTCTTGAAAAAAAATCGCCAACTATTGACTAACAAGTTGACTAACGGACAGGTAGTGAAATCTGTTTGAAAGAGAGAGGCCGTGGTCTGACGGCCGCTGTGTCATCGATCTCAACCTTTTCTTGTCGCACACACACGTGTGTTAGGACGGCTGGAAGTCATCCGACACTTGTAAACTGGAATTTGCACATCCGCATGTGTCGATGATGATATCGATCGTATGTACATTCGTGTGTGATTGAAGGCAATCGGTTTACGTTTACGAATTTTCATTGCCGACGCAACTTCCTACGCGTTTTCGATTTGTCGCTTGACTTTTTTTTATTTTTAATATTATTGACACACTTTTCAGTCATGTCCGCGTTCGTAGATGAAAATTTACATATGGAAAATTAATTTTAATTCACTTCGAATGCTCCTTTCAAGTTCGTTTTATAGGAATGTGATTGTTTTTTATTTCACTCAGATGCATTTCGATTTCAATTTGATAATATATTCACCAAAAAACGCACCATTTATTTCTTATTAATTTTTCAATATATTTCTATATCAATTATGTGTTTTTTCAATTTCAATTTAGTTCAATTTATAGAAATATTATTATATCAATTTCCGCCCAGTTTGCTTACACGTTTTATTTGACTCTAATTATTACATAATTTCCTTTTTAAATATGATTTTATTGTTAATATACTAACGGTCATGCTACCTAATTGTTTATTGCATATGTATGTACATATATGTAATAAAATGATCATTCAATTAATGATTCCTATTAGTTTTTTATTTGGATGATATGTCCAAAAGTTAAATAATGGAAGTAAAAACAAAATAACAAGCTATATATTTAAATTTTAATTAAATATATTTACATTGATAAATGCATATTTTTAATGATATATCATTTTTTCAAAGCTACTCGTCATATTCACAATTGATCCCAATTTACAAACTAATATCATAGTTTCACTTCCCGCCATTTTTGACAGGCAATTATCGTCAAATTATTCATCCACTTTATATATTATTAAAACGTCATATTTTATTAGACATCCACTCGTCTGTGTGTTTATTATTAAGTAACGCAAAAGTTTGCATCCTGTATTTAAATAGAAACGAATGGAAATTCGGAAAATTGTACCAGATTCTTATAAGAATTTATATTGAAAACTGGTTCATTTTCCCCTCTTATTTATGTATGTATATATTGTACATAATAAAATATAATAGACGTTCAATATTTACGTAGAAATCTCGTCTTGAAAGTATGCAGCTATCGCCCCCGCGTAATTTTAAATCATAACACTCTAAATAAGCACTTATCAAAACCCAACTTTCTTCGGAAAACTTTCAAAGCGTTAGATAATTTCGACAAACAAACGATGGTTCGTTGAACTGCGATAATTACGCCAAGAAGCAGTTCTTTTGAAGACACAACGAATGCGTAACATTAACATTGAAAACAAACAATCCAATAATGTCTTTCGCCATCGAGAACAATAGACTGTACCACGCTCACGCCAATTTGGCGAAATCTCTGATGATTTTGACCCCGAGGCGAAGGCAAACCGCGAATCGATCGATACTTCTTCGATCTTCTTTAGTATAATATTATATATACAGGATGTTTTAAGCGACTGCTATTATGTCTTTTAAATATTCCCTGTACTATAATAGAGTTTCTTATTCGGATATATTAACTTATAATATTTTTTACTGATTGTTTACGTCGACTTTTACATTTTTTATATACATATGTACATATTCATTGACATTGAGCCACTACTATATGACAAAAAATTTCAATTTATTTCGGCGGCAAATTTTAACTATCATTATATGTATGTACATTGAATGTAAATATGTAGATATGGGAGACTTAAAAAAAGAGAAAATTCAAAAAACATACAATTAATGAACCACACATACGTATATAAAAAGTACAATATGTATACGAGCCGTTCTATTTGAAAGTGGTGGAAGTCCAATTTTCAGTTTCAAAACCACTATTTCTGTTTAATTTATTTCCCAATTTGTTATCATTTATTTATTTAAAATTTGGACCATTGTAGATTTAAATATTGTATTTTTAAATATTGTTAAACGCAAAACATTATATTTAATGTTTTGTGAGATATTTCTCGAAATGAAAAATAGTTGACTTATGCCACTTACAATTATAACGTCTCATATGTAAAAAAATAACAAAAAAACATTATAACAAACTGATTAAAATGCCACAGATTTATAGTCATAATCTGCTACAGAATTAAAAACAGCTGGCAATAATTATAGAAAATTGTTTCTGAAACTTTTTTGTAGTTGAATGTGTTTATGAAATAAAAAATCTTCATAGTACCTACATAAAAAAAAAATATATATATATATATATATATATATATATATATATATATATATATATATATATATATATATATATATGAAAATAGACAGTCAAAGATACTTAAAATTATGAAACATATGATCATACATACACACATATAGGACCTTTTTTTAAGATTTTTTTTTATCTACGTAATATCAAGAAATACGTGTCTCGAAAATTATGTATTCTATATTTGTGTCTCACTATTAATTAGATGTTTAACTATAAATCCAACCAATCAAAGAATATAGCTATATCTATTGGAATCAACTACACAGAAATGAAAAATATTTGACAGAAATTTTAAAATATTTGTACATTAACTTCCAAGTATCCAAGTCCTCCAATTCGTCAGTAAGCTAATCGTGTTAGCGAGAATACCATATTCCTTTTACTGAACCAACACATCTTTGAAGCAAATTTCAATCCCCCTGTACATACTTACATACATATGAATGATAAAGAATCGGCAAATGGGAGAGTGCAGGTGTTTGGGTGTGCGTATTTCGTTAGCGGGAAATAACTCGAGAGAAAGTCGGCATAGCCGAACAGCCTCCGGTCAAACATCTCTCCGCGGTTTTGTGCGTATGTAGAGGTATGTGTGTGTACTACATACTTACCTGTCTACCTGCCGATTCCTTGGACTTCAAAGCTTCTCAAAATTTCCCCGAACCGAATACCTTCACTTTGAAATCCGTGCGAATTTGTGACGGTTCATTGTGCAAGTTTGAGAGCCATCGGTGATTTGACCGTGCGTAATTTCGATGACTGTTCAAAGCCTATAAAATTTTTGGGTTAGCACTCAAATTAAACGAATTAGTATGACGTTTCTTCTTCAATTTAGCGTAGTTGATTTTGTACATTGATGTTTCACTATGACGAACGCTCTTACTGTTTTTCATAATAAGAAATGTCTCGGGAAAAATATTCCTGTGGTAGTTTTCGAATGCTTTCTGTGAAAATCAGAGAGTAGTAGGTATTTCATGTCAATTTTCACCTTTTAATTTTGCCGAATTTTTCTCATGAAAGTATAGACAGGTTGTTAAATATTCGATTATATTCACATGTTCATTATTTATATGAAAACTTTCACTGTTAACATTAATATTTATTGTTTGTATTACAACGGTTAATAATTTCATTCATACCTAATTCAAGGTTGATCATTTCAGCGTGTGAGAAAATTTTTGCGCCATAATAACAAGCATCCGAATTTCTTTTCTCGGGTATGTAATTAAAAACATAAATTTCAGTAGTGCAAATTTGAATAAAAAATCAATTATAAAACCGCTCAGAGCCGATTCCCAATATTTCGTTCAATATTCACGATGTAATAAATTATTTAATCTGGCGATTTATTAACGTCACGCAATTTCTCTCGGATAATTTCAATATGGTTTTTATGCGTTTGAATCAGTCATCTGGAACCGACATTTTTTTTTGTGTTCGATATTGATTTTATTAACGTGAGAAAATCAAATCAAATACCATAAAAACATAAATAAGAAGAATAACATTAGTCGGCATTAGACGATAAATAAAGACATCAACGCGCGGTGGCATCCGCAACCTACAAAAATAAATTTATTTTACTATAACACCTACATATTTAAAAAAAACTTACATTTTTGCAATAAATTTATGTATTTATTGATTGAAAAACGAAATCAATCAATTTGCGGTGAATTAAAACCACATCTAAGACTTGCAGTTGTGTCTTATTTCATTTCGAAACTTTTTTATTATTTTGCTTCAATTGTTAAAATCAAAGTCAAATAGAACCAAACTTTTTGTCTGCATGTTAATGTTAAGGTTTTAAAATCCTTTAAAATACCGTTATTTCTATTGAAATGTGAAATTTACAGTTGATTGAATATTTCAAGCAATCAAAGTCGAAACGATTCAAAAACGAGCGTTATTCTTCATACAAATAAAAACAGCTTTTGAATGGAAAAGTTTCAATTTATTATAATACATACATATGTATCTACATATGTATGTAGGTATATGCACGTCACATTCACACAATTTAATTCAACATCTCAAATAAATAGTTCAATTAATCTCCTTTCTTCATACGTATAATATAATAGACACTCCTATATGAAAGCGCTCTTTGTTATTTTGAGTCATGGCTTAAAGCTGGGGGAAATTTCTATCTCTAATGACGCATCACTCGTAATAACATAATATAATAAGGTTACCCGCAGAAACGTAACAATTTCGTACAATTTTATTATGATTCGTTCCACTTTTGATTGGCGGCGGCAATTAAACTGCGGTAAAAGTAATGGGTGGAAGTAGTAAAATTTTTGCTTTTAGCCACATTACACACTCGTCTAGTGGGTACATCTAACTATAGTTGCCTACAACACAATTGGTCGTGTGAACTGTTACATAAAGTAGCGGCAAAACCGAAAAAAAAGTCGAACACGGAATAGAGAAGGGGAGGAGGAGTGGGATTCATTTGAATATAATATAATTAATTAACACAAAAGTGGATTGCGTAAAGTGCACGCTCAAACTATGTACATACATGCATTTAAGTGCGTAGAAAATGGCGAAAAATCGAGCCTTCATTCATGGAGAAATTGTGCAATTTTAACACATATGTATTTATATACTTATATTATGTAATATGCATTTCGTGACTTCATTACAAAAGGGCCAGTTGCAAAATGATCCGAAACATTTTAAGCTCGAATTTATCAAATGAAATGCACACCATTTAAGAATTGAATAATTATGTACTATAAAATGAATAATTCTTTTTACCTACATATTTTTGACACTTTTATCTTTTTAAAAGGATATAAATGACTACCACATTTCAAGTTCAAAATTATAATTAATTTTTTAATAAATCATTATTTCATGTAACTTATCACAGTCTCTTAAATTCCTTTTCTGTTTGAATTACTAAAGGTTGAATATCATTGATTGCATTATACACAAATACGAGTTGTTCTGAAAAGTTGTCGATAATAAATTACAGGTTTTGAAACTATTAACATTCAGAGCTTGCGTATTATTATCTATTACATATATTATACAATACCAAATGTCAAATCTATCGCTGTTTTTTTTTTCTCGTCATGTTTGGTATTTTATGTGCTCCTCTTGTTTTGAAAAACCATCACGTTACAATTTAACAACATTTGGCAAATTGTGTATTAACTGTAAACCGATTTCACAATAGTTGCCGCTTTAATGTCGTGCGAACGAATTGCAATTTCATATAATATGAAATTACATAACGACCATCTTTGCAAACGTGCATATACATATGTACGTCCTTTCGCCAAAGCGACCTAAAAATTGTTTTGAATTAACGGTTAGTTGAAATTCGTCCAGTGTGTATGCTATTATGATAATAGACAGCAGACTGGTAGAGGGACAGGTCTTCCACACTCTCGTCTTGGGAATATTGTCGGCTTTGTTTCCGAAACATTGGCTGGGAAACGACTATTACAATGCATGTCTTCTTCTTCTTCCACTTCTTGAACGTAAAACAGACGTTTAATTATCGAGCGTGTGTGTGTTTGTGTTGACTAGAAAATCTATCGACCGATTTCTTCTCTTATTGCGGTCGTTTCATTGTTAATTTAAAACCGCATTGATTCGCCTATCGGAAGATGGTAATCAAATTATCTTTTCTGTTATATAATTCTTATTCTAATTGTAAGTATGTGTTATTTAATTAGAGGAACCTTTTATGTCTTCTTTTTAATTAGATTTAAATCCAATCAATATCTAACTTGACAATACAGATTATAAAATTTATTTAGAATGTAGCGTTCTTATTAACATTAAAACCTGATTAGTTCTAATGCTAATCTGTGACATCTTCTTTAATAAATCTTGACCTTTGAATTTACATGTTTCGAAAAACTATTAATATTTTTATAAAATAAATAAAAGCTGTTATGTTGGGTGAAACGTCTTTCGCTTAAAAAATTCATCATCAACTTGAAATTTTTGCAATTAAAATACAATTAGCTACAATGTACATATACCCATCAATCACAACCAATTTATTTTCAACAATTTTTTTTTTAATAATGTAAACAACTCAAAAACATATCTTGATCTTTGACTTCTAGCAATAAAAATAAGTACCTACATTTATTTTTTCATCCATTTTGTTCTGTTTTTTTACTTAACCAAACATCAAAATCATCATTAGACTCTGATCTTCGATTAAAAAATAATCTAAAATTTTAAATAATTTAATCATGTATGTATGTACGTATTTTAATCTATGACATAATTTATAATTTTAATTTAAACCCATAGCATTTTCTTTAATTTTTAAACCACTTGAAAACAATATTATTGTAATTTAAACAACTCAAACTCACACTCCGGATAGCCTTGATCTTCAACTTCAAATTTATAGTCAAAATCGGACTCATCAGTGACTTATGATTGCGAATTTATAAGGAGTTCGTTTTCCATCCATTTCAACCTTGATTTTTTGGCTCGAAGCAAACACTCAGATGTACAAAACTCATCTCTCGAATAGCCTTGATCTTCCCCTTAAAATTTATTCAATATTTGATATTCAAAGCCTTTCGTAATTAATATACAAACACTTTTGCATACTTTTTTGAATATTTTTTTTAATATAATCCAAACAAGCACTCGGAAGCACCAAACATAAATCTTCGACAGCTAGATCGTCTTCTGTTAAATCAACTGACATTCTATTAGAGGAGCTCTTAACTTGTGGTCACAATCATATTCATTCTATGTAATTTAAGTTGCATCGAAGGTGCTGACCAAAACATTTGCAATGAAAATTTAATTAAAAAATTCTAATGTCTCTGAAGAAGCTTGTTTTTATCCTCTAAAGCAAACCATAAAAGTTTCAACTTTATTTCCAACAATATTCATTACTATGTATTTACATATAGGTACGTATGTATGTATTGTGAATCACAATTTTTAACAATCGAAATTGATTAGGTTTCCTACATGACATAAATTTTGCTTTATCAAATATCACACCTCATTTTAATGTTCTTTTTCATGATTAACAACAATAGTTGTTCACATTGACATATTTTTAAATAACTAAAATAAGTACATACATATATCTTTTTTTAATAACAGGTTTCCTTTATAATTATATTTCATGAATTTTTAAACATAGTTCTGAGAAGGTCTATAGATGACATCTAGCAGCAAATATAAAAAATAAGGCTAAGAATCCCTGCTTTTAATTATACATATGTAGTTCCCAAGGAACACCCAGATCGTACAAACGAGGCTCTTCCGCCACACCTTCACCACTTTATCGATCTGAGACCAAGTTCACAGCAACTGTAACTATTGTATAAATTGTAGTCCGTCCCATTGAGGCATTCTAGTTCAATCAGTGGTCATCGGTGTCCGGCTATAATTGCCGATCGGGACGGGACGTTAACGCGACCAAGTAACGGTACCCACCAACTCATGTACTACCTCAATCCACCACTCTCGTTTGAGGTAAATTGGGTTTCTGGACAGCCGATTGCGTATTCAACAGACGAATATAATTAAGGACAGTTTCCTTGGCTCGAATTCGATACTATTTACATATAGAAAGCGAACACTACACCTGTAGCCGATGTCTACGTTTGACTAAACCCTTCAGCATTTCGGTGACTCGATTGAAACTGATAACGAATTCAATTTTTTATGGTAGTGCAGTCCTTGGCGATTGTACGTGTTATCAATTTATTCTAATCGACATTTGACAAGGCGTGCATGATCGAGGAAAAAGAAAGGTGCCTTGACAAGGTCGACTGTGATACAGCCTTTACAAATTACAACGAACTCGAGACTAGCATGTTTCCGTTGTCTGTGTCGTATAATTAAGGAGGACTTTTATTATATTTATGCAAATTAAAACTATAAAAAGTGTCTATGAAACGTATAAAAAATTCAAGTTCAAAATTCTAAGTCTAAATGTACGGCTAATTTATTCAGTATTTATCAGTACTTATTGAATGATCAATTTTCATAGGTAAATTATTTTACAATTTTATTCTTCTGGCTTCTTCTACTATATATAATATACAATTAATGTACATTTCCTTCACTACACATACGAAACAATAGATAGAAAGTCTAATTTGCCTCCAATCTAAATCAACTTTCATTACATTCGTTGAATTCGAATTAAGCAAAGTCGGATCGGCAACAGCTGACCCAATTGAACTCCAAAAACTTATTAAAGTAACGGTATAATAATTAAAACAGGAAACATGTGTATTATATTGTATAATATAAACACAAAAATAAATGAACCATCTGATATCAGTTCAACCCTTGTATGCTCTTAACAAATATAATAATTATGATAACATTGAAAATTGAACGTTGTCTCATGCAATTGATTGCATTAATTATGGGTAATATGTATATAAAATTGATCAGTTAAATTTAACCTTCAATTATGCACAGTTTTAATTGCTTCAATGCCTTAGAAAGGTACGTTTCGAAATTGGGACCCGATTAAGATTCGGCAACCGATTAATGTGATCAATTTTTATTACAATAATAGCACATTCCTTTAAAAAAATATTGTTTTTTATATAAAATATGACATTCTCACATTAAAATCAAAATAAATTCTTTGAAAAAAAAAAATTTCCTGAATTTCTCTTAACTGTAAAAACCCCTACTTAAACGTAATTAATCTCCCAATCGTTTAAAAACAACGGTAAAGTTAACAGAAAAATGTCAAAATTTCAAGTGGGCGTAACAAATGTCACATGTCATACTCTAGTTACGGAGACTGCGGAACCGACTCTCATAATCATGAAAGTTGTTCAGATCAAATTACTTACAAGCTCCGGTAAAACTAAACACGTTCATTATAAACGACCTCTAGATTTATACATATATTTTGCACCTGCAAAACCGTCCGTTTATCCATCAGAACCGAGGTACCGTGTTCAATCGTCAAATCTGCATCAAATCGGTGATGAAACCGTTGCGTAGTCATCCGTCATCAGACATTGACCTTGTTGTGTTTCAGAAGACAATGGTAAAACATCCATATTTGCGGAACAATAACAGAGAGATGTCAAGCTGGTTTGGCATACTACTGCAAACAAGAAGATGTAAATTTACTTGGATAACATACATACGAACATACATATATCAATGTAAAAATGATCAAAACTAATTATTTTTCCAAAAAAATCATAATTGCTCATCACAGCCCTTCACACGCTTATACGTGTATTATATTATACGAGTGGATTTATTTCTACTTTTTTTGTAGTAATTTATTATGCAACGTGCGTACAACACAAAAAGAATGTAACCCAAATGACGCATTTTGTCGGTCACGCCGTAATTCGTAGCCAGAAGTAGAACGAGCTAAAAATGTTGTCGATCACTAATCGCGATTCGTATTTTAATCGAATTAACTATAATAATAACAATAAACCTTTCAACAATTCACATAAATATTTTGCCATTTATTCAAAATAAAATAATGCAATATGCCGTTTGTAAAGTGGCACAATGAAGTTGATTTTCAAGTAAAACAATCTATATCTATAATAATAAAATGTCTTTTTTTATTTAAAATGTATTCTAATTTAAACGGAAAATACAACGAATTGTAAGATTTTATATCTGAAATATTCTTAGTTCGTTTAAATAATGTAACGCACTTTTGATGAATTTCCTAAAACGATGTTTTTAACCTGTAAAATTTTAATAATTATACGTGCTATTCTATAAAGCTTTTTACTGAATTAAGAATTAATTTCCAATTTACTATTATCAATTTTTATTGTGTTTTATTTTCATCTCTATTTTTTTATCTTCAATTTTTTTGGGTAGAATGTGTATGTTTGTTAAATAAAATTAATTTTATATATTTTATATGTACAATGTATGTTTATATAAAATAGTTATTTATGTATTATCTGGCCCGTGCAGTGTAACCTATCAAGACACTGTGGTATATGTTATATATATAGCAGTGCTTCCCAATTACTTTCATGTCACGACCCCCTAAATCTTAAAGAAATAATTCCCAGCCCCTTAAAAAATTTTTTTCTAGTTAAAAGGTGTATTTGGCAGTAATTTTTACAATTATAATACACATTTATATTCATCACAAAATTATAGGAACATGCTTAAAAACATGAAACAATTAAATGCGATAGATGAGGTCGAATGTTTTTACATAACAAATCGATATCGGGTTCAATGTCAGAATCTTCCAAAGTCTCCGTGGAAAGGCATGATCTTTGCTTATTTTTTAATATAAGTAATGACGAAAATGCTGTTTCGCATAGGCATGTAGTCGCGAAAGGAATAAGAGTTACCAGGGCTTCTTTTTCAATAGCAGGATATTCTTGCTGTCGTCTTAACCAAAATTTTGAAATACTTTTTTCATTTAATTCCACTTCAAGCAAATTATCTGATCTGATTTCGATCAACTCTTCTTGGGCTGTCCACGTAATATGATCATATTTTAAGGACTTGGCAAATGGTGTTCTTATCCAATTGTTCCTTTCATCCTCATTCAAGTTTGGGAAATATTTCCTTAAATATATACATACATACATTCCCTAAATAATTATGTAATGTGGAAAAATATTCATAAATAAATATTTGCACTTTCTATTGAATATTTTCGCGGCCCCCGCGAGAAATCCTGCGGCCCCCCAGGGGGTCGCGACCCCCAATTTGGGAAGCACTGTGTTATAGGTATGTTAAAATACAAAATAAAAAAAAATCTGAAATAATATGTAATAATTCAGATGCCGAGATAAGTCAAGATTAGATATTTTAAACCTACACACTATTAGAATTCATATTTATTTTTTTATATAAAACACAACTCAAATTGTATTATAAAATACATACATATTCAACATTATAATATCAAAGTCATGTCAAAAATATTATAAGAGAATTAATATATTTATATGTGACTTATACTAAGAGAAAGTTCCAATGTTTTTGAAAAGTTAAATAAAATTAAATGACAAAATCTTTTTTTTTCTGTTACATATTTTATTTGAATGGAAAAAAATCTCAACTGGGGTCTCAAATCTGTGTGTTCCAATATTTTTTATACGAACTTAAATTTTTTTTCGACCTACATTGCATTCGATTCGATTCGATGTATGTACATATGTACATAGATACAAGATTAGAAATTCATCAGATGAGATTCTGCTAAAATTTTAGCCTTGCTAAAACTTCATCCAAATATTTTAAAGCATTTTGGTAATCTGAACCCGAAAAGAAATCAAATTTTTATTGAAGACGCTTTTTTCCAAAATCATTGCACAACATCTCTTGCCTATTGAATATTAAACATGAAATATTCTAGTGCATCAATAGCACCAAAATGACATTTTATTTCTACATATACATACATATATACATATACCAGGAAAGCTTGACAATGCAGCATTTTATTATTACATAAATCACTGCATTTCCAAAAGCTGAAGAACAAAATAACAATTAATGAATTAATCAATCCATTGAGACATCTATCGATTTAGATTTTGTACATAATTTTTACAAATTATACACACAATAAATACAGAAGATTTGTGACAACAGGAAAGATGATTTTTCGCCAATTTTGAGGAACCTTTTCAACAATTATCAGATAAAACTAGCAAACTCTGATAAGAAACGATCGATTTGGAGTCACAAATACCCCCAAATCTAACCAGCAGTATGGCGGATCACTTGGTGCCAAACATACACGCTACCATTAAGCCATACTGCTAGCTGTATGACATAAACGAACCCTTGCTATAAACCATTCCAATCCAAATAAAGCAGGTAGCAAGCGCGACACTTATAACGGCCCGAAAATTTACAGTACCGTATTCACGTTTTCGTCGACGGTAAATAATATCAAAAAAATGACAAAACACTAGCGAACACTTTGCGTAATCTACAACACCACGATCTGTGTCATGATCGGTCGTGATATACTCCCCAGACTACCACCTACGGCTACCGGGCACTCTTTCGAAGACATCACCAGTCTCATTGTCTCACCGCTCGGTTGGACACGCCAAACGGAGAAAGACGTTTGAGAAGGCCAGATTAAACTCGGATAAGGGCCCTTTCCGAGAGGGACGTTCCGCGAGGATGGCTCCCCTCTTCGAGAGAGCACTTCTCCTCGAAGTGTGCACGGTCAAAATCAGGGTTTCGGTTATACAAGTCGGCAAACAATGCGTGGGTAAATCGAGCGTTCAGTAGGTCAGTCTGTGGCGTGTGACCCCGAATGGGTTAACGCATACCGAACGTGCAAGTTTCTAACGACTGTTCAAATCTTCACTAGCTGACAATCATTCGAAAGCCGGTTGGTATAGCCCTCTGAATGGTCAATGAAATTAGGCACTGTAAGTAAAGGTAAAAAATAGCACGTGAATTCGTGAAGGGTTTCTGCTTTTTTATGTTTATAAAAATAAATGTATATAAAAAAACCTAATTGATAAATCACCAATTCGTAAACTTTGATCATGAGTATTGCAAAGTGCTCAATCTGCCATAGCGAAAGAGGGGCGAAAAGGGAAAAAACAACAGTGTGGACGATAGACGTCACCGTGAACGAAGATGCAGTATTTTCAAACGTGTCTACCACGAATATTTTTCACCATCGTAATGGCGGACGTCATTTCCACTTATATTGATGACCAAACCGAGCAAAATGGCAAAGTTTGAAAATGATCGGATAAGAAACCAAACTTCGTCACACGACAAAATCGTTTCCGAACCAAGAAGGGGTTAGTAATATGAAGATAGATGCCCATCAATCAACGCTCATCAATCCACAGAATAAAAATAAAATCAGCAGCGTGGTCTAGTGGTGAGTGTTGTATTCTTTCGTACAAGGTGTCACAGGCTAGATTCCCACTAGAGCCTGGTTGTTGGCCAGACCTTGGTTTGTCGAGGTCGATCGGTTCTTATCAGAATTTTTCTGATTTTCATTGAAACGGTTCCTGTAAAATTGGCTTTTCCTCTCCAATTTTCTATTGCAAACCTTGAGTTATTGTTATATCTCAGGTTTCGCCAGATTTATCTTCCTAGATATCTCTGTGGATGTTTATTGAATGTCAAAATTCGTATTGTTACATGAAAAATGTTATTGATCGTATTATTTATTTATTTATTTATTTATTTATATATATTTTAGCTATCAAGCTAATTTAAAAATACATCTTAATTATTATACTTAACTCTAAAATTTACAATTAACTTATATGTACTGTCCCTCACAGAGGTGTCTCTTCGCACCTCGCAGGAATGCATCCATGTTTTTAGCAGACCTGATGCACTCAGGGAGGGCATTATACATGAGCACACCCCTGTGAAAAACACCCCCAGCCGTCTTATTCTTTCTTACACTACTTACAACTAGTTTGTCCTTATTTCTAGTATAAAAACTATGTTTATCTCTATTCCTTATTATATAATCATCAAAATACTTAGGTAATAACTTATGATCTAACTTATAAACAAAAGACAATGTATTGTATAAGATGTTTGTATTGTCTGACCATAGATGTCAGGTATTGTTTCGATTTACTTGTGTTTGTATGTAATAATTATGTATTTAATATATGTAGTATATAATTTCTCGAGTCTTAATCCGTTTAGCACACTCGCCGCTTTGCAGCAATCTGTTCGGCGAGTGTGCATGATTAATTTAAAATAAAAAATAAAAAATTCGTACCAGCAATGTACATATATCATCATCTACAGCTACTCACCATCCATTGCTGTATGAGGGCCTCTCCAACTCACTTCCACTCGTTTCTGTTTTGCGCAGCTCTCATCCATCTCACCCCACACATTTTCCTAATTTAGTCTACCCATCTTCCCTGCGTCATCCTTTTACCCATTTACATTCTCTCGGGTACTAGTCTAGCACTTCTTTTGCCCACCTTTCGTTCATTCTTCTAGCAATGTGACCTGCCCATTGCCATTTCAATCTCTTTACTTTATCCACTATTTCCACTTCCTGTCTTTCCTCGTTATGCCGAGCATAAAGCGTTCCATAATAAGTTTGTCAAAATGCTGACATGGAAATTTTGTTTTTCATCCTCTTTATCTCTTTCGTAATCAGTTATTAATTCGCTGAAAGCTAAGAAATGAGAATAGCAATGTTTTCCACTTGAAATGTACCCCTAATTGACCGCTTACGTACCCTTATTTTCAGATCATGTTTGAAGAATTTGCGTCAAATGTTCACACACGTTCAAATGTAACACACATTATTTGTTAAGAAACGCAACCAGAATGCATGCAATTGCAATCAGTTTGCATAATAAAATATGAAACTTTCTGTTCTATAATTATTTATATACTGCATATTTGATGTAAATTGTTTGATAAGTCATATCTACAATATTTGTAGAGCGTTCATAAAATAACGCAACCCGAATGACTGCAATTTCCATAAACTTTCAGATAATTTTATAAGGCATCTCGCGGTATCTAATGCAATCAATTAAGCATTCGTTACAATATTCAATCTATAATTACTTGACAGTAAACATTCATGTATGTACATATATGAAGTGTTTGCAAAGTAGCGCAACCCGAATGACTGCAATTCCGACCGGTAACAGAAACGAAATTATAGACCTCTCGTAATTTCAAGGTCATTCCAAACATAAGGAACAGCCACAACACACGTGTGAAGGTTGAAAACTTCTTGTTTTTATTGAAATTTATAGCCGAAGATACTACAGAAAAGATTTATATGCTTTTAAAAAAAAAGCTTATAAAGTTTTTTACGGAATAATATTTACATCTATGATTCAAACAATGGAGCTTATAGCATGTACAATGCGGTAAAAACATTCATATTATATGTATGTATGTATGTACATCGTGCGAATTATAGTCGTATTATAAACACCGCGACAGTTTAGTCACGATGATCCCAAATTTCGAAACCCAGCACGACAGAGACACCGGGCAATTGTGTGTGAAAGTGAAACCTGGCGAAGTTTGCCTAACTTTTACATCACACACAAAGGTCGGCCGGTTCAACGCCTTATCTCCACTCTTTTACATCGGATTAATTCAGATGGATAATAACCCGGCTGAACACAATGAACCATTTCAGAAACACACTGCTTGCCGATATTATATTATTATTTCCGTGTGTCTTTTACCTCCAGTTTCGTAACAAAACACAGTCACAATCAGCCGATTGATTGTTCGCCGTGAGAACCGACAGCTCCATATAAAATCATTGCAATTGTGTCACACATTTCAGTTCTTCTATCGATTGGTTATCGGCGAGCAGAGGTTTTATGAGTCATTGAGTTACCAGAAGTTTGAAGGAGAGAATGTCTACAGTTGAACGGAATGATGTAATTATAATTGAAACCCAATACAACCAAGCAACTTCTTTAGTAGTAGATGTACATACATAGAATACTTAAAAGCATCTAAAGAAAATATATATTTATATATGTAAATACATATAGAGGTTTTGAATGATAATAAGGATTATGAAGATTATCTCAATTATCTTTTTCTATAAATGATTAAAAATGCCTATAATATGGTAGATATCTATGTAGATGTTATATTAATATTAAAAATGGAATTATTTCCAAACATTTTCTTACCACCACTTAAATTTACAACCTTAGATAACAGTTTATTTAAAATTAGTAGAGTAAAAATATATATGAGAGATAATGAGAGTCTATAATGTACATTTTATAAGATACTACATGAACCCGGTATGCGTTGTAATACCACAATAACGCATGCAATTCCCGTTTCCGTTTCCGTTTCAAGTGATAGTTTGAGCTCAACTCATGTCTCTTCAAAGCCGTGTCGTCATAAACCAGCTGGTAACGTTGTTACCAACAAACACATTTCCTTGACTACACAATTCAATTACTACAATTCGCGTCGGTAAAATCGTAATTACGAATATTATTATTAGGAGGTTTTTTCCCCGTTTTTTTTCATAGTAAGCTTCCCGGATATGTATACAACAAATCCTGAAAGTTCCATCGCAATCGGTTGAGTGGTTTAGTAGCCTATAAGAGACATATAGACAAACAGTCATTCAATTTATATATATATATATATATATATATATATATATATATATATATATATATATATATATATATAGATGGTGTGAAAAATATAAAATTATAGGCATTTAAGCAATTAAAATCTGACAAAACGAATGAGGGGCGGAAAATCTATAAGGCTAGTGGCAAAGAGTTAGCTGTCACCGTCTCCAAAATTGTTTATTTGTTATGATTGTTAAACGTGTTTATTACGATTATATTTCACCATCGAACTAGCAGAACTAATTTAAATCTCTATCGGTGACTAAACCTCGCAAAATAGCAAAGTTTCAAAGCGATCGGAATAATTTAGGAATATTATTAGATCCATTGGCGAAGTGAACCTAATAAAAACCTTGTAAATAGTAAAAATGTAACAAATTGAATTTCTTTTAATACTGAGTTAAGATCAAAGCTGTGACTTTTTAATGATAAAAAATGTCGAATGTTACAAATAGCCAGTTTTGCTCGGGTGAATGAAAATTATCTTAAAAAAAAACCTTTCAAAGAGGTTCAACAGCTTTCCTACATACTATATACGTAGATATGTTATCAAATCATAAAATTTCAATTACATTCAAGCGATTTCTTCCTTATGTCTTTATTACGGTTTTAAAATGAAAATTTAATCCAATACTATATAAATAAAATTGAGAATAAACTCGTCTGAAAATTACCGCTCCAGGCTTTTTTTTTGTCGTCAATAAAACCACTGTCTGTCTGCAAGGCGAAATGAAAATGAAGACGTGTTCCACTTTTCACTGACCATATGCATTGTCGGCGAATTTTATTTTGTGGTGACCCTATTTCTTCGTTCGTTTCAATTTCGAATCGTTTGCCTTTTGTCGGTCTATATATTTCGGAACGAATCGATTCTTCTCTTTGCGAATTCGATCTGTGTTTGCAAAAATAGCGTGACATTACGGCCCGCTTAGTTTCCGACACTTTCAATCATTGAATGTATGCGTTTTGTATAAAATAGAAATGGATCTTTTATTTTTATATTTATTCTCTCTTTCCAGGAAATCACAATGAAGAAATTGCGGCAGAACGCGTAAAAAGGGACGTCACTTCCGGTGATGGCGGTAAGCTTGATTAAATCTCATTTATTGTATCATAATTTCGTTTAGATTATAAGTCAATCTATGCTGCTTGTAAATTATTACTCTCTAATCACGTATACATTTAAATCTTTTGTAAAATATGTTTCTTCTGCACACATCTGCTTTAATTTAAGTACTATCTATTCTCTGGGCACTATCTTCAACTTTTCGTTCTGTACTTTGACTGAAATCAGTGGCGTTTTTATTTAATGATAAAATTATAGAGTTTTATATACGCAACTGGAAATTTCATCTATTATTTTACCGTCTTTCTATTACTAAATTTCATTCTTCTTCTTTCGGGGCATGAAAATTCTTATTTTCGTTCAAATTGAGTACATCGAAAAAAATATAAATTTCTAATTATATGACTCTATAATTTTACCATTTAAAATCTAATACTACATGGATATGTCGATAAAGTCAAGTTAAAAAAATTACACTGTTCTACACAAATGTGTGTCATCGATTAAATGTAAATACATTATCCATTTCTGCTTACTGAATACAAAATGTATAGAGCAGTGTCATTATACAGACTACAAATAATCTAACTAATTAAAACTGTTCAAAGTACTCAATAGCCTTTATAACAATTCATTTGATGAAAAATTCATTATTAAAAAAATCTTATCCATTTATATTCGTCATGATATTTACATATATTTGCATGAAATCATCTGATTAAATCTCTTCAATTAATTTTACATATAAAGAAAAAACTCTGATGAAAAGTATCTGGATCTGACTTAACCTATTTATCTTTTGCTTGGAAAAATTCTTGATTCTCTCTGCTGTTTATTGGTCGTGATTAAAATATTATTATTCCTATATTATACGCATAATTATAAATATATTAATTAAAAATCCTTTTTATTATAATATTATTAAGGCACACATATGCAGACATTCTTACAATATTAATTAAGAATATCTGCATATGTGAGAAGTATATTGTATATTATTTTATTCAATATGTTTCTATTGTAATTACATTGTTTGTTTTTTCTGTTTTTTTCCATTCTCAACTCTAATCCTTCTACGGTGGCGCGTGCTCTACAAAATATAAATCTAAACTACCAAAATACCAAATATGTACATTTGACCACCAAATAAACACCAACCAAACCAACCAACCAACCAACCAACCACATGAACGACCAACGACTGTGTATATTCGACCAAACTGGACGACTACTGACTGCAAACGAATGGACTTTTAAAACTGACAATTTATAATAAGTAGATGTAACAACCGTACTTTTAGTAGACAATCAAAAATTAAACAAAGATATAAACGCTAGAAACGGCAGATACTTGAACGTGAAACCCGTCATCGGTCTTCTAACTTCCACGGCTAGAACTTTCATTCAAGATGGCGTGACTACCGAATATGCTACTGAAATTTTAGGTACCACACTCGACAACGGTAGGGTTTACGCTCAACTTTTGACCAAGTCTTCCTTGGTTCTGTACGACAAACCAATCGATGCCAATCCTGAAAGGAAGACTAGGCTACCCTTCGAAATGGACGATCGAAATCGATGGAATTTGGAGCAAAATTTGGGGGAACTGGATCGAAGTCAGTTCGTGATCAAGAATACTGATTACGTATCGCCTAAAGATGATGGTGACCTCTTCACAGTATATGCTAGTAAGCCTGTGCAGAATACTTACGCTACTATTTGGAATTCCGGACCTCAATTTAGAGATGAAGTCACCACTGAGAATGAGGTCGAAAGTCAAACTGAAAACCTCCGAGTGCAAGAAGTCAAAGAGATTCCCAAGTACAACGAATTCGAAGCCTTCAATTTCTTAGATCCAATTCCACTCCCGAGAGAACGAAAGATTTCATCTTACAACAATATCAATATAGAAATAAAAAACGATGAAAGGACAAACAAAGCTATTAGTATCAGTTCTGATTCTAATGAAAACTTAATTTCTCAAAATAAAAAGTCTCAATCGAAAGGTATAGATCCCGTTAAAGTTAACCCAAATGTAAAACTCCCCACTTATACTGTCAAAAACGAATTCTCTCCAATCTTCTACTACATTGACAATGTTGAGTCGAAGACTGAAAAGTCTAGCTCAGCTCCAAACTACTTAAAAAGTGCCAAAAAACTGTTCGGACACAAAGACGAACACAAGCCATTGAAAACGTTCACGTACTACGGTTTCTCAAATTTCACTACTATCGTTGGAGATACTGTCATTATTTTCTCTCCAAGTACGGCGACAGAAGTGACAAAACCGGAAGAAATAACTCCGTCTGTCAAACCGGAAGTTCAACCTAACGTCGCCACGAGAGTGAAGACATTCCTTTCCTCCGATCTGAACATGCTTACCAAAACCATGTTCGGACATCAGCTCAACATGGAGACAGCAATCCCAACCATCGTAATGAGTCCTCAAGATTTGGACAGATCAAGCAAAGCCCTTAAAAATGACGAGGAAACCCTTAAAACCGCCCTGTACGAAAAACCAATGCAAGAAGAAGAGCAAGTCTTAAAACCTGACGATAAATTCAGCAGGGTGATAGCAAGCTTGAAAGAAGGACTTTTCAACAGACAAAAGCCTCAATTCGTCAACAATAAAGACGTTATCCAAACATCAGAAATGACTTACAGTACGATTCTAAGAACTCATTCCACTGAAAAACTACACGTGAATGAAGAAACTATTAAAGATGACAAAGTATTTACAATTAAATCGACAGAACCTTTGTCTCTGTTTAGTCCAACTTCAGTGCTACAGCCGGGAGAAGTCGAAAAAGAAACTTCAATCCCAGAAACAACCACTGCTTCACTTTCAGAAGAAATTGTAACCGAAGTTGAATCTACTACTGAAAACGATTCTGAAACGTCTCCCTTCACTGAAGACACTCTATCAACACCACCCGAAGAGGAAGAAGAAGAAGAAGAAGAAACAAATGAAGAGATCGAGAGCCATTCAGAAGATGCAACTTGTACAGGTGGAATAATACCAGTTTCAACTCTAACGACTTCGTATAAAACTCTTACATACTTGACGAGTTACTTCATACCGTTAGAAGGTACTGAAACATCTACTTCAATTAAATCTTCAGAAGTTGTCACGTCTGAGACTGGGTATTTGACGAATTTAGCATGCAAAACTGAAGAAACTGTCACAATTGAACCAACTTTGACATTGACAGAACAGATCGACTCCACTAAATCGATTCAAACCGAAGAAGAAGTAGTCACCGAAGCCAACGCTCCAGTGCTTACTACCACTTCAGAAGCTCCCATTGAAGAGCAAACTACCACTGAAAAGGTGAAGGAAACGACTGAAAGTATCGAAACTACTACGCAATCAGACAATGATAATAAGATAACAATTGATGATAAATCGGTGGACTATTCGACGACGGAACATGCTGTAACTACGAGTGAAAGTCATATTGAAATATCAGTGACTACTGAAGAATCTGCAGTATCTTTAGATTCTAGGAATAATGTAGAAACTACTACAGAATCTAAAGAAGAAACTACTACAGAAAGTGAAGGAGAGATTGACCTAATATTCAAGACATTGTATACAACTTACACTTACTTCACGACGTACTTCCAAGGCGAAACTTCTACAGTTTCTAGTAAAAAATCAGTAGTTACCAATGTAATAACTTCCACTTTGGATATATCAGAAATAGATCCTTCAATCTTTAACGCTATCGAATCCAGCGACTATCTATTTAAAGCTACCCAAATGGAGGAACTCGGAGATATCCAACCCACTAGTGTGGGAATCGGTCGTCCAACTCAAGCCTTTTCTCTAAATAGCATTATAGATCTGGTCCAGCATAGGCAAGTTATAGATTCTGTGCAAAATGACGCTATTTTGACTTCTAAAATCCAAACACCGGAATTGGATGACGAGAAATTGTTCAATGACGTCAAAGCGGACGTTGTTAAAACTTTCTACACTACGTACACCTTCTTCACGACCCTCTATGTAGAACAAGATGCCAATATTTGTAGTAGAACTGAAGTTTATACAAACTATGTAGGACCTAGTTCTTTAATTCCCACAAAAACTAGTCAAATGAATTCTCTAAATACGCGATCCAATGAAATTGACTTCAAAAATTGCAAGAAAGTACCTGCAGATCAACTTGTAAAACAAGACAAGGAAACTCTAGAAATCGAGGCAGCTAAGCCAAAGCAACAAACATACTCCTCTATAGACAGGTCTAATAAGAAGTCTGCTGAAATCAGCACTGAAACTTCAGGGTCTGATTTAGAAGATGATATCAATGAAGTGGTTCTGAACAGTGGAGATAGCATGCTAGTGACCGATGTAAAGAGGAGTTATTCCAAAGGCGATCGACAGATTATAGACAACTTTGTTTTGGACGATCAGGTCAGCTCCGAGAGCAACATAGACGAAATACTTCCATCGCCTACGCTTTTGCTGCAAACCAGTTTCACAACATTTACTTACTTCACCACCATGTACGTCGGTAAGGATTCCAGCAAAGTGAAAAGTCGTCTAGAAACTGTGACCAACGTTGTCACCGAAACTCTCAATCCCAAAAGTGTAGAAGTTGAAGAGACGAACCTCCCAATAACGTATTACACCACTTTCACTTATTGGACAACGTTGTACAAAGACAAAACAACAACAATCACGAGCAGGGAGGATATAGTATCCAATGTCGTCACGCCCACAGTCCAATCAGTAACGGCAAACCCAATCGACACAAGTCCAATTGAAGTGTCCACTGTTCAAATTGTAGCTACCCACAAAGAAAAATCAGACGACGATGAAGAAACAACAAATACACCAGTGACAGCGTTAGACGATCTTCTATCTGATGATGGAAAAGCGACATTCTTTACAACGTATACTTACTTCACAACTTATTACGTTGGAAACACTTCTGAGTTGAGAAGCAGTTTGGAGACAATCACTAACGTAGTTGACAATACAAAAGATTTAGTCAACGAGAATCAAATCGGAAGAGCTGTAGGTAAAGATTCACCTTCAGGAAACTTGATTGGAGGTGATGAGAAACCTGTCATTGTAAGCACTGTACTACCAGATGGCATAGTACCAACCAAAGTTTCCGAAAACATAATAGTATCAACTCAACTAGTGGGAACTTTGAATGAAGTCGACTTAGATAAAAAGATTATATCATCACAGGTGGCAATAATAAGTGGAGACTCCACCATAATTTCTGGGTCTCAAAATGATAATGATTCGACGACTCCCAAAGATGAGGATTCTATATTGACAACGCCTGGAATAACGACCATTGAAGGATCTGTTACCGAACCAACTACGCCTCAAGATGGCGAAGATGAAGGATATGAAGATGAAGATGGGGATCCAAATGATGAGAACAACACCAGAAAGAAGTCTCGGCTTACATTTTCGACCCGGAAGCGCACCTTTACTCCAGTCATTCGTCCGTTCGTTTCGAGGACACGGTCCACCTTTAGTCCAAAACGAGTCACTTTAACCAGCGGTGCTACAACCATAACTCGTTCTGATTTCACTCAGACTATTACAGCAACGCCTGCTCTTAAATCATCGAAGACCTCAGGCTTTGGCGGAAACAGAAAACAGCCCTCCTCGGCTTACCCAGGAGGTGCTGGTGGTAGAGGAAGATTCTCAAGAACAAGCAGTGGAATAGCAGCAACGTCTAGCTCGGCCAGTAGGACTTCTGGATTCGGACGAGGAAGATCTTCCGATATCCAACCAGCTAATGCTCGTAGGGGTGGATTTAGAACTAGTACTACTAGAGCTAATGTTGATTTTTCAAGCAGAGGTGTGAACCCTAAAATAAGACCTACTCTTTCATCAAAATATAGAGGTAATAAGCAGACTACTACTCCATCCTTGAATGACGATACACTAGCAACGGCTACTGAAAATCCGTCTACAGGTGATGATGAATCTGCAACCCAATCCACTGATGTTGAATCCCGAAAGACAACAAATCCTTTGTTGCGTTTCAGACGTCCTCCTTTCACAAGGGCGCAAGGTTCGACTACTCCTAGATCTGTAGCTCAAACTACAACTAGAAGAGGCTCCTTCAATAGAGGTAGAGCCGGATCTGCTACGACCACTCAAAAACCAACGCAAAGATCTACTCAAAATCCACTTTTCGCTTTAAGAAATAGGCAAAGACCAAATGCACTATTCCCTCCTAGAGGTTTAATAAACAAACAACCTGAACCTCAAACTGAAGAAGAAACCAACGCTGAAAATGAAAACGACGAAAATGAAGACGATCTTGAAGGAGAAGGAGCTGATGAAGATTCAGATTACGAATCTTCAGATAGGGATGAGTCTCAAATATTAACAACAACTACAACTCCGGCTCCGAAAAGAATTAGCAACTCTCCAGCAATAAAACCTTTCGGGTTCCGCCGAAGGAGCAAGAGGCAGACCGATTACGGAACTAGAAGAAGTTATGCGAATTTTCGCAGACCAACAGCTAGAACGCCAAAGCCAGAACCCGTAACTAGTGAGCCTGAACCGGAAGTGATCAACAAACCACCACCAAAACGTACGCAGGGTCGTTTCAGTTCGAGAAATAGTGCTCAACAAACTCCCAAACCTGCAACAAGAGCTCCAGCTACGACCAAACCAGCGATCAAGGGACGTCAACCTTTCATACTTCGAGGAGAGAGTAAAAACACATCTCCAACCACTCAGAGATCCACGTTTAGATCCAGATCTGCGAGACCAACTTCAAGAACTGCTTCTCCAGCTCCAAACTTAAGACCTAAAGCTCCTCGTTTGAAAACTTACGCAACCGCCCAGCCTGAGGCACCAAGATCTACAAGCAGAAGCAGCAATAGACGCACCACGAGTAGAGGTAGAACCACATCTAGATACAGAACTACCACTAACGAAGTCGTCGATAACAGTTTCGTCAACTATCAAATCCCTAATGACGGCAAATTAACTATAACTCATAAAATTCCAATGGAAGTAACCATCCCAGTTGTAAACGGAAAGCTCACCGAATACAAAAATGTACTAACAGCACAACCGAGCATAGAAATTTTACAACCAAACCAATACAGTACAACCAAAAATGCTTTCGGAAGTCAATACACCGTACTGGTTTCTGAATCTTCAATACCAGCTGAAAACGGAGTAACTAAAGTTATCCAATTCATTTTACACGAAACTCCTACGACCAGTGTGATCTTCACACCAACTGTAATCAATCGTAGAAAAACGTCATTTTCGCATATAATTCCAAGCACAGTATACGAAGTCGAAAGAGTAACTTCAACAATCCAACCACAAATCAACTCAAACGTACCTCTAGCCAACATTTTACTATCTCAACTGTTGCTAGGAAACTTGGGTATGCCTCAGCCCATCAATCCCTTACTTGCACTTCAAGGCCAGGCTGGAATACCTCAAACTCCAACGACGGAATATAAAATTAAAACAACTACTTACGTAACCACCGTTACGGATGCTAAATCAACAGTAATTCCAATCACATTTAGAGGCAAAGAAATTTTAACAACGATCATCGACTCTAAAGTAGATGTTATTACCGCTACTGAATTCATAACTGAGACTGTAGTCGTAACTCCAACTCTTGGCTATCAAGGTGTAGGTCAAAATACAAATCAGATCAACTCTATTCTGCTGCTTCTTCAACAACAACAAGTTCAGCAACAGCAGCAACAGCAACAACAACAGACTGCAAATCCACTCCTTGGATTACAACCAGAATTGAACCAACAACTGTTCAGTAATGATCTTTTAAACAGTCCAAAACCTGAAGTGTTAGACGTGAAGGATCCCGAAGACTACTTGGGAGATTTTGTTGACGAAGAAGTCACAAGAGCCCCAAAGAGGCCTACAAGACGCAAGACGGTGAAAAATAAGAAACCAGCACCTGTTCAACAGACTAACATAATAACGTTATACGTATCAGGAAGAACTCCTGGAGAATTCAGCACTGTCCTCAGCACGGTAGTAGTGGATGAGACTCAAAGTGTTCAAAAGAGAGAAGCAGTATATTTTGAGGAGTACGACGTGACCCCACCAAACTTGTCCAACTTCAATGAAGTCGTCGTATCGTCGCAGTCAGACTTTATGCTTGACAGCTTCTTGATGCCAGCCATGAACGACATATCACACAACACTATTACTCAAGCCGAGACTCAGAGTCTCGAAAGTATCATAGGTGAAGTCAGCAAGTACATGGCGCTGGAGAAGTCCAGCTCAATTCTGGAGACGGCAGCTTCAGATCCGACTATAGTGTACGTCGTGAAACAGAGCGACGAAATGACTGGTAGATAGACTACTAGAAGTCTAGTTAAATTGACCAACGGTCATGATAAGAACTGTGAATATGTGTGCCTTCGAATTATGCAAAGTCAAACTTTTTTACATTTATAGATTCAAGTATCTTCCTAGGTAGTCTTCACATGTGTGTTACAATACGAAACAACATACCGCAACTTCTTTCAATGACTGAAATAGTCAGAAAGAAGTTTGATGTTTTTAACTAGCACCACTATTTTGCTATAGCAACTATATAGCAATTAGAGCAACTCAAAATCAATCTAAGTTGCTTTACATATATTTCTTCAAATTGTGTTCCATCAACCATGTGTTGAAGACCGAATTCTAGCGTTTTATATGCAGGAATTCTTACACGTTCAAACTTGAGATAATATCAACAATGTATTTTATGTTAATTTATCTTAATACTTATATCAATTTTTCTGATATTATTATTATAACTTAAACGCGCCTTAGCCTGTTGAGTGCCTCAAACTTTCATTGCGATAATATTTCTTCAGCTAAAATACACGCAACGGACACTTAGTGGGTTAAATTGCTCGTGCAAGATGCCTTGCTGTTTATACCATATAGAATATTAAGGATTTTTTAGTTTATAATAAACGAAAATGCCAAGATCAGTGTAAAATATAAATTAATTTGTATCACATAAGTATTTTTATACTCAATTTTATTATTGTATTTAATTTAAATAAGTAATAATACTTAGATATAAATCATATTATAGTTGTATACTCTAAGTTCATATTTATATATTTGTTCAGGGTGACCATACCATACCGTTAAACAATACGAGTGGAATCGTGTGTATAAATAAATAAATAATTACACTTAAGAAGTAATGTACGTTATTATTATTATTGTCATAAATTAATTTTTTATCTGTTTTTGGATAATAATAAAAGTAATTGTATTGTAACAAATTATAAAAAAAATGTTTTATTTATATTTTTAATACTGAACCCCTTTATTACTGACAATACATGAAAGTTACATATAACATTACTGAGACGAAACTGAATGACTGTACGAGTTGGACTTACTTGATTACTACTGACTTGGCCAACGCGGACTTGATTGGATGTGGTGAACCTCTCTGTCCAAGTGTCCAGCCATCCGGATGATCCGGATGATCCCGAAATTCCCCAAAAACTATGGTAATATATCCCCAAAATGCCCAGGTGAGTTGCACACTTCTTAAGTAACATCGGACAAGGCCGCCCCCTACCCTCCCATGTAAATTAATTAAAAATATTGATAATATCAACAAATTAGTAAAATGAATATATAGATATTAGTTGAATAAATTTACTTATTTGTTGGTATTCAATCCCAAAATCCGTATTTTATATTATTATAGTTATTATTATTATTATTATTATTATATAAATAAATTACTTTTCTTCTATGTAGATTTGACATTATATCTAATAATTACATATATATTGAAAAATGTTTTTTAATCTTATTTTTTATAAAAAATGAAAATTTTAAATTTATGAAATCTTATATATGTAAATCGGAATTTTTTATGCGAAGTTTTCATTTTTTATAAAATTTTATTTTAAATAATTGTAATATTTTTTTATCAATATGTTTTACAAATCATTATTCAAAGCATGCCAAATTCATATCATATTTTTAAACTATGTAATTTCAATTACATATGTACGTCTACTTTATTTTCACAGTGTCTGGCTAGAAAGTAAAATATACATCATATTTAGTACTTTAATATTATAAAAACCCACGAAAATTTTAAATAATTGGTTAAAATATATATATCAAATTTATTAAAAGTCAATAAATTAACAAAATTTTCTAGATTTCATAAATAAAAATATTTTGTGATGAAATTTTTATTCACAATCAGAATTTAGAAATAAAATACAAATAAAAAATAGCTTCTTATAAATTACATGAAGATTTCTATTTATTTCTGTAGCCCCCCCCTCCCAATTCATGTATTACCTTGATGCATATGCCTTTCTAATAATATCTTAATTTATTAGGATGTGGCTATTTGTACATACAGTACATAGTACATAAGAAGATTATAAGAATTAGGATTTAAGATTAATAAATTATAAGATTAGAAATTGATTAAGAAACTTTTCCTTCGGCCGTTGCACATAGCGCAACAATTTACACCGAAAATGACGTTTGATATAAACTTTTTAAAATTCAACAAAACTGTTTAAAAACCGTATTCAAGACTAAGATTCGATTCAATCTCACTTATTTGTATACTGTATATACAAATAGTCAATAATTCGTCGATACTGTATGTACAAATAGCCATATCCAATTTATTAACTAACGAATGCATGTAAATATTATATGATATTAATCTATATAATCTATAAGGATCCAAAGTTTGTTCCACATCTCATAGCATGATTCAAAATAAATCATCGAATTTAAGCCTCCCACAAATAGACACGAATAAAGCGGATGTGAAAATATACATATTTAACCTTTGTAGGTTGTAAACTAACTCCGCATTTTTTACGCAGCGTTTCATTCGCGTTGGTTTGTAGGAGACTTTCTTCAGATTCTATAACATATCGTCACATAATCTAAAACCATACATGCATATATCTATACATAAATACACATTTGAAACTTTCAAGCCAGACCAATTTTTTTCCGAAATGAAAAACATAGCATGCGCTTAGCTTAATCTATAATAAATAAATCACGCTCGCATCCTCCATCATCCATTTTTGCTATGACATGTTCAGACTTCA
The DNA here is from genome assembly GCF_051622035.1 of Arctopsyche grandis. NCBI lineage: Eukaryota > Metazoa > Arthropoda > Insecta > Trichoptera > Hydropsychidae > Arctopsyche > Arctopsyche grandis. The sequence continues at coordinate 33,895,845 of NC_135360.1, forward strand.
CTCCTGTCATCGATTACGACGGCTCGTCCTGGCACCCGGTGGAAGCGAGGGGTTTCCTCTTCAACGAAGATGGAGTCAGGTTCCCCAGCGACAGATCAGAGCCTCGTCAAAAACACATCCTCGCCACCAGAGTCATGTCCAACGGCGTAGAAGTCATCGTGGCCAACGGTGACAAGACTGATGGCATACCTTCAGACAAGTCGAAGCATTTGAGGATCGTGACGACGCCAGACGGTGACAAGACGACGACCTTGGCGCCTTCCACGGTCAAAAACAACGTCAGGATGACCATTGCCGTTGAAGATCAGGTACTTGATTGTGTAATTCGTTGAATTATAAGTGTTGCATGTAATTGTCTATTAACACTATTCGTTCCGGAACTGAATATGCACATGTATTTGAATGTACAAGTATTCTTTTTGTAGTAGAGTTTTGTTCTGAAGATTAGGATTGGTGATATTTCGTCGGGGCTGACTTATTTATATGCAATTGCCTCATATGTATGTCAAGTCATCCCCGACGAGTCGTCCCAACCCCCAGTGGTGTCACCCTAATGGTTTCCATGGGTTTCCGGAAACCTGTTGTTAAAAATCGAAGGTTTCTGGAAACCCGTAGTTAGAAATCTAAAAATTCATATATTTTTTGTCAAAAATTATACAAATTGTTTTCCACGGTTACAACTTCGAAAAGGTCGTAGTCGATTAGATAACAGGTAAAGAGAAAAGACCTTTATTTCCGTTATGCACAAGCAAAATTAACAGTTCTACGTTCAATGTCTCTGCAGTCAGCATTTCTACATATGTAGTACAAGTCAAAGAGAAGCTTGATTTAAACGTTAAAGAGAAGAAGATTTACACCAAATTGTAAATAAAATAATTCATAAATTATATATTATCTACCGGTCTCCGTCACGAGCCCAAATGTGAAACGCCCGAAAACGCAAATATCGGAAGGCAGAGATCGAAAATCGAAAGATCTTAAGTCGAAAGATCAAAAAAAAAGGGTGCATGGTAAACGGTACATACTCACTTAATTTGCGCGAGCAGGATACAACAGGAACAAGAGGAACAGGCTTTTCCTCCAGTATTAATGTGCGCGCGCAGAATACGGGAGGAAAATCCTGTTCCTCTTGTTCCTGTTGTATCCTGCTCGCGCAAATTAAGTGAGTATGTACCGTTTACCATGCACCCTTTTTTATCTTTCGATTTTCGATCTTTGCCTTCCGATATTTGCCTTTTTTTGGAGTTTCACATTCGGGCCCGTGAGGTAGACCCATTATCTACATATTTGAAATTAATCAATTGATTAATTAATTTAAAATATTAATGTTTTAATATTTTATAAAAGTATTTGCATGTTTTATGCTTCTGAAGGTTATTTTATATACCTATATATATATGGTATGATTAAAGTATTTAAAATTCATTTTACTTTATATTTAAGATTTTAAAGTTTCAAGCCCTTTGAAAGACTGCGAACACTTTTTTGAAGTATCAAAAGTGAATTCAAATTCAACAGCTAGTGGAATTACATATATAAATAATCATTTGAAATATTATAACATTCAAACAATATATAAGAAAAAATTTCCTATCCAAGTCATTGTCATGTAAAAATTAAAATTTATATTTATTTTAATTTAAATTTAAATTTTCACGTAATAGTTGTGCCTTGGACGAAAAAATAAATTTATTTACATGTATATAAATTGGAAACCCGTTGTTCTAAAATTGGAGTGACACCACTGCCCACCCCCTAAAATGTAGATATGAATTAAATAATGCATGAGTCGAAATTGCACGTGCACATGTTCCGTAGGGTCGTAATAACAGTGCACAACAACAACAACAACATCAACTGACACCATCGCATCCGAGACATCAATCGCTGTTGTCGTCATCTACTTCGACAACATTCGAGCCTTACCACCAATATAACCATCATCACCAAAACACAGAGCTGCTGCCGAACCCTCAGCGGCACAATTTCGTCATAAAGACGTGTTACACCACTTACACGTACCTGACGACCACGGTCCAGAAGATGAGGACCACCGTCTCCACGTACGAGACGGTCGTCTCCACAATCACCACAGAACCGATCGATTTCGCTACCATGCCACCGGCCATCGAGGCGCAAAAAACCACTCAAGTAAGATTTGGCAAAAAGCACCCCCACAACCCCCAACAGGTGGTAGCTCTACGACTGCCCTTCGAATCCGTGGTGATTTGGTTACAATTGCAATCCAAACTTCATACATATCCATTGGTTCCGCACCTAAATTTTTACTAACACTTCGGCCGATGACGACAATGGCCGGCCGTTGTCGGCGTCTGCTGGCGTATTCAACACCCACATTTTATACTAATCTTTGTACCTGCATGTTTTTGTCCAATATTCAAACTGTGGTCAATGTTGATAATGAACGGCTATCATGGGCTTTTTACTATAGTCGATACTATACATATAATTAAATGATTTTTTTGAAGTCAAAAACAAGTGATTGCTTTTATTGTTTTAGATAATTTAATGAATATTGTCTAATACAAGTACAAATTTATTGATAAATCAACTGACTACATTCTTTTAAAATTACTGACCGTTTTATATAAAATTATCGATTAAATGTAATAGAAGCTATTACTGTCATTTTATAGATTTATAGTTGTGGTATTTATGAATAAATTGGATAAATTTACTTTAGTCGATTCGATGTAGCGTGAGAATTACGAGAACCTAGCATGCTGTCGCATTCGTGCAATGTGCTGTAACATTGTAAAATAATTTCACTTATTTAATAATATTTCTGTGAGTTTTGATGTTCATAACATGACGTTGACAATTACTTTTATCATCAAAAAAATATAAATTTCCATTAATATAAAATACTAGTGTTTTTACCCGGCTTCACTTAGTATTTGTAATATAAGCCGCTTAAACATGGCCAATCTATGTAATAGTAAACATTTTATTAACTTTATTTGAATAGTTTTATTATCCGAAAAGTGTCTTGCTTATCATTGACCCATATATTGATTTCTAGTATTTACTTCACAGAAAGTTCTGATTTTTAATCGAATTCTTATATTTTATTCAGTCTTTAATAGTCGTATTTAAGTATAATTCCTCTTTCATCTTAGTCAAGTTGCTTTCTAAAATCGTCCATTAATAGATACTTTCAACGATTAATAGCCGTTTATTATTAATGTTGTCCATATTAATTATGATTTACTTTATTGCATGTAAAGTAATGGAAAATGTATGTTTTAGCCTCAACTTCAAATGTTTCAAACGACGAAAGCCGCCCAGAACGTTCCAATACTTCAACCCAAGATCGAAAAGCGAGTAGATGAAGCTCAATCGAACCACGACTTGATCCAACCTTCAGAGGTGACCCACCCAACCAGTTGCTCTTTAACTTCGTGCCCTTGCACGGTCACCTTGACAGAATCCCTTAAGGAAAAACTGAAGACGAAACTACCAGAAGACCTAAATGATGATGCACCGCTTCAATTGAAGCGATCTCCTTTCAAACCCACAAAATATTCATCAACCATAGTAGACACATCGCCTACTGCAATCGGAGACTATAAAAAAGACAAGATAAACAAGCACAATAACAAACAAGGATCTCCACCTCCTGAAAAAGTCGTCCAAAAATATACGGAAGTTATGAGCGATCAATCAAGTGATTCTAATAAAAAAGGTGATAAGAATAAACATTCGAATTCAAAACCGATTGTGGTAGAACAAAGTAATAAGAGGAATGTGACTAAAAACGTAGAAGATAAAAGGAAACCTGCTAATGCCCCAGAAAAGATTAAAGAACCTCAAAAGGTACAGAAGAATAAGTTCGAAGTTGCTGATTTATTGAAATTGGGCACTTTGGGTATTAAAAAGCTAGCGCCAATGATTGAACAGATGACTGGAAGTTTTATAAGGAGACAAGAACAGACTAAACCAAGCACTACTACGGTCAGACCAGTTAGTAAGATTACTCCATACGTTGTCAATAAAAGAGTAGACGACTTCCGAATACCCAATAAACCTAATTCTAATAGCCAATTTCCAATTTACATCCCAGTAGATGAAAAGGATATAGATACATCAGAGTCCCAGAACATATTTTACAACTCGACTTTACAGCAGAGCTTAGCTTGGCACAACGTCAAAAACTCGAGGAACAACCTCGCCTTTGGCAAACCCATACATGAAAGTCCTTTACTTAACGGTGGTATACCGATAAGTCCTGGCGAAATTATAACAACTAATTCTGACGTAATCGTCGGCAAACCGGTAGTGGGAGGACCTAACATTGGTCATATAAACAAACCTGATTTGAAACAGAATAACGGTCCCCCGCCCAATTTCCACGCAGACAGTCATTCACAATCTTCCAACTTCCAAGATGTGCGTACCAAGCCACCACAAAGAGGACAAGGCATTAAGCAAATACCGTTCATCAGAGACGACGATACTTACGACTTGAGACCTCCGATGATGCTAATGCCAAGACCACCTGTTGATAATAAAAATCAGTTCAATCAGAACAACAACGTGCGTCCAGATCTTCCTCCGAAACAGGACAATCAGCACTTCCATCAAAATAACAACGCACGTCCTGATCTTCCTAAGCCGGATAGTCAACACTTTATTCAACGTCCTCAAGAAAACAAGCAACACTTTGCTCAACATTCTTCAGACAATCAACACTTTGCTCAACATTCTTCAGACAATCAACACTTTAATCAACATTCTCATGATAATACACAGCACTTCAACCAGCAGCATCCTCCAAACAATCAACATTTTAATCAGCACCTTCAAGATAATAAACAACAATTGAACCAACACCCTCCAAACAACCAACACTTTAATCAACATCCTCCCAACAATCAACACTTCAATCACCATGCTCAGGAGAATAAACAACAATTCAACCAACAACATTCTGCAGAAAATCAACAGTTCAAACAGCTTCCTCCTAACAAGCAGCCCAAGCCTCACAATGTTTTGGTCGATCACGTCAGTGGCAGTATACATCCTGCTGATACACTTTTGGACAATCACGGAAGACCGGCTTTCCTAGATTACATACCTGCTCTAGATTCACCAGGCACTTACCAGAACTATGTTAAAAACAACCTGATCACGCGCAAAACCCACGACGACACCAATCAATTCAACAGCCTGGACAAAAATAAACCACCCACGCCCAAACTACCTCAACAAGAAAACAAATTCAACTTCGTAAATACAGCTCAAAACCAAAACAAAATCAAAGAAGCACCTGAACCCATTCTGCTGAATGATTTAGTTCAAAAAAATACAATGAAGCCGTTCTTAGTCGATATCCAACCTTCGAGAGTTGCCAATGTTATAATACCTCATGGTAACAGTGCTTCTGCCCTCATCTTCGCTGGATCTTCTGAGCCCCACAAAAATGGTGAATATATCGACGATCCGTTACCGTATCCCGAACCAGGATATTTTGGAAGCTTTAGCATAGATGCACCTCATCTAACATCTGTACATGTAGGCGGAACGATCCCTATAAAGCCCAATCCTGATCAAAGACCAAACGGGCCGATAAATAATAACCCAGATCCTTTAGTAGTACACCATGGAGTTTCTGGATTGATAAAAGATGTAAAGCCACCACACGGACAAAGATGGAAGTACGAAGAGCCACAGAAACAACCATCAAATTTCCCTAACTTTGCCAAATTACCACCACCGATCAGCAATCAAGAGTCGAACATTAACTTTGGTCCTCATTTTGTCCTTAAAAAACCAGAGAGTTTCAACACTATTGAATTTTCACACAATAATAACAACAACCCTCCTCCGATCAGGAACCTCAAAAGTACTGCTAAGCCTCCTACAGATTATGCAGCTGATCTTGCAGTACCACCACCTCCACCAGCAGTTCACGTGAAATACGAATCAAACGTAGGAGTACTAAACTCAAATTTCAACAAGTTCGAAAACAGGCCTCATTTCGGTGGAGCGATGCCTCAATCGGAAGCATCGCATAAACATCCAACATTTGTCCAAAATAACAACCAACAGCAACATTCTCCACCTAAGATAACCTCAGAAGTATACTTCGCATCGACAGCTTCCAACGGTGGAGACTTCGGACAGAAGTTAAAACCGTTCACAGTCAATATACCACTTCAGCAAAACTTCAACAATAGACCACCGCATCCACATCCACCAGCACCAGTCCAAGAAAATACATTCGAACACAATAAATTCGTCAACACTTTTGAAGGAGGATTAGTTACATTAAACGCCGGCAGTAAAGTCAACATACCTAATCCAGCAATTCAAATTCCAACTTACAACGTGAGAGTTCCAAATTCACCGGTGAGCAATACTCATTATTCAGTACCTCAACATGGTGGACTCATAACTCTAAATGCCGGAACGAGTGTCTTCAATCCGAACCTTCCAGAACAGACTATTTCAGGCACTAATATTCCAGTGTCTAATAATAAACCTACTTTCAATACTCACAATGTCAAAGAATTCCACGCGCACGAAGGAGAGTCTACTGGAATTAAGATCGGAACCAATCTAGCTATCAAAGTAGAGCCTCAAGTAATCCAAGCCTACAATCCAGATATACAATATGGATTGGGAGGAATTGGAAGTGTTTCTACTGCTGAATTCAAACCACACGTCAAAGGTCCCGAAATCATCGTAGGAGGCAACAGTTGGAAAGCAGGATCACTCACAGATGACTTCGCAGAAAATGAAAACAGTAATGGAGTACCAGACAATGTCCACATTGGCAATCAAAAGGTCCATGTAGTCCATGCTAGTTCGTTTAACAGTAACAATTACAACCAAAACAAACCAGCGCCCAAGTACAACATATCAAAGGTAATCTCAAACAGTCACGCAAACTTCCCAATGACCAGAGAAAACGCCACTAACTACAACAAATTTGAGAATGTGAATTCCAACAATCAAAACTTCAACTTTAAACCACTGAATAGTGGAAGCTCGCAAGTCAAATTCAAATACGAAGACTACCAAATCAATACCAACAAATCTAATGTTCAAAGACCAATCGTAGTCCAAACAATCAATTCTAAGCCTCAACCTGACTTCAACACAATTCAATACGGTACAACGGAAAATAGAAACCAATTCGCGTTTGTATCCCAAACTGAAAGACCACTTTCGAAAATACCACAGTATCCACAACCTAACCTCAAAGTTGAGAGCACCACTCACAATATAATTCCGCTAAGTTTCGATTTTGAATCTGAAAGATATGGAGATCCAAGCAAAAATGGTATCTTCGGACAGAAGCTTCATTCTGTCGGCCTGCCACCCACTAACTTCAACTGGCAACAAAATAGGCCGATCCTTAATCCTAAAGACAAATATGCCCCAGACTTCAAAGGAATTGACCAATTCATGGCTCCTCCACCTCTAACAACTCCTCAGTACAATCCAGCTTACATACCGTCGAACTTCAACAGTAATCGTCAACCAGTCTACGATATTCCCATGAAAGACCACATTGGCAATAGATACAACACCACAAAGCAAACGACTCAATACATTACAAGCAACGTATATAATACTGTCGATAAAAATAAATACCAACAACACGTAGCCCAAGAATCAGTCAAAGTAGCAGTAATTTCATCAACTCCTCACACGTTAACAAATGAAGTAACTGTCAACTTCAGACCGCTGAAGAATGCTTCAAATCTTAAAGACGAAATCCTAGTGAGTTCAGGCAATGATTACATACATTATGGTGGAGACAAGAGAAAACCTGGCTTTAATGCTGATGATAATACTGGAAGTCAAACTGAAGAACCTTTCGATGAGAACAACTATAAGGAGATATCTTTAGCCACACTTCCAGGAATCAGACATACTACTCAGCCGGCATATAATATTCTACCGTTCAGCCAAATGGCTCCTCGGCCATTTACTATCAATGAGAATGTTAAAACTACGACAAAGTTACAAAATGGTGACGCACAAAGACCAAGACCTTTCCAAAAACCAGACAAACTATCTCTAAATATAGGAGAAGTATCTGCAAAGACAACAACAAGAACAACTCCAATAGTAGTGGCAAATATCACACAGAACATAATTTCGATAACGACCCAAAAACCACGACCTCAATTATCTGTAAAGAACAACACTTTAACATACAACAACAAAATCATAACATCAAACTTCAACGTAGCAACGAATAGGCCCATCGCTGTAATGAATACTACAATTGAAACTAGCAGTTTACCTACTTTCACAATTCCAGAAAGATCAAATGTATCTTCCATTATTCCAAATCTATCTCCACCTCCTCCTGCTGTCGCCGATTACAACTTTAAACCGACAAATGAAGATGATACCATAATGGGAATGAGTCCTCCTCCGAGGACTCCAGCCCCCAAACAACCAACGAAAGAATACACGAAATACGCCGACATCTCAACATTCAGACCTGGATACAACAGCGTTAAGAATCCTTACAAACGTCCTGGAGATTATTACAGGATAACTTCAAGACCATTCACGAGGTATACAACACCATCTACCCCAAGTCACAGACACAAAGTAACTTCGGGAACTACGGTTACAAGGATAGTGCTACCATCGCGAGCTTCAGTCCCGAGCTGGAAGAGTCCAGTCAGAATAGAGACGAAACTTCCAGTGCAATTCACGAAAACTCACATGACTACTAATTCAATAATAAATACAACACCTTTGGACAACGTCGGATCTGAAATCATGCATCCTGACACGTACCCAGAAGAAGCTATTGGAATAGGGTCAGTTATCAAATCAGATCCAATCGTACCAGACAAAGTCAACAGACCAGTCATATACCCAACAATGGTCCAACAGAGCAAATCTTCAACCACCATATTAAACTACGACCCAACTCTGATCCAAACGTCTGAAAACTTCTTAAACGAGAACGCAATTCGCAAAACAGAAACACTCAAATATGCGCCAACAATCAACGCGAATGAACAAGCAAGCAAATCAAGCAAGACTTTAACGCACAAGTTTACAATTCCTACAGCTCAAACCATCAGCTCTGCAGAGAGAGAAATTACCATCAATCCAGTACATCACGCAGGAAATGAGATAATACAATCTGATGATCATAGACCAAGCAACAAACTCGAATCTTTGACAGCCATAACCTTCACAACTACTTTAGAACGTCCAGTTTCAACTGTAATGACTACGAGATTCGTAACACTTACCCACACTCTGACGGTCACTCAGACTAAAACGAGCGTAGTAAGTCCTGTAGTGGGTTCAACAACTCAAACTCAAACTCTAACTCTAACTAACACTCAAACTTCCACCATAGTAGACGTGGTTACAGAAGTTCACACCTTGGTCCAACCGACTACCATCGTTGAAACAATTACTAAGCATGTATCAGCAACCATTCTACCAGCATGGGAAACCAAATACCCTAAAGTGCCTATAGAACCGACTAGAATCAGAGACCATCCATATAGAGTCACGGAAACCTTGGATCTGGCTGACGTGTCTTTGTCTTCAAACGAAGAAGACTTGATTATAACTCCTGACAATTCAAGCAACGAAATGTTCATGAACCATAATGACACATCACAGGAAGAGAACAACAATACGTTCTTGGTCGTAATGACCAAGTCTCAGAGCGGAGGCAGCGCCCCCAGCATCAACCCAGTTATGATCATTGACAATCCAGATTCAGGTGAAGCTACTAGAATCGAAGAAATCGGAACTGATGGAGTATCCCACGTGCTCTTGGGAGAGATCCTATTAGCTGGAAATGAATATATAAACAAACCTCATCCCATAAACCCAACAGGTGAGTCAAATCAAATCAATCTCAGTATTTATTAAATCAATGTTGAATCGTAACATTAATGTTCTCAATTTTGAGGAGTAGCTTACGGCAAAGAGTGTCAACCAGACTGCAAAGCTTCCAGAAACGAGAGATGCCAAAGGATGCACGGACTGATGAAGTGTGTATGCAGACCAGGATTCGCAAGAATGTTCCCAGATAGGCCTTGCAAACGTAATCCATTACTCACTTAACTTTTCAAACTTTTAACTGCTATTCTTACATCAATTTTACATATTTACCTTGCAGCAACTTACACATACTCCTTGAAATTGGCTTTGAGTAACTACGGAAACAAAAAACTCATCTACCAAGATGCATTCGCTGATCAAAACTCAGAGGACTTCCAGGATCTGGCGATGGCCACTCACGAAGGCATCAACAGGATGGTAATGCAGTCTGATCTGAGAGATGTGTATCATGGAGTCCACATAAATGGCTTCCAACCTGTGAAGATACCGGTGCGTGATGGAAAACATATGAATGGTGTCATGAACGATTTCTACGTACAGGTATATTTTATTTTATTTTTATATATTTTGTCATTATGAGCAGATCATAGTAAATACAGTTTTTTATATTAAATCAATTTTAAAGCAAATTGGATTTTATAATGTATTTTAATCTTAGTTTATATAAAATTATTATTGAATTTATATTTATGTTTTTATTAAATTTTACAGCTTTCAGACAATGCTCATGAAACACGATTGAAAGAAGTTATAGAGAAATATTTGAGGAATAATAATTACAGCTTAGGAGGCACTAACGTTTATGCAGCAGAAGAATTAGTAGACAAATTAGAAGTTGGAGGTATGTTACATAACATAGAAGAACTAAATATCTAAAATAAAGTCATAAAAAAATCGTACTAAAACACAGAAGATGTGTATGTATGTACATATTTATGTTACAACCAATTTTTATTTCATGAAATTGTCAAAAGTATGCTTAGTTCATGAACGTTGCTATATTCATGAAAATGTTTACTTATATTTATTACAGAGTATCTCGCCATTGTTACAATTGTGTTGTACAAGCTAAATTTATTTTATAGATTTCAACGAGTGCATGAGCAATCAATTCCATGATTGTTCAGAACACGCTGAATGCTTCAATTTGAGGGCCACTTACACTTGCAGCTGCAGAGAAGGATATGCAGACCTCAGCGTCAATTCGTTGTATCCTGGAAGGATTTGTTCAGGTATTGATCAGGCATGATCCTCTAATCTTGCCCATATTGTCCAAACTTCTTCTACTTTCCTCTCACAATTTATTTTGAGTAACATTCGAACCTACATAAGTACATTTTTTATACTATCATTTCAGCTGAACCCGTTGGCTGTGAGAAGTGTAATTACCACGGCACTTGTTATACAAGAGATGACGCCAGAGTGTTGTGTGAATGCTTCCAATGGTACGCTGGAGAACACTGTCACATAAATCTGAAAGGTACATAGCATTACATCATATAAGCAATCACATTTCATAGCTACATGTAACATTCACTGCCCATATTTACTTTTATAGTAATACTCATCTCTCTGGCCACACTCGGTGCCATTCTCTTCACCTTACTCTTGATCTGTCTCATACTGACGTGTGCCAAGAAACATAGACCCAACAGTTCCAAGCACACCAACTCGTCTAGAAGGTCTCAAATTCCACCAAACGTTATGACTTCCTGCATCGGAAACCTACCGGTGATGCATCAGGGTGGAATGCAGTCGTCTAAAATGCACTCCACTATTGACAGAAGGGCTCTAATCCAAGAAAGAGGAAACGATTCAGGTGGAGAGGGAAGCAGCGTTCATAATATGTCTCTACCATACATTCCAGCTAAGGTTTGTATAGAAAAATGTTAATTTGAAGTTGACTTTTTCCAATTAAAAGATTAAAATATGATTTAAATCGCAGAAAGTGTCTCAAATTTCACACAAATCGAACAAGAAACTATCATTATCCGATGAGGGACCTTCAAGAGATAAGAAACCATTCACTTTGATGATCCCAAGAGCTAAATATCATCCAACGCCGACAACATCACCGTTGATGATGGACCCAGGAATCAGGTATGTCTGAACGCAATTCAAATAACCCGAAGAATATTTTACAGAAAATAACAGAATTTAATTGCAGAGACAGCAAAATGGGTGGTAAGAGGAAAACAAGTGGAGAAAGCAACGAGACTAAACTCCTCAGTTACCTGGACGCCGGTCCTGGTGCTTGCAACGATCATGTAAACGATAATGATATATAAAATGGCTTATCAAATATAAAATAAACAATAAATACCAATTTCATATGTATTTTTAGATGAACAGAAGGAAACAAAGTAACGAATCTTCATATAGCATGAATAAAGCTATGCCTCAAAAGTACTCAACGGGTACAACTTTTAATACTTTCAAAACTATTTTATGATTTACAATTTATTTTATTCAATTAAATATGATTTTTAGGAGCCCTGATATCGGCAGGCTTTAAAGTGTCAACGACGGTAATGGGAGGAGTCGATCTTGACTCTTGCTTGAAGGAAATACCAGATGACGGTTCATCTGTTGCAAAATCCAACACTTTACCCATGATGGATATGCAGTCTCAATTTAACTCACTTAGAAAAGCTTACAGGTATATCTTAACTCATACTATTAAACAACCCATTCTTGTATGTTTGTTCATTTTATCTTGAAAACTGACCCAACGATTTTGATACTCCTACTACCCTTTTCAGACCTAAAAAATCCACTGAAATAGGTCACAAATTCAATAAAACCAATTTAATACACACCTCATAAATATAAACAAAATCTTATACCAACCCCTTATCTAAATGAACGATCTGACTCCAAGATATTAAATTTTTACATTTAAAATTACAGCCAAGAGGATATCAACGATTGGACTGATGCAGAAAGAAGAATAGGAGAATTGTAAGTGCAAATTACATGTGGTATATAAGTCAGAACACTATTTACTGATATATTTATATTGATTGGATTGTTTTGTTCAATAAAGGACGATGTCTGAAGCGCGATCCTTTGACGGCACACTTGTTAAGCCGTCCACGAAGATCATGAGAAGCACCACAGGATCGAATAAGTCATCGGCGCACTATACACAACATGTCAGTATTATAAAAATATTGTATATGTATAATCATTGACATTTCTACATTTGTAGTTATAATATATGCTAAAAAATTAAATAAATATTGCAGGAAGCAAATACGATGGCCGAACGGGATTTAGGATCTACATTTTTACTTCCACACGTTCATCTCTATAAGCCCGATATGGTATGTGCTATATATTTATGTAAAAATTAAATTAATAAATTCATTCAAATGGTTGTTTTAAATATTTTTTATTGTTTGCAGGGAAGCGACGTGTCTGAATTTGACTCGCTATAATATTGTAATATTAAGAGGAATTTATGCACAAAATCAGTGATATTAATAATTAAATCCATAATTCCATAGAAAGAACGGTGTCACAAACGCATGCCGAAGATTGTTTTATTGTGTATTAATTTATTGTTTATTTATTCTCTGTAAATATCACATTGTACGCATAAAATAACAGAAGTAATTAAAACAGAATCACATACTAGTCAAAAAAATTGGACATACATACATACATACATATATATTGAAGGAGAAAGCTATGTAATGTGACAATATATAAAAGCAAAAAAAAAATAGTAACGGCCAATTTTCAATGTAGCAAAAATAAATACAAAGACGACAATGTATGTTCAACAAATTTAATTATTTTTCTTGGTTTATTTTATTTATTATTTATCTATTATTATGTATATTTGGGGGACTGCTCTACCATTTCGCTCTATCGCTGAACAATACTTGGATTTTTATAGGTTATAAAAGTAGAATGCATCATTCGGATGCGATCGAAAGCGAACGAGTGACGATTGAAAGTGATGAATGTATCAAATAATATTACACGTTGACTAGTTGACTATTATTTATTTATTTATTTATTTATTTATTTATTCATATTGTGTATATGAAGATTGCCATACTATTGTGTATTGATATATTTTGTTTGTAAATTATTATTGTAACCACGTGTGTGTGGCTCGTCGCACTATTTACTTCAAAGTAAATATTATAATCGATGATTATTATTTAAATAAAAAAACGTTTTTAAAATATTAATTTGTTTTTCTATTCCTTTTTTTCGACGCATGAATAGAGCACACAACCAAGACAACACAAAATGAAATATAATATGTAATAAAAATAAAACCACAATGATAATATTCACGTAATTATATCTGTATTTAAGCCAAAACTCTTGTATTACAAGATTATCTCATCGTCTGCATCTCCTTGCACATAATTCAATATTATATAACATATATAACTTCGCTAGGTCACTTTGTTAACCATTACACGTTTCACATCTTTGTTAATTATTGCCCCTTCACTCCCAAGAAAAAAAATAAAATAAAAATGATAACTTTTCATTATACTCTCTTAACTAACAAAATCACAATGGACACTGTTAATTCATATAACATTTAAATAATATTCAAATCGGGTCATCTTCAAATAAACTACAAATCACATAAATAGCCTGTGAAATAAATAAACAAACGGATAAAATTGTGCAGCAGTTTTTAGTTGATTACCTTCAAATGTACCGACACAGGATCGTTTCCAAAACGATTGCGAAAAAGAAGGATCCCGTCCCGTTCGATATATATATATATAATATAAATTGTATCAAGTTTGAGCTTATAAAAATCAGATTCATTCGGTTTTGAGCAACGTATTAAAAAATGAAAGTTACAAAAACAAAAATGATATACATACATATATAAATATAATAATTTTAAATTTAAAGTAACAATTTCAATTTTTTAAATTCATATTAAGCTATATATGTGTGTGTGTATGTTTTTGTGTGTGACGGTTCTATTTAGATTCAATGCATTCTGTGGTTACGGGTGTGTTGTTTTTAGGGGCGTTAGCAAACCCAGACGACAGCGGGATGCTGTTAAATTTGCTATTCTGATTGATTTCCAACGGGGAGCCACCGTTGTTGAGGACATTTGCGTTATTATAATATCCATTCGTATTTGCATACTGTCCGTTCATACTATTCGGCGGAATCACCCAACCATTTGGATTGACGGGACCCATCATCGAGTGCAACTTTCTCTGCTGTTGCATGTGCGCCGGATTTATATATTGCTGTTGCTGTTGCTGTTGCTGTTGTTGTTGTTGTTGTTGTTGTTGTTGTTGTTGTTGTTGTTGTTGTTGTTGTTGTTGTTGTTGTTGTTGTTGTTGTTGTTGTTGTTGTTGCTGCTGTTGTTGTTGCTGTTGCTGCTGTTGTTGCGGAGAGTTTTGATTACCTATTAAATGATTATTTGGAATTTGTTGTTGTTGCTGCTGCTGTGGCATCACCATGCCGTTTTGTTGATGGTGGATTCTATTGCCCTGTTGCTGCTGTTGCAACAGTGACATCTGTTGCATCTGCGCCGAATTTGACATTTGTTGTTGTAAGATTTTACTGACGCCGTTCAGCATCGTGGGATTGATGGTTAGCGACTGATTGAACCTAGCGAATAATTCCTGTTGTACGAGTTGCTGCTGCTGCTGCTGTTGGGATTGCAATTGCAACATGGTTTTGCTCTGCGGGAAGTTGTACGACGTCGACATTATTGCCGGATCTATTTGAGTCCAATCTGAGACTATTCCTCCGCCCTGTGAATAACCTGCCGAATAAAAATCAATATTAACCACCATCAATCAGTATGTCAACCGAGTCAATTGAAATCTTCCAAACGGTATTTCAATTACCTTGAGTTGGTTGTGGTCGTGGTACTCCTATACCAAAAGCATTCATATGAGTGAAACCCGAAGGCGGAGGACGAGATCTCCTACCCAATCTTTCACTGGACTCGGGGCTGCAAAATAAACACGATCTATGTTAGCAAAATTAATTTTAGTTTTTGTACAAATATTTTGTGCAAATATGTGTGTCACTCGGTCCCGTTGAGAGTTACATAGGTGTGAGAGGGAACTGACCTGGTACGGTGAATCATCCCATCATTCATCTCGAGGCAGTAATATAGTGAAAGAATTCACTACACTGACAAAAACTGATCGGTGATTTATATGTCGGTGCATATAAATAAAGATTTTCTCTTTTTGTAAAAGAACATTCTACATAATGCGGAAAATGATCTAATCGAAATTGAATTCACCATATACGAATTTTAGCTGAAGCATAGTTGAGTACCGTCGTTAGTAACGCGATAAATCGTCTAATAGTGTATTACCTAGTTTTTGGTTCATTTTGCTGCAGCATTTCCGTTGCCATCATTTCTGCTAAACCTTTCTGAGTCTCCTTGATTGGATCGAAGTCGAGGTCGTCGTCGACGATCGACTGCTTGTCCACCGTCAAGTTCTGTTGATCTGGATGCTCGTTGACTAATTGGGCGTCGTGTCCCGTCTGCTGCTGGTCCATCTTCGACTTGAGACGGAAGTAGGCGTTGCCCGGCCGCATTTGTAAATCTAACGCCACACAAAACACACAATCAATGACAAACGGCGTGGAAAGAAAAAAACAGAAAGAAACAACCTAACAATACAAAAAGCTAAATTACTAATGTGTCCAGGGTCCGAGTCGGCCGCGCCGTTCTGCAGGTGAACGGGCACGTTGGAAACGTCCTGTTGCACGTTCGTATAGTTCCTATGCATGTGTTGGCTTTCTATGAACGCGAGCGATTGCATGGAGACGGGTGGGACCTGCGGCAAGCCTTGCGGTGCGGGGCCGCTCCCCTCGGTCGGATTCTGCACGTTGCCGTTGCGACCATTCATATTAGACTTCATCTGCAGATTCTTGTGAAAGTCGGTGAAAAACTTGTCCATACTGTTCTCGCCTATATACCTGCCCTTTGACGAAATTTCATTTCCAAATCCGTTGGTCAGTATGTGATTGTCGGCGTTCATGGACATGCCGAAGTTGGACGGGACCGTTCCGTCCATCCTAATGCCGAACGGAGGCAAAACGTTAGCGCCCTGGAACACGGGAAGGTCCGCCTTTGCGGCGTTTGAACTGTTGACGAATTGTTTGGCTAAGTCGGTGGTTAAGAGTCCGTGTTGACTGTGTCTGTTGATGAGTTCGTTCTGTCTCAATAATAATTCGTTCTGTCGTTGCCTGAGGAGTCGCTCGTCGTCGGCCAGCATTGTGTGGTTCAACTGATGTTCGTTTATGAACGGCATGTTCCTATTTTCTAATAAACCAAAGTCCATATTGGATTTCAGCTGCATGTTGCGCTGCAGCAGCTGATGGCTGCCGCCGAGGTTCATCATCTCCTGGTGCCTGCTCAGAAGCATCATGTTGCTCTCAGTGAGCATGTCACGACCGTCGTGATCCTCCAGCAGGCTGTGCTCACTGTTGTCTAACAAGTCGTGATTGTCCAGAAGGCTGTGTCTGTCGTCAGTGTCCAATTCAATGTCATCACTCTCGCTGCGGCACATGGAGTTGCTATTAAATGCTTGTTCGTGAAATATGTCTAGTATTTCTTCGTTTACAATCTGTTTGCCTTTGGATTTGTCGGCGACGTCTCTTTTCGTGCTCTCTTTTTCCGCTATGCCGTTGTTTTTGTGTTCACTGTTACCGTTACTGGTGTGTTGCTGTTGTTGATTCTGCTTATCAGATTTCACTTTCTTATTACTCGAACCTTTCTTTTCCTTGCCCGACTGTCCGGATTTACTATTTTTACTATTGGTATTGTTATCTGAATTCGTCTGTTGGTTCTCTTTGTTACTTTTGTTCTGTTTTGATTTTGAATTATTGGTCTGATTGTTTTGATGGTTTCCGGAAGTTTGCGGTGACGGCGTAGATCCTAAAAAACATTAACACAAAAATAGAATCCTCATACACAGTTAGAAGACACTTCCTATAAAATAAAATCTAAAAATACGTAAATCACCATTACATTAACAAATATGGCACTACTGAAACAAATCAAAATCGAAGCACACGTAAGTAAAACTATTATATGTATATAGTCGATTTTTTTCAATACCTTGTCTTTGTGTATCTCTATCGTGACTGAGCCCCGCATCAGAGGCTCCCGGAGAATGAGACGTCGGCGACGGATTCAAACTAGGCCAAGCTTCTTTACTATTTAGAGAAGAAGATGAGGACGACGATGATGAAGAAGAAGACAGAGGCGCACTGGTAACCATCCCCCCGCCTGACAAATTCGATCCGCTCTTAGATCTGCATCAAACGACATTACAACCAATGAATTACGTATGTGAAAACTAAATAAAAGCTTTTTTAATAAAAAGACACATCAAATAGCAAATACATATACGAATAGTATACGAAAAGTGAGGACTAACTTGGAATTGGCTATATTAATGCTAGAAGATGTAACCACGGTTGTTGGAATGAATGTATTTTGACCCGTATCTGCAAAAACATCAACACAAATTATACACACATGCATACATCCGATGAAAGTGTTTCTGCACGTTGGGGGGAGTAAAAACAACACTCACTATTATTAGATGGAGATGAATCTTTTGCAGTAGTTGTAGTTGTAGTAGTGGTAGACGTTTTATTGGTAGATGAACTAGTTATGGACATTGTGCTGGGGGTGTCCGGCTGTGCTAGCAATTGGTTGTGTAGTTTCTTTTCATATATTTGATGGAGACCTTGGTGCATTTCCTCTTTCGTAAAAGACGCTTTCGCATCACCTGCAAATGTCAATGTAAAACACGTGAATCTCTCCAAATCTAACTCTAACAATTAACCACAAATAACATTAATAATAATCCAAAACAATTAACAACAAATCTCTAATGTAATCAACAATCAATAGCCAAATGTACATATTGTATATTGTAGTAAAATCCAATCGCAATCAACGATCGAGTCAATTTAATCAGTCACGTGACACATACATATGTACATAATTAATTAATACTTCATTTCAATAAAACAGTCATCACAAATCTTTAGATATGATTAAACGCGATTAAGCATTTGTCTATTTTTCCCCACACACTAGTATGAACGGGCTGTCGCCACGCTATTTATTGATTTTATATAATCAAAGTGAATAAAATGACTGGATAAAATCTGAGAATAAAGCTTTCAAAACGTCCAAGACAAATACTGAGATTTTTCCTCAAGGAAAAAACACCATCCTTGCTTGACACAACATGCTTCCTTACAACGCCGTTTCCAATAATATAATGTAACATATTCTCCTTGCATATATGTATGTATATCTAGGGTTGCCAACAGGTCTCTTTTTAAGGGAACCTGTTCTCTTTTTTAACACAATTCTTTAGTTCTCTATCTTTTTTATATCATACCCACAATGTCCTCTTTTTCAATTTTGACAATAATTTCACGCAATCCATACTATATTTTCTCTCACAAGATATGACGTGAGTGGAGAGGCTTTTGCAATACCTGGCCAAAATGCCAATGTATAGAAAGAATATTTTCCATGATCAGCGGACAGTCGACCAAAGAAAGAAATAAGCTGAAAATTTCCACTGTATTTTAAGCGTGGTATGTGATTACAAAAATATATTATATTTAGAATTTTATAAAGAAATGAAAGAAAATACAAAACTTTTGCACCAAATTAGCAGTGTAGATAAATATAGCAACAGAGAGATGATGAAATTGAGAGTGACAATGAAGATGATTAAATTGAACAATTCTTCAAAGTTCCTAACTACATACATACATATGTATGTTCCAGTTATTATGAAAGTGGAACAAATCATATGATATTTCGTTTGAGATAATTGTGATTCTTAGCCTTTGTAGATATAATCATTCCTGTACTGGTAGAATTTTACGATTACCTTGTAAAGTAATGGTATTTTTACATACCTCCTTTGCATTTCACATGGTTTTCGTGTTATTGGTACCTTAAATGACTTTTTTCACTTTAATATAATTTACTAGTCTCTTCTTAACTTCGCTTTCGATTTTTACGTCTGATTTCGTGACGAAATTTGGGTTCTTATCCGATCGTTTTTTGTCAATGACACTTGGCAACCCTATGTAAAGGTTCCCCCTCGACAAAGTCTTCCCTCACAATCCCATCACTAAATCTGCTAGTGTAAGTGTGGAGTACTCGTACCCGATTGGTTAGACATGTAAACACCAAATGACATACAAACCTAATTCGTGCAGATACATGCAGTCGGCTTTCGGACAAGGTTGATTGCGCATAAAGTTAGCACAATATTTAGTCGTACCCAGGCTACCTTTCAACACTCTCCCGTCTATCGTTACATTGTTTACGTTTTGGATGGCTCGTAGAGCGTCTGCACTGCTGACGTAAGTCACATACGCAGACGCCGAAGGACCCTACAAACCACAAAACCAATTCATTCCAATATACAGTGTACAAACAGCATACGTAATAAAAAATAAACAAATTAGTCAGATTATTATAGTCTACCTGTGAACCTGCATACGTTGTGCTATGATTAATTACTACTTTATGAATTTTGCCATATTTTCCAAAATATTCTTGTTTCTTTAACACCTGCAAAATCGATTATAATTGCATGAGTCTACCGTTGGATAGACAGACGACACATACGTACATATACGTGAGCGAAAATTTAAGGGTGTTACCTCCGGATCGGCGAGTCTAACGGGTAGTCCGACGACAAAAACTAAATTCTTTTGTACCACTCTGACGCTGCTCAATTGCCGCCGGCTCTCTAACGTCTTGTTGCGCCGCTGTTGTTCGCGCACACGCTTCTCCGTCTTCATCGCAGCCACCTGTTCCGACAACACACAAACGAACGGTCAGTCAACGAGCCGCCTCAGTCGCGTATGGAAACGCATACATACATTTTATCAAAGCATGCGTACACTCATAATATCATAAATATATATGTTTTATCTACACGTCGGGCCACTTCCTCCAAATGGAAATGATAGTGAATAACTGAACGTTCCCAAATATTCGGCTACAGACAAAATCTGAATATTATATTGACCCTACTAAGCAAGTTAAAGCTTTACCCCTATTAGTACCTACATCAAAATTGCTAATTTTCACCTTTTGTAGTGGGTACCTTATTGATTATTATTGATGAGTGAAATTTTACAACATATCTATTCCTCGCTTTGCAGAGGAGATTCGCCTCTGAAAAGTCGTCTGTAGACCGAAATTCTATACCAAATATTCCCATTAAAATCTTTCTTCTCAAGTGATTACAACAAACTGCTTATTTTTATCATACCGGTCATCGTTATACTACATACATATATCCCTACGATCTTCAACTTGGATTGCTCATAAGGTATTGAATAATTTCTGAATATGTATCTATCTACAGTGTTCTCTCAATTATCCAGTTGCATATTATAAATTTATTTATTTTTATTTTCATTATTTTTGAAAGAAAATCGCGTCTGTCGTTTAAGGGGATTGAAATAAAAAATCTTCCTATTAATTATTATAACCAAAACGGAGCATGAATAGATAGAGAGATCTTCTTCGAAGATTGGTTCAAAACTAAATGGGTTCGTAAAGTGAGAGATTTTTTTTGAAAAGTAAAAGTTGCCACAGAAAGCAGTATTGTTAATCGATAATGATCCTTCTCATCCAAATGATTACTAATATTAAAAAATACTAATATTAAAAAATACTAATATTAAAAACCAACTTTCTTTCTGCTATCATAAGACAGACAGTCTAATGATAGCAGAATTTCTAAGAAAGTCTAATTCAACCCATGGACAACCCAAAGTGTCATATCATCACTGAAACGGCTTTACCGTGCTTGTCTTCTCGAAACTCTTATCGAGGAAGATGATAACTTGATCAATTTCTGGAAAAAATAAGTGTATCGGATGCTATAAACGGAATAGCAAAATCTTGATCGAAAGTAAAACCAACAACAATGGTTTCCGATAATGGAGAAAGATTATTTCTTCATAACGTGGAAATAGATTCATCGGATTGTGAAATATGTCTGAATCTGAAATATGCAGATTTATGGAAAATTTAAAATACTTCAAAAATGTCTATGTCTAATGGCACTCAAACAATAGAAACAATATCAAAAATTAACACTTCAGATTATCCGTGTTTTTCAGTAATTCGTTCCCATATTTCCCAGCATTAACCCGGATAATCGAGAATACACTGTACTTGTATATGTATGAAATATATCCAAAACTATAAAATAAAAGCGTTCTTTGTTGAACATGCACCTGAATTGTGACTTGATTTATGATCAAGAAACGTTTCCCAAAATTAGAGTTACTTAAAAAAAACATTACCAACTAGAGGATCAGGTTACTTCTGTACAAAACCTTTCATTTAGCTTAGTAAAATTTTGCTCAAACACATACATATATATGTAAGATTGTAAGTTTAATAGATAGCATTGGCTATTCAATCACTACTTATTCTTTATATAATGCAGCAATTATAATAATTCCATACTAAACGGATGGAAATGTGTCACATACTTTTATGCGTAAACAAAATAATAACCTGTTCCTGTGAAAGGGGTGTAAAGTCAGCTGGATTTTCAGGATACGCCTTCCGACAAGCCGGACACAGGCCATTCTCGCCTTCCCGAATTCGATTCCAACAAAATCGACATATCTAAAACAAACACAACATTAATTTCAAAACACAAACAATCCAACCAATCAATCGGATGTAAAATACATCAAAAAACTCTCACCTGATAACCGCACGTGCACGGATAGAAGTGCAGATCGTCTACTTCTAAAGCTTCCATACATAGCGGACATTCCACCTGAAATTCCAATCCAAATACGATCACACAAACGACGAAAAGTTTAAACAATCGAGACATTACATACAATTCATATCGTATATACAATACTTTTACAATAGTTTGTTACAAACCTGTTCCTCTCCGCTTTGATTCATAACTGACATTTCTATTGAAAATCAATTATGGGGGGGGGTATGTTTGTGTGCAACTTTTAAATATGAATGTGTAAATTTTGCTAATAAGTAACAATGATCCAAAAGTTCCACAACGACCGATGGAGAATCTGCAATGTGAAATTAAAAATGTCATCACTACAATTGAAATCGTACTCATTACATATTGATATGATCAAACTCGGGGATGAATGATTTTAATATATAATAAAATATACTGTTTACAGTGAAACCTAGAACTGAGGATGAAGTCAAAAAAAAATACGAGATAGCCATGTTTAAACTTAAAAGAGATTTCAAAAGTACCGATGAAGAAAAATTTTAACCCTTTGAATGCTGACATCGATCGGCGTTTTGTCAACGTGTCCATGAGTCTGAAATACGCCAATAGGCGTCGTATTATGAGTATGTAACAAGAATATTACCCGCCAAGCCTTTCCAGGTAGCGTTGAAAATAAATGCATTGAACATGGGACGTATAATCCGTGTAAATATTTATAAAGACTGGTTTACATCGGTATTTCTGAATTTATAACCATAGCTGAATTTCTCGATGGAAATCCCCAACTGCCGAGTATTTTAGATTGTGGCCTGGCATTTAGATTGTGAGCTAAACATTTTAACAACAATGAGGAAGATGGAACTAATTTTGGAAAAATACATTCATTAATAGACTCGTTTTATTTATTTTATTATATTGTTGCAAGATATATTAGAGAGTCTAAACACACCTTCACACAACTCGAAATCCTCGGCGGTAGTTTGTTTGGATTAGCTACAATTTTTTAATACCTGCTTTCTATTGGATTTCTAAGTAATTCTAGTTGGAAATGGTGGGCTTTCAACAGAAAAGACGTGTCAATAATAAATAAGTAAACATAGACGAAGACGTTTTGTTTTATGTTGAAAATGTCTCGAAAAAGAACTGCCACAAGGGCAAGATGCAATCAAACGTGTCTATTACGATCGTTTTCACCGTCAAACTTATCAGAAACGATTTAAATTTCCATCGTTGACCAAAGTATCAAAACGTTCGGAAGACTGTAGGAATAGATACTGAATCAATATCGAAGTGACATATAGAATAGCCTTGTAAAAATCGACAAAGGACATCGTTGAAATACTCTGCGTTGAAGACAAATCTGCTTTTTCATATAAAATGTCGTTTTTGAGTATAGGAAGACATGTAGAAAGACACACATTCTATCTTCTATAACCCATTTATGTGGACCGATAGCATTTAGCACGTACAATGTTTCTTTGTACAAGTTGATGGACTATAAATCATAAATCGAATCATACAACGTTTGTCACTATCAGATATACCCAAGTTTTATACATATGTACGTCTCACTGCCGACAAAACAAATCGAGTGAAACTTTCCTGTTGGCGCTCTCGTGGTCTCTTTCAAAATTGTATCGATTTGAATAGGAATTTTTAAGCATATTAATGAGCGTCAGACTGAAAACAATACAAACATTATATCTTTTGTGTTATCAAAACATTTTCACTGATAAAAATACAACAAAGGAAGATTTGGAATGTTTATTTTTGCCATGTTGCAAATTTATATCGGTACATGTGTATGTATATAAAGAAACGGCGTGAATCGTCGTCGAATTGACCTGCATCAGGTTCTGCATTCACAAATACGATACACACGTTGACAAAGTGCATTCGACGGTTTACTTTTTAATTGACATTTGAACGTGCATCGAGATTTCGATCGAAATACAATAGTATTGTCGAAAATTTCAGATTCGCTACCTTCGAGAAATTCGAATCGATTATTAAATAAATGAAAGATTTTCGAAAATTCTTTTGTTTCTTCAACGCAATATAGAATGAAATAAAAATGTGCAATTCTTTTGTTTTTTTTTTTTTATTTTATTATTATTGCAATGGCCGAAAAAAAAATCAAAACAAACGAAAGCGCATTCGATTCGTTCGGATCGATCGGATGCGATCGAAATGTGACATTCGACGATGGAACGTTATTTATTATTTGAACAGGTTGGCGACGAGCGGCTTTCAGTCAACAAAGAGATGAGAAACAAAACGAACGACGCAATCTGTCAAAACGGGCGAACGGGCTGGTGCAAGGGGGGAGAGGTGAGAGGTGAGAGGTGAGAGGTGAGAGGTGAGAGGAGAGTGGAGAGTGGAGAGTGGAGAGTGGGCGAGTGAAGGGCGAACTCCTCGCACGGAGCGAGCGATGACGTATGACACAATACAGAGAGACACGTATCGACGATTGTCCGCCACCGCCACGACACGTCCGAGCCTGACTTGGAAATGGAATCCGAATCCGAATCCGAATCCAAATCCAAATCCAAACGCGAATCCGTCCGGGGCGAGGTGCGGGGAGGGGAGGGGAGGGGTGGGGGCGGAGAGGGTGATGACACATCAGCGGCAGCGCGCCGTTCCAAATGTCGTAAGCGACCGGACGGCGGCAGACGATTCCCGCCCGTCGGGGTGACGTTAGAGGGCGGGGGCGGGGGCGATCCGCGCGACGGGGTAGAGGGGACGGGGAAGGGGGCGCGGGCGTCTCACCTGTCGCCGGGGGGGGCGGGGCTCGCGGGGAGGCGGCGGGGCTGCGGCTCGGGGGATGTTATGTTCGGTCGGTCGAATCCGAGGTGCGAATCGCAGGTCGCGAATCGCGAGTTGCGAATTGCGAATTGCGAATCCCGAATGTCGGATTCAATCCGCCAGCTCGGCCGTGAGCTCTACTAGTGGTAGTGGTAGTGGTAGTGGTAGTACTCCTACTACTCCACTTCCACTTCGATACCAATACCAATCCGATACCGAAACTAATACCAATACCAATACGAATCCAATACCTCTCTACGCCGACATCGCACCAGAGACAACCGACCGCTCCGAGCGCGACTCTCTCACTCTCTCTCCCTCTCTCCACTTCCAACGACTGCCTGACCTCGATCAACTATCAAGACCGCCCTTTTTCCATTTCGAACGTTTTCCGTTACTTTTCCAGCTCGTTTCTATTTTTATTGTTTCATTTTTGTGCGAGAAGATGCCGTTTCGTATCGTCCTAGTGTAGAAAACGATCGAGTCGAAATGTGCAATCTATTGTTTTCCTTTTCAAATTTTATATGCGACTCTTTCGACGCGTGCATTGCGTTGAAATATGAACTATTTATTTTGAAATCAGTTCTGGGCGAAACACGACAACCGTTAACTGAACGATATTTAGATTAAAAATTGTTTTGGAATTGAATTTATTTTATTTTAAATATATAAAGCGGGCTCTATACTCGCGCCGAAACGAATACACTCACATTTCGACTAATGGTCCGTACGCACCAAACCAACGACGATTTTGGGCCAACTTTTAAAACCAGTAGCGTACAAAATATCGAAATAAAAATTAAATTAAAAAATTGAAATTAAATATCAAAATTAAGCTAAAGAACGAGATTGAGCTAAAATTAGATTATCGTTGATGTTTTGAATTACAACAATGTTTTGAATTACGACGATACGCATTACAACCAGAGAAATATTATAATTTCTCTGATTACGAGCGAAAAAAACCTTGTTATTGTTTCTTATAAGTCGTCACGATATACTGCTGTGTTTCCGCCGTCGATGAAACATTTAACAAAAAAAATATCGGTGATTTGTCAAAGGGTTTTTTTTTCTTTCGTCGAAATAAAATTAATAATCACACATTATCCGATAAATTTTACCTCTGAGATGGATTTAATTATTTGATTTATTTCGATGAGAGAAACAATTGAAGACATTATCCGATAAAATTTACCTCTGAAATGATTTAATTAATTGATTTATTTCGACGAGAGAAACAATTGAAGACTAAAAAAAATTCGATTGATAGACCGACAACGCTCCGGATTGCGATCATCGCTCGGTCACCCATACTAATACATGAGATATTCTCAGTAACTGCGCATTACGGGGAAGTAAAAATAATAATTCTTTGATTTTTTTTTCGATCTTAGTGCGTATCTTCGTAAGTCAAAACATCTTCGACAAACAAAAGTCGAGGATTACCTGTATGTGATTGTTGATGATCTAATTTTAGGTCAATCTCGAAAATTTATTTAAATTGGGCATGTTCTGTTTTAACTTTCAATATTTTATTTTAATTTTAATATATTGATTATAATTTTATTTTGATATTTGAATTTAATTTTAATATAATAATAATAGTTTTAATTTTGATATTTAATTTCAACTTTTAAATTTAATTTTTATTTCGATATTTTGTACGCTACTGGTTTTATCCTACTGGTTAAAACGTTGGCCCAAAATCGTCGTTGGTTTGGTCCGTACGCAGCATAACATGCAATGTGTTCGCGGCCGTTTACGGCGCGAGTGTAGAGCCCGCTTAATATATAATTTCGAAAGAGACTTTGTATGTAAGTATTTTTGGTTGCGAACATCGAAATGAAGTCAAAGTTTCTATGACGACGATTTGATTGGTTGAATATTATTTATTTTCGATTGAAATAAATCTAATAAAAAAACAAAGTAATATTTACTATTAGATTCGCCATGTTTAAGTTGTTTATATTACAAATACCGAGTGAAGCCGGGTAAAACAACTAATAAAACTAAAAAAATATAAAAAATAAATAAAATGAAAAAATTAATAAGCATAAAAGACAATATTTAAATTCCAATTATCCCTTCGAGTGCAGACGTCTTTTCTGTTGAAAGCTCGCCACCCTGAAAATTTCACCAACATTTCCAACTTGAATTATTTAGAAATCCAATAGAAAGCAAGTATGTATATAAATTGTAGCCAATCCAAGCAAACCCTAGATAACTAACGCCGAGGATGTCGAGTTTTGTAAAGGTGTGTTTAGACTAGTTTTGTAAAAAAGTTTAGAACATTTAGTATTGATATTAAAATTAATATCTGCCAAAACAGATATATAAATAGCGGTAAACGGATTATTGCGCAAATTGCGATCACGCGCACGACAATCGTTGCCACAAAAATCGCGAATACGGCACTCGAGTTCTCGTTATCGGGATCGCTATTTGCGGAATAATCACCGAAGCGTATCAATAGCACCATTAACTATCGTATACCTATTTTATATATAGGTATGTATGTATATAAAATAAATCAATTTTAGATTAATTTGTGTAAACCTAACATTAGCACACACACGATTTTTAAAGAACGATCCGACTAAAAAAACGTCATATAAGGTTTTTTTTTAATTCAGATGCGTGGCTTAATTTTTTATTATAAAATAAAACGGGTTTAATTTTTTTTTAATTTGCTAGACATCTTTTATACATATTATATACATAACTGAACTATATTTACGGTTCGGTGATTACTAGTCAAATGTGAACCAGTTTTCTCGTGACCGATTTTAGGGTTGTGACCAGTTTTCTCGTGACCAGTTTTAGTGTGACGGGTGATCACGTGTGACCGATCTAGAGCGACCGGTTGTCCTGTGACTGGTTCACATATGACTAGTAGTCCGTTTACCATATTTACATATACAGTTAACCGAACAATATATTTGAATAGTTAACTGAACAATATTTACTGCGGGTCGGTGATATTCCGAACAAAGCGTATACGCAGTGGTGTCACCATAATGGTTTCCACGGGTTTTCGGAAACCCGTTGTTAAAAGTCAAAAGTTTCCGGAAACCCGTTAAATCTAAAAATTTATATAATTTTTGTCAAAAATTATACAAATCTTGAAAATTATTTTCGACGGTTACAAATTCGAAGAGATCGCAGTCGATTTCATAGCAGGTAAAGAGAAAATATCTTTTTTCGAAATATATACATATATATATATATATATATATATATATATATATATATATATATATATATATATATATATATATATATATATATATATATATAAATTGAAAAAAAATTGGGTGATTAGGGTGACACCACTGCGTACACATTAATAAAATCTTAATCACGGATCATCTGGCACACGAAAGTTCCATCCATTGAAAGTAACGCACGCGAACTATCATACTTACGAGAATTTATGTGAGTGCCAGATATTCTGTATTTAGTCCCAGAGAGTGGAGGTCGGGGGTGGGGTTTAGCCGGTAAAAATCCGACACTAAACTGCAGTTCGGACTGTAGGCTGTCTTCCGAAGATTCCCCACCTCCAGCGCAGTGAAAAAAAAAGATATTCTGTATTCACGATTTTCGTGGCAACGATTGTTGTGTGCGCGATCGCAATTTGCAAAATAATCCATTTACCGTTTACTACATACATACATATGTATATCTTATTGTTTATAAATAAATAAATACACAATATTTATTATCTTTCCAGTTAGTCATTGATATGAGCGCTCAGATAAGAATTAATGACGAAGAAATGGCGAATTAGCAAATGAAAACATTAATTTTCTTAAAATACGAAAATACAACATAAAATAAAATACAAGACTTAAGGCCATACAATACTTAATATTATATTGTAGCAGTTATAAATATTCATCTAAATTCACATTAAAATTTAACTAAAAAATGTTGTTTACTCATATTGTATTTTAGTCTGCATTATATTGAAAATCATGTAAAAATATAATTTGGTGTACAAATATTATGAGGATTTTTTCAGTACATTGGTACACTTCTTCTCAGGACAAGTAATTATGTGAATTAATCACCTCGTTCCAACAGCTGCAGATCATCATAAGAATAGAAAATGTGGCATTATACTAAAAGGCGAAGTAAGAAGAGGCTTTTAGAATTCTTTTTAAGAATAGTAATACCAAAATCTATAATTATAAATAATTAATAAAAATATAATAATTAATACCAAACAGTTTTACAAATACCTACTGTCAATAACTATTAAAAAATAATGCAAAAAAGCGCTAGTTATTTTGATCTATATGTACATACATGGTGTATATTTTTTACTTAAATTTTATTTTCATCTATATGTACCATAATATCAATTAACTTCATTCTGCCTTGGTAAAAGAAATGAACTGAAGACATACAATTAGGGTTTTTGGGCAACTGTTCTGGTAAGTTGTATGATAAAACCAGTACACTTTTTTATGTAATGAAATTTTTTTATCTAATAAATTGATTGAAAAATTCAAGGAATTCTGCGAAAATGATGTCCCATACAAATATATTGTCACATTAGTGGAATACTGTATCTGTTTACTAGGAACAAATGCTTCTGCCAGACGACTTTTTTCTTTGATTAACAATATGTGGTCCAGTGATAAAACGCAACTAAATATTGAAACATTAAAATGTTTGTTAATCACTAAGTATAATTATAACCAGTCTTGTATAGAATCTTATAGAATTCAAAAAAATTAATTCATTTTTTCATATGTGCGTCTTGAATTTGAAAGCATTTTGAATTTAAAAAAAACTGGTCACCTTATTAAAATGGTTAGCTAATTATTAGTTAACAATTTACGAATGAGCTAATAGGTCCTTCGATATATCAGACTTGTCGTGTATAGACACATAAGATTCTGATGATGCAAAATAAAGACAAAATCAATGCATTGTGGCATTATTTTCAATAAAAATGTCACGAGTAGCCAACAAGCTGACGGTCATCAACATCAATCAGTGACAAGTGTCAAACTGACAACTACATATTATTCTAACCTGCAAAAACTATATTCATAGTTACCAACCATTTCCGTCATTGGCATACTTTTTCACATATATATGTGAATTTCTTTGATATATTAGTCGTTTACCATGCAATAGTCTTAAGCCTCTTAAACTTCAAAATTTAAAAGAAGAACCCTGTGACATTACTATAATTTACATACTTTTAATAATTAATTTCCTATTCACTATTGACTGATATAAATATAATAAGTTGACATAAATAAGCGTTAATGTATCGTTATAGTTGAATATCTAATAATTTCACCCTTTTTATATTGTCTAATAGGTAGTTCTAGTCTTACACATCCCCCCCCCCTCCCCCCTCTCTTCCTACCCAGTTATATTTCTTCATAAAATATTTTAACTCTTTTGCGTTTGAAGACTGCTAAAAATGAAGGATTTCTGCGTAACGTTCTCATCTAATATTTTACTCTCAGAAAAAAATGGATGTATATTTTGCTAGTTTTGTAAAGTCACAACACCCTTTCTTCTTCCCCTTCTCATCACAAAATATTAGATTACATATTTCAGACATCTTACCATTTGGTTTAAGACAGTGCTGTCATTTCCAAAAACCCATTGTCAAAATTTCTCGAAATATCTTTAAGCCAATGTGCTTTTGAATTACTAGTAATATAATTTCGTTGAGAAAAAATAAATGAAAGTTAATAGTAATAGTATGTTTTTGAATCAAATGAGGGATTTGGATGTTAAATAAACGTATTTTTTTATCCCTGGAACTACTATAATTTATTTACAGACCTAACGGTAAAAGTCGGGTTTATAGACGAGGTGGATCCGCTAGGCTTGGTCGCCACTGGGAGCGAACCCGCTCCGTGCTGTGATTGGCTGCTTTGTGCGAGTACTCGAGTGTTGCCGTGCCGTGAATATACTCGGCTTTTACCAAATGAAATACTCCGACTATACTGCCTAGTTCACATATAAATTCGGACGGTTGGCCAGCGTACGGACATATATTGCGAATGGAATATACACGCATTCGTTTGTGGTTTAATACAAATTCATCTAATTATGAATCAAAACGGGCACACGTTGTGCCAAATTGACGCTTCATCTTTCTTTTCACACGCATCCACATATTTTCCACATTTTGCATGTGTATTTCACTATCATTGGGATCCACAAAAATATCCTGGTGAACCTGGTGTCGGAGTATTTCATCTGGTAAAAGTCGAGTTTATTCACGGCACGGCAATACTCGAGTACTCGCACAAAGCAGCCAATCACAGCAAGGAGCGGGTTCGCTCCCAGCGGCGACCGAGCCTACCGGATCCACCTCGTCTATAAACCCGACATTTACCGACCTAACTATAAGTTTAACTCAATGAAAAACCCATCAGGCATCATCCATGTAATAATTAAGTTTCCATGGATATTTAGATATTATTATTGTAATGAATGTTTAAAAAAATGTTTTTTGTTACGGCATTTGGATGACACCATTTGGTTATGGGCTATTTCTAAATTCCGCAACTATGGCTAGTGTAAGTGATGATAACTAGAGGTAGGATATTCACAGTGCTATCCATTGTTCCATTGTTGTAAATCCTTTGTAAAAAAGGTTCGGCAAACCTTTAACAATGCATTTACAACCTTTGAACAATACGCGGCACCTTCTGGGTCCGGTGACTAATGATAACCGAATTTATAAATCTTTCGATGATTACTTCTCAAATGTGAATCGCTACATAAATAATAAAAATCTCGTAGAAAAAAAAATATTCAGCAATATTTGAGCAGTTTTCTATATGACAATTTTCCTGTGCAGCCTATTTTTGTGCGACATATTTCCTGTTAGCGTTTCACATTTGAAAAAATACCCGTTTACCATTTTGCACTGTGACCATTTTTAAAACCTTTTTATTTCGTTGTAGACATTCGAGAAGTTTCATTTCAGAACAATATTACGTCGTTTTGACCTGAACATTATATTTATTAAACCAGTCATAGAGCGAAAAAACATATATTAAAATTGTGAATGTTTATACATTCATTCGCAATCTCTATCGCAAAGCCCAAAGACTCTTGAAGAAAAGGTATTAATAGCAGTAATGTTACCCGACAAAAACTTTTTAAAGTATTTTAATTATTTTAATAGCTTATAAATTCAATTCAGTAATTGTTGAGCCTCGATCACGCCGACTTTCGTTTTAATTCCAAAATGTTCGTTTGTCATTCCGAGTGTTGACAGCAGTTGGTAGCAGTTGGCGGCAGTGGCTGTCTCCTCGTGTCTTTCCTTGCGATCTGCTGAGCGCGATTGCGGCGGTCGCCAACATTACCGGTGAGAAAGGGCTCAGCCCCCTCAGATATCGCCCCCGCACACCCCTCCAACTCCCCGGGAGCCCCCGACACTGAAGACTACGCCCTCAGTGCCCCCGCCGCCTCGATGCGACCCGATTAACCGGATCGCCGGCCTCCATAGTATCCAATGGCCCTACCCAATCCTCAAATCGTTCATGTTTTATTAGAAACCAACAAACGTCAACGAATGTTCCTTGAAAATATTGATACATTTAATACTTCAACTGCTTCTATCCTTGATTTTAAGACCTTTCGCTCAACTTGAAAGTCAATTGTTGACGTTTCAATTTGGCGCCGAAGAGGTTATGTCGTCTCCCAATTCAATTTTTCCCATACATTGCGTGCATGTGAGTGAACTGTTTTAATTAATTGTCAGTTATATTGAATGTATATTTTGTATGTTTCAGAAAATGGCTCCCCGTAAAAATAAAGTAGCAAAAGAGGAGGTCCAAGTTTCATTGGGACCTCAAGTACGCGAAGGCCAGACTGCTTTCGCAGTAGCACACATTTTCGCATCGTTCAATGACACTTTCGTCCATGTGACCGATTTGTCGGGACGCGAAACCATCGCTCGCGTCACCGGAGGCATGAAAGTCAAAGCTGACAGAGATGAAGCGTCTCCGTACGCTGCTATGTTGGCCGCTCAGGTACGTCTCGGAACGACTTTAAAACTGTTCCAAACCGCCAGTGTTTTTATTATACGCTATTATTATTATTATATTGTAGGACGTTGCCGAAAAGTGCAAATTGTTGGGCATCACAGCGCTCCACATTAAGCTCCGAGCCACCGGAGGAAACAAAACAAAGACCCCTGGACCGGGTGCACAGTCTGCGTTGAGAGCTCTCGCTCGTTCTTCTATTAAGATAGGACGTATCGAGGATGTGACGCCGATTCCGTCCGACACGACGAGAAGGAAGGGAGGTCGCCGTGGACGCAGGCTTTAGAATAACTATTTTATATTTTTACTTCTGATTTGGTTATTGCACTCCGATGTAAAACTGGAAATATAAAAGCAAATAAAAAATTATTCAACACTATGATCTTTTATTTTTTAATTAAATTTACGCTGAATATGTATTCTTTGAATGTAGACTAGAAATATTCGTCTTCAATAATTGTAAGTGCAGTGCAACCTGTCAAGAACTGCAATAATTCAGATAAAACTAGGTCTTGCTGGTGAGGTGTTGGGTTTTCTACTCATGATCCAAACTTTTATATACATTTAATAACTGATATAAAAGTTAAAGCTTCTCAAAATCGATTTACATTTACATTACATTTTTTTTGTGTTATATTTTTTGACCATTGTGGCGCTTTAGGAATTCCTGTTATGCCACAATGGTCTGTTTAGAATAAATAAATAAATTACAGTAATTTACTGGGCATAGCACAATATGGAGAGTTACATTTATTCATTGAAATTTTTAAAAGCAATCAGTTTAAAAATTGTTTACTATCGCAACACATGAAACTGTTAATATAATGCTCGGCTTTACCCAGCTGCAACTTTGTAATTTAATACACATTTAAAGATTCAAAATCCTTTTACGTTTCTTATTTCTGACATGCCAGAAACTAAATTTCGAAATTAAATTGATTTTATTTAGAGAAACAGCAAAAAAATATATAAACAAAAGGGTTCGGTGATTACTCGTCACAAAGTCACTAAAATCTCTATAACGGAACATCTGGCAGCCGAAAAGTCCATCATACTAACGAGAACTTGAGTGCCAAATATTGTGTATTCGCGATTTTCATGGCAAAAATTGTCTTTGTGACCACCCCAATGTGACGAATAGTCCAATTACCAAACAAAAGATCAGGGCTTCTTTTTGAAAAAAAAAGGTGCTGGAGGTCACTTCTTGTCAAGTTTTTTATTGGAAAAGATTGGTTCGGTGATTATTGCCCACAAAGCGCTCGCCCAAAAGTCACTAAAATCTACAACAGATCATCTGGCAGACGAAAAGTCCATCATACTAACGAGAAATCGAGTGCCACATATTCCATAAACAGTATATTCAGTATAAACAGATTTATTTCAAGGAAAACCATAAAAATTTACTGTTTTATGTTCCATGTATTTTCTATTGGCTTCATAATTGCGCAATGATAGTTAATAAAATTATAATACAAATATTACACGATTCCATCATGTTGGGTATTGATACTTGTCTCAAGATAACAATAGATAAAACTTTTATTCTTGAAATATAACATTTATTAGCTAAACGTGAGAATTTTTGAAAAACAAAATTCAAAAGGCGCCTATAATTAAGAAATTAATCCTCATTGTGGTATAATGGATGATAAAGAAGCTTTTATGACCATTGGAAATTTATATAAAAAATACGCCATCTATTGTTTTACGGATAGAAACAAAAATGACAGCAAAATTCAAATAAAACGCTCCTCATTTGCTTCTTGCATATAATTAATTTAAATTCATATATATGTAGGTACATACTACGTATTATTTAACAATTAATAAGTAGTAAATAAAACGAAAACTCTATAAACAATTATTTATTTTGTATAAAATAAAATGAAAATTATATTTAATTTTGACATTGAAATATATATATATTACATATATATATACATACATACATATATATATATACATAATATAATATAAAACAGCTCATATGCGATAAATAATTCTCTACGATTACGATTGTCATAAAATCTTCAACATATGTACAAGAATTGGTGGGTAGATGCAAATTGAAAATTTACAATAAAAAAACGTAAAGCGTGTTGAGAAATTCATTAAAATAATAATTATACAATACATAGATTTTTTTTGATTTGATTAACATGTTCTACCTAAAAAATAAATATAAATTAAACATTAAATATATCAAAAGAAACGGTAAACAATGACGATGCGTGTGATAACTACGCATTCCATGTACAGCCGACGGACATTATAATACAATCGTCAAAACACCGTGATATGTAACTTTGTAAGCGGCGGCGGTGCGAAAATTAACAACATAAACACGGCCCGAGCGAATTGTGAACTGTCACCAAATATATATACGAGACGAAGATCCAACGGAGATCTTCCCCTTCAGTAAAGCAGCTCACAAAAATATATCTCACAACACCGACGACGACGACGTACATACATATATAATATTTTTTACGCACGGCGATATACACATGTATGCATATATATATATATATATATTGAAAATAGTAAAACTAGCATATTTTTTACACATTTTATATTGGGCATGTTACGTGCGCGCGCGTACATTCTGACAATTGAATTATCTAAAATGTGACATTTCATATATAATTATTTTGACTGTTCCGAAAGAATTAAATAAAAACGTTACATAATGTATATACTTAATAGTATTGCACAAGCCTAACATTTGGTATTTAAACGCTAAGATTAGAATAATGGCAGACCGTACAAAAAGGCTGTTTTTTGAAGGCAGTTTTCTCATGCTAAAAATGACATACAGCTGCTCGCTCACAATTTTGTCTACTTTTACACACATTTTCTTAAACTTCTATATATGTATGTATATACAGCATACGCATTCAACTCCAAAATAATTCATTATCGTGTATGATTTTTTTTTATACAATAATAATAATTTATTACATAGTGTGATCAAACATGATATCATATAAATATGTTTATATTATATATATATATATAATAAGACAAAAAAGAAAAGAAAGTAAGAGAAAGAAAGAAAAAACAAACCGTGCATTGTATTTATAGTGCACGTGTTAAAACTTCGAGCAACAATAACAAATCACAGTGTATAAAATCTTATGCAAGATGTATATAAATAAATTCCTTCAGCCTATACAAAACAGATCAGATTTTACAAATTCAGTCATCTTATTAATTTTTATTATACATGTATGCAACTGTCTGATTATATTATATATAATATATAATTAAATATATATTTATATATATATATATACACAAGAGAGTAGAAAATAGTTTGTATTCACTAAAAAGCATTGCCGTAATTATGAAAATTTTACAGAAATATTAAATTTTTCTAAGTCTACGCCCATAAACGAACATGTATGAATAGAAATGTCAATTCCATTCTTATTTTTTTATTTTTTTTTGTTAATACTTTCATTATTTTTGCTCAAATATATTACATATTTTTTTACATACACATATATACACACACACACACACAAACACGTTTATATACAATAAAACCTCGCTTGCTTATAAGACATCGTCAAACGACTACTCGGTAAGACACATATATTCCACTGCCTCCGTTTTTGATTCCGCTGCCTCTTACGTGTCAATAATAATTAAAATTATTTACATACACATATCAAGTATATAAAAAAGTACATTCTGCGTAAAAAAGATAAAATTTGTACTCGAAAATTCCGATTCGTCAGCGACAGCTGAAAACACTCGAGAGTAAATCGGACCATTGTTTTTATCATCAGTCCAATCTATTCCGCCTGTTTTATAAGCTGCATATTCAATTTCATCTACAAAGGCACTATCGGTCAATATTATATAATATTAAATGAGCAATTCTTATATATTTGTCGAATCTATGTATGTATATTGAAAGCGAGCCCAAAGATTTTGATGAAACTACACAGAACCACCCTCTTCAGGCATGTAAAAAACGATTTAAACATGAAAACGAGCTAAAATGGTAAAACAAGCGATTCACAAAGCAGTAATACATAAATAAATCTAACGAAGACTGATCTGTAATCACCAAACAGAAGGAGAAAATTAGTTTTTTTATAAAAATGCATGCTTTCACAGCCCCTTTATAGAGCGGTGTTAGATCTTTCAGATATTTCGACTGCAAATAAGCTTTAGTCAGCTTCAAAAGTCACAACATTATACATCAAGTTTATAAACAAACGGCAAAATCGTACATATCGTCTTAGTGCCTCGGTAAATGAAATGAAGCATATCGACATCGCTAATTATGAAGGTTACACACACACATATCTATATCCATATAAATATATAGAAGAAAAGTGTACATCGGAAACAGTGGAAATCTTATAAAGAAAAATGTGAAAAATGAATTCGAGGTCTTACTGCGCGTACAAACGCACGTCCGTCGATATTTACAAACAAGTCTAAACATATACGCATATGTGCTAAACCGAAATGAATTGATCAGCATTTCCCTACTACGCCTACCACAAAGTGATCGATACGATAATATATAATAATATAATATTAATAATAAATTCATAAACAGTGTGTACACGAAAACTCAAAAAAATTTGAATAATAAATTCATTCTAAAAACTACACTTATTAAATGCATTCACGAACCGATCTGTCCCCTTCCAAATCACAAATAATGAATAACCAACAATACAATATAAAGGAATGTATCACAAGATATAAATATATATATTATTATATGATATTTTTTTTTGAAAATTCATCATCGATATATGTGTGTGACTATTTCTCTCCCAGTTGATTTATGCTCCTTCTCTTAATTCATCCACTTTCGGCAGTTCGGCGCGCCGCACATACACGAAATCTTGTGAGCGTCGTCTTCTATGTCAAATTTGTAATCGTAGGCCAGCTGAAAGCACAAAGCGTATCGCATTATTCATACAACCAAATAAAACACTGTTCAAGTTTGAAATATTTCAAGCCTCCGTCGTACTTCTTCGCCGCGCATAATCCTCCTCTTGGCGAAGATGATGATGCGCAAATCTCGTTCGACTTCTACGGCCTCGGCGACGCAGTTGGGATTGCACGAGTGGTTTATGTAGCGAGCGAGTCCACCAGACAGCGTGGCGTCCACTACTCGCTCCTCGTCCAGTCGAAACATGTAAATTCCTCGATTCTACAAAATGGAAAGAGGCGTGATTTAATATCCTCCCCATTACGACAAAAAAAAATATGATTATTATCCGTCATCGGATACTCACTCTAGCTTCGTATTTTTTCTCTCTAATTTCCGACAACTCGTGTCTGATCACTTCGCCGATATACTCGATGACCATTGTATATTTTTCTAAATCGCGCGCCGCATATAGTCCTAGCCCTTGGATCTTAGACCTAAAGTTACACATAAATAAAATGATAAACCATCTCATTTAGATATATCTGAATATGAAATCGAATGTAATATAAAGTATCCTTATACATATATTTAAACCATGGATGTTTAAATATCAAACTTTTTTTTTAAATACATATAATAGTGAAAGGGTTCAACTCTGCATGGCATACAATAAAATAAAAATTCGGATGTGACCGACCTGCGAATTTAATGTATTTGAGGAATATATAAAAAGGTTACAAAACAAAATTGGATAATTAAACATACATACACGTTCAAGCATACCGACTATGAGATCATTTTCGATACAAATTGAGCGCAAATGTAGGGAAACTTGCACAAGACAAAAGTTCTACTTCCGGTTGTTGGATTTTGTTCGAATTTTTTTCATTCATTAAAATCACTATATTATTATACACATTATAATAAAATGTTGTTCTAAAAAAAATTACTGCTTCTGGTTTACGAATTCTTACCAAAACCTTATCATCTCTAAGTTAGTACATAATGATACAAATAAAAAATTTCAGCTTGATACGTTCAAGGGTGTGGAAAAAATGGTGATCATAACATTTTTGACTTTTTTAGGAGGAAAAAATCCCACTTCCGGATTATTAATTTTAGTGATTTTTTTTTTATTTTCATCACATTGATACAAGAATTATACTTGAATTTTTTAAAGGGGCCGAAAAAAATTGTGAAAAAAAAATCGAACAAGAGTAAACTGCCACTTCCGGTTGGCGGATGCTTACCAAATTTTATATATAACTCGGTATTAAGCTTAAACTTCTAGATATGAAATTTCAGTTCAAAAAACTAAAAGGTTTCTGAGAAAAACATAATAAACCTCGATTCTCTACAGTAAAAGTACTACTTCTGGTTCAGGTAAAAATATTAGGGTATAAAATTTATAATGTCTATTACATGTAAAAAAAATTCAGTTAGCGGTTTGGGAGATAATTGAAATCAAAAACTTAAAAAAAAGAGGACACCTATAAGGGGAGGTACTATTACCGGCCAACTTAAAAATTTGAAAAAAATTTACGTCATATCGATAAGAATTTCAGTAACCAATACTAAGTTTCAGTTCGTTAAGACTAACTTTGTTCAAATCCCCAAAATACAGACACACACATTTCTTCTAGATCATGAAAACATAATCAGTGATCGATTCCGAGTTTGAATCAGTCAAAATCTCGAATTTTCGCATGATCACAAAACTTCATCTATTGTTACTACGTACATAGATAAAGTAATAGATTAACCTTTAAATTCAGATATAAAAAAAAAAAATCACCTAGCAAGATAAACATTGTTACGCCATTCTTGTTTCATTTTCTTGTACTGACTGCTTTTGCTGTGTACGAATTGCTTCGAATACGGGCAAGCATGTTCTCCGGGCGGCGGCGGGGGAGCCAGTGGCGGTGGCGGAGCACGAGGAGTTGGAGGCGGTGCTCTAACGGCCAACGCACGTCTCCACTGAGCGCCCCTAATATTGGCACGAGGCTCGGTGCGGGCCGCTCCCGATGGATTCACCGCCAACGGCAATTCCAACAGCGGATTTCTTCCATACTTAAATCGATAATCGGAAAGGGTATCAATACCTAAAATGTCAACACTGATTAAGTAAAATAATTACAACATACAAAAAAAACACCGCATCATTTAATGGCATGTGCAAACCTGGCAAGCTCTCCAACACGCGAACGATAGCCGGTTCGGTCAGACCGAACAGGTCATCGCCGGTCAGATAGTCGGGCCACAGTCGGAGAGTGTCATTGGCCGCTCGTAAATTGGCCAGCGACGTCAGGAACGGAGCCCAGGCCGCTCGGGGAGTCTGGCCGCGACTCTCCGGAGGCCCCGACTCGCCTTCTTGGGGTGTCACAATGAATTCGGGTCGGCCACCTTTGTCGGCT
Organism: Arctopsyche grandis; assembly: GCF_051622035.1. Lineage (NCBI taxonomy): Eukaryota > Metazoa > Arthropoda > Insecta > Trichoptera > Hydropsychidae > Arctopsyche > Arctopsyche grandis. The sequence continues at coordinate 33,936,640 of NC_135360.1, forward strand.
ATCGAGCATATGTATCGGCATCTGGTGTTGATGCGTTTCGTAGACCAGTAAAATCGTATCTGGAACATCGGATGACACATATGTAAGTAAGTCAAACTGTTAAGTTGAAAACTGCAGTTTTGTATAATCGAAAAATAGAAAGAAAGATCATGAATTCATGCAGTTATACTCACAATTTGAAATCCAATTGGATAGATGAAGTGCGGCGTGTGAAAAGCTGGCAACTGATGTGGGAGCAACTGCCCTACAGACAAAAATATAAGGCTCCCAACACGCAGCAGATATGTGGGCTCGGCCAGCTGCATGACGGCAGCTACCTGCCTGCTCTCATCCCTCTGCACATAGACCCTCCGTTGGACGCTCAGCGTTGTCAGCTCGTTCTCCTTCTCCCCTTTGGGCAGATGCGACGGACAATGCGCCGTTTTGTTCTTGTGAAATACGCATTTGTCTTTGACGGCGCAGCTCAAATGATATACGTTGGAGCAGCGGGTCTTGAAGCATCGGACGGTGGCTCCAGTGCGTTCGCAGAATACGCACTGAGACGTGCTGCACAGCTGAAGGGCGTTGTCGAAGTTCATCAGAGCACCGTTGACGGTCTCGTACACCCCGTCGGACCACAGAGCGCAATTCAAGTGTACCCACTTGTCAACATCGTAGTTGAGTAGCCGAGCTGGTCCATCAGCTATTCCGTCTCCTTGCGCGTGGCATAAACTACACCGGCGCACGTCTTCGGGCATCCTCGTCGGCATGACGGTGACACCGGTGCGGAAAACCATTTCTGTTATCTCTCGATCGGTTGGCCGTTTGTATCTAGTCGGAGGTGCAATACAACCAGGTGACCAATATTTGTATTGAAGTCCTCGGAAGACTTTGACCGGAGGGCCACTGCTGTCGTCTTCGGAGAGCTCTTGTTTAACAGCGTCTTCGGCGTTGGTGTCGGCGTTCATTTCATTCTGCAACATTTCGTTGTCTTTAGTCAGATCGTCGGCGGCGTCCATAAACGACAGGTCCATCTTTTCATCTTTAATATCCGGCTTTATATCGATGTCTTCAGCGTCCATGCTTTCGGCGGACGCCGTATCGAACTCCTCCTTGTCTTTAATGTCAACGTTTGGAATTATGCTATCCTCGCTCTCCATTTTGGTGTTGTTTAATTTATTGTCAGCGAGGATGTTAGTCGGAGTCCAAGCGAATCGCTTATAGCACTGTGGGCTGCAGAAGTACAGATCGTTTTCACCGTCGCTCAATAGGTCGTTGCTCGAAGATAGCAGTGGGAATTCGGACGGTTTCGCTCTGATGACCGAATCTAGTATGACTACATCGCAGTGTCGGCAGAACTTGGCTGCTCCGTTCAATATGCTTTGGATGTCGATAGGCGTACCTTCTTTACCGTCCCGTCCCTTGGATCGATACAAGCCTAGTTTGTGAGAAGGAGGTGTCGTAGTTCTCTCGACGATTTGGTACGTGGTCGGTGGTGGGATGTGTAAAATACCGGCCAGTTCTCTCAAGACGTTCAAAATGTCTTCGGCGGCGGAAGAAGTTAGCGTTAATGTAACGGTAATATTTTCTTCATTTTCAGCGTTGACTCCGGTGCTGAGTACCTTCGATTTGATGCATACATTATCTTTATTGAAATTGCTACGAATGTTTTCTTTATCGATGTCTTTAGCCGCAAAATGTATGGGTACTGGTTTGACTCTGATCGGAACTGGGGTGATAATAGGAATAACGGGAGACTTGGAACGTTCAATTTCCTCATCGCTTTCAGACTCATCGATCAGTCTCAAGCCGGGGAATTGATACGAACATTCCCGCAAACAACATTCAGGACTCGAACTACTCACTATCGTATCGGGAGTTTCAACATCTCTTTCTTTGCATATAAATTCGATTTTCTTATCATCCAAATCGTTCTCTAAACGTATAGGAGAGAATTCTTGATCATAAAAGCCTCTTTGTGTTGAAGCGGGTGGCTTTTCCGGAATAGGATCATCTTCACCGAAAGGTTTCGTATTGTAAAAATCAGCCGTGTTCGGTATTATAGCGCTGCCGAATTCTCCTGACAAATCTCCAAACTGAATATTATAATCTCTAGATACGCCTATTTTAGATAGATCGCCTGATCCAAATACAGGACAGACGCCGTAGTTCTTACAGAGCATTGGCTCTTGGATTTGCAACGCTGGCAAGAGTCGCAATTGGATGAGAAGGTTATCGATAAAAGTGTCATAGTCTTCTTCAACACGTGATCCTTTCCTTGGTCGTTTTTTAGTGTTGCTGGCTTCTATCTTTTGATTGTTTTGCATTTGACGACGCTTTTGTTGGTACTCGCGTCGTTTTCTCTTCCGCGCTTCGACTACTGACTCCTGATTCATGACGCTATCGATCGAATTGTCCAAACCCATTGGTGTATCTGACAGTTCTTCTTTTAGTGGTGTATCTAATTTGCATAGGTCAGAAGCAGCCGATACTCCCGATATCGCTGACTGTTGCGAGCTTTCATCGAGAAGTTCCTTTTTAACTTCTTGCAATGCGTATGGACTTTGATTAACAGGACTTTGTTGTGGAAGCATAACTTCTTTTTTAATCGTTTGAGTCAATTGTTCAGTCGGAGTCATACAAAACGGTGAAGGTGTAGATGGTGTCATCGGAGTCGAAGTCAACGGAGAATCTTCCCTGACGATTAATTTACTCAACGGTTTTCGGACATCCATAAGAGATTGTGTGGACGACTGAGTCGTAACTGGCACTGACGAGACCGGAATTGTCACAGTCGGTTGAGGAGGACGAGACGTGAACAGTGGATTCGAAACTGGAGTCTGTCTCGGTGATGTCTTAGGCGGTTCAACCGAAGTGACAACAGGTAAATGTGGAGGTGGAATCGATGGCCGAGCCAATTGAGCTTCTAGCGACGGAACCAAACCTAAGCTCGGAGCCGTTCTTCCAAGCAGCGACGGAACAGAACTCCGACAAGAGACAGAAGTCACCGTCGGCGAATTTCCACCAGAATTCTGAAGCAGCTGCTTCAACAACACATTCTGGGACTCGTCTTGCTTCTGTGGAATGTTCAAAGACGAGAACTTACAGCCACTACTCTCCAAATTCTGCAAACTTTCATCGCAATCCATAGGCTCGCTTTTGACAATGACCGACTCGAGGCTGTGACGCTTGTTCGGCTGTGTCTGCACCGTCGGAAGTTCACTCTTCGGCTCGTCTGTAGACTTGGATCGTTTCAACGGAGACGTCAACTGACTGTGCAGCAACTTCAACGATATTATGTTAGACGACACTTGCGGCTTAGCTTGAGACAAACTAGCGCTAAGAATGCTGCTCGTACTAGTGCTTTGTAAATTCGCCGAGAGTATCGTAGCGGGACGTGAAGTCATAATCAAAGCTGGCGGTTGACTCGAACTAATACTATGAATCGGCATTTGCATATTATTTCCGGGGACGTGTCTATTCGTCTGCATCAATGTCGAACTTAAAATATTGGTCGAAACGATTTGACTCTTTTGCAGCAGCGACGTTGAAGTCACCGTTGGGTTATTCGATTGAATGACGGTGGAGATCATTTGAGATGGACTGGATGTGATCTTCGACAGGGCTGGCATTTGCAACGACTGCTGTGCTGACGTTTGAATAAGTTCGTCTGCGATGCTTTGATTTGACCCAATCAATGGTGAAGGACTCGGGGACTTGATGGACAATAGTGGACTGTTCCTCGGAGAACTACTCGGCGAGCCGAGGGGAGATTGCTGTTGTCGGATACTTGCACTCAAAATATTCATCCTCGATACAGCGACAGTACTAACAGCTTGAGAATTATCGACCGTCGAATTACTGATACTATTCATGACTGCTTTCTCGATCAGGGCTCTATTCGTACTTTTGCTGGGAATAACTTCGACCTTCGTTGATGGTAAAAGATTCTCAAAATTAACCTGAGTGATTGAGCCTATTTCGGACTGGATGTGATTCTTTCGCATCAAATTAACAGTTGAATTCACCGTCGACTCTACTTTCGAGGTATTAATCGATGACATGATCGTCCTCAGTTGTTGTGAGGCGTTTGCAATGTTAGTTGTCAACTCGGTCGGCTTTGACAATGGTGACAACTGCGGCAGCATCGTCGTTAAGCGAGACGTTCCAACGTTGATTGGACTTTGAGACGACTCCCTCGATCGCATAATGACGTGAACTGGAATAGTGCTTTTCATAGACTCTTGACTAAGTTCGCTTTTGGCGACCATACTGTTGTTCAAATCTTGTCGGATAATGTCGTCTATGTCAGATATTGCATCGTTATCTTTACTAGAAGCAGTCGATACCGTATTATCTTGAGCTGGAGTGTTGATCGGATCTGGTAATTTAATCGGATATAAGTTTGATTCTCCGCCAATGTTATGAAGCATATCGAACATCTCTTTGATGGACTCCACCTGCTTTTGGCTGAAGCTTACGGTATTGTTCATTTCAGAATTATGAGCTTGTAAAGTGAAATTGTCTAGATATCTTTCTTGAGATGTGGTCGGCGACGGGATCGATATCTGAATTGAATCTTGAACTACATCTGAAGCAGAGCTTACATTCGAATCGAATACTATATCTTTTCCCTGTGTGCTAGTTTTAACAGCACTGTTCGATGACTTTTCATCGGTGCTTCCTTCGCCGATGATTGAACTGATTGAACTCTGACTAATTGGCATAGTTGAAACATCATCGTCATTGCTTTTATTTTTTTCATCATCGCCTTCCATTATGTGATCAGGAATCTTCTCACTAACCTTCTGAGGCGACTTTGGAATACTCGACATATCAATTTTGGTTAAGTGTGATAGCTTCTGAGGAATTTCGGTATGCTTAGTAATTTCATTTTCGATATCGAGTTCTTTTGGCTTGATGGAAACGCTACCCACCGATAATGTATGCAATAATGTCTTATTTATAACATTTTGACTTGAAACGGATATTGAATTAGCCATTGATGAATTGATCTGAATCTTTTTCAAAACCGGACTGGTTTCTTTAACAGGACTTTTCTCTTTACTCACAATGTCGACAATAGATTCATTATCATTATTATCATCTTGACTCAATGAACTGTCAGGAGAAGCGGATTCATCTTGAAAAATTTTAGCTGGTAGCGTAATATCTTGAGAGACGGCCAGTGAAGAAAGTTTAGAGCTTGAAATAGTCAACGTCGTTGGTTTCACCAACTTTTGTTTAATATGGTGCTGAGTGAAAATAGGTATGGGCATACGGGGTGAACTTCCAGAATGTGTCGTAGTAAACGTAATGACGGGACTCAAAGTTGCCATCCTCGGTACGTTCATATTCGATGAGATGACACTTATAACGGACGAGATTGGCTTGGATATGGGGATTCCGAGAGATGGCGCTGATATCGTTATAGGAACTTTCTTAATCGACGACGACATATTTCCTTGACTGCTCGAAGTCAACGGTACAATAGGAACGTTGATGCTCTTTAACACGGGCACTGATATGGTCTGATTGGCGATAGATACGGATGCGACCGTTGACACATGTGATACTTCATTTAACATTTTCGAATTAGAGTGGGGCGATAAAACAGTGGCGCTGATGAGCGGCAACCTCGTAATACCAGTTCCGGATTTTCCTGTGTTGACAATTTTGAATTGATGTACTCCTGAAGCGCTCTGCGGCGGCTTTGTAGCCAAGCTTATAACAGCTACAGTTTTTTTCGTGGTCTCGGTCCTGGTGACGGTGGTGAGAGTCGGTTCTGTGGATAGAACGGGTGGTTTTTCAACGATGGGCTCTTTAGGCACTTCATCCTCGGTAGTATCTTCAGGTTTTCCATTATCGATCAACTCTTCGAAGTCTTCTTCAGTCGCTATATGCTCTTCGGGTGATCCGACGTTTGAACTTATGACGACGATCTCCGAATCAATTGACTCGTGAATAGTTTCATTGTCGAGTTTGTCCATTTGCATTTTGCCGGGGATGTCATCGATATGTATGGAACTCGATTCATCTTCGCTGCCTTCAGCTGGGCTGTTCACGTTACTTCCATCGTTAGATTCAGATGTCTGACGGCTGTAGCTTATGACGACAGAGTCATCTTTCTGTATGAAACTGAGTTGCTTTAAAGAGTCGTCACTGTCTACGGTGTAATCGACGCCGTCTGAAGAAAACAGTACGTATTCTTGCGGATCGAGTGGACTTGCGACGTCCGCAATTTCAACAGGTGGAAATGGCTCTAAAACAGACAGGTCACCTTGATCGGAGTCTCCAGCTGCGGCACACAATGAAACTTCAGCGCCAACGAAACTCTTATCGTTTTCATCGTCGTAATCTATTATTTGGTGTTTGTTTTCATCCGGACTACTTTCTATTAATACTATTTCTTCATCGGAGTGTTGAGCACATTCTAAAACTTTCGCTTCTACGATCGACTTTGATTTCTTTATTTTACTCTCAATGTCTATGCTCATAGTCTTCGAAAGAATTTTGTCTTCTTTCACACATTCTTCCAACGATTGCACTATTTTACCGGGACTAATTGGAGGCGTACAGGAACTATCATCAAGCTCGTTATATTCGGCATTCACAAGCGTTGTTAACGGATTAATCTTTGGCTTATTTAAATTAATATTTTGAGTCGGCGCAGGTGCTACTTTGGTCACAACTTTCTTCTTCAAAATGGAAACTTTACTAATATGCGACTCTTTCTTCGGCTTTGGAATCATACCTTAAAAAATTGAAACATATTAAAAAAATAATAATTGGCGAAATACACTTAATAAATGGTATTGCATCAAGAAAATGATAAATCAATAAAAAAAAAAAATGAAAATCCAACCTTGTTCGTTTTGTTGTCCACTGGATCCCTGCAGCGAGTCTCCGGCATTCATCATTTTTATCGGCTTATTTTGGCCCCACATCGGAGACCCACCACGCAAGCCCGGTTTAACGTAAACAAAGTCGAGTGGTAAAGGAGTCGGATTGTGATGAGGGTTTCCTCCTCCAGCGTTCCCAGAATCTGGCTGCGGAGAAGGCGACGGAGTAGTCTGTGGAGCTATAAGTGGACTTCGCACAGACAACGGTGAACTGGGCGGCTGTACGCCTACTAAAGGACTACGAGATAGTGGAGAGCTCGGAGGTTGACCCATAGGACTGTATTGCTGACGCTGCATCATTTGTTGCCTTTGCTGTAACGAAACAAATCAATTTGAATATTGATCAAAAATTGATCTATTAGAAAAGAACAATGAAGTGTAAATAATCACCGTTTCATTTGCGGTAGCACCCGGAGACATAAGCGGTTGAGGACTACCAAGAGGTGAAGACTGTCTGCTGAATGAAACTCCACCTCTCATACCTTGAAATTATCAAAAAAAAAAATTATTTATTAGTTTGGAAAGTTGTGTATGATGGTTAAACATGTGACAAATCGGCCCCAAATCTAAACAATGAATTACTTGCTTGCATAGTGTGATATAGAACAACTGTAATGGTGTTGTAATCGCTATACTAGAATGTGTTTCAGTGAGACTAATTTCTTCAGCAACATAGTTCAATCAAATTTGTCACATGATTTTAAACTGTCCCAGTCGTTGTATATAATGCAATTAAAAAATCACCTTGTTGATGTATTCCGTGATGCGACGGAGGACGAACGAATCTAGTCTGCAACGGCGAACCTTGTGGTCTAGGAAAAACAACTTGCGGAGAACGATTTCCACTCTGTGGACTGAAAGAAGGAGGCGGAGTGCTGCCGGGACACGGCGACGCATTACCGCTCAATGATCCAGTCTGCTGAAACCGATTCAACAATTAAAAATAAATAAATTAAGATTTATACTACCGATCAGTACCTAAACATTACCTGTATAGATTGCAGTTGCGGCGATTGTGAAGTCACTGGACTTTGCATCTGCACGATCATCTGAGGGCTCGGCGTGGACGTGGGTCTCTGATTGTGCGACTGAATGGTCTGTTGTTGGATGTTCAACAGCTGTTGCTGCTGCTGTCCGGTCAGCTGCACGTGGTGTATCTGCGACGTATTCTGCATCGACGAGTGCTGCGGCTGGATCGTCTGATTTTGCATTTGATGTGTCGACTGGCCCATAGACGTGAAATGTTGATTGATTATCGCCTGTTGACTTAGCTGACCCTGCACCTGATGACTGTTCTGCGACACGATCTGATTCACCTGTTGCTGCACCGTCTGAGACTGTATAATGTTGCTTTGTTGTTGTTGCGACTGTTGGTTGAATATCTCCTGCGGGTCGATGTTGATTTGCTGTTGTTGGTTCATCTGCTGGTTGAGGTTTATCTGTTGCTGCTGCTGCTGCACGGTGTTTATAATCTGCTGTTGCTGGCCGTGATTTATCTGATGCTGGCCGATGTGTATCTGCTGTTGTCCCACGTTCAACTGTTGTGCTAAGTTTACTTGTGACTGTTGCCCAATGTTTGTTTGTAACTGTTGGCCGATATTGTGGGCCTGTTGGCCAATGCTCATCTGACTTTGAGTTTGTGTTGGATTGACTTGTTGTTGTTGCTGTTGCTGTAGATGAGATTGTTGTTGCTGCTGCTTGTTCCGATACTCCTTTAATTTGACCAAGAAAAATTTTACACTCGTACACTAACGAATTTGTTAGTTTTATCGTAAAAATTCGGTTGTTTTATTACCTGACAAAGCATGCCATGTTGCCGCAATTGCTTCCGTGCCGCTTCCAGGTGTTTTTGCAACACGGCTTGTTCTGCCGACACTCGTCCCAACTCGGCGGCATCATTGGGAGCTAGTTCGTTGTTAGATTTGCGTAGTTGTCTCTGTTTGCTGTTAAGAGACTGTAATAAAAAAAACAAAAAGAGATAATTACCGTGTGAAAAAAATCAGTGTTAATACCACAAGACAGATATCTTACTGCACGATAAATGATAAAAAAATCTTTAATGTCAATTTTAAACAACATAAAATGACTCAATATCTACACACCTACTGACGATGATTAAAACATCCAAAACAATAATCGTAGCAGCATTTACACTGACTAATCAAATCGAATAAAAAAATAGCTCAATATAGAAAGTACACCAAAACCAACTCTTTAAATCATAAATAAGCAAATTATAGAAATAATTGGTGGAAAGCCTATCGAAATCAAACACACCTCTTTCAAGTTTTCGAAGTTTCCAGAAAATCACAACGAACAATTCGAAAGTTCCGACTGAATAAGTACACCACCTTTACAAAGACCCACCCCCACTCCTTGGAAAAGCTGCGCAAGTCAGAATTGTGTATTGATTATTGTATTTGCGCATCTTTTCCAATGAGGGGGGGGTGGGTCTTTATAAATGTAACAACCTACTTCCAACACTCATTCTAAACTTGACTGTAATACGCCCATTTAAAAATAATATTTATTAAAATAGACAAATTTGACTTTATTAAAATTATGAATGCAATTTACTTCATTTAAACGATTTCATTGATGATTTCCAACTTCAATACGAAAAATTTATATTAAATTATATAATAAACACATGCAAACATTTATGTACGTACGGTGTATAAAGTAAATTTCATGTCAAAAATTGTGACAAGTGAAGCAATGGTGAAAAAACAAGCTGTGAATAATATAATTGGAAAGAGATTTCAACAATCGGTAGTTTGGATTTTTAACACCAAAAATAATACTACTATCGATTAGTAGCAAACAAAAGCACCATTATGGAACGCCAATTTTTTTTAAAATTAAAAATCCAATAGACAAAACAGACTGACCGATCACAGCAATCTCTTCCTTATGACACAAAGCGAGTGAAAATAGATTTATTATTTAGAATTTATTTAATTATTAATGATATCTTGACCTCATTGCGGTTTGCCTTACCTTTTCCACGCAATAACTCATAAAACCTTTGAAGTAGCATAGAATTAAGAGTCACCGATAAAATTGAGCAAAGCCTTACATTTGAACTCTCATCGTACGATTAAATCTAAAATTGCACTCTTGCATGCAAGAAATGATTTACAAATCTAACACAATCGATTCTATGTATTTAAAAATGTCTCCATCGATTAAAAAATTTCAATATAAAATTATCAAGCATAATAGTGCAACGAAATATAAACATTCATTACATAATAAATGTATGCGTGGAAATATAAACAATAATAAAGATTACATTTACACAAAACAAGCAAAATTTAAGTAAAAAAAAAAAAAAATTATTTAATACAGTATAAAAATAACTATCATTACGGATCATTCTTACTACAAAAGTATAATAATTTTTAAAAAAAAATACACGAAGACAAATTTCTGAAAATAAAAAGTACCTCGATTGCCTGATGTTGCGAATATGTGACAAACTGAAAAATTAGTATGAATTAATTATAGATAGATTCGTTGATTTTTAATATACATTATTAAACTTCGACCGAATTATAAACATACGTAACAGCATATACGACACAATCACAGCGACAAACGACTTTACTTTTAATTCTATGCTACCGATGATTATAGAATTGCCTGAACAAGATTCAGAGACGGGAACAGCGTGTTAATTTTGGTTTTGGGCATTAGCAGGTACTATGTCGGCGAATTATTGGCTATTTGCAGGTACTATATCTGCGACAGGCGCAAAGCCTTCTGCACATGCGCGTGAACTTATAATCCGATTATAATTTCTTACATTTAATGTATGCTAGACTTGTTTAATCAAGCGTTCATTATACATGAGGCAAATAAATTTCGCACGTTATTATAATAGATTTATATCATTTAGCTGTAGGTATTATACGTTGTATATGATAATAATTTTCTAACAATTAATAATATTAACTAATTTGGATTATATTTTTTACTCCACATCACTTTACGAGTTCGAACTAAATTTTAAGAGGTTTAAAACAAAGTTTTAACAGTAAACACGCTGACAGTGACAGTTCACGCGCATGCGCAGAAGGCTTTGCGCTTGTCGCAGACATAGTACCTGCAAATAGCCAATAATTTGCAGATATAGTACCTGCAAATAGCCACAACCGTAAATTTTTGAACTTATTAGTAATTGTGTAGTAAGAAAAAAAAAATACACAATTATTGACTCAAAATAGTCACAACAGTCAAGTTTAAAATCTCATGCAGCATATGTAAATTGTTAAGACAGTATTTTATTATTAATTAAAAAAACAATAAATAGATTTAAAACTTACGACTGTTATACCTGCCGTATAGTGGAGAGTACGATAAAAGTGCCATCAAATTTAAACGACTAAATATCTAAATAATGTGTCGAGTGAATGAAAGTGACCGACAGAGTAATTGACAGACAAAGTGAAGATCTACAGTGCTGTCAAGATTTACATTACAAAATAAATTAGGATGCGACTATCTACGCATACTGTACGTATACGCACTTCATTATTCATTTGCGAATACATACATTATGTATAAATAGCCACATCCGATAAATAATAATTAATAGAAACAAAATTAAAAAAAAAAAAAAACAGACTTCGGAATACGCAACTATTGTTTGAATACACTCGTGTATAATATATCAATATTAAAAAAAAAAAACCAACCGCAGATTGAATTTAAATTATACCATGATTCAAGAGTAGTTTTTGGGTTACCTGATATGAAAAAATAAAAACAAATTAATACCTTTCTTATCTTTCTCAATTTTTGAACTTCGGTCTCGTAGTATTTGAGCTGGTGTGACAGCAGAGTGTTCTGCTGCTGCAGCCACTGCTCGTACACCAGCTGTGCCCGGCGATCGTCCTCTGTGACAACACGTTCCGGAGGAAGTGGCGGCGCCGGGAGATGAGTAGCGTTGTATAGAGGAACGCTTCCGACCTGTGATAGAAATCAATGCTTACATTCATTTCATAGACCTTTAACGAAGACAAATCTCGATTCCTGTCATCAATGCTTCTTATTACACTGAGCAACAAAAAGTCTATACTAAGTTTTACCCACTAAATTCAAATATGACAATGATTTTGGTTGGCTTTGTCTTGTTTATGAAATATAAGCGTTTAACCCTTTGAGTGCTGACGTCTCTTCTGTTGAAAGCCCACCATGCTGAAAAATTCGCCAACATTTCCAACTAGAATTATTTAGAAATCCAATGGAAAGCAGGTATAAAAATTGTAGCTAATCCAAACAAACCCTGGATAACTACCGCCGAGGATTTCGAGTTTTGTAAAGGTGTGTTTAAGCTCTCTAATATATCTTGCAACAATATAAAACAAACAAAACGAGTCCATTAATGAATGTATTTTTCCCAAACTAGTTTCATCTTCTTCATTGTTTTCTCACAATTTAAATGCCAAGCCATAAACTAAAATACTCAGCAGTTAGGGATTTCCATCGAGAAGTTCTGATATAAATTCAGAAATTGCGGTGTAAACCAGTCTTTATAAACATTGATACGGATTACACGACCCATGTTCAAAGCATTTTTTTTCAATGCTACCTGGAAAGGGTAGTATTCTTGTTTATTTTTTACATACACAAAAAACAACGCCAATCGGCGTATTTCAGGCTCATGAACTTGTTGGTAAAACGTCGATCGGCGTTGGTCAGCATTCAAAGGGTTAAAGAAATCTGCAATTTTTACATGTGTAAAATGATATATTTTTGACTGCTAAAATTCGCTAGATAATTAATTATGAATATTTCAAAGCAATAAAAATCACCATCAATAGAAAAAATAGATTCCAATACTCACTTTTGGAACAGCAATACTAGATTTTGAGTCAAAGATTGCAAAATCCAAAAATATCTAAAAATTGCACGACAAGAAGTCAACCAAATCATTGTCATAATTGAATTTAGTGGGTCAAACTAAGTAAATTATTGTCGAGTCTCAGCTCCGGTAGGTAAAAAACGTGATTTTTGTTGCTCAATGTTATTAGATATCAGATACACGTGGTTTATTTTTTCTTAGAAATAGTAAATTAAAAAAAAAAACATCAGTGATCAAAAAAGCTTGTAAAAACGTGCCCTTTCTAAGAAATTGACAATAGAGCGAGTAGCGGAAACCATATGTAGCCGATCTCTGCTTATTATGAGCCCTGCAGTATTGAATACCAATGTTGAATATGATCTTAGCATAGGGTTGCCATACGTCCCAGTGTCCCCTTCAGAAGGATATTTGTCCCAGTTTTCCATAGATATTATTTAAAAATATATCTTTCCGATAATATATAATTAAGTGGGTTTGCACTAGAAGCAGATGGTTATCACTCCTTCCATCAATTACAAGGATACTAAGTATGTGGGAGGCGTTGAAAGACTTTTTCTTAAAAGAAGAAAATGCTCCAAAAGCGATAATTGATTTCTTTAAAAATCCTTTGTCAGAACTTTATACCATGTTTGTACACAGTCAAATGTTTTTATTTGAAAAGCAAATTAAAAAGCCTGAAAAGGCTATTTGGCATATTTTAGAAGATACAAAAAAACAATTAATGGAAAGATTAACTAGTAAATATGTACATAGGTTTACAAGCAAAACAAACTGAAGAAATGCAAAGAAATTACGATTATACAATTAAAAGTGTTTGATGAAGAAGTGGATAATTTCTTCAAAGTTGGAATTAAATATTTGGAACAGCGGTCTGTTCCAATCGCGAAATATAATGTTTTTTCATAGATGCTTCTCAATGATGTACTCAAATAGGCACGAGTTGAAGAAACTATTGCATATTTAAGTAACATCAATATATTTTTCACGGATTCAATTCACGAAGAAGTACATAATTAATGTACATGAAATCGTTTATTGAAAATGAAACACATGAAGAATGGGATACCAAAGATGTACATGATAAATGGTTATGCTTTCTTAAAAATACTAAAGAAACAGAAAGAAAAACTAACCTACTGAAATTGTGCCAATACCTGTACGCTATCCCAGCACATAATGCACACGTTGAGCGTGTATTTTCATTAATTAATACTCAGTGGACAGATGAACGAAATAAGCTTTCAATTGATACAGTAGAAAGCATAATTTAGTGCGTTTTCAATTATAAAATTTCATGCATCGAATTTTATAATTATGTAAAAGGGAAAAAGGAACTCCTTCAAAAAGCAAAAAAGTCAGAAAAGTATGATTGGGCAACGAAGAGCAATGAAGGTCAAGTTCAAGAAGTTGGGGAAGAGTGAAGACAAGAGAGAATGAGTACAATAAAATAAAATGGCACATGATTCAATTATCTGTTAATATTATAATTAAACATGATTCAATTTCTTATAATTAAACTATCAAAAATTATAATAAATTATTTTTATTGGGGGGGGGGGGGGGGTGTCCCCATCTATGGTCCGACAATTATGGCAAACCTATCTTAGCAGCATTTAATGATACCAAGCATTACATATATTCAGTTGGTCATATCCCCAGTATATTTTTGATCAATAAAAATGCGTATTTTTCAACCCACGTAGCTTTGATGACGAATGAAAAAAAAAATCACCTGATTGGTGGGCGTTGTCGGTGTGGTTTGTTGTTGCCACTGTGGAGGTGCCGAATTGTCGATTCCGGCCGTCGAAATAGAATCAGACGATTCCACTCCGATTTGTCGACCCTGTTCTCTTTTCTCTTGTTCCAAAAGGTCTTCGAGTAAAAGCGGTTGCTCCTATAGAATGATTCATACGAATAAAATAATACATTATTCCGATAACGACATTACAATAAATTAATTACTTCATAGTTAATATTCGATAATTATAGCAGCATAACTTACAATCAAAAGTTCTTAAAATAAATACAAACTAGATAATAATAATAAAAATTAACTTCAAGTCTACAGAAATAGCCGACTTTATGAGGTTGTGCAACCTAGAGGGCCTACAGGCTTTCCTATTCGGTCTCAATATATGTACATATGTATTTCTGCATATGTAAATATTACATAACATTTTGTAAATTTTTGAGATGATAGATTTTTAAGAATTTTTCCAATAATTGCAATATTTTTAGTTAAAAATCACATTCAAATAAATTAAAGATTAAGCTCTTCATCGTCTTAAAAAAATTTATATATTAATAAATAGTAACCCTTTGATGACATAAATAAAATAAGAATCTTTATTGCGAGTTAGATTTCAATATGACTCACTACAAACTGATATTATTTTTGCACTTTTTTTTTAAACTAAACCTCATGCTAGGAAAGACTCATTTAATCGGTACATCATAATTTATAGGTCTACGTATATTTACAAAGAAACCAGTGATGTCAAAATCTACGTAGTCAAATGTTAATGCCAACGTGCCTTATTTATTATTACGAGAAATAAAATTATTTTAAACTTAACAAGCAAAAAAATAAATTTTTGGGGGGGGGCGGGTGGGTTCGTGAAAAAGGCATATCTACAACTTGATTGCTGGAAATTTGATAAAAAAAAAAAAATAACAATACGATTGCAAATACATATGTATATACAGATATGCTTCGGGATGTATAATAAATATATATATATATATATATATATGTGCGTGCTCCAGTTCAAGTAAGTACGTATAAGTACGTAAAGGTGAATTTAAGTACAAAAAAAAATAAATACTAAAGTGAAGATAACATAATCGTGAAAAACGTGATACATATATACATAATGCAAGTTGAGTCTGAAACAATTAGACGATTAGTATCTTGAAAAATGAACATTTTAAAAAGTAAATATTTAAAAATCAAAACTACACAGGATAGCATTATGGCAGTCATTTTTTCAAAGATAAAATCACTCAGTACATTGCCAAACATTGTCAATCTTCTTCAACACACTTTCTTACATTTGTTTATTTCCACTTGAAAGAAAGACTAGAGAAAGAATAGAGCAGGCAAATTCTATATTTCGATCATTCTATTGGTCGAAAAGCTTTGTCATAGACACACGCGATTCAAATTGGTCAGAGCATCTCGGCTGACCAATAGGGATCGCGTATTTTTCTCCCCAATGCAAACACAGCCATGAAATGAAATATACACAACTACCGAATATTCACTTTTAAATCCAAAGCATTCATTTTCAAGTTGCCAATCGTCCGATTGTTTCCGCCCCACCCTGTATATAATAATATACGAAATAAAAATGAGAGAGAGCAGTGCATTTATTTGCACTGACCTGTAATAGCAGAGGTCGACGCGAATGCAGCCAATCAGTCCAAGGATCGACACCGACGGGTGGTGGCATCTCTAGAGATATCTGCGTTTACACCAATTGGTGTTATACCCAAGTTAAACGCATAAATTTCCCTTATAACATATTGTATACAATTGCGCAACTACTACTATTTCATATATATATATATATATATATAACAGTTAAAATATAAATGAATCAAAAGCCTTATCTTAATTTCTCTTTTATACAAAAGAAGCAAATTTATATTACGATTCTTCAAATACACACCAGAAAAAAATAAATAAAACAACAACATCCTTCAATCAAACAGACATCGGCACCTTTAGACGAATCCTAGTCGAGACCATAATTAAAAAAATCCAACAGTTCAATACCTGCGATGGATACGGAGGCGGAGGTTGAGGCGGCGGCACTTGCAGCCGTTGCTGAGTTCCAGGATAAGGCGGAGGAGGCGGAGGCGGGGCCGGTCGTACGATACTGCGTATGCCGAGTCCCATTCCGACGTTAATTCGACCTGAAACGATTCAAATTTAATACACACCGAGACACTCGACATTGATGTCACTCTTCGATGAATCTCACCTGGTTGAGGACGGTGTGCTGAAAATGCCGGCGGATATGTGACTGTTACTGTGTTGTTGGTGGTGACGACTCCGACAGCTCCGTCTTGAGACATGAGACGTGTTCCGGCGGGTATAGGTCGGCCCATCGCCAAAGCGACAGTGACTTGATTTTGCATCTGTTGTTGTATCGCTTGTTGCTGCATTTGCTATTACAAAATTTTTTAATGTTATTCAGTGGATATCAAAAACATCCAAATCTGACCCAACAAAACCAAAGAAAAACTTCCAATCATACACAACATATCTGGGTTTAACCGAGGTTCGAACCCAGGACCTAGCAGCACAAGTTGACCACTGCTGGCTAATATAATATGAATAATTCACACCTGAGCGAGCTGTTGATTCTGCGTGACGAATTTCCCCCTGATCTGCGGACTCTGCTGGAACTGCACCTGCCCTTGCGGATGCTGTCCCGTCTGTTCCATTCCCTGATTCTGATCGGCTTGCCTCGCCATCGACGGAATGAGATGCTGTTGGGGTTGATTCTGCGCCACGTTTGCGTTCGGCTGATTGACCACTTGCTGTTTGAATTGGTTCTGGGCCGCCATGTTGAGTATCTGCCCGGTCTGCCGATTGCCGATCTTCAGCATCAACTGCTGCTGCTGCACTTGCTGGCCCTGCGTCTGAATGTGCTGCTGATTGATATTAGGCCTGAACGACTGCGCGAACCTCATCTGCTGCCCTTGAATCGCTATGTTCGGATTGTGCATGTGTTGCTGCTGCTGCGTGGGTTGAATCGTGTCCAATCTGGGCAACACTTGCGGTTTGATATCCATGTCTTTCAGTTGCATGTTCTGCTTATCGGGAGATTCCCCTTCGATTATTTCAGTTTTGATTAATTTTCCATGTTCCATGCTGATATTTTCCTCTTTCTTTTCAGCTTTCACTATTCGTGGCTCAGCGGCTGCAATACGACTAGCCTTATTTTCATCAGCATCTTCGCACCTAAAAATTAATATAATTATGATTAAAACGCATCACATATGTACATTAAAAATTGCTACACTTAAAAATGGTATGTAAACTTACGGATCTCTTTTAACGTGTTTGCCCTGAGTTGTTTGTTCTGTTTCTTCCGCTAACTCTAACCCGTCTAAAATAAGAGACGTATCTCCGAAGTCTGCCAATTCAGGATCAGCATACTCCAATATATTGAAATCGTCTCCCATCTCAGCCGTCAACGAGACTAAGAGCTCTTCTTCGTCATCTCCCAATCCGCCCAATAGATCACCGACCTGTTACATATAAGATCAAATTAGCTCTTTTCGATGTTATTAAAAATCAATCATACGCGATGAAATTGAATTACCTCGGCCATGTTTGCATTATCTTGTTCCAACTTATCGATATCAACTTCGGACACGTCTTCAGTGCCTTGCGAAGCAGGCATCATAGGACGCGACATAGGTGCTGCACTTTTCTGTATGGCGTTGACTGCCTGCTGCATTTGAGAATTTTGCATGATCGTCGGTAAAGGCCTCACTGCGAGTTGGGGATTGGGTTGAATATTTTTCTCGCCAACTACAATTCAATGAAAATAATACATTTCTACATCTCATGTGCAAATCAGACTATTTCCGTCATATTGGTCACTAAAGACACCCCAAATATAATATTTAAACAATTCAATCGATATTTGTAGTAATATTCCCAGCAATCACATTTATAATGCTTCATAAATATGACACAATACTGAAGAAAAAAACACTGCTATATTCCACGCAAAATCAAAACAGCTAATCTTAAAGCAGTTTTAAGGAACTGTGGAAATGAAATCGAAAATAAATACATTTGATTATCGTACCCATTTTTGCAGCTTGAAGTTGTGCTGGATTTATAGACTGTTGATTTTGAATCTGTCCAGATTTATCTAGCGACTTCGTCATACATGGTCGAACAGTCAAAAATCCATGTCCAGTAGACACCAATTGCTGTTGCTGTTGATGCTGTTGTTGTTGGTGTTGCTGCTGTTGTTGTTGCTGCTGTTGCTGCTGTTGTTGCTGTTGTTGTTGTTGTTGCTGTTGTTGTTGCTGTTGTTGTTGCTGTTGTTGCTGTTGTTGTTGCTGCTGTTGTTGCTGCTGTTGCTGTTGTTGTTGCTGCTGTTGTTGTTGTTGTTGCTGTTGTTGTTGTTGCTGTTGCTGTTGCTGTTGTTGCAAAATTGGTGACAGCATGCGAGGTGTCTGTTGTTGTAATCCTACCGAACAAACACGCCAAATATAAGTATCATAATTATTACATAACCATATCATTGAAGTATTGAATGTACGAACCAGATGGGTTTTGTAAAATGAGACGAGTCCGAGAATCAACGGTTGCGATGGGTGGCCTCGCCCGAACAATGGGACTAACCGGCAAAGGTTGTCTAAACTGCCCATCGACCACAATTTGCTGCTGTTGGTCTGACGACTGCTGATTACTTGACTGATCTTCACCTACAATATAAAAAAACACAATGAAAAATCTATATATTTAAATATTTTAATGTGAAATAATATGTAAGCATACCTTGAGGCCATAGCTTATTAGAGCTGTGTTGCCGTTGCAAAAGATCTCTCAATTGCCGGTTGACTTCGGGCGGCTGATGAATGGAGCCTTCACTCCGCGGAGATAGTAACGGTTGATTTTGCGCCGACACGAAGGGATCCTGAGGACGTGGCGCATAGATTTGATTTCTTTGAGGCACGATCGCGTATTGGGTGCCGGGCCGAGGAGTACCCGGCTTTTGAGCGTACACGTCTTGCACCGTCGGAATCGGCGCAACTCGGGTCTGGTTTCCGTATGCCGGACTCCTGGCTGGGTTTGGCGACTGGTGGCCGAACGATCTTGGCGTCTGCGGCGAGTGCAGGTACTCGCCGCTGTTTTCGGACGGAGGACGCTGAAACGGATCGCCTTGATTTTGAGCGGGCGAAACCGAGCCGGGGAATTGATCGTGCGGAGACTGCGGCGAGAACGGACTTTGAGATAGCCGTTGGGGCGGGGCTACAGTGCGCGTCTGGATCAACGGAGGATGTGGGAATCGGCTCACGTTGCCAACGATGGGATAAGGACTTCTCGGGAGCGTGGGAGACGGTGACGCCATGCCTCCGGAGTGCAGTGGACTTTGCTCGTTAATGGAAACTTGCAATTGATCGGCGTGGAAGGTGCCATCGGGCGTCATCTGTCTCTGTACTCTGGCCATGGCTGAAATTGTCGGGCCTATAGTAAGATAAATACGATACAAACACACCGCCTCCTTAGAGCACAGAAGTGACACGTCCATAATAGTTTTGTGAATATAATAATGTTGAGAGAGTAATGAATATTCAGCATAATCAATCAGTAAAGAACATCCTAGTTGAATCGTATATTTTCGACTAGTTTGCAAATGGGGTATCCGGTAACTTATTTGAATGAAATCTGCTCAAAAAACAAAGTTAAGAAATAAAATATTTATTTATTGTACAATTAATTTAATTATTTAGAACCCTGCAAACAACCGTGGAATGGAATATATAGATTAAAACGTAAGAAAGAATCATGGAAATGTTACAACTAAAAATGGAATCAAAGCACGGAGATACAATTATTAACGCAAGGGAAGATGCAAATCAAAATAAGACCAATAAAGAGTTTATACTTCAAAACTACACATAGATTATATTCGTGAAATTATGGACATGTCACGTATGTGTTCCGAGAATGCGACACATAAACGTTTATTTTTGCGACGACTACAAACCTTGCAATCTCTGGTCGTGTATCACTTGCTGCTGATGCTGGGCTTGTTGTTGCCGTTGCTGTTGCAACTGCTTCCACTGACGTTCCTGTTCAGCTTCTCGAGCACCTCGTTGTTGGCCTGTTAATTTTTCTTGCTCCTGTTGCGACAAAGCAATAAAACAAGCACACATTTTATTACAGTAACAGCAAGTTAAAAACGTCGACCACGCATTTTTATACTAATCTCTCAAACAGTTTGGTCTTGTATTGAATTAATTATTACCATGTATGTGTATACAAGGGTGGTTCGGAAATTTTATTCAGAATATTTAGAGTGCTTTACAATCAAAATAATTTCAAGCTATCAATCGAATCTTTAAAAGCTTTTTTTATAAGCACTTTGTATGTATATGCATGTACAAATTTCAAAATTAAATATTGATTGACGTTAAGCATACTTATAGTACAAATCGACTTAACAAATAGTATTATTTAAAAGCATACGTATTACATAATCGATTTCTACACAGTAAACAGCAAACTACAGAAAGGTAAAAAAAATAAATGAAAACACTCGTTTCATTTCCATCATATTCAACATATTAAAACACATGCAAATATCGCCTATTCTTAACGTGTATTCCGGTTATTTTTCATTAAAATAATAGTCAAATGTTGTAATCATTTCAAAAGCTTCATATACGTTAGGGTAGTCTCTTGATGGCAAAAATACAACGGTATGAAAATGAATTATGTATTGAAAAATGAACATGTACTTGAGAAGTGGCACGTTTTAACATCTTTTAATAATGAAAGAAAAAAAAATGGAATTTTAGAAGTTAGAAGGATGTAACGGTAACATATATATTTATATGAATCTCACACATCACCACCGGTATACACATACAATCATGCAAGCACAAACATACATATGACATTAAGATACCGTTATTAATATACTAAATATACAATTAAAAAAGCTTTATAGCCGATTAATAATAAAAAAAATTCCCATGCCTGCACGTGAATTAATTCATATTTTTCATTATTTTTTTTATCAAATCATTTATTAAGTCACAAGGTATGCTATAGTATTCCATTCATTATTACACACTACTTATGTATATTTACAATTTTATCAAAAAAATACAAACAATACCGTGTGACTTGAAATACGATTACAAATTATGTTAAAAATGTTCTCTAAATATATGATACACATCATATAAAAAATTATTCCCAAAAAATAAATAAATAACAATAATAAAAATAAAAATAAAAACAAATAACTACATTCACCAAGCAAGCCAATAAAATAGTAGGATAGGATCAAAGATAAAATGGAAAAATGCATATTAAACTACATACCATGCTTTTAATTTAAATTTTTTCTTTTTTCAAAAACTAACTTACTCAAATACGCTCGAGATAATAACGTTGCAAATTAATCAATAAAAAAAAAAACAAACGTAAAACGAGGTTCACTCGACACGAATATGTATACACAGGGGAACATAAGTAATTGAATTATTATAATTTGATCAAAAATTTTAGCCTTTGAACTGAAAATTAAGCGTATAATTCAAAGGTACAAATTCTTGGTTTTTAATTTTTTTCCGTGAATGCAACCAAATTGTATTGGTATTTTGCTATGTGGGTCAGACTTACAACCCCCGAGAAATTCTTCAGAAGTAGAAAAATAAAGTTCAAAAGTTGCCGACGGTAAAAACTTGTTCCGTTACTTACGGCCCCGCCTGCATACAATATTATAGATATATATATATATATATAAAATAAACTCAAACAGAAGAATCAGCAAAAAAAAAACAATAACGATAATAAACGTCCGGCAAACAATATAATGAACAGGCAATATAGAGACGTATTGCGGATTTGAAAGTAAGAGATACCATAGTCTGGGTCGATGGCTCGTAAGCCAGCTCCTGCGGCATGGAAGGAAGGGTGCGCATGATCTCCGAAGGCGTCAGCACCCGAATTTGCAAATCGCCCGGCGGGCTGGGCGGCGCAGATGCAGACGTCGATATCACCGACGTCGGAGCGGAATCGGAAACGGAATCGCCCACGGGTGACATGGGGGAAGAAGACCTGCTTCGCATCGTCATCGCGCCGTCACTACTACTACCACCAGCGTCCACGACGGCCTTCTTACCACCACCACCACCACCACCGCCGCCGCCGCCGCCGCTCTGCATGATCGAGTTAATCGAGTGCGGTATCACGTGCGACTTGCCCAAGAAGCTGAGAGCTTGCGAGAACAGCGCGCCGGTTATATTGTGTCGGACGATGGAAGCGGCCGGCACTTGAGACTGCGCCTGCTGGACGATGCCGAGCGTTAGATGCGGACCGGGAGCGTTCGTGTTGGGAGTCGCGCTCCGATTCAACTTATGGTGGGTGCCGGCCGTTGTGAACTTGCCGAACGGGTTGACGGTGACGTTGGGAGCGGGTCCGCCGGCGCCGTGATAGAACGGCATGAATTGATGATGGAGAGTGAAATGACTAGTCGTAAACCCGGCGGCGACTACGCTAGTACTACAAGTATTAGTGGTTACTGAACTACTACTGGTTTTATTATTAATAAATGCATTATTAGATTCTGGTGAAGGCGCCCGTGGAATGGGGGTGGGGGAGGGTGTGTTAGTGGCAGATGCATGTGTTAGAGAGAGTCCATCCTTGTCAAGAGGCACCTCTGCGGGTAGATCTGGAAGTACTGTGGCCGGCGCGTCCACGGGTGCTGCCGGAGCTCCGCTATCAGGAGCGGCCTGTCCTCCTACTGCGATACTCTCCTTGGTTATCTGTTGATGTGCCCCAAATAGCTGTCACTAACGTCGCACACACACACACACACACGACTACCACATACACACACATTCGTCTTCAACTTTTCATTAAAACACTTAATTCTAACAGTTCGGTACGAAAAGCGAAAGCTTACGCTCGTCAACGAAATACGACACAGACTTCGATACATGTGTGCTATTTGCAACGGCCCAATTTCTTCAACGACGTTTCTATTCGCAACGTGCATTATAATACGCCGAGGAAAATACTCGAATAACATATCGCTGCATAACTTCAATATTCATATTACTAATGCAATTGTGATAATCAACTCGCACATATATATGTATATTTAGCGCCTACTTGACCATCTTTTTAAAAGTTGAATAACTAAATGAAAAATTCTAAGCTAAATGCATACCAGTTGACATCACAGCAACTCATGACAGTTTTTAACTCTATGAAAAAATTCACAGTGGTAGCGAAAAAGTTATGGATTGCTTTTACATTTTGTGTGATAAATCAATATTGGCTCGCGACTATTAAAGGTTTTTAAATAAACTATTAAATATTTCCTAACTCAGTCTCGAGTACAACTGAGTTAGGAAATATGGCACACGACAAACTACATATATGTTTGGGAATGTGGTCTCATAATGGTTCGCCACTGCTGTCTTAAAACGTCTTCTATTTAGCTAACCTGTTATACATATGAGGTAGCCCAAAAAAACCGCATTTTTGCTTCAGATTGTATGTAAATTAATCACCAGCTTCCAGATGCTGAAGGCCAACATTCAAAAAATAATACTTGAAATCCTAAGAGCTTCCAAAAATCAAGTACCAACACTTTAACAAATATTGTATTAAAATAAAAATAAAATAAATATTCCACGCCATACAGAAGCGTTTCCCGAGAAATACGAAAAAAAAAAACAAAAAAAAACTAGCTTTTATTTCAATCCCCCACAATGTTTCCACTTGTATCGGCATCGAACACATCAAGTGTTAACAAAACAGTTCTTATCAAATACTAAACAAACACAAACGTATACACCGCAAAGTTCTTATAATCTACCGGTAATAAAAATCGACAGAGTATTTTCCGAGGAGCAGCACCTTGCGAATAAAACTTCAAACGAATTCAACAGTTGCAAATAACACTTGTATGAAGCATTCGTATACAAACCAGCACAACACACAACAACGAGACCACATTTACAATATAACATAATAAAGTTAATGTCGTGTTAATCACTTGGATGTAAAATTATTTCATTTTGCACACAGATTAATGTGCCGAACATAAAAAATAAAATAAAAAAACACAAAAAAATAAATACATTCACACCCATGAAGAGTATATAAAAAAATGTTATTTCATCTTTCACACACTAGCCGATAATAATATAAAGTTAAATATTATTTATATATAAATATACGTATCATGTATAAAAATAAAATTGAACGCACCTGTTGAGCTTTCTTCATTCGGATAGCGCCGCGATTATCTTTCGCCTGTTGAAGATAAGGCGTCTTTTTATCGCTGGCCAGAGCCCTCCACTTCTTGAGGATCTGTTTGCACCGATCGGGCCAATTCGGAAACTCTGTCTTCCACTCGGGATGATTCATATTGGCGTAGAGCACGGCCGATATCGTCGCCGCGCTACCCAACCCTGCCAAAACAATGACGGTTTCAAAACACAAACGAACAACCACACATTGGACAAATTCACAAATGAAAACACACCTTCATCGGCCTTCATCTTATCGCTGGACTTTTGATTGCACGGCGTCGGTTGAGCTGGCTGCAGCGGCGGGGGCTGAGATATGCTCGAATCGGTGCCGAGAGTGTCGGTCATACCCGACATGCAACCCGATCCCAATCCCGTCATTCCACCACCAGCACTCCACTGGCCGCTGCTCTCCGAGTACGCCGGACTCAACTGCGAACTCCTAATACAATTCCCACATAGTTAATAATAATTACAAAGACGATTCAAAATCAAACAAATGGAGGTATACCAACCCGCTATATTCCGTATGATATGGTGATGGAAATTCCATAGGACTAGACAAGTGCTGTCTTTGAGGATTATAACTACTCGAGCCGCTGACGGAGTTCACAAACGAAACGGACGATTCCTGAGATTCCTTCAGAATGAAACGAAAATATAAACGACATATTTATATCATATAGAAATATCACCAATACAAAATACACATGAACATACCTGTGAATCGTCGGTGAGAACACCTTTGAAAATCTCTTCTACTTCACGGCTGTCCATCTTTGGAAGCGAGTCTCGTACTATAGTTTCTAAATTCACTCCCAGCAAAGACAACTCTTCTTTTAACTGAATATTGGTCCCAGAGCATGCTTAATATTGAAAATACAAAATACAAATTAAGTAGGTGGAAGCTAGTTAGGTTATGTCAACTTTATTGACATTTGGTATTCGGTAAACCATATGTACAGAAGCTAACAAGACTATAATCATTGTAGTCTTCATCTTCGATAATATTAATATTTAAAAAAGTGAATAAACCAGCCAATTATCTTTTGACATTTAATTCACTATAGTCAATTTCATTTACACTATAAAACTTCATATTTAAGTTATCTTTCTATGAATCATTCATTACCTTTGTTTGCATCGTCGGCATTGTTCATATTGTGTAACATGTCAGGCTTTTCACCGACGTGAGCGTTAGTATTGAACGATTGATCGGCCTGCATCATCACACTGTCGTGGGTCGGCTTGGTATCTTCCAATTGCGAATCGATATCCCTATCGTTGGATTCGTTCTCGATTTTGATTTCAGTATTCTTATCGAACAAATCAGCCTGCTTCTCAACTTCTTCCTTCTCTTCCTTCTTTTTACACACTGCCTCAATGGCAAGCAATTCGTCCTACAAAGACACAATCGTTACACGTAAACAAAAAATATATACCAAGATTGAAGTGGATTTCTTGCGAATACGTAGCTCCATTTTCAGACTGAAAACACTGCAAAATTAGAATAGGACTCACCTGATTCAGACATATCGTGGAGGAAGTGGTGGTGCCAGTCACTGACGTGGCATCGGCGACTTCTTCATTGTCACTATCGGTTAAAGGTATAGACGTGTCCGGTTCTCCGACCATTCGACCGCAGGGCGTGTCTAACAAATCACGGCCAAAGAAAGCCTCCTGCATGTAGGGAGGAAACGCCTCCATCAAACGAGACCTCGGTTTCCTCCTTGGCTTCTTTCTCTTTTCCAATACGGAATTTAAACTTTCCATATTACCTATAAAGTATATACAAAATTATAAACATGCACTCGTCAATGTAGCATTAAATTAAAATTAATCGCATCGTAGCATACCGGCGAGACTCGTCGAGTCTAAGGCATCTAAGGAATGCGAAGGCATATCGTTCTCACCGCTCCGGCAAAATCTACCTTGAGACCTCACCCGAACACTGAATCCACCGATTCCAACTCTATTCAAATTTCTCTGTCGTTTCCTTCTAAGCACGGTTTTACCCGATTCCGTTGTGTAAGTGGTGAAGCCCTCCGGAGGTGGACCGTCTTGGGCGACGATCCAAATCATTCCTTCTTTATACATACTAATACCTGAACGGAAAAAAAAAATCACAGTCAGACTGAATAGTAAATAATACGCGAACAGAATCCAAAAAGTGTACCCAATTTTGAATTATATTAATACTTTTTTAATAATTTTTTGACAAAATCTAAGTGTTAACGTTACTTATTCATATGAAATTCAAAACAAAACCTTGCTCGTCTTTAATATCAATCCCCATATCAAGTTTGCAATCATCGTTAGATGCATCACAATCACCGCCCTGAACAACCGATTCTATAGTAGCTAATATACCTGAAAAAAATATATCATTATTCAAAAAATCACACACAATACATTACATATAAATAAAAATAACAAACAATTCTACTCAAAATCAGCAAAATTAAATATACAATTAAAAAAATCTTTACCCCGTTTAAATTATTACGTTGATCCTATAAAAAATTGAAATTTTTTTATCGTTTCCCAAACCGCTGTGTAATGATAGTACCTGCGCTTTTATCGAATGGTCCATCACACCGCGGCCGTCTCTTTTTCCTGCCGTGGAAAGCTTGCAAAGACGAAGCGCCTTCGCCCTGCAGGGTTTGCATCGCTCGCAGTCCTCCAGCACTGAGACAGACTCCGTCTAGGAAGAATTCTCCGGGTGACGGTGGCCTCGCCGATGCCAAGACCGGCTGCAGAGGGAGTGATGGCAACATTGGAGTCGGTAAAGGAGGTGGAATGGGTACTAAATGAGGTGGAGGACAATCGCGAGGACGACACATCAAACACACATACCTAAAAAGAGAAAATGCACATAAATTAGTAAATTATAAATCTATTGTGAAAAAATAATTGACAATATTCACATTTGAAAATATATTTAGAAGAATAGATACAAAACTCCTAACAAATAATGTGCAAGACTTATCGATTGTCGAGAGAAGCGTTAGTGATATGAGCCGAGACAAAACTAATAGGATATTCTTCAATAGAGAAAATTATAACACGCAAATCAGTGTTGTAGAGTCCTATAAATATTATACACTAGTGTTTTTAGCCGGCTTCGCTCGGTATTTGTAATATAAGCCGCTTAAACATGGCCAATCTAATAGTAAGCATTTTTATTAAATTTATTTGAATATTCATTTTTGAACATCATGGATTCTACGAACCAAAAAAACAAACATACATACATACATACAAAGTCTCTTTCGAAATTATATATTAGATTCATCGATCTTATATAGCACAAGGAGAAATACTCGGACCGATGTAACCTTGACAGCTTTGATCATTAATTCATAATCGACACAATGACATCAAGCTCAACGGTGTCTTCATAAATGAAATTAAATATAATATTTTAATATCGTTCTTGATACAATCAATCAAATTACCCTCTCTGACAGCAAATATCGGCATCATTTTCATTGTGCACAGTATCGCAAGCAGCATGCAGCCATCGTTTGCATTGCGTACATTGCATAATCAATTCACCATCGCTATACGGCGAACCGCAAGCTCCGCAGATGACCAGCGAAGCGCATGGACCGCATTCTATAAAAAAAAAAAAAAAAAAACCATCAATCAAATCCAACCCGGTTAAAAGAGCACGCCAACTGCGATCGTCTTATCCTTACCTGTATAGCCGTTCATCCACATATTATCGGGGCCAGGCTGAGTGGTGCCGCAGGTGATGCAGCGCCGACACCGAGCACACCTCCAACAGCCCCTCGGGACGGACGCCAACGGTGGTCGGGCGCAGTACGTGTGATAAGACACATCGCAGTCGTCGCACAGCACCAAGCGTGCTTCGTCGTCTCGTCTTCCGCAGCCTTCACAAGCCGTGCAATCCAAACACCGCCAGCCCTTCTGCACAATCACGCTGGTCACCTTGATGTTGACGCAGTATGGATGATACGTCTGGCCGCACTGCGCGCAAGCTATCAAGCACCCTTCGGAATCGGTGCCGAGCGCTCCGCACATTACGCATATGTCCTGCGACAGGACGAATTTGTCTTTGCTCGAGCAGAGCACGAGTTTGTTCTCCATTCCGGGTTCGTCGTCTCCGTTTTTGGTGTCGGGAGCCTGCGGCCTCTGCAGTCCGAGGCCGGGGATGCCGAACATCCCCCGCATTTTAGTTTTGGCTCCGCGTTTCCGTCCAAAATCCATAAAGTATGAACGTTGCCGTTTGTTAAAGCCGAACTTGCCGCCGGAATTGCTGAGGCCTCCCCTCACTTTGTAAATTCCTAGGCGTTTCTTGGCTATTTTCGACGCCGTGAACGGCTTTCCTTTTCCTAATCCAACGTCCATCTAAAAAAACGCACTCATCAAATACAAATCTCTCGACAATAGTATATTATATATGTATATTCAATCGAATTATAACATACTTTTGTATCGATCGCTAGTGGATCTTGCTCCATCATTACATCGTCGTATAATGATTCTTGAGACACGGATAAATTTTCATCATCGATACCTAAATAATACAATAATCCATTAATTCTATTCCAATATAAAAGCCTTGTTAAAGTCAACTATACATAATATATGAATTTTTTTATGCATATTCGATATCCTTAAAAGGAAAAAGTTTAATCTATATGTGACTTGAATTTATTAAAGAAAAGGATAATAACAAGCTTAAATAAATATCATACTAAACGTACTATCTTTCCTCCGTTGCATGGGCGTCCTTCCAACTGTTTTACAAACAGGACAAAGGTAATCATAATCGGGTATAGTTTCCTTCTTCAATTGATACGTAGACAAATCGGCATCTGCATCGCACGTACCGTGAACATATCTTCGAAGAAAAAAAAAAAAAAAAACAATCCCCATTAAATATAATCAAACAAACCTACAGCAAAATACAATACAGAAATCAAATCACCGTTTACAACTGAAGCACTGAACCATTTCTCTCTGCGCGGCCGCTCTATACGCTCTCCGGCACAACGGACACGACAGACCCTTATTGCGTTGCTGATAGCAAGAATCGCAAACGGTGTAGTGAGCGTGCCACCGAGAACTGGCACCGGCTCCGGGACTGCGAGAGCCGCAATCAGAACAAACTCTACAACACTAAAATGAAAATTCAAATTAAAAACAAACAATCGTCACGCACGACATTTCCATTTATTGATAAAATGTAATTCGTACCTTGCATTTCCATCCGTACTTGGGGACAGTTGTCATAATAGGTCTGATACAAGTGGCATGGTACAATTTATCGCACTGCTCGCACGCTATAGCTCGGCTTTCGCCGGTGTCAGCTCCGACGCCGTGACAAACCTGACACACTCGACACTGTTTACAATTCCAACCGGCTCTCACGCCCGGCAGCTGCGGCAGACCCACGCAAGTCCCGTGATGGTGTGCATTGCATGTGCAACATGTCATCAAATTCGCCACGTCTCCTACTTCACCACATGTGTGGCAGTCGATTCCGACGGAACCTTTCGACACAAATTTCAAATACAATATTGACTTTTCAACTGAAAAACAAATTATTGTATTTTATAAAACGAGAACTCACAAACTAAATGAACTTGATAGACATGTTTCTGGCAGAATGAAGCACGCGTGGTTATCTCTTGGAATCCTCCCGATGCCAAAACGCAAGGGTAGTGAAAGTATTTTGTACAACTCATCTGGAAAATAAAGCATACATTATTTCAACTTGAAAACGGACAGAAATTTTCAAAAACGACAATGAGGAATCAGGAAGAATTATTCACATATACATAACATTTGAGTTTCATAGTCTTATATAATCAATGTGAGCTTTAATCGCATACAACCCTACTTGCATTGATGCGAGCAGGATGCAATGCTGAAGTAACGTGATTTTTTTAAACTGCAGTTAAAAGGTAATTTAGCCCTCTAAATGTGTTCTCTCAAAGTATAGACCCGTCGCGATAGAAATTTTAGCTCAGAAATATGTGAAATGAAAAGTTTCGGCAAAATCGTGTCTAGTTTTCAAGTAAAAAAATTGACAAAGATGTATATGTATGTTATATAGTTGAAGTGCATTTTTAGTTGTAATATATCCCGTCTAACCCATGCAAGTTGATTTATATGGCGAATTACATTCCAACTGGTCAAAATATATTATAACTGAAAATACAGTTCAACTATAAATTGATACCAGGTAAAATGGAGAGGTTATGTTTTCGTGAAAACTTCACTCGACTAGTAAATTGGGTTGGAAAGTCACATTTTCGTTTTGAACACATTCTTAGAGTTATCGTAATACCTGTACTCATTACCTTCATTTGTAATAACTAGCAAATATTAACGCAGTACCGAATTCTAAAGCATTCATAATAACGCTCAATGAAGAGATGGAGTTCTAGCAGTGAAATGTCAGATCTGAAACATTTGGCCGTAAATCGATATATAGCGGCTATATACCGTTACACGAAGCTACACGACAAATTTGAAATTTATATATACATATGAGAGTTAAAACTATAAATATTTATATATTAGAGATAACGAGAACCTATAAAGCAAATTTTATAAAATATAGAGTGAAAAAAGAAACAGTTATAGGCGTTTAAACAATTGAAATCTGACATGGCGAAAAGTGAGAATAGGCTAAAAAACTAACGGTGGATAAACGTCAACGACTATCTCGCCGGGCAGATTTCAAACGCGTCTTACCCGATATTTTTGCACCATCGTAATGGCGGAGGATCCATTTACTTATATTGATGACCAAAATGAGCAATATGGCAAAGTATGAAAACGATCGGATAAGAGGCAAACTTTTTCCTGAATTGTAATCGTAACTGTCAAAACTCAATTGTTATACTACAACTGGCGCACATTGTGTATTTGCGTTTGTAGAGATATATAATTTACTAGTTGAATTGTATTCGAATATGAATAACCTGAAACGCCAGTTGAAATATATTACAACTGAAAATACACTTTGTCTGCAGCTCACATACGAGATTAACTCTCATTTTATCAATAGTATAGGATAGGGCAAACTCCAACTAAAAAAATATCCTACGAATATAATCTCACCTTGCAAGAAATGCTAGCACCGAATCGCAAGCAAAAACTACACTTTCTCTGCAGCGCAATGGCGACTATAGCTTTGACTCCGTCGTCCGTGTCATTCGTCAAATTCTCTTCGATCTTCACATTCTTATCGTCCTCGGCGTTCGACGACGAAAGCTTCGCCGGAGGACTCCAATCCAAACACCCTTTGTGTACATAAACACAGCCGTTCTCCACCAGCGTCGACAGTTCCACACTCTCCGAGTATCCTATAATCGACAGTTCGTCCGTGTGTTCCGGATTCGAAGACGGTGTCCTGGGCAAAAGACAAAAACGAATGAATATATAAAACACATCGAGCGGGTACTCGAGATCGAGAGCCTTTTTTTTATGCATTACACGCACTTGCACTTGTTGATGTTTTTCTGCCTTCTGCCGGCCGACAGTGCGAAATTTGAACCGCCGCCGAAGCTCGAAGGCGGCGTGGTGGCGTTGAGTGTGGTCGGTGACAACGACAAGTCCAACAGTCCCGGACTAACCTCGCCCGAGACGTCGCAGTTGATCTGCACCATTTCGCCCTGGCCCAGTTGACTGCGTTGGCTCAAATTGCACAACGAACAAAGCTTCCCCGGCCTATCGAGAAAAATTATAATTAAAACAGTTCAAGATAAAAAAAAAATACAGTGAGATTAAACAAAAAAAAACCCCTCCAGTTACCATTTTTCAGGGAAATATGGCGGTTCTTCGGGGGCACTCGATATGAAATCGTTGTCGTCGAATAGATCTTCGACACTGTCTTCGCGGCTTCCTCTATGTCTTTTGAATCCTCTCATCGATCCCAACGTACGATATCTACAATTTAATCGAAACGAAAAAAAAAATGCTTTATTTGTCATACGCATGACCCTTTTCCTGGCGACCGTCACATCGAAATGTGCAAAAATTGCCAAGCTTTTTTTTTCAATACTTTTTACCACCATGTGCCAATTTTTTTCGCACAAATATAGAGGGTCAGCGACCTTGAATTATTGAAGTACACAGGTTATAAAAGTGCAAACAGTCCTACGAACGTCTTATCTAAGGTTACAATTTCGCACATGTAAAATTAACACCAATGCGCAAATGTGAAATGATTCACGTTTCGATAACATTATCTCAGTACTTTGATATGTAAATAAAAAAAGTGTGAGAATTTCTCCGACCCTTTTTTTGGCCGTCATATAATGTCAAAAATCAACAAAAAACACAGATAAAGTAACAAAGTAAATCAAACCTATAGTTTTTTACTATTACTTGCATTTTTTTTTATTAAATTGGTTCAAAAAATGCATTATATTTTATTTAAAAAAAAAAAATAATTGTTAATATTTCAACGTCCTCGAGTATAAAGTGGTAAAATCAAAAAGCATAAACTATAAAAAAAAATTCTAAATCTGCATTATGAATATTTTAAAACAGATTTGGAATAAGACATTCTTGAAGAAAAACATATTGATTCAAAAACTTTTTTTTTTACTATTTTTGTCGGTTTATTTAACCCTTTGACGTTTTGCCAACAAGCCTGAAAAACGCCGATAGGCGTTGGTATTTTAAGCATGTACAAATTAAACAAGAATACTACTCGCTAAGACTTTCCAGGTAGCATTGAATAAAAAAATGCATTGAACATAGGTCGTGTTATTCATTTGTCAACGTTTATAAGGACTCGTTTTACACCAGAATTTTTGAATTTATAATCATAGCAGAATTTCCAGACCGAAATCGCTACTTGCCGAGTATTTTAGATTGTGAGCATAACATTTTAGCAACAATGAAGAAGATGGAACTGGTTTTGGAGAAATACATTCATTAATAGATTTTATTTCTTTATTTTACATATATTGTTGCAAGATATATTAGAGAGTCTAAAAACACACCTTTACAAAACTCGAAATTTTCAGCATTAGTTATATAGGGTTTGTTTGGATTAGCTATAATTTTCATACCTGCCTTCTATTGGATTTATAATTAATTCTAGTTGGAAATGTTGGCGAAATTTTCAGCACGGCGGGCTTTCAACAGAAAAGACGTGTCAGCACTCAAAAGGGTTAGTGAAATATAAAAAAATAAGAGCAATCTTTAGTAAACACCGTGAATAGCGTCGCCTGGCATTCGACTCAAGATCCAACACGGTACCTATATTGTGTAATTCTATGCAATTACCGTTAGAAATACTCGCAAACACATCGGTGGAGGTGCGAAATGAGTTTTCAAAAACCAAATTCTTGAATGTACGTCGTAAATAATCCGCGCTGAATTGACGTCTCAGTCCCCTTTTCGCTCGCATCCACAATGGAATATAAACCAAGACAACTTTGTGGATCCGAATGATATAACGAATTACATACTCGACGTTTGGTGTATGTAAATGCCAGGTGTTTATTCGAAATTTTTTGTCCAAACAATCGAAGACGATCGGTCACGAGAGCTGATGCAACATTTTTTTTAGTTGGGATTCAAGTGCGAACATTGCGCAAACGTTATTCGAAAACAAACATAACCTCGGGGTGATTCGGTGGTAATATATTCGGGGGGTAGAGGATGTGTGATGTGTGGTGGTGACCTGCGATGGCGGGGATCTCTGGGCTCTTTGAGTCTGGGCTCCTTGCGGGGGCGGCCGGGTCCGCGCCGAGTGGGGCCGGAGCCTCCGGAGCCGCCCGGTCCGCCTCCCGAGCTGCCGGAGCCGCTGGGAGTGTTGCCCGAAGCGACGGCTGCGGCTGCGGCTGCGGCTGCGACGACGGCCGCCACGCTGGGCGGCGTCCGCCAGGGGCTCGTCAGCAGCGACTCCTCGCACTCCTCGGCCGCGGCAGCCACCGACGAGGGGGACGACGCGGGCGTCGACGCAGCGCCTGAAACCAAAGCGTCATACAATCACGAATACAGTCGCGGCACTTGACAGGTGAGGGTTGACGTGTGAGGGGGCGTAACCGGACGGGAACGGGGTCGGGGTCGGGGGGGCGGGGGGGAGCTGTCACCGGAAGAGGCGGGCGCGTCGACGTCGTCGTCGGAGGCGTCGTCGTGCATGACGAGGTGTTGGGGGTGCGGATGCGGATGCGAATGCGAATGCGGGTGCGGGTGCGGCTGCAGTGGCGCGGAGGGCGCAGGCGCGGGGGGCGCGTCTCGCTGGAGCTCCATGTCAGGGCGGGGGGGGCGCGAGAGGGGTGCGAGGGCGGCGGGGCATGCCGGCGGCGGCCGCCTCGGCGCGCACCGCGCTGCCAACTGCCCGTGGCCGCACAACAAACACCCCACCCACGCTAGCCAGTCGCATCATTCTTTTCTCTTCCACACCGCAAGGTACCAAAACACGCGCTACCAATATCAATTGTACAAATCGGCAGTGCGTTCTCAGAAGCGTGATCGCACCGGGATCCAAAATTCCCGGGGTCTTTTTGAGAAGAAAAACATTCATTTTTTCATAATCGAATATTGCAATTATAACTTCACATCGTGTTAGTACATACTACATAGTATGAACTACTAATATCTTGGTGTAATACTCGATTTATTTGAACATATTTCCTTTGGGTTTGGTGCAAACGATCGAAAAGCGCCAGACAGATTGAACCACAGATTAACTAGATGGCTGCTTTAAGGTCTGATCATACTTAACAGCACTGCACGGCTTCAGCACTGCACGACTCCGTTTCAAATATGTCATTTTATTACATTTCTATTCATATCTACCTACACGTCGCGGTCACGTCACGTTTACAGCAATTTGGCCGAGTGCAAGGCAAAATCGGCTTACTTATACATTAGAGGCCATGACGATACGGCGCAATATTGCTTACGTCATATTATCGAGTACTTGCAATATGAATGCATACACGTGCATTCGTACCTACGTGTCAGAAAACAAGTCAGCAAAAATGTGTCGACGTTTATCGAACGAAAAATTATGTATAATCGCGCTGTTGTTGGAAGAAGAAGCTCAAGAAGGCAATAAAAAAGCACGGAGGCGTTTTGATGTGCATCCCATGTTAAAAAATAAAAAAACCGAAGGAGAGTTTTGGACACTGTATAAAGAGCTTGTGGATGATGGACAAAATTTTTTTAAATATTTCCGTAAAAAATTACAGACCTTTATAACTTCACATCGTGTTAATACATACTACATAGTATGTACTACTAATATCTTGGTGTAATACTCGATAGTAAACTAGATTTATTTGAACATATTTCCTTTGGGTTTGGTGCAAACGATCGAAAAGCGCCAGACAGATTGAACCACAGATTAACTAGATGGCTGCTTTAAGGTCTGTTCATACCTAGTCAGCACGTACCGACTTCAGCAGGTATCCGGCCGTACGAAAAGTATTCTTTGGTACATTTTGTATGGGTATATTCATACCAACCGTCACGTTTACGCCACGGCAAGCTTACAGCAGTACCCGACATTTCCTGCTCATACATTACAGCAACATCCGTCAACGTATCGTATCCGTTTTATTTGGCCATCGTGGAAATATACACGCGAATTACGTGCCATGAGTCTGCCGCTTTGCTGTTTTGGACCAATTATCGATGGTGACAGTTGACAGCTGTTCAATCTTTCGACATGGTTTTGGCGCAAATATTTAAAAAAAAATTTAATTTTTTACGGAAATATTTAAAAAAATTTTGTCCATCATCCACAAGCTCCTTATACAGTGTCCAAAACTCTCCTTCGGTTTTTCTATTTTTTAACATGGGATGCACATCAAAACGCCTCCGTGCTTTTTTATTGCCTTCTTGACCTTTGGACCGCGACTTGTAGGTAGATATGAATAGAAATGTAATAAAATGACATATTTAAAACGGAGTCGTGCAGTGCTGTTAAGTATGAACAGACTTTAATCTGTAAAAAAAATGTGAACGAAACATATAGCTTATATGTAAATAAAAATTCTTAAAATAATAATATTTAAATTTAGTTAATTAATTAACTAAATTAATATTTAATTTAGGCGCAAGTAATTTTCGTGGACACTTAAAATTACTTGCGCCTCGCGTGGGACACCAATTATCGATGCATTTCATGAACATTTAAAACATAGATAAACCATCACTAAAACCCACAATTATCGTATATCACTTATAGTCGCTTCTACTTCGCCAGAAGGCCACCGGTCGCCGTTGCGAATGGTCGTGCTTGGTGATCGTGGTCATATCGTATTTGATTTGATGTTTGATTTCAGCATAGGAAGTGGAGGGCGTACAACTTCGTAATTTAAATTTCTAAATAAGATACATTAATTTTGATGAATAATTAGA
This sequence comes from Arctopsyche grandis, assembly GCF_051622035.1. NCBI lineage: Eukaryota > Metazoa > Arthropoda > Insecta > Trichoptera > Hydropsychidae > Arctopsyche > Arctopsyche grandis. Next base: position 33,973,792 of record NC_135360.1, read on the forward strand.
TTTTTGCGATACATCGACTTGGAGTACATACATATTATAAACATCAACTAACAGTAAAAGTAATAATAATCATAAGCAGTTGTTCTAACTTTTGAAAAACAACTGAAAAACACTATTGTGAAAAACAACTGAAATACACTGTTGTGATGTGTAGGCATACCAACTTACTTTTTCACTCGCGCCTGTAAGCACAGACTTGTCGGGCGCAGTAAACATGTATATGTACATACATATATACAAAAAACAAGTGGACGGTCCGTTACAAACGGTTTCGCGACAACTGGCTCACGGACTCAACGGTGTTACGCGCACAAAAATTCACGCGACAAAAGCTCACAACAGTTATTTTGACAAATCTGCGGATTTTCAAAAGCATTTGTTTAGTTTGTAGTACCGGTAGTTCCAAAGGCTTGTTTTCGGTCAAATACTGATACCACCAGTATCGGCACATTCGGTAATGCCCGTGAGCCAATTGTCGCGTGATTGAAATTTTGTGCGCGTAATACCGCACGCACACACGGAAACACGCACGCACGTACGTACGGACGCACGCACACACACACATTGAAATCGAAATCGAAATCGCACGCACGCACACACACACATCGAAATCGAAATCACACGCACGCACGCACGGACGCACGCACACACACACATTGAAATCGCACGCACGCACGCACGCACACACACACATCGAAATCGAAATCGCACGCACGCACGGACGGACGAACGCACGCATGCACGCATGGACGCACACACACGCACACATCGAAATCAAAATCGCACGCATGCATGTACACACACACATCGAAATCGTAGCACGCACGCATTCACGGATGCACGCACGCACACACGCACGGACGGACGCACGCACGCACGTACACACGCATGGATGCACGCACACACGCACGGATGGACGCACGCACGCGCACACACTCGCACGGCCGGACGGATGTACGCACGCATGAAAGCACGCACGCACGGACGGATGCACGCACGCACATCGAAATCAAAATGACAACAAGTGACAAAAGTGTGTGTTTGTGGGGGGACGTAATTGTTACAAGTTTATACAAGCTTACAATCTACATAATTGTCACACGCGCCTCTATGGCACCGTCCACACACACGGTATTTACCGGCGAATTTACGATATTTGCCATATCCAGTTCCCATATTGCAGCCTGTGGTTGCTATTTAGGAACTGGTTATGGAAAATATCGTAAATATCGCCGGTAAATATCGTGTGTGTGGACGACGCTTATGCATTGTATGGCTAGTCCGGCGCAATAAACAAGTTTTATGTGACGACTGCAATTGCAGTCGTGTCCCACGAGCATACAAAAAAATGACTGCAATTGCAGTCGTGTCCACCAAAGTGTTAAAATCATTATTTTATATTTTTATTATAAAATATTATACACATTTAAAAAAAAAATATATATATATATATATATATATATATTTTTTGTTTTATTGTAAATTTCATCTTATGCTTATAACACTCGGCGATTTGAAGTACTTTGCATTAAATTGAAATTGTATAATTACCAAGCAAGTGATATTGCTTTACGATCATTATGGTACTTTTAATAAATCAATTTTAATAATTATATCGGGGAAGTCCAAAGCGATATGACGACAGCTGATGTGTAAGGTCGAAACGGTAAACCGACTACTAGTCATATGTGAACTAGTCACAAGAAAACCGGTCGCTCTAAATTGGCCACACATGATCACCCGTCACACTAAAACTGGTCACGATAAAACTGGTCACACGCTAAAACTGGTCACACGCTAAAACTGGTCACGAGAAAATTGGTCACACGCTAAAACTGGTCATGAGAAAACTGGTCACACTGGTTGACCGATTTAAGGGTGTGACCAGTTTTCTCGTGTCAAATTTTAGGGTGTGACCAGTTTTAGTGTGACAGGTGATCACGTGTGACCGATCTAGAGCGACCGGTTGTCCTGTGACCGGTTCACATTTGACTAGTGATCACCGAACCGGTCGAAACGCCCCGAGCTACTAATTTATTATATCATTTACTTTAAATATACGGTCATTCTATGTATTTATTTTTATTGAAGAATAATTATTTAATCGTAAATAACAAACTCATAAGAATTTTCAAATTCTTCGTAAAAAAACATTTTTTTTAACTTTTGTAACGAACGGATTTACGCGCGCTTATCTGATCTCGCGAGTTGATGCAGAGGGCATTTACGTCGTTCTTCCAAGGGTCGGGTTCTATGGAAACGTGGACTAACCTTGGGATAGTGTTATGTATATAGTCGGGGAGGTTTCTGACTGCAAATCGGCTTCGTTGGAGCACCGCTGGTCGGGTCACAGCAGCGGGAGGGGGAGGCAGGAGACAAACTCCGTACTGCCTCGTGTGGACACAAGATGGCGATCTCTGGGCGTCTTTGAAGACGCTCGGCGGAGATGCTGGATAGGTAGGTCCTTCCCGGACGACGGCTGGCAGCAGAGAGAAGAGGCTCTGCGGTCCTCTGGTCGGTCCTCTCACGACTGAGGTGTTTCCGGGAACGGCGTGAGGAATGCAGGGGACGTTGTGCTGGAACTCAGGGGAGGGAGTGATGCTACACTCGACCTCAAAGCGGTTCTTCAGCACTGATGGTGGATCTCTGGGCCCCGTCTACCCCTGGATACGTGCACAGGAGAGATCTTTCTTCGACGGGCGATCACGGGTGAGATAGGCTCGCTCTACATGCGCGCGCGCCTATAAGGCTTTTTCCTGGGTGGCCACTCGAAATAAAAGGCGAGTGTTGCCCTATGGGACGATGGGGAGAACGTTGCGTTACACTTTTTTATTGTTAGCCTTAGTGGGCGTGATTTTCTTTCTTTTGAGTATATATTTGTGTGTATATATACACAATATATATTTGTATAATATATATTTATATATATATATATATATATATATTATATATAAATATATATATTATATTTGTATAATATAATATATACAATATATATATAATATATATTTGTGTGTATATATACACAATGTTTTAATTAAATTTCTAAATATCATAATTTATTTTTAAATTAAATTTTAACATTGAAAACACATCGAAGTTTCTATGACGATTCGATATATGTATTTTCAATTATTACAAGTTCATAATAAAATGACGAATTCACTTTTAGATACCGTCCATACTAAAGATGATTATTCATAATGATTCTTAGATCTGTCTGTAACGCGATAGATTTAATAACGACAAGGATTTCTTTAATGAATGATATTAGAAACTTTTTATTTCAGTAGACGGTGAACGAAATGTTAATGAAATAAATTATTTTAGTCACCGCTTTGTCCATGTTACATATATATATAATTGGTATTAGTAATCACTGGCTTTGATTCGGAATAATGTTTCATTTAAATGTTGACTTTGCGATGGAGAGTCATAAACAGACAAACTAATACCGATCATTTGTATGTATTAAAGAAACCCTTGTCGTTATTAAATCTGTTGTTATTAAGCTATATCGTTTTCAAACCGTGGTAGGTCCGAGTTCGGGGAGAAGTAGCAGCTGTAGATCCGCAGACCCGCCAGTTCATGTTTTTATTAAGTATTTTAATCATGTCTTTTTCCACTCACCCGCTTTCTCTGCAGTAACGCCTGTCTAAATTCCTCGCACCGTCCGCTTCCTAAACGATGAGCAGCACTCCGGCCCGCCTTCCCGCAACCTTCCGAATGACGTCCTCCAGGACGCCTCCGCTGCTCTTTCCTCCTGCAAGACGCAAGATGAGAGTATCCTTTGCTCCTCTTCGAATGGAGCGGATAACTGGTTGCTTCTCTTCGCCCTTTTTTTGATTCGCTTCGTTCACCGCCTTTAGAATGCCCGCGTAAGAGAACGGAGTGTCAACTTTGACCTGTGAGCCTGTGGGCCCGATCACAATTGCCTCCGTCCTGAACTTGGGCTTTTTGGGTTTCAGCGGTGGGGGCGCGTTCTCTTTCTTCTTCTTTATTTTTTTTCCTCCTTGGGTGTGGACCTGTCTTCGTCCTCCATTGGCAAATTGCTGGAAGCCACTTTCGTCCTCAGTGTTCCTCTCCTCCTTTCCTTTTTGGGGAGTTTCCGCTGCTCTTGCCTTTGGATCTCCCATTCAGCATCTTCGGTCAGGGCACACGCATCTATCGTTGCCACTGGCACGTTCTTGATAGTGATTGTAGCATCACTGTCATTTCTCTCCTCTTCCATCGACTTTATCACCAAGTTGTAGATTTCAGTTATCTTTTCTGTAACCAGCGACCGTGTGTTAGAGAGCAGTAGCTTTATGAGTTCGTCCATTTCCTTTAAGATTTCTTCAAAAGCCTCCCTTTTGGGCCCCTTAAACTCGAAATTACTGCTTACAATATTGCAATTGCCGCTTCTACCAGCGTTGGTGTCACATCTGTGTTAGAGTCTGTGGCGGCTCGCTATACGACATGGTCGAGTTTGGTCACCTTCCTGCGAGTGGGGACCAACTCGACTATGTTCTGAGTAGCTACCTCACTCTGCCTTCAGCTGTCATAAATAAAGCACGTGCATCAACATGCCAGTCGTCTCATTCGTTCATCCCCCATAAGTCCGCCAACTCGCTCACTGTCCTGTCCTCAACTATCGGAAAAGGACTACCGCTGGGAGCTTCCATCTCCTTTGTCGGTGAACGTCCTAATCGCGAGCTTCTTTTAAAGGTAAATTTTTCTTCGGCCATTTTTTTAAGTGTTGGTTTTTTTCACAACAATTTTTATTTTGATTTGTTTTTTTTTGTTCATCTTTCTCCATTTTTGCTCCCACGACAAGCTAGGGAAAAAAGGGGTATATCCGATCAGAGCCCCACATAATCGGATAAGCATTGATACTCCACAGGGTCGGCTGGCACTCTGGAGATGGTTCGGTGATTACTGGTCACAAATTACTCGTCACAAAGTCACTAAAATCTCTATAACGGAACATCTGGCAGCCGAAAAGTCCATCATACTAACGATAACTATCATAGTAACGAGAACTTGAGTGCCAAATATTGTGCATTCGTGATTTTCATGGCAAAAATTGTCTTTGTGACCACCCCAATGTGACGAATAGTCCAATTACCCTGGAGATAGCCCCCCAGGTACTGGCCGTAAACCAAGGTGCTAAGGCCGTAAATGAGGTATATATCGCGAATGCAAACGCTCTCTGGCGATCGATATGTGAACGACCTCAGTGAAGCCCAGTCCATCTGTTGCGACGAGCCAGTCGTTGGCCAGATTAAATAACGGGACGATGGAGTGTAGGCTTTGTCTTGGATCAGCTCCGGCCGACACTTCCGTCTCGATCTTCGGCGATTCTCATCCAGAGCGTCTGGAGCAACGCATTCGGACCTGCTGTCAAATTCAGGTCGGTTGCTTCTTACACGTTACAACTATTGTGAACCCATTTGGTTAATCTTCTCACCGCTCAATCCTACTGTTTTTCATCTGCAGGTTAAAAGGGGCGACGGGCTGCCGGACACGGTCTGTCTTTCGTGTAAGACCAATCTGGAATTGTTAATCGGCTTTCGAAAGGCTTGTATTCGAAGCAACGAAACGTCTCAACTGAGGTTAGATGATTGTTCGAAGATCAAGACTGAAGAAATTTTGTTGGAAGATGTAATACGGGACGATGAGCCTTCATTACCGACAATTCACCAAAATAATTGTGAGATTAGTTCACATACATTTCTCAGTAAATCTAAACTTGTTTTACATAATATAGAAAAGCCGTTCAAATGTGGCATTTGTTTCAAATCATTTACTCGAAAATCTAAACTTGTGTCACATGAAAAATCGCATACTAGAATAAAACCACACAAATGTGACATTTGTTTAAAATCATATGCTAATAAAAGAAATCTTGTGATACATGAAAAATTACACACTGAGATAAAAACATGTACATGTGACATTTGTTTAAAATCGTTTACTCAAAAATATGATCTTGTGTTACATTTAAAATCTCACACGGGAGAAAAGCCTTTCAAGTGTGAAATTTGTTTAAAATCATTTTCTCGAAAATATAGCCTTGTGTTGCATGAAAAATTGCACACTGGGATAAAACCAAATAACTGTGACATTTGTTCAAAATCATTTACTCGAAAATCTAATCTTGTGGTACATTTAAGGTCTCACACGGGAGAAAAGCCTTACAAGTGTGAAATTTGTTTCAAATCATTTACTCAAAAATCTAGCCTTATGACACATGAAAAATCGCATACTGGAATAAAATCATACAAATGTGATATTTGTTTAAAACCATTTATTCATAAACGTAGCCTCCTGATACATTTAAGATCCCACACGGGGGAAAAGCCTTACAAGTGTGACATTTGTTCAAAATCATTCACTCGAAAATGTGATCTTGTGGTACATTTAAGGTCTCACACGGGGGAAAAGCCTCACAAGTGTGAAATTTGTTTCAAATCATTTACTCAAAAATCTAGCCTCAAGACACATAAAAATACACATTCTGAGATCAAAAATTCACATAAAAAATTGCACACTGGGATACAATACAAATGTGATATTTGTTCAAAATCATTTACTCGAAAATCTAGCTTTGTGACACATAAAAGAATGCATGCTGGGATAAAACCACACAAATGTGATATTTGTTTAAAGTCATTTACTCGAAAATATTACTTAATGGTTCATAAAAAATTGCATACTGAGATACGGTAAACGGACTACTAGTCAAATGTGAACCAGTCAAATGTGAACCGGTCACACGTGATCACCCGTCACACTAAAACTGGTCACACCATAAAATCGGTCAACCAGTTTTCTCGTGACCGATTTTAGGGTGTGACCAGTTTTAGTGTGACGGATGATCACGTGTGACCGATCTAGAGCGACCGGTTCACATTTGACTAGTAATCACCGAACCCTGAAATTATAAATTTTATGCCCTAATATTTTTTGAATATTTTTGAAAACTTCGCAATAGTATTCCACAACAAAGGATTAACACCCTCGGATTACATACAAATACCCCTTGACGCTTTTTTGTGGAATTCTATTGCGTTAGTTCTTCTTGAGCATGAAAGTTTAGATGTCTCGAGAGTGCATTTATCCGACCTGACTTTTATAAATAGATTATTTTTACTTAAATGTGATTGAATCTTTATAGATACATCTTTGAATTACATCATAGAATCTTTGTATAGTAATATTCAATCTGAGGAATTATATTTTGATGTAAATAAAAAAAATGCATACAATTAAAGCAGCTTTATTAACCTTTATTATATACTATACTATTTAGCCAGCAGTTTGGCTTAATGGTAGCGTATATATTTAGCACCACTGAGATCGATGGTTCGACTCGTCAAACTGCTGGTTAGATTTGGGGATTTTGTGACTCCTAATAATAATCCATAGATGTCTCTATGATTATTATTTCTGTATTGTATTCGATGTTTATTGAACGTACTGTATATGTTGTCTGACCGTTCTCGTACACTCGTCGCATTGGAGCGATCTGTAATGACGAGTGTACATTGATTGTAATGAAAATAAAAATAAAAAACTAGTTTTATGCCTGTTGAAATTTCAACAGGTGCAATTTAAAATAAAGTTACAATGTGAATAGTAATAATTAATCGGAATCGGAACTGAAACAGTAATTTTAAAAGTAAACTAAATAATTCATGTGTAAGGTCGAAGACAACATTTACTGTAAAGCCACTGTATACAAAAGTTTAGCTATTATAATAAGTTTACAAAATGTAATATTTTCCGATTATAAATAAACGGTAATTGACCTTGTAACGTTGAATATTATTTCACATACATAATGTGCATTTACCACACATTTTCTGGGCGAGACGATAGCCGAGTACGTTCGCGCTGATGTAATTTTTAATTGTTAAATATCAAAACAAAACAAAAAATGGTTCAAAACCTCGCTAAATAAAATTATTATAATTACATATTTTTATATGGCGAGAATGAAATTTTCAATTAATGTTTAAAAAAAAAGGACAATTTGAAATCGGACCATGGCGTAATCGGTTAACTCCCAACTCGAATATACCTAAAAGAGGATATTTGTGCTGAGAGGCCACTGGTTCGAGACTGCGAATGAATTTATACAAAGTTTAGGCTTTTTATCGATTTATTATGTTCGGCTAGCGTTAGGACACACACACAGATTACCGTCTTTATATATAACATATATATAATTATTATTCCAAGAGCTATTCGACTTCTCAATGAAATCGTTGCTGCTGTCCCTGAATGTGATATTTTCCACCTTGGGGAGCGTAGATTATCGGATGATATCTTAACATATTTATCTGGTAACCTGCGCTCATCATTACTTTCTTAATTTGAATGTGATGAATGAGTGGAATCTTAATCTACTCTCTTCCATTTGGGCCTCGCTTTGATTTTATTTTTTATTCATATTTTGTTTTATTTTATTTTACTTTTTCTTTCTCCTTTGTATATTTTTATATACTATTTTAATTTTGTTCAGTGTAAACAAAGAATGGGATTTATGGATTTTATTCTTAATTTTTACACTTTTGTTATTTTTTTTTTTCTCTCTGAATGATGTATTATTTTCCTTTTGTTATTTTTTTTTATTATTTTATTTTACCATGTTTTCTGCTTTTGCTTTTTTCCTTTATTTACAGTTTACTTGTTTTTTATATCATGTTTTTATATCTTTTTCAAATGTAGGCCATTGTGGCGCATTAGGTTCTTCCTGTAATGCCACAATGGTCCAAAACTATTAAATAAATAAATAAATAAATTATATATTTTTCAACTACATATGTATGTACATACAATACTGTTGGAAGAATAGTTTCTTTAAAAGTCTTTCATATACATATGTACATACATATACATATGTAATCATAATATTAGCTTAATACTACAGGCTGCTCCCAGCATAAGGTATGTCTTATATCTACATCCAGACACCACACCGACATCATCGAACAGCGTCTCAATTCGATAATCATAAACTTCACCTATAAGGCTACTAAATTAAATATAAAAAATGTTGACTAATCTTCCTTTAAAATTGCGGTTACTGAAGAGTTTTTGATGAATATTTGAACCCAAACATTAAACATTGTTTGAATCTCCAGAAGTTATCCAGATCAATTCAGATCAGAAATATATCCAGAAGTTTTCTCAGATCAATTCGTATCTCAATTTACACATGTACTTTTATTAATAAAGAAAGACCTTTCTGAAACAATAACCATAGGGCAATTTTCAGAATTCCTTATTACCAAGTATGGTTATTTGGTTAGTGCTTTTTCGGAAGTATACATATACCGCATTCGTGTTATTTTTTACTCTTCCGGTATCTGTGGCTAGTGTGGAAAGCAGGGGCATCATTTCAGCACAAAAATTTTGACCAGTAAGGAATGACTTTCTAGGGGGGGGGGGGGGGGGATTATATAAAAAAAATTTGTATATAAATAATTTTAAAGGATAAACGAGTGTTAATTATCTGATAGTGATCTAAAGAATTTCAATATTCTAATTTTGTTGGTTTATTATTTTAATTCACATTCATAATAATATATTAAACAACGTGGGTAGTCCCGCTAATGGGGGCCATAAATGCAGGTAGTGAAAAACTATTTCGGTTTTCTTGAACCTAGGAAAATTATTAATATGTCGGAAAAAGATATCTTTAGTAGCCAAATATTTATTAATGTTTGAAGAATACATAGAAAAAATTCAAAAAGTTACAGGCTGATGAAGTGAGGGGACTCAAAAAAATGGTGCGCCCTGGTTGACACGATTCCAACCCTCCTAGTAATTTAAAAGCAAATTAATTCTTAATCCAAACAAATGCTGCTATAGCACGAACTACGGAAAAGTCAATCAAAATTTTTTTTTTGTAAAATAGCGGCTGTCTGAAAAAAAAAGTCTTTTTTACCAGTTCTTTTGACTTCCGAATTTTTTAAAAATAGTAAAAATAGAAATTTTGTCATATGTAGTTCTAGTTCGTGCGATAGAGGAATGTATAGAGAAGGCTCACACCAAATTTCAGGTAAATTGGTTCAGTAGAACTTGAGATATCATGTCAACCGTCTTGAAAAAAGTAGTTTCGAGAAGAACGCGTTTAAAGTTTAGGGTAAAGTTACGCGCCGGTTAGATGCCACCTCACTAAAACAGCTATATCTCCGAAAATAATTTGAATTTTGAAAAATCCTCTTAAGGACATATTCTTAAAGGTCTACGCTTTGGAAATATGAAAGAAAAAAAATCGATTTTTTCAAATTTCTAGACTAGAATACCCTCTTAAAAGGGCTGGACACCAGCGCTTTGTCCATACAAACGTATTAGACTTCTCCCTTCCTCAATTATGGCACTAGAGAAATTATTTTTTAATATGCTATGGATATTCACCATTTGGATGCATCTATCGTTTTATTTTTGCATTAGTTATTTTTTATAGGAGCTAGGAGCCGCCAAACATCTATAAAATCGCCTCTTTTTTATACCAACGAAAAGAGTCCAGCGTGCTTATTTAACGGTCGATTTAAAAAAAAATACTCGCATAGTTGCACAGAAAATATCTTTCTCATACCGATGATGATTTTTTTTTTAAATTGGTCCAGTTTTGGGGGAGAAAATAGGAGAATACGAAACCTCGATTTTGTCGATTTAAAATACGTATTATCTGGTCGAAGCGCAACTGTCGCATTCACTCAATATATATATCGAAGAAAAGAACGGCAACAACATTAAGGTTTCGGGTGTACAGCCCTCTTAATGATACTATGATGGTCGCCAACATGTGGAGTTATCATATGGATCCAGAAATCTGGGGAGATCCCGAGATATCCAGTCCTGAACGATTTTTAGACAATAATGGTCAACTTGTAAAGAAAGATAAATCGCTTCCTTTTGGTACAGGTAATAAAATACAAGAATTTACATCGATTACTCAATAAATATAGCTAAAACTTGAAACAAATTAATAATCAAATAAAACCATCTGTTACCTGTATGTATGCACATATTAGCATTAAAGTTTGCAATCATTCAATTTTTAATAAAGATTATCTATTATGAAGATAATCTTAATGCACAATTAATAAGACTGCTTAGCTCATTACTCATGTTTCTTTGAAAATACTGCGCTGGAGAAACTTTTGCACGACAAACTATGTTCCTGGTGTTTTCAGCACTTTTGCATAATTTCATAATAACATATCCGGCTTCACCTGTATGGAATAACGCCTCGAATACTAACCTTTCCAAGCTCCAAGTAATACAAAATAAGTCCCTAAAAATAATTTATAATACACCCATATATACTAACTTGAAAAAACTGCATGCCATAAATAATATTCCGTTTGTTACATACATTACTAACCAGTAGATTCTATGACAGAATCACTAATAACCATACTAACACACTTGTGAAGAGTCTCGGTGATTACAACAAAATGTCTATACCCTTCAGGTATAACACACAGATTACCTAAACACAATCTGCTTTAGGTCATCGACTTTAGACAGTCTTTAATTAATATTATGTATTAGATGTATTATGAACATTTATAAGGATTGTAAATAGGTTTTTGAGCTCTTTTTCCTAATATGCTGTAGATTAACATTAGAATAATATAATACTATGATTACTAACCAAATTAAATTAAATTGTAAAATAGAAAATGATCAGTAGATCAGTAGCTATTAAAATAGATATAAGATGTATTGTGAACATAATTTCGTAATAATAAAAAGCATTTAAAAATCAAAATAATAACATATCCAAAGCAAAAATGTATTCCAAAACTGTTACCAGAAATCATCACCTCAGCTGAAAACTTTTGGGTGCGTTTAGTTTCTCGAAAATTATACCTATTTCTACTAAAACTTTTGAGATATAAACCTATGAATTTCATACTATATTTTTTATGTCTTATTGTTTTAAATTTATAATACTAAATCCTATCTGTTTTCTATTGAATGTATCAGTTAATAAAAATCATATCCAAGCCAGTAACAGTTTTTAGACGTTTATGTTGGTTCAAAAGATGTCTCTTTTGCATTGTGTATTTTATTTATGCATTCATAATTTATATTTGTATATTAAATTTAGCTACGAAATTCAAAATTAAACATGGTTGCTCTCAAAATGTGATTAAAATGACCTATTTTGCAACAAATCGAAATATTTAATGTATAAAACTATTATATGTGCGTAGATAAGTGACCGTAATAATTGAATATAGCTTTTTGATAACTTTTATACATAAATTCCTGGATTTAATTTAAAACAATATTTGCTGTTATTATTGAAAGTCTTAAATATAGTGGTTCCTCATTGAAATTTCCAGTTAAACCAGTTTCCTTAAGCGCCATGACAGCGCTTCGGTTTTTTTTTTTGTAGATTTATAATATGCAATGCAATCGTTTGTTTGTTTGGAACATTCGAAGATTTACGATTCAGTTTTACATAACAACTACATACGTGTACAAGTATCGCATCTGTTGTGACTATTATTTGCCAAAGGAAAACAATAAATAACTCTAAATCTTGAGATGTTTGCCTCAACTATATTATTGTGCACAATAGTGTTTCTTTTTCTCTACTCTTTCTACAAATTTTCTTTTTATAGACCACCCAATTTTCCACCAGGTATGATGTTTTTTTGCTACTTTATTATTTTAACATATGCTAATAAACAAAATTTCTGAAAAAATAATAATCGCAAATATTCATAAAATCACACACCAATTAACGCATAATATCTTCAATGCTTCATCAAATCCTTAGTGAGATTAAAAAAAACATTCTCAGGTCCACCTCGTTTACCCGTTTGGGGCAGTTATTGGTTTTTGCTCCTTTTGGATTACAAATTCCCAGCTCGGGCACTGCATTGGTTATCGAAAGCGTACAAAAGTTCTTTGATCGGCATATATTTGGGTGAATTTCCGGCTGTCGTAGTTCACGGAGCCGAAGATGTGAGAAAGCTATTTAATAGCCAAGAGTTTGATGGAAGAGTGGATGTCATTCTGGGTCGTCTCAGAGCTAACGGAGAAAAATTGGGTAAATCTTTCACAATATTCGAATGATTTCATTTGATAGTTTCATGAATTACAACATATTTATAGGCATATTATTCACCGATGGAGTTTTATGGCATGAGCAACGTCGATTTTCTTTGAGATATATGAGAGATTGGGGATTTGGACGCCGTTGTCCAAGACTCGAACAACTGATATCAGACGAAATATCTATTTTTCTAGATTTCTTGCGCAGTCCTCCAAAAGATCAGGTTCATATATTATGTAAAAAATAATTTCCAACTAAACAATACAGATAAGTCATAAGCCGATTAATATAAAATGTGAATAATATCAATATACATTACGAGATCAATTGATTTTATCGAAAATTTACTATTGATATTCGTATGTTATATAAATTTGCAAGCAAATTAATCTTTTCACATGTTTCTTATCAAGGATGTGGCCATCGATGATCTGGTACTTTTGCCAGACATATTCTATGTACCGCTCATCAATTCGCTTCTCGGTGTGCTCCAAGGAGAAGCAATGGATCCTTCGAAATCAGCTCGTTTAACAGCTGCTGGGCGAAATGCATTAGTGTTCCAGAGATCCGGAGATGACCTGGGCGGAGCACTTTCTTTTACTCCCTGGTTAAGACACTTTGCACCCCACGGCAGTGGTTATGTACCATTAGTCAAGAGCAATCAAAACCTTGTAGACCTCGTGAAAGTATGTAATTGCAGATTTAGTTATTTCATATTGCTTTTAATAATATTAAATCTTCTTTTATATAAATAAATTTACTTGTTGCATATCTACAGTTTTCTATTTAGTATGCTGTAGGCGGGGTACATGTATGTTGACCGTATCCCGGCCTAACGAAACACTGTTGTGCTAGTTTTATAAAGTTTTATTGTTTGCCTATGGTTGTACAAAGGTATGGTATTTGTGGGCAAAAGTATGTCGTTCAGCGGTCTCTGGATATGGTAGAGTGTCGCTGGCTCGGCATTCAGCTATGTTCAGAAGGTCTCTGGATGCGGCAGTGTGTTGCTGGCTCGGTGTTCGGCTATGTTCGGAAGGTCTCTGGATACGGCAGTGTGTTGCTGGCTCGTCCGGCTGGTTGATCTTCCAAGTCCGCGTAGTGTAGTGGTGGCTGGTCAGGAGCTGTATGTCGACGCTTGCTGCTGTGGGTCGACTGGCGTTGTTTGGGTTGTACCTCCTTTTATAGTGTTTCTGGAATCACCTGATCGATGGTGGTGGTTTGTTGATGCGTAAGAGAGGAATGTTCTTTTGTCGAGGGGTAGAATTTTCTGGAACGATTGGCGCCGTTCCGCTCGATGTATTTTAATGGTGGCGGCGTGTTTCGACCGTTTTGGTTCCACTCGACTGGTAGGGGCGTTCCGCTTGAGTTTAATATAATGACTGCAGGTGTATGTCGTCTGGGTTTCGTTCCGCTCGATGTAGTTTGTTGTTGCGGAATATTCTCGAATGTTTCGATGACGATGACGATGACGAGATTCCTACAATGCCATCTCATAATTTTCTAACTTAAACTGAAAAGTAAGTAGACTATAAACTTACTAAGACAATAAAAGTATTTTTTTTTGCTTTTCTCCAACTTTTGCCCTTTGAACCCAGGCTCCGATATTTTTCAAAATTCTACTGTCTAAATTGAAGACTCTAAATTTGCATAGTGGACCTTCACCTTTGTATAATAAAACATTTTAATATTAAATATGTTTATGTTTAATATAGTATTTTGAGAATTATGATTATGTTGATGAGCTCAAAAGGTCAAAGGATGACTGATAAAGTTATCATGAAACAAGCGCAATTTTTTTATTTCATGTTGTTCTGCTCACGTTTTTACGCATACATTATTGAAATATATAAACAATAATAGAATTTGAAACCAAACATCGTTTGTCAACATGTATAATGATTTAAATACGTTTTATTTAGGACGTGATTAAAGAATGCGAAGAAAATATGGCCGACGAATATGATAGTAATTTCTTTGATAAATACATAAGAACAATGAAAGAAATAAATGCAAAACAAAATGATTCCACATTTTCAGGTTACAAGCTATTATTATTTATAGTTTCTTCCACATAATATATGTATATATACATATATTGATGATGTGTTAAAATTTTCAGAAAAACAATTAGTATTGATCGGCGTTGACTTTTTATTTCCAACGTCATCAACAAACTCGGTGACATTAAGCTTGTTAATTCGCGAACTTATGCAAAAGCCAGAAATTCAGGATCAAATTCACGAAGAAATAGACTCCGTTGTCGGACAGGGACGACTACCTGGATTGGACGACAGATCCAAGTGAGTCTCTTTTCACACATCTCAAATTCAGAAACGAATTATTGATATCTAAATATTTGTATTATTTCAGTCTTCCATACACTGAAGCGTGTATAAAAGAGGCGATGCGAAGAGTTCCATTGGTACCGTTGGGAATTCCTCATCGGGCTGTAAAAGATACTACTTTCAACGGTTATTCAATACCCAAGGTAAATATGTACATACATACCTTCTTTATAAATTAATCATTGGATCATTTCAAAGCTTGGGTTAGCTATTTGGTTGCCCAGACATTTTAAAAGATCCTTGTTCAAGATTGACAGATTTTGTAGTGCTATTTTTTTAGATAAAATGATAAAAATATATCACATTTTCTTAAAAAATGTCATTGACCCCTGAAATTGTGACCTCATCAATGAACCGTTTAACATTCTTGGACTAAACTGCAAACAATGATATATCATTTGGCAGCCAAAGGGTTAGAGTCCGTGACCTTTCTTTGTTGAACATTGCTTTGAAACAAATATATTTACTAGCCTCTTATTTATAATCACAATCAAAGTATGACAAAATGAGTGCAGTTTAATTTCAATCAGATAAAACTGTATAATTGATTACATTTTTGAATTGTTCAATTGATTCAATTGACCTGAAGGTTAAATTACGAGGATTTATTGCATTCTTGTCTAATTAAGGATACAATGATGGTCGCTAACATGTGGAGTTATCATATGGATCCCGAAATTTGGGGAGATCCTGAAGTGTTCAGACCTGAACGATTTTTAGATGTCCATGGTCAACTTCTAAAGAAAGATGCATCGCTTCCATTCGGTTCAGGTGATATAAAATAAATACTCGAAAATTAAATAACACAATTCCAATTACAATCCGAAATATTAGTGATTTATTGTATTGTAAAATCAGTGTACTTACATTGTAGTAATAAATGTCTCTACTGATTCGATCGATAAAGATGATCGATCGTGATGATATCTTTAATCCGTGCAATTAATAACACCCATTAGCTCATCGCCGATTTTTACTTTATAGGGAAAAGAGTTTGTGCCGGCGAAACTTTTGCCCGGCAAATCATGTTCCGATTGTTTTCGGCAATCATGCAAAACTTCACCATAACATCCCCAAAGAAGAAATTCCTCCCAAAATTAGTACCGGGAATCATCACGTCTCCGGAAAACTTCTGGGTCCGATTGACTCCTCGAAAATGATTACAAACCACATATTCTGTGTAAGTTTGGAATATAAGTTCTGTTGTAATGTTACATTGTTGTAATGAATGATGACAGTGAAAATAAAAGATTAATACTAATAATTCAAATATTTATTCAACTTTATCTTATCGAATCACAATTTAGAGTATAAATCTCCACATAATCATAAAAGATTGATTCATTTATTGTCATATGGCGAATATTTATATAATTATGAATATTTATTAAAAAATAATATGAGATTATAAGATAAAATTGACTGTCAATGAGAAAACACATCTAAAAAAAATGAGTACTTTTAGCCCATATTTTTATATATTATATAAATAAATACAAAATACTTAATTACTATGTATAAAAATAGTTCGTATATATATTAATATTAAAGCTGGTGTAATTCTTACAATTAAATAAAGCTCAAAGCGTACAAATTTATACAAATTGTTTGATTGTTACACAAAATTTATATCACTAAGATTTTTTTTAAACTAATAGGACTGTTGAAAACTTGTAAACTGACAGGATCTAAACTTACAATACATATGTACTTCACAAACAACAAAAGGAAACAATTTTTGAACGAACTTTGAGACGAATTGTTAAAAATCAGGTCTCCTACGAGTATGTCAAGAGACACATCGCAAGAATCGGCAGAATCAAAATAACGTGCCCAATTTACCATATTGAGCTTGGTAAGTGTAAAAACGAATCCTACATTCGTTGTACTAATAAAAAAAAAATAGATTTATTCAATGCGATTCAGACTGATAACTTCTGATGGTTCCGATTTTTCATTCTTCTTATTTCGATTCGAGGAATCTGACTCCCGTTTCGAATGCATTTGCAGTGGCTTCGGCCCGATCAAGCTTAAAACGACCGGCAAAAAGACCAAACCATTGAAAATTCCAAACACAATAACTAACAAGAATATTTTAAAGAAAGTCTTAAAGACGTACGCTTCCGACATACTCAACAGCGACAATGACAGCAGAGTCGAACCTCCACCATATAAAACAGCAGCACCGATGGACGTGACCGTTTCTAGTGCCCTATCCTCGAGACTTCCTTCAACGGTGAGGAATTTGTGACCAATGTGGGCGGCATAGTCTACGCAGAACCCGATTCCGAGCTCCAATCCGACACAAGTCACAATGTCTATAGTCAGGCCCATCTTTTGCATCCAACCGCAGGTGTTGACGAGAGTCAACAGGACGCAAACGAATATCCAGAAACACATTTGAAAATTTCCAATGATGATAAACGTGCAGATCATCACGCAAGCGAGCGCCAATTCTAAATTCCTTTCGACTTCTACTTGGATTATCTCATCGGTTATCCAATTTGAAAACACTCTAGCCCACAAAGTGGCGAATTCATCACCCGTCGTAAAGTTTGAATGTTCAACTATGCCTATCAAATGATGCATCGCCGGTAGATACACATCGGAACTGTTGAATACTTTAAATCTAAAGTCAATACTGGAAACTTTAATCGGCGGAGCGGGACGGCCACATATTAAATCAGTGCTAAATCTAAACTTACCTCTATATTTAGCCCCCGAACTACTGTGTAAAAATTTGGATATGTATGTACTCCATTCCAAATCGGATAATATCACATTTTTAATATCTTTCTTATAATTAGCTAAGACGAAGGTATGGAACGGGCTCGTCCATGTGTCAAAATTGTGAACTAGACTAGTCTCGTTTTCTAACTTCTCTAACATTGTATATATCTTTGGTAACTCTTGGCTATAATTCAAAGCACCTAAAAAGACGGTAGCTTCATATCCCATATCGGGATAGTATTCTTTTCTAACCTGCATATACTTACTATAATACGAATCCTCCGGGATGAACCAAGTCATATCGAACTTTTGCTCAAGACGGAGCAGACCGTCGATACTGAAACCAGTCACGACAACAGTTAACAAAATCACAAAAACCTTAACCGGTAATTTGAACACAAATTTCGAATACATTTCGGAAAGTATGAATTGCGAAATCGGCCTCTCTTTATGATCGCTTGGAATATAGTCTGGATGTTTAATGCATAATAATACTCCATTACGTTTCGCAGCCATTCTTCGCAAATCCAACACAAATATTGCAACGTAGAACGTGACGGCGAATATAAATATAAAAAACACTCCTACGGCTGCATATATACAGAACGATTGTAAAGACGGCAGGACCGTAATAGCGCCAACTGAAAATGCTACGATATCAGTAAACGATGTGACAATGATAGAAGCACCCGCGTGTTGCAACATCAATCCAATCTGATCCGGCAAAGGTAACGTTCTCTCATATTCGTCCAATTGCTCCCAACACGCTTTCATGATGAACATATCGTCGATTCCGAGACCCATCAATAAGAACGGAAGCGAATTATGAACGGGACCAAAAGGAATACCGATCACGGAACAAATCCCACACGATACTAACAAAGCTAAACCGACGCACAAAAGTCCGACAGACCCCAAAGTAAACTTAACTTCGACCCAATTAAACTTTGAAAGAATCAACTGTATATAAAAGAACATTAAACCGATCCCGATGATTAATTTTCCGGCATCTTGAAACATCGAATCGTTACTCAAATCGCCGAAAGATCTTCCTGCTTCGTAATATACATCAAAATGAGGATTCTTCAGAGAAGTATTCGTCTTCATCACATCTAAAAACATATTCTCCCAAAGGAGAGCAGTCTCGGAAGCCCAAACTTCAGTACCGGCGTTGTTTCCGTGCAGTGACGTGTCCATATTTGAAATATCGACATGAACGAACCAAGTGAGGAGCACAGATTCGGCCGACACGATCTTTCCTCGATCGTCTCGCCGTATTCCGCCCAAAGTATTAGAATAATCCATCGGATGGCCCAACACGGGTCCAATCAGCGTCTTATTAAGCTTATCAATCACATCCTCTAACGAAGACTCGGCTATAACTTCAGCATCAAACTTCCACAATTCCAAAATACTACGTTGAAGGCAATCGAGCGGGAAGCTCTCTAGAACGGAGCAATAGATTTTAGGGTCTAAATATATGCTAGGATCGATCTCGTCCACTGTTTGTTCGTCGAAGATATCTTCGTCAAAATCCAGCGCTGATCTTGGCGAGCGTGCCGCAAATGATATGACGGGTACTCGCAGGCATACATCCTCGTAGGTGAGAGTCCTGTTCTTGTAGGGTGTGTGCGTTGATACTATGGCCTTGTGAATGTTGGCCAGTTGGGACAGTACGTGTGGTTGCAGTACATTTGGGGCCGTTGCTAATAGGAATTGGGGCCGGACTGCTGCACCAAAGTGCTGTTGGAGCCAGACGGTGTCGGATGCGAAACGGGAGTCAGGTGGCACCCACAGCCGGAGCGGGTCCAGTTCTCGGCGACCCCATAACGTTCCACAGCCCGCTAGCAGAGCGGCGAGCAAACACCACACCACCACCGAGACGGGTTTCCGTCCTATGTGTTGGCCCAACGCGAAGAAAAGCCGTTGAGAGACGGCTGATGGAGACCATCTGGACCAGCAGGAGCTCATCTGCTCGCAGCACCGCATCGTCCGACAACGAAGACTCTCCCTCCACTAGTGATAGGCGATCGAGTGGGCGTTTACATATTTTGACATTTGTAATTGTCAAAATATTTGTACCGACAAAGCACAACCCACCCCACAACAGATAAATGACAACTGAAGTTGATAAACAGATGGACAGTGTTGCCAAGTTGAAATGTACGCACTTCCAATTCAGTGTTACCCATAGAAAAATAATATCATGTTTTTTGCAAATTACGTATAATAATATTGTTACGTACGCCGCGGATTAAGCGAATTGAATCCCAGAGACTATGTGACCGTTCAAGGGTTATCTGTTATTGGACTAACTAAGTGCTTGCACTTAGACCAACGGATATCTGTTATCGGATTAACTAAGTGCTTGCACTTACTTCCAGGATTATATCTGGACTCTAAGTGCATTTAGGCTAAACAATGACCGTTATTAGGCTTTTCTCAGAATCGGTACGGGGAGACCCAATGTCGTGGAAATACATATCCGAATACGTGACTATACAACAGGTAAACAGATTAGACGTCCCGAGAGATCGACCCTTTATAAGGCGGTACGTAGGCGATATCAGGTCATTCTGGACTGAGCACTGACAGTGCGTGTATCTCCTCAATCATCAATAAATGCTGTGAAACGACTGTTGGCCTTTTACTTGGATCCTCCACCCATCCCTACGCAACAATATTATATGACTAGGTAGGTATGAAATATAGTTGCTTTAATATCCTCTTCTGCACAACTTTCTGAAATTATACTTCATAGGTATATTTTCAATCATTGCCAGAGTATGATTATTGATCAGCAACATGGATTTCGTCCACAGCGTTCAACGACCACAAATTTGTTGTTGTAGGAATCTCGTCGTCGTCATCGTCATCGAAACATTCGAGAATATTCCGCAACAACAAACTACATTCCCGAAAACCAGACGTCGTACACCTGCAGTCATTATATTAAACTCAAGCGGAACGCCCCTACCAGTCGAGTGGAACCAAAACGGTCGAAACACGCCGCCACCATTAAACCACATCGAGCGGAACGGCGCCAATCGTTCCAGAAAATTCTACGCCTCGACAAAAGTGCATTCCTTTCTTACGCATCAACAAACCACCACCATCGGTCAGGCGATTCCAGAAACACTATAAAAGGAGGTACAACCCAAACAACGCCAGTCGACCCACAGCAGCAAGCGTCGACATACAGCTCCTGACCAGCCACCACTACACTACGCGGACTTGGAAGATCAACCAGCCGGACGAGCCAGCAACACACTGCCGTATCCAGAGACCTTCCGAACATAGCCGAACAACGAGCCAGCAACACACTGCCGCATCCAGAGACCTTCTGAACATAGCTGAATGCCGAGCCAGCGACACTCTACCATATCCAGAGACCTTCCGAACATAGCCGAACACCGAGCCAGCAACACACTGCCGCATCCAGAGACCTTCTGAACATAGCTGAATGCCGAGCCAGCGACACTCTACCATATCCAGAGACCGCTGAACGACATACTTTTGCCCACAAATACCATACCTTTGTACAACCATAGGCAAACAATAAAACTTTATAAAACTAGCACAACAGTGTTTCGTTAGGCCGGGATACGGTCAACACATCGCTACCCCGCCTACATTGTCATTTTCTGGTTTTTTAACAGATTGCTTGGATGCTAATGTTACAGATACTGGATTACACGGATTTCGAAAAGGCTTTCGACAAAGTAAATCAATCCATCCTTATCAATAAACTAATTGGTTATGGTTTCTCATATGGTCTCTGTTAGTTATTTACAAATTATCTCAAGGATCGACGTCAGTTTGTGAAATATGGAATTTATTCTTCTGTTGAATACCCAACCTGCTCTGGTGTTCCACAGGGTTCTAATCACCCGTCACACTAAAACTGGCCGCAAGAAAAATGGTCACACCCAAAAATTGGTCACGAGAAAACTGGTCACATACAAAAATTGGTCACGAGTAAACTGGTCACACTCAAAAGTTAAAAATTGGTGGTTTTAACAATTAACAATTTTTGGGTGTGAAAAGTATTCTTTGGTACATTTTGGGTCTGTTCATGTTATCCGTAATGTTTCCGTTACGTACGGCAAACTGCAGTAGCCAGCATATTCTGTTCATACCTTTAGAGTGTGATACGGGAGAGTGGCGGGAAATTATATGTAATCAAAAACAGGTCGTAAAGCTGTATATGATGAATATATTTGAGAATTTACATAGAGCAAACAGAGAAAACAAGAGGGGGGGGGGGGGGGAGTAAACAAAGAGCCACGCGTAGCAGAGTTGTCTGCCTTCGGTATGAAGACAGACCAGGCTTCCTCTGGTGCACACCGGACGGATACTGGAGCTGGTCTCCAAGTATCGTCAAACATCACCAGCCTCTACCTGGTGATTCGGTGGCGAGGAGCGAGCCACGTAAAAACACAATGTTGAAGCGGCGGCGTTTGGCGCTCAACACCAAAACATCGGCAACTAGTGGGTCGTAAGGCCACGAAAGCCAACCATCAGACAAGTATCATTTAACATCTGAACAAAGCTTGTTTTTGAAAAATAAATTACAAAAAATGCACAAACAAAATGCAAAAAACATTTTTTCTGATACTACATATGTACATGTGTATTTAATATTTTATAATACGTACATTGATCAGGAAATTATCATTGCTATAATATAAATATCAAACTATGTATGTTGGTGTAAAAATATTGTAACAAAAAGCAAAAATAGAAATTTATAAACGAAATAAACATTGTGATAAAAATAAAAATAGAGATTAAAGTTAATGCATGTGGAAAAATATTTTTTAAATTCTTATCAATCGTTAGCTCTAGACTGGAAGAACTCCTACGTCAAATTCCAGGTGAGTCCGCGGTTTTCCTTATTATCATATTCCTGGAAAACACCTGAACGCCACCTGCGCGTTTCAACATGGGACCCATTTTTCGCACGTAGAGATGTTTTTAGAAAAGGTTTGAGAGTACAATTTGCCCAATAGCAAGTGGGAGATGTACCGTGATCGAGATTTTAGTTACTTGCACGAAATCGCTTTTTGCGGAATAGTCCGTTTACCACTTTTCTGGGCCCTGATTATTTGTATTTCCTGTGACCCTTCTCACCAGCCCTGTTTGCCACTGTCGTCAGCTTTTGAGAAATTGCCTCTGTGCAACTAATTGGGTACGAGTTGTCAGTGAGCAGTTGCCCACTTACCTGAAAGTTGGTAAAACTACGTAGTACCAAATTTAGACAAAAGTGTCACTAAAAAATAGCAAGCGAATCCCAGGCGATCTGTTGCGACGAGTCACTCGTTGGCCAGCATTAAATACAGGGACGATGGAGTGCAGGCTTTGTCTTGGATCAGCTCCGGCCGATACTTCCGTCTCGATCTTCGGCGATTCTCATCCAGAGCGTTTGGAGCAACGCATTCGGACCTGCTGTCAAATTCAGGTCGGTTGCTTCTTACACGTTACAACTATTGTGAACCCATTTGGTTAATCTTCTCACCGCTCAATCCTACTGTTTTTCATCTGCAGGTTAAAAGGGGCGACGGGTTGCCGGACACGGTCTGTCTTTCGTGTAAGACCAATCTGGAATTGTTAATCGGCTTTCGAAAGGCTTGTTTTCGAAGCAACGAAAAGGCCCAACTGAGGTTAGATGATTGTTCGAAGATCAAGACTGAAGAAATTTTGTTGGAAGATGTAATACGGGACGATGAGCCTTCATTACCGACAATTCACCAAAAGAATTGTGAGATTAGTTCACATACATTTCTCAGTAAATCTAAACTTGTTTTACATAATATAGAAAAGCCGTTCAAATGTGACATTTGTGTGAAATCATTTACTCAAAAATCCAGCCTCCGATCACATGAAAAATTGCATACTGGGATAAAATCACATAAATGTGAAATTTGTTTAAAATCATTTACTCGAAAAACTGATCTTGTGATACATATAAGGTCTCACACGGGGGAAAAGCCTTACAAGTGTGACATTTGTTTAAAATCGTTTACTCAAACAAGTAATCTGGTGCAACATAAAGTATTACACACTGGGATAAAACCACATAAATGTGACATTTGTTTAAAATCGTTTACTCACAGAAGTCATCTGGTGCAACATAAAAAATTACACACTGGGATAAAACCACATAAATGTGACGTATGTTTAAAATCATTTACTCGAAAATATAGCCTTGTGTCACATGAAAAATTGCATACTGGGATAAAATCATACAAATGTGATATTTGTTTAAAATCATTTACTCGAAAAACTGATCTTGTGGTACATATAAGGTCTCACACGGGGGAAAAGCCTTACAAGTGTGACATTTGTTTAAAATCGTTTACTCAAACAAGTAATCTGGTGCAACATAAAGTATTACACACTGGGATAAAACCACATAAATGTGACATTTGTTTAAAATCGTTTACTCACAGAAGTCATCTGGTGCAACATAAAAAATTACACACTGGGATAAAACCACATAAATGTGACGTATGTTTAAAATCATTTACTCGAAAATATAGCCTTGTGTCACATGAAAAATTGCATACTGGGATAAAATCATACAAATGTGATATTTGTTTAAAATCATTTACTCGAAAAACTGATCTTGTGGTACATATAAGGTCTCACACGGGGGAAAAGCCTTACAAGTGTGACATTTGTTTAAAATCGTTTACTCAAACAAGTAATCTGGTGCAACATAAAGTATTACACACTGGGATAAAACCACATAAATGTGACATTTGTTTAAAATCGTTTACTCACAGAAGTCATCTGGTGCAACATAAAAAATTACACACTGGGATAAAACCACATAAATGTGACGTATGTTTAAAATCATTTACTCGAAAATATAGCCTTGTGTCACATGAAAAATTGCATACTGGGATAAAATCATACAAATGTGATATTTGTTTAAAATCATTTACTCGAAAAACTGATCTTGTGGTACATATAAGGTCTCACACGGGGGAAAAGCCTTACAAGTGTGACATTTGTTTAAAATCGTTTACTCAAACAAGTAATCTGGTGCAACATAAAGTATTACACACTGGGATAAAACCACATAAATGTGACATTTGTTTAAAATCGTTTACTCACAGAAGTCATCTGGTGCAACATAAAAAATTACACACTGGGATAAAACCACATAAATGTGACGTATGTTTAAAATCATTTACTCGAAAATATAGCCTTGTGTCACATGAAAAATTGCATACTGGGATAAAATCATACAAATGTGATATTTGTTTAAAATCATTTACTCGAAAAACTGATCTTGTGGTACATATAAGGTCTCACACGGGGGAAAAGCCTTACAAGTGTGACATTTGTTTAAAATCGTTTACTCAAACAAGTAATCTGGTGCAACATAAAGTATTACACACTGGGATAAAACCACATAAATGTGACATTTGTTTAAAATCGTTTACTCACAGAAGTCATCTGGTGCAACATAAAAAATTACACACTGGGATAAAACCACATAAATGTGACGTATGTTTAAAATCATTTACTCGAAAATATAGCCTTGTGTCACATGAAAAATTGCATACTGGGATAAAATCATACAAATGTGATATTTGTTTAAAATCATTTACTCGAAAAACTGATCTTGTGGTACATATAAGGTCTCACACGGGGGAAAAGCCTTACAAGTGTGACATTTGTTTAAAATCGTTTACTCAAACAAGTAATCTGGTGCAACATAAAGTATTACACACTGGGATAAAACCACATAAATGTGACATTTGTTTAAAATCGTTTACTCACAGAAGTCATCTGGTGCAACATAAAAAATTACACACTGGGATAAAACCACATAAATGTGACGTATGTTTAAAATCATTTACTCGAAAATATAGCCTTGTGTCACATGAAAAATTGCATACTGGGATAAAATCATACAAATGTGATATTTGTTTAAAATCATTTACTCGAAAAACTGATCTTGTGGTACATATAAGGTCTCACACGGGGGAAAAGCCTTACAAGTGTGACATTTGTTTAAAATCGTTTACTCACAGAAGTCATCTGGTGCAACATAAAATATTACACACTGGGATAAAACCACATAAATGTGACATATGTTTCAAATCATTTACTCGAAAATATAGCCTTGTGTCACATGAAAAATTGAATACTGGGATAAAATCATACAAATGCGATATTTGTTTAAAATCATTTGCTCGAAAATCTGAACTTGTCATACATCTAAGGTCTCACACGGGGGAAAAGCCTTACAAATGTGATATATGTTTAAAATCATTTTCTCAATCATCCAGCCTCCAATCACATGAAAAATCACATACTGGGATAAAATCACATAAATGTGAAATTTGTTTAAAATCATTTACTCGAAAAACTGATCTTGTGATACATATAAGGTCTCACACGGGGGAAAAGCCTTACAAGTGTGACATTTGTTTAAAATCGTTTACTCAAACAAGTAATCTGGTGCAACATAAAGTATTACACACTGGGATAAAACCACATAAATGTGACATTTGTTTAAAATCGTTTACTCACAGAAGTCATCTAGTGCAACATAAAAAATTACACACTGGGATAAAACCACATAAATGTGACGTATGTTTAAAATCATTTACTCGAAAATATAGCCTTGTGTCACATGAAAAATTGCATACTGGGATAAAATCATACAAATGTGATATTTGTTTAAAATCATTTACTCGAAAAACTGATCTTGTGGTACATTTAAGGTCTCACACGGGGGAAAAGCCTTACAAGTGTGACATTTGTTTAAAATCGTTTACTCACAGAAGTCATCTGGTGCAACATAAAATATTACACACTGGGATAAAACCACATAAATGTGACATATGTTTCAAATCATTTACTCGAAAATATAGCCTTGTGTCACATGAAAAATTGCATACTGGGATAAAATCATACAAATGCGATATTTGTTTAAAATCATTTGCTCGAAAATCTGATCTTGTCATACATCTAAGGTCTCACACGGGGGAAAAGCCTTACAAATGTGATATATGTTTAAAATCATTTACTCGAAAAACTGATCTTGTGGTACATATATGGTCTCACACGGGGGAAAAGCCTTACAAGTGTGACATTTGTTTAAAATCGTTTACTCATACAAGTAATCTGGTGCAACATAAAGTATTACACACTGGGATAAAACCACATAAATGTGACATTTGTTTAAAATCGTTTACTCACAGAAGTCATCTGGTGCAACATAAAAAATTACACACTGGATAAAACCACATAAATGTGACATATGTTTCAAATCATTTACTCGAAAATATAGCCTTGTGTCACATGAAAAATTGCATACTGGGATAAAATCATACAAATGTGATATTTGTTTAAAATCATTTACTCGAAAAACTGATCTTGTGGTACATTTAAGATCTCACACGTGAAATTTGTTTAAAATCATTTTGTCAAAAATCTAGCCTCGTGTCACATGAAAAATTACATACTGGGATACAAAAATACAAATGTGATATTTGTTTAAAATGATTTATCTATAAATCTAGCCTTGTGAAACTTGAAAAATTGCATACTGGGATACAACCACACAAATGTGACATTTACTTAAAATCAAAAAAACTAGCCTCGTGTTATATTTAAGATCTCACATGGGGAAAAGCCTACCGGGATAAAACCACAAATGTGACATTTTTTTAAAATCATTTCAATCGAAAACCTCATCTTGTGGTACATTTAAGGTCTCACATGGGCGAAAAACCTTCAAGTGTGAAATTTGTTTTAAATTATTTATTCGTAAAGAGATCGAAGTAAATTATCAATAATAACGCCATTTATGAGCGAATGTGTCAAGTGACGTTATATGAAGCTAACAAATATGAACCATAATGATACAAGTGTCGAGAGTCGACACCATTAATGGATTTTAATATTTTTAAGATTGATAATGACGATTCTGTTGCAGGTATGTGTGTACTGTATACTTATCTTATCGTATAAGAAAATAATGAAAATCGGTTCAAAATATAAACTTGACATGAACTCTAATTCGTACAATTTTGTATGAAGTTTGTTTGCAATACTTCAAACTGTCAAAAATATATAAAGTATAAATATATAAAGTTTTTCTTTTTTTAGCTCAATTTTTTTTAAATGAATATCTATATTATATTCTACTAATTTATGAATTACCTTTTTGGGGATTTTATTCGAGATTTATTTATTTATTTTATTCTAAACAGACCATTGTGGCATAACAGGAATTCCTAAAGCGCCACAATGGTCAAAAAATATAACACAAAAAAAACAAAATAACAATTAATACATAACGAAAATAATATACTCATCAATTATACATATATCATATATCACTTATACCAGTATGACTCTATAGTATGAGATATATCACTTATACCAGTATGACTCTTATGATGACCATAATTTGTCTGTTTCTGCAACAGATGTGTCGTGCAGTGTTAGTGGAGCCCTGGATTTGCAGACTTCTTTAACCAATGTGGTGACAGCAACTGAAAATGACAATGAAGAAATTCCTTCTGATGTTCCGATCCGATCACGCAAGAGAAAGAGAGACCCTGTAAACTGGAAAAAAAACATAAGGAAACAAAAGCGCAACTCAGGAATGGAGTATGTGTCTTCGAAGGGGGTTACAGTTCCAGGCAAAACTTTATCAGCATTTACCCACAAATGTCGATACCAGTGTGACTCGTTTACTGAAGATGAACGTAAACTTTTACATAGCGAGTTTTGGAAATTAGGTAACTGGCAAGCCCAGACAAATTTTATCCGCTATGCCGTGCAAATAAAAAGGCCAAAACGTTCGATTGGTAAGAAAAAGAAAAGTACAGAAATTTACATGAATTCTAAAAGGGTGTGCAAAGACTTTTTTTTGAAAACTCTAACAATTTCTAACAGGAGGTTCACATATGCAGCTTCTTCACAGACACCCTTGGACGGTACTTTTATATCAGACAACCGTGGCAAGCATGCACCAGGAAATAAAATTACAGAAGATAAGCTTTTGGAAGTGAGAGCACATATTAACAGTTTTCCTATGTATAAGAGACACTATTCTCATAAAAGTGCACCGCACAGAAAATATTTGTCACCAGAGTTATCAGTATCAAAAATGTACTCTCTGTATAAAGATAAAATTACATCTGACGGTGGACAAACTGTTAAAGAACCAATTTACCGAAGAGAATTTTACAACACAAATTTTAATTTATAATTTTACTAACTTCGAAACGATACATGCAACACATGCGATAGATTGGAAAATCTTTATAAACTTGAAAAAGATTTGGAAAAATAAGCAGTAATAAAACAACAAAAAGATGATCATCTTTCTGAAGTTGAACGAACACATTCTGCAAAAAAACTTGATAGTGAAAATGAAAATGTTTACATTACATTTGATTGCGAAAAAACATCATCAACTCCTTTCTTGCAAACCAATTTGATTTATTATAAAAGACAATTCTGGACTTATGATTGTAAAACTGGTGACGCTTACATGTATATGTGGGGTGAAAACACCGCTTCAAGGGAGGCTTCTTATCTCTTAAAATATATTACAAGCGTTCTACCAAATGACTGCAAGGATTTGATCGCATACAGTGACAGTTGTGGCGGTCAGAATCGCAATCAAACCATCTCCCGGCTATGGATGTACGTAATTGCAAACACAAATATTTCTATTGCAGATCATAAGTTTATGGTATCTGGACTAGAATAATTCCGACTTTTCTCACATAGAGAAGAAAAATTAAAAATAGTTGGATGAAAATAGTTTTCGAAAGAAATTTTGTGTGCACAAAATTGCAACAAGAAGATTTCGTAACAACAGATCCGATAGCAAAAGTAATAATTAATAGAAAAATTTACACGGCAAAGAAAAAAGTCAATTGGCTCTAGATAAGATGGATGAGATTCATAAAACGGCAGCCAAAAAATATGTTTTTCAAAGAATCCTTGGCCAATCCATACAATTTAGAAACATAAATATGGATGCCAAGAGAGGTAACATTCCTGAGAGTCTTCCTCAACTAAGAGACAGACAAATTAAAAAAAAAAAAGGACTTGATGGCTCTTTTAGATTACATTCCTGTAATACACCATAACTTTTATAAGTCGCTAGAGTATGACGAAAATCAAGCTACGACTTCAGCAGCTGATATCCGTCCACGAAGACAAACTGATGCACCGGTGGTGGACACTGATGAAGAAAGCATTCTCGACTATACCTGATATAAATAATTAAACTCGTTCCCAAAAATTTATAATTATTGTGAACCACAGGGTTATATTTTTAGATTTTGGCGAGTCATAGTGGTATAAGTGATTTTATTTTTAATTTTTTGAGATTTCTTTTAGTAATTTAATATTATATGATATATAAGGATTATGTTTATATTGGAAAAACTTTGCAAGTGTGACATTTTTTCAAAATCATTTACTCGAAAACCTGATCTTGTGGTACATTTAAGGTCTCACACGGGGGAAAAGCCTTACAAGTGTGAAATTTGTTTAAAATCATTTACTCGAAAATCTAACTTAGTGGTTAATGAAAAATTGCATACTGGGATACAACTACAATATATAAATGTGATATTTGTTTAAAATCATTTACTCAAAAATTTGGTTTTTTGGTACATTTAAGATCTCACAAATAATAATGAATGAACATTATTATTTGTGACTAGTGTTTTGTGTTTAAAATTCGAGACTAATCTCAAAACATGTCAATTTTTGAATCACATTGATACGAACTGCAGTTGGAAATAAAATATAAGCATACCAGAATTGTGTATTTAATTTTTGTCCTACTCGTTCCTGTCACACAATACCACATACAACAACGTTGCGCGAGTTAGGGCGGTTTCAGACTAGCGTATTTTTCTGCATACGCGCGCTACATTTCGCGCTTCAAAAAACCGGACTCGCATTCACGGGCTTATTCCAGCGTGTTCGCTCCAACCGGTAGTGGTGATTTAGTATCAACATGGATAATACGAGCTTATAAGCGCGTCTACGCTCGTACGAGTTGCGCGCATGGAAAACGACGCGCCTATACGCGTCTACAAGCACTTCAAAAAACGAGATTATACGCGCGCATAAAACGCTAGTCTGAAACCGCCCTTAAAGGCTGAAGATAACCCTCTACCATTGTACTCATGTACTCGCAAATTCGTCATTTCTACGACGTCATCATATGACTCCTTCGTTGTCACATGATTAATATAAAGAACAAACGACTAACCAGTAGAGATAAGACACGCCTAATTTTATGAAAGCACCATTGATTAATGAAACACTTATGAATTACTGATTATTGATTTCTGACACACATTGATTATGAATAAAACCATTATATTCCACCACACCCATGCACTGACTAACCAAGATTGTACAACACGTGTCTTCAACACATTCTTTGTTTGCTAAAGAGTATATAAACTCAATATTGTTAGAATTTAAGTTAGTCCGTAATCAACTCTTGTACCGAATATTAAAATAAATTGTTTTTTTATTCAAACCGTTCGTCTGCAATTCTTTATTCGCGCAAGTGGCGAACAAACTTAAATAATACATGTATGATAATGTAACGTGGATGATGAGGAAAGTTTCCGAGATCGAAGTTAAAGATGCAGCAGTAGTGGAGAGGTAGTTTATTTTTCTTGATCCGTCGTTATAGTGTGTTAATTAATCACGATACGTTTAATTGAGTTTTGGAATAATTATTGTGTAAAAAAAAAAATAACGTTTTTGTACGCTATTTTAATAATTCCGTGAGCGTTATGTCGCGTGAGTGATTTTAATATATGTGAGTGATTTATCTGTGAGTGTAATGGCCGTGAGTAAACGTAAATAACCTTTAACCCGTCCTATAACCTTAAAACCATTTTACATACATGTGGTATTTAAGACGGTTCGATGATTACTGGTCAAATGTGAATCGATAACAGGATAACTAAAACTGGTCGCAAGAAAATTGGTCACACCCAAAAATTAAAAACTGGTGGTTTGACATTTAACAATTTTTGGGTGTGACCAGTTTTCCCGTGACCAATTTTTGGGTGTGAAAAGTATTCTTTGGTACATTTTGGGTCTGTTCATGTTATCCGTAATGTGTCCGTTACGTACGGCAAACAGCAGTAGCCAGCATATTCTGTTCATACCTTTACAGCAGTATCAGGGACGTCATTTCAGCTTTTTCTTGTGTGGGGCAGGCAAGCATTGGTCAAATTGAATTTTTTTTCAATAAAAAAATTTATCATCAAAATAAAAATGGAAAATATACTTTGCATATACATACCTTATTGAATTATAAAATATAAAAAAAATAAACTTGTTTTTTAAAAAAACATTACAAAAAATGCACAAACAAAATGCAAAAAACAGTCTGATACTACATACATGTATATTTAATATTTTATAATACGTACATTGAACAGTAAATTATCATTGCTATAACATAAATAGCAAACTATGTATGTTGGTGTAAAAATATTGTAACAAAAAGCAAAAATAAAAACATATAAACGAAATAAACGTTGTGATTAAAATAATAATTTTATTTTACTACCGCCATCTATGTATAAAACTTAAAACTACATAGACGTCACCCAGATTTCAAATTTGCAAACTTCAAACGCGTCTTAAACGATATTTTATCTCTATCATAATGGCATAATTTCGGTACAAGAGAAGCATTATTTAGAATACAGGTGTTAACGCAGCGATGTCTGGATATGAACGTCGATGTATATGCCTGTTTCATAGACTACGAAAAGGCATATGATAATGTGCGACATAATAAACTAATTGAAATACTATCGCAGATAGGGTTAGACAAAAGAGATATTCGGCTAATTGGTAATCTCTACTGGAATCAGACGGCCGTATTACGCGTCGATCGTGATACAACAGAGAGCGTAAGAAGGGAGTTTGGCAAGGATGTGTGCTATTTATATTCAGAAAATATTATTGCTGAAGCCTTGGAAGAGATAGATTCCGGAATTAAAATAAATGGCACAGTAATTAATAACATTCGGTACGCGGATGATACAGTACTACTGACCACGAACTTCAACGACTTACAGGCAACACTGGACGCAGTTGTTGTGCATAGCTCTAGGGCGGGGTTGAAACTGAATACAAAAAATACCAAATGGATGATATTCAGCAAGTCAGCGCACAATATGGTCAGCTCTCATTTACAGATCAATAACAGCGTGGTGGAGAGAGTGGATGGTTTTAGATATCTTGGGTTCTATCTGGGTGAAACGTGTGAAAGTGGAAAGGAAATTCGCGTTAGAGTGGAGCAAGCAAGAGCTACATTCTTGAAATTGAAAAAAGTCCTAACCACACGTGATCTCAGTATAACACTTCGACTGAGACTTCTACGATGCTACGTTTTCAGCATCCTTCTGTATGGAACAGAAGCATGGACCCTGACGGATGCCACATGTAAGAAATTATAGGCATTTGAGATGTGGACATACAGAAGGATGCTGAGAATCTCATGGATGGCGCGTCGCACCAATGCCGAGGTGCTTGCCCTGATGGGAAAACATGTCGAAGTGCTCAAAAGTGTGAAAAGGCGTAAATTGGAGTACTTCGGACACGTGATGCGAAATGAAAAATACGATCTCCTGCGCCTTATAATCCAGGGGAAAATCGTAGGCCAACGCAGTCGGAGCAGGCGGAAAACATCATGGCTAAAGAATCTTCGGCAGTGGTACGGCCTCAGCACCCGAGCACTATTCCGAGCAGCCATTGATAAAGTACGAATGGGACATCTAGTTGCCGACGTTCTAGGAGGACATGGCACATGAAGAAGAAGAAGATAATGGCGGAGGATCCATTTACTTATATTGATGACCAAAATGAGCAATAGGGCAATGTATGAAAACGATCGAATAAGAGGCAAATTTTTTCCTGAATTGTAATCGTAAGTGAAACGCAAAGGAGGTTTGTAAAAAAAAATAGATATTAAAGTTAATGCATGTGGAAAAATATTTTTTAAATTCTTATCAATCGTTAGCTCTAGACTGGAAGAACTCCTACGACAAATTCCAGGTGAGTCCGCGGTTTTCCTTATTATCATATTCCTGGAAAACACCTGAACGCCACCTGCGCGTTTCAACATGGGACCCATTTTTCGCACGTAGAGATGTTTTTAGAAAAGGTTTGAGAGTACAATTTGCCCAATAGCAAGTGGGAGATGTACCGTGATCGAGATTTTAGTGACTTGCGCGAAATCGCTTTTGGTGGAATAATCCGTTTACCACTTTTCTCAATCTGGGCCCTGATTATTTGCATTTCCTGTGACCCTTCTCACCAGCCCTGTTTGCCACTGTCGTCAGCTTTTGAGGAATTGCCTCTGTGCAACTAATTGGGTACGAGTTGTCAGTGAGCAGTTGCCCACTTACCTGAAAGTTGGTAAAACTACATAGTACCAAATTTAGACAAAAGTGTCACTAAAAAATAGCAAGCGAAGCCCAGTCGATCTGTTGCGACGAGTCACTCGTTGGCCAGCATTAAATACAGGGACGATGGAGTGCAGGCTTTGTCTTGGGGTCCACAGGGTCGGCTGGCACTCTGGAGATGGTTCGGTGATTACTGGTCACAAATTACTCGTCACAAAGTCACTAAAATCTCTATAACGGAATATCTGGCAGCCGAAAAGTCCATCATACTAACGATAACTATCATACTAACGAGAACTTGAGTGCCAAATATTGTGCATTCGTGATTTTCATGGCAAAAATTGTCTTTGTGACCACCCCAATGTGACGAATAGTCCAATTACCCTGGAGATAGCCCCCCAGGTACTGGCCGTAAATGAGGTATATATCGCGAATGCAAACGCTTTTTGGCGATCGATATATGAACGACCTCAGTGAAGCCCAGTCCATCTGTTGCGACGAGTCACTCGTTGCCAAGAATTAAATACTGGGACGATGGAGTGTAGGCTTTGTCTTGGATCAGCTCCGGCCGACACTTCCGTCTCGATCTTCACCGCCCCGTCTCATCCAGAGCGTCTGGAGCAACGCATTCGGACCTGCTGTCAAATTCAGGTCTGTTGCAGGTTACAGGTTACATTTATTGCTAACCCAATTGGTTAATCTTCTCACCGCTCAATCCTACTGTTTTTCATCTGCAGGTTAAAAGGGGCGATGGGTTGCCGGACACGGTCTGTCTTTCGTGTAAGACCAATCTGGAATTGTTAATCGGCTTTCGAAAGGCTTGTATTCGAAGCAACGAAAAGGCCCAACTGAGGTTAGATGATTGTTCGAAGATCAAGACTGAAGAAATTTTGTTGGAAGATGTAATACGGGACGATGAGCCTTCATTACCGACAATTCACCAAAAGAATTGTGAGATTAGTTCACATACATTTCTCAGTAAATCTAAACTTGTTTTACATAATATAGAAAAGCCGTTCAAATGTGACATTTGTGTGAAATCATTTACTCATAAATCCAGCCTCCGAACACATGAAAAATTGCATACTGGGATAAAATCACATAAATGTGAAATTTGTTTAAAATCATTTGCTCGAAAATTTGAACTTGTCATACATCTAAGGTCTCACACGGGGGAAAAGCCTTACAAATGTGATAAATGTTTAAAATCATTTTCTCAATCATCCAGCCTCCAATCACATGAAAAATCACATATTGGGATAAAATCACATAAATGTGAAATTTGTTTTAAATCATTTATTCTAAAACCTACTCTTGTAGTACATTTAAGGTCTCACAAGGGGGAAAAGCCTTACAAATGTGACATTTGTTTAAAATCATTTACTGAAAAAGGTGCTCTTGTGAAACATGAAAAATTACACACTGGGATAAAACCACATAAATGTAACATTTGTTTAAAATCATTTACTGAAAAATCCAGCCTCCAATCACATGAAAAATTGCATACTGGGATAAAATCATACAAATGTGATATTTGTTTAAAATCATTTACTCGAAATCATTATCTTCTGTTACATATAAGGACTCACACGGGGGAAACGCCTTACAAGTGTGACATTTGTTTAAAATCATTTATTCGAAAACCTAATCTTGAGTTACATTTAAGGTCTCACACGGAGGAAAAGCCTTACAAGTGTGACATTTGTTTAAAATCGTATACTCAAGCAAAGAATCTGGTGCTACATAAAAACTCACACAATGGAATAAAACCACATAAATGTAACATATGTTTAAAATCATTTACTCAAAAATGGTACCTCCAATTACATGAAAAATTGCATATTGGGATAAAATCACATAAATGTGAAATTTGTTTGAAATCATTTGCTCGAAAATCTGATCTTGTCATACATCTAAGGTCTCACATGGGGGAAAAGCCTTACAAATGTGATATATGTTTAAAATCATTTAATCGAAAAACTGATGTTGTGGTACATATAAGGTCTCACACGGGGGAAAAGCCTTACAAGTGTGACATTTGTTTAAAATCGTTTACTCACCAAAGTCATCTGTTGCAACATAAAAAATTACACACTGGGATAAAACCACATAAATGTGACATATGTTTCAAATCATTTACTCGAAAATGTAGCCTTGTGTCACATGAAATATTGCATACTGGGATAAAATCACATAAATGTGAAATTTGTTTAAAATCATTTACTCGAAAATGTAGCCTTGTGTCACATGAAAAATTGCATACTGGGATAAAATCACATAAATGTGAAATTTGTTTAAAATCATTTGCTCGAAAATCTGGTCTTGTCATACATCTAAGGTCTCACATGGGGGAAAAGCCTCACAAATGTCACATAAATGTGAAATTTGTTTGAAATCATTTATTCATAAATCTAGCCTTGTAAAACATGAAAAATTGCATACTGGGATAAAACCATAAAAATGTAATATTTGTTTAAAATCATTTACTCAAAAATATGATCTTGTGTTACATTTAAGATCTCACACGGGGGAAAAGACGTGAAATTTGTCAAAAATCTAGCCTCGTGCCACATGAAAAATTACATACTGGGGTACAACAATACAAATGTGATATTTGTTTAAAATGATTTATCTATAAATCTAGCCTTGTGAAATATGAAAAATTGCATACTGGGATACAACCACACAAATGTGACATTTGCTTAAAATCATTCAATTTCGAAAATCGAAAAATCTTAAGTCGAAAGATAAAAAAAACAGGAACAAGAGGAACAGGCTTTTCCTCCCGTATAAATGTGCGCGGGCAGAATACGGGAGGAAAAGCCTGTTCCTCTTGTTCCTGTTGTATCCTGCTCGCGCAAATTAAGTGAGTATGTACCGTTTAACATGCACCTTTTTTTATCTTTCGACTTAAGATCTTTCGATTTTCGATCTATGCCTTCCGATATTTGCGTTTTCGGGCGTTTCACATTCGGGCCCGTGAGGTAGACCCGTTTATGGTATCTGGACATAGCTATCTTGAGAATGATTCCGACTTTTCTCACATAGAGAAGAAAAAGAAAAAAATCAATATGTTTACGTACCCAAAGATTGGATGAAAATCGTTTTTGAAAGAAATTTTGTGTGCACAAAATTGCGACAAGAAGATTTCGTATCAACAGATCCTACAGCAAAAGTAATAATTAATAGAAAACTTTACACAGCAAAGAAAAAGGTCAATTGCCTCAAGGTTAGATGGATGAGATTCATAAAACGGCAGCCAAAAAATACGTTTTTCAAAGAATCCTGGGACACATACATACAATTTAGAAACATAAATATGGATGCCAAGAGAGGCAACATTCCTGAGAGTCTTCCTCAACTAAGGGACACACAAATTAATATGAAACAAGAGAATATAAAGGACTTGATGACTCTTTTGGATTACATTCCTGTAATACACCATAACTTTTACAAGTCGCTAAAGTATGACGAAAATCAAGCTACGACTTCAGCAGCTGATATCCGCCCCAGAGGTCGTCCACGAAGACAAACTGATGCACCGGTGGTGGACACAGATGAAGAAAGCATTCTCGACTATATATATACCTGATATAAATAATTAAACTTGTTCCCAAAAATTTATTATTATTATGAACCACAGGGTTATATTTTTAGATTTTTGCGAGTCATAGTGGTATACGTGATTTTATTTTTAATTTTTTGAGATAGATAATTGTATGTAACTCTTTTCATGTCAGAAGTATTTTATTATGTAAGGACTATGTTGAGATTTATTTTAGTAATTTTGTAATAAAAATTATACACAAACATTTGATTATCTCCTTTTGGTCGCTTGTACCAGTCTGGTTTTCAGGCCGTCAAATGTGATATTGGTTTAAAATCATTTACTCAAAAATTTGGTTTTTTGGTACATTTAAGATCTCACAAATAATAATGAGTGAACATTAGTATTTTGTGTTTATAATACGAGACTAATCTCAAAACACGTCAATTTTTGAATCACATTAATACGAACTGCAATTGGAAATAAAATATAAGCATATCTGAATTGTGTATTTAATTTTTGTCCTACTCGTTCCTGTCACACAACACCACAATACATACACCGATGTTGCGCGCAAGTGGCGAACAAACTTAAATAATACATGTATGATAATGTAACGTGGATGTGGAGATCGGAGTGAAAGATGCAGCAGTAGTGGAGAGGTAGTTTATTTTTCTTGATCCGTCTTTATAGTTTTTTAATTAGTCACGATACGTTTAATTGAGTTTTGGAATAATCATTGTGTTAAAAAAATAACGCTTTTGTACACTATTTTAATAATTCTGTGAGCGTTTTGTCGCATGAGTGATTTATCTGGGAGTGTAATGGCCGTGAGTGATTTGTCGATGAATTTCGTGCGCATAACGCCATTGGAGTGTTAAGTTCGTGAGTGATTTGTAGCGGAACCGTATGGTATTGTTGTGTAGGGATGGGTGGAGGATCCAAGTAAAAGACCAAAGTCGCTTCACAGCATTTATTGGTGATTAAGGAGATACACGCACAGCTAGTGCTCCGTCCAGAATACCTTGACATCGCCTAAGTCCCCGCTTACAAAGGACAGGTCGCTCCCTGCATCTTCGACGTCCGGTTACTTCCCTATTATTTTGGCATGTACCCGGATATGCATTCCCACGACACTCAGTCCCACGCTATCGCTGTCAGTCCTGAGAAGGGACCGGGTGCCGTTACTTAGCCAATTCGGTGGTCATTGTTTAGCCTACTTGAACTTAACCTGGGGATAATCCTCGAAACAAATTATATCGACGGCTCTTTTTAGCAGTATTTAAGACTTTTTCCATAGCTCCTTCATTTTACTTCCAAATAAAATACACAGCTAGCTTTTTTAAAATATTTTATTCACAACAAATATAAATGTAACATAATCTCATAAAACCAATTCTCTACATCCTAAAATTGCTTACATAGGTACAAAAATATAAAGCTCATTTGTTTATAAAGAAAAATTTTCAGAGTTTCGACGAATTTTTCTTCGCCTCCTGCTTTTTAACAATTTTATTCACAATCGAATGCGCCTCATCATAATGCGGATTCAGTTCGGCTTTTACTCGATCCATCCAAGCTGCTAAATTGGGTCTACCTTCTTTTGGATCATATCCAACCATTCCTACAAAAAATAACATTAATATAAATATTCTACAAATATGTATGTCCCATTTTAGATGTTTCGAAAAAATTACTAGGTTGTTCGATTTCACAGCACCCAAAGACATCAGCGACCGACAACTTATCACCAGCAATATATTTATTTCCCATGCCCAACCACTTTTCTTCTACTAAATCCAATGCAGTGTCCATTCGTTTCTTTTGAGCTTCCACCTTTTCTGGTTTTGTGGGTTTTCCAGTCAAAAATGGATCAATGGCCTTAAAATTAAAGATCAATTAAAAAATGAAATATTACTTTTAATTTACAAGTCCTCCATCTTACAGTACACGCTTGAAAACAATACCAAATAACGGAAGTATATAGCGCAAGGAGCTCTTATTCCGATATGTTGCCAAGCTAAGAATTCATTCACCCGAGCTTCAGCTTTACTTTCACTAGGATAAAGTGATTCTGGGACAATTTTCTGTCTTTCCAAATATTTGATGATGGCAACGCTGAAGCAAAAATAAAAGTGTATTTTAAAATTTTCCTTATCTAATTACATCCTAATTCATTAAAGCCTATCATACGTAAAAGCTTCATTACATTTAGCTTGATAATATATGTATCGACATACACACTAATATTAAACGAAAGCAAATATGTACAAGCAAAAGCCCATACATGTACTGAAATAATTAAAGTTTTAAAATAAATGGTTTTATCATTAATACAACCCAAAAAAATTAAATAGTGTAATGAAGTCCAAACCTGTTATTAAAAATAAAGCATTTTTCATATTCATATGATTATTTTTGCTAGTGTCTTGTAGACTTTTTATTTGTGATTTGTTTCATTCGAGTTACAGAAAGTTACAACATGTATGCGGTATATCTCAAATGAAAAAGTAAAAGTAAAAAAAACAATATTTAATAAAAAACTTTTCATCAAATTCCTAAGCCAATTGAAACGTAGTATACCAATTGTGTAATTACATAATTTAGTAATCTAATCTGGTTTAATAGAACAATTTCAACGTAACAAAATACCTCTCGGTTAAAACGAAACCGTTGTGGTCGATCAACGGAAGTTTCTGGAACCGGTTGATCTTAGTAAATTCCTCACTCAAGTGTGCGCCTGAAATACGATGGAAAATCATATAAATGCATTTACAGAAGGAAACTGGATAGAATTATAAGAAGAATCATAATCAGAATACCAGTGCGGATGTCCACCGGCTTTGATTCGAACGTTGCATTGGACGCTTTTAATAATATGTAAAGAGCTCTAGATGGCTGTGACATCAAGTCGTAATAATACTTCAGAGACATGATTCAAATCTGTCAAAACAATAATATCATTATGTGACGAAGATTCGCACAGTACGATGCTGAAATAATATTTTAACATGATAAATAAATAATCAACCAAATCAAAATTAAAACATACAGCGAACGGCGACAGACGATAATATTGCACAAAATCTGACAGTGAACAATCAGTCAAAGTCCGGCTTGATTAGTTTAGTGGAGTTTGGATAGGGATCATCGTGACAGATCGATTTGTGTCCATGCCCGTGTCCGTGCTGGAAAATCTTATTTTCAAAATGCCTCCTCTTCACGTTAGGCCAAAGCTATGATGCTGCCATCAATTGTCAGTTAGTATTCTGCTCTCACATTCTTATATATTTATATTTTTGAATACAAAATTTTTGTTACGGATATAGGGCGGGTGATAAGTTTCGACCGATTCCCGGCCTATGGAAACACCGTTTGTGTTTGTAAGAGGATCGCTTATTTATGTTCAGTTGTTACAATGGTAATTGTATGTGTAGGCATATAGTACAACTCAAACGATCTCATCATCGATCCTGTCTAAACTCAAGGGCAACGATCCCTGTGACCGTGCCCGGGGAACAAAGGAAGAACACGTGTCTGTAAAGTCATTAACGCATGGCAAACGCTCGCCTCGTAAAAAGGTCGACACGTGCTTCTCATACACGTGTCTTAGAAACAAAGAAAGCGTATGAACCCATCGCAGCATAACTAGGTCAGCGCGAGTACCCAAGAACAAAGGAAAATGCACACGACACATTTCAAGCCACAAGGTATATAAACCAACGCAGCAACTTCCACTGGCAGAGTGAGCCTCTAGAGTTCAGCTAGATCACATCTCCGAAGAAACCTCTTCGTACATACAATAACCATTGTACCAATTGAACGAAAATAAACGATCCTCTTTCAAACTACACAACATGTGTTTCGTTAGACCGGGATACGGTCAACATACCTTCCCTGTCTTACATATGTACGAAGAAGTTGAGCTTCGGAGAAGTGAGCTGGCCGAACTCCAAAGGTTCACTTTGGCGTCTGGGGCTGCTGCGTCGATTTATATACGGAAGTTCTAGACGTGTCGTGTGCAGATGTCTTTGTCTTCAGGACACGCGTTTTATCCGTATGTTGACCTGTTTTCAGGACACGTGTTTCTAAACGTCTGAATAGTACCTCGACTGTTCTAATCCCTGTCCAGTTTTATATGTTCCGGAGCCAGGAGATCTGTCTTCTATATGGGTCTACCTCACGGGCCGGAATGTGAAATGCCGGAAAACGCAAATATCGGAAGGCAAAGATCGAAAATCGAAAGATCTTAAATCGAAAGATCAAAAAAAAAAGGTGCATGGTAAACAGTACATACTCATTTAATTTGCGCGAGCAAGAGGAACAGGCTTTTCCTCCCGTATTAATGTGCGCGCGCAAAATACGGGAGGAAAAGCCTGTTCCTCTTGTTCCTGTTGTATCCTGCTCGCGCATATTAAGTGAGTATGTACCGTTTACCATGCACCCTTTTTTATGATCTTTCCACTTTTCCACAGATCTTTCAATTTTCGATCTTTGCCTTCCGATATTTGCGTTTTCCGGCATTTCACATTCCGTCCCGTCACGGAGACCGCTTCTATATACGCCTCTTCAACCCTCTTTTTTCCTTTTATGATTAGGTACAGTAGACCGTACTTTTCACCTGTAAGTACATGCCCCAGATATGGTACCTTTCGGACCTTGATATCAGTCAGCAACTGTCTATCTACTCTTGCTTTTCGGAGCACATTTTCATTGCTGACCATGACATCCGTAACATTCTACGATGCATCCACATTTTGAACGCCTCTAGCCGGTTCATAGTACTAATCCTTAGGATCCATAGCTCAACTCCACATAAAAGCACCGACCAAACATAGCACCTAACCATTCTTTGCCGAAGTTTCAAATCGATGAAAATTATTTCACTTATAGAAAATAAAATCTTTTAAGGTCTTATGGGGAATGAACGAATGAGACGACTGGCATGTTAATGCACGTGTTTATTATATG
The DNA here is from genome assembly GCF_051622035.1 of Arctopsyche grandis. Classification (NCBI taxonomy): domain Eukaryota; kingdom Metazoa; phylum Arthropoda; class Insecta; order Trichoptera; family Hydropsychidae; genus Arctopsyche; species Arctopsyche grandis. The sequence goes on from NC_135360.1 coordinate 34,016,905, forward strand.
ACAGCTGAAGGCAGAGTGAGTAGCGGCTCTCCGAACCCAGCCGAGTTGGTCCCCACTCGCAGGAAGGCAACCAAACTCGACCATGTCGTATAAGCGAGCCGCCACAGTCTGTTCATACCTAGTCGGCACGTACCGACTTCAGCAGGTATCCGGCCGTACGAAAAGTATTCTTTGCTACATTTTGTATGGGTATATTCATTTCAACCGTCACGTTTACGCCACGGCAGGCTTACAGCAGTACCCGACATTTCCTGTTCATACCTTACAGAAATATTTTAAAAAATTTTGTCCATCATCCACAAGTTTTTCTATTTTTTAACATGGGATGCACATCAAAACGCCTCCGTGCTTTTTTATTGCCTTCTTGAGCTTCTTCTTCCAACAAAAACGCGATTATACATAATTTTTCGTTCGATAAACGCCGAAACATTTTTGCTGACTTGTATTCTGACGCGTAGCTACGAATGCACGTGTATGCATTCATATTGTAAGTACTCGACAATACGACGTTAGCAATATTGCGCCATATCGTCATGGCCTGTAACGTATAAGTAAGCCGATTTTGCCTTGCACTCGGCCAAAGTGATGTAAGCGTGTCATGACTGCGACGTGTAGGTAGATATGAATAGAAATGTAGTAAAATGACATATTTGAAACGGAGTCGTGCAGTGCTGTTAAGTATGAACAGACCTTTAGACAGCGACAGTGACTAAAACTCATGCAGACCGATCTATTTTAAATGTTCTGGTTTTAAAATTGAAAATACGATCACCTTATCCAAGTGGTCAACAACGATAGTGTTGTGAGTGTCCGTGGGGCAAAAATTGTACAAAAAGATAATTGTAGAGTTACGTATTTGAAATGAAAGGCGACGGGTTCGTTTGCCGGCATATACGGCATACGCGCTTGTATATGTCACACGTTCGTATGCGTAGTGGTGAGAACATAGTAGAGTAGGACATACAATAGTAGTCGGTAGAGTAGATTCGTTCTAGTCTCGCATACTCCAGTCTTGAAACTCCAAACTCCGAACTCGGCTCTCTAGACGATGACGATGACAGACCCAAGACTTCTGACGGCTCGGAAACCGGACGCCACTCGCTCTCGACTCATCCACAAGGACGAGTGCGTCTTCTCTTTCGACTCGCCCGTAATAATATACTCCATTTATACAATACATCATACCCAGCATCATATATGTACATAACCTCCAAACTCGACTCGGTACATTCACCACTCGATCCGGTTCGCAATTGCGCTAAAATGCCGTGCACGTTTTGTAAACGTCATCTTCATTTTACAAATGTCATCCTCTAATGTCCTCTACACATTTGACAAGCCGGGTATGCCTGTTCATATTTTCGAACGTATGAAAAGAAATTACCCAAAATACAATGTCGCTGATCGTTCCTAGTTGTGGAGACGAATCCTGTGCAAACGACAAATACATATGAATATGCATAATTCATAAAATTCCTAAAATTTATGTGGCCTTATGTTGAAGGTATTAATGGACAACTTCAATGGCTCTTAACCGTTTGCCCGCGGCCGTCTTCTATGGAAGCTTTGCGCGACAAGTCTGTCGTTTGCGCGGCTGTCTTCCATAGAATTTCTGAACTTTGCACGGGATTTTGAGCCTTATATGCGCCTATTTCAACTGTTTTAAGGTTCAAAATTGGTTGAATATATTATTGAGAGTTGAATGATATCTATTCAATTTGCTTAAAATGAATATATACCAGTCAAAATTAGTTTTTTGTGGAACCATACTGAAACCTCGTTTATGTGACGTCACGTCTTCATACAATTGAGATGATACGTCTCAATTTTATGAAGAATGATTATTTGACAATTAAGCCAAAACTACGACATATATTATGTATTTTATTGTTAAAAATAATACTTTATGTGTTAATTAACATATCTGGTTACTTGAGTAAATATTAAAATCTGTATTTAAGGTCGAAAACTCGATTGCCAAATTCGCGAAAAAGGTTCCACGTACAGGGCTTGTTCGCTATATTTATTGCCGCGGGCAAAGAGTTAAATAGACTTAAATAAAATAAACATGTATATATTCACATGCACATATGTAAAATGGTTAATTCATAAAATCATCTCGAAATGTTTTGATATATAAAAATTGCACAATTCATAACAAATTTTGTTGGAAGAAATTTTTCACATTTTCATTTTATAGCTACGGATGTTATATTTCAATGTATGATTCAACATTTTAGGAAACCAGCACCGGATTGTACGTATCCTTGATCAGCTTCCTCGGTTTCGGTCGCAAACATGTGATGGACTATTTCAAACATACTGGAAATGCAGTGTTTCTTCACACGCAGAGAGAGAAGAAACCTGTAAGTATTACCGTACCTAACAGTAATAATAGTTTAAATATATGTATTACGTCGTAATGTGTCTAAATTTTTAGCTCCCGCTGCCGGAGGAAAGTTCAGATGGGCCGGAAAAAAAAATAACCCGTTTGGCGATCGGCCTGGAGGGAGGGTTTGCACCCGATTCGGCCAAACCCAAATTCGAATACATCGACCATCATTCTGTCGTATTGTTACCGGAATTCACATCAATTCCTTGGCCAAATTCTGACCTACCCGTTGAAGTTAGTGTTAATTTTTAAATTATTTTTTTCACATTACTTTTACATGTATAAATTAATCTTTGCATACTTTAAGGTGACGGAATCGGTCAAGGCTGTATTAGAAGCAGAGTCACCCTTAAAATTAGCCGCATTAGAAGCCTTAGCCGGCACCTGGGACGGCGAGATCAGACAAGTTTCAATGTTAGCCTTTTAAAACTCTTATTCACACCAAACTGTATAAAAAAATTCATATGTGACCAACCCATGACTTTATCTATGTATTTGAGGAATATAAGAAGGTCGCAAAACAAAATTTGATAATTAAACATACATACATGAGAGCATTTTCGATACAAATTGAGCGCAAATGTAGGGAAACTTACACAAGACAAAAGTTCTACTTCTGGTTGTCAGATTTTGTTCAAAATTTTTTCATTACTTAAAATCACTATAATTATTATACGCAGTAAATATAAAGAAAATAAAAATAATTTAAAAGGTCAAATAAAATAATGAAATATTGTTTAAAAAAAAAAATACTACTTCCGGTTTACGAATTCTGACCAAAACCTTATCAGCTCTAAGTTAGTACGTAGAGAATACAAATATAAATTTTCAGTTTGATACGTTCAAGGGTGTGGAAAGAATCGTGGTCCCAACATTTTTGACTTTTCTAAGAGATAAATATCCCACTTCCGTTTTATTAAATTTAGTGATTCTTTTTTTATTTTCATCATATTGATACAAGAATTAAACTCGAGTTTTTTTGTGAAGAACACACATGTTTAAGGGGTCGAAAGAAATAGCGGAAGAAAAATCGAACAAGAGTAAACTGCCACTTCCGGTTGACGGATGCTTATCAAATTTTATACATAACTTGGTATTAAGCTTAAACTTGTAGATATGAAATTTCAGTTCAATAAACCAAAAGGTTTCTGAGAAAAACAAAAAAAAACTCGATTCTCTAGTGTAAAAGTACTACATACTTCCCGTTCATGTAAAAATATTCAGGTATACAATTTATGATTTCTATTTCATGTTTTGATTCGGTTAGCATTTCGGGAGATAATTGAATTCAACATAAGTTTCAGTTCGATAAAACGAATGGTGTTCAAAAAATCCCCAAAATACACACACACACACACACACATTTTTTCTAGATCATGAAAACATAATCAGTGATCGATTCCGAGTTTGAATCAGTCAAAATCTCGAGTTCAAATTTTCGCATAATCACAAAACTTCATCTATTGTTACTACTTGCATAGATAAAGTAAAAAGTCTAGACTATTTATTATGTCCCTTATAATCATCAATATTTCACCGGTGTATACATTTTTTTGATATTTGCAGACATTCAGTTAACTTACAACAGCTCGAAAATGGTGTAAAAATACCACCGACAGGCTGGCAGTGTTGTAAGTGTGATCTCACTCAAAATCTGTGGCTCAATCTGACGGACGGATCAATCTTGTGCGGTAGAAAGTTCTTCGATGGCTCCGGTGGTAACAATCATGCCGTACGTACATCATCTTAGACAGTATATAGCAATCGGTGTTTCCGACAAAACCTTCTAATATATAATGTAGTTACGAAAACCAAGTACATAGCTGTAGCTATGTTTGTATGTTTAGGTCGAGCATTATATGAGTACAAGCTATCCCCTCGCCGTTAAATTGGGAACGATCTCAGCCGATGGCAAAGCGGACGTGTATTCGTACGCCGAGGATGATATGGTCGAAGACCCTCACTTGACTGAACATTTGAAGCATTTTGGAATTGATTTACAGCATATGCAAAAGGTAATATCGTTCGTTATAGTGTTTATATACATATAAGCTATTGTAAGTACATACAATAACATGTGTGTTTTTTTTAGACTGAGAAGTCAATGATTGAATTAGAATTAGAAATAAATCAGAACGCTGGAGAGTGGGGATTACTTCAAGAATCGTCTAGTCAACTTCAACCTGCACACGGTCCTGGCCTCACCGGGCTCGTTAATCTTGGAAATTCCTGCTATTTGAATAGCGTAATGCAGGTGAGATTCAAATTTAAACTCTTGACTTTAGTAATTGTACATGAGAACCACTGATTTTAACCCAGCCAAGGCTGGGTACTTTCGCTGTTTTATTACATATTATATATCTTACAGGTCATGTTTACCATTCCGAGTTTTGTAAACCATTATGTGAATAGAGCGCAACAAATATTCAGCACCTTTCCCGCTGACCCAGTAAGCGATTTTAACGTTCAAGCGTAAGTTTAGGCTTTTCATTACAAAATGGTTTAAATTTGAACATTTTTGATTGTTTTTTGCTTGTAAATATTATAAATACAGGGCTAAATTGGGGGTTGGACTTTTGTCCGGTGAATACTCCACGTTGGATGAAGAGGGAGGTCAAAATGGCGTGTCTCCTCAGATGTTCATGAACCTGATTGGAAAATTGCATCCGGAATTTGGCACAAAGAAGCAGCAAGACGCCCAAGAGTTTTATCTTTACCTTTTGGATATTGTAGAAGTGAGTGTTTGTCGTGTGTATTTTATGATAGTATGTATGTATGTAGATTTTCGATTCATGTGTGTGAATTTTCAGCGAAACTGCCGCGATGGAGTAAAACCTACCAACTGTTTGAAGTTCAGCGTCGAAGAGCGTATGCAGTGCAGCGAGTCTGGTGGAGTTTTGTACAATCATCACACCGAACAATGTCTGGAAATGAGTGTGCCGCTGATTTCCGCTGACAACCGTTTCGAAGTAGAAGCGTACGAGACGCAGAGGATGGAGGCCGAAAGAATGGGACAGAAGCTGTGCGTCTGCCGTCCAAATTTCAATTGTTGAACTGTATTAAAATAATTTGCAGCATTTTTCACTTTTAGGGATTCTTCGTTGCGGGTACGACCACACATTCCGTTCCAAGCGTGCCTCGACGCTTTCACTCAGGAAGGTCAAGTCAAACAATTCTTCAGTTCGGCGCTCAATAAAAAAGTCATAGCAAACAAGTAATGATGTCTTGTATGATTTTCTTAAATTTATCTCAAGGTTTGATAACTTTTTCAACTGTGATTTAATTTTTAAAGATCAACAAGACTCGCTACGTTCCCAGATTATTTGATGATTCAACTGAAAAAATTCACATTCGATGATAAATGGTCTCCAATCAAATTAGACGTCGAAGTAGAGGTACGCTTTTAATCCAAAAAGCCTGCTTTTAAAATCGTCATAGATCAGCTGTTGATTTACCATATGTATATTTTCCCTCTCACAATAAAAAAATGTACCATTTTAATTTGTGAATTTAAATGTAGATGCCTTGGGAAATGGATATAGAAGAATTGAAAGGAACGGGCTTCAAAGAAGGTGAAACATTATTACCGGATGTCACTACAGATATTCCGGCTCCTCAATATGACGAAACTGTCATGTCACAATTGGTGAGAAATATTCTATTTTGCATCACTTTTTTTGTTTTAATTACTATATATCATGAAGTGATAATATTTTTACTCTGCATATCAGATGGAAATGGGTTTCCCTTCGGAAGCTTGTAAAAGAGCGCTTTACTTTACGAAAAATAGCGGCATGCAACCGGCAACAGAATGGATAATGGAACACATCGCCGATGGAGACTTTTCCGATCCTTTTGTTCCACCTGGAACTAATAAACGTTAGAATTGCCCGTTTGTTCGTTCAATGAATGTCCGTGAACTGTTTTTATTGTGAATCTATGTTTTCAGGACCTACAGCGTTTAAGGCAAACGAAGACGGTGTCGCGATGATCATGTCGATGGGTTTCACTAAGCAACAAGCTGAAAAAGCTTTGGCTGCCACTAAGAACGATATCAACAGTGCTGCCGATTGGATAGTCAGCCACATGGACGATTTAGATTCGATGAATGTGGACGATGAAATAGCTCCAACTGTATCGGCGGAACCTGAATTAACAGATGGAAATACTAGTATGTTGTTTGGCTATTTTTAGGTGTAGTTTTTGACGTCGTCACTGTTTAATTGTGTCATTCTCTTTGCAGGGTATAAATTAGTAGCTTTCATTTCTCACATGGGATCGTCCGCCATGGTCGGACATTACGTGTGCCACATATTTTACGAGAACAAGTGGGTTATTTTCAACGACAACAAAGTCGCTTATTCTGAGAATCCGCCTACCAAATTGGGATATTTATATCTTTATAAAAGACTGGACAGTCCCAATTGATAAGTTAATGCAGTGTTATAACACAATTTTCAAATAAATATACTTAATTTTTTACATGTGTTTTTTTTTTTTTATAAAATACCAAACTAAAAAAATATTGATCATTATCCAAAATTCAATATTAACTTTTGTAAAAAGGTATAAGCGATACTTGCACAAGTTTTCGAAAGAAAAAATGAATTTTATCATGACTGCACCAAATCTTTTTTTGTATGATTTAAAAATAGTCATTTTTACGAGGCTTTTCTATGTTTCACTTCGTAAACGGTTGAGCTAAAATTCCTGCTTTCGATATACATAATCATTGCGAGGATAAGAAGAACGTAAGCAGATTTTTTAAATATCCTTAATATTTAAGATGCACCATCTAAATATAATATATACTTTTAAGTAAAAAAAAATGATTCATGTAGATTTCAATGTGGAGTATTTTAGCTACAAAAAGTATGTAAGTTTACATCCAAGAAGTATATTAATTCCTATTCTTTAGTTGGGGCTTCACCCCAAGCCCAGCATCGATGCTGGGTGAATACGCGATGCTGTAGCGAAACAACACAATTGTCTTTTGAGCGTGAAGTCATGCTATTAAAAAAGTATCTGCAAAAGCAGAGAAATGTAATTACTAGAGGTAGGATAGTCATAGTGCTATCCATTGTTCGGCAAACCTTTCACATTGCATTTACAACCTTTGAACAATACACGGCCCCCTCAGGCTCCGGTGACTAGTAATTACATTTCTCTGACCTGTAGGCAATTATCTATTAGACGTGCACAATTATGCATATCCAGAGACACGCCCAACAATTACCAAACAAGTGTTTTCCATAAAAAAAATGTTGAACAAAGGACGACTTTCGAACATGCCACGACAACTATGCACCAGATGTTTTCCTCGGTCAGCAGTTCCTATTCAACCACTAGTCGACCAGTCGACCCAGAAAGCTATGATTTATTTCCAATAAAGTATTTTTTTAAATAATGGCGTTAAGCGATTAATTATCCCACTTGAACACAAATAGCTTTTCATGGTCTGCAACGATATAAGTCCAAATATGTAGTTGCTAAAGGATAAACAAAATAATATTTCAAATGTACAAGTGTATGACTCTAATCATTTTTATTACTTTCGATATTTTTAAGTTGGACAGTGCTAAATTATATTGACTGTAGTAATTGTATTTACGAAGAAGCTAGTTGCCAGTTGTTATCTTTGGAGAAGTGAGCTGGCTGAACTCCAGAGGTTCACTCTGGTGTCTGGAGCTGGTGCGCATTGTGGCTTGATGTGTGCCGTGTGCAGATGTCTTTGTCTTCAGGTCAAGTGTCGTAGTTGCATAGTGACATCACTGCTGGATTTCGTTCGTTTTACGATCGAGCTCGTTTTACTCTTTCTTCTGGAATAGTCAAAGGGGACGTTGCCCTCGAGTAGCGAAGATAATTTCAGGAGATATTAGTTCTGCTGGATTGTGCTCTCGAGTAGCGAAGACAATTCCAGGCGGGACTAGTTCTGCATGTTTGTACAGGAGCGATGATGGTGCCATCGTAAGACTCGTAGGGATATAGCACATCGCGTATTATTCCTTATCGATGTCAATACACTCGCATATTCCTCCGTCACACAGATGTCCGAACCCCTCTGGAATGCACGTCTATTCAAGCGGAACATACTCAGAACAACCTTAGAAAAGGACAACTGCACACGATCACGTGTACAACTGAAACAGATGCAACTGGTGGATCAGAACTAGCGCCAGTGAACTTTGGGTGCTCGTCCATGGTTCACTCCGCGAAGTAGCTACATTACATATATACTTCGTCGTACATACAAATACAAATGTATTAATCGAGCAAATAAAGATCCTCTTACAAATAATCACAACATGTGTTTCGTTAGGCCGGGATACGTGCAACATACCTTCCCTGCTTTACAGACTTGTGTATTGTTGTGAAATATAATGAGATCACTGGCTTTGATTCGGAATAGTAAAAGTTGTGCTATATTTCTACAACACATTTGTGCGTTTGTCGGTCCAAGGCACGGGCAATAGCTCGTCTTGCGTTTCCTGGCAGAGAAATGTAATAATAATAAAAGGGCCCTTACGAATAAATAATTGTTGTCAATATTACGCGGTATGTCTCTATAAATACGCTACAACGCACGGAATACAATCGGATCAATTTACTTATAAAAATGTATCCCATATTGTTTATTGTGTGTTTTTGAATGCATTGTGCAATTTTTACCGATGCTTGCCTATCTCGCGAGTATATTATATAAACAAACAAAGAAGTTTTTATCGGACATACGTCGAGCACCAAGCATCAAATACGACTGATGCTAAAATTATTTAGGATTGTCTGTGGACAATTGTCACTTGATAAAAATATGACGCCTAAAGGTCTGAACGCACTATGCGTCAGTCGACTGATACGACACGACACGTCAGTACGCGACCAAATATTATTTGTATGAAAGTGTATACGGGGCTCCGGAATTCCGGAAAGATCTACCGTGAGTCGACCCATGTTGACGCAGACCGCAACGTGGGTAGGAAGTGTAGGCGGGGTAGGAAGTGTTGACCGTATCCCAGCCTAACGAAACACTGTTGTGCTTGTTTTAAGTTGTTTTATTGTTTGCCTAAATATTGTACAAGTGTATTAGAATATTTGAGGAAGTTTTCTCGAAGCGGCTATTGGCTGTTGACTTGGTGTCGTGATGGCTGCTGGATCTGCAATGTGTCGTTGCTCTGGATCCGGATGAGTTGCAAGCGTTCTTTCATTGTAGGGTAGTGTAGTGGTAGCTGGTCAGATGCTGGATGTCGACTGCTGTCGGGGTGGCTGCTGCCTGTTGACTGAAGTTGTCTGGGTTGGATCTCCTTTTATATTGTTTTTGGGGATCCACGTGGTTTGTTTACTGGCGATTGATTCTGAGAACCGCAGGTGGTGTTTACGTGTGCCAGTTATGCAAGGAATGTGGTTTCGTTGTTTGGGGTGGAATATTCTCGAATATGTGGCGTCGTTCCACTCGATTTAGTTTTTATCACTCTTTGTTCTAGTGAGTCTGGATGTTTGTTCAATGGGTTACAATGTAGTTGTTATTTGTGCACTTTAATGGATGCAGGTGTTCTTCGACTTCGCGTCGTTCTGCTTGATTTGTTGGGGTGGAAGTTTCTCGACTCGAGTTGACGTCAATGGTTGAGCGTGAGAAATGTATTCTCCGTCGCAATAGATGTTTCGATTGCGGTGACGAGATTCCTACAAGTATAACACGTGAGGGCGGATCTATTATATTATACATCAATGGGTTGAGGTATTCCCTTGTGTTTTATGTTTGATGCGTAGTTGCGTAGCTCCTTGGGATTTCCCGTGTACTCGTGATTGCATATCTGGAGCGAGTCGAATCACCTTTGCGGGTAAGCTGGACGAAGTATTTCGACCAAGGCGGACTTTCGTGTACGAGAAGAGGACGCGATGATGTCCTTTGTACAGATTAAGTTCGATGAGGGAAATAGGTGATATCATCGAGCTAGTTTCGTATGGTAAAATTCGTGCTATATCCCTACACATTGCTCTGTTTGCTGGCATTCTTCTTCTTGTTAATGCCCTGTCCGCATCCGGACGTTGGCGACCACCTCGTCGATTATTTGAATATATCCACATCGGTCTTCAGCGGCTCGGAACAGCTCTTCGGCGCTCATATCGGTCCACATGCGCATGTTTCGAAGCCAAGATAACTTTTTCCTGCCAATCCATTTTTTCCTTCTATTTTCCCCACGGTTATCAAACGGAGAAATTCGTATTTTGGACCCCGTATCATGTGTCCGAGGTACTCCATCTTTCTCCGCTTGATGACAGAAACAAGTTCCCTGCCTCTCCCCATCATGCCGAGGACAGTTTCGTTTGATATCTTTTCGGTCCACGGAATCTTCAGCATACGCCTATAGACTTGTAAGACAGGGAAGGTATGTTGACCGTATCCCGGTCTAATGAAACACGTGTTGTGTAGTTTGAAAGAGGATCGTTTATTTTTGTTCAATTGGTACAATGGTTATTGTATGTACGAAGAGGTTTCTTCGGAGATGTGATCTAGTTGAACTCTAGAGGCTCACTCTGCCGGTGAAGGTTGCTGCGTTGCTTTATAAACGTTTTGGGTTGAAGTGTGTCGTGTGCACATCTTTTGTTCTTGGTACTCGCGAGCGTGGTTTTATGGGTTCATACGCCTGGACGTAGTTCGTGGTTTTTATGGGTTCAGTGTGTTCTTCCTTTGTTTCCCAGATACGTGTATAGAAACACGTGTCGACCTTTTGACGAGGCGAGCGTGTGCCATGCGTTAATGACTTTCCTGGATATGTGTCGCAGTGACCTGATGAGATCATTTCAGTAGTACTATATGCCTACAGACTCACATCTCAAAAGCTTCAATGCGGCTGATTATCTTGGTTTCACTTGAGTCCACGTCTCACATCCGTGTAGTAATACTGTCCAGACGTAGCTCTTCGCGAATCTCAACCGCGTATGAAGATTGAGATGCTTGTTTGTAAGCGCCGCCTTCATTTTTACAAATGCTGTTCTAGCCATCTCGATGCGGATTCTTAGACCTTCATCTGGGTCCATCTCTTCATTCAGCCAGGTACCCAGGTATTTGAATCTTTTTACTCTTTCTATCACCTCTCCATCCAAGGTTAGATTCCCGGTGTCTGTTTGCATTCTATCTACTATCATAAATTTCGTCTTCTTTAGATTTATGCGCAGACCTCTTCGATTGCTTTCTTGATGTACACGGTCTAGAGATCTGTAGGAATCTCGTCATCGTCATCGTCATCGAAACATTCGAGAATATTCCACAACAACAAACCACATTCCTCGCAGAACTCACCGCACAACACGTGCACTTCTTGGAATCAATCGCCAGTTCCTTCGAGAATGTTCCACCCCTCACACTCGAGCGGAACGAAACCCAGACGACGCACACCTGCAGCCATTATATTAAACTCAAGCGGAACGCCCCTACCAGTAGAGCGGAACCAAAACGGTCGAAACACGCCGCCACCATTAAACTACATCGAGCGGAACGGCGCCAATCGTTCCAGAAAATTCTACCCCTCGACAAAAGCAAATTCCTCGCTTACGCATCAACAACCACCACCATCGGTCAGGTGATTCCAGAAACACTATAAAAGGCGGTACAACCCAAACAACGCCAGTCGACCCACAGCAGCAAGCGTCGACACACAGCAGCAGACCAGAGACCTTCCGAACATAGCCGAACAACGAGCCAACAACACACTGCCGCATCCAGAGACCTTCCGAACATAGCCGAACAACGAGCCAGCAACACACTGCCGCATCCAGAGACCTTCTGAACATAGCCGAATGCCGAGCCAGCGACACTCTACCATATCCAGAGACCGCTGAACGACATACTTTTGCCCACAAATATAATACTATGGAGGATGAACGAATGAGACGACTGGCATGTTAATGCACGTGTTTATTATATGACGGCTGAAGACAGAGTGGGTAGTGGCTCTCCGAACCCAGCCGGGTTGGTCCCCACTCGCAGGAAGGCAACCAAACTCGACCATGTCGTATAAGCGAGCCGCCACAATACCTTTGTACAACCATAGGCAAACAATAAAACTTAATAAAACAAGCACAACAGTGTTTCGTTAGGCCGGGATACGGTCAACTCACAGTACCCCGCCTACAGATGTTTGCAGGTCTGCTAAATTTTCAGCGACTAGTGCCGTGTCATCAGCATATCTTATATTGGTGATCGTCTCGCCGCCCACCTTGATATATGTATGTAAAATAAATATAAATGTGGAGTGTGGAGATGGGAGTGTGTGTTGTGGTGAGAGTTGGCAAGCGTGCGCAGTGGTGGTGGTGGGGTGCCGGGCGTGTGTGTTGTGTGGAGAGCGGAGAGTGTAGTCAGGAGTGTAGGCTGCGGAGTGCGGAGTGGAGTGTGCAGCGCGAAGAACGGAGCACGAGCACGAGCACGAGCTGGAATCCCGCTGCGAGGAGTGGAGCGGTGGTGGCGGCGGCGTAGCGCTCGTGTGGCGGGTTGGCGGCGCGGCCCCCCTCTGCACCGCCCGCCACCCCTCACACCCCCCACACCCACACCCACACCCACACCCCACTTCGTAAGCGCCGCTCGTTAGGTGACAGTGACAGTGACAGTGACAGTGACAGTGACCATGGGCGGTTGTGACGCGCACACGCGCTACGTCCCGGCCACCTTCGCCTGGACTCTCCTCCTCGCCACCACAGCGCTCTTCTTCTACTTCCCGTCAGTATCTTCACCCTCACCCTCACCCTCACTCTTATCAAACCGAAAGACTCGCTTTTGACATGTCTATTGATACATGCAAACCGAATCTGTGAACCACTTTGAATACGATTAACGACACACAAACAGCCTCTGATCAAAATCTTGTTAAAAACTATTATACATTTTAGTTTAGTATCATTGTATCGGAACTATGAAATATACAATATCTCAATATAAGCTGTCACTTATCTGTGACGGTTTTTATTCTCGTTCGACTATTTCTTCCGTCGACAATATTAACCCTGTTCAGATTTTTATTGGTTCTCTTCCGGCGTCCTCTATCTCCGTCTTTGTCGAATTCGAGATAGTGAATCGCCTTCTACATATATATATATATATATATATATATATATATATAATGATAGATTTAAATTTTCATAAGATATCTACGTGTAAAATTAAATATCGAACCCTTCACTTTTCGACATATAAAGTGAAAAAATCAATCATCAAATCTTTTATCTTGTTTGTCACTGATATCAGTTTTTCAATGTGTTCCCTCACTGTATTCAACCGTATCTTGAATTTACTTTAGTATATCTCGTCATCGCTAGAATGATATAACATTTTTTTGATTTTCAAATTATATTCACAATACATCTTATATCTATTTTAATAGTTACTGATCATTTTCCATTTTACAATTTAATTTAATTCGGTTAGTAATCATAGTATTATATTATTCTAATGTTAATGTACAGCATAATATTAGGAAAAAGAGCTCAAAAACCTACATATTTACAATTCTTATAAATGCTCATAATACATCTAATACATAATACTAATTAAAGACTCACTAAAGTCGATTGCCTAAAGCAGATTGTGTTTAGGTAATCTGTGTTTATACCTGAAGGGTATAATGATATAATATAAATAATCTTATTACTTATTTTAACAATCATATTTTCCAACGCTTTTACTATGTACTTCAGTTTTATATCAAAAATATATACACACATATATTAACGGACTTATTATTGAAGAAAAATCTTAACGAATCTACCTTAAGTCTTACGGGCATGTTTTTTATAATTTTTAATGATAAATTCAACAAACATTATATGGTTATGATTAATTATGTCTTGTTTTGGAGACACTACCTACCTAGCCTCCACATTAGCCTGATTTTTCAACGAAAAATTTCTTAATGAATTATTTGAAATAAAAAGGGAATATTCACTGACCTTGAACTTTCCAAAAGTTAGATAAAATCTGATTGGAAGTTCAAATAATGTTCGACAACAAGCCGAGTACATATGAGTGATGTTATCTTTAAAAAAAATGACTAGCATAATATTTATTTTTCAATCAAATTGCACATTTTCAAACTACTAATAATGCAATTATTTGATATGATTTCAGGTGCCAATATTACATATTCAGACATCCATGGGTTCCAGCATATCAAGGTGTTATCACGTTTTTCGTTTTAGCCAATTTTACATTAGCGACATTCATGGACCCTGGAGTCATACCCAAAGGTATCTCACTATACTAATTCAATTTCCGCTCGTCTGTATCACGTGTACAGGGGGATATCATGATGCGATTGTGTTTCAGCACCTCCGGACGAAGACAGAGACGATGATCTTAGGGCGCCGCTTTATAAGAGTGTGGAAATAAACGACATCACAGTCCGTATGAAGTGGTGCGCTACATGCAAATTTTATCGACCGCCGCGATGCTCTCACTGCTCCGTGTGCAATCATTGCATCGAGGTACGTACTGATGTATAATGATGTTGTGAATTTGTGAATCGTTTCGTAATCGTTTGTTGTTTTTTTTTGCTTTCAGACTTTCGATCACCATTGTCCGTGGGTGAATAATTGCATCGGACGCCGAAACTATAGATTTTTCTTTTTCTTCCTCATTTCGCTGTCGATTCACATGCTCAGCATTTTTAGTCTTAGTCTCATTTACGTCTTGAACAGCAAGGATTTGTCGAACGTCGAGCCCATCGTAGCGTATCCTTTTATTCGTTTGTTAGTAAAATAGCCTAGGCTAAACGTCTGATTGCTTCTCTCTGCAGCAAGAATATTGACGTAGCTGGTTTTGTCATCTGTTCGCTTTGACACCTGTTACTATGGTCAATTTTGCACAATCCGTATACTCTCGGTTATCAGGTTCAGACGTTATACATATATTATGAAAATCTGTAATGTTTTTGAGAAACTTCCCTTGAACGATTTTCTTTTATCGATACTAACATATGACTTCGTTAGAATGCCCCACGTTGGGTGTCAATACAATAAGCTGGTTTCCTCCAGATTGTTGGCATTTATACTGGGAACAATTTAATAATTTAAATAAATGTGCATTTAAAAAGAAATTTTGTACATTAAAAAAAAGTTTATGTATTAGGGGTACCGGAAAGAAATCCATTTTTTTTGCAGATCAAGTTAAATATACAGTTTTTCATTTTTTTTTTGCACATTTTACTCCAAAATATAATCTCCTCTAATTTTCATGACTCTTTACCATCTTTTTGTCGATATTTCAATCCTTTTCTTGAAAAATCTTGCCTTAAATAGTTGGTTTACCACATCACTCACGCTGTTGAATTTTTTTCTTCTTAATGTGACCTCCATGGAACTAAATAGGTAATAGTAAGAAGGAGCGAGGTTTGGTAAATAAAAAACCATAAAAAAAACCTTATTATGGTTTGAGGTACAATAAAAAGGATAGCGTTTTTCCATGAAAAATGGAAAAAAAACCACGTGTTCCATCACTCTTCTTTTTCGTGCGTGCAGGACAAAAACCATTGTTTGTTTTTCCGATCCTTTAAAATGTTCCTATATTCTCTGTGATAGTTCTGTGGTAATTTATAAGTTTCTGTGATAGTTCTATAATTCGATAATTTTTTGTGGTTATTAAAAATATATCATAGATAGAGTAAAAATGGATTTCTTTCCGGTACCCCTAATACATTACAAAAAAAGATTACATTAGAAAGTTTGCTTTGATCATTGAAAAAAATATTTGCTACTGAAAAGTGGATGAAATGTGCATTAAAATGACAGATTAACTGTATTTTGCAACATCACGAATATAAAAATACGAACTGACGTTTGGTTTGGTTTTATTTATTTATCGTTTGGTTAGATTAGTTAAAGTTAAGGTTGGTTTTATTTATTTAAGATTACATTATAATTTCACTATTGAGAAACAAAAATAAACACTTTTGACAGTTGTCAATAGCGGAAGACTGCAACGTTGTCACTTTTGTATCTATTCTAATGATAAAAAAACTATTTTTTCAAATGATTGTTTCATATTTTTTAATGATCACTTTATAATGCCAAAATATTTTATCGTATGCACAATACGAGATTGTTTAATGCACCGAAAATAATGCAAATTTTTAATGCACAAACATTTTTTTTTATGATACAAAGTATTTTGCTCAATGTACAGTTAAATCGTACCAATTTAAAATTGATTTAAATTTTTCATTTTCATCTTTGATCCATGGTTTGCAATAAAAGTGA
Source organism: Arctopsyche grandis (assembly GCF_051622035.1). Classification (NCBI taxonomy): domain Eukaryota; kingdom Metazoa; phylum Arthropoda; class Insecta; order Trichoptera; family Hydropsychidae; genus Arctopsyche; species Arctopsyche grandis. The sequence continues at coordinate 34,033,541 of NC_135360.1, forward strand.
TACAATCTTTTACTAATATAGGGCAAGCTTTTGTTTTTAAAATATTTTTTTTAATTTTATTAACAGATAAACGAGAGTATGCCGTGTTCTATATTCGAACCGTTTCAACAATTGAGATTCGGATACAATCTTTAACCTGTGACGAGTTGCACAAAGCTATGCTAAACAGTGTCAGCATATACGTACATACATACAATACAAACAACATATTAATTTTATTGTATTCCTTGACTTGCGTATAATATAATAGATTGGTAATAATGGGAATAGTCGCTTTATTAGCCATTCCCATTTTCGGATTGACTGGATTTCATATGGTGTTGGTGTCCAGGGGTCGTACAACCAACGAACAAGTCACCGGCAAATTCAAAGGTGGATACAATCCCTTCTCCAGGGGCTGTTGGAATAACTGTTGCTATACTCAATTCGGACCTCAATATCCCAGGTTTTCATATATATATATACATGTGTAGAAGATATCAATGGACTCTTTATATGTATATGATGGTGAGGATGTGCTAATCGTTGAATTCGTTTCAGTTTGCAAAGAATGTCACGTGCCGCGAGCAAGCGGGCCGGTGTAAATGGTAGTGCAGGAGGTGTAGGCGGGATCCCGTCTGCCATAAGCACCATCACGGCAAATAATCAGGTAAAAACATACACGGCCGACAACAACGGCAGTGCCCATCGTCCGACGTCCAGCGCCGCCCATGCCCAGTACAATAAGGTGAGAGCCAGCACCTGCAGCTGTATTCTTATTTGGTGGCATTCCTAAAAGTCTTCTCTTATCGGCACACACTCGCACTAACCAACCAATAACTCTCGATCTTCTTCGGTGGACAATACTGTTCATACGTAGTCTGTTTGCACCCGATCAATTTTATGTTCTTCTTCTTTCTTCACCGTTTCACTTATTCTGGCGACGAGTGTGGATGGAGTCACCTTTTTTTATTTATTTATAACATATATAATATATATTTGTGCATACGATGGGTGTAACGCCAACTTTTACTCAACGTTGGAATGTTTTTCACCAAATATGTAATTCATTATTTGAGCTTTTTTTTATGGTTGTGTTTATAATCCTTTTAATCGGAAATGCAAATCTATATTTGGTTTGGTTTTTATTTTTTTTACGTTGAATTTCAAAGTGAAACGCTAGTTTGTTGTAATTGTAATTATCAGTAGTGTATGTACATATATTATTGAAATCAATTTTGTGGCATCACATTCATCGGAATACGGTTTTCTTAATTTGAGCTCTCTTGATATATCAGTCAATATTCAGTAGGTTCTTCCGCTTCTTTGATAGAGTCAGTTTTGAAAAAACGCAATAATTTCAATTGTAACGAACGGTTTTACGCGCGCTTACTGATCTCGCGGTGGGAGATCCAGAGGGCGGATACGTCGTTCTTCTTCCAAGGGTCGGGTTATAGGGAAACGTGAACTTACCTTGGGATACAGTTTATATAGTCGGGGAGGTTCCTGACTGCAAATCGTCTCGTTGATAACAGCTTCCTCGTGGTCGGGAGCTGGCTTTGCGCTTCGGGCCGGTTCACTTGCGTCTGATGTTTCGCCGGAAACGGCGTGAGCAATACGAGGACGTTGGCTGGAACTCTCGGGAGGGAGTGATGCTGCACTCGACCTCACGGCGGTTCTTCAGCAAGATGACGGATCTCTGGGCCCCGTCTCCCCGTGGAGACGTGCACAGGAGAGGTCCTTCTTCAGCGGGGATGGCGGTAGAGAGCCTCGCTCTCGATGCGAGCGCGCCTATATCGCGCGCTTTTCTGTGTGGCCACTCGAAATAAAGGGCGAGTGTTGCCCTATGGGACGAGGGGGAGAACGTCGCGTTACACAATCAATTTTTAATTTCAAGCGGTTTTTAAATCTATACCAGCTCCGTACAGTTTGCGCAAAAAAATTCTTATTATTTACAATAAAATCTTACAAATTCATATGAAAGCGCAAATAAAGCTTGTATGCGATAAAAAAATTGTTTAATTGAACTTTCAAAGTATGTAATATGATTTTGGGCATATTTTAAATTTTGCTACATTCAAGTTATCATACATTATTATCTTTGCTTAAAAACGGACAAATTTTTGGTTTCAATAATGTATGTGTGCATTAAATGGTGTCACAAGTCTTTCATCGATTTGTCGTGTGATCGTATTAAATAGATCTTTAGTCTAGATTTTGTTGTAATTTTTGAAGCTAGATTTTAGCGTTATTTAACCCTCTGAATGCTGATTAACGCCGATCGGCGTTTTACCAACAAGTACATGAGCCTTAAATATGCCGATAGGCGTTGTATTTTGAGTATATAAAAAATAAACAAGAATACTACCCGCTACGTCTTTCCAGGTAGCATTGAACATGGGTCGTGTAATCCATGTCAATGTTTATAAAGACTGGTTCATCAATAGATTTCTTTTGTTAATTTTATGCTGTTGCAAGATATATTAGAGAGTCTAAACACACCTTTACAAAACTCGAAATCCTCGGCGGTTTTAAATATCTAGGTTTTGTTTGGATTAGCTACAATTTTCATACCTGCTTTCTAATGGATTTCTAAATAATTCTATTTGGAAATGTTCAACAGAAAAGACATCAGCACTCAAAGGGTTAATGATCAATTAAAGAACCACTCTATTAGAATATTTATTTGATATTATCTTTCAGATGGTTTTTGTTTTTTAATTTTAATTCGACCGAATTGCCACAGTTCAGTGGTTCGGTTCAAAACCCGGTTTGCATCTTTGATTTTAGTGTTAATTTGTTTTTCTATCGTATCCTTTGAGAGATACAGCTATGATCCTTATTATTTTTATTTATTTAGTGTTTTTATTATGTATGCACATTTTCGTCTATTGTTTGCTGTAAAAATTTTGCTTTAAAATTCTTCAATTCACCGATTGCTTAGAACTTGTGTGTAAACGTTTTTCGAAATTGTATTATTTCTTTCAACAAATATATGTATATATATGTATATTCGTGGATTGAAGAACCGCTCTTATCAAAGTCTGGCTCTATCCTTTATCTGTATTATTACTTTTGATATCGCCGTACTGTAATCCTTCAACGTGTGTTGAAACGTACGTACACCTAGTCAGTATATTTTATACTTACATACGAGGATGATTAAACGAGACGGTGCGTATTTTCTATATTTTAAAGCCAAACTGTGACTGTTTTATTTTCTTTTCACTAACAACAATAACAAAATTGTAATATGATTAATACACAACACTAATAAATTATTTGTTATTTATCATGAGTTTTACTGACTTGATTTTTATAGGTAACTAACATTCTATTTTTTTTTCTTTTTCTATCTTATGTATCGTTTGAAATTTTAATACATTATATATTTGGTTGTGTTGATTTGCTTATTCGATTGGTATTTATACAGCTGTCTCCCGGAAGAGAGGGCTCCGATACAGACATGGAGCCGCAGGCTTCGCAGAGTGCTGACTGTGAACCGACTCCGCCCCCCCTTCAGAGACACGGTTCTAAGAGCAATTTCTTTCTATCTTCCGGTGGTGCCGAGCAGCAGCTCGTGCCCCAAAGAGGCGTCCCGCCTCATCACTTTCAAAGACACAGTCCTCACAGTCGAAACAGGTTAACTTTCCAACATTCTGTTTATACTATTGTTTACGTTTTTTCTTTAACTAATGTAATGTCTCATGTATATATATATATATATATATAGGGTTATAGAACCGACGAGTCGCTACGGAGTCGACGAACAAGTTAGACAGCACGTGTCTCTGTCGATGCCCCCACCTGGACCGCACAATCATGGTATGCAACAACGTCCATCCCCTACAATGCAACAAAGAATAAAAGCATTGGGTGTTCCCACTCCTCTCGCCATTAACAGCCCCGTCAGAAGGTGAGTTTTCATTTTTTCCTATGTACTACGCTTCACAATTGATTACATTTTTTTGTTAACATTTACATAACTGGGAATTTGTGTCTCTTTCTAGTGTATCGTTGTTTGAAAGCAATTAAAATTAAAGTGGCTTCTATATATACGTTACGTTTGGTATTTCAGTTGTATCGTTGCTTTCAGACCTGTACGGGATGTCTTCACTAAAACAAATGTACGATAGATAGTGAATTTGCCCAAATTTATACGTTCACTTACTAATGTTCACCTACTAATATAGATTCCTTTTAAATATTCATATTTATGTATATGTGCTACAGTCGAAGTGTATTTTCAGTTTGTAATATATTCCAACTGGCGTTTTAGGTCATTCATATTCGAATGCAATTCAGTAATGAGTAACTAGTAAATTATATCTACATATACAAGCGCAAATCATTTTCAGCTGAGTTCAAAAACAGTTGAGTTTTGACAGCTCTGATGTTTTTACGAATGCTTTAGAATTCAATAATGCGTTAATATTTGCTAGATATTACGAATAAAGGTAATGAGTACCGTATTACGATAGCTATAAGAATCTTTTCAAAATAAAACATGTGACGGTGCTACTTTAGTATGCAGTCTACTTTAGCATGCGATCTACCTTTGAATAGCAGTCGACTATTTTTTTTTATTTGTATCGTATCAGCGAAATGTTTATTACAATTTTTGTTTTTTCCTGCCGCCCCATAATGTTGTCGAAGCATTTCTATCAATATATCGTCAGCAGATTGTTCATATCTCTTAACCAAATCTTAAATGAATAGGGCCAACCTTAACTTAACCTAACCTATCCTGACCCTTTAATAAATAGGCGTTAGCTGCTGAGATATGTTTTTTTTTGTGAAAATATTGATGAAATAAAACTTTAAAAAAAAAGATATCTTAGAAGCCAACACCTATTTATTTGAGGGTCAGGATAGGTTAGGTTAAGTTAAGGTTGGTCCTATTCATTTAATATTAGATTGTTGGGGTCGGTATTATTCAGTCTCAGTGTCACGCGCGAGAACTGAGACAGTGAGACCGCATATTAAATGAAAAATGTGAAGGTAGATCGCATATTAAAGTAGATATGTGAAGGTAGACCGCATACTAAAGTAGCACCAATGTGACTTTCCAACTCAATTTACTAGTCGAATGACATTTTCACGAAAACTTAAACTCTCCATCTAACCTAGTACCGGCTTAAGGTTGAAGTGTATTTTCAGTTGTAATATATTTTGACCAGTTGGAATGTAATTCGCCATATGAATCAAACTTACGTGTATTAGACGGACTATATTTCAACTGGTCAAAATATATTACAACTGAAAATACACGTCAACTGTTAATGATTTTATGAAAGTTCATAATGTATATAACTCATTTTAATTTATAAGAAATTACTTTTTTGCACAATTTTTTTTCGATATAAAAATTTAAAACTTCAAAAAAATCAGTCAATCGGCTTTTTATTTGTATGAAAACGGAAATCTGGCTTTTTCTTTCGGGCGGTTTTTTGAAAACCCTAATTCCAACTAGCCAAAATACATTATAACTGGAAAATACACTTCAACTGCAACGTATACATATGTATACAGATTGGAAAATGTGCATAAACATTTTAAAAAACATCAATATGGACTTTTATTTAAATGGTCTGTATATACTACATTTGTATGTGTTACAATATTAAGCCTTTAATATAAATACTAAGCTTTCGTGATTCGTATTGTTTACATGTACTGATAATGATCAGTGTATGGGCGAAATCACACAGCGGTGAATGTGGCACGTGGTTTTTTTTTTTTTAGATAGTTTTAAACATATAGAAAAAATGTGACATTAATGACACACGTCCTTTCAAAACGACACTTTTGACCTACATATGTCGTTGAAATTGTATAGTAGTATTTATCCTCGCTTGACAGTGATCTATACCAAAACGACCCTTTGGACCATTTTCGGTAAAATTGATCGATAACAAATATGGGATACACCGTTATCGATCACTGTCAAGCAAGGATATAATTTTACCGATTTTACCGATAATGGTCCAAAGGGTCGTTTTGGTATAGATCACTGTCAAGCAAGGATAAATACTACAATACAATTTCAACGACATATGTAGGTCAAAAGTGTCGTTTTGAAAGGACGTGTGTCATGAACGTCACATTTTTTCTATATGTTTAAAACTATCTAAAAAAAAAAAAACTACGTGCCACATTCACCACTGTGTGATTTCGCCCTATATCGACTGTTTGCTATAAATATGGAGTCAGTCTTCACATTCACTAGTCGATGTACATGATTGTGCTGATTACGTGCACGTCTGAAAGTATCCTAATTCGATCATCAGTGTAGCTTGGAGGTGGGTGAAATGTAAAAAAAAATGACACTTTTTCAATACGAGTATGGTTATTAGATATACATATATCAGTCCGAGACAGGTAAGTGTTGCATCACCGTATTAAAGCCGACAGTCTGAAGTCGATTTGTTTTTGTTTTGATTATTTTTTATATAGAGCCTTTTTTGTTGTTTCCAAATACTCGAGGACCTTCCGATTGGAGTTGATTTTTATTAATAAAAGTGTTTTTTACGTTAACGGTGTTGATGTCACTACTAATTAATTTTATTTACTTTCTTTTGTTGTGCGCTTTTTTTGGCTTCCCGGTGATGATAGGTGGACCTAACATGATACGTGCAGTTATTTATTAAATGGTAATGATCAAAGTAAATGGCGTCTGCTCTTTCTCTGTTTGCAAGCCAAGGCTGCTGGTATATCGCTTTGCTCATTTACAGTATATAATCATCTCGCTTATTCACTATTGGCTGGTAAGACATGGTAAACGGTTCAATTACATACTTACATACATACATATAATACGAAATGCATTGCAGTATGTTATTATTATTATTGTATCAATATATGTACATATTAAAAGAAAATAGCCCCAAACACAAATAAATAATTATATGTAAATTGCACACAAACCACACATGCAGTATATTCAGAATGAAAATTTAAACATTTCCGGCCAGTCCTGAATGAAGCCTCTAGTTGATCACTTGTTTTCGCTTGCAAAATTACATTTTATTATTATTGATATTTTAATGTTTGTATGAAATTCAATTTTTGGCTGGAGTTAGCGTTTTATATCCTCCTCATCTCTCATCGTAAACATTCTCATACATACTTGTAGTTACAGGATAGTTAGTTTCCGACTCACTTTAGACTGGAGGTTTTCAAACTTTCTGCTGCGGCTCTCTCGGGCATGTTTTTCGATCTTTTGGGGAGACCGGTTCAGACCGTATGTTCAACGTTAAACTGACGGCATGAATTTGAAGAAATTCACTTGTATTTTTCAGATCGCTTGTTAAATATTGTCTTTTCTTTTCCGTCAGATGCTCTGGCCACTATTGCATTCCAGTCACCATATTTTAGGTCTGCTATCCATGTCACTCCTCGACGACTAGATGTATGTAGTCCGTTCAAGTTTTCCAATTTCTATAAATGATAATACATAGGAGGCATTCTCAGCATAGACTACAAAACATTCTCTACCTGATAGAAATTGTATGCATTTCGAATCCTCGATTTGTTTGAAAAATTTCTGTACATTACAAAAAAATTGTGTGCATTTCTAAATGACGGCTACAGATTGCATTAGAAAGTTTCTTTTGATCGTTGAAAAAAATATTTGCTACTTAAAAAGTGGCTGAAATGTGCATTAAAATGACAGATGATCTGTATCGGCAAATACCGAATGCCAAAATATTTTATTCGATGCACAATACGTGATTACAAACACTTTTGACAATTGACAGTTGTCGATAGTGGAAGACTGCAACGTTGCCACTTTTTGTATCCATTCTAATGCTAAACTCTATTTTTTCGAATGATCGTTTCATACTGTCAATGGTCACTTTTAAATGCCAAAATATTTTATTCGATGCACAATATGTGATTGTTTAATGCACCGTAAACGCACAAACATTTTTTTTAAGATACAAAGTATTTTTGTCATTGTATAGTTAAATCGTACCAAGTATTGTTTATTAATAAATTAGTATCAGGTATTGATGAGACTTCGTGATTTCAATATTCATATATTGACAAGAAGTGAGTGACGTCATCACACGATTTAATGAATTCTTACACGGTTTTTCGTTAAAAATGGTAAACATTTTGTCCCTGCGCATTATGTTGCGAAAATAGTTTGTCCATAATCATTTTGTCGTGGACGTTTTGTCCGTAGACGTTTCTTTGCGAGAAAACTTTCGCCATAAATTATAAATGAGAATGTATTTTACAGTAAGATCTGAGAGTTACCAATTTTTTATATGTACATGTAACGTAAAAAGTTTGAAAACCTCTGCATTAGACTATAATTTTTCTTTTTCGTAGTTGACATTCATACTTACATTTAAACATTTTCAATGGATATTTAATAATTTTTATTCCCATACCAAATATATAAGACACAAACATTGAGAACATTTTTTATTATTATGAATGTGAATTTTTTTCTCTCCGGGCTCAAAAAGTGTTTAAATACATTATGTATTCCTAGTTGCATTTATTTGGCAAACGTCCGATTTAGGATGTTTTAAAAGTTTTGCATGCACTTTCCAATATATATATATATATATATATATTACATACATACATACGAGTTGTATTCGAATTGCAGCAGAGAGCCATGCGTCAGTTTGGAGGTTCATTCACAATACATAGACACGTGTATATGTATACGATTGTGTGCATTTTACTCATGTTTGTTCTGTTGCAGTAAATGAAACAGATAATTGAATGGCCTGGTCTCACACAGATCGAACCCGGGAACGCCGACTCAACCCCGAAGGCCCGACTTCATCGGCGTATCGGCAGCGGGCGGGACCGGAAACGGTGGCGGATACTGCGAGCTGCCGGCCCATCTTCCACACGCGTCTCCACAGCGAAGGTTCCTCTCCGAGGGGGAGCTAGTGCGCGCCGACCTCAACCGTCCCCGGCCGAACAACACCAGCGACAACATCCGTGAACTGGCCGGCTCTCCCCAGCGCGGCGTCTACCTCTGGAAGGACACCAGTCCCGGCCAGCCTCCGCCGAGAGACCTCTACCGGAGCAACCCAACGTCCCCCGCGGCGAGGCCGCCCCCTCCATACCATCCCGCCCTTCGGGGCGGAGTGCCTGTGCTTCCACCGCAGCCATCTCCTCACGCGCCTCGGAGACGAGCGCCACCGCATCACTCGGTACTGCCGGCCACTTCTCACCACCCTCGTCCCATGAGCTTCGTACGCGCTTTAGAAGTGTCGGATTCGTTGGCCGGTGGGCAGCCGCAGCAGATCCCCAACCAGCAGTCTTCCGAGCGCGCCTCCGTCTACGACATGAACTATGAGATATCTGTATAGGGTTGGCCTCGGCACTGAGCGTGCCACTTGCCATCTCCTCCCTTCCCCCGCTGAATTCACCATCAACTCCCCCCTTTCCCTGGCAGAGCTCAACTAAATATACAGAGGCACCAAAAAAACAAAATATATATATATCGTAACGTAACAATATACATACATATATTAATGAAAGTTGTGTTGTGTACAGAATTATTAAATAGTGCCATTTCAGCACAATTGCTTTAGACTCATTAATAGTTATTAGATATGTATATTATATCACATAAATATATATATATATATTTATGAACTGAATAAGGGTGTGCGATCTATATAGGTGGATGATGCCAATTTTGGGATATGGTGAAAGACATGGATGGTGTGAAGAGTTTATTTACATACATGTAATTAATAGTGCTGAAAAACTATGGTGAAAATATTATCATATTGTTAGTTATAAAATTTCTTATCTTTGTGACTCATCTTGTATTAAATTGTTGTTCATTGTGTAATATCATGATGATGTGTCGCGTCGGAGTGACGCTCGACAGACAAGGCGGGCCTGCTCTCGGAACTGTCGTTTGGACTTTGGTAGCGGGCCTGGTATTGGAGATTGAGCGTCGGTCTGTCGCGTCCACATCAACTATATGTATATATATAGATACAAATGAAAACATTTTTAAAATTACTCCAATATCTGACTTATCGCCAATAAGTTTGATCGAAAGACACCTCTTCGAAACGAATGCCGTATTGAACCAAATATAACAAAAAAAGCGCATTTTCGAATATCGTCAGAAAAAGTCTTTAGATTGCGTTATACTCGGGATAATACGGTGTATTCATTTGTATGCTTGTTTGTATACATAAACATACATATATATTATATTCACCACATACATACATACATCCAAATATATTTACACTCATATTTTTATTTATTTAGTTAATGGAAGATTATGTAAATAAATTATTTAATGAAGACATTTTTTGATGATTTTCTAGTTATTATTTATTACTATATTATCCTCATGAGCATCCTCGACATTCATTCACTATTTGTTTTAATTTATTTCTGTTCGCATCACTCTATGGTGTGTTTGGGTAAGATCAAGAGGATTTAAAATCGTAATATTCATATGTGCAATGAGTGGCGTTGGCGTATTTAGACTTTTCCTAGATTCGAAATATCAATTTTAAAATGAGACATATTCTTGTGACGGAGAACATATATGATTATGGAGACTAAGACTAAAAATTTAATTTTTAGAACTATCTAGACATTTTGTATATTCTATTTTGATTGATTGATACGAGTCCGTGATGTTGTAACGATCGTACTTTAAAATTCAATTTATTGCGGACTCCCTCGATGTGTGTTTTTTAATTCAGTACAAATTACTTTACATATATTTTGATGGTCGTATTTATCCATTGACTTAGTATGTTGAGCGATTGATTCGTCAACATATTTCAATAATGGCTTTTGTATCGGTATACGTTAAATTATTTTCTGTATTCATTACTTTTTGATGGAAATATATATTGAATTTTATGACTTTGATTTAATTATATTGATATTATATGCATGATTCTTCTATTAGGAACGAAACTACAATCCTATCCTTTTCCCAAAAATAAACGAACGAATATATCGTATATAATATAGGTATATTAGGTACAGAAGGCGCGTGCACAGTACTCACACAAATGCATTTTTCATATACAGGCTATTGAAAGAAACACGCTAATATTTATATATTTTGCATTTGGAATAAATCCTTTTTCAGAACAGGCGTGAACTATTATTAGCATATTACTCTTATAAATCGGTACTCTGCAACCCTTGCTAGTTTCATCGGACCATGATTTTGGCATCGTATGTATGTGAGCTATTTATATAGGATTCATCCGTGTAAACTATAGGGCGGCCTTGCAATCTATACACTTCTAATTTGGAAAGATATATGGATCTCTTCAGTCGAATTACACTTTTTTCAATAAGTATTTGTTTATTATTTTTCATCTTTCTCCATTTGAAACCTAGCCTACGAACGATAACTCTTAACGAAGAAATTGCACCTTTAAATTTTAAACTATCTTTCAAAACTTCTAATAACTTTTGTAGGGTCGGAAATGTCTTATGAACTAGATGAAAATCGTAGATAGTTCGCCTGATGACCTCTTGATCAAAAATAATGAACTGTAGTTATTTTTGATAACCTTACACGATTTTTGCCCGGTGTCCTTAAAACAACTCGCACAGTCGATGAAGATGTGGATGCTGCTCCATCGGATGACTCTGAAGATATAGGTTGTGTCGTTGATGGCTCCGATATTGAAGGTTGCGATGTTGGCGGTTTATTAGCCACCACAAATTGATTTCGTACTTCACAAATAATTCGCTGAACAATTCTTTTAGAAACACCAGTCGCTTCCGCAGTTGAAGCATATAAATTTTTCATACAACTATTTCTTTCGTCACTTTCACTATTCACTATACGATGCATTAAATAGTTGAAAACATTATACACAATTTCGCGAGATTGTCCCGTTAGTGTTTTCCCAGATCCAATTTTATTATCATATATCCACTAATTCTAATGAACTAACTCCAATTAACCAATTAGCAAACAATATAAGAACGCGTTACGTCAGTTTGTGGGGGTTGATCGGTGAGTGACCAGTGAAACTGGAAATAATCACCTGTAGTGCACACTTTGAGCAATACAAAAAATAATTGTTGTTTCTGTCATGCTCGGAAAGTGGGTGCGTATGAAAGGGACCAACTGATTGTCCTAGAAAACAGATACAAAAAATCTTATTCATATCTTCACGGACACAATATACGTGTTTGTATTGGTACGTGCCAGCTTACGCTGCATGAGCTATAATTGTCTAATGTGTGTGTGTCAAGTGCTGTCCGTTAACACTGCTCCGTCTCTCTTTCTTCCCTTGGAATCATATATTGTGGAAAGAGACGCGGCATAGTGTCACCTTGTTTACATTTATATGTATGTAAACTGTATATATATATTTCTACATTAGAACTTTTATTTTAGAGTTTTATGTTTTGAAGGGGGGGCGGTTTTAAAATCCTAGTTACAGCACTGTGTACATTATGATTACATAAGCCTTATAGATATAATCTTTCCTGTACTGGTGGAAATTTACGATTAGCTTGTAAAATAATGGTATATATTTGGTACCATAATAGTTGAAAACCCTACTTAAAGGTATAAATATTCGGCGGTTTTGGTTCGTGATTCATTCAGAGCTGAGAGGCCGATGGATCAAGAAAAATAAACTCTCCACTACTGCTGCATGTTTCACTCCGATCTCGGAAACTTCCCTCCACATCCACGTTACATTATCATACATGTATTATTTAAGTTTGTTCACCGTCGGTGTTTGTGGTGTTGTATGACAGGAACGAGTAGGACAAAAATTAAAAACACAATTTTGATATGCTTATATTTTATTTACAATTGCAATTCGTATAAATGTGATTCAAAGTCTCGTATTACAAACACAAATAATTATGTTCATTCATTATTATTTGTGAGATCTTAAATGTACCAAAAAAGCATATTTTTGAGTAAATAATTTCAAACGAATGTCACATTTATATGATTGTATCCCATTGTGCAATTTTTCATGTGACATGATGGTAGATTTTTGAGAAAATGATTTTAAACAAATTTCACGTCTTTTTCCCCGTGTGAGATCTTAAATGTAACACAAGATTATATTTTCGGTTAAATGATTTTAAACAAATTCCACATTTGTATGATTGTATCCCAGTATGCAATTTTTCATGTGATTTTAGGCTGGATTTTCGAGTAAACGATTTTAAACAAATTTCACACTTGTAAAATTTTTCTCCCTTGTGAAACCATAAATGTACCACAAGCTCAGATTTTCGAGTAAATGATTTTAAGCAAATGTCACATTTATATGATTGTATCCCTGTATGTGATTTTTTATGAACCACTAAGTTACATTTTTGAGTAAACGATTTTAAACAAATGTCACACTTGTAAGGCTTTTCCCCCGTGTGAGACCTTAAATGAACCACAAGATGAGGTTTTCGATTAAAATGATTTTAAAAAAATGTCACATTTGTGGTTTTATCCCGGTAGGCTTTTCCCCGTGTGAGATCTTAAATATAACACGAGGCTAGTTTTTTGGATAAATGATTTTAAGTAAATGTCACATTTGTGTGGTTGTATCCCAGTACGCAATTTTTCATGTTTCACAAGGCTAGATTTATAGATAAATCATTTTAAACAAATATCACATTTGTATTGTTGTATCCCAGTATGCAATTTTTCATGTGATACGAGGCTAGATTTTTGACAAAATCATTTTAAACAAATTTCACGTGTGAGAACTTAAATGTAACACAAGATCATATTTTCGAGTAAATGATTTGAAACATATGTCACATTTATGTGGTTTTATCCCAGTGTGTAATACTTTATGTTGCACCAGATGACTTGTTTGAGTAAACGATTTTAAGCAAATGTCACATTTATGTGGTTTTATCCCAGTGTGTAATACTTTATGTTGCACCAGATTACTTTTTTGAGTAAACGATTTTAAACAAATGTCACACTTGTAAGGCTTTTCCCCCGTGTGAGACCTTATATGTACCACAAGATCAGTTTTTCGAGTAAATGATTTGAAACATATGTCACATTTATGTGGTTTTATCCCAGTGTGTAATTTTTCATGTCTCACAAGTCTACTTTTATGAGCAAATGATTTCAAACAAATGTCACATTTGAACGGCTTTTCTATAGTATGTAAAACAAATTTAGATTTACTGAGAAATGTATGTGAACTAATCTCACAATTATTTTGGTGAATTGTCGGTAATGAAGGCTCATCGTCCCGTATTACATCTTCCAACAAAATTTCTTCAGTCTTGATCTTCGAACAATCATCTAACCTCAGTTGAGACGTTTCGTTGCTTCGAAAACAAGCCTTTCGAAAGCCGATTAACAATTCCAGATTGGTCTTACACGAAAGACAGACCGTGTCCGGCAGCCCGTCGCCCCTTTTAACCTGCAGATGAAAAACAGTAGGATTGAGCGGTGAGAAGATTAACCAAATGGGTTCACAATAGTTGTAACGTGTAAGAAGCAACCGACCTGAATTTGACAGCAGGTCCGAATGCGTTGCTCCAGACGCTCTGGATGAGAATCGCCGAAGATCGAGACGGAAGTGTCGGCCGGAGCTGATCCAAGACAAAGCCTACACTCCATCGTCCCGTTATTTAATCTGGCCAACGACTGGCTCGTCGCAACAGATCCACTGGACTTCACTTGCTATTTTTAGTGACACTTGTCTAAATTCGGTACTAGTTTTACCAACTTTCAGGTAAGTAAGCAACTGCAACTGCTCACTTACAACTTTGGGAAAATTGTATTTTTTTAATTGAGAATGACCTGATGATACAAAAATGTATAAACCTATATACACTATAGATCAGAGCAACGTAACTTCTGGATATTAGCGGCACACATTGTTTACGACTCGTAGAGTTTGTCAACTACGTACATATGTACATACGTACTTCATTGGAAATCGCTAGGTATTCCGTATATGCCCTTTTTCCAATATTTTAACACTTTAGTTTAGTTATTTAGTCGGCTCACTATATGACATGGTCGAGTTCGGTCACCTTCCTGCGAGTTGGGACCAACTCGCCCGTGTTCAGAGTCGCTACCGCAATCCGTCTCTGGCTTTCATAATAAAAGCACGTGCTTCAACATGCCAGTCGTCTCATTCGTTCATCTCCTATAGTGCTATTTATTCATGTTATAGCTTTTATTATTTTCCTTTTCATTTTTTTATCTTTGTAAAAATCTGTAATTGGACTCGGATGTTATATATATATATATATATATATATATATATATATATATATATATATATATATATATATATATATATATATATATATATATATATATATATATATATATATATATATATAGGAATGATTTTTAAACGAGCCGAGACGTTTTGTATACGTCTCGCAGGGATAAAGTATGTGTGTGGTATGCATGGGAGAGACCGGATGCGTGTTGTTATGGTCACTTGTTGAAGAACAAGCCCGACGATATGGGTATAATAAATAGTTCTGTAGGCATATAGTACAACTGAAATGATCTCATCAGGTCACTGCGACACATATCCAGGAAAGTCATTAACGCATGGCACACGCTCGCCTCGTCAAAAGGTCGACACGTGTTTCTATACACGTGTCTGGGAAACAAAGGAAGAACACACTGAACCCATAAAAACCACGAACTACGTCCAGGCGTATGAACCCATAAAACCACGCTCGCAGCATAACTAGGGCAGCGCGAGTACCAAGAACAAAAGATTGCACGCGACACACTTCAACCCAAAACGTTTATAAAGCAACGCAGCAACCTCCACCGGCAGAGTGAGCTTCTAGAGTTCAACTAGATCACATCTCCGAAGAAACCTCTTCGTACATACAATAACCATTGTACCAAATTGAACAAAAATAAACGATCCTCTTTCAAACTACACAACACGTGTTTCGTTAGATCGGGATATGGGCAACATACCTTCCCTGTCTTACAGTTCTTTCTGAATCTGTGCGTTTCACTTGGAATCCTTCACATCCGGATCCTATATATATATTATATGGGTCTACGTGACGAGACAGAATGTCGGAAATTACAGAAAACACAAATATCGGAAGGAAAAGATCAAAAAAAAAAGAGTGCATGGTAAACGGTACATGCTCACTTAATTTGCGCGAGCAGGATTAGAAATGAACGAAAAACCAAATATCGGAAGGCAAAGATCGAAAATCGAAAGATCTTAAGTCGAAAGATCAAAAAAAAAGAGTGCATGGTAAACGGTACATACTCACTTAATTTGCGTGAGCAGGATACAACAGGAACAAGAGTAATAGGCTTTTCCTCCCGTATTCTACGCGCGGACATTAAAGGTCTGTTCATACCTAGTCAGCACGTACCGACTTCAGCAGGTATCCGGCCGTACGAAAAGTATTCTTTGGTACATTTTGTATGGGTATATTCATACCAACCGTCACGTTTACGCCACGGCAGGCTTACAGCAGTACCCGACATTTCCTGTTCATACCTTACAGCAACATCCGTCAACGTATCGTATCCGTTTTTTTGGCCATCGTGGAAATATACACGCGAATTACGTGCCATGAGTCTGCCGCTTTGCTGTTTTGGACCAATTATCGATAGTGACAGTTGACAGCTGTTACAATCTTTCGACATGGTTTTGGCGCAAATATTTAAAAAAAAAATTAAATTTTTTACG
This sequence comes from Arctopsyche grandis, assembly GCF_051622035.1. Classification (NCBI taxonomy): domain Eukaryota; kingdom Metazoa; phylum Arthropoda; class Insecta; order Trichoptera; family Hydropsychidae; genus Arctopsyche; species Arctopsyche grandis. Next base: position 34,050,187 of record NC_135360.1, read on the forward strand.
GAAATATTTAAAAAAAAAATTGTCCATCATCCACAAGCTCCTTATACAGTGTTCAAAACTCTCCTTCGGTTTTTTTATTTTTTAACATGGGATGCACATCAAAACGCCTCCGTGCTTTTTTATTGCCTTCTTGAGCTTCTTCTTCCAACAACAGCGCGATTATACATAATTTTTCTGAAACATTTTTGCTGACTTGTATTCTGACGCGTAGCTACGAATGCACGTGTATGCATTCATATTGCAAGTACTCGACAATACGGCGTAAGCAATATTGCGCCGTATCGTCATGGCCTCTAATGTATAAGTAAGCCGATTTTGCCTTGCACTCGGCCAAATTGCTGTAAACGTGACGTGACCGCGACGTGTAGGTAGATATGAATAGAAATGTAACAAAATGACATATTTGAAACGGAGTCGTGCAGTGCTGAAGCCGTGCAGTGCTGTTAAGTATGAACAGACCTTAACACGGGAGGAAAAGCATGTTCCTCTTGTTCCTGTTGTATCCTGCTCGCGCAAATTAAGTGAGGATGTACGTGAGTATGTACCGTTTACCATGCACCCTTTTTTTTTTGATCTTTCGACTTAAGATTTTTCGATTTTCGATCTTTGCCTTCCGATATTTGGTTTTTCGTGCATTTCTAATTCGATCCCGTGGGGTAGACCCTCTAAAAATGTGTCGATTTGAAAATCTGATTGATATACTCAAAGTTCCCAGGGAAATAGCGCGGTGTATTCCCGGGAATAAACCACGTTTTTTCCCGTCAGCAAATCTCTAGTTGTCAGTGAGCAGTTGCCCACTTACCTGAAAGTTGGTAAAACTACATAGTACCAAATTTAGACAAAAGTGTCACTAAAAAATAGTTAATGAAGCCCAGTGGATCTGTTGCGACGAGTCACTCGTTGGCCAGTATTAAATACAGGGACGATGGAGTGTAGGCTTTGTCTTGGATCAGCTCCGGCCGACACTTCCGTCTCGATCTTCGGCGATTCTCATCCAGAGCGTCTGGAGCAACGCATTCGGACCTGCTGTCAAATTCAGGTCGGTTGCTTCTTACACGTTACAACTATTGTGAACCCATTTGGTTAATCTTCTCACCGCTCAATCCTACTGTTTTTCATCTGCAGGTTAAAAGGGGCGACGGGTTGCCGGACACGGTCTGTCTTTCGTGTAAGACCAATCTGGAATTGTTAATCGGCTTTCGAAAGGATTGTTTTCGAAGCAACGAAAAGGCCCAACTGAGGTTAGATGATTGTTCGAAGATCAAGACTGAAGAAATTTTGTTGGAAGACGTAATACGGGACGATGGGCCTTCATTACCGGCAATTCACCAAAATAATTGTGAAATTAGTTCACATACATGTCTCACTAAATCTAAACTTGTTTTACATACTATAGAAAAGCCGTTCAAATGTGACATTTGTTTGAAATCATTTACTCGAAAATCTAACCTCAAGACACATAAAAATACGCATACTGGGATAAAATCACACAAATGTGACATTTGTGTAAAATCATTTAATCAAAAATATGATCTTGTGTTACATTTAAGATCACATACACATACTTACAAGTGTGAAACCTGTTTAAAACAATTTATCTATAAATCTAGCCTTGTGGCACATGAAAAATCGCATACTGGGATAAGACCATACAAATGTGATATTTGCTTAAAATCATTTATCCATAAATATAAATTATTGTCACATGAAAAATTACACGCTGGGATAAAACCACATAAATGTGAAATTTGTTTAAAATCGTTTAGTCGAAAATGCAACCTCCAATCACATGAAAAATCACACACTGGGATGAAACCACATAAATGTGACATTTGTTTGAAGTCATTTAATCAAAAAACTCATCTTGTGATACACTTAAGGTCTCACACGGGGGAAAAGCCGTACAAGTGTGAAATTTGTGTTAAATCATTTACTCAAAAATGTAACTTAGTGGTTCATAAAAAATCACATACTAAATGTGACATTTCCTTAAAATCATTTACTCGAAAACCTGAGCTTGTGGTAAATTTAAGGTCTCACACGGTAGGAAAATTATACAAGTGTGAAATTTGTTTAAAATCGTTTACTCGAAAATCCAACCTCCAAACACATGTAAAATTGCACACTGGGATAAAATCATACAAATGTGGAATTTGTTTAAAATCATTTAATCGAAAATCTAACTTAGTGGTTCATGAAAAATTGCATACTGGGATACAATCATACAAATGTGACATTTGTTTAAACTCATATACTCAAAAATATGATCTTGTGTTCCATTTAAGATCTCACACGGGGGAAAAGACGTGAAATTTGTTTAAAATCATTATCTCAAAAATCTACCATCATGTCACATGAAAATTTGCATACTGGGATACAATCATATATGTAAATGTGATATTCGTTTAAAATTATTTACTCAAAAATATGCTTTTTTGGTACATTTAAGATCTCACAAATAATAATGAATGAACATTATTATTTGTGACTAGTATTTTGTGTTTATAATACGAGACTAATCTCAAAACATGTCAATTTTTGAATCACATTTATACGAATTGCAATTGGAAATAAAATATAAGCATATCAGAATTGTGTTTTTAATTTTTGTCCTTCTCGTTCCTGTCATACAACACCACAAACACCGACGTTGCGCTCAAGTGGCAAACAAAATTAAATAATACATGTATAATAATGTAATGCATAAATAAATGTACATAATAATAGGAACACGAGTGCGCTTAAAAATGAATTGTTGAATTTTATCTTGTTCATTCTCATTCCCAATTTCATCATCTCTGTTGTTAAATTTATCTACACTGCTAATTTGGGGCAAAAGTTTCTTATTTTCTTTTATTTCCGTATAAAATTCTAAACATGAAATATTTTTGTAATTATATACTACGCTCAAAATACCACGGACAGTGGAAATTTTCAACCTATTTCTTTCTTTGGTCCACTGTCCGCTGATCATGGAAAATATTCTTTCTACGTTGGCATTTTAACCAGGTATTGCAAGAAAAAATTGACAAATTTTTAATAATTTCGAATGAAAGTCAATAGTATTTGTTTCAAAATATTCTGACAATTTGAGACAGGAAATCATATTTTTAAAATTTTAATTATTGAGATTCTTTTCTATAAATATCTTTAAATTGTAAAATTGATCAAAACATATTGAATCATCCACAACGATGTTTTTGGAGGCAAGAAATACTATCGAATTTTCAATCTCTTCCCAAGTCGGGAACCCTATCTAATTTCATCCAGATAAAACTATTAAAATTTGATAGTCCATAAATTCAAATATTCCTTCGATTTTTTATAGCAATTCATGCAATTTAAATTTGTAACGCGACGTTCTCCCCATAGTCCCATAGGGCAGCACTCGCCCTTTATTTCTAGTGGCCACACAGGAAAAAGCCTTATAGGCGCGCGCGCATGTAGAGCGCCCTCTCTCACCCGCCATCGGCCGACGAAGAAAGATCTCTCCTGTGCACGTCTCCAGGGGGAGACGGGACCCAGAGATCCACCATCATTGCTGAAGAACCGCTGTGAGGTCGTGTGTAGCATCACTCCCTCCCCTGAGTTCCAGCACAACGTCCCCTGTATTCATCACGCCGTTTCCGGAGAAACCTCAGCCGTGAGAGGACCGACCGACCAGAGGACCGCAGAGCCAGCTTCTCGACCACGAGGAAGCTGTTATCAACGAGACGAGTTTGCAGTCAGGAACCTCCCCGACTATATAAACTGTATCCCAAGGTTAGTCCACGTTTCCATATAACCTGACCTTTGGAAGAACGACGTAAACGCCCTCTGCATCACCCATCGCGAGATCAGATAAGCGCGCGTAAATCCGTTCGTTACAAATTGAATTTATCTATTGCACTTTTCAAAATTGAAAAGGAGGACATTCTGGGTATTTTGCCAAAAAGAGAGAGAACGAAAGAATTTTGTTAAAAAAGAGAACATGTTCGTACTGAAAACTACCATTTTAAGTACATACATGAGCACTTTCAACCCAAATCTTTAAATTCATTTCGGTAAGCAAAGGTTGTAGAATGAATTTTCAACAAAACTATCTAAATCTCGCCAATCGATCCAACCATCACTCTGCAATGCACTTTGCGATTTTGGTTTTCTTCTGCAATGTGGATCCTACAAAATTTGTTCATAACTTATTAAGCCAGCAGTGTCGCTTAATGGTACCGTGTATGTTTAGCACCAAATGATCAGTGGGTTCGAACCGCCGTACTGCTGGTTAGATTTGGGGGTAATTGTGACTCCAAGTCGATCGTTTCTTATCGGAGTTTGCCAATTTTATCCGATCATTTTTGAAACGGTTCCTCAAAATTGGGAAAAAAATCATCTTTCCTGTTGTCACAAATCTTCTGTATTTATTGTGTGTATAATTTGTAAAAATAATGTACAAAATCTAAATCCACAGATGTCTCAGTGGATTAATTCTGTAATTAATTAATTGCTATTTCGTGTTCTTCAGCTTCTGGAAATACAGTGATTTATGTAATAATAAACTGCTGCATTGTTTGTAATTAATTGTCCAGAAAGGCGCATTGGGGTCTTCCTGTCAAGCCTTCCTGGTATCTATGTAAAAATAAAATAAAATAACTTAAAATATGTATGTTTGTATGTACACACATATATTCATAATTAAAATATATATATACATATTTCAAATTTCTAGACGAGAATACCCCCTTAAAAGAGACCTGTTGACAACCTTATGCTAGACAGCCTCTTGTGAAATTGAGCCGGCTATAAAAATATCATTTTTGCAGTTCCTCTCCAGGAAAATTGTCCTTTTGGATGCTTTAATGAGGGGGGGGGGGGGGCATATTTAGTGACTCCTATAGATTTTTTCAAGGCGATAGGGGGTATTACATTATCAATATGCAACGTGATTCTAGTATTGTGGATTTCAAAGCGGCCCGTATACTTTTCTGATTATCATGATACTACCCTATTACACTATCAATATAGATCGTGATAGGTGTGATCATGTGGTAATATTGTTAGTATAGTATACCCCAATGTGTTTCCTTTACGTTACAATTTTACGCAACGCAATTTCGGTTTTAAAAAGAATTTACGTATAAATTTTTGTTATTTTGATTTTATAATTATTTTTTTTTATAAATGTACAAAATTATCGTACAAATAATATGTACAGCATTTGAAATTAATATCGTATTCCAATTTTTGCCATTATTAAAAATATGACGGTATTAATTTTATTAGTGATAGCAACACTGCGTTGCGAGTTGACCGTTGCGATTCAGACCGTTGATAAACGGTTGAACGTTTACGTCAACTGTCCTAAACAAATGTTATAATAACCACATCAGCATGTATTTCGAGGTTTGTATCTCCATTGCTACATAATTATCATCATCACCTTCATCACCTTTTAATATATCATACCACACAGATCGACAATACTCCCGAAAACGTCAAAAGAAAACGAGTTACAAATCCAAAAGAAGAACACGCCATATTAAAACTTGTACCATTCTCTCCAGCACCCATCATAACTTTCGAAAATGTACCCGTCGATACACAAGCAGTTCGAATTATACACGTATCCAATCCCAAATCGGATTCTGCAAAGGTATTCTAAATTCGATCTATATATGTACATATATATAGTCACTAAATATATTTCGTTACTATTGAGCGTTGTCCAATTTTAAGGTTTTCGTATCTAAACGACCTGATGAGTTGGGTTTGAAACTGTCTTGGTACGAAAATTGTATTCCTCCAAACCAAGTCGTACCATTGGAGATATCATGGACTCCTCAGAAGGCGCTTTCGCAAAGATTCACCTTACAATTCTGCGATAGTAGTAGAGGTAGATACGATGCTTTAATCGTCTGCAAGTCTATTGTAAGTATTATTTTTTTATTGTTTAGAATATGTTTTATTGCGATGCGTTTATATTGTTGATGTACATATTTTCAGGTGAAGAAGGGAAGCGTTCTTGAAAAGGGTAAAGGACGGGTTGTAAAAAATGTTACAAAAAAAATTGGTGTTATTAAAAGTCCCGTACAAATTAAATCAAAATGTAAGTCGCCTAAAAGTAAATCGAATTATTTGCTCGGAGCTATTAAAAAGTCGGAAATAGATTTGAAGAAATTCAACGGTAAGTTTGAGAACGAAAATGAAACATTATTCTCGACTACAGTAACCATTGAAAATAAATTCCAAACAAGCAGTTTTATGGAGAGCGAAATTGATTTTAATCTACGCCGTGAAACTTACTTAATACCCAACAAGCAGATATTTGCGAACAACGACTTCGAAAAGGAAAATGACTTCTTTTGCCAGCAAACACCGATGGTTCACAAAAAAAATGAGGACTACGTCAATAACGGACAAAGCCCCAGAATGTTCTTGTCGGCTATTGAAAATATGACATACACTCCTCTCAAGACGCATAATAGTAACATAAAAAAAAATAAACCTGAAAGCATTAGTTACAATTCTGGTAAGCATGATCATCATCCAAACGACCACAAATTCAATATAGACTTGAGTATCAGTGAAATGGCCGAACTATCGTTTGAATTTCCATCACCAAATTCACTCTTCAAAGTTGTAAATAAACCTTCACACACATTCTATCCAGGAAATGATACAACCATTTTAACCACCCCGAATTTACATGTCAATGTTAATGCTACACATTCCATAATAGACTTGAGAGATTGTAGTGGTTCATTTAAAGTTGAACCAATGGATCTTTCAAACAACAAAAAACCGACCATATTCGTAACCGATTTAAGAAATCGCATCACAAACTTTGAAACCAATGAAATTTGTCAAACACCGAATGAAAACCACTCGCCACTATTCAACCCCAAAAGGTGCTCAACGGAAATTAAAAACCTGAAAAATCTATTTGCTTCCGACGAAGTATACGAAACATTCGTTTGTGATGCATCTTTAAATAGCAGCATCAAGCGGCTGAGCTCGGAGACGTATATCAAAGGAGACTCTCCAATAATTCCACTGAATCCGGATAACAACGAGCACAAGCATAGCTCGCCATATACTATGGAATCGCCTCCAACGCATAATATCCATTGCTCGAGAACTTTATTTTCAGACAATTTAAGGAATCAAAGTGACCGAATGTTCACGAGAAATACGATCAGAGACAGGAACGACTCGAGCATTGCCAAATCTATCATCGAAGCGAACTTGTGGACTAAATCTCCGTCGCCAACTTGCACTCCACTCACTTCCATTCCCGAAGAGCCCTCTACGATACTATCTGAAACAGGGAGCTTCAATATAAGCAAAAGAATACCATTTGAAACGTTCATCTTGGACAGAACCTACGAAAAAGGTACAAATCAACCGCAACCGAGAGCCAAATGGAACAAAACTTCAGCAAACCGAGATCTAATCATACAGAAAATAGATCACACATTCAAACTGCCTAAAGTGATATCAGAAACGCAATCGAAGAAAAAAAATATTAGAATAATGGAAAAGTCAAGTCACACGTTAGATGTGTATACAATTGCAACGACGGTCGATCCATTTCTAGCGACGACTTGCTTGTACGATGAAGAAGCCTTCGATAGACTCGAAAGCGAATTTAAAAGGTGGTTAAACTATTTATTGACGCCTCCGTCTGATTTGGACACCAAATTAGACATCGATATCGGCAAAGCGTGGATCGAAAATAGGAACAAAGCAGTTCCAGCCGCGCCTACAAAGGAACAAGTCTCTTCAAAGTATCACACGTCTCACCGACTGGAGAGTCTTCGGAGGTCGGCCAAGACGTTGATTAAAAGCACGCACATAACCCAAGTATTCCTGAAAATCACCAGTCAAATAGAACGCAAATTATTATCCATCAGATCCGACAAAAACCTTCATTTAGATATCGGATTGCAAAAGATCATCGTAAGATTGTTGATGTGTTACAATCCTCTCTGGTTGCGGATAGGACTTGAAGCTTTGTACGACAAAACGATTCCACTGTCGTCTAACGACGACGTGTGCGGCTTGTCGGACTTCATCGTCGACCACGTGTTCCGGGATCCGTACGTTAGCTCGAAGCACATCCTAATACAACCGTCTTACGCCGAGAGCATCAAAAAATTCACTTTGAAAAAGTTTCTGTTCCTGGTGTACTTTCTAGACCAAGCCAAACAGCAGAAGCTGATATTTCACGACCCGTGTCTGTTCTGTAGGAACGCACCCTTCAAAGAGAGTCGCCAGATCTTGATCCAATTCACTAAAGAGCTGCTTTCGGGCGTCGGCGATATTACCAAGCATCTGAGACCGACCGGCTACGTAGTCTCGCACAAGCAGAGCTATTTAAACGAATTCAAATACGGCGTACGTAATCTAGCCGTTGATCTCAAAGACGGAATTAGACTCACCCGTTTGATGGAACTGATTTTAATGAAAGAGAATTTAATCAGTGGATTGAGAACGCCCGCTATATCCAGACTTCAAAAGATACACAACGTTCAAATAGCTCTAACCGCTCTGGAATCGGCCGATTTTAAAATAGTGGGTGATATCACCTCTAGGGACATTGCCGACGGGCATAGAGAGAAGACGCTGTCTTTATTGTGGCAGTTAATTCATAGATTCAGAGCACCGTTGTTTGAAAATGCTGCTATCATAATGCAAAAATGGTGGCGGCGGAAATATTTCAAAATATCCATCGAAAACAGAATCAAAAATAGGCACATTCGAAAGTTGAATGACGCAGCCGTCGCAGTTCAAAGCTGGTGGAGAGGTATATATTATAGAAAGCAGGTATTGATTAAAAGATCGGTCGAAACTAGGGCTTGTTTAGTAATACAGAAGGCTTGGCGAATGTTTAAATGTAAATCCACTTTTATTCGAATGCAAAAGTCTGCAGTTACGATACAAAGATTCTACCGTAACCATATGCTCAATAAGGAGGCTAAGATTCAACTCATTTATTTACGACGGGTCAAATCCGCTATTGTTATACAAAGTTGGTTTAAAAAAATCCAACTGCACCGCTCGCTAAAAGCTCAAAATTCAGAACGGGAGCAATTCTTACGGCTAAAATCTACTGTGATTAAAATACAGAACATATTCCGAGCAAACTTGCTCGCTAAAAGGGACCGGAAAATTTACATTACATTGAAAACGAGCACTGTAAAAATCCAACGATATTATAGGACTTTGATCAAAACCAGAATCGTCCGGCAGCAATACCTCGAGCTAAAATCTGCAACTTGTCTAATACAGGATCGATTCCGAGCCAATATGACGATGAGAATCTGCCGGGAGGCATACGCATCGAAACGGAATGCAGCCGTAACTTTGCAACGGTATTACCGGAATTATATAATCACAAAAAAGCACAGGGAAGACTTTCTAAGAATGCGTGCAACTGTTGTATATTTGCAAGAGCGTTACAGAAGTAAAGTGATGATGAAAAGAATGCAAAATGCATACTCGGAACAGAAACGGAGTGCTGTTTTAATTCAACGGTGTTACAGATCCTATCATCAGATGAGAATTGTAAGATCAGTCTATTTATCGCAAAGATCAGCCGCTGTGAAGATTCAACGATGGTTTAGAAGCTATCGTGTGATGCAGAAGGAAAAAAGTCAGTTTTTAAGTTTGAAAAGAGCCGCAGTTACAATCCAAAGGCTGTTTAGAGCTAAACTGAATATGCAAATGCAGAGATTATCTTATGAAAATCAACGGAATGCTGCAATTAAAATACAGAACTATTACAGATCGTATTTGTTAATGAAATGTATCCGTAATGATTTCATTCGTAAACGGAATTTGATCGTGAATATGCAGAGACGTTTCAGGGCATTGTTGGAAGCAAAGCGGAACAAGAATGCTGTAAAGATTCAACAATGGTATCGTTCCATCATCTGCATGCGGCCGATCAGATCTGATTATTTAAAACTTCGACAGGCAGTGGTCAAGTTGCAAATTAGGTTCCGGAGTAATGTGTTGATGAAAGAGCAAAGGCTTGCCTTCAGCAAATTAAAGAACGCTTGTTTATGCGTTCAAAGACGGTATAGAGCCAGGCAGCAGACAAAGTTGCAACGTCAGCGTTTCTTGGAAATCAAAAAGGCAACGATCACTCTGCAGCAGAAATATCGGGCTTACATTTTAATGAAATTATACAGGGGACAATACTTGGAATTGAAGCGTAGTGTAGTGACAATTCAAACGATATATAGAAATAATATGGTGTGTAAAAATGCACGGTTGCAATTTTTAACTTTGAAATCAGCTGCTGAAGTCATTCAACGGAAATACAGAGCTAATAAAATCAAACAGATATTTTCAAATCAAAGATTAAGTGCCATCCTAATTCAAAGGTATTATAGGAATTACCGACAGATGAAATTGGTTCGAATGTCTTATCTTCAACAAAAGACTGCAGCAACAGTCATTCAAAAGTATTACAGAGCTTACTTGGAAATGAAATCGAATCGAATATCGTATCACAGACAAAAAGATGCAGCGATTGCCATTCAAAAATATTACAGAAATTACCGTGCAATGAAATCAGTTCGGATGTTGTATCTTCAACAAAGGACTGCTGCTACAGTCATTCAAAGGTATTACAGAACTTATCGTGAAATGAAATTGGTGCAGACTTCATATCTCCAACAAAAATCTGCGGCTATTGCCATTCAAAAATATTACAGAAATTACCTTGAAATGAAATCGGTTAGGATGTGGTATCTTCATCAAAGGACTGCGGCTACAGTCATTCAAAAGTATTACAGAGCTTACTTGGAAATGAAATCGAATCAAATATCATATCACAGACAAAAGGCTGCAGCTATTGCCATTCAAAAATATTATAGAAATTACCTTGAAATGAAATCGGTTAGGATGTGGTATCTTCATCAAAGGACTGCGGCTACAGTTATTCAAAAGTATTATAGAACTTATCGTGAAATGAAATTGGTTCAGACTTCATATCTTCAACAAAAAACTGCGACTATAATCATTCAAAAATATTATAGAAACTACATTGAAATGAAATCAGTTCGGATGTTGTATCTTCATCGAAGGACTGCGGCTACAGTCATTCAAAAGTATTACAGAGCTCACTTGGAAATGAAATCGAATCAAATATCATATCACAGACAAAAGGCTGCAGCTATTGCCATTCAAAAATATTATAGAAATTACCTTGAAATGAAATCGGTTAGGATGTGGTATCTTCATCAAAGGACTGCGGCTACAGTTATTCAAAAGTATTATAGAACTTATCGTGAAATGAAATTGGTTCAGACTTCATATCTTCAACAAAAAACTGCGACTATAATCATTCAAAAATATTATAGAAACTACATTGAAATGAAATCAGTTCGGATGTTGTATCTTCATCGAAGGACTGCGGCTACAGTCATTCAAAAGTATTACAGAGCTCACTTGGAAATGAAATCGAATCAAATATCATATCACAGACAAAAGGCTGCAGCTATTGCCATTCAAAAATATTATAGAAATTACCTTGAAATGAAATCGGTTAGGATGTGGTATCTTCATCAAAGGACTGCGGCTACAGTTATTCAAAAGTATTATAGAACTTATCGTGAAATGAAATTGGTTCAGACTTCATATCTTCAACAAAAAACTGCGACTATAATCATTCAAAAATATTATAGAAACTACATTGAAATGAAATCAGTTCGGATGTTGTATCTTCATAAAAGGACCGCGGCTACAGTCATTCAAAGGTATCATAGAGCTAATCATAAAATGAAATTAGTTCGGATGGCATATCTTCAACAAAAGACTGCGGCTACAGTCATTCAAAAATATTATAGAAATTACCTTCAAATGAAATCAGTTAGGATGTTGTATCTTCATCAAAGGACTGCGGCTACAGTCATTCAAAAGTATTATAGAACTAATCGTGAAATGAAATTGGTTCGGATGTTGTACCTTCGACAAAAAGCTGCAGCTATGGTCATCCAAAAATATTATAGAACTTACTGTGAAATGAAATTGGAACGAATGTCATATCTTCAACAAAAGACTGCAGCTATCGTCATTCAAAAATACTATAGAACCTACTGTGAAATGAAATTAGATCGAATGTCATATCTTCAACAAAAGACTGCGGCTATAGTTATTCAAAAATATTACAGAGTTTACTGTGAAATGAAATCGGTTCAAATGTCTTATCTTCAACAAAAAGCTGCCGCTATGGTAATTCAAAAATATTATAGAGCTTTCTGTGAAATGCAATCGGTTCGAATATTATATCTTCAACGAAAGACTTCGGCTTTGATTATTCAAAAGTATTATAGAAAGTATTTAATAGTAAAAAGAGAAAGGCATACTGCTTGCATTCAGAGGTATTATAGGACTTATAAAGCCGCTGTCACAATACAAACTTTCTATAGATCTTGGTTAGAGATGAAGCGCGTCCAAAATCGGTACAAGAAAATATTAGCGTCCGCTTCAATCATACAAAACTATTACAGGTCTTATTTAGAAACGAAAAAAGCAAGGGAGCGCTTCGTACAATTAAAACATAGCACTATTATAATTCAACGCCACTTCAGAAACTACAAAGCGGCTCAAACACAAAGATCGGAATACTTGAAACTGATGAGCACCGTTAGATTCATTCAAATGACATTCCGGAGCAAATCGGCCGCTACAAAATGCCGAACCGACTATCTGAACCAAAAGAGATGTGCTTCAATCATTCAAAACTACTATCGATCGTACAAAACGATGAAGCACGAACGAGAGCAGTATTTATATTTGGTAAAACAAGTGTCTGCGATTCAACGTCGCTACCGAAGCAAACTTAGATTGAAAGCCGCCGTCGAATTGGAAAGGCAAACAGCTGCAACTACGATCCAGTCATATTTCAGAATGTACATTTGCCGAAAGAACTATATAAGTTTGAGGAGTGCGACCATCGTGATCCAACGCGGATACAGAAGATACGTCACGGCCAAGATGACCCGAATTCAATACTTGCACGTGAAGACTTGCATCGTCACGATTCAAACCGTGATCAGAAGATGGCTGATGCGGAGACGGAGCGAACGCTACTACGAGTCGAAGATGGTCTCTCGGTGTAGGAATTGGAAGGAGTTCACGACGGCCGTCATTCGCATTCAGGTAATTGTGACGACCTGAATACAGTGACGAGTGTGATATCAATCGTTTCAATGGTTCGATTTTGATTTCAGGCTTACTGGAGAGGTTACAATCTGCGCAAGAAGCAGGGTGATGACTCCAGGATCAAGAAGTTGAGACGTAGGTGGCAGGAAGGTGCCTTAGTGTCGAACCAGCCTACGTTGGCCGAACGGAACGACGACGCGCTCGATGTTCTGGGTCACTTCAAAGATATAGCTTCGGTCATCAGAGCTTTCAAGACCTTGGGTCAGTACATGTACATTTACGCCACATACAAGTCTATCTATATAGGCATTTCTCCGTTCTGTGGACTTAATTGAACTTTAACTTTCAGACTTTGGCACCAGCGTGTGTCCGATGAAGTACGTCGGCGAAGCAGAGTTCATCGCACGACGATTGATCCTATACATGGGGGCAACCAACAGATCCGTTTCGACCCTCGAGACATTACAGCCCGCCTTGTACATCCTGATCAACCTCACCAGATATACTCCGACGGCGCATTCCGTCTACAAGGTACAATAATAATACACACTCGGCACGTGTTGAACGAGGCTTTCAAAGAACTTGTTGATAATTTTGTCACCGTCGTTTTCAGACGGAATACCTGAACACGCTGCTGAATCTGCTGATGCGCTGGTGCGACAAAGACAACGTTCTATCTCGGTCGTTGTGCACGCTGATCTGGCTCTTTGGACAGTACGAAGACATCAAGAAGGTTCAGTATTCAATCTTTAAGCACACTCGTACATTATTATATTCACGTCGTTTTTACGTGTATTTATATATGTATGTATTGCAGGATTTAACGGTGTTCCTTCAAAAGGAGGAGTCTCATAAAATCCTGTGCAAAGTCCGGTGCGCAATGGTTCGTAGGAAAAAGATGGAGAGTCGGAAGAGAAATTCCCACATAGTCAACCATACTCCGATCAAAGGCGGTCACACGCCGATGAAAAACGGCACGTCTTTCAGGAGTTTAAGTCTTCCGATGACGGAGCCCGATTACGGCATATCCAGATCGAGCAGACCGAAGATCTTCGAAGACGATGTGTACGCCATCGATACCGTATTTTTAAAATATAACTTAACTGCGACCCCAGAAGAAAAGTGAATTCGTTTTAAGATTTAATATTTGTAATACTCAAATTTTTATATTTATTCGACGAGTCCTTTATCGTGTAAAAGATGTTTTTTTTGTTTATATTATATATGACGTATTCTTTGTAAATTGTCTGCTTAATATGACGCTGTCGCTAAGCCAGAGATGTGTCAGATTGGTAATCATACATCTTTAGAGGGCCGTATGATTGTCTATCAGACGCTTGCTTGATGGAAATCTTGAAATCAATTCTATAATGTTTTTATCCAATGCCAAGACATAGGAGTGAAGCTGTTTCGCTTTCAGAATAACGATCATATGGTTTCGGGGAGATTATTCTCACTCATTCTGTCAACGGATGCATGATCATACATTATTCTGGTCACAACAGCCTCAGACCGTTGCCATTTTAATAAAATGTAAATAAGGGTGTTGGTGATGGGATCATTAACTATTTATACTACAGATTTATATTGAAATAAATATTCTTATTTTATTTATGTATTTTTATTAATAATATAGAATACATAATTGTGCTTATAATAATAATAATAAAGATAATATTGCAAGTTCCGCTGAGAAATTAAAAATGCATTAATTTGAAAAGCGTGTTTATTTACGAGATTTCAGAGTATTATAAAAGAATGGCCTCGTCAAGAGTTTTTGTTTGAACTCGAGCTGATCGTGAAGGCTCGACTTTTGACTAGAAGTTTTAACCCCGTATATATATATCGACCGACGCGAACTAGACCCGAATCATTACGATCGTTTTGCAAAATGGAAAACAAAAACAGTCATCGGTAAATACGTATAGGGTTAACGAGAAATACAAAAAATGTTGAATTCATGCACACTCGAATTTTTGTCACATATTTATAAAAAATAAAGCAATACAATTCAAACTTAAAATTAAAAAATAAAACACGGTATATATTATTCATCAAAATCAATCCTAAAGCGAAAAATCATTACTGTATGAAATATTAAAAAAAAAGCAATTATATATATTTATGTAATATGTGTGTGTGTGTGCAGATTACTTATTGTCTATCATATAAAAAAATATAATTCATAGCATTCATATTTCGTTTGAAAGAATTATACATGTATATGATCGAGGCCGTCGCAGCAGCGACGTTCGTATTCAAAACTAGGCCTGATCTTCAAACTAAACAGTTGCGGCGACAGCCTCGTTATGATTTGCAAAAAAAAATAAGCAACAAACCACAACCTTCGTTAGTATAGATTGGTTTTTGACATAAATGTGTTAGTTGGTCGACGGCTAAAATAATGATCGCACACAATTATAATAATAAAAAAATTATGGCACAAATAGACCATTTAAAGTAATTATTATTTAAAAAACACTTACATAATATCGAAAAATATGACTAAATGTACAAAATGCGTAAAAAAACTATTACATAATACCATTCATTATGAAGTTGTTGAGATTACAAAAAAAAAAAGCTGTAAAATTTTAAATAAAAACAAAAAATCGTTAAAAAATAATAACCTATGATTACACCTACATATACTATTTTTGGTACAAAAATATGAGGTTTATCAAATATGAGTTTCTATGAATATTATTGAATTCGCATAATTCCATTATATTTATATTCAATTTATAAAAAATTAAACTATAGTAACATTCAAAGATAATGGCCAGAATTCGTAAAAGTATTAAAAATAAAAATAATAAGAAGAAATTGCAGCGGTGCGAGTTTACATAAACTAAGTATGTAATAAATGCTTAATATACTGATCGTGACTAATACAATAATAGGATGATACCATAGATCAGCGTTTCCCAAACTGCGTCAATTGAAAAAAATTTCATAATTTTTCGCCTAAAGGCGCATTTTTTCTAGTTTGAAATAGGTCTTATATAGATCCACTGTTATATCTAGGAAACGTAGCAAATATTATATAAAAAAGACTCCAACTGTTGAACACTTTCATATAAAGATCGAAAGTAGTTATAAGAAGCCGTCCCGTGCAACGTTTGGCAAAAGAAACGAAAATAAATAATGAAAGTTGCTATTTTTATTTGATGTATACGTATCTTCCGATGTACTTTTAACATTATTATTCGCATACCCTTAAATGTTCTTGCATACTTCGATATACATATATATGTAGCACTGATTCGGAATTACTGACGAGAATAAACATTAAAAAAAGCATGTATAGAGAAGAAAGTTTAAACAGATTTTCTAGAAATTATAAATTATATATATAAAATTTTCGCATAGCGCCTTATTTTCAAATATAAAATGTAGAAATTGAATTCGTCTTCATATATTGGAGTCACCGTGGTTTGGAAAACACTATTGTAGACCAAAGTTTCTTACAATAGTTGGTTTGATATATATATATATTTATATATATATATATATATTAGAATTCCTAATAAACGTTTCAATCAACGAATACTTAACAGTATTTTGGCTTAATTTGTAGTAATAAAAATTTTGGATTCAAAAATTGTACCGAATATATATTGTGAATAATACATACATATTTGACCGATAAATACACGTTACCCTGGTCAACCAATTGAATAAAAAAAAAAACAATTTAAAAAACGACAACGTATTTAGTATCAAAAAGTCATAAGAGAATTATTACAATCGACTAAAATTGGTCACTTTGATTCTCACCCGAAAACATATCATAATATTATATACTCAATCGGATGCACGTCAGGCGGACTTTTTTGGCGCACATTATTTATAAATATAAATAATCTCACAACAAAAATCAACCAAACAATCCAACGAATCCGTACAAAAATAGTCTTGCAATTTTTAAAATACACAAACGTTAAAACTAAATTACAATATAAAAATATATAGCAGCGCATTCTTAAAATTTATATATATATATATATTTTTAAAATCGTTCCGATTTGAACCTATCGGAACTATTTGAATTAAATAAAACAATATACATCAATATCTACAAAGTGAAGAGAATAAAAAAACAAACAAATCAATCGATAGCACTTAAAAACGTAAATAAATATATATTGTAAATGCATCATGAAAATCGTTACAAGTGTTTTTTTTCAAAAGCCCCCAATTCGTCCAAAGTACTTATTTAGATTGTTTAGAAAAATTTACACTATATGTAATCTTATCAACGGATGTCAATGTTACTACTTTATACATTAGATAAAATATGAGAAGGATGCTGCCGCACTTTACATAATTTCACATTTTCTTTGGTGTCGCTTTTGAGGTTCGGGCCTCAGGACTGCGCGAACAGCCTCGTCGAACACCTGCAAAGACAAAACGGACGCCGATTAAACAAAAACACCAACTCGGCTGCAAACGACACGTTCGAAACTGATACGTTACTTGTTTGAGGCCGCGTTGCGTCAACGCAGAACATTCCATATACTTTATAGCTCTTATTTTATTTGCTAGCTTCTGTCCTTGTTCCCTTTTGAGCGGTGACAGTCCTTGCTCTGATAAAAGACTCAGAGTTTCTCTATCGTCTCTTAAATCAATTTTAGTACCTGCAATTCAAAATTTTATTATATTATACATCAATTAATCAAGCACACTCGTCTAATGACGACGAGTGTGCTAAACAGATTAACCGTTTGCCCGCGGCCGTCTTCTATGAAAGCTTTAGGCGACAAGTCTGTAGCGCGGCTGTCTTCCATAGAATATCTGAACTTTGCACGGGATTTTGAGCCTTATATGCGCCTATTTCAACTGTTTTAAGGTTCAAAATTGGTTGAATATATTACTAAGAGTTGAATGCCATCTATTCAATTTGCTTAAAATGAATATATACAAGTCAAAAATTAGTTTTTTGTGGAACCATATTGAAACCTCGTTTATGTGACGTCACGTCTTCATACAATTGAGATGATACGTCTCAATTTTATGAAGAATGATTATTTGACAATTAAGCCAAAACTACGACATATATTATGTATTTTATTGTTAAAAATAATACTTTATATGTTAATTAACATATCTGGTTACTTGAGTAAATATTAAAATCTGTATTTAAGGTCGAAAACTCGATTGCCAAATTCGCGAAAAAGGTGCCGCGTACAGTGCTTGTTCGCTATATTTATTGCCGCGGGCAAAGGATTAAAAATGGAAAAAAAGTACATGAAAATACAAGTAAAAATAAATAAATGGAAGAAAAAAATAAATAAACATGACATAAAAATTCTCAACTGATCAATTCAACCGTTCTAATTGATCGCGACTTCCGTAACTTAGGAAGTGGTGCACAGAATGACGAGAGATGTGACAAATGTCAATGGCACCATCCAGTGAATTTAAGAAACGGAGGCCACGAGGAATGGGAGAATTACTATGAGCCACAGTTCTAGCCAGAGGAGTGTGAAAAAGGGGACGATGTGGCCGGTCCATATCACACTCTCCGGAGCATATCAGCCAGGATAGACAGACAGGAGATAAAGCCTCTAAATATGGAAAACAAGAACTTGATGAGGGCAACACTCCTCCTGTGTTCAAGAGAAGACGTGTAGCCGACCATACCCATAACGAATTGTGAAGGAAATAAATATATGGGTAAATCCCATATTGCTCCTTATAAAGCAGTCGAAGAAAGCGTCTTTGGATAAGTTCAAATTTGATAGATAGACATTTAGTGGAAGGATTGCAGATCATAGAGGCGTATTCCAGATACTCCTAACTAGAGCATTGTACAGCGGCCTCAAAACAGTGGGATTATGGAAGTGTAGAGAATTACGAAAAACAAACCCAAGCATTCTTGAGGCAGAGCAACACAGTCAATATGAACAGAGAAATTTGGGTCACTCTGAAATGCAACCCTAAGATCAACAGTAGAATCGATCCAGTTTAGTAAAGAGTTACCAGCAAGATAAGGAAAGGTACGATCGGGGATAGATCTGGAATAATAATTGAATTCGTTGAATAAATCATAAAATAAATTGAATATAACCTTCTGGATGTTGAGACTTTTTCAATTTTCCCATTGAAGACTGAATATTTATTTTCATAGATATATACCAAAAAGCCTAACATATAAAACCCCAATGTGCCTTCCTAGACAATTAATTACAAACATTGCAGCATTTTTATTACATAAATCGCTGTATTTCTAGAGGCTGAAGGACACGAAATCAACAATTAATTAATTAATGAATTAATCCATAGATATATCTATGGATTTAGACTTGTACATAAATCAAATTCAGATATTTTGAAGCAATTTGATGGAGGAACCGTTTCAACAATGAATTCAAATAAATTAGCAAACTCTTAGAGTCACAAATATCCAAGTCTGACCAGCAGTATTAACGATTAAAGATGGGATCGAATCCGGTAACCTTTCGGTGCTAAAGATATACTGCTGGCTAAAGATGCTGATGATTAGAATTCAAAATACTTCAAATAATATGTGCATTGATGAACATGGGTATAATCCATCAATTCAAGTACGAAGAAACGATTTAGATGGGTCTCAAAACTCGTTTAAATGATTGATTTTACAGACAAGTGATCCGACTGAAGTTCCATTACTAAATATCTACATTCGTCAGATCCTGCATATCCTAAAACCCATCCAGTGTGTTGCATTTACAAAACGTCATCTTCTTACATCCAACGGGTTGATACGTTTGTACGTACCGACTAATATCATAGGTGCGTCAGGACAGTGATGTTTTATTTCCGGATACCATTTAGACGTGACATTTTCAAACGACGAAGGACTGAAACAACACAGATGAAATGAGTTAAAAGTGAACATATGTATATAGAATACAAAAAATCGCACTATATATACCTAGTTACACTAAAACAAATAAGGAATACGTCGGTCTGCGGATAGCTGAGGGGTCGCAGTCGGTCGTAGTCCTCCTGTCCGGCCGTATCCCATAAGCCTAACGAGACTGCGACTCCATCAACGACCATCGGCGCTGAATAATTATCAAATCTGAAAATAATCAAACAACACATTAAAACTATGTATCATGTGCATATAGAGCATTGTCATCCCACTAGTTTCCTTTGATCTGTTATTTGAAACATTGCAATGGGGTATCTTGAACTCAAATATATACATTTTATTAAACAGGAACCATTTGTGTTATGGCTATTTCTATACAGCACTGATGACGGTAGATTAATTTGTGATAAATTGTACCTAATCGAGAGGTTATAACTTTCAATATAATTTCACGTCTTTGTATACTAGTACTGAGACTATTACAAATAATGACAATTTTTTCTGAAATGATTCGACGAGTAGTAATCAAATTACAAACGTGCAGTATAGCCGCACATTTGTAATTTGTTAAAATAATTAAAATAATTCTAGTGAGTAGAGTGAGTGTGTGTGCGTGTGTGTGTTTGTTTTAGTGGGAGACCAGTCTGGAATGTATAATATATGGGTGTGATGATTACACTGTAGGCACATATTCTCCGGGGAAGCTGTCGGTGGTGTAGGAGATGAGCATGCAGGTTTTGCCGACGGTTCCGTCCCCGACCACCACACATTTGATTGGTCTCCCGGAAGACATCTGAAATGCGATCGATCGAAAGTGACTCGTTTTCTAGCGAGCTTTTCCCCAAATCGAGTCAGGAAGTGGACGAGAGCTGACTGCGGATGTGAGCTGACTGTCGAGCCGGCGAGCTGGTGAGCTGGTGAGCTGGTGAGCTGATGAAGAATGACACTTGATGGCTCTCCTGGAAACCTCTCCCACTCCCACTCCCACTCCGATCCCCTCGCGATGACACACCTCACTTTTCTTAATGCTGTGTGCTCTTAACGCGCGCAAACACGTCCATCACCCTATCTTCATACTTCAACAAAGATGAGTTTGGAAAAAAATAAACATTTTATTCCCTCACGCTCATATTACAACGGTTCAATCGAATATTATCTCTAAGCCCTGGTATTTGTAATTGCAATGTTGAAATGGACCATAAAAAAGTACATGAGTTTTATTTTATTTTATTTTAACATTTTCAAGAGAAACTTACAGCGAATACAAAAATAATAAAATGAATAGATATACATAAGCTATTTACAAGTTTCTTCAGATAGCATGAAAAATTCATAAGTAATAGTTGAAAACTCACACTTCGACATTTCGTCTTGGAATAGAAAAAAAATATCGAGAGACGTTAAAATTATCGAGAGAATTTTCGTCGTAAGATCCAATTAGTGCTTAAATTAAACATCGCTGTCATCATACCAATCAGACATATAAAATTGGGTTCGGTGATTACTAGTCACAAATTACTCGTCACAAAGTCACTAAAATCTCTATAACGGAACATCTGGCAGCCGAAAAGTCCATCATACTGTGGCGGCTCGCTTATACGACATGGTCGAGTTTGGTTGCCTTCCTGCGAGTGGGGACCAACTCGGCTGGGTTCGGAGAACCGCTACTCACTCTGCCTTTAGCTGTCATATAATAAACACGTGCATTAACATGCCAGTCGTCTCATTCGTTCATCCCCCATAATACTAACGATAACTATCATAGTAACGAGAACTTGAGTGCCAAATATTGTGTATTCGCGATTTTCATGGCAAAAATTGTCTTTGTGACCACCCCAATGTGACGAATAGTCCAATTACCATAAAATTGAATTTATAAGGATAAGGAAAAGTTAATCAACTAAACTTCTTCCCCTTATAATAGAATACGTTGAAAGAAAGTATTGAAATAGTGCAACTACATTTAATAAAATGTGATTTGCGTGTGTCAGATTTATTGTATTCTAAATGTACACTTTTAAACTATACTCATATTAATTAGCCTATATGTCAATTTTGCTGGTTAGGTGATTACTAGACGGTTCGGTGATTACTAGTCAAATGTGAACCGGTCACAGGACAACCGGTCGCTCTAGATCGGTCACACGTCATCACCCGTCACACTAAAACTGGTCACACCCTAAAATTGGTCAACCAGTTTTCTCGTGACTGATTTTAGGGTGTGACCAGTTTTATGGTGTGACGGGTGATCACGTGTGACCGATCTAAAGCGACCGGTTGTCCTGTGACTAGTTTACATATGACTAGTAGTCCGTTTACCTACTAGACATAGGCGCTGTGATGTGCCAGCGCTGAAATAAATGGGATCCTTTTGTCAATTTCTATTGTTAACCTTGACAAAATTGACAAAAGGATCCCATTTATTTCGGCGCTGGCGCATCATAGCGCCTATGTCTAGTGATTACATCCCAAATGTGAATCGCTAATAGGACAACCGCCGCTACGAAAATTGCTCGTACGGTCACCTGTCGCACAAAAGTTCATCGCAGAGGAAAATTGCCGTACAGAAAACTGCCAAAAATTCGGCTCAAAACCGCCCAAATCTCGTAAAAAAAGCATTTGCTGATTTACAGATCGCTTCGTCCGGAATAATCACCGAACACTGTTGATCGTGCAAAGACTATTTTAAATATTATTTTAATATGGCAGCACCGGTTTGACAGCTTAGTTTCAAATATTGACGTGTCGAGACTTGTCGGTTTACTTTGTGAAGCGGCTCTTGTTCCAATCTTGTTGCTCGATTTACACGATACTGGATTTGTTCAACTTGGGCATGACACTGCTAAATAATTGCGATGTCAATATTATTGTTTTCTTCTTGGCGATAACATAAAATTATCTTCAGTTTTATTAGAGACAAATTTCACATGATGGAAACCAAAACTACATATGTAGATTTAAAATTTTTCCTTATTTTTGGAACTCCATTTATCGTACATTTACTCACTGTATTGTGTTATTACTCTATTAACAGATAAAATAAAATATTAGCATTTAATGTTTTTGACAAAATGGATAAAGAAAACAGCCAAATTTTTACTCAATCCCAAGAGGACGACACAGAAACACTTTTAAGGCGTGCCAGGGATCTAATCAACGGGTATTTCAAATTAACACTTGTTAAATAATATTTTTTCATAAATTTATTTCATTATAAATATAATTTTAATCTTTCAGTGAAAGCAATAGGAAACTTCTGAAAGAAATAACTCCCAAC
This sequence comes from Arctopsyche grandis, assembly GCF_051622035.1. NCBI lineage: Eukaryota > Metazoa > Arthropoda > Insecta > Trichoptera > Hydropsychidae > Arctopsyche > Arctopsyche grandis. The sequence continues at coordinate 34,073,478 of NC_135360.1, forward strand.
AAGACTATAAATGCGGCTTTGAAGGTTTATTATTTTGTTGTTTTCATTCTTACTTATTTTACTATACATTTTAAATGTCATCATTCTTTTCTCTACAGAATTCTAATGTAAAAAGTAAACCTGAATCCGTTAAAGACGCCAGGAGACTAATCCGTAAAGAATGGGACGCATTAAAAAACTCAACTTTACCCGACGACGATATTCCAAGACAAAATGTGTTGAAACCGAATGAAAAGGAAATACTGTGCGGGATCGTAGTGTACATTGAAGTACCAAACAAACAACGCGTCGATATTTTAGCCTCTATATTGAAGAGATTGGGAGCTTCCGTCAGAAATAAATTCGATCGAGAAGTAACGCACGTCGTATTTAAGAATGGTTCATTGGAGACTTACAAGAGAGCTAAACTTTTGAACGTTCATCTTGTGTCCGTTTTGTGGGTCGAAGCTTGTAGAAATTCTAAAGCGAAAATCAGCGAAAAATTGTTCCCCGTGTGTGAAAAGAATGATTACTCTAATTCGCCGAGGATGTTCCGCAAATTTATGGTATGTATTATTGTATAAGATACGATATAGACCCACTGAAATTGTATTTACTAATTAATAGCCAGTATTTTTAAATGAATTTTACAAATTCAAAAACTATCTATATGTCATATAAATACAATGTTTTTAATATTATTAATTTACTCAAATAATTCAAAAAGTTATTATAATCTTAGTAGTTGCTTCTTTTCTATCTACATATTTTATACACCAGGCCAATTTCACCTCATCTTTAGTCTAATCATTGCAATGACATTTACATATGTATCTTACTCCTCCATCTTGTAAAAAAAATTAAAGATAAACCTTCGAGGCAACAAGGATCATAGTCTTTAACCCTCCTTCACCGAAGTGAGGTATGCAAGTGCCCCAATTTTTACGTTTTTCGTAATAACTATGTGGTTTTCAAAACTATACACTCTATATTTCTTGTATTCCTAGAATTAACTATAAGAAATTTAATTTAATAGATTTATTATGATTTATAAAAGGGGTACATCGTAAAAAAATACATTTATACGTTCCAAAGTATGATTTAAAGGCGTTAGCGATAAGTCATGTTTTTGACTGTTCGATTACATATTCTTGTTGATTGATGAATCAATGTGAGAGAAAGAGACAGCTATGTTTTCGTCGCTTTTGGTGCGTGACTATTGAGTCATGCAGTCGCCTGTTGGCCTTACCTATGTGCGTTTGCGTGTTGATTCTTCTCGTTATTTTTAATACAAAATAGTCAAAGACATGCTATAGGACTAAAACTTTTTTATGTTGATGTATAAAATAATTAATAAGATATATATTGAACCCATTTGTATTGATAAAAGCTGTATTTTGATTAAAAAATACTGGGGTCTTACTCGACCCCAGTTCGGGACACTCGTTCAATCTCGACGCTCCGTCCTTCAAAGGTTAAAAAGTCACAGAACTTACTTAAAATAAATCTATTTATTTTATTTCAGTCAAATAAACCTGGACATTTTGAATATGATGAAATTACTGGCACCATTTCTAGAAGACTACAAAAAGCTCAATCAAACTATCAAAATGTGAAAGAAGCCAGTATAGGAACTAAAACCATTGCTACAACTAGTGATAATTCTTCTTCTAATGCAGAATCATCCGCTGAATCCATTACATTGTGTCTCAGTGCAGAAGGTTCCCCGAATACAAGCAACGTCCAGTTAGAATGCAACGAACCACTCGGTAACAATAATGAAAAGACTGATGCCGAAACAAAATCTGCACATCCAACTAGAAGACGACTCTTTGTAAAAAATCCCATCCGTGGAAGCTTTTTAACAATTGCATCTGACTCGAGCCTTAGTTCGCAAACCGAGAGAACAAAAGCAATCTTAACGAACCCATATGGTAAAGATAATACTAAAAAGGATAAAAGCAAAACGCGCAAAGAACCAGAAAACCGCCAACCAATTCATCCCAATATAGTTCCAGAAACGTCTTGCAATCTCGGATTATTTCCTACGACTCAACTTACTTTGAAGAAATCTCCAACCAAAAATGCAAACACCAACAAAACTAAGTTGTCGTCTTTGGTAATTTTTTTACTTTATATATGAAGTTACTTTTTTTATTGAACTGTTATTTGATTTTATTTTATTTATTTTAGGTTACCACTTACCTACATTCGGAAGAAAACAAATCGGTTAGGGAGGCAATCAGAAAGTTAGGCTGCTTTAAGTGGAAGTCAGCAGTCGATAAAATGACGACGCACGTCGTTGTCGGCGATTGCCAAAGAACATTGAATCTTTTGAAAGGCATCGCACGAGGCTGTTGGATTCTCGACAAGCGGTGGATTTTCGAATCAGCCAGCGTCGGACATTGGCTGGCCGAGGAATACTATGAGTTGATTGATTTCTCGAAAATTGTTCGGGTTGGTGTTGATTTTCTACTCACTTGTAGTATTATGACATGATAAGTGAACCATTGATTTTGTATTTCAGCGCTGTCGCATTCAAAGGCAAGCTTTGGGTAAATCGTTCAGTTTGGATATCTTCGATGAGTGCGGGACGATTCATGTAAGCGATAAGAATGTTCCGTATCATATAGATTTGAAAGAACTTGTCACTTTGTGTGGAGGAAGGCTGACTGCTGAGGCAAGTGATGCAAAGATCGTCATAGGCTCTGCTGGAGATGTTTCTAAAAAATGTGTCTCTCCTGAATGGATTTTTGATAGTATTACTTTTGGAAGATGTAAAACACTGTCAAAATACTTCTTGCAACCAATTTAGTTATATTTATTTGATACAATTCATTCTTTATATTTTTTATTCAAATTAAATCAATTCGAAATTTGAATATACATATGTACATGTAATGTATTTTTGAAAAAAAAACAATTATTTTTATATATAATACTTTATTGTTTGTTTAATGTAATTTATAATATTGTATGCAGAGAAATGTTATAATATTATTATTATAACAATTCTCTGATTGTATGTATCATTTTGTACAAAATAAAATATAATAAATCAACGTTCACGGGTTATTATTATCAGCTGGTAACGTGGAGAATCTTACATTTTTCCACGCTTTTTTGTTATCTCGGCCGTTGCGAGGCTGCGATGCAGTTTGATGGTCTGTGACTCCAAAGGCATGATTGTTTTGTTGAAGTTGAGACGTAGATGGAGATAGAGAGGGGTCGAGGGTTTGAGTTTGGTGGTCGGTCAGGTCACACAATTGAAAGGTGTATTTGACTTCTTGGTTGCGAGATGTTTTGTTATTGAATTTGCGCAAATGTAGTCCTTGAACGGTTGCAAAAATCACTGGCGTCGTAATATTTACAGTGTGGTCGGGGTTTGGTCTTTCATCGAACATTTTTGCCCGTATTGACAGTTGCATTTGTTGTATAGATTGGGGTTGCCATAGATGCATCTGCACAAGCAAAATCATTTTTATATAATTTGATAGGTTAAACTAACCCCAAGTGGGTAGTATGAACGATGAAGGCTCAGTAAACATGAATACAATGGCATAAAAGCTTTTAGGATATTAAAAACTGAAACAGCTTTCAAAATTGCCCATGAATAAGCGATAAAAAAGATACATTTGCTACAAACTAGGTATGTACCTTGGCGACAGATTTTCCACTCTTATAAACTTAAAAATAAAACTTTGATTCTTAAATGCTTTTTATTATTACGAAATTATGTTCACAATACATCTTATATCTATTTTAATAGCTACTGATCTACTGATCATTTTCTATTTTACAATTTAATTTAATTTGGTTAGTAATCATAGTATTATATTTTTGTAATGTTAATCTACAGCATAATAGGAAAAAGAGGTTAATAACCTATTTACAATTCTTAAAAATAAAACTTAACTCCTAAGACAGCATCAAAATTGGCTTCCAATTTTTTTTTTATACTGTTATATCGAAAATAAAACAGCATAATTTCTAAAAACCTACTGTATGCGTTTAATAATTATGGTTGAATTCCCTATACACGTGGATCTATAGTAAACAATTATGAATTTGAAAGATCCTTGGGTTTTTCGAAATCTGCAGACATTGAAGAAATTTCAAGACCCCTGGGCACAATTGAGCACCGACAGATTTGCAAACAAATATTATATGAACTTATCTGTCGACAGTTAATTTTCGTACAGAATTTTGATTTTTAAATGCTTTTTATTATTACGAAATTATGTTCACAATACAACTTATATCTATTTTAATAGCTACTGATCTACTGATCACTTTCTATTTTACAATTTATTTTAATTTGGTTAGTAATCATAGTATTATATTTTTGTAATGTTAATCTACAGCATAATAGGAAAAAGACCTCAAAACCTATTTACAATCCTTATAAATGTTCATAATACATCTAATACATAATATTAATTAAAGACTCTCTAAAGTCGATGACCTAAAGCAGATTGTGTTTAGGTAATCTGTGTTTATACATTGTTGTAATCACCGAGACTCTTCACAAGCGTGTAAGTATGGTTATTAGTGATTCTGTCATAGAATCTACTGGTTAGTTTGTTAGTAATGTCTGTAACAAACGGAATATTATATATGGCATGCAGTTTTTTCAAGTTAGTATGTATATATATGAGTGTATTATAAATTATTTTTAGGGATTTATTTTGTATTACTTGGAGCTTGGAAAGATTAGTATTCGAGGCGTTATTCCATACAGGTGAAGCATAGGTTAATAATGGTAATATGAGCGCGCGATATAATTTTATTTTATTTTGAGTTGATAAAGAACTATGGCGATTAAATATTGGATATATTGAGGATATACCCCGCAAATAAAATAATTCGTTTGCTCCTATTTGAAATGATCGCTGTCTTTCAAGGATCCAAAATATTATTAAAAAGGGGGTTTATATAATAACAATACTTATACTTATCAATGTAGTCCAAAAATTGACAAAAGGATTTTGCATTCCACAGAAGATTCTCAAAAGTCTCGTAAGTTTTCTTGCTGACAAACTTTATAGCCAGAGACTCGTCTTCTGATCAGTGCTCAGCTTTAGGGTCATGAGATTTTCAGTTTGTACGTGCGTAGTCAGTTTTCAAAACTAATAGAAGTAACTTCAAACATTTGTGTATGTGTGTATTTTTCGCAAATACATCCCATTCGTACCCGTGCTAATGCATAATATGAAAATGTTGAAAAGCAAACAAAAGTAAGTCTGGTACACAGAGACAGGGGGTTGCAGCTTCTTGTCCAGGTGCGATCGAGTTTCTTTTGTGAGCACGTCCGGATATTATGGAAGAGCATAAAAGAAAAAGGTCTCGAAAGAAATGAAAGGACGCTTTGAAAGGAAAAGAGACGATAAAAAAAAATACATGAAATGAAAGAGCAAATACTGGTTGCCAGATTTAAATGAGAAGCCGTGCAGATGTGAGCTCGTCCTCAGCATCACAACCAGACGCGACAAAAAATTCCAAAACCGGAATTCAACCGTGAAAACGCAATATAAACGGTTTTCAGTAAGAACTTATGAAAATCGTGACAAGCGTCGTTAGATATGTATGCATGTATATAAATTATTTATATTCAAAATCTTTTTCTTTTTAGATAGATAGTTTGGTTGCATAACCGTGTTGTCCTTGGTTCCAGATTCTTGGTAATTCAAATGCGCCAAGACCGGAATTTTCGCGCTGCCATAAACCCGAAACAAAGGACCGTTTTGCACACACACACACACAAATATTCTGATCTTAGGCATAAATAAGCATTCAGTCTACAATTTTTTTATTGATCTTAAATTTTGAAAGAGAGCGAGCTTGAATGAAGAACCAGCTGCTAAAAGAAAAAAAAATGTGTTAGAAGTTGGATCAAAAATTTAAGAATTGGAAAAAGTTAACTGCTAACAACATCTGGAGCGGCTTCTGTAACTCCTTATCGAAAGTTTATTCACCTTCAGTGTGGAACGAAAGCTCTTTTCTTCCGGGAGTACATCCTATATACATACATACATGTTCATCTGATGGTGGAAATGATCTCAAAAGTGTACAAAAACTTTCAAGAATGCGATTAGGGTCAGTTGAGCCTTGCTTTGCTCCGTTTCAAGTCATCACATTTAAAGCTTCGGTATTTGTTTGAAATTACTTCTAAAGGGGGAACGATCTCGTTAGGTGTGTGCTTGTTAGTTTCCATCGTACGAGGACATTGGATTTTCAACCTTAAATGGATTAATTTGAAACTGCTCTATTCATACTATTGTATTACATATATTACTTTTTTAGAACACAAAGGTGATAGGTCCACGATTTTGCTAAATTGAGTGTGCAATAGAATAAAACTTTTTATTTATCAATTCTTTTCCAAAACCATCCGTAGAAATGTTGTATTAAAGTGATGTTATGTTTTTCCATGACTATTGTAATCTTTAAAATGCTGCTGATCAGTTGTTTCTCCTAGACTTATAATAATCTCTGAAATGTTGATATTAGAATTATTGGAAATTCATACATACATACATATTTGAATTTCAGTACAATAAGAATAGAGCAAAAGCGAGTTTATAAAGTGGTTGAACCCAAGAGGCTGCACTGCAACCAATAAGGAAGTAGAGGGCAAGAATGCGAGGAAACCATTAACGACTTCACTTGGCACTGCCATTGCCCGCGATAATAAACCACTCACCTTTAATTAGCAACCGATTCCAATGGAGATTCTGCTGCTGAAAGAGTTAGACGAGATTTACAGCAGAACGATGACACTCACACTTAGTAGTGTCACCCAATTTCCGTAACGACAGATACCTAACAAAAAAATCTCCCAATACATATTGTGTACCATAATTTATGGTCCATAAATATATGCTAAATAAATATGCCCATCGGGGATATATTTACAGGGCCTAGGAGTTCGGCCGCCTGTGTGCAAATTTAAATCGGCCGCTCTTTAATTTTATCAGCATTTGTATAAATCATATAAATAAAAAAAAAATTAAAAATGAATAGCATGCGAGCTGTGCAAAAATCTTACCTTGTGATAAATATAGTGTCGAAAATTTTAATCACAATAAAAATTAACCAGAAAAACAAACAAAGAACCAAAACATTTAGTTCTGAACAGGACCAGACGACAAGAGAAACTGAACGTTTTCAAGTACATTCATGAAAATAGTGTTTTAACCCCAATCCCACATCTAGGACATTGTTCGTTCGATGATCGACCAATACTCAAGATCCTTGAAGAAATACATCTGGCTGTCGCAAAGATAATAGAACATAAAATAAGCTATACCTGCTATCCCGTTATTTCCCCCGAATTATAGTTCGAGTGAGTTACAAATTTTAACTTGCAATTACAACAGCAATTCACGAGTATACAACTAGTTGTTTTGTTTATTTAGTTGTCTTGTTTCGTATTTTTTAACCACTTAATAGCCACGCATTTGTAGAAACCGATTCGATTATTTTATTATGTGTTTAGAGCCAACCCTTGACACTACCTCTTGAACATATCACAAATTAACGAAAAATATTTTTAGATGTTACTGTGAAGAAACCAAAATTAATTTCGAGCCATAGCCTTAGTTACGTAGGAGCGCGCACCGGTGCGCTTATGGCGATGAAGTGGTTAAGGAATATAATATTTTCAACTATCATTTATTTCGGCCGCCTTTGTACGTTGCACTCATTTGTACATATGTTAGACACGTCCCTGCATAATTACAAAATGTAAATGGCAATAGCACAAGTTTTGGTTCTAAAAAATGGAAGAGTAAACATGAAAAGACCCATACCCAAGAAATTTGAATTGTAAGAAGGCATTTAACTACACATTTCTGGAAATTTAAAATTCGGAACAAAGGATTTCCGGAACTCCACTGAATGACAGCACTACTCACAGCAGCTGAAAATCTCGCAAAGATGACATGCAAAGCCGAGTAATTCGAGAACCGTTACACACTCGTTGCTCATTCCGTTAAGTTATGACTGCGTGTGTATACTTATGCTTTACATTTGTTGCATTCAAATGGACCGGTTTAGATTTAGTCATCCGAAATAATCCACCAATTCGTTTGCAATTATTTTACTTCCATACCATGAGCGTAACCTAATAATAAATATATCAGGAGATTTCACACAACTTCGCCCACCTCATCCAGTTATCCCAGGATAGACCTATATGTTGGATATCAACTGACCGGTTCCAGCAGCAGCAACACACACTCGTAAATCAGCAGAGAATGCATTTCGCAGATTCAATTAATTGATGTTGCAACAATGTCCTGAAACATGAGCCAAATACGATAATATTATACATTTCCTTTCCATATAATTGTAATGGTAACTAACATAGACAAGTTGATAAATATGTGGGTATATACGTTTGACGTACCACCTTATTTATAATAGCTGGTTAGCCTGTCATACAACGACTGGATATTATTTAGTGTTAGAAAGCATAAGCCAAGTTCAGATCTGAAAATCCCTTCTGGAGAAAGTCTGGAATGGCAACCAGTAATAAAATAATTACGAGTAACGTTCGATAAAATAATGAGATGGGCCCCTCAAATCCAAGCAGCGAAAAGCAAGGCGATGCGTGGTATATCCTCAATATACCCAATATTTAATCGCCATAATTCTTTAACAACTCAAAATAAACTAAAATTATATCGCGCGCTCATATTACCGTTATTAACCTATGCTGCACATGTATGGAATAACGCCTCTCATACTAACCTTTCCAAGCTCCAATTAATACAAAATAAATCCCTTATAAAATAATTTATAACCCACCTAATTAATACCCATGTTTACTAACCTGAAAAAACTGCATGCCATAAATAATATTCCGTTAGTCACAGACATTTCTAACAAACTAACCGGTAGATTCTATGACATAATCACTAATAACTAGTCACCGGAGCCTGAGGGGGCCGTGTATTGTTCAAAGGTTGTAAATGCATTGTTAAAGGTTTGCCGAACAATGGATTGCACTGTGACTATCCTACCTCTACTAATAACTAGACACCGGACCCAGAAGGTGCCGCGTATTGTTCAAAGGTTGTAAATGGATTGTTAAAGTTTTGCTGAACCTTTTTTACAAAGGATTTACAACAATGGATAGCACTGTGACTACCCGGTGTCTACTAATAACTAGACACCGGATAGTCACTGTGCTTTTTCTAGGAATCGGGGCAGTTTAGTCCTATTTACAAAGCTAGAGTCCAAAAAAAAAAACGTTCGGCGAATCTTTAACAATGCAATGAACAATACACAGCACCCTCTGTGTCCGTTTTTTTCAAGACGGCACCTTGGTTATCCGGCCTTTACTAATAACTAGAGGTAGAACCGGAAGCGCGCCGTCTATTGTTCCATTATTGTAAATGCTTTGTAAAAAAGGTTCGGCAAACCTTTAACAATGCATTTACAACATGTGAACAATGAACAGCGCGCTCTGGGTCCGCTCTTTACTAATAACCACACTAACACACTTGGAAAGAGTCTCGGTGATTAGTAGTCACCGGACCCAGAAGGTGCCGCGTATTGTTCAAAGGTTGTAAATACATTGTTAAAGGTTTGCCGAACCTTTATTACAAAGGATTTACAACAATGGAACAATGGATAGCACTGTGACTATCCTACCTCTAGTGATTAGTATCAATAGTAGAATCACTGATTACAACAAAATGCCTATACCCTTCAGGTATAAACACAGATTACCTAAACACAATCTACTTTAGATCGTCAACTTCTTTAGAGTCTTTAGCTAATATAAAATTATGTATAAGATGTATTATTAGTAGACTCCGGACCCAAAGTGCGCCGTTTATTGTTCAATTGTTGTAAATGCTTTGTTAAAGGTTCGCCGAACCTTTTTTTTGCACTCTAGCTTTGTAAATAGAGCCAAACCGCCCTGATTCCTGGAAAAAGCACGCTCTCTATCCGTAGTCTAATTATAAGCATTTATAAGAATTGTGAATAGGTTTTTGAGCTCTTTTTCCTATTATGCTGTACATTAACATTAGAATAATAAAATACTTTAATTACTAACAAAAATTGTAAAATAGAAAATGATCAGTAGATCAATAGCTATTAAAATATATATAAGATGCATTGTGAACATAATTTAGTAATAATAAAAAGCATTTTTAAAAAATACGACAACTGGTGTTCAGCAGTTCACCTTTTTTTGAAAATAAAATTCATACTTTTAAAACTCACGTATATAAAGGCTGGAATTATGAATCTTCTAGACATGAATAAATAGTATCGCTTGTATACCCTCTTCTGAGATTTTTTTACAATGTTCTTCACTTATATACATAAGGACATACCCACTTGTCAAACCTTCTGTATTTAAACCACTTCATATCGTATTTTTTTTATTTATTTAAGTAACTAATGATTTTTGTGATAAGTATTTATACCTTATTTTATTTAGCTCGGTGGTAGGAAAAATTTTGATTTCGATTCGTATTGGTCGACGATATTTCTTAGAAATCTAGAATACGTGGGATTCATACTTTGTGATTACTAGAGGTAAGATAGTCACAGTGCTATCCACTGTTCCATTGTTGTAAATCCTTCTTAAAAAAGGTTCGGCAAACCATTAACAATGCATTTACAACCTTTGAACAATACGCGGCACCTTCTGGGTCCGGTGACTAATGATTACAGATTTGTTTTGAATTTTATACTAAACATGATTGTGAAAAAAAATATATTGCAGTAAAACTAAAGAATTGTCAAAACATTTTATTTAACTTTTATTTAATAATATAAAGTCTTTGAAAGAAATACTAACTATTATCTACTGACCCTTACGAGCGAAAAATAGTCCAACTAATCACGAAGACAAATCACCTAGTTTGTAAATAAATTCTGGAATTAAATCAGTACTCTTCGTCACGGGCATTTTAGGTTCAATAAAATGCCGGAAAAACCATTTTGTCACGTGAAAGTTCCCCTTCTTCATCGAGGAACCTTTTTATAATACACATCAACCTTTTTAGAACGTGCATTTAAAACTCGACCGAAAGATGTGCATTCTGGAAATATTTGCATAATAATCTGCCGCTATATTTGCAACATAGTAAACTGTTGGAATTTAAACCTGATCGTATTCAGATTTATCATAATAATATGCAAATATGTATGAGAGCGAGCCTCTCATGAATGGATTGCAACTTATTATTATTGCGTATTACGATAGTTTAGCACAGTTTATATCCGCGACAGAAATATTGAAGCTGAAACATTTGAGCAGATAAAACATCAATATCCAGTAAAATTTAACGACGTCATTAAACGCAACGTAATAATCTTATGGCATCGAAAACGGTTATACCGGTTACCTCAGTAAAGCGAATAATAAAAGATCGAATCGAATCAACAGAGACAAAAAGCAAACTCAAACCACCGTTTATCTGCCTTTTAGTACTGTACAATGCATCTTCAAGAGAATCTAAAACAGTAGTCGAGAATCTTTAACGTTTAGTTAAGAGTTGTCTGCTATAAAGAAATGTAAGGAACTTATTTTGTTCTATGGACTGTTATACTTTTTGTAGACTGTTGATATTTATCTTGATTAATCAACATATAAAAAAATAAACGTGTGGTGTGCAATTTGATAGGACAACACGTATATCATGCAATTTGAGATTAGTTGACAAAGATTTTCAATTGATGTTTTCCAATCATTGATTTACTGGATCCCAGCTTTAAGAGGGCTGGACAGCAGCACAAACGTACTATACTTCCCCGTTCCTCAATTATGGCACTAGAGAAATTATTTTTTAATATGCTATGGATATCCACCATTGGGGTGCATCTATCGTTTTATTTTTTTGATTAATTGTTTTTTAAAGGAGCTAGGAGCCGCCAAAAATCTATAAAATTGCCTCTTTTTTGCACCCACGAAACGAGTCCAGCGTGCTTATTTAACGGTCGATTTTTAAAAAAATACGCCGATAGATGCACAGAAAGTATTTTTCTCATACTGATGATGAAATTTTTTTTAAATTGGTCCAGTTTTGGAGTAGAAAATAGTAGAATACGAAACCTCGATTTCGTCAATTTAAAATACGTTTTATCTGGTCGAAGCGCAACTGTCGCATTCACTCAATATATATATTGATATATATTGTCGCATTCACTCAATATATACATACACTCAATATATATATCGAAGAAAGGAACGGTAACAAAATTAAGGTTTCGGGTGTACAGCCCTCTTAATGTAAAAAATCAATTGGGGGAGCATATTGAAATGTTCTCGAAACGAATCGAAGTTTGTAAGTTGCGGAGTGATGAGGCTGTTAGAGATGATGTGGAGTGATGATGGTCGACCTGAGTTGGTATGCAGCTCGCTATATAATAGTCACACCTCGAGTCGACTGGTTGGCTAACAGTAAACTTACCTCACAACGACCGTTTCTTTTTTTTTCATCAATAATATCATTACAGGTATGTACGTAAAACATAAAACGAGTGAACGTTTCCTCTGCATATTTCGCGATCGTCTTTGACTTCCTCGGTATTCATCCCATTGCTAACCGTCCGAAGGAAATGCTCTGGAATTCAAGCATGCAGTTAAGCTGAGGACTTCCTCCTCGACTTAACTGTTGGTGCACTCTGCAGAATCTCCGATGCAAAAAGTTCAAATTACCCGACAGGGACATTACCAATCATTCATCTGTAAAAAATCAGTGCAGATTTAATAAAGCTTTGCTTTATACATGTCACTTCCTCTCTCTTTTCGTTTACTCTGTTATGATTATTGTTACAGTTACAGTTTGAATAAGTACATAGCTAACGATGTACGTGTAGAAATAATTTGAAATTGTTATAGTAATTTGTGAGTGGAGATTCTTAGAACAGAGCTGCATCTAATGTATGTATGTATATAATTTCGAAAGAAACTTTGTATGTAGGTATGTTTGTTTGTTTGGTTCGTAGAGTCCGTGATGTTCAATTTAATAAAAAAAACAAATGAATATTAAAATAAAATAAATTTAATAAAATGTTTACTATTAGATTGGCCATGTTTAAACGGGTTATATTTGCAAATACCGAGCGAAGCCGGCTAAAACCACTAGTGTTCTATAAAAATAAAAATATCTATTCTAATAAATAAACTCTCAGCGTGAGTCAACAGAAGTCATGTCGAATAAATGGTATGTTTACTTGGTTATCATATCAATTAATCAACACTCATGCTTGCATTATGAATATTATTAACCACTTAATCGCCACGCGTTTGTAGAAACCGATTGGATTATTTTATTATGTGTTTAGTGCCAACCCTTGAACAAAAACTAACGAAAAATATTGACTTTTCAATTTCATTAGTATCACAGGATATTTTTACATAGATGTCGCTGTGAAAAAACCAAAATTCATTTCGAGCCATAGTCTTAAATACGAAGGAGCGCGCACCGGTGCGCTTATGGCGATCAAGTGGTTAACAATGACAGCTTACAAACAGTGTCTGGAAAGCTTAACTCGAATTTTCGAGAAAAATATAATCGAATAAACGACTTCTACAAAACTACTGCTTCTTTCTCTCCGATCCTGGAAGCCCCCTCTTCGCGTCCACGCAACAGTACATACATACAAGTATACAATATAAGCTCGCTCTATTTTGAGGACTCAATTACCAAATCAGTTTTCAAGTACTGAGCTTGACATGCAAAATTTCACTATTCTTTATTCACACAAATATAATAAAATATGAAATTGAATGGGTTTAATTTAAATTTTAACGAATACCATTTTGAAATGTTCCCCATAGCTAGAAGACGACCGTTTCTGCGTATAAAAGAATTTATAATTCAAGGTGAGTCTTACAATTAAGGGGAAAACGATGGGGTTCCTTTTTCAATATAAGAAATTCAATCTAATCACCATTCAAACTTTGTATATTCCACAGCGTGTTTTCATTACGATAAGCATTCATTTCATAATTGCAAAAATTATCAAGCAATTCGAAAATAAAACACGACATTTGATTGCAATACAACGCGGCTCTTGACGCCGAGAATGTCGTCTGTTCAAATTGAACATAATCTTGAGATTTTATATTCGAGTCTGTGTAACTGTAAACTTCAACTACTTATGCATATTTCTGTAAACATCCACCTCAACCAGGTAGATCAAATTTGTCTTCGGAGAAAAAAACCCCTACCTGTGCGTAGCGAAAGGGTTGCTTTTATACTATATGAATACAAATGAAATTAAGTTACCGTTATTCACCAACAACGACTCGACAAATGGATTGATTTGAGTACCCACTAGTTTCACACGTGGATACGTTTTCAACTTCAAATCCTGGTTACATTTTGGCAAACAGTATTTTTATATACGATAAGTAATTAATATACATATTCCAGTTCAGTGATCGACCATTTCCTTTTTGAATAGATAATGAGCTAATAATACACAAAAGAGCACCAAATCAAACAATAATATCAACTACATAATGATTCAACTTATTCCTGTCCGATATCATTTTATAACCAACAGTATGGCTCGGTGATTGTATTTACGTTTAGCACTGAGAGGTTACCAAGTTCAATCCCGTGCTAATCTTTAATACTGCTGGTCAGACTTGGATATTTGTGACTCCAAGTCGATCGTTTCTTATCAGAGTTTGCTAATCGGTCTGATTACATTGTTGAAACGATTCCTCATCATCCTACCCGCTGTCATAAATATTTGTAATTAATTGTCTAGGAAGGCGCATTGGGGACTACCTGTCAGGCCTTCCTGGTATATAACTATGTAAAAATAAAACCAAATAAAAAGACTGTAAGAAAAGAAACTGAATCGTTTGCGAAGTCAACCTAAAAAGAGGCCTTGTAAAAATAGGGGATTTTTCATCATTTCTTCTTGCGTTGTACCAAGTGGTTGTTTATTTTTCCAAACCGGTCATTCTGTTTGATTCAAGCCTAAAATTGCGAATGTTCCATATAAAGCTTGTTTTCAATGGTATTTTTCCTATTATTTTTTTATAAATTACATCTCATCCATTTCTAAAAATAAGCAAAAAACCCAAAAAGTCCATCATGGTGAGGCAACCATTGTCAAAAGCAGAATTTATCCACAAGATTGGTAAATAGCGTTGTGGGGAAGGTAGAAGAATATGTATGTACGTAGGTATATAAGTTGCAAAAACTATAAATCCTGGCCGTTTGGCTGCTAACAACAACAAAAAAAAATGGTACTTTCAGGTAGAGAAGAATCGCGTGCAAAATAATCCGTGAAGCCAGTGAAGAGAATAACGAACCATTTCGACTATTCCCTTCTAAACGGACCCAAATTAAGCATTTTATGCAGAAAATGTATATACCTGAGTATGACTAGGTACTGCAAGTTTATAAAACCGTCGAATTCCTAACCGCAAAATACATGAATTGCCAAAATACTGGGTATTAAATAGTGTGGGGATGAGTTAACGTTGTGCGTAGTTGAAATAGAAAAGGGGTGACTCAATACTATTGAGTCATCAGCCCCCCCCCTTTATTACTACATATTGTACATACATATATACGAGGTTCGATCATAAAATACAACGAATTCGCGGTGTTGCAAAAAATAACCACTCTCATCTACACATTCGGTCCTTTTCAAAAACTCTAGAAATCGTGTTTTGAGATCAGTTCAAGAACTTGGCTTTTAAGACATTCGCAATTTATGCATTGAGTTACGATATCATATTTCCGAAGTCCAGTAAAAGTTTCGTGCTATTCCGCAAACTTCTTCTCAGACTTTCTTAGAATCAATAAATCAAAGATGTGTCATAGTTTTAGTTATTTCATGCACAGTACTTAATTTATTTGTATTCATTTAACTTCACACATGTTTTTAGATAGCAAGAATAAGTTACCTTTTGAAGATGCGAGTTCAATTAGCGAGATGTCCTCCTCCAATAAAGGTAAGAATGTCTCGAATGAGAACCGTTTGACTTCTGACCTTCAATACAGTGCAAAGACATGCTCCCATTCTGGATCATACAATGGGACACGTCCTGCACCACGGACGGACACATTTCCTGCGGAGATCATTCCTACAATAGATGAACCAACATGATCAAGATTATTATTAAATTAATAAAATAAATGCTGCATGATTAAAAACCTGGAACGTCCCCATGAGTCAACCACCCATGACGACGGAGGTCTAATCGGACCACAGTTTGTTCACGATAAGATACCACTCACAAAGAATATAACAGTATTGTTTCGTAAGGACATCGATTGATGTGCCAGTACAAAGTATTCGATTACAATTGTATGAAAAAAAAATGATGGAAGATGGTGCGGGAATGCGTGCAAGCAGGCCAGGTATTGTGCAATATGAATAACAAAATCGACACATTTGCAACAACACACGGTCTTAAAGCTGTCGCATTACAAACATGTCCACAATCGAGTAGTATAGCCTAGAGTCTTAGACAAAAGACAGTTCCATGATGTAGAAGGGTTTCCCCCAAAGTTATTATGACGCCATGTAGGGTGATTGAACTTGATAAGAACTCCACAAGATATTCTAAACGGAATCAAAAATCAACCGGCTGTGTATACATATTTATATAATTGACTCGAGACATCGGTGAACTGAGAAGGTCAATGGCCGATTTGCCAATAGGTCATGTATCATCAATAAAACTAAAATGGATTGATGTGAGAAATGTTGGATTGAAGCATTGAATAAATCGTTGAGGTAGAATGGAATTGTTAACCAAAACATACTAGATGAACGATTCAACTCCGATGATGTTCTGGGCTTATTTCTACATTCTCTTGAATGTCATTCAATTATCTGCATCCGTCCAATCTTCGGACCATATGACACATCCATTGCCAATTATTTAGCTTCTTAACTGGCTCCAGTCATTTTTTTTTCGAATCGTTCTTCGTGACTGAGTTTTACGATTGAAGTAATGGGGGGATGGGTGTTGTTGAAGACTAGATGAGCTTTCAAACAAAGAATATCCTGTTGACGTCTTGATTTGATCGGATCAACCTGTTGGTGATCTTCCTCTCCACCCCCATCGATCACTAAGAGTATTTTTTCAGGCTGTTCTCTACTCTTACATCCATATTTCTGAAAAACTAAACCTGAAGAACTATACGGACAATCTGTCCTTTATCTCCGACTTCTACAGAATAGTTTCACCCCGATAAGGATTTTTTTCTAAAGTACTAAATGAATTTGGAATGCAATCAAAAACTTTGTGGTTTATATCAAAGAAGAAGTCAACGAGTATCTTCAAAATTAACCAATCCTACATTTTTTGATCTCCAATTTTATTTGAACTTGACAGTATGAAGACACGTTAAGTTTTAAGCTGTCTTTCAGTCTTCACATTTTCGTTAGGAATCCACTCAAGATTTGTCGGCAGACAAATCTGTTTATAAATCTGTCTACGAAAGTTGCAGTAGCGAGAAATGCTACAAAAGATCCTGCTAGCGACAAATAAATCCCTTGACTTCGTTCTCTTATCAAACAATATTCCTTCGTCGAATACATATACATAGATAAAAAAAACTTTCATGCAACCGCAATGAAGGAAAAAATTCGCTTAATTATTTAAGAACTTTTGAAACATTGAAAGACTGAGTATTTCGTCAATATCACCAGAACGATTACATTGCATCGGTTGGCAGACAAGTTAGTCATTGTTGAAAAATACCTACGACAAAACAAATTGCTAGAAACGAGTTTTAAGTAAGCAGACTTATGTAGAGTTCCTCAAAAATAGTACCTTCGTTTAGGTAAATGATTAATACACCATAAAAACATTGATTGGAAAATTATTCGAACCCAGAAGTAATGCATAAGTAATGCAGAATATATGCAAAGACTTAATTCGAGTAAATTACATTTGATGAATCAATAACTGTTCTAAGAAGTGACACGGAACGATATTATGCCTACGATAGACGTGAGGAATGAAAAAATTCTCGAGTCCAAACGAATTGATCCTAATTTAGCGCAGACTGGAGGAAATTTAAAATGCACGCAACTTTAATTTCAACCGTATTGACGAGGTTTTCGTTTAGATTAAAATATCTCCGACATATCTAACTGTAAAGTACGTCATAATCAGCTGTTCGTGATAGTTGAACGGTCGTCCGTAAGTGGCAATTAAACTGGATACATACGTCACGATCGAGCAAGATGTTGGCAACTTTGTTTCTACAATCGACGGAACTAAATGACCAACAGCCAATATTATAGATACTTAAACAATTCAGCAGCATTCGGTATTATTACTATTTAATATGTAGATACGATCATCAATCAAGTGCAGCCGGGGAAGTTCGCCATTTTGCAATGCTTCAATTTTTCAAACCAAATTTTGATTGATATCAATTATTTGAGCATAGAAGAGTAAAGACATCTATCGCCGTACACGTTGAATCGATTAAATTTAAATTATTTTGAAGATTTTACAAATTATGGGGTTTTAAAATAATTCTTTCGGCATACTAGGGAGGTTTCCAACCTTTTTGTACAAGCGAGATCAATATTCAGTATAATTAGAAGCTATCAGAAGAAGAGAAGGAGTGAGAAGCACGATCAATCAAGTGCAGCCAGGGAAGTACGCCATTTTGCAATGCTTTAATTTTTGAAACCAAATTTTGGTTGATATAATTTATCTAAGTATAGAAGAGTAAGGAAATCTATCCATGTACACGTTGAATCGATTAAATTTAATATATTTTGAAGATATTACAAATGATGGGGTTTAAAATAATTCTTTCGGCATACTGGGGAGGTTTCCAACCTTTTATAACAAGGAGACCCGCGAGATCAATATTTAGTATAATGAGAAGCTATCAGAAGAGGAAGTCTTGAGTGAGAAGCACGATCAGTTAGCCAAAGTAGCAGCCTGCAATTTACTATGTCCAAATGGTAACCAACAGTACGTATGAGTACACGAGCAGATAAGCATTGTGTACAATATAAAATCGTTCAATATGAAGAAGTGAGTCGTTGAAGAAATGTTATCTGGAGAAAATGGTATAGCATTACTGTATACATTCTGCTTGGAATTCAAAACGCACAGAGACAATGCATAATTAGCAATAAAAGCGATTGCATTATATCCACAGTAACCCAAAACTTCACTTCACTGATAAGAACAATCGAAACCGTATAGAATAGGATATTTCCGTTGGGTCGTGGGCGGATCAAAGATTGATCGTAACGGCTCTTTAAAAGAACGATCATAACAACTACAGAGCGGTATAAACTCCGTTACACTTAATCAAACTCTTTTTGGTGCTTCGTCGAGGATCTCCATCTCCCTCTCTCTCTTTCTCTGTCTTCCTCTCCACAGTGCAGTTACTTGGTGGAGTAACGGTGCATCCACCGAGCTGAACATCCGCGTACTTCCAACTAGGAAACCTTCGCGTCAATCAAATGCCAAAAGGTGAAAGTTCATAGCCAAGGTCGCATTTGTATTTGGAGCCATTCGTTAACCATTAAGCTAAAAACAGATGCAGAATTTCGCAACCAATGGGAATATTTTGACTAGACCCTTCAGAGAGAAGAGTTGCGTAACCGGTCGACCCAAATAGCACACCACACTATTGACCGACAAAAAAATATCAAATTTCAAAATGGTAGTGTCTTCACTTCCATATGAAGGTCCTATTCTTTCTACACCCTATCTTGCTCCACAAAAGTTTTGGCTATCTTGATCATTTTCATCTGCATCCAAATGCCACATCTAATAGACTAGCGCTTTGAACCAAGTAGTTTTTTATGTTGTGCTTTGAACCAAATGATTTTAGCATATAATGCTTTGAACCGAGTGGTTGAGGGTTCAAATCCTACTGGTTTCTGCTGACCAGACCTTGGAATTTTGAGTCCAGGTCGATCGTTTCCTATCAGAGTTTGCCAATTTATTTGATTTTCATTGAAACGGTTCCAACAATTGGCAACCTCACCTATTTTCTCGCAAAATTGTATAAAATGCTGCAAATCTATAATTTTGATCATAAATAATGGATGTTAATTGATATGTATTTACTGAATTGTTTAAAAAACAACTGCAAATATACAAATTTGACCGTAGATGTCTCTGTGGATATTAATTGATATGTATTTGTGTACTTTGCATAATACTAATATTTGTATCAAATGTACAATGTTTCTGGCCAGGAAGGCGCATTCCTGGTATTAAAGATAAAATAAAAATATGTTATGGTCCATGCTGACTTAGGGCGAAAACACACAGCGATGCA
Source organism: Arctopsyche grandis (assembly GCF_051622035.1). Lineage (NCBI taxonomy): Eukaryota > Metazoa > Arthropoda > Insecta > Trichoptera > Hydropsychidae > Arctopsyche > Arctopsyche grandis. Next base: position 34,093,733 of record NC_135360.1, read on the forward strand.
CGTGTTTTTTTTTTAAGATACTTTTAAACATGCGAAAAAATGGGCAGTGCTTTGCACATATTCATTGAATGCCCAGCACCAAATAGACCCCTGGAGTGTTTTCGGTAAAATTGTATCCTTGCTCGATAGTGATCGATAACAGTGTATCCCATATTTGAAGAAATGTAGGAGACCCCCCACAGCGGGGAGCCAAGCACACGATGTGCCGTTCATCGCTGTGTGTCTTCGCCCTTATCCTCAGATTCAAGTTTCTGTGCTATGGCGTTCACGTAGAGCTTTTAGAAGAGTTCGGTTGTGTAATGAGAAATAAATGGTCAGAACATGTGTATATGTAGGTATATTATGGTAAGAATTCCGCGTTCGCTCGGCCAATAACGGTACACATATTCAGCTCGGATGCTGGTTTCCAACGTAACGTATCTCCCCCACTTTTGCCATCTTCGTTATTATCCACGGTTCGAGCAACAGTTTTCAACATCTAAATCAGATTTGGAAACAAACGCCGATCGGATCGGATCTTTCGAACAAAAAGATTAAAAACAGCTTCCGTTGTTCCATTGAGAGCTATCCGATAGTGATAATGTTGATAACGTCTATTGCACGGACAAAAACTGCACTTTAGAATGCATATTCATATTGTGTGAAATCTGATCGACGATTTCGCAACCTCGTCGATGAAACATGAGTCACTTTATCAAGTTTTGACCGTATCGATTTGGAAGACATGCATATGGTTTAATTAGATGACTTGCAGTACCTTCGAATTACTAACGGCAATATATCAGTTGATTTTTCATCTACGTGGGGTAGTCCATAAACTACGTCACACTATTTTGGGTATTTTTGACCCCTCCCCTATGATCACATTTCATTCCATGTTTAAATCACCCCCTTATTTAAAACAGCGAGCAGGCTACCAAAAAATAATTTTTATTTTAATGGTTTTTGTGACGTCATATTTTATCCCATCAAAGTGTGAAGTCGTATAAGAAACAAACGAGGTATGTTTTATGACAAAAAATCAACAAACATTTCTTCATTGCATTTAGAACTGTTGACAAGAGAATACTCGCTTGATTTTGGTCGCATTGCGAATCATGTTTGCACGGGTTTTTCCCCCCATTATGGACAAATTCTAGCCCCATTTTCATTTTAATTGGAAATAGGAAAATTCTCCTACTGGTCGATGAGTTCTGCTATGAATAGACAAAAGAGTTTTGCTATCTTTAGCAGTCTTTCCTAAGCTGTGGTACGTAAAGATTGAAGGAGATACGCGTCGTATTGTCTGATAAGCAAAATAAAACCAAAACACATCTGCAACGGTCATCTTTCATGTCTTCAAAGACAAAATAATAAACTTACATTACATTATTTTCTTTGATCAGATGACATTTTTGAATGTACATATATAAGAAATTATTTCCTAACTATAGTTCTCCTAAATGTTACAAATAATATCTAAATGCAAAATAAGTTGATGAAGCAGATTACAGGATTTTTCATTGTGTATGCATTTTGAATGTTATCCGTTCAGAATTGTATCCTATAATACTATGTAACAATTATATATATAAAATACCCTCATTTATATCAAAATTTGGGGTACGGATAAAATAATTTCTTTCAAGTGTACGCAAGTTTGAGAAGCATCGCTTCCTATCGGTCGAGAGCAACAGGAATCGCGATTTTTTTATTCTTCTCACATCCAAGTCAACCAAAACGAGGTAAAAAAAAAAAAGATAAGACATCCTTAAAGTTACATTCACGGTAATACCGAGTTCGACCTCGACCTCCAGCGATAAACGGTAAATAAATAGTAGTAAACAAACAAGATCCTGTGCGAATCTCCGCCATACATAGGCCGGGACATGTGCAATATTTCTCTGAATATAAACAAAATATATGCACCCATCACGACCGAAGCATAGCAAAGACATGAATGAGTTGTAAAAACACGTGGTTACACTGGGGGGAGGGGAAGGGGGGGGGATTGAATTCTTACGCCATCAGTCTCAGTGTCCTGGAGTGTGGAGTGTGGAGTGTGGTGTTTCCTGGAACGAGCACTCGGGTAATCGGGCACTCGAGCACCCGAGCACTTTGGTTTCTGAGGTTCGTTTGTTTTCGCGGGAGATTCACTGCACTGAAGAAGCGGAAGACGGAAGACGGAAGACGGTTTGGCGCGCATTAAGTTCGAGAAGAGTGCACTGCGAGTGCGAATAAAGACGCGAGCGCGAACGGAGACGCGTCCACTCTCGCCGGCGCCCGGCGGTGGACTGTTGTTGAAGCGTTCGAATGTTCGAATGTTCGAAGCTCGACCGTTCGGCCGTTCGCTCGCCAACTACAGCTGCCGTTCGAGCCCGTCCTACACGATACGTCTCAACTTCGCGTCGAGTGCAAAGTCCCGCCACACACCACCAATTGTTTTGTCGCTTTCGATGCTTTCATTTGTTTTTTTTTTCTTTTCAAATTTCGGTCGAACCATAAAATTCCCATATGCAATTTTAAAAAAGTACACTTTTCTTCAACAAAAAAATACGAATATGTCCGTTATTCGAATACGAATATTTGATATTTAAATATTTGGTCCGGAGTCTCTCAGACTGCAATAGCGGATCCAGAAAATGATCAAGAGGCATTCAAATTGAATATATAGTACGTGATTATATAAAAAAAATATCTTGTTCATTTCTTTTTCGTCAGTCGGCATTTACTATTGCGAGTTTCTTCACAACGTAAGGGTGCGAATTTGGTTTCAATCTAATTGAATCGAGGCTTTTGTAATAGACTAGTAGCTCTTAATTTTTTTTTCATAACTACATATAACCGAACTGAACAATTGCTTGATATTTATCATTATAAAATTCGGTAAACGGACTACTAGTCATATGTGAACCAGTCACAGGACAACCGGTCGCTCTAGATCGGTCACACGTGATCACCCGTCACACTAAAACTGGTCACAAAATTAAAAATTGGTTGAATTTTTGGGTGTGACCAATTTTCGGGTGTGACCAGTTTTAGTGTGACGAGTGATCACGTGTGACCGATCTAGTGCGACCGGTTGTCCTGTGACCGGTTCACATTTGACTAGTAATCATCGAACCATAAAATTCCCATATGTAATTTTACAAAAGTACACTTTTGTTCAACAAAAAAATACGAATATGTTCGTTATTCGAATACGAATATTTGATATTTAAATATTTGGTCCGGAGTCTCTCAGATTGCAATAGCGGATCCAGAAAATGATCAAGAGGCATTCAAATTGAAAATATAGTACGTGATTATATAAAAAAAATATCTTGTTAAAAACCCTAGGCCATAAATTTTAAGGACTTATTTTTTGATAGTTAAAACGAGGACTTTGAATAATCAAAACACATGTATTTATGCATATATGTATTTATATGATATTAAATTCGTCCAAGAGAGGGTAGTCGGTAGGTAGACCCATGGTCAGACTCATGTTGAGGATTTTATAGGTTGACTTCATTTACCCTTTTAAATGACTATATTAATGATAACAATAATAAATAATTTATTGAGCCCACTTCGGTTCTTGTAAAGACCATTTTTAGTAATAGCCGCCTCATGTGATATGTTTAGTAAAAGATACGTAAATAAACAATGATCTGTGGGCGGAAAGTTCGCAACATTTTGATTTGTACGTGTCTTTCAACAATGGTATCTTTATCTTTTTACAAGCTTTTTATTAGTTCCGCTATATGAGTTAGATGAAATTATTATTCTCTCATTATACAAAATTTTGTATTTCGATTTAGAATCACCGTTGTAAATGGAAAATTCTGTCCGGTGGCACTTTTGCTTGGCTAATATGATATTAGTAATATCATCAAACAATTAAACTATTTGCTTCATATACATACATACATATGTATATATGTACAAATATTTAGGGCCGCGCCTACCATATATACAAATGTGTACAACGCGCACAGGCAGACAAAAGAAATGAGCAGAAAAAATTATATTCCTTAAAAAAAAACAAAACAAGACTTCGTACTTTTTAAAATGCATTTAGGTTGTCTTGTTGAATACTTGCGGTTTGCTCTTGCAAGTTACAACTTGTAACAAACCCGAACTTTAATTCGGGGAAATAGCGGGATAGCAGGTATAGCTTCGATCCGCATAGAGCTCATTATTTTATGTTCTATTATCTTTGTGACCGCCAGATGTGTTTCTTCAAAGATGTTGAGTATTGGTTGGTCATCGAAAAAATGTCCTGATGTGGGATTGGAGGTAATAACTAGAGGTCGGAATCCGAAGGGGCCGGAAACGTGCCGCCTATTGTTCAATTGTAAATGCTTTGTAAAAATGGTTCGGCAAACCTTTAACAATGCATTTACAATCTTTGAACAATAAACAGCCCCTTCTGATTCCGGGCTCTAGTAATAACTAAATGCCGGATCCACAGCCCGCCGTTTATTGCTCAATTGTTGTAAATGCTATTGTTCAATTGTTGTAAAAGGTTCGCCCAACCTTTCTTTTTGTACTCTAGCTTTATAAATATAGCCAAACCTCCCCGATTCCTGGAAAAAGCACTGTCTCTCTCCGCAGTCTAGTAATAACTAGAGGTAGGATAGTCACAGTGCTATCCATTGTTCGGCAAACCTTTAACAATGCATTTACAACCTTTGGACAAGCCCCCTCAGGCTCCGGTGACTAGTAATAACACTATATTTTCATGAATGAACTTGAAAACTTTCAGTCTCTCTTGTCGTCTGGTCCTGTTCAGAACTAAACGTTTGGTTTTCTTTCTGTTTTTCTGGTTAATCTTTATTTTCTACACTATTATACCCCGATTTATATAAATGCTGATAAAATTAAAGAGCAGCCGATTTAAGTTTGCACACAAGCGGCTGAACTCTTGGGTGCGGTCCTGCAGTTATTGATAATTTCATTTTTCAATATTAGGCTTTGTGTTGTGTATTGTTTGGTTTTGAAAACTAGTGGACACTTACATTCTTATATAAATGTATCTGGCAACCTTTAAGTCGAAAGTACATATATCTTATTTCAAATGATTTGGCAGTAGGCACAATCGAAATCCTGAAGGGCCAAAACATGTAATGTGGGAATCACACCATTCGATTTGATTCGAGTAATTTTGTTCTATGTACATACAATGAGTGAAGTTAATAATAAGCCTGTAAAAAAATGATCGGAATGCAAAAAATTCTCTGGAAACGCTAAAGAATTTACACGACCTGTATGGGAATTTATACGACACTCTGAAAAGTATACATGTTGAATTTAGCATTCGTTGCATTTGTGTACGAAGCTTTTATGGCGCAATCGAGCGACAACTATTTCATAGTCGGAACAGAAAATGGTGGATCCCACTAAATTAAACTGAATTTGCACACAAAAATCTGCCCAAGAGGATTTCGAACATATGGTAAGCGAGTCCAGGTTCAACCTACACCTACATATGCCCTTTTCCGATCAGATCGAAGTAATAAAAAAAGGGATGCCACGCGCCGTTCAAAATACGGAAGGGTGACATTGAGTTCGATCCCCTTCAGCTACTACTACACCATTCGCACATAAATTAGTACATAATAAACTCGTCGCCATGTGTGAGCTAAACCTTGACCTCCATTTATGACATAAATTAATGACCACCCATTATTTTACAATTATTCCGAAACAGGTGCTTGCAATAATGTTTAACTTCCGGTTTATAGAAGTAATGCAACATTGAATTATACTTTGAGAAAGTGTGTCATACCCAAATTCCCGGGATTGTATAAATTATAAATTCAAGACTTAAAAGACAGCATTGGATGGAAATCGAATAAATTGAAATGATTTTATCATCAAACCCGTTGGCCCACGTTGGATGAAACCAAAACCGCAGAAGTTCATCGAATTTTCAACGCCATGTACCACATACATATAAAATAAACCACATCAATCACTGAAACTTCGCACGAAAGTGACAACAATGGGATAATAACAATAATGATATTTTTATACCTTTATGACTTTTTTGGGTGGAGGGCGGGGGTGGCGGGTTGCTTCGTTGAATTTGGGGAGGATTGATGGCGCGTAAAAAAAAGCAACGAAGGTTTTGCTTCACAAAGGTCTGCTGCTAACCACCTGCTCTTTTTGAGGTCCAATTTGACCACCGGAAGTTGGAGCTCGCAAGACATGTGCCAGAGTGCGCTGCACGCCCAACCACCAAAAAAATATATATGAAATAAACCCCCATTCGAAACACCACCAAACATCTGCCCAGTCCGATACATTATCTCAATTTAAATCTCTGGATCGCAGAAAATAAACCTGTATGACTTTGCATCAAAAGTTGCAAAGCGTTCAACATTGTATGAGTAGTGTTTTTAAAGTAGAAACCATTTGATTGCACCAACTCGGCGGACAATCGAGGATCCTGTCCATTTCAAATTCCTGAACCATCTGTGCTTGAATACAAAAAAAAATAGGCACGTGACACGGGAACTACCGATGGGCAATCAACCACGTGGCTGTTGTTGCTTCCAGCATACATATGCTGCATTTGCAACCGACGAAATGTTAGTTCTTACACTTGCTTTACCCGAAAGAGTTATGCACGAAAAAGTTGATGACGCTTGACAAAGAAGCTTTTGATACATCATATGATACTTTAAAAACAGCATTGGAGACGCGTTACGTACTGATAAGGCTTGTCAATACTCATATCGCGCTGGGTTATATTACGTTGACATTCTGAGGATGCGTTTCATTTGCTATTGAAATGTTTTAGGTCTTTCGAATGAAATATTGATAGAGACAGGTCTTTGTACGCGAGGGAATTCTCGTCAGAAAATAACTTGTAGAAATTTAACAGTTAGCTAGGTATACAAACTTCTAATCAATGGACAGGCAATGAAACGTCACAGAAAGGCACTGGAAAATTATCGTGAAAGGCACTTATCGCTATGACAACACCTGGTCTCTGATGCTTTACAAAGCACAGCTTGCTATATACCTAGACTTTTATAACCAAAATCATGTATGTACATATAATAAATTTGCATATCTGGTACATTAGATGTAGATAAGCAGGTTGTAAAAGTAGTAAATCGAAAAGTTGCAAGGACGTGCTGGGTGCTTTAGCTAGTTAAGTACTAAAGCTTTTACTGTATTTATTAAAACCCAGGACTAGAATGCTTTCCTTCCATGGATGTGCGGGAAGATGTTTACTTGGAATAATAATAAAAAGAGATACATTGATAACATGATAACAGACATACATAGTTGGAGCTGGGAGCTCGAAGCTTATATTCCATTTTTTTTTCATTTTATATAATTGTATTATGTACTATCGCTTTCAAATAATATATTTAGATTAGCTTCCCCTTTTCCTCCTTAAGAAAAATTCTTAGCCACGCGTTTTAAAACAGAATGGTAGCCAAGGAGATTCAGAAGAAAATAAGTAAAGCTGAGAGGACAATGTAAGAAAGAAGATTGAAGATATTTACATTCAGTAAATATAATAAAATGTAGAATAAGACTGAAACGTTGGCATAATATTTTATCATCACGTGTTACTATTCTCCATTCATTGTTTCCATTATTATCAGTTATCAGTTCTAGCTCCCGCCCATACATATATCGCCAAAAAATTTCCTTACTTTGAATACCCATCTCATTTATGACGCTTATTGTTATTACATCCTTTTTCACACTCTTGAGTACCATTCGAGAACTTCTCTTGCACAGTCTTAGAGCAATTTCAATATCTTAGCTCGCTCTACTGTGTCAGCTCAGTTTCGACTACATATTTCTACAACATTACTCAAAAGTTTTCTTATTCGGGCAAAGAGGATTATTTGATGATATTATATAAGTTTTATAAGAGTGAGTACGAGGTATCAATCAAGAAACTTCTAATAAATCGAGGGTACAGAGATATTTTGAGAATCTGCGGATACATATGTATGAATAGTGAGCGTGTATGTAAAGAGTACTTATCTTTTGGATGTATGTTCTGGGGACAGCTGCGTGCGACAGTTGGGGAAAATACTATACTATACTATACTATGTACCCACTTATATTATAGATACACGACGCTCAGATCGTGTTTGTAATCACATCAAGGACCACATGGAGGTTTTTTTTAAATTAAACTTTTACTCTTAGCACCGTTTTATCGTTGACATTTAATAGACGGACAATGGTCGATAATTCATGCGTAATGTTTTCGAAGGAACTGCATAATGGAGTCGACTAATGAATATCGTTAGATTGCTTTCGTAATGTTATCTCAGTTTGCATATAGCGTGTGTTCCATTTCAGTTGATGTCGATAACAAATTTCCAAGACGTTCGTCCGTATAAAATTCCTGTCTGCTTTCAACAAGAAAATTGTGTTTATTTTTGGCAACGCTGCAAAATTTTGCTCATATATGTATATGTACATGGAAACATTATAATAGAAAATGAAACTCATGAAAAAAACCCTCAATCTTTGCACCTTATATATACAATACATAGAAAACAAATGAATTTATGGTATATTTCAAACTTCATCATATTGATAAGATCCATATAAAGATTTGGCAAGACGTTAATTAAGTGTTTGCTGAAAAAAATATATTAGGAAACAAAATCCAAATTATAATATAATTTATTATTGGTACGTTTTGCTAGGCTTTGCTCGGGAGGGTCTAAGTTGATAAAAAAAGGTAACAAATTAAATAGCCAGTATTTTAATCAATTTCGGTAAGTATATAAATCAGTTTTCAATAGGCAGTATTATATGAATAAATGAAAGTATAAATAACATATGGACAGTTTAAAATAAATTGGAAATCTGATGTGCATAAATTCGCCAGAACAAATAGCAATGCCCGTTGGATGGAATTGTCAATCAAGATTGTGCCAAATTTGTGTAAGATACCAATCAAAAAGTAATACTGACCATTAAATACTGGTCAAAATAAAAAAATAAAACTTACCATTTAACATCAATACTGAACATTTATGTTTAAATATTTATTTTATTATTTAAACCGACCACTTGCATACAGAACGATGGATACTGACCGTTTAATATGACTTACCTTTCATATTTAAATACTGACAATAACAAAAGCCTTGTGAAAATACATAGATTAAAATACTTAAAAGTAAAATACAAGCCAAAAAAAAAAATATAGTGGTTCCAGATTGAAAAATATACATTTGCATAATGTTTAAAAAGTCAAAAGTACATATACATACATACATTAGAACGTACAAATTAAACATAATTGGAACTAAAAATTTCAATTGTGTATTATTATTTGGTTATTTCGGTTCAGGCTTCGGCACCCTCTTTTCAAATAAGAAAAGTATTTTATAATGAAATTGAATTTTCGTTATTGTTGATTTTTTTGAATCCCAGAAAGTTTTCAAAAATTCGGCAACTGTGTACATACATACTTGAATAGCTATGTATTTTTTTTTTAATTGGTAAACGTTTATGTTTCTGTCGACAGTTCAATATGAAAATGCAGGTATAAGTTTCGAAGTGCATTGAATATGCAGCTTTCTATGAAAGGATCAACCTTTCACAATACTATAACTATTTATCTCAATACCAGTACCTAGACGAAATGATACTTTCAGGTAAAAAAAAAGTGCAACGTTGCATTTCATCCCGAGCACTTTCTGCAGCGTGGAAGTAAACAACATAAATATTCACATCCATTACCGTGAATCTCACCAGCTTAGACGCGACAGATCTTATTCGATCTTATTGATAATAATATAATGAATATTATTAGAGTGATATTGGAGTGGTTGTGGAGTGGTCACAGCACAGGGTCAAGCTGCAAACCGGTAAGTTAACTGTACTAGTAAGTATACTGACTCGAGTCAGCGACTCTCCTTCTGCAGATCAACCACCACCTGCTACTACTTACTTGTTACCTATCGAAATTGCATACTCTTACTTTTTTATTTTGTAATTTTAATTATAGTACCAGTTTAGGTAATGCCAGATCAAGGTCACTTCTCCGTTACTTCGAGATTGATGATTTTTTGTATCGCAGTTATTGAGATGTTTAGCAGATGCTTGTACTGTAAAACGTACACAAATGAACGCTCGATGATGATCATCAATACGACATTACGGTATCTCGGCTTGATCAAACTTCCGTTGACATGTGGAGGCCTCCAGCTCCAGCTCCAGCACGTGCTCGGTAATTTCGTACGACACTGGTAACAATGCCCAAATTACTCATTGCTTTCTTTGTTTGATTTGTCAATTGTTTCGCTGATGAGATGCGTTCCATTTGACGATACAAACTACACGAGTTCTCCCTGTATTTAAAATTAATTCAGTACATGATAGAGCTTGTTCGTAACAGTTTGAAATATTTTTTAATTCACCTATCGGCTAAATTTAAATTGGTCTTGTTCTGTAAGAATTTGCTGATGTTATTTGATTCGTCATGCGATTTGTTTTTGCAATTGGTTGGATTTGCAAAGGTCGCTCGTAGACTTGTTACGATTATCTTGGTAGTAGGTCTCAAATTTTCATTTATTTTTTATTTTTACATATATACCAGGAAGGCCTTACAGGTAAATCCCAATGCGCCTTCCTGGCCAATTACAAATACAAATACAGCATTTTTATTATAAGTCGTTGAATTGCGAGACACTGAAAACACTCGCAAATTAACGAGACATCTATGAATTGTACATAAATTTTTATTGTACATCAATCAAATTTTTCAAATAGTGGTGACATAGTAGGTAGGAAGGATTTTTAGCCAATTTTTTTTTCCGGGAACCGTTTCAACAATGAAATCAGAGAAAATTGGAAAACTCTGATAGGAAACGATCAACCTGGAGTCACAAATCCAGGTCTGACCAACAGCATACTCTGAAAAATTCATTTTCATTCAGGGATAGAACCCGGCACCTTCTTGACGGTAAGCAGAAGCTTAACGTCCGAGCTATGCTGCTAACTTCATTAAATACATGTTCAAATGCATTATTGTGGTCAAGCCTTTTTGTAAACACATTGATGTTAAACGAACTATATGATTTCAAAATTGTAAAAAAATCCAGCTTAAGTTTATATTAGCCGTAATTATGATCGACACATTGAGATGATTATATCTCAGAAAAATACTAGTCATTAAAAGTAAATGTCACATACTCACATACTATATTCTTTGTCAAATAAATTCAATAGTTTCTGCATTTCCTAAAGTTTTCGTTTGATCTATGTTATCTCGTTATCTGTTTGATCATGAAAGTTACCCCGCATATAAGGCTATTATGTATATTCCAGGTACTAAATTTGAACCAAATTTATCATCTCTTGCTTTTCTACAAAGGTTGGTGACTACCAGATCTAACTGCTCCTCTGTTTAATGATTTAGTGTTGCCATATCATTATTTTTGGTAATGCTTTTCTCTTCTTCCCTGCTCTTTCTCTCGGAAAAGTTGATAATTGTGTATTGTATTACCCACAGTACTACAATTCTACTAATTCTACTTTTACATATTTTTCTATGTGTTGGAAAACTCTTTTTATAATTTGCTCATCCAGGAGACATTTCAATCAAAATTCAAGAGCGGATTAATGTACCCTAACATCTTGGTAAATGAACTGAAGTATGCATTTCCAAATATGTAGTCATTTAGTGATTTTTAGCGACGCATCGTTTATTTTTCGAGTAGGCGATTGGTACCCAAAGGGTTATTGTTGTCGTAACGGTTTTTCTTTCGGCATTTTCCATATTCACCGTTTCGTTTGGTCGCCGTGTCAGCTTCAACACTCCTAGTGTCGATCAGATTACTACTTCCGGTTGAACGTAGAGAGAAGAGGAAAGGAGGAGAACTGGTTCGTGAATAATTTTCAACTCAAATACAATACATGTATAATGCGGTACAAATTGTTCATCGAATCTCGAAGGTTTTCAAGGCGAGCTTTCAAGTGTTGTTTTTTTTCTTCACATTAGGTACCCATTATGAAGATGCTATTCTGTACGGATCTCAAGCAAAAGACAGGATATGGGCGTAGATTATATGAATTCAATACATATTTTGAATCGAAACTCGTTCGTTGGATTGCGCAAAAAATAAAACTTCAATTCAATGTATGAGAAATTTGCTTGCTGTATTATATTATATTATGTATTAGGTAGGAGACTCCCTTCTCTCGTCCACTTTGTATTATAATACATACATGCATATTTGAACTTGTACATGATATTATGTATATTTGAGAATAAATTTGCAGTCCAGTACAGTGATATGGATACATCTATGTATGTGTACGAGAATACGAGAAGAAACAAGAAGGCAAAGAAAGCATGGGCGTCTGAAGCAGAGAAACTAACGGTGGTGAATTATCCGTTATATTCGCAGATTTTGCAATCTGGTCGCTATTCAACCATTCGCAAATCGTTTCGTCAATTATACGTATTTTAGTTTACACTTTAAATTGAATTTGTATACGAAATGCCTCAAACTTGAGAATTGGATTATTGATAGTACCCACCACCACATTGTTATTTCAATTTAAGGACGGAATTGATATTCAAATCCTTCTCCTGTTCTGATGAGATTTGTCGAAAAACTTGTCTTGTGAGGTATCTGTCTTGATATCCCACAAGTCTACTTATGACTAGTAACCATAGATGTAGTTACCATGAGAGTTATATTTCTTGACTCTTTTTCTGAAAGTAGAGTCAAGAAATGGAACTTTACCCCCAGCTCCTCCCCCTTCTCTTCGACCATGATCATTCGTGCTCTTTCAAAATCACTTCTCATATCCAAAGGGTTTAAACCAGTGGCGATTCATCTTATCATTAACATATATACAGCCAGCAGTATAGCTCAGGTTGCGTTTATGTTTAGCACCAAGAGATTGTTGGTTTGGATCCCGGGCTAATATACTGCTGGTTAGACTTGGATGTTTGAGTCCAAGTCGATCGTTTCTTATCAGAGTTTGCCAATTTTATTTGATCATTGTTGAAACGCTTCCCTGAAATTGACAAAAAATCATCCTACCTGCTGTCACAAATCTTCTGTATTCATGTATGTACAATTTGTAAAAAAATATTTACAAGCCTAAAAATCCATAGATGTCTCAATGGATTAATTAATTGTTAATTTCGTGTTCTTCAGCTTCTCGAAATACAATGATTTATGTAATAAAATGCTGCATTGTTTGTAATTAATTGTCAGGAAGGCGCATTGGGGTCTTCTTGTCAAGACTTCCTGGTATATATCTATGTATGTAAAAAATAAATAAAATATGGGGCTGCAGCCTCTCAGTATAGTAAATATGCATGATATTTTTGTATATTACATACTATTTTTTATAAGCCTCTTATCAGTTTGCTTTTGATTTTTTCGTTTGACAATATTTTGTTCGCATTTGGTCATCGGTGTGGTCAAGGAGCTACTACAGTTCGATTCATCTCTGCAGCCCCCCCCTGGGAATTCTCACGAGCCGCCACTGGTTTAAACCATGAGATCCTTCTAATTTCCGGTCTCTGTCTCCTTTTGATTACACGAATGACATCATGCAAGCGATGGAACAAGATTAGTAATTAAGACCATCGAGGTTTTCTGGCACAAAAAGGGCTCATCTTGCAACCGAAATATTTTTATCCGCTATCACCGACGCGATGTTGTGTCGTCAAGTTTCCGGATGCTGCACTCCCAGAGCTGTTCAATTTCCGGGTCAAATGTCGGACTGCCTTTGTCACTGATTTGTACGTGAATGGGAGAAGGTGCGCCGGCCATCAGTGCAGAGCCACTGGACCGGAACAACTCCGCTCAATACGCCTCCAATAGTCCAATGCGGTTCATCGGTTCAATTACCTCACTTTCAATTATCACCGTTTTACATACATACGTATGTATATTGTAATTATTAATTATAATTATCGATGTGCAAAATTTTGGCCCTTTTAGAACGAATCAGTGCTACCGAACCGATGATAGGTGTGCACTCGGAGGGATCTACGTGACGAGCCAGAATGTTAAATTACAGAAAACACAAATATCGGAAGGCAAAGATCGAAAATCGAAAGATCAAAAAAAAAACGGTACATACTCACTTAATTTGCGCGAGCAGGGTACAACAGGAACAAGAGGAACAGGCTTTTCCTGCCGTATTCTGCGCGCGCACATTAATACGGGAGGAAAAGCCTGTTCCTCTTGTTCCTGTTGTATCCTGCTAGCGCAAATTAAGTGAGTATGTACCGTTTACCATGCACCCTTTTTTTTTGATCTTTCGACTTAAGATCTTTCGATTTTCGATCTTTGCCTTCCGATATTTGCGTTTTCTGTAATTTAACATTCTGGCTCGTCACGGAGACCGCATTCGGAGGTATGCTTAAGAATTGTAAATAGGTTTTTGAGCTCTTTTTGTATGCTGTACATTACCATTAGAATAATATAATACTATGATTACTAATAAAATTAAATTAAAACTGTAAAATAGAAAATTATCAGTAGATCAGTATCTATTAAAATATATGTAAGATTTATGTATTGTGAACATAATTTCGTCATAATAAAAAGCATTTAAAAATAAAGAGTCGTTTTATTGAAATTAATAATGGCGGAAAAGGATTCAGATATTAACATTAAAAGGTATGTACAATTTGAAACAACCTTTCTGCCTTCTGATTATTGTTGTTTATTTTGCCAAACGTTGCATGGGATGTCTTCTTATAGCTTTTGGTTATTGTTAATAGGTTTTTGAGCTCTTTTTCCTATTATGCTGTACATTAACATTAGAATAATATAATACTATGATTACTAACCAAATTAAATTAAACGATCAGTAGATCAGTAGCTATTAAAATAGATATAAGATGTATTGTAAACATAATTTCGTAATAATAAAAAGCATTTAAAAATCAAAATACCTTATGGTTTTATGACGTTTTTACAGATACCATTGCAATTTATTTATTTATTTATAAAGGTAAAAACCCATTTAAGTAAATTACATAATAAAAATCATGAAGCTGTAGCCGAGGGGGGGGGGGGGGTGGTGCTATGTAATTTAAAATGTAGCTCATATTTTGAAAAATAAACCCAAAATCAAATTTATATTTTTTTACTTTAACTCAACGTCTTAGGTGAAAGTATTTTAAATAAATAAATACTTAAAATTAATAAATTGAAATATGATTCACAAACTTTTTATATACATAAAATCGTATTAAAGCATTGCAGGTGTAATTTTTTTTCGGAAAAATACCATTAGGGGGGGCGAAAGGACTAATGCACAACTATTTAATACGACGGTCGAGAAGGAAGTAAAGTGGTAGCCACCAACATGGTCGAATTTTTCCCAACTTTTAGGATGGCGATCCAAACTCGACCATGTCGTAGCTTAATTAATTCATTTGATAATTCGGTCCGAAAAAGACGAAAAGTCGTTTATTCTATTCAACTGGGTATTCTAGGCGTATGAATTCACTGAATTAATTTATTCCTATAAATGTACATAGTTTTCCGCAAATTCTAGGAACGAAAAAAAACGCTTGGGGGGAGGTTGCATCTGTGTTTCAGCCCCCCCCCCCTAAAAAATCATGTCATGTTACCATGCTATTGCTTAAGTTTATTATAAACACACGTTTTCACTGTGTCGTTTGTAATTACTAATAAATAATAATTTCAAAGCATTTTCCTATACGAGGTGTATAGTTTATGGTAATGGGTGTCGAAGGGTACATCAGTTTAAAAAGGTTGGCAGCCAATGAAGTGGATGATATACATACATATATATGTATATATATATTGGTATATTAATATTACTACTTTACTAGCCTAATTCTTCGGAAAAGAAAATTACCTTTCGTCTCAATAATAAAGGGACCATTGCTGGAGATATGGCACTGCAGAGATTTATTGCAGTATCTACAATGGACTTAGCTGGAAACGTGAAAACGTCAAACAAGAGGACTTTTTCAAAATACATAACTTTTATGATGTGCTTCCTTTTTAATTTATGGTTGAAGAACGTTTTTATTTAGCCAAGGCTTAGTAAAAGTTGTTTCAAAAGGGGCCGACACAATGGCTCAGAGAGATGAAAAGTCCTCTTCTAAATTTTGAATGAATACCAGCCGACTTCTTGACCAGCAAGCCAGTCAGCTAGGAGACGACAAAAGGCTGCACCCAGGAAGTGACGTCACTACCTTTGTTTTATCTCCACAACACTCATACACAGAACAAACATATCTGCAACCAAACTGTTCGTACATGTTGGCGCACGTCACGCATACTACATATTATTTTGATATCGCAGAATCGTAGACAGTATAATTGGAGGTTTCAAATTGTGTTTCGTGATTTGCATGTTTTTCTCGTTTTATCATCTCGTAATAGATAGAAGGTTCCATATAATTAAATCCGGCGGAAAAAACTGATCTGTTACTTATTATTCGTTTTGAAGGTGTCCCAGTGGCTGGTGTGATGGACGCGAAGCAGGCAAAAGGTCAAACTGTGATTCGGCGAACGAAAACTCGAATGCAATTATCTTGCCGGCGTGAGGCTGCCGGGGAAAGTCGTCTCGCTCGTGTTGTTTCACTCGGTTCATCAGCTGAAGATGCAGCACTCGTTCGTGTGGATGATGGCGATGGCCGCAGTCGTGGTTCTGACAGTCGTGGCGGCCACCGAAGAAGATGTCCTCGACCTGACGGACGCCGACTTCACTTCTGGCGTCACGGAAACCGACACCACGCTAGTCATGTTCTACGCACCTTGGTGTGGACATTGCAAACGTTTGAAACCGGAATATGCTAAAGCGGCAGAACTTCTCAAAGCCAATGACCCACCCATCGCTTTAGCAAAGGTCGATTGTACCGAAGGCGGCAAGGATACCTGCGGAAAGTACTCCGTGTCCGGATATCCGACGCTGAAGATCTTCCGCAACGGTGAAGTCTCTCAAGACTACGGAGGCCCCCGCGAAGCCAGTGGTATTGTGAAGTACATGCGAGCTCAAGTCGGACCCAGTTCAAAGGATTTGAAGTCGCTGAAGGATTTCGAAGACTTCATCGCCAAGGATGAGGTCGCCGTCGTTGGATTCTTCGAAAAGGAGACCGACTTGAAGGGTTCGTTCCTTAAACTGGCCGATAAGCTGCGGGAGAAGGTTCGATTCGCTCACTCTTCGTTGCCTGAAGTGCTCAAAGCCGGCGACCAAACCAATGGAATTGTTTTGTTCCGTCCCAAACTGATGTCGAATAAATTCGAAGACGATAAGGTCGTTTATTCCGGCAGCGATGACTCAATTGATATCAACAAGTTCATCACTCAAAATTTCCACGGATTGGTCGGATATCGCACGCGTGACTCCGCTCCGGACTTCAAAAAGCCTCTCGTCATCGCATTCTACAGTGTTGATTATGTTAAAAACCCCAAAGGCACCAACTATTGGAGAAACAGGATTCTTAAAGTTGCTAAAGAGTATTCCGATGAATTTACATTCGCCATCAGCTCTAAGGATGACTTCACCCACGAACTCAACGAATTCGGATTGGATTATGTCAAGGGTGACAAACCAGTTGTCTGCGCTTACAATGACGTAGATCAAAAGTTCATCATGGAGAAAGAATTCAGCGTCGAAAACTTCCAAGACTTCCTCTCTCAGTTGAAAAACGGAGACCTCGACTCGTACGTCAAATCCGAGCCCATTCCTGAATCCAACGACGCCCCCGTCAAAGTAGCCGTCGGCAAAAACTTCGAAGAAATCGTCACCAAGAACGGCAAAGACACCTTGATTGAATTCTACGCACCGTGGTGCGGACATTGCAAGAAACTCACCCCAATCTACGACGAGCTCGGTGAAAAGATGAAAGATGAAGATATCGCCATTGTGAAAATGGACGCGTCGAGCAATGATGTACCACCACCGTTCAAGGTTCACGGATTCCCCACTATCTACTGGGCGTCCAAGGACGATAAGAAGAATCCCATCACATACGAAGGTGGTCGAGAGGTAGACGACTTTGTCAAGTACATCGCCAAGCAGGCCACAGACGAACTCAAGGGTTACGACAGGAAGGGTAGTCCCAAGAAGACTGAACTGTAAAGTGTGAAGGCAGTGCATTTATTTTGTATCTCCTGGTAACATTTACCAGCTTAAAATACATGTGTGAATAGAATCTGTTTGTACGGTAATTTTAAGGAACACTTTTAGAAATCAAAAAAAAAAATAGTCGTAATTAAGAAGGTTGTCAATTCCATAAATACTGTGTTATTTTGTTACGCGTGTCTCGTAAAGGTGCAACACTTTTCAATTTATTTTTTTTCTTTTGAAATAAATCATTTTTTTACAAAAAAAAAAAAAAAAAAAAAAAAAAAAAAAAAAAAAAATTAAAAAAAAAAAAAAAAAAAAAAAAAAAAAATTGCGTGGTAATACGTCATGCCCGTTGTTGCTGGAACAGTTGGGACTTTATGTCCCTAATAATTATGTGCGTGGTAGACATCATCATTTAATGGTTGTACCTGCTGCTCGCACAGTTCTTTTTCGAATGGCTCCTATTCCAAGAGCTATTCGACTTCTCAATGAAATCGTTGCTGCTGTCCCTGAATGTGATATTTTCCACCTTGGGGAGCGTAGATTGTCGGATATTATCTTAACATATTTATCTGGTAACCTGCGCTCATCATTACTTTCTTAATTTGAATGTGATGAATGAGTGGAATCTTAATCTACTCTCTTCCATTTGGGCCTCGCTGTGATTTTATTTTTTATTCATATTTTGTTTTATTTTATTTTATATTTTCTTTCTCTTTTGTACATTTTTATATACTATTTTAATTTTGATCAGTGTAAACAAAGAATGGGATTTATGGATTTTATTTTTAATTTTTACACTTTTGTTATTTTTTTTTTTCTCTCTGAATGATGTATTATTTTCCTTTTGTTACTTTTTTTGTAATTTTATTTTACCATGTTTTCTGCTTTTGCTTTTTTCCTTTATTTACAGTTTACTTGTTTTTATATCATGTTTTTATATATTTTTCAAATGTAGGCCATTGTGGCGCATTAGGTTCTTCCTGTAATGCCACAATGGTCCAAAACTATTAAATAAATAAATAAATAAATAATACATAATAACCGTTACCTTCCATTGCGAGCTCGTAGTAACTGTCTGCGTCGATATGCTGAATACTAAACAAGAATTCACTTGAAAATATGAAATGATTGCAAAATTCGATCAATATAAAAAGAATCTCACAATTATCGGATCGTTTATGGCATTGCTCAGATTGCATATCGCAAAAGTTTCCAATTCTCAGATCGATCAATTTACATTTGCATTCGAGAACGCCCACATAACAAACGTACGATGTGTAAGTTTATTGATAAAAAAATCGCAGGATTACGCACAAAATCAACGATCAGATCTTGTTCGAGCTCTCCTTCTCTATCCTCCTGGTGAATCAAAACTATTGTGACGTAAAATTACATGTACATACATAGATAGAACTTTTATAGACCACTAGCTGAACTCGGCATGCGTTGCAATGCAAAAGTAACGCATCCAATTCCCGTTCCCGTTCCCGTTTTTGTTCCAGTTTTTACAGAAACCATCTCGGCACACACACAATAACTCATGTACCATCTGTTGTTTCAATAAAAATTATAGCAAATCGGCGGTAGAGTTTCCATTTCCCAAGAAAAATGGTTAACTATTGTCAATTACTATTGTCCTACAAAGCTAGAGAGCAAAAAAAAGGCTGACAACAGAAATTGACAATAGTGAACCCATGTTTTTGTCCAAATAGAAACCGACCGCCTATCCGTAGTCATAACTTATGACTAGTGGCCGGACCCGCAGCGCGTCGTTTATTGTTCAATTGTTGTAAATGCTTTGTTAAAGATTCGCCGAACCTTTTTTTTGTACTCTAGCTTTGTAAATAGAGCCAAACCGCCCCGATTCCTGGAAAAAGCACGGTCTGTATCCGTAGTCTACTTATGACTATAGCCCGGCGCGACCCTGCGCCCCATTGTCGATTTCTATAGTGAACCATCTTTTTTGCTCTCTAACTTTGTAGTTTGCCCTCTTTCCTGGAAAACACCGTCCTGCGCCTATCTCTAATTATGACTATGAATAAGGGACGGCGGCCGGTTTCTATTTGGACAAAAATAGGGTTTACTATTGTCAATTTCTAATGTCAATCTTTTTTTTGCTCTCTAACTTTATACGAAAATAGTAATTGACAATAGTCAACCCTCTTTCCTGGGAAATGGACACGCAACCGCCGAACACTAGTTATGAGTAGACTTCGGCGGATGAGCGTATGAACTATTGTCAATTTCTATTGTCAACCATTTATTTAACTCTCCTGCTTTCTCGGACAATGAAGGTCTATTGTTATTTCATGGCGGCAACTCGACCGCCTATCTCGAGTTTCTGACTCCTGTGAACTTCATAGGAGTTGTATGGGCTAGGTTGGACTTCTGTGAGCTAGCTAGGACTAGAAGATCCACCAGTTTGGCAGATTTGGATTGCTCCAGTTCCAGGAGACGTCGTTCGGCCAGGATGCAAAGACTTGACGACACACGAAACACGACACCATCTTATCGTTTTTGTTCGCTTCTTTCGGCATGCCAACGCCAGTGGAGTTTCGTAATTTGACACTGCACTGCTTATTCAAGCGATTCTAAAATGTTCTTATCTGGACGAAAAAACGGGTAAAAAACAAGCGCAGACTACACTAAAGCAGTTCACCTCTAAAATTTTACATTAAATATTATATGTGTATAGTATTATTATTGGTGAAGAAATATTCATGAGCTGCGCTCCAATTGTAAAATTTAATTATTGAAATTAATTACACAGCATTTCTGCGCATATGTCGCGAAACGTCTCTGTAATTTATGTGCCGAATATTCTAGCCGTACCATTATACATACATATGTATGTATATTTTTTGGCCGTTGTTTCTCACGGTCATTAAAATACCATAAAAATCATTGCGGAATCATTTGAATGCTTGATCTGAATGCTGAGTAGTAATTTTACTCAAATATCTTGGTACCGTGGTATCAAGTAGCATGAAATTAATTAAATGTTTTGTATGACGTTATCTGTTGTAAAAGTAGATTTATTCAATGGTACGAATAAAGTCGGCTCATTTTCAAACGATAATCGATTATAATAAATTCCGAACAAAATGCTCCAGAAGTTTGTGTGCAGAATTTACGAATCGGATTGGAATCTCTTCTAAATGTCAAAATTGCACGAAAAATTCTAAATAAATATACAAACATAACGTTTTCTTTTGTTTATCTAAAATTAATATAATCGAAAAGTTTTATTTTCATTACTAATTCTTCCTTTAGTATAATGTATAGACTTTTGAACGATTTGTCCACCAACAAATCGCTCAACTTTTCGAACTATTTATTGGTTGTAGACCTTTTGTAGCGAAGAACAATTTGTCTACAAACTTTTTAGCAATATTTTGACTTTTGTCCCCAAATAATATATACTGATATTCAAAGACATTTTGGCTTTTTGAGGTCGATCGAAAGTTTTATGTTCAAAGATCGGATACACGTGGGTGCAGTATTCTTAAAATTTCTTAAAAAATCATCAGTGTTCAAAGCAAGAGGGCAAAAAAGCTTGTAAAAATATTTCCTTTCTAAAAAATTTACTAAAAATTGCATTTGAGAAAATTATAGAAATCTTTTATTTGACAAAAGATTCTTGGAATCAATCTTGTCTCTCGATAAATCATTCCTAGGGTCGGTCATAGCGTCGCTTGCTATGAAAAGTTTCATAGCCAGCTATTTATTGGTTATGAATCGCTTTGTGAACATGCCATCCCCCATACATATAACATGTCTTTCCATCTCAACATACATATGTATGTACATACATATATAGTTCATATGTATGTATATAAAAACTTTTGGTGATTTTGTTCAAAACACATTTATGTACTTAATTAATGCTAAATTTACAGTCATCTTTGTTTATAATACATTTTCCGACAACATGAAACCTCTTTCCGTATTATATGAAAAGTAAATACATATGTATATGTACAAACATATGAATCCGTCTTTGCCTAAGTTATGCGACTGCCTAGTTGTTATAGCAAATCTGTGACTTCAACAACTTTTTACTACACGTTTGGGTAACGCCGAGTATGTCTGCTAGTATTTAATAATAAAATACCCATTTGAAAACATTCACAGCGCATTTAGTGAAAACTGGTTTTGCGTTTTTTGACCATTTAAATTAGGCTAAAGCTAAAAATATTCATTCTAGGAATAGATTATATCACTTCTCTTCCAATCTGGAAACAAAAGTTGACCTTCAAGAGTCCAATAATATGTATGTAGATCCGCCAAATATAGGTTACCCGAATAAAAGTCTTAAAAATACCTTCAACCATACAAAGGTGAAGTATTGAACATGGCAATGAGTAATAACTATCGCGACTATATGGGATATTTGATCTTCCTCTAATTTAGATTTTTATTTAATATGTCGTTTTGTCTAAACCCATACCTTGGTAAAAGACCTACGTTTCTCAAAAAGTACCTACAATAACATCAAATTTGAAAACGAGTCCACGATTCGCAATTTAGCTGAATGATTTATCGTGACGATCTGTCGCTGATAGACTTGTAGCGACAAAATATCATCTAATATACAATTTCGAAAGAGACTTTGTATGTAAAGTTTTAGTTCGTAGAATTCGTGACGTTATCGAAAAAATCAAATTTTCTATGACGAACATATGGATATCGATTTTGATTTCGTTTACGATATAGATTCCGATTTCAGTTGAGATTACCGATTCTGATTCCGAATTTATTTTTCAGTTCCGGCTCCGGATTCTCTTTTTCATTTCCGGATCCAGATTCCTGTTTCAGTTCCGGAACCCAATTCCTTTTTCAATTTAGTTTCAGAATGTTTACTTATAGATTAGCCAAGTTTAAGCGGCTTTTATTACAAATACCGAGCGAAGCCGGGTAAAACCACTAGTTCATAATACATAAAAGTAAATAGACGGTCATTTGTAGACTTAAAATGCTATTTATTATTGACTTAAGTCTTTTGTTAAATTTGGGCAAGTTCCTAATTTGTTTTAATATGATCTGGAGTTTGCATGTGATATAAGATCCAGAAACGAATTATTGAGCGATTTATCGGCCTACCAAAATTGTAAATAGCGACTACTACGATCGATAAATCGTATAGCTTATATGTATAGTACATGGCTCTGCCGTCGGGCCTCTCCAATGGTTTAGATTTTGAAGCCAAAATGACTTTAGTAGCAACCATTTTCTTATTCTGTGTACTTAGTTTTCTTGTTAATCGATAACAACATTTGGCAACATTGGCAACTTTTTGACTTTTGAACTGGTCAACTATTTTATTTTATTTTATTAATTGAAAAATCAACAGACAGGATGTACATAGATATGTATAAAAAAAAACAAATAGTAAATAAATAATATATGTAACATCCGAGTCCAATAATAGATTTTTACAAAAATGAAAAAGATAAATATAAGGAAAACAAATTAAAAAGTAAATAATAAAGGCATGACAAAATATGTAGAACATTGCATAATTAAACTATAGTATTAAAATATCTGGAAAAGGTTATAAAATAGAATATAAGAAGAAATTGAAATTTACAAATTACTATTACTACATATTTAAACTATTACTACATATTTATCAGCTAATTGTATTGACTTTATATAATGAATTTACCCCTACTTATTAAGTAAACACACCACCTTGCCAAATAAATTTTGAATCCGATAACGTACAATGCCAGATATATTTATGTATTCAAATGCAGGTTATGAAATCTTTAAATACTGCGTATGTATTTGCATAATTGCGTACCATACACACATTTGAAATATTAAGTTCTTCTCTTCTGGGTTACTAATAATGATTCTTTTATACACCTAATAATACGAAGCATTGACTATTGATGTGCCATAATTTCCTAAGTGTATTATTCGTAGAGGGGGTTCTGTTGAAATTGGATTTTTCATTTTTAGGGAGGGTGAGCCGAACAATCGCCGGTGAGTTACAGCATTGGTTACTGTAGTGAGGTTGACACTTTTATCGACATTTAACAACCGGACTCTCCTTTGTGCAATCAAACCGAAGAAGATCCCCATGACTGGTTCAGGGTTGGCACATCTGAAATCTGGATCCTCTGAAAAGGGGGGGGCTTGATTAGTCCGGTTGTTTTTGCTATCGACCGAGGGGGTTTTGATTGGTGTTTACGAAATTGTTGAAATTAATGTTTGTTGTTTTTTGGTTGTTGTTGTAGGAGTGTCAACCCTGCGAGCAGAAGAGAAGAAAGGGGCAGATGTTTGCTGATGGCAGCTGCTTGTTGGGCGCGCGCTACTACCTATTCAAAAGGTGCGCCTTTGCTCGACACCGACTGTGAATCACACTTCTCCTCTTCCCTTCTTCTCTCCCCGCTCGCTACAGAACCCCTTTCAAGGTTAATTCTAACTAGACTTCCCCATTCTTATTGCTGATTCAAATTGCCATTGACTTGCTGAATCGAGTACACGATTCCATGTCGCTTAATCTAAATAGGGCTATTTTTAGCATTATTGAGTCATATAAATCCACGATTCGTCTAAATCAGCGCTACTCAAACTATGGTCCGCGGCCCAGTACTAGTCCGTGTACTGGCGGTAGCCGGTCCGTGCACAAAGAAGTAAATAAAAAATTAAAACAATAGCTTATTATAAGTTATAAGTTATTAAAAGTTATAATAAGCTATTGTTTCATGATTATTTTTTTTATTTTCATCAATACTTTTCAATTATATTTCATTAAGAGAGCTGTACACCTGAAACCTTAATTTTGTTACCGTTCCTTTCTTCGATATATATATTGAGTGTATGTATATATTGAGTGAATGCGACAATATATATCAATATATATATTGAGTGAATGCGACAGTTGCGCTTCGACCAGATAAAGCGTATTTTAAATTGACAAAATCGAGGTTTCGTATTCTACTATTTTCTCCTCCAAAACTGGGCCAGTTTTTAAAAAAATTTCATCATCGGTATGAGAAAGATACTTTCTGTGCATCTATCGGCGTATTTTTTTTTAAATCGACCGTTAAATAAGCACGCTGGACTCGTTTCGTGGGTGTAAAAAAGAGGCGATTTTATAGATGTTTGGCGGCTCCTAGCTCATATAAAAAATAATTAATCAAAAAAATAAAACGATAGATGCACCCCAATGGTGGATATCCATAGCATATTAAAAAATAATTTCTCTAGTGCCATAATTGAGGAAGGGAGAAGTATAGTACGTTTGTATGGACAAGACGCTGCTGTCCAGCCCTCTTAATAC
This sequence comes from Arctopsyche grandis, assembly GCF_051622035.1. NCBI lineage: Eukaryota > Metazoa > Arthropoda > Insecta > Trichoptera > Hydropsychidae > Arctopsyche > Arctopsyche grandis. The sequence continues at coordinate 34,119,082 of NC_135360.1, forward strand.
AAGGATTATTTCAGTAACCAATACAATTAAGAATTTCAAGTTTCAGTTCGATAGGGTAAATGGTGTTCAAAAAATCCCCATAATACATTTTTTTCTAGAACATGAAAACGTGATCAGTGATCGATTCTGAGTTCGAATCAGTAAAAATCTCGAGTTCGAATTTTCACTTGATCACAAAACTTCATATATTGTTACTACGTACACAGATAAAGTAAAAATAGCACTCACTAATCGCACACAACAATCAGATTCTTAAAGCTTACTGTGCGAACAATCTCACTATTATACATAATCACCCCACGAATAAAATAGCAAACAACCGGAGAAAACCCACTTAAGACTGACGAATTAATTAATATATATGTACGTTATAATTTGTAACGTATATATTAAATAATTTGGAAGATAAACTAATTGATCTGACTACAAACGAAGAATTAAAACCACAACTTCACTTGCGTCCTTTTAGATCAAATTGAAAGCAGAATTCTTCCCAGACATTTAAGAATATGCACTGAAACTCTTTTTCCTTTACGAGACTGGTTTCTCAACCATTAGTTTAATAAAGACAAAATATCGTAGTAGTGTACATATTCATGATTCATTACGTGTGGAATTAATGTCTTCGATAAAAAACCACGACTGGATAAGTTATCTAATAACAAACAAGCTCATGTCTCATTAGTTTTTTTTTTCATTTTCATTTTTAATCTTTGTCTAAGTATATGTATATATGATATATAGATATTGTACTTCTTTGAATTCAACAAAATAAATTTTACTACTTATATTTTATATTATTTTTATTTGTTATATGAACAAATTTTCACTCATATTCAAATATAACTTTTTATTTAAAAATATGATGCTGGTCCGTGAGAATTACTGAAAAATATATGCTGGTCCGACAACTGAAAAAGTTTGAGTAGCACTGGCTACTAATTAGGAAAAATAATCATTTTAGCCTGCTTTGAACAATTACACTGTTCGACAAATGTCGATTTTTTTTGGTTCAGAGACGAGATATGACTTTTCTTATTGATCTATGCCCAGTAATCATGAATCTGGTAATAAAAAAATGTTGATTGGATCGAGATTCGGAGATATGTGTGTTTTTTAAATCGCGCGATTTTTCTATATCTCGGTGTTGTTCGGTTGATGTCTCTAAATCTGTCGATTTTCTGTTCAAAATGAATATTGGAATCTATAGTCGGGTATTTTATCTTTCATTTATAGTACGTTTCAGCTTTAAAATCTCTCTAAGTATTCGTCCAGTTCAAATCAAAAGTCAAAAGTACGTATTTTCACTTGGGATTTGTTCCCACTGTTAATACTATTTTATATTGAGTTTTTTCTATTGAAACATGTTTATTGGGATAGTGTTCTGGCCACACTATTTTTTGTTTTCGTTTAAAAGGGTTAATTGGATGTGTGCTGAATTTTAAATAAGTAAAATTGCGAGCTAAAAGCTCGTACTAATATTTACTCGTATTAACACGAATCTGGATTGAATTAATAGGGATAATATATTAAATTGTCTTAATATGAGAATTAAATAAAATTCCACTTAGAAAAATCACATTTCGACTATTCTTGTGGATTAATAACAAAACTTCTATTGATAACTGGCTTACCTCGATAAAATAAACGAAGTGTGGAGTCATCATTGCGCTCTAAAGACTCGGCATTCAATTACCCTTTTATAATGATTATTATTTATTTATTTATTTATACAGGTAAAAACCCCATTAAGCAAATTACATAATAAAAACATATAATGAATACTTATAATATAAAATTAACAATAAAAGAAAAAATAAAATCAGAAAAGATAGTAAAAATTAAGGAAACACAATATTCTGAATGAATCCTATGAACCGACCAAAAGTAATATTAAATATTTCAATATCCGTCTGATCAGCTAAATATAGGAGTATTTGCATAAAGTAGTATTTAAAAGAATGTTAGTTTTCGCTATAATTGGCTAAAACAGAACACGTTTGCGAATTCTAAAATAATTTTCTGGTGCATAGAAAGTGAATTCGTTAAGAATTGGTGGATTATAAATATTTCCACGAAGAACAAGGAACATATGTCGTAATAATAAAATACGACGACGAGATTCAAGACTCACTAAGCCCGTCACTACCAAAATAAATTTGCTTGGATATAACCAAGGGTAGTATCCATACATTTTATAATAGAAAAACCGACAGAATTTTAATGTAAGGACCGATTGTTGATAAATTGATATGGTAAGTGGTAAACAAATAGCATTTACCTAATATGGCTTCTGTTAACTCTTGCTGACAATTAAAAAAACTTTGTAAATATGTATTGTCTTTTTGTCGGAGGGAGGGGGTGGGGGTTGCTTCTATAATTGGGTCAAAAATGGATTACAGGATTTGAGACCAAAAATTTAAACCTTTTTGAGACCAAAAATCTTGAATCCAAGTTTGAAAATCCAAAAGCCATTAAAACACAAAACTTCAGTTCATTGAGTAACTCAATATTAGACGCGTTTCAGTGCAATGGTATTAAACTACCTTAATCGCTCGAACCACGTCGGGCTATTTAGTCATGTCGGTTTCATTTCAAACCCCAAATTCCGACGTTATTGACAGGGTTGCCGAGCGTCCAGATTTTGGCGGGAATGTTCTGATTTAGTAACTGTAACACCGCGTCCCGATGTGCAGCCTGTAATTCTTGATTTGTAAAAATAATTTTAACTAAAGAAACATTATTAATATAATTGCTTAGTAAGTAAGAATGGAAGTACATACATACTTATATAATGAGAATTTAAAAATGGTTTACGAAGTTTTGGGAATTCCCAGAATTTATTCGAAGAAATACCAAAATTAATTTATTTATAGACAAGAACGAATTATCGACTAAGGAAGAATCAGTAAAATTTTTAAAATTATTGAAAATTCAACCAATTTTGAATTTATTCCTACATTTTTTCAACACCAGAACGAATTTTTAGTTTTGCCGACGGCTTGACGGAAAAAACGGAATTGTTTGTTGCTGAATAGATTGGAGGCCAAATTAATGGTAAAAGAAAATTTTAACACATATCGATTATGCAGTTCAAGACAACCAAAAGTGCAATTTTGTTGTTTTGAGAAAATCGAGTTTGAGGTTTTGAAGATTTTTTAAAAATCTTATAACTAGAGAATGCAATATTTTTTATTGTTGTAATAGAGAAAATAAAGGTTATTTTTTAATAGAGAAAATAAATGATTTTTGTTAAAAAAAATAAAAAAAAAACACCGTAAAGCCTCATTAAAAACCTCCTCTACGTTTCACTTACGATTACAATTCAGAGGACAATTTACCTCTTATCCGATATTTTTCAAACTTTGCCATATTGCTCATTTTGGTCATCAATATAATTTTAGAAATTGGTTTACAGATGTGTTGATTTTACACAGCAAAGATATGAAATATTTATACGGGTATTCTCAAACCAAAATTGCCATTTTTGTACTTATATTCCTTTTACATTACATGGTCGATATATCATGCAACAAGTTTCGTGAATTTTTAAATACTGAAAATGTACATAAAGATTCATGTGGTATATTTTAAGATTTGTGTTATATTGATTAATATAACACAAATAATAATAAATAAATTTCAATAAGTTAGAAGTTAACATGAACACGATGGTTCGGTGATTACTGGTCACAAATTACTCGTCACAAAGTCACTAAAATCTCTATAACGGAACATCTGGCAGCCGAAAAAGTCTCGTTACTATGATAGTTATCATACTAACGATAACTATCATAGTAACGAGAACTTGAGTGCTAAATATTGTGTATTCGCGATTTTCATGGCAAAAATTGTGTTTGTGACCACCCGAATGTGACGAATAGTCCAATTACCGAACACGATTGAGGGCACAAAATATACTCAGAATATCGCAGAGTGTGCTAAAACGCTGCGTTGACATTTGGTGTATCGTGTGCTGTTTGTCGTCGGGAGATTTCCCGCTAAAAAATGACAGCCGGCAGGTCTTCGCCTATACTAAGACCTAAAAAGAAATTCGTACTAGCGCTCCTACTCGTCTTCGTCCTGATTTTCTTCCTTTACCAAATAATGTTCATGTCACTACTAGACGACTCCCAATCCAAGATCCTCGAAGCGCAACGTCCCAAAGACGACCACACTACCATGGAAGTAGACGTCACCAACGTTTTTGACAAGAGAGGCATGCTCCGAGGAATCCGTCTCTCCGACCTTGCCAGATACAAATCAGACTCGGATGGGATGTTCACCTGCTTCTCGACCTCCACCAAGATCCCCTTCTCTTGGGTCAACGACGATTACTGTGACTGCCCCGAAGACGGGGCCGACGAGCCCGGAACCAACGCTTGTGATAACGGACACTTCTATTGTGCCACTCAGACCAAACACCTCACCGGGAGAGGGACTCCGCACCTCGTACCATCCAGCAGAGTCAACGACGGCATCTGCGACTGTTGCGACGGCACCGACGAGTGGAATACATACAACCAACATCGAACGCATTGTCCTAATGTGTGTATACGTTCATGAGATACTTATGAATCGTCATTCGCGAAGTTTGAAGTTCGGCTGTGATATATTCCATTTAAAACAATTTTAGGATTAATGATTTGATATTATGATAGATGTTTTATTTCACATTCTGTATACTAGCGTTGTTTCGAATACTTTATAACAGTTTGTATATACGGAATGTGGTGGAAACAATATCTTGCAAATTAACACATTCGTATATCAGGCAAATGTGGAGGCTATGCAACATATACGAAACCAGATATGAAATTGCAGTAATTATTTATTTTTAATGTATTTTATTTCCACCCCACTTTGTAGAAATGTTTTGATGTTAATTATTGAAAATAATACCCCAGAAATTATAATCAGTTCAAAATATGAAAGAACGAACTGAGCAATTTTGTACCGTTGGCTCTAAAGGATGGATTAGATTGACAATGTAGCTTTTTTAATCACAATTTCAAACATGTAACCCTATATTTCAATGCATATATCTAAACTTGGGATCATATCATTTCGTATATAGATTTGCTTCCACTCTTTCAGATTGGGTTCATCTAATATGTTCTATGGGTTATGTACCTTATATTTTTATAAAATTCCAAGATGTATAACGTTTCAACAGCAAGAGGTAGGCCCTCGTAAATTAAATATGTACATACGAGGCTGTATGTACATATTTAATTTCGCTTTGTGACTACTCGTTGGGAGGAGGGCCTCATGTTGAGGGCTTTGTGGGTCGAATTTATTGACCTTTAAAGCGGGCTTAATGATATAGACTGTAATAATATGATGATAGTTAATCTATCAAATTAATGCGTTAAAAGTAGTCACTCGATTTACAGCGACCGTTAAAAAATCACATTTTATGCATTCCACATATCTTGAAGTAATATTAGTTTAATCCGAAGAGAGCTGGATATTTTCCATTGTTGTGTGTGTGCAAATGATTCGAAGAATTGTGCCTGTTTACTTGTCTGCGTATAAAATGTACATATGTATATGATATAATACAATAATAAAACGAATAAAAACATTTTTCACGTATTAAAATTTATATTGTGGTTTGTCAGAAAAATATAAAAAAAATAAAAATAAAAAATTGACACATTTACATTGACTTGTATTTGCGTGATTTTACGTTTATAATTATACAGCGTCATGAAAAAATAATAAATAAATACAATTACACTTCATTCGGGATGAAAATTCATCAATATGTATACATATAATATATATATCTAAATATATAATAAATTGTTATTTATTAAAATTCACTTTTCTGGACAACTCTTAATTATATTTTCAGGAGTTTTGAAAACACTTAATATATCAAAATGCATGTGGAGATCTGGACTAGCACCGTCGAAATGCAGAGTGCGATTGACGTGGGCTCCTAACCTTTGCAACAACTCTGTGAATGTCTGTTCCTCGCGACGGATCCAACCCCGGCGATCGTCCTGCACCTGATACGGAGTCACGTGGATCCATATTTTAATACCTGTCGACAATATCCAAAACATCAACACAAATCTAAAACGAATACTATATAATATAACGGCTGATCCAACCATCATGTTAGAAATTTTTCTTGAATTAAACACATTGAAAATTTGACTAACGCTATCTATATAGTCAGCAGCATAGCTCGGACGTTAAGCTTCTGCTTACCGTCAAGAAGGTGCCGGGTTCTATCCCTGAATTAAAATGAATTTTTCAGAGTATGCTGTTGGTCAGACCTGGATTTGTGACTCCAGGTTGATCGTTTCCTATCAGAGTTTGCCAATTTTCTCTGATTTCATTGTTGAAACGGTTCCCGGAAAAAAAAAATTGGCTAAAAATCCTTCCTACCTACTATGTCACCACTATTTGAAAAATTTGATTGATGTACAATAAAAATTTATGTACAATTCATAGATGTCTCGTTAATTTGCGAGTTTTTTCAGTGTCTCGCAATTCAACGACTTTAATAAAAATGCTGTATTTGTATTTGTAATTGGCCAGGAAGGCGCATTGGGATTTACCTGTAAGGCCTTCCTGGTATATATATATAAAAAAAAAAAAAAAAAAAAAAAATATGGAGTATAATATCGACAATCGAATCCTTTTGATCATTTTTATGTCTTAAATGAAATAAAGCAGATACATAGATCGGTTTAGGCCCCAATAAGATAAGATGGTGCCACATTCCGTATGTTACAGCTCAAACATTAAGTCACAAGAAAGGTTATAAAATGTGTTGCATTAAAAAAAAACTTCCAACGTGTGTAATTGTCGGATCATTAGATTAAAAGAGGTGGACAAGGACCTAGTCTAGTTAGCGTTTCTAAGAGACTCCTCGACGTGATCCAAGTGTTCTTCCCTCCAGCGTGTCCGCCGTCTAGCCAGAACATCTCGGTTATCCTCGACACGAACGCCATCATGGTGCTGTCGTCTGGCGTCAGGGTTTTCAAGTAGTGAAACTCGTATATGAGCTGATTAAGTACGACACAGCCTTTGCTGAAACCTATTAATATTAACTTTGCCTTGTCTAACGCTATATTATCGTACCACCATAGCGAGTTGGCGCTTCTCGAGTCTTTGTTGTTTTTCGCAGTGGCGGAGACGTCGACCAGTTTGTCGACGGAAGCTCCGTCTGGACTGCTCGTGCTCGTCAATTGTATAATACTATCTTGTTTGCTCGACTCGTTGTTAATACTCTGCTTGGACGATGTGATGGTGACATGGTGGTCCGGTACAGAATTCTGCTGCGACTTGGAGTAGTGCTCGTTGTGCGCGTTCGACATGGTCACGGTCAGGCTCTTATTTGACTCCAATTCCCGTTGAAGTATACTAGTCGACACATTCTCGGTGGACGACTCTTGTTTTGAATTTGAATTTATCGATTCTATAGAAACCTGTAATTTGAAATTAATAATATAATAATATATATAAAAACGGACGCGATGTATGTATGTGGCGGATGCGTCAACCAGTATGGAAATTTCAAAAAAACAAATTTTAGAAAGCCAGGAGTATATAACCAGCAGAATAGACTAGTGGTTAGCATATAATGCATTAAACAGAGTGGTCACGGGTTCAAATCCAATTGCTTTCTGCTAGCCAGACCTTGGATTTGTGACTACAGGTTGATGTTTCCCATCAGTTGGTCAATTTATCTGATTTTAGTTGAAACGGTTCCAACAAATTGGCAACCTTCCCCATTGTCCCCATCTCGAATTTCGCTGAATTGTATAAAATGCTGCAAATTTACAAATTTGACCATAAATGGATCAACTCTGTGGATATTAATTATGTATTTATGTACTTTGTATAATACTAATAATATTTGTATCAAATGTACAATGTTTCTGTCCAGGAAGGCGCATTGGGGTTACATGTGAAGGTATAAATACACGCGAACGAGGCGCACAACCAATTAGAGTGAAGTGGTCCACGTGGACTAAAACGTTTGGCCAATCAGAGCAACGACGATCCATTCTGACGAATGAGTGTATTTTAAGCATCCACTATAAGGATGTGGCTGTGTCGAGGATGATGCGGGGAAGTGGGGACCCGAGCGTCCGACATGTGCTCCTGATATTGAGCACCTGACTTGGAACGGTGACGTCAGTATCAGATGCGCTACGCGGGAGCGTACACACATACATTCATCATTTCGAAGGGATGAAAGGGTTGGATTAGCGAGCGTGTAATGCACTCACTCAACATTTTATTATTAATACGTGCGCGTACCTATAAATTACCTTACATTCTATTTATAAATAACATATAACTTTATTTTAATTCGTGTATCGATTCCTATCCGAAACCACCTGTTGAAATCTACAGGCACAACACTAGTATTATATTATATTATCATACATACTGAAGATCAACGGGAACAATTACTGTTTGACTGATATTACTCGACACATACATATTTAATTGTTTTAATAAATCAGACCTGCGACAAATCCACATCCATATAATTCTGTTGACTCTCTAACGACGTAGATATCATATTCCTTAGCTCCGCTTTTGATATAGATTTGATTCGATGATTTATGGCTATTAATAATCTGAAATGAGATGGTCAAAATTAATACCGACATCGAACATTTGCTCGATATTCCAAAAAGGTGTGTATGTTAACTTTTCAAGGTGTTGTAGAGCGTGATGTGTCGGAGTATGTTCAGGTACTCCCGCGTTCCCACTCGGTACAAAGTTCTTATAGCAGCTGAACGTCTTGAATTCAATTCTAGAACACAAATTTCAGTGAGGACCCGTTAAACGACTCGAATATGATTAAAATTCAGTGTACAATACCTCGACGGTCGAACGACGACGATGTGAGAGTGCGGAAAACTAAGATTTAACATTGCTGCCATACTTTCTAAATTCCATTTTATATAGTTTTTATTATCGGAATGGAGTTTCATAACCTCTGGAAAATCCTAAAACGTACAATTTTCGTTAGCGAGCGATTCTTTACCTGGACAAAAATGTCTAACGGATTTGAGTGAGTATTTCGCACCTGTACGTCGCCTCCAAAATAAATAACTGTGGAATGTTCATCTGACTGAATGGCGGGTGGACAGAATACGACATCATTTAGACGATCATCATAACCTAAGATGGAACAGAGTCGAATTGGGGGCGTAGGAGACAACATTTGAACAGATCATTAGTTCCGTATCGCCAGGTCTGAAACACAAAGATATAGATAAGTCTCCTAATATACATGTTTGCATATGTATATGAAAGTGTGATAACATACTAGCTACATATAAGTATTATAGGATTTATAAACGTTTCAAATTAACAATTATTATATATATATATATATATATACATTAAACAGTCACTTATATATATACATGTACAATTAAAACTACAACATATCGTATTCGTAATGCAACGATTGCACGGTCAGATGTTTTCCGGATACTTTTTTAGTCCTAAACATCGGGACACTCGGACCCGCATGTCTTCCAAACATTGCCTCATGTCCTCTTTGAGTTCTCGGACTTTGACTGTGACCTCTTCTCGCATCAGATTGTAGCACATGGCGATGAGTCCCATCCCCAAGAGTACGTAGATGAAATTGATGACCAACTTGGTCTGAGAGCCGCTCCTCGAGTCGGATATATTTGCGCCGGGTACGAAATCCCCGATGCCGATCTTGCATAGACTGGTCACGCAGAAGTACGTCGAGTCCAAGTAGTTCCAGTCCTCCCACTCGGCGAACATGACGGTTCCGCACAGGACGTAGAAACTTATGACGTAGAGGCACGCAGTCGTGGGAACGATGATCTTCTTGCGAGGCGACAGAATACTCCCGTTTTGCAGGTCGTAGTCGCCCTCCCTTTCGTGGCTGCATTCGTGGACGAGCGTGTATAGCCATTTGAAGGTCTGCGCCAGAATCTTGCCCATGTTCATGAAGTATAGGATGTATATGGGGATGCCCAGTCCGGCGTAGACGACCGTGACGCCTTTTCCCCAAGCGGTCCTCGGCACCATGTTGCCGTAGCCGATCATCGTGAACACGGACAGACAGTACATGAGAGCGCCGGGGAAGGACCAGACCTCTTCCGTGGTGCGTCCGTCGTATCCTTTAGAGACGATATCGGCCAGACTGTCCTGGAAGTGTTTCAGGATAGTGTTGGCCTTGCGGATCCAGACGGTTTCGTTGAAGACGTTCTCGTTGGCCGTCAGTTGCCAAAGGTCGGTGACGCAGCGGGTGCGCAGTTCGACTACGTGGTCCGCGTGAGGGTCTTTCTCAATGGTTTCTATGGAGATGAAGCCGAAGGCGCCTACGATGGCGTAACAGACGACGAGAGCTCCGACGCCCACTTGGGTGCACATGAACGCCACGAACTTTCTCAGGCAGTCTTTGATCTTCTCGCGAGGATCGCTCTCCGTGGTGGAGGACGAGTCGCGGCTGCGGAGGGAACTCCTCACGGTCGACCGCATCTCGACACCGAGACCGTTTCCACGTCCACGTCCACGTCCACGTCCACTTCCACTGCCACTGCCGCTGCCACCGCCACTGCTTCCACTGCTGGACGACGCCCGCCTAATTATAGAGCTGGAGTCGAGCCAACAGTCTGGCATGTTTGGTGCGTGTGTATACTACAGAGTCGCTCTCGCTCGCACTCTCACTCTCACGCCTCGCCATTCGTCCCTCTCCCTCTATCGCTCGCTCACTCACCTGCAAACGGCTCCGAGCCCGTTCGAGTCACAAACGCGAGAGCCTCAGCCTTCGCAGTCCGCTGACGCTGACGCTGACCGGCTCGTCGAATCGTCGAATCGTCGAATCGTCGAATCGCCGAGACTTCGAGTCGTCGAGCCGCCACCGCCTACCCCTCTACCTCTACCTCTACTTCTACTCGCACGCAACTGTCAAACACTTTTTCCGCCCATACACGCTGCGTCTGCACGACCATGTCCTCTCTCGCTCGATTCCATTCTTTTCATTTTCATTTAAGAAGGAACACCAACGACACCCTCCAGATCCTCCCGACACCCTCTAGGAAGCAGTAGTGCATAATTTTGTTCATACTTATTCAATATCAACGCCTTCTTTACAACCATTTCGACTCGGACAACCGACTAGTCGAGACTATGTAGGAATCTCGTCACCGCAATCGAAACATCTATTGCGACGGAGAATACATTTCTCACGTTCAACCATTGACGTTGTAGGCGGGGTACTGGAGTGTTGACCGTATCCCAGCCTAACGAAACACTGTTGTGCTTGTTTTTATAAAGTTTTATTGTTTGCCTATGGTTGTACAAAGGTATTATATTTGGGCAAAAGTATGTCGTTCAGCGGTCTCTGGATATGGTAGAGTGTCGCTGGCTTGGCATTCAGCTATGTTCAGAAGGTCTCTGGATGTGGCAGTGTGTTGTTGGCTCGTTGTTCGGCTATGTGCAGAAGGTCTCTGGATGCGGCAGTGCGTTGCTGGCTCGTTGTTCGGCTATGTTCAGAAGGTCTCTGGTCTGCTGCTGTGTGTCGACGCTTGCTGCTGTGGGTCGACTGGCGTTGTTTGGGTTGTACCTCCTTTTATAGTGTTTCTGGAATCACCTGACCGATGGTGGTGGTTGTTGATGCGTAAGCGAGGAATTTGCTTTTGTCGAGGGGTAGAATTTTCTGGAACGATTGGCGCCGTTCCGCTCGATGTAGTTTAATGGTGGCGGCGTGTTTCGACCGTTTTGGTTCCGCTCGACTGGTAGGGGCGTTCCGCTTGAGTTTAATATAATGGTCGTCGTCTGTGTGCGTCGTCTGGGTTTCGTTCCGCTCGAGTGTGAGGGGTGGAACATTCTCGAAGGATTTGGCACCGTTCCGCTTGAGTTTAATATAATGGCTGCAGGTGTGCGTCGTCTGGGTTTCGTTCCGCTCGAGTGTGAGGGGTGGAACATTCTCGAAGGAACTGGCGATTGATTCCAAGAAGTGCACGTGTTGTGTGGTGAGTTCTGCGAGGAATGTGGTTTGTTGTTGTGGAATATTCTCGAATGTTTCGATGACGATGACGATGACGAGATTCCTACAACGTCATCTCGAGTCGAGAAACTTCCACCCCAACAAATCAAGCAGAACGACGTGAAGTCGAAGAACACCTGCATCCATTAAAGTGCACAAATAACAACTACATTGTGTGGGAATCTCGTCACCATCATCAAGACATTTACTGCGACGCAGAATACATTCCCAAAACCTTCTAGAAAGCTCCACCCCTACCAGTCGAGCGGAAACAAACCGGTCGAAGCACACCTGCAGCCATTAAACTAAACTCAAGCGGAACGGTGCCAAAATGTTCCAGAAAGCTCCACCCCTACCAGTCGAGCGGAAACAAACCAGTCGAAGCACACCTGCAGCCATTAAACTAAACTCAAGCAGAACGGTGCCAAAATGTTCCAGAAAACTCCACCCCTACCAGTCGAGCGGAAACAAACCGGTCGAAGCACACCGCAGCCATTAAACTACATCGAGCGGAACGGTGCCAATCATTCCAGAAAATTCTACCCCATCGACAAAAACACATTCCTCGCATACGCATCAACAACAGCTGCAACGGGTCACGTGATGCCCAGAAACACTATAAAAGGAGGTCCAACCCAAACAACGCCAGTCGACCCACAGCAGCAAACGTCGACACACAGCAGCAAGAGAGTCGACATCCAGCTCCTGACCTGCCACCACTACACTACGCTGACCATGGAGGATCAACCAGCCGAACGAGCCAGCAACACACTGCCGTATCCCGAGACCTTCCGAACATAGCTGAACGAACGAGCCAGCAACACACTGCCGTATCCAGAGACCTTGCCGAACATAGCCGAACAACGAGCCAGCAACACACTGCCGCATCCAGAGACTTGCTGAACATAGCTGAACACAACGAACGAGCCAGCAACACTGCCGTATCCAGAGACTTGCTGAACATAGCCGAATGCCGAGCCAGCGACACTCTACCACATCCAGAGACCTCTGAACGACATACTTTTGCCAACTATTAATCAATACTCGTGTATACGTTGTTACATCAAAATAAATACCATATCCAACATATAGCTGTATTTAATACCGAACACAGACGAACCTGTCTATAACACATGGCGGACTGGTGGTGAAGAGCACCTTCACAACTAGATCAATCCACATAATTGTACCCCATTGAACAAACATCCAGACTCACTGGAACAAAGGGCGATAAAAACTAAATCGAGTGGAACGACGCCACATATTCGAGAATATTCCACCCTAACAACGAACCACATTCCTCGCATAACTTGCACACGTGTACTTCCAAGAAGCAAACCCAGTAAACACCACCTGCGGTTCTCAGACGTGGACCCCCAAAAACAATATAAAAGGAGATCCAACCCAGACAACTTCAGTCAACACACAGCAGCAGACCATGCTACATTGACAACCAGTCAAGCTCCAACAGCTACCACGAGTGAACAACAACCAGTCAGACTTCAGCAACCACCACGACAGCAGTCGACATCCAGCATCTGACCAGCTACCACTACACTACCCTACAATGGAAGAACGCTTGCAACTCAGCCGGATCTAGAGCAACGACACATTACAGATCCAGCAGCTGCACGACACCAGTCAGCAGCCAATAGCCGCTTCGAGAAACTTCCAAATATTCTAATACACTTGTACAATATTTAGGCAAACAATAAAACAATTTAAAACAAGCACAACAGTGTTTCGTTAGGCTGGGATACGGTTGTAGGAATCTCGTCATCGTCATCGTCATCGAAACATTCGAGAATATTCCGCAACAACAAACTACATCGAGCGGAACGAAACCCAGACGACATACACCTGCAGTCATTATATTAAACTCAGGCGGAACGGCGCCAAATCCAACTCAAGCGGAACGATGCCAAAATCCTTCGAGAATGATCCACCCTTCACACTCGAGCGGAACAAAACCCAGACGACATACACCTGCAGTCATTATATTAAACTCAGGCGGAACGGCGCCAAATCCAACTCAAGCGGAACGATGCCAAAATCCTTCGAGAATGATCCACCCTTCACACTCGAGCGAACGAAACCCAGACGACATACACCTGCAGTCATTATATTAAACTCAAGCGGAACGCCCCTACCAGTCGAGTGGAACCAAAACGGTCGAAACACGCCGCCACCATTAAAATACATCGAGCGGAACGGCGCCAATCGTTCCAGAAAATTCTACGCCTCGACAAAAGCAAATTCCTTTCTTACGCATCAACAAACCACCACCATCGATCAGGTGATTCCAGAAACACTATAAAAGGAGGTACAACCCAAACAACGCCAGTCGACCCACAGCAGCAAGCGTCGACATACAGCTCCTGACCAGCCACCACTACACTACGCGGACTTGGAAGATCAACCAGCCGGACGAGCCAGCAACACACTGCCGTATCCAGAGACCTTCCGAACATAGCCGAACACCGAGCCAGCAACACACTGCCGCATCCAGAGACCTTCTGAACATAGCTGAATGCCGAGCCAGCGACACTCTACCATATCCAGAGACCGCTGAACGACATACTTTTGCCCACAAATACCATACCTTTGTACAACCATAGGCAAACAATAAAACTTTATAAAACTAGCACAACAGTGTTTCGTTAGGCCGGGATACGGTCAACACACATGTACCCCGCCTACACGGTCAACACTTCCTACCCTGCCTACAACTAAAATGTTCATTTTTTTCAAATTTTTAAACTCTGACCGCACTATGCGACAACCGAACGATCCGACACTTCACAACAGTACGCGACCATTGATGTATAATACACATAGATGGGCCCTGACGTGTGATTTTGGTCGGAGATCTTGTCTTCACTAACTGAGGGGTGCGGGGGGTTTAACTAGCGGGGAAGTTGGGAAAAAAAGGTCTTTTTCCCTACGACGCAGCGGTACCTACCTACCTACTAAGATAAACTGTGCATGCGCCATGTATTTTGCATGCGCCAAAAGGGAGACCAGTATAACACGTGAGGGCGGATCTAGTGATACATCAATGTACTCGACCAAATATTGTTTGTATGAAATTGTATGAGACACAATGCATACAATTTCATAGTGTCGTTGAGTGGGGGTTGCCTTGTGACAATAATTCTCCTTCTTCATATCGTGACTTTGAAATAGCATATAGCCATAATCTTTTGGTTTTTCTCGATTGATTCTTCTTCCTCGCATATCAAAGATACTATTGTAGAAATATAGCACGACTTGTGCTATTACGAATCAAACCCTGCGATCTCATACACTTCACACCAATTATCGTTGCTCCTGTACAAACATGCATAACTCAAGGGCAACGTCCCCTTTGACCATTCCAGAAGAAAGAGTTCATCGCTCGATCGTAAAACGAACGAAACCCGACAGTGATGTCATCAGGCAACCGTAACACTTAACTTAACTTGCAACACGTGGCAAGCGTTTACGCGTGGCACACGACCTCATTCTCAAACGAACGACGTATTGGCGCTGACCCCATAGCTATAAACCACACGTGTACCGAAGACACGTGCCTCGAAAACAGGTCAACACGTGTCCTGGAAACGAAGACAAAGCATCTGCACACGGCACGCTTCAAGCCAGAACGTATATAAAACGACGCACCAGCTCCCAACCCCAGAGTTAACCTCTGGAGTTTAACCAGCTCACTTCTCCGAAGCTCAACCTCTTCGTACATACAATAACCATTGTAACAATTGAAAAAAAATAAACGATCCTCTTACAAACACAACTGGTGTTTTCTTAGACTGGAACACGATCAACACATCTGTCCCGCATATTAAATTGGTGACCACCGACTACTAAATTGGTGACCAACGACTACTAAACTATAATAGCGTCCGTTTAATCCATTTTGCTCCAAGGTACCGAACGAATGATTGACATAATTTACTGCAGAGTGTCGCATCGCTGTCGTTCAAGTGCGGTTTACCTAATATTATCGCATACTGTTGTGAAGTGTCGGATCGTTCGGTTGTCGTATAGTGCGGTCAGACCTTTAAACTGCTCAACCCAGAGAAATGTTATAATAATAGAAGCACCTATGGGGGATGAACGAATGAGACGACTGGCATGTTAATGCACGTGTTTTATTTATGACAGCTGAAGGCAGAGTGAGTAGCCGCTCTCCGAACCCAGCCGAGTTGGTCCCCACTCGCAGGAAGGTGACCAAACTCGACCATGTCGTATAGCGAGCCGCCACACACCCTTTCGAATACATTTCTTGTTTCAATAACACGCGTACCGTTTCCATAACTACGCAATATTGTACGCGTATGATTATGCTATTGCCGAATGCTAGCTGTCGCCATGACGCTTTCATGACAACTTTCATATACGATGTTAATTGAATAATATGTTACTTAAATGATCAATTTACTTATGAAAATGTATGCCTTGTTGTTTATTGTGTGTTTTTGAATGCATCGTGAAATTTTTAACGATGCACTTGCCCAGAGAAGTTTTTATCGGACATACGTCGACCACCAAGCATCAAATACAACTGATGCTAAAATTATTTAGGAATGTCTGTGGACAATCGTCACTTGACAACAATATAACGCTTAAAGCCACTTCTATTATTATAAAATTTCTGTGGCTCAACCAAGATGAGAAAAAGCCGCTGTCGTAGTATACTAAGCCCGCTTTAAAGGTCACGGAATTTGACCCTTAAAGCCCTCAACATGAGGCCACCACCCCCCCGACGAATACAGTCCAAGAGACCCTTTCGTCGGAGAACGAGACGGTTGTTCATGAATATCGCACAAGAACAACCGCACATCACTGTTCTAATAAAAAAAAACCACACTGTACATAACCAAGTTCAAAATTAACAACAACGCATGAACACATAAAGCGCGCATGCGGTAGGAAACAAAACCTGAGATGTGCCGTGCGAATGCACGCACACCTCAAGTAAACATACATGTACGCATGATTATGCGTGCATAAGCACGCAAGCACACACACACACACACACACACATACACACACACATATATATACACACACACACACACAAACACACACACACACATATATATACACACACACACAAACACACACACACACATACACACACACATAAACCACAAATACATACACTCACCTAAAAAGCAAACGCACACTCACACACACACACATTCACAGAATATAATATAAAAAAAAAAAAAAAAAAATAAATCAACACATAAATGCTTTTTCAATTAAGTGGAGTAGTAGCATCCAGGGGAACACAGCTTCCCAAAGCATTCCGCGAACTTTTCGAAAGCTCTAAACGATGCTTTACTCATTATTAGATCCCCATGATGTAGGGGGCCAATGAGAGAACCCCTGACGCTGTCCAGCAGAACCCCCCTCTCAGCCTCCATCCCAGGACAGAACCACAGAATATGATCTGCATCCTGCTCCGGAAAAGAACACGGACAAAAGGATTCAGATACCAAGCCCATAGATGCGAGCTTGCCGTTAAAGTGGCCATGACCAGTTAAAAATTGACTGGTCCAAAAACTAGGCGACAGCCAATCACGCTCAAGGCGCGAAGTGACCCTCGGAAAAAACAAATAGGTTTGTCTACCTTTAGAGGAACAATCCCATCTAAGTTGCCAAGCCGAAATAGCACAATTTAAAATAACAGACTTCAAACTTTGCCAGAATCGAGGATCATCGCACTGTGACTGATTAGGAGCACGGAAAAGGACGCCTGAGACGGAAGCATCTAACCCACCACGAAGTTTTTCTCGAGCAGCTCTTATTTGGACGACCAAGTCAAGTGGCAATGTACCCGCAAGAATCTGTAGTGAGTCAGTAGACGCAGTGCGATAAGCCTGGGTAAGAGCGATCAGAGGAAAACGCTGACCACTATTTAATGTACGACGGACCGTCTTTAATTCGACACGATGACCCCAAATGCTAGATGCATACGTCAAAGAGTTCACAAACACAGCATCGTATACCAAGCGTTTTTCATGGAAACCCAAACCCCAAGAGCGACCACAAAGGCGACCACAAAGGCGACCAATACGACCAAAGGAAACCTTAGCTTTATCTAATGCTTTCCCAATATGACCATTGAATGTAAGCCCGACATCGAGAACAACACCTAAATACGTGTACTCGTTGACGAATTTGATCTTACAGTCTCCGAGTTTGATATTAGGGGCTCTAACAAGAGAACCTTTTAATAGTAAGCACTTGGACTTAGAGGGCGAGAAAGAAAGTTTGTTAATTATGGCTTAATCGTCTAGAAGGTGAAGTGCTGCAGTAGCTCTACATTCCATCTCAACACGGGACTTTGCGTGCGTTAACAACACGATGTCATCAGCATACGCAACCAACCTGCAACCCTCCGGCAAATTGATTGTAAAGAGGTCATTGACGAGAATGTTCCAAAGGATAGGTCCCAAAACGGAGCCCTGTGGACATCCAATAGAGAGATCCCTGAAACCAACCTGTCCTCCGAGTTCGAAAACCAATTTCCTATCCGACAAGTAACTCTGCAGTAAGCATAGTAAATTCGGATGCAGTCCCAGCAGACGCAACTTGATCAATAGCATGGGCCACCAGGCATTATCAAACGCTCCAGCAACGTCCAACAAAACAGCAACTACATACTTGGATGGAGAGTCCGAAGATTCCCTCAAGACACAGCGAATTGCATCAACAGTAGACTTTCCCGATCTAAATCCAAATTGACCACCGGATAAAACAGAGTTATCGTCAAGGAAACTATTGAGCCGACTCGAAATTAACCTCTCTAGGACCTTCCCAAGAATAGGCAACAAACTGATAGGGCGATAAGCCTTAGGGTTACTAGCCAGTCTATCAGTATTATGCTTTTTAATGACAAACAATTTTCCAACCTTCCAGCAACTAGGGAAGGTTCCAAATTTAAAACAATTTCTATAAACATTGAGAAGTTCAAAATTACCCACCGACCAAACAACTCTGGCAATATCTCCGCCTATCATATCAACTCCAGGAGCCTTACCCCTAGCCAGGTTATTAAAAATCGCACTAACTTCCTCCGAAGTCGGAAGGTCTTCATAGCAACTAAGTTCAGTAACATAAGAAGCAATATTACGTATAAGAACGTGAGCAGGTAGATCATTGTCAAAACGATCAACAGGGATAAGTGCATTCACAAGGTTATTAACCGCTTCACTACTAGATAAAGCAAGGTGACCATCAAGAGGACTACGAACTCCACACATAATAAAAGCGGGGTCCCTAGTGATGGCCTTATAAGCTGGTCCCCAAGGTCCCGACCCTGCTTGCGAGCTAACAAAATTCTCCCAAGACTTTTTTTTGGACACCAAAATTTGACGCTTAAAAAGTGCAGAAGCTCTTCTAACCTCGATACCAAGGGGCATTAACAAATCTGGACCAACACCACGACGCTTAGCCGAGCGTAATTTACGTATAGCCCTTTTGACTAAGGATTTAAGGGATGCCAGGTAGTCATTCCACCGAGTAGAGCGCCTACCTACAGCACCAACTCTACCAAAGACATCTTGTGCTATATTAATAGTGGCAAGGTTAATTGCAGAAGCACACAAATCGGGAGCACAAAAATCAGGGCAACTGTTTGCAGCAGAATATATGTCAAAGAAATTACAGAGACGAGTTTTGAAATTTATCCAAGATAGATTGGTGCCGTTACGAAAAGGTAAGGGCAAACCAGACACAAAATTAATAGGACTATCAAAGTTTACATCGAAAGTAATTAAGTTATGGTCACTCAGAGTTTCTCCCGAATGAACCCTCCAATCTTTCATATCACCTGCATCTAAACCCAAAGACAAAGTGACATCAATATAAGAAGAGCCAGCAGGACTTTCAAACGTCGGAATATCATCTCTGTTGTTGTGGATATATAGATCGTTTTGACAGATAAAGTCTTCAAGGGCGCTACCCCAAACGCATCTCCTATCATTTGTGGGGCAAGGATCCCAAAGTGGGGAGTAAGAATTAAGATCACCACCAATGATGATCTTTTTAGAAGTAGGCCGCAGATGACACAAAATATTATCTAATGTCTGAATATGGATATCAACAGGGATGGATGGTTGGAAATAAGACGAAATAGAATAAAAAGAAGAACCATTGAGAAACAGCTCTACACAAACACAATGTGATCCAGACAGGTGGTCTAAGGAGAGAACAGAGATATTAGGAGAAAACAAAGCAACAGCTGCCCAAGGGTACTCCGTAGATTTGTGTCCAGTGACAACACGAACGTGTCGCCCCAGACCACGAATATTACCCTCAGTAGAATAAGGCTCCTGGATGAGCAAAATATCAATATGATGATCCAAACACACCTGCGAGATAAGAGCTGTAGCCGCACGAGATCTTCGCAAGTTTATTTGCCCGAAACGAAAATTGTAATTATGCGCCATAGTCAGTACGAGCATTCTCCATATCCATAAAGCGTCGGAACAGAGGACAATCCGATCCACCAGTCCTATGTTTGGATTCACGTTTGAGACGCGTACAAGAGGCACAAGTCGGTTTATCAGCTAGTTTAGGACAATCTTTTCTCTCGTGTCCAGTATTGGCGCAATGAGAACAGGTACAGGTTTTCTCAGTGCATATCGCAGAAAAATGGCCATATGCGTGACACTTGTAGCATCTAAAGTCTCTTATATGGTCCCTAACACGGCAAGAAGACCAACCCAAAAATATGCGTTTGGCGGCGATCAGCAAATATCGCAACGCAGGAACAACTTCCAGTATCGCTCTACCAGTGCCTCTGGTACCAGGCTTTACCCTTCTAACGACTCTGACATCAGAGCCACTGAAGTCAACAGCGTTAACCCTCAACAACTTCGAGACCAAGTCGCCGTCAGACATATCACCTGGAACCTCCAATATCTCGATACGCGGCTTCCTGGCGGAAGGTACCGAGGCCTTTAACCCCAAATTGCTATTTGAGGTGATCGAATATGCCATTTTAGAGGCTTCTAGAGCCGTACGTGGATAAACCGCGATGCCAGCGCTTTTGATCGGACGCACTGACCAAACGCCTATACCCTCATTGGTCAAATTGACCGCAGAGGTTAACAAACTCTTGGTAACTTCGGAACTCGAAAACGAAGTTGTCTCCTTAGGGTATACCAATACAGCAGGTCTAGGTGGTCTCGCAGGCAAACTCCGATCGCTAACGTAGTATATGTTGTTTATCTGGAGCGAGTCGAATCGTCTTTTTCGGTGGTCTGGACGAAGTATTTCAGCTATAGGGCGGGTGATAGGTTTTGACCGTTTCTCGGCCTATAGAAACTCAGTTGTCTTTTGAAGAGGATATTTATTGCTCGATTAATACAGGTGTTGATGCACGTTGGTTTATTATGACGGATGGGGAAAATAGGTAATAATTATCATCGACCCAGTTTCGTAATAGTAAAAATTGAGCTTTATTCTTACAGTAGAATTCAAGTAACATATTTTTCTTTATATGAAAAATTACAATAAAATGAGCTATTTTATTTGTATTGTTGCGTGGATGCAAAGAGGGGTTTCCAGGATCGGAGGGAAAGACGCAGTTAGTGTAGTAGAGGTTCGTTATTGTGAGGAAACCCCGAGGTACTGACCGAAAAACCGTTGGTTGGTCAGTGCTTCGCCGGTTGGCATTCCCTTCTTCTCCGGTTGACAAAATAAACAGTTGTGCATTACCAACGGGTTTGGTGCATCCGCTCTAAAATCGCCAGATAAACGAACGACAGATAAACAGAACGGCAGCTTTAAACGTAATTCTCGTTTTCTCGAATGATAGATTGCACATAAGATAACGAGTAACCTTTCGATGTGCACAGATGCAATTATTAAAATTGAGTTGGATCTTTCTGGCGAGTTTAATAAGGCAAGATTCGGAACTTATCGAATCTTGCCTTATTAAACTCGCCTGAAAGATCCAACTCAATTTTAATAATTACCATTGTAGGAATCTCGTCGTCGTCATCGTCATCGAAACCTTCGAGAATATTCCGCAACAACAAAATACATCGAGCGGAACAGCGCCAAGCATTCCAGAAAATACTACGCCTCGACAAAAGTGCATTCCTTTCGTACGCATCAACAAACTAAATGCTCGTACAACCACTTCCACCAAGCATTCCAGAAAATTCGACGCCTCGACGAAAGCAAATTCCTTTCGTACGCATCAATAACCACTTCCACCAAGCATTCCAGAAACCATATAAAAGGAGGTACAACCCAAACAACCCCAGTCGACCCACAGCAGCAAGCGTCGACACACAGCAGCAGACCAGTCAACATCCAGCTCCTGACCAGCCACCACTTCACTACGCGGACTTGGAAGAACAACCAGCCAGCAACACACTGCCGTATCCAGAGACTTGCCGAACATAGCCGAATGCCGAGCCAGCGACACTCTACCATATCCAGCGACTTGCCGAACATAGCCGAACAACGAGCCAGCAACACACTGCCGTATCCAGAGACTTGCTGAACATAGCCGAATGCCGAGCCAGCGACCCTCTACCACATCTAGAGACCTCTGAACGATATACTTTTACCAACAATTAATCATACTTGTGTATACGTGTTACTATCGAATAAATACCACATTCAACATATAGTTGTATTAATACCGAACACAGACGAACCTGTCTATAATACATGGCGGACTGGTGGTGAAGAAGACCTTCACAACAAGACTAGTTCCCATACCTGGTGACCCCCGACTAAGAGCCACGCAGCCTTCAAAGCAGTCAACAAAGCAGCCCACAGCGCAGTCAACTTCCAACCTCACCATACCTGGTGACCCCCGACTAAGAGCCACGCAGCCTTCAAAGCAGTCAACAAAGCAGCCCACAGCGCAGTCAACTTCCAACCTCACCATAACTGGTGACCCCCGACTAAGAACCACGCAGCCTTCATAGCAGCCCACATCGCAGCCTACATAGCAGCCCACATCGCAGCCTACATAGCAGCCCACATCGCAGCCTACATAGCAGCCCACATCGCAGCCTACATAGCAGCCCACATCGCAGCCTACATAGCAGCCCACAGCGCAGCCTACATAGCAGCCCACATCGCAGCCTACATAGCAGCCCACATCGCAGCCTACATAGCAGCCCACATCGCAGCCTACATAGCAGCCCACATCGCAGCCTACATGCAACCGCAGACTTCACGCAACCGCAGCCTACAACGCAGTCTACAACGCAACCCTCAACGCAGACTTCAAACGCAGTCCGCTACATGTTCCCACAACTAGTGACCATGTCAAACAACTCCGCAGCTTTCGCCACAACAAGACGCAACCCGGAGACAACAACCAAATGGATCCACTACTGTTGATCCGCCAGCACCGCTCATCACACCTTCGATGAGTCATCACCTCGATGAGCCCATGCAGGACGCCGCAGCCTGCACAACAGCACCGTCCAGACCGACACAAACCTTCACTACCATTGTAACGACCGAAACAGTAACATGGTGTGAAAGTACATATGGACCAGCTACCAACACAACCCGCTGTTGAGTCAACCCACTCCAGCACAACCGGCGAAACAAATCGCCACTGAGCCAACTAGCTCCAACACAACACAGCCGCTGTCGAGACAACTAACTCCAGCACAATCAGCACAACGCCTGCACAACAACATCGTCCAGACCACCAACCTTCACTATCAACGTAGCCTAGACAGAATAAGCAACATGGTAGAAAAGAACAACTCGGACTGGTACGCATAACGAGACCCGCTGTCGAGACAACCGACTCCAGCACAACCAACGAAGACCAGCACTCAACGCACTTCGCTAACCAACAGTCTCCACACAAATTCCGCTGTCGAGACAACTAACTCCAGCACAACCAACGAAGACCAGCACTCAACGCACTTCGTCAACCAACGTTCTTCACGCAAGACCCGCTGCCGAGACAACTAACTCCAGCACAACCAACGAAGACCAGCACTCAACGCACTTCGTCAACCAACGTTCTTCACGCAAGATCCGCTGCCGAGACAACTAACTCCAGCACAACCAGCAAAACAGTCACGCGAATGACTCCACGCAGAACACAGCAGCCTGCACAACAGCACCATCCAAGCCATCACAAACCTTCACTACCAACGCAGCTCGCCCAAAATAAGCAACCTGGTAGAGAACAAGACTTGGACCGGCATGCAACACAAGACCCGCTGTTGAGACAACTTTCTCCAGCACAACCGGACGAACAACGACGCCATCGAGTCAATAGACTCCAACACATCAAGATTCCCACAAAATCACACACATCGCTAACACTCACCGGAGAGCCATGTAGGAATCTCGTCGTCGTCATCGTCATCGAAACCTTCGAGAATATTCCGCAACAACAAAATACATCGAGCGGAACAGCGCCAAGCATTCCAGAAAATACTACGCCTCGACAAAAGTGCATTCCTTTCGTACGCATCAACAAACTAAATGCTCGTACAACCACTTCCACCAAGCATTCCAGAAAATTCGACGCCTCGACGAAAGCAAATTCCTTTCGTACGCATCAATAACCACTTCCACCAAGCATTCCAGAAACCATATAAAAGGAGGTACAACCCAAACAACCCCAGTCGACCCACAGCAGCAAGCGTCGACACACAGCAGCAGACCAGTCAACATCCAGCTCCTGACCAGCCACCACTTCACTACGCGGACTTGGAAGAACAACCAGCCAGCAACACACTGCCGTATCCAGAGACTTGCTGAACATAGCCGAATGCCGAGCCAGCGACACTCTACCATATCCAGCGACTTGCCGAACATAGCCGAACAACGAGCCAGCAACACACTGCCGTATCCAGAGACTTGCTGAACATAGCCGAATGCCGAGCCAGCGACCCTCTACCACATCTAGAGACCTCTGAACGATATACTTTTACCAACAATTAATCATACTTGTGTATACGTGTTACTATCGAATAAATACCACATTCAACATATAGTTGTATTAATACCGAACACAGACGAACCTGTCTATAATACATGGCGGACTGGTGGTGAAGAAGACCTTCACAACAAGACTAGTTCCCATACCATTTTAATAATTGCATCTGTGCACATCGAAAGGTTACATGTCATCTGATGTGCAATCTATCATTCGAGAAGACGAGAATTGCATTTAAAGCAGCCGTCCGTTAATCTGTCTGACGATTTTAGAGCGGATGCACCACATCCATTACCAACACAGTCATTTCACTCGCCCTACCCCCATACAATAAACGTGAGGCCACCCCCCCCTCCCCCCAACGAATGCAGTCTAAGAGAACGAGATAACAACCGCACATCACTGCTCTATATAAAAAACTACACTATACATAACCAACTATAAAATAAACAACGCATGAACGCATAGGAATTAATACCTGAAATTTACCGTGCGAATGCAAGTACCCCTCAAGTAAACATAAGTAAAGTAAAAGCTGTATGAATTTTATCTAGTGATGGCCAGATTGGAGATTTTACGGCTCAAGTACTCAGTTGGCTGCACTGCTCTCGTTTGACAGTTCTCGGTTTTTGGTTATAACTACAATTGCCGACTGGTGCAATTCTTTGTCGACCGGTGTGTGCTAGAGCTGGTTATTTCAACGCAAAAAATGTTGCGAATTCCAGCATTGAGATTCGCTCTCACCCAGTGAGCAGACATATACATCACGTTATAAATTGCGTCACCGTATATTTTTATAAATTTGTATTTAATTTGCGTTTTAGAGTAAAACACCTCCAGCCGACATGTCGACTGATCAATGCGAGATTTTCTTCGAAAGCGTCGACCGAGGAAACTAACGATGCTCCTCTGAGTTACCTCAAGAGCCCGGCAGCAACTTACCTGGCTCGTCACAGCCGAACGCATGGAACTGACGACATGTTGTGGTACCAGCCATTTGTCGTGTCGTTCTCTGTCGCCGCCATTCTAATTTATTTTTGTATATTGCGCGAAGAGAGCGACATCGACGAAGACCTGGGTAGGTCTCTGTTCGATAGACTGCCTGGCCTTGAACAGAAACAGCTGGAGTTGGTGCGGGAATTCAATTTGGACAGGGGCTTGGACGTTGATAAGATCGAGGCCAGATTGGATGAACTCGCACAAAAATAGTTTATTTTATATAAGAAATTAATTTATCGAATTGTTACCGATTGTATGCTAGAATTATGTATCGAATAAAATATTAACATGTATATATATTTATGTCTATTTTTTTAATATAAATCCGAATCAAAGTCAGTCAATTCCGAATAAATAATATGACCAGACGTACAGTGATGAGAAACCTTAAATGATTTTTAACAATATTGTCACGAATCTGAAATGAAGATGACGTATGAAAAAAGAATTTCAGCAGTACTGTCCCGAGTTTATGAAATAAGAAAAATTGCACTGCTGAAAAACCAGTTCTTAGATATGCGGAAAGATTCCATGGTAATTAGTTTATGTTGTGAAAAATTTTGTGTATTAAATCATAAATAAGAAGCGTGCTGAATGTTGAGAGTGATATGAAATTGGCTTAAAAAGCCTCGAGTCGCAAATTTTCCACAAGCAAATATAAGTAGCGAGTTATAACTATGTATATAAGTATGTTCTGGAAAATCCGTTTTCTTTATCCTATTAAAAATGCATTTTTATGCAAAAATGACACTTAACAATTATGTATCAGCACGAAGAGAGAAAATGTATGTAAAATAATAAAAAACATTGAATTGTGTTGAATATTAAAAAAATCCATTTAAGTTTAAATTTATTCACATTCAATTATAACATGAAAGTCATTATTTTGAAACTAAACAGTAATAATGACGTTGAATATATAGTTTAAATATCAATCCCACAATTATTGACTTTCAAGAGTGAAAACCAGTCAAACTCTCGGTCTGATTGTAGAATCTAACAGTTTAGACATGAACATCTATTACATTGATTACATTTACGATTCATCTAATTAAAATCGAGTTTACGAGAGAAGCTTACAATTTTACCAGAGAGAGAGAGAGAAATCAAACTTGACTTTTTCAGCTATACACAAATTCAGTAGTCTAAGAAATCGGCAACAAATTATAACAGAGCTGGAGTGCGACTGCGAAATGTGTAAGAGATATGTTAAACATCAATTCAACAACATCAAATTTAAACAATGCACTACTAGTACAGAAAATTAATTACTCTAATTATACATATTAAAAAAAAAATATCAATCACATTGATATTAATCAGTTTATCACAGTAAAAGGAAGAAAACATCAAACTTAGAGAATGCTTAAGTATAATTCTAAAGATACAAAATATATTATACACAAATTTACAAGAAGTCTGCTAATTTGAAATATTCATCCAAATATATAATAGTATATTTTATTTTTATCAATCACAAAAGTGAAACCCTAGATACATATACATAAATATATATATATATATATATATATATATATATATATATATATATATATATATATATATATATATATATATAAAGAGAGAGAGAGAGAGAGATGAATGAAATCGGCAAAAATTGTATTCGATATAGCAAATATCCATTAATATTTAATGCTTACGTTAAGTACCGGTGGGAGATTTAAAACAAATTTAATTCAAAACAGTCTTGTTAAATGTTCAAAGTTCAATTTTTTCCCAAGCTTATTTTATCATATAATTATACATGTAATGAGTGATCAAAAATAAAACATGGAAAAGTCTGTCAATTATATATATATATATAAAACATAAAATGTGATGTGACCTAATTAATATAACCGGCTGTCAATAAATAATATGAAAAAATAGAGCTGACAAAATACATTAATATATGATCAACGTAAATATAATACTGAAATATATATAAAATAGTGAGAATTCAAATTATTACATTATAAAGAATTTAGACGACAGACAAACAAAACGCATACGAATCATTAAATTTTTGTTAATATATTTTTTGTCGGCATTTAATTGTGAAAATATTGATTTGCTTTAAAGCATAATATATGTATGTATGTATACGTGTTTATATAACAGTAACAATAATGTTTTAGAGATCAGCACAATAGTTTGATACATAAATATATTTTAAATAATCTAAATTCCGTCACAGTCATACTCGAGCACAGTCTTGTGATAGAAGAGAAGGTACCTGAAACGTAAACATCAACATTTAATTTCACCATTTTATATTTACATACAATACAATATGATAAGAAGAGATCAACCATTATATATATATAAAAATGTATTTACCCTTCACTATCTAATACTTCTCGGAGAGAAGCGCGCGTTATCATGTGATCATCACATTTGAACCAACAACCCTGCATCTGCCTAACGTAGGCCGTGTAATGTCCGGCGTCCAGAGAGCCCAGATGGTTCACGACGGCGAACAGGGAATATCTGTTGTCGGCGAATATGGCTTCGTCTGATTGCGTGCCCGAAGCTTCCGCATTGTTATTGTTGTGATGTCTGGATCTCGTGTCGGCGTTCTGCTGTCTCTTGTGGCTGGACATGAACGGCGTCATATCGAGCTCGGCGGGGAATGAGATGAATGTGGATATTTTCCTATCGATTTGACTAGAGTGTTCGAACCGCTTCAGGTGAAAACTGGCGACGATGGGGAGCGTCTCGAGCGACAGCTGCTTCGTCGACTCCTGATACGCCCTGCAGTTGGAGCATTTGATCTTAGCGCCCGAGCCGAGGTGTTCCGCTCTGGTGAACCTCTCGAGGCAGCCCTGGAGGGATCCCGGACCCGCCACGTCCAAGGATATGTCCCAAAAGGGGTCGATCGTGGTCGAGACGCCACTGCACGCCTGACAGACCACGTCGCTCTGCAATCCTCCGGTGAATATTTGATCGATGATGCAATCGCAACGAGCGTTGCCTTCCTTTTTCTGAGATGTTTCCTCCATTCCATTCCGGCAATGTCTGAAACGTACACAAAAGCACAGTTCCGATTAACGACGAACTTAAATGCACATCGATGATGCATATATCCCTTTGAGTGCTGACGTCTTTTCTGTTGAAAGCCCACCACGCTGTAAATTTCACCAATATTTTCAACTAGAATTATTAAGAAATCCAATAGAAAGCCGGTATAAAAATTGTAGCCAATTCAAACAAACCCTAGATAACTACAGCCGAGGATTTCGAGTTTTGTAAAGGTGTGTTTAAACTCTCTAATAAATCTTGCAACAATATAAAATGAACAAAATAAGTCTATTAATGAATGTATTCATCCAAAACTAGTTCCATCTTCTTCGTTGCTGTTAAAATGTAACGCTCACAATCTAAAATACTCGGCAGCTAGAAATTTCCATATGGAAATAATGCTATGGTTATAAATTCAGAAATTCCCATGTAAACCTGTCTTTATAAACGTTGACAAATGAATGACACGGATTACACGACCCATATTCAAAGCAGTTTTTTTTAATGCTACCTGGAAAGGCTTAGCGATTAGCATTCTTGTTTACTTTGTACGCCAATTGACGTTTTTCAGGCCCGTGCGTCAGCATTCAAAGGGATATATAAATATACACATTTCATATGACAATGACAATCAGCTGGAGTTTATAAAATTGAATGTTTATACAGGTTAAAATCTACATATCATACATAGTTTCATTTAATTATTTCATAATATTCCATCGCCATTGTGTTGATTTGTGTCATTTTATACGTCCACCAAAAATCGGTAAATGTATACATTAAATGGACGAATAAATCGTGTATACTACATAATATGTATATAGAAAGTACCGATGCAAAACGTCAAGGGTCGCTATGAAGAATTCATGAGCGTCTTGTTGCTCGTATCCCGCCAAATGACGTGCATGTGTCCAGATCAAATGTAATAAGCGGTGAAGAATCAACGGCGTCTTTGAACCCGAGTAAAACTCCTAAAAATATAACACAAATTAAAAACATGCTAAACACTTTTTATTTCATCTATGCAATGGGGATAAATTTTACTTGAAATAATTTGGAAACTTCACAAACTAAACATTTTCCAGGACCACCTGTGGATACTTTACATTTGTGTCTCTCGCCGAGGAAGTAGTCTCTTAACAGTGGAGTGTGAATGAGGGCCTGCGGTTAAAAAAAAATCAAATTAAATCAAACGAATCGGTCAATAGAACGAGTGGTGTCGTCAATGGGTTTCCAAACTGCACACCGTTTTAATACTATCGACGCATTTCGGCAACTCTTTGGAAACCCACCGGATGCCAGCAATGAATAGAACGAAAAAGTAATTACTTGGACTATACAATTCATGAAACAGGTCGATCCTAAGTTTTGCAGTCCCCTGAGACCGATCGTCGTCATCGGACTGACTACCCGGCGCTTCCGGAGGCGTCTAAGAGCGGTCGCGTCTTGTGAGTTTGGCAGCCACGGCATGTACGGAGCACTCATTCCTAAAGATCTGAAAGTCCATAGAGTTAGATGCGTCGCAAAGGGTCATCGTTGTGACCACAAGTGTGTGCGATGACTCACTTAGTTTCCTTTACCCTATTAAGGTTTGCAATTTCAGTCAATTCTCTATCGTAAATGTAGTCTTGGCATTGAGCGCAGTATATGTTTCCATGCGACAAGTCCACGTACAGGAAATGTTTTTTAGACTTTGAATGTTCTTGTATGTGGCCCGCATAGCAACCGAAGAATATGCAATGCAGGCAGGAATGTAGTCTCGGACCGGGCATACTGCATGTGAAGCACAAGCATGATGTAGCCTGAAACATATGTTTTATATTTTATTTTTAAATAAGACTGTGCCGGCATCACTGGTCACTAAGGCCGGATACATAAGTATTTTATACACAGGAAATCATTCGCTGTCATGATTCAATGGCAATGCTCAAATTTTTGATCAAAATGCAAATAAAACAATCAGTTTCATATTTAAATGATGTATTTCCAATATCAAAGCTTTAACTAGTGGGCTTTGGTTCTAAACTAATGCAAAAATGATTGTTGCAACTTCACATGCCAATTGCTTCCACTACCCACTAGTTATTCCATTGTAGTTAGTTTAGAAATGAAGCTTAAATAAATAAAGCTTTAATATTTTAAATAAAAATTAAAAATAAATAGTTTTACTCACCAAAAAAAAAAAATCTCAATGTAATTGGCATTAAACATATGCTAACATATTGACAAGATATTTACCCCATTTTGTTAATTTTGAACTTATAGTTAACTTGTCAGTAGAAAATTTTCATTGGATTCCATTTTTTTTATATACATATATAGACAAGTGAGATTTTATTGATTGGAATATCTTAGCCGAGTAATAGCTATATCGTATGTTTCTTCCTACAGTCAAGTTAAATAAAATGCAGTACAGATAAAGGATGATGAGCCTAAGGTTTAACTACCATAGAATAGGATTTGATCAAAAAAATCTCTACATAGTGTTTCATAAGAGTAATATACCCCCAAAAAGCTGGAGAATTGAACAGGCACTCGGATTAAATACTATCTCTCTTCGCGTACAAGTAACGAAGACATTTTCTTTGAACTTTTTCCAACTTGAGGGAACAATCATTCAGCTGGGATAACAAATGATCGACTCGGTCCAGAGCAGACTGAGCACCAACGTCATAGTTTTCGACGAAGAGATTGCGCAATATGTTAGTGCAAAATTGGTTATACAAACAAGGGTTCATATGAAAATAGTATAGTGGAGTATACACCTTGTAGCTGCGAGCTTCGTAAGAGGTGCAGGCGACGAAAAAGGCGTGTACGATCTTGTAGGGCTCGGTGCCTTTGGCCGCCTTGAAGTTGGTCAAGTGCAGACAGCCGGTATCGTTCATCTTGTCGCCAATTTCAGGTACTGAATTGACAGGCAGTGTTGTGGTAACCGAAAGGTTACCATTACCATTACCATTACCACTGTTCGCCGCTTGCGCTGTCACACCGGCTTCGGCTTGTTTGTGCTGCGGTATTCCGCGCTTCTACGCCATTTTTGATGAAGCGGAGATGGAAATGGGTACTCGCGTTGCATACCGCTACGTTGGTGTCATGGCGATTTTGCGTCTTATAACCCCGCGTTTATAACGCACACCAGCTGGTCGTTTGGCCGTACACGCCATGTACGCCTATCCTTCGATTGGCGCGAATTCAGCTCGGTTTGCACAATTTTGGTTTCATACAGGATCATGAAGTTGTGAATAATCGGGCGACTTTGACTGCTTTTTTGTGGCAAAACTTCTTTATAAATTGTTTTGACGGCGACGTCAACCTCACGAAGCGCTACAATTCTGAAATATTGTACAAAACTAAAGTGGAGTGATGGTGTTATGGCTCAACTTGAAAACTACATATATAAATCACGGATGCTGCGTATGAAAAACGTGGTAATTGGATTATTAGTCACATCACGATCGCCCAAAAGACAATTTTTGCCATGAAAATCTCGAATACAGAATATTTGGCACTCGAGCTCTCGTTAGTATGATAGTCATTGTTAGTATGATGGACTTTTCGGCTGCCATATGTTTCGTTATAGAGATTTTAGTGACTTTTGGGCGAGCGCTTTGTGACTAATAATCACCGAACCGAAAAATGTATTTGTAAGCAATAATATTAGCAACGACAAACGGATTATTTCACACATTGCGATCGCGCACACGACAATCGAAATTTTTGTGATGTGTTCAAGATGGGATACGGACTATTCCGCAAAAAGCGATCTCGCACACGTCACTAAAATC
This sequence comes from Arctopsyche grandis, assembly GCF_051622035.1. Classification (NCBI taxonomy): domain Eukaryota; kingdom Metazoa; phylum Arthropoda; class Insecta; order Trichoptera; family Hydropsychidae; genus Arctopsyche; species Arctopsyche grandis. Next base: position 34,151,855 of record NC_135360.1, read on the forward strand.
TCGATCATGGCACTCGAGTTCTCGTTAGTACAATATTTCGCGTGGATTGATAGAATTTTTGGTTGCCAGATGTTCCGTGATCGAGATTTTAGTGGCGTGTACGAGATCGCTTTTTGCGGAATAATCACCGAATTGTTCAAAATAGCTTTGTGAGGAATAATCACCGAACCATTAGCAATTCAAATTTGCGATTGATTTTCGCGAAAGTATTTCGCTTCCTGTTAAATTTATTATGGTCTTTTTGAAGATAACTATGATTGTAAGACTAAATTTACCACTTTATTTTAAAGTTTTTGAGCTGCTTTTGTTTCATCTTAAATAAATAAATAAATAAGTGTTTCTGTTGTAGGCGGGGTAGGTAAGTGTTGACCGTATCCCGGCATAACGAAACACTGTTGTGCTAGTTTTATAAAGTTTTATTGTTTGCCTATGGTTGTACAAAGGTATGGTATTTGTGGGCAAAAGTATGTCGTTCAGCGGTCTCTGGATATGGTAGAGTGTCGCTGGCTCGGCATTCAGCTATGTTCAGAAGGTCTCTGGATGCGGCAGTGTGTTGCTGGCTCGTTGTTCGGCTATGTTCGGAAGGTCTCTGGATACGGCAGTGTGTTGCTGGCTCGTCCGGCTGGTTGATCTTCCAAGTCCGCGTAGTGTAGTGGTGGCTGGTCAGGAGCTGTATGTTGACTGGTCTGCTGTTGTGTGTCGACGCTTGCTGCTGTGGGTCGACTGGCGTTGTTTGGGTTGTACCTCCTTTTATAGTGTTTCTGGAATGCTTGGTGGAAGTGGTTATTGATGCGTACGAAAGGAATTTGCTTTCGTCGAGGCGTCGAATTTTCTGGAATGCTTGGTGGAAGTGGTTGTACGAGCATTTAGTTTGTTGATGCGTACGAAAGGAATTTGCTTTCGTCGAGGCGTCGAATTTTCTGGAATGCTTGGTGGAAGTGGTCGTACGAGCATTTAGTTTGTTGATGCGTACGAAAGGAATTTGCTTTCGTCGAGGCGTCGAATTTTCTGGAATGCTTGGTGGAAGTGGTTGTACGAGCATTTAGTTTGTTGATGCGTACGAAAGGAATGCACTTTTGTCGAGGCGTAGTATTTTCTGGAATGCTTGGCGCTGTTCCGCTCGATGTATTTTGTTGTTGCGGAATATTCTCGAAGGTTTCGATGACGATGACGACGACGAGATTCCTACACTGTTTACTACATTAGTTTAATTAATTATTTCAATATAAATATGAAGGTTTTTGGACCGTTTCCCAGCCTATGGAAATTCAGTTGAATTTTGAAGAGGATCTTTATTACTCGATTAATACAGGTGTATTTGTATGTACAGCGAAGTAGGTAAAGGATTCACTGGAACGAGCTAGGTCGAGTTCCTGAAGCTCACTGGCATCTGGGGACGATGCACTGGTTTATAAAGGTGTTGCTTGAGCAACGCGTAGCTGTACTCGTTGCTTGAGCAACGCGTGTACTCGTGATTGCGTATCTGGAGCGAGTCGAATCGCCTTTATGGGTAAGCTGGACAAAGTATTTCGGCCATGGGTAACTTTCGTGTACGAGAAGAGGACACGATGATGTCATTTGTACAGATTAAGTTCGATGAGGGATATAGGTGATATCACAAGTCGTGCTATATCTCTACAAATAAGTAGTAATTATTATATGACTAATTATTGTATTTTGCATATTTATGTAGATGGAACTTAATTTTTTAATAATTAGTAAAAAGTATCTCGAATACACAAAACGATGCTTATTATCAGTAACCACACTTGCACAACTACATACAATCGCTGTCGATAGTAGCGCAGTAGAAAGAAAACATGTTATATAAGATAAACACTCTGTGGAGATGGTCACGAACCTAGATGTTACGGTCTGCTGAAATAAAGTAAAAAATCAGTGTTGTGTCAGATGGTGGTGACGTTTGGCGTTCGCCGCTGCCACGATGGCCGAAGCGAACCTTCAACCCGATTCCACTGAGGTAATTCCCACAATTCCTTTCCGACGCGGACATTTTAACAATTCCAACAGAATAATAGCGAACTCTTTCCACGCAGGAAATACGCCGGCCGCTCGTCGACGTCGAGTTTCAAGTTTCCCAAGTGATCGAAAGACTGGAAGCCGGGGCCGGCGCCGGCGACCGAAACGACCAAATCCACCGGAAGCAGAGCGCGGGCTTCCTCATACCGGAAGAGTCTTCCTTGGACGAGATCATTCAGAGCATAGAGAATTTAATCTGCAAGAGCGATAGCGGGACGATAGAGGATGGTACGTGGCCGCTTCCGCCGCTCAATCGCATCTCGAGGATATCCGTGTTGGCTCACAGCGTGGCGGCCTACGCCGGTAGCCTCGAGCGGACTCAACTCCAAAAGATGAGTGCTCAAATCAACTCCGACACCACTCGATGGCTCAGCCATCTATTCAGGTTGTACCCCACACACTTATCCAACTTATCTTATTAAAACATTGTGCAATATTTAAGTGCGTATTTAAGAATTTGAAATTAAATGAGAGAGTATTTACCTTCCACATAAGTGTCTTATCGATGGGAATTATGAAAAGTGTGACTATATTAGACAGTGGAACAAGTGAGGGCGAAATATCATGAGAGATATGTACTAAGTTAATAAAAGGATACATGATAGGCTTACAAACTATTGAAAATGTGTGAGGTTAAGCGATCGAGTGCTATAATGACGATGGTTATATTTCAGATTCATCGATTGTAACGCTTGCTATCATCACGACCAGCTCGAGGGCCTCGTCAAAGTAACAAGACTGATGTTGCACTATAAATATCCACGTTATTTAGAAGACGGAGGTGTGAATTGCACAAATCCTTTATATATTTATGTATTATTGGTGATTTATTTATTATTATTATTGATTTACAAATGTTTTCAGGTGGAGCTTTAATGAATCAACTGCCATGTATTTATAGTTCTGTTGCAAGTCCTTTAGGTGTTGTCCAACATTTGTGCAGGCAACTCGGACTGCCTTTAGCTTGCATAAGACCTGTTCCAGTCAACACTGTATTCGGTTAGTAAATATTATACATGTATTGCAGAAGTCTCGTGTGAGTTTTGTAATTGATTTCATTGGGTTTTTTCCAGGTTCTAATCAGACTATGGACGTCGCCGCCATACAACGTATGATAGCCGAAGACGTCGCCGCTAATAGGATTCCTCTGATCGTGTTGGCCGATGCCGGCACGACGATAGCCGGTCATTCAGATAATATTTTTAGATTGCACGAGCTGTGTCGTCTTCACGATTGTTGGTTGCACTTACGAGGACACGCTCTCGCAGCTTTAGCCATCACCCATGGAAATTCCACCATTGTCAGTTTAGTTTATGCGATGCAGTTGATTGTAATTGGATTATGAAAATGATTGGTCTCTTTGTTCATTTCAGCCGCCGAGAATTTCTGATTCCATAACGCTTCCTCTCGGTACGTGGTTGGGAATCCCTGGATTGCCGACAGTTGTATCCTTTAATGGCGATCGTCAAATGTGTAGTATGTACGGCGTAATTTCGGATTATTGCTGATTAGCGGTTTTTTTATGGATGTTTGTGAAGTCGAGTGGAATTATGTAGATAACGAAAAATGTGTTTATGTTTTCACAATGAATGTATTACTTTTGATATCTGTATAGATATTGATATACGGCTGTCTGTGAGGTACTTCGAAGCTATAATTTTTAGCTAAATTTATGCTTATGTTATTACTAGGTTGTAATTTGAAGCTTCTAGTAATTAGTTAATTACTTATATATACATATAAATTTGCAACTATCGAAAAAATATCGGTTGTGTCCAGCCTATGACATTGAGGAAAAATAGTATTAAAAACGAAATTCTTTTAATGATATACACATTCATGTCACACATATTTTCTAGAAACCGTTGAAATGTGATCTAGGATGTCGTCATCACAAAACTTAATTGATACTTCGTATATATGTTATAGTCGAAGTGTTTCTCACTTTTTGTCATGTCATTATGAATGTATGTTGGCGAAGAAACAGCAATTCTGAAGATATTGGGATGTTGACTTGTGATTTCCGGAGTTTGATGACTTATTTTTAGGAATATTGTCCTTATGATTTGCGCAGACACTTTATAGACTTTTAGAATCAGGAGCTGGTGCGAGGGGCAGAGAAGGAGCGCTGCCTTTGCTCGCCGGCTTGACTTCGGATCATTCGGCGAGACGTTTGACTTCTCTTCCGCTGTGGGCCACGCTTTGTGCTGCCGGCCGGAATGCAATTCTGGCCCGACTCACGTCTGCCTTCCACAGTTGTGCGCTAGTTTGGGCCGAGGTGGCCAAAATGCCATGCATTAGGATTCTAGTACGACTCCTTTTGAATTGAACTCGTTTTATAATTGAATAGTTTGGAGGTTTTATTGTGTTTTAAACGTCAACAGAGCAAACAACCGGGAGGAGAAGGCGGTGCCTATTCGTTAGCCGATCTCACATCTAAACCGTTGAACATAGCAGTGCGTATAAAATATTTTTATGTGCTATTTACAAATTTATCATCAGATAACGTTACACGCTAAAGATAAGAAAATTAAATAAAATGAATACATACATAAATTATCTATTATTTTCAGCTAATATTTGAAGTGGCGGTATCTTGCGTTGTTTTCCAATTTATACCCCAAGTTTCCAAAGATATGGTGTTGGGAAGGGTGCCGTCTTATTATGACAAGCTCAATTCATGGCTCGGACAAATCTTACAAAGGGATACAGATCAGGTTTATATATTTTTTATATACTGTATAAGTAGTATTGGGTATCAATCATTTTCAACCATCGTATATAGCAAGTTTAATAATTCGTTTTGTGTAATTTATATTTAGATTAATATCGAGATTTGTGAATCGGAAACGTATGGTGTTGTGCTGCGGTATTGTCCGTTGGAAGCGCCCGATGAGAAATGGAAGCCTGATGATGAGGCGGTGCTGACGGAGAAGTTGGAATCATTTTCCTTGTGTTTGGAGCAGCAGCTCGACATACTGATGGCGACTGTCACTCACAAAGAGACGTTTTTGAAGTTGGTCGACCAAAATAATACTTTGCGACTCGTCGAAATGCCCAGCTGGGCGGGTGAGTTTTCGATTCCTCGTCTGCTCGATTTGGGTTGAATGTTGCGTTTAAAATTTTTTGTGTTTCGTCAGGTCTCGGCGGAGTTCGGTATGTGCCGGAAGGTTGGGAAGAACTACTCACAGACCAGGCTAAAGAGGAGTTGAATTCTTTGAATATGTCGCTGGTTGATAGTTTGCGAGCGACCGATGCGGCATTCTCCCTAGGCGAAGGCAGTGACGGTCTCGTTTGTGTCAGGTATAGCTGTTGTTGGATGTCGTTATTTTATTTTATGTTGATCTATGAATTTGTTGATGATTTTCAGCTTTTTATTGAATGTATTTTTTTACTATATGTATATGTACTTGTGAACCTATTTTACTTTATCTATGTACGTAGTAACAATAGATGAAGTTTTGTGATCATGCGAAAATTCGAACTCGAGATTTTGACTGATTCGAACTCAGAATCGATCACTGATCACGTTTTCATGATGTTTGGGGAGTTTTTGATACAATGTAAATTTTTTTCAAATTTTTAGTTGACCGGACATGGTACCTCCCCTTTAAGGTGTCCTCTTTTTTTTTAAGTTTTTGAATTCAATTATCTCCCAAACCGTTAACTAAATCAGACTGAATTTTTTTTAAATTTTAAATTTTATACCGTAATTATTAAATATTTTTACTTGAGAGAAGCGAGGTTTATTATGTTTTTCTCAGAAACCTTTTCATTTATTGTGCTGAAATTTCATATCTATAAGTTTAAGCTTAATACAAAGTTATATATAAAATATGGTGGGCATCCATCAACCTGAAGTGGCAGTTTACTCTTGTTCGATTTTTCTTCCACTACTTTTTTCGACCCTTTTAAACATGTGTGCTCTTCACGAGAAAATTCAAGTATAATCCTTGTATCAATGTGATGAAAATAAAAATAAAAAACACCAAATTTAATAAACCGGAAGTGGGATTTTTTCCTCTTAGAAAAGTCAATGTTGTGACCACCCGATTTTTTCCACACCCCTGATTATATCAAGCTGAAAATTTATCTTTGTATTCTTTATTTACTAACTTAGAGCTGCTAAGGTTTATTTCATTATTTTATTTTGATCTTTTAAATTATTTTTATTTTCTTGATATTTTAATGTGTATATTTTAAGTAATAAAAAAAATTTGAACAAAATCAGACAACCAGAAGCAGAACCTTTGTCTTGTGTTAATTTCCCTACATTTGCGCTCAATTGCTGGTATGTGTGAACGTGTATGTATGTTTAATTATCGAATTTTGGTTTGTAACCTTCTTATATTTCTCAAATACATAGATAAAGTCGTGGGTTGGTCACATCCGAATTTTTTTTTATTAAAGAATACCCCCTAAAAAAGCTTACTACATATAGGCAAAGTTGTATTTTGTGATGGTTTTAACAATCATTGTCAATTATAATCCAGTAAATTCACTTAATATCAAAAAATCTACATTCATAGTTTATTTTACTATTTGAATTATATTTTTATATTTTTATATACCTATAGTTTAATTACAAAACCACAAAAAAAAAAATCAATGAATGTAAAAAAAAATTGATTTAATCCTTAAAATTGATACGTTATCTATTTCATTAAATATGTACGTTTTCTTTTATTAGATTCGGCATGGTTACGGCTGATACTGACGTTGAAGAGTTACTTAATTTGGTGGTGTGCGTAGGAAAAGAGTTTGAAGAGAATTCTAAAGTTTTAGAATCGATGACAGAAATTGTTAAGAAAGGTATAATAAATAAAATCAGTTTTTATTGAATTGTTTATTTACTTTGTATTGATTTTTTTTTTCTTAATTGTAGGCATAGAAGCAGCGACGATCGATTTACAGCGCGAGACTTCCGAGAGACTGTGGCAAGAAGGTTTATTAAGACACGTGCCGGTGGTGGGTCGAGTAGTCGATTGGTGGAGTCCTCCACCGCCGGCCGGAGTACGCGGACGAACTCTCAACCTCCGACAAGGAACCCTCGAATCAACGGAGAATATTTACAAGTATTTTCAATTAGCAATGTCGAATACGAGTTGGATGCATGTTAACTGATTGTTTGGACGCCTCTTTTCAGGTATCATATGCAAATTCCGAGCGGTACTATTCCGCACGGTGTTTCCAAAGCTCCTCCGCCTGCTATGGTCCAAACGCCCGTCGGAGAAGGTGTGAAACTTCCGGAGAGTATGAATTCGTCTCATTCGAGAACGTCGAGTCATAGTTCGACGACTACGGTTCAATCTTCGGGTCAGCCGCCCCAATTATCTCAAGTCGTAATCGAAGACAATAGGCTAGGAAATGCAGATGCCAACAAAACCTAAGTGCAATTTTTACTTCAACTTTTCTTTTTGTTTCGAGAAATTTGTACAAAATTTTAGCTTTTCCGGTATGATTGAAGTATTATAATATGCACCGTGTTTTTTATGGTAAGGAATTGGCTATTATCATTACAATATGTATTAATTGACTATACATACAACTATGCATACAACCTGTATTTTGAATTAAATGGTTAAAGTAAAGTTAGTGAAAAATCAAGACTATAAACGCGAATTTTGATTGTTCATTACTTTAATGTTAATATGTATAGTCAATTGAGTATACATACATTGTGTATAAATAGCCATATCCTTTAATTTATACTGGTTTTTGTATGACTGCATAATTAACATGTCGTTGCTATATGTTAATCAATATGCTACAAAGTATTAGTGAGAAAATACGCACTTCGAATTTTTTTAAAACACTACATGTACGTATCTGATCTCACAATGTCGCATGTGACATTCCAGGCATTTGAATTTTTTATTTATTTGATATAAGATTGTTTTATCTCCTTAGCACGTTGTAAGAACCTGCGATTTGTTTATTATTTATATATATAATAATATGTATTATAATACATAATAGGTACATTGCAAAAAAAGTATACATAGTAAATATTTCTTCTTTATATATTATATATTATAGTTTTCCCCGCACAATATGCTTTCGATATACATTTTTATTCACTATCTGAACTTGTTTCTAATTTTCGACTGAAAGAATTCACAATTAGGGTAAAATGTCATTACAAGTACAATTATTATAGTTTTGTTTTTTTTTAGAGTTGATATTCATACCTACTTACATTATATATTATATGTATCGCAAAAAAAAAGTAAAGTCTGTATTTATTTAGAAATTGTACAATCGAATTGTACGCTTGCATTGTATGCATTTTATTTTTAATATATTCAACAAATTATTATAAATTTATCTGATGAAGATAAATTGATAAAAATAAATAAAGATAATGATTTATAATGACTATTTTATTTTTAATATCAAATATTTTTGTAAAAATTATGTATTTTTAATAGTGTATCATTATCATTACAAGAACAACCTTTGGTGGGTATTTTGGCTCTGTCTAACTTGGTCGTCCTTTAATTTTACATTTACAGTTGAGAACCTTATCTCACTGCACTGGAGTTATGTCTCCAAGATATGAAGATACTGGAGTTATGTCTCCAATATGCACTTATGTCTCCTAGACGTATTTAAGAACAGGTTTCATCGGGATGTAAGAGTAAGCGAGATTCAAACAAACGTTTTAGATCAAAGTAGCACTTGTATACAGTTGTTGTCAGTGCCATTTATCAGTGAAAACTATTAATTGAAGATGCATACTGGTGCATTCCTTGAGATGTTTTAACTCTAGACCATTCCTTAATTGGTTGTTTCTGTCTTAAGCTGCTGGAGGTCCATCTTTCGTTCTCCACCTATTGACTATAACCATAACATTACTGTTGGCTATGATTAAATTGCTCGCTAGATGGTAGGCTAATATTAATATTCACAAGGCTAAACCATCTGCCTACAAGCTCAGATATATCTTTCATAATGGATGAAAGATCCCTGTTTTTGCTTTATTTGTCAAATCAGACAAAGAATTTAATCTAAAATGTAAAACATGAAAGTGGAAGATTTATATAAAATTATAATATTGTTTTGACAAAGTCAAGCATTCCAAATATCTACAAGTTGTTTTTATTTGTCAGTAAATGTGTTTTTTTGTGAAAACTAGAAAAAACCATTAGCCGATTAGGATTATCTATTGTGGTATTGGTATAGGCCGAAGAGTATTTTTACAATAAATCAGTCATCGTCAGGATTCTGTTCAATAGGTAAGGTCCTTTAATTTTGTATCTTACATTTATTGGTTCTGAATTAATTATCATACGTATATTAAATTGTTTTATTTTTAGAAGAAGGCTTTCGTAAAACACTAAGAAGAAACAAGATGATAGAATTGAAAGCTAAACCCGAATTTATGACGAAACGACTTGAATATTTTTATGAATCTATGAAAAACGAAAAACATGTCGATATGCCAATCTCTGTTAATGGCCGGAAGTACTACATACATTTATTCCTTCTCTAAAATTATGTTAATTTAAAATGTCACTTCTAATGATTGTTCTTTGTTATTGCAGCTTCTATTCGCATATGATAGTACTGACGGCGTGCAGTCAATTTTTCGATAGCGACGAAACTTCATTGAATGAAGCTTTGTCTGGTTTCGACTTCCCGGTTATAGAAGCAATGCTAAGCTATTGCTACCTTGGAGAAATACGTAAGTCGCAAAAACAACTCGTTTGATATTTTTATTATATTAATTTAATATTTTAAATGTACTTACAGTCATCGACGACAAGCACTTTGAAAAATTCATGGAGCTGGCCAAAAAACTAAATATGAATAGTATTGACCCTCGACACAAATTTATCGACCACACTAATTGTTTGGAAGTCTTGCGTCTTTCGGATGATCCAATTTCAAGGATGATCCAAGGAAAAGGCGATGCGATTGACTCTCGATAACTTCAAGACTGTAGGTATCGATTATGTAAAATGCATTATTATTCCTGATCTATGCTACATTTTCATTTTTGATTCAGTTACATATAACCCCAAGTTTCTTGAGTCTGCCAGCTACCATTCTGGCCGAGATCCTGGCGTCGGAAGAAATAAATGTGGACTCTGAAGAAGATGACTTCAATTCCCTTAAATTATGGGTGAATTCTGATGAAGTAAATCGTAGAAGTGAATTATTAAATCTGTTGAGTTTGGTGAAGTTTCTGCTGCTTTCGATTCAGGTATTTGAAAATTATTTGATATTGAATAAAATCTAATAATAATTTTCTCGAATAATATGTCATCCTTCCAGTTTCTCGTCATGAAATCTATTGACTTCTGTTCTTTGTATCCAGAGTGCAATGCAATAATTAAACAAGCAATAAAATCAATTTTACCCAATTATCAATGCTTGGAGCAAAATGAAAGTCTTCGTAGCAAAAATGACAAAATAGTCATCATCGGAGCTGAGACTATGTGACAGGTGGGCGTATTGACAAAGATGGAAATTCTAAATCGACTAATGAAGTGCAAGTTTATTCAGTTGAGTGCAATACTTGGTCTTATAATGCTCCAATGATACAGGGAAGAGAAAACCACTCTGTAAATATATATTTATTGATTCATTTATAAATGCATTAATGAGAATCATGAATGTTATAGTATATCTGATTTAACTGCTTTTAGAGCATTACAATTACAGGAAGGCTTTACGTTGCCGGTGGTTATAATGCAGAAACACAATCATTTTTAGATAGCATTGAGTCTTTTGATCCCGATTCTAATTTATGGACAGCTTATTGTAGACTGCCATATCTAGCTTCTGCAATCAGTCTTTGTTTCTATCGAAATAAGTTTATTTGCATGGGTGAGCTTTTATTTGTTCCTAAGTATGATAATGTTCCTGACAATTGGTCAGGGTTTGGTTATTGATTGTTTTAATTTTCAGGTGGACATAATGGAAAGACAAGTTTGAGTAATGTTTGGGAATATAACACCACGAGTAAAACTTGGAAATCTTTAAAAAGTCTCAGCAAAATCAGATATTGTGCAGTTGCTCATGTCATACCATATTATTCCATTGTTTGATCTTAAGTTTAAAATTTGTCAATTTTATAATATTAATTATAATAATAGTAATATTCTTGAAACCAATACATATATTTTATTATAATTTAATTATATTGTATGCAATAATTTAATGTAAAATAAAAAGATTGTTATTTATGTACATACTGGAAGTTTTTTTTTGTTCTATATGTATATGTACATATATGTATGAAAATATACATACATATGTATGTATATGTAAATAAAATTTATGAAGTGTGGGATAAGAAACAAAACTGATAATTTGTATCTATCGCGCACACCTCAGGCTATGCGATAAAAATAGAGAGTGATTTCCATCGTGCGCCACTGCTTTATATATGGATAAAGTAATGACTTCTATACCGAATGTAATAATTGAGATTACACTAGAAATTTCATTAAGTTGATAGTTTGGCTTCACCATTGCAAATTTTAAGTACTACATGTTAAAGATGAAAGTTTCAGTTTAATCCATGACATTAATAACGAGAAAATGCCAATTTTCGTGCGACAGGAGATGCGCGCGCGCGATTTTTGTAGCGGTGGTTATTCTGGTAGCGATTCACATTTGGGATGTAACCTGTGGAAAGAGACGTGGCATAGTATGGGGTTTGCGCATGCGTATGCTCATCGATTCAATCGGCCAACAAAATAATCTTTTTTCAAAAAAAAATTAAATTATTAATTCCGTTGATCCGAATTGCGACATTTTACCGAGTGCATAATAATGTGCACACAGGCCATTAGTATAGTATAGAGAAGTAGGCTGCCTGAACTGACATCTTAGTCTGCTACTCTGCATTATATATGTACTGGTTGAGTGATGTCATCTCGCTTTCGGAAGCTGGAGGTTATCTTTTGTCTGCGGGTGACGAAGTTTTCACGAGCATGAGGTCAGGTCAGTGAACTGGGACATTGTCCTCGAGTAGCGAAAATAATCCCAGGCGAGGCTAGCTCCGCATGTTCGTACAGGAGTGTGACGATGCCATCGGACGACCAGTGGCATGCGGTGGAATTCTCTCTCTTTTTGTCGTACAGCCTTACTTAATGTGCGTGAGCAGGATGCAAGGGGAACAGCCTGCTCCTCTTGTACCCTGCTCGCGCACATTAAAGGCCAGAACGCACTATGCGACGGCAAAGTTGATATAAAAGGCAACTCTGTCGCGTGACGCGTAGTGCGTTCTATTTTATACAATTTCATACAAACAATATTTGGCCGCGCACTTCCGTGTCGCATCGCTTTCGTATAGTGCGGTCTGGCATTAAGTAAGACTGTAAAAAAGAGAGAGAATTTCACCGCATGTTACTGCGTACGACTTGTGTATTATTATGAGAGATGAGTTGAGATCACTGATTTTGATTTGGGTTACTACAAGTTGTGCTGTATTCATATAATAGTATAGTTAATATCAGTGAATTGGAGCGGACTATTTTTGCAACTGCTCCATTCCGGAATCAATATTTTGTTCCATCTCCGCTCCATGCTCCGAGCAAAAAATTTCAATAATAAGAGGCTAGTAAAAATTATGTTTCACGAAAATTCGATTACCTGTCGCACAGGAAAATTGCTCAGAATTGCTGCGATAGGAGACCGAATTTTCGTGCGAGAGACTTTCATAGCGGCGGTTATCCTGGTAGCGATTCACATCTGGGATGTAACCCTATTAAGGTCTGTTCATACCTATCCAGCACGACCCGTATCCTGCAGGTGTCATGCAAGTGCGGATAGTATTCTTTGGTACATTCTATATGGACGCGCATCAATGCATAAATGCGCATGCGCGAATGGAGTATGAATACGTCCATATAATATACCAAAGAATACTATCCGCACTTGCATGACACCTGCAGGATACGGGTTGTGCTGGATAGGTATGAACAGACCTTTACCTGGTTGAAAATAAAAATATATTCGGAGCGTGGAGCACAACAAAACTCCGCTTCACTCCTGCTCGGGGCAAAATCTCATCGCTCCACTGATCCGTGCCCCGTGCTCCTGCTCCGATCCAATATTCTCCGATTCATATTTCTCTCTCGGTGTACGAAAAAAGTTTCAGAGCAATGTGCCACAGTAAAGTATTCGTCGTATCGAAAGTTTCGATATCGGGCGCAACGCGTCGTCGAGTGTTCGGATGAGTGCCCGCCCAAAAGTTCACAAGTCTCTATAGGACGAGTGAAAGGTTTCGACCGTTTCCCGGCCTATGGAAATTCAGTTGAGTTTGAAAGAGGATCGTTTATTTTCGTTCAATTTGGTACAATGGTTATTGTATGTACGAAGAGGTTTCTTCGGAGAAGTGATCTGTATGACCTCCAGAGGCTCACTCTGCCAGTGGAGGTTGCTGCGTTGGTTTATAAACGTTTTGGGTTGGAGTGTGTCGTGTGCATTATCCTCTGTTCTTGGTACTCGCGCTGACCTATTTATTTAGTTTTATGGGCTCATACGTCTGGACGTAGTTCGTGGTGTTTATGGGTTCAGTGTGTTCTTCCTTTGTTTCCAAGACACGTGTATAGAAACACGTGTCGACCTTTTTACGAGGCGAGCGTGTGCCATGCGTTAATGACTTAACGACTGGATATGTGTCGCAGTGACCTGATGAGATCATTTAAGTTGTACTATATGCCTACATCTCTATCGTCGATTGTGTCCCAGTTGTGTCCGGCTGGCATACTCCTGAAAGAGAACCGGAGGGTGAAGTGTGACGAGTGCGTCGGAGAGTTGGCAGCAGTGTGTCGAGTGTCGAGTGGTGAGTGGTGAATTGCGAGAGTCAGTTGGCAGCCCGCAGAGTGCGGGGCGGCTGCGGTTGCAGTGTATCCTGACACTCGACACTCCGCTCCGCTCCACCTCACTCCATTCTCATTCACGTCCTCGGGTCGTCGTCTCGCAGCGCATTCGCGGTAGGGTAGGGTAAGGGCGTGCTGCCGCTGCTGCTGCTGTCGTCGTCGTCGTCGTCGCCAGGATGGTGTTCACCCGCCTTCAGAGCGGTGTTCACGCCGGAGAAGCGTCTCGGCCGCTGGCTTTGGGGCTGAGCTCGGGCTCCGGTTCCGGTTCCGGTTCCACTCTCGCTCTGGTCTCCGTCACGTCTCCGTCTCTGTCCCCGTCTTCGTCTTCGTCTTCGTCTTGTTCCAACAGGGAAGCGCAGACGCAGACGCCGCGCCTCTCGCTGCTCGACCTGCCCCAGGAGGTGCTCCACAACATCTTCTCCCACCTCAAGTTCAAGACGGTGGCTCACATGAGAACGGTAAGCCCCCCTCCCCCTCTGCCCGCTACCCTTCAGCCGCTTGGTCGAAAGTCGGCTCGCAACGGCCATGCTGATTTTTCACGAACGCGGCGCCATTCGAATACAGGGCTGCCACATTTCACTTTTTTTTTCCATTTTCATCATTTTCTTTCAGAGTCTGGCTCGTGTTCGGGATCGTTATTACAACCCGTCCCCTCTCTTCCCACCCGCACCCCTTACGACTTATCTAATTTAATTTTGCATCGTCGGATTTATTATTTTATTGCTATCAAAGAAGCGATTATGCGTTTATATAAAACCAAAACGTTTCTGATTGGCTGTCGTCAAACTCGTTTCTGATTGACTAAGACGTTTGTGATTGGTCGTTTCGTTGAATAATTTTCATTATTTTCGATTCAAATAATCAATTTAATATATAAACAAAAGAGGATTTTTTCAAGAGAAGATTTTAATAAATAAACAAAAGAGGATGTTTTCAAGAAAAGATTTTTTAATAAATAAACAAAAGAAGATTTTTTCGTGGTTTTCATTTATTTTTCAGCGAAGCCAAGTAACACCATTAATGCGTTTATAATAAAAAAAAATACACTAGTCAAATAAACAGTATGACTACACATCAGATAAAAAGAAAATGTAATCGCAATTTATTCAATGCATTTATCAGACTGGGTGCGAATCGGTGTTGCGAAAATGAGGAAAAAATGTAGCTTCATGTAATTAATCAAATGACTGCATATAAATGAATCGCGTAAAAGTTCACTCATCGATTCGTTCGTTTTGTAATTTTTTACTCCAACTTATCGTCAAACGATAGACGCAAAAAAATCGCACGATCTGTTGAAATGTTTCGCTTCGTACAATCAGGACATTCGAGGTTCCACTACATCCACTGGTCGTTACGCGATCTACATATATTTGGGCGTAGTTCATTTTAACAGGATTACCCTATTGGTCTGTTTTTCCATAGATGCAGTTGACAGGGCTTTTCAATGCCATTTATCCAGGGGTTTTCAAGACATATAATATCGCTATTCTGTCTGTCTGATATAACACTCCTCGTACTATAATAGTCGTTTCGATTCGATGTACATATGCGCGTCACACCTAAACCACTGCCAAAACATATATACGAATACACTAACAAAAGAAAAAACTTCTATATGTACTATTTGCTACCAATGCAAATAAACCGAAATAATTTGAAATATTGAAAATTTAATTAATTAATAAATTTTTCTATTGGTGTTTTATATTGTTTGTATAGGTAGTTTGTACCATTTTTTTCATATCAAACAATTAAATATATTTTAAAGGTATTTGAAAAAATTTCATCGCGTGGAAATCGAACCGACATATTCCTTTCAATTTTATTTTATTTTATATGCCAACACCCATGCGATGATATATCATCGGGTACAACACTAGTCAAATATAATATGTATATTTTAATAAAATAAATCAATAATGTAAATATTTTCGTGTTAAAAATTTTAGATGCGTTGTTTCCCTTTTCTCTGTTGGGAAGGTTTATACTTTTGTATTTAGGCTTGCACTTACATTTAAGGATATCGGTCTGTCCATCCGTAATAAACATTATTTCCTTTTTTTTTTACCCATTCGGCTGCTTTGAGAGTATTACTTTAAAATAAAATGGACAACCCTGCTGGCTGGCTTAATAATGTCTTGCTTAGAGAAAAAAGTATCTAGTTAACAGTAATTTCACACAAAAATAATCTCAATGGGCAGAGCAGGGCAAAAACACACTGAGTGGTATGGGACGTCATGTTTCCTTAGCTTCCCTCTCTGCACGTGTAGAATGAATATGTTTGGGAAGTCGCACGTGTATTCATATCCTTATGCAACCGACAAGTTTCTCCTACATTTCACTCACTCCAGGGGCTGATTTTTGAGACTCTGTACCATGAATATGGACTAGGGGTGCTGTGTGTTTGAAAGTATCTAAAAAAAAAACGTGCCACGTCCCACACAGTGTGTTTTCGCCCTAAGTATTCATTGCAGTTATTTCCTTTCAAAACATGCGAGAACAATATCAATTTCTTGACTAGTATTCGTCCTTTATTAGTCGAAAAATAAGGTTCACACCCAAAAACAGCTCATTTGGTGAACACTACACTATTGAGCTAGTAATTCTCGTGCATTTGTCAATTTTATCTTGAAAACGGAATAAAACAGAGAATGATTTGACTAGATTTAGATTTTGGGAAAACTCTTTTAAGGGGTTAAATAATCGGATTGATTTGTTTGAAGTAAAACGTGGCAATTATGTTGTACTACATATATTAGGTTAGGTTAAGTTTGCATTATTTCGATGGAGAAATGCTTTGGACGCATACAATGTCTCGAAAGCGATGGTTGTTAACGAAATATTTGAACCAGAAAAACCAATAATGACTATGATTTTCATTAACCTAACCCGACCTTTCAAAAATCAATTTTTTTATTGCATATTTTCGATCTGTTAAATTTTTAAAAATATATTCATGACGTAATAATTGCACGTGTATCTGGTACGCAATTTAAATATTCACATCTCAACATTCAGTCTGATAATTATCATGTCTTTGTTTTGATAATTGGCTATATTTAGCAAGTGCTGAGGAATACACTTTGTCAGGAATGCTGGTCATGGTTTTCAAAGTTGTGATGACGATGCAATTGACGACTTGCGGTTATTCGTAGATATGTCACTGTATAAGACTGTCACTAGATATGTCTTGAATCGGTTCAATGTGTTGGGGCTTATCCTCTTCCTCGTGTCCCTTTTACACCACCAATCATTACGAGTCTTGAAATTCTCCCTCCCGTTTTCTCGTCACATGTGTGAAGAGCTGAAGAACCTTGCGAATGTACATATAAGATGCACCATTTTTCATTTGACTTTTATATTCAACACAACAGAATTGATTCTATATCAATACAGTTCCTTCTCTATTTTCATTACGAATATATTATATTTGATTTATTATTAGTTATTGAGGAGTTGCAAAAAGTATTTATTAGTTTCCTATAAAAGTTATTTTTTCTTGCTTGCTTAATGCTGAGTGTCGTGGTTATTGGTGTCATCTTGGATACGATTGACGGTTCGCCTCCTCTTCTCCTGGTTCCGTGCCAAGTTAGGAGATGATCCCGCAAGTTCCTTGATTTGGTCAGACCATCTCTTGGGAGACCGTCCTCTCGCTCATCTTCCCTCCAGCGTTCTGGTGACTACCAGCCTCTCCGGAGTCTCCACATTATTCTTGGCCATATGGCCAAAGTGTGAAACAATTATTTTCCTATATAAATATATCATATCGTAATTCAGAATCCTTTTCCGATTCTGATTCGACAAATCTACCATATATTGATGTTAATATAATCTTTATAAGAGCTAAAATTGCACAACAAAAACGACCTTTGTCTTATCAATTGCGTTTTCTCTACGTTGCACAATTTATTGGCAATTGATAATGCCGCCTTAGCGATTGCAGAAAAGCGTATTGTAAATATTGAACGTTTTCATTTCAGGTATGCCGTCCGATGAACAACGTGTGCGGATCGTATTTGAACTCGTCATTTCAACGGCTGGTCGCACAAATGTTGTGCCGATTCCAAGCGATCAAATCGAAGATGCCCCGCAGAGAGTCGGCGCGTCGGAATCATCCGCTGGCGTGCGAGTTCGACGTGATCGAAACAGTCCACATGAGGCTGGCCCTGCTGCAGATGACTTTCGGAAAACACATAGAGAGGAAATATTGCTGTTTCTTCCCTGGAGAGGTATTGAATGATTTCTATGTACATTGTGAATGTATAATGAGGAGTTAATTTTATTATGAATTGTGAATTTTTCTTCTGTCTTAGATATTGGATGAGGTCTATACCATTTTAGAATATTTGAAAGTTACCACAAAATTGGCGCGTCCGTTCAAGCTGACGGATGAGCTTTTCGACCTTAGCACGATGGCTATGGAGTATTTCAAAGAGCACATGGAACCGAACTTGCCGGAGATTACGTATTTTGGAACGGAATTTTTCGATTTGACTGCAACTTTTTCACGTTAGTTATATGCTTTTTAATTTCTTATGGTTCGATTAGATCTACATAGGAATTTGGATTTGCAAACAATTATGTTTTCAGCAGTGTCTTCATAAACATATACAATGTCTGTAGATGTAAATAAATTTTTTGTGCCACATCTCTACTATTGTAAATACATATTTGAATATGGAAAAAATCACAATCGATAGAAAAAACATCCGACTATTGATATCAATACTCACTTTTAGCACAACATTTTCACAGGGCATTTTTTTTAAATGCTTACATCTCATAAGTAGACACTGGATAGACACTGTGCTTTTTCCAGGAATTGGGGTGGTTTAGCTCTATTTACAAAGCTAGAGTCCAAAAAAAAAAACGTTCAGCGAACCTTTAATAATGCAATGAACAATACGCAGCAAATTCTGGGTCCGTTTTTTTTCAAGAAAGCACCTTGATTATCCGGCCTTTACTCATAAGTAACAAAAATCATTGACATTTTCGAATTCAATAGGTCAAATTTAGTAGAGATTGATTAGTCTCCACTCTGTTAACTTTTTGTTGTTGCTCAGTGTAATCGGCACTTACTTTGTGTATTCTGATTGCTTTGGGCTCCATCTTCATTGGACAATGAGCGGTGACTGGGTGTAAAGGATGCAATGCTGATTTATGAACAGAATGTGGCAAATGGTTATGACAACGATGATGGAGTTTGATTTTGCAAACACACTTTTTTACATTTAATAATACATGTATTCTAGTTTTGTTCCCGTCTAACAAAATCTTTTATGTTTTGTGAAAGCAAAGATTATGCTGATTACATAATTGAGCGATATTTTAAATAGCTGGTAAATTGTTCGAATGTCTTTTTGTATAGTCGTGTTTCCTTTTATATCCATGTAAGCTTGTTTTTAATTTTTTAGCCGGGGATACAAATAAAAGCTATCTTTGTTTGGACTCGCCTCCTCAAGCGGGTTCGAGCGGACCTGGAGGAAATTCTGGCGAAGCAGGTAGCTCGTTAATGCTCTCTGAAGAAGAATACTTACCACCTTCTCCTCCACCACCACAAAGTAACATGGTACTAAGAAAAAGAATACACCGCATCAAACAAGGAATGAAGAGGTGATTTAAATCTTAACGCTTATTTTTGAGGGTTTTTTTTAATGTGCTGCTTCAATTCGAGCGTAAACTTTTCAGGTATAACAATCAGCTGTCGGCGCTTCGCAGCGATTTGCGAAGTTGCAAAAGGAAAACTGCATGGCAACAGAAGCAGCTCATGGAGCAGCAGAAGTTGCTAGCGGAACAGCAGAAGCAGACGATGGAGTATGCCAGCCGCTTGGACGAAAACGACAAAAAGAACGAGGAGACTTCAAGAAAGTTTCAGACGTTATTGCAGGAGCTGAACAAATGCCGCACAGAGTTGCAATACTGGCGGTCGAAATCACCCGCTACCACAACTCCAGCCACATGCTCTGGATGCGGTGAACACGTCGTCTCTAATTTAATGCAGCCTTTCACCATGGATCAGGTTTTGCCTTCGTTTCACTTTTGCACTCGTAACCATCCCAAATCGTCACCTTTAATTTTCCTATTGTGTTTTTCAGTACCTGCCTGAGCCTGACGTTCTCGCAGATAATGCGCGGAGGTTGCCGATCGTGTTGGATCCGGTGGGTCCGGCGTCGCCGCAGATCGTCGCGTCCGTGTCGAACAATTTGGATAATCTACCTGTTTTCGATAATCCATTGTCTCCGAAGGCGACTTCTAGTAATAGTAAAACGCCCGGTTCGCCCAAGGCTCGTCGGCCCACTAATAACGGCGACGGCAAGTCTTCGTCGTCCGACGAGGGGCCGTCCAAGCGCAGCGTACCCGATGGAGCGTCTTCTCCCCAGGAGAGCAAAAAGAGACGCATGCAACGGTCCACCAAGCCGCGGAAACCTTGAATTATATCGCTCCATGTGTAATTTGTAACTTGTCAATAGTAATTTTTATTTATGATAAAGCTCCGGTGTACACTTTTTGAAAAGATGATATGATTACAGCCTGCTGTTGTAATGTACATTATGGTAGAATCCGATTCGCTTGATTTTGATCTCCAGAATTACACTTGAACTTGATCAGAAACTTATTTTGTTTTCAAATGTTGACAAAGTATTTTTGTAATGGTTTTCGACGAGAGGATAACGTAAAATTTAATATATCTATTTTTTAATATTAAACGCTTCACATAATACATATAATGAAATTATTGCAATTTCTATTTATATTGTTATTTCAAAATGAATTAAATGTTACTTTTTTTGGGTAATATCAAGGTCGTAGTGATGGCCGATCTTAGAACTGACTCCGAGTCTGACTTGAAATTTGTCTAGAATCGGGCTCAGCTTAGGAAATGGGCAGTCGCTGGTTTATTTAGTTATTACAGAAACAAAGATATATGTATGTGTTTGCGTAAAATTTATGAAACGGAGTCAAAGTTCGAATCTTTTTTAAAAATTAGAATATGCTAGGACTGTGTTTATTTATCACATTTTGCGATGTTAGTTACAGTTGAATCGGCTAAGTTATTTATTGTGATGTCTTATGGACTTTGTGTAATTCTATAGTTGTGTAGTTTGTGTAAAAAAACATAAAACAATTCGATTTTGAGTTTATGTGTCCAAAAGCTATATAAATATAAAGTATAGTTGTAGAAATAGACATCTGTAACCCCCTATATTTGTAAAATTGTAATTTCATATATAAAATATTTTTTTGCACAAACTTCGATACATTTTGAATGTAAACATGATTTATATCCTCGTTTCTATTGTATTATATAATACGTATGTATATGATAATATTTATTTAAAGTGAATTTTATGCATTGTTTGCATGTAAATATATTACATTTGAGTTGGAGATTTAACATGCTAAATTTTTATTATAAATTTGCTTAAAATGATTTATTTTAACGTTTCACTATGATTTTATTTGGTTTAGTTAAAATTTAAAGATGATATATAATATGTCAAATTTTTTGGATAAGGTTTTTTTTAAGGATAAAATTTTATAAAATTCTTTTGCATTAAAAAAAAAATTATAATAGTTAAGTGTATTGTTTGTGAGGATAGTTTAGTTTTTGATGTGGTAATTTAAAAAAATTTCCCCAATTTCATTTTTACTTACGATGATTATTGAGTAGGAGTTCGATATGATTATCATATATATTTATATTATATATGTGAATGTGTTCATTTTTTGGTTGCAAAATTCGGGTGTTGCGCCGTCAACACGCATATGAGTGTCTTGTAAATACATATTAGGGCCTTATATAATTAAAAAAAACCTACATTTGTAAAATACATTATATAAATGTCATACAGATCGAGTGTGGCCACTTTGTGACAATAGAATTTCACTTGCATATTTTAGACTTAAAATTATTAACAAAAAAATTCAGTTTTGAGTGTGGAATACAAAATTTAACTCTGAAAATGAAGAATAATATTTTTGTGTATAAAGTTGAGCTAAATGCCTAAATTATATGGAAATAAATACAAAAAAATAAATGAAATTTTTTATAGTTAAGAGTTGCAATATAATTGTTGGTGATCACGCTTCCGATTGTTTCCAAAAGCATGATGTGTAAACTGTTTGGATGAAGGTGCTGTCTGTGCTAACACTTAAAGTGTGTGGATTTTAACCGAGTACGTCTACAGCAGAGTTTCCCAATTTTTTTTCAATTCACCGTCCCTTTTTCAAGTCTCCGAATTTTAGGACAAGATACTTATTAGAGTTTAGGCAAAAATTCCTATCCTTTTTTTTCTAACTATGTTCCTAAACAGCCACGTTTGGGAAACTCTGGTTTAGAGAATTGCTTTGCAGGAGCGCTTCACATAACATCCCCTCGGACTACTTTTGTATATTTTTGTAAATCGTACTTAAACCTGTCACCAAGAAACAGTATAATCGACGCGTTCGGCTTTAACCACTAAAAATTAAATAAAAAGTGCAGCGTAATGCGATTTTGGTCACACGTGGAGCTATAAGAGTCATCATCGATGTTTAAAATGTCGCATAATTTAAGACGTAGAGTAGGTTTTGACGTTTACGTGCAAATTTTGGGTATTAACTGACATATCGGTCTCGTGTGTGTGTGTGTACTCCGACACTTAGCGTTTTACTTGTAAGGGAAGTTTTTTCGCAAATTACACCGCATGATCCGGCAGCGTCTCCGTCAATTAGGTATCGTAAAAAATTCTCTCGTTCCTCTTTCTAAGCTGAACTTTCTCCGGCCAATGTTGCGATTCGTTTTCACTCTCTGTTCGATAACTGTGATAGTGATTTGCCGTCGCCGATTCACTTAACTGCACTTTCAACAGTCTCCAATGCAATGTTTTATAAGACTGGCACTAAAATATAATCTTTAATATCGAGGGGGAGGGTTCGTTCTTGATATGTGGTCACATAGCAGGGGTCGATACAATTTTTTATATATAAAAAGGAAAAAATGTGGATGAACATTGTGCTTGAGTTCGTAGTATGGTGCAATACTCTGAAAAATGAAAAAAAATCATTCTGAATAGTACAATATGTAGCAATTTTAAGGATTACATTTATGAATTAACACAATGTGTGTGTGTACATATATACGTTTAAATAATGACGGTTATGTTGGAAGTTTTTCTTAAATAAAATATATTTCTTGGGTGAACATCAAAATTTTTTATTGCATCTGAAAGTTTATGTCTGCTCCGTCTTCAATAAGAAGGCTCCACATCCCATACAAGTTGTCAAGCAATTGATGGCTTCACTTCCAGGTCACTTGACCTCTGATATACGGTTTAACTCCTTCAGACTACATTATAATATTAATAATCCACCATCATTACATTTAAAAGACTACTTATTTTGGCCTTGGGTTGGTTGCTTATAAATGAAGCTGTAGTAATCGTACAAATATCACATATAATTATTCACTATTGAAAAGATTTCTGATATTTACTCAAATATGTGTTGTAGTTTAAGAAAAACTTCAAACATAATCATTGCATCACCTTTATATATATATATATATATATATATATATATATATATATATATATATATATATATATATATATATACGCGCATGGACACTTAGGTGTGTATATGTAATAATTTAATCTTATTTTTATATTTTTTTTTAGTCTTTAAATGATAATTAGTCTTTGATCGTTCAGAGACTATAATAGCGCTAATTACTAACGAATTTAATCTCTAATTGAACTTACGTCTGGCTCCCGGCTTGAGCGTCTTCCGGAAACGGATGAGTGAAGAATTACACGCTGCAGGAGTCCTCTTAAGTTTGCGTGAGGCGTTGTATGATTTGACAATTTACAGAAAAAGGAAAAAATATAATGTTTATGCTGAATGTCTATTATTTCATTGTGTACAAAATAATAAATAAAAAAAAAATGTCAATTGTTCGTCGAAGCGCGTGCAATCAATCACGACTTTTTTACATTCACTGCATGTAATGTTTAACCTCGGTGATTCTTATTTGTTTGCAGCAGGTCTGTGTTTATCTTTCATGTTTTTATGGATTGTATTTCACTAAATTTCATTAGTATTTTTATTAGTTAAAGAAATAAATGTGTGATCTTACTGATTCGTTTTAATGCACCTCAATTATCTGAAACCTTTCATGATCACGGATCCCAACCCACATGTAATAAATAAATAATGTAAGAGTAAAAGTTTCACCCCGTGAGAAATATTTTGCCTTTACTGTGTGGGACATTTAAAAATTGCTTCTACTTGGAATTTATGTATTGCATAAAAATTATGATAAATTTTCAAAACAATGAAATTCTTTGTTGTAATACTAAACATTACTCGTTTCAATGTAATGTTGATATTTTCATTTTCATAAAATCAGGTTTGGCACAACTCAGATGAAGATCATCATTAGATCATTTGTTTAAAAAAAAAATGAAATGAAAAATTCACCACTAAAAAGTAACTTGTTTAGGAAAAAGCAGAGGATTTGGTTTGGCCATTGTTTCAATCATCACGTGTCTTCATTGTCTCCTAAAATTGAAATGAATACAAATTGCAAGTTGGATTTATTCAGAATCGGTATTTCGATGTAAAATACAATATTGTAACGTGGAAACATTATTGGGATTATTCACCGCCTAAATTGCATTCGAGGGCTAACAATGGAGACCCACCGAATTGGCCTAACGAGAAGTGGTCGGTAGAATTCCTAGAAGCCTGAGAGCGTGAGACTCACTTAAAACTGTACGTACTAAGAAAATGGAGAAACAAACGGATCGGGGAAGCTGTAGTGATCGACTTGTCTTTTATAAGGAGGTACTTAGCCCATATCAGATCATTCTGGAACGAGCACTGGCTGCGCGTGGACCTCCTGAATTATTCAATAAATGCTGTGAAGCTTTTTCTTGTTGGGATAGATAAACTTACCTGGACCCGTTATCAGCCAGCTTCAATTTATATACATATATTGCCAGTGTACATATGTACATAATCCCAACGTACATGGATTTGTTTCTTATACATTTCTAACTCAATGAAAATACAATTCCTAGTAGGAATTTCCTAAAAATGTAAATTGTGATTATTTTTCAATATGTACTGATCACCATCCTGCGAGTTGGGACCAACTCGACCATGTTGGTTCGTTGCTACTTTACTTCCTTCCCCCTCAGTATAAACATTTTTAATTAAAAATAAAATTAATTATATGATTGTAAGTTTTAGTGGATAGTATTGTAAAAATATCCAGGTGAAATATTACAGTCTAAAGTTGTTAGTGACGTTCAAGTTGAAAAATAAGAACCTTGTGACATTGCTGAACGCCTATTTTATTCTTGATAGTGTTCCTGCTCACTACTTAAGTCTAAAGAATAACTAATTTGAATAACTAGTCTAAAGAATAACTAATTTGGTCAAACTTAAATGAATTTGACAAAAAAAGTCGGTATTGCGCATTAAATATAATTGCAAAACCAAATGTAATATGAATTATCAGTAAGCGATAATGCTCATAATTCGAGGTGTTACGGCCTGCAGTCACATTTGCAAAATAAGATGGGAGAATCGTCTCCAATGGACCCTCGCGGTACTTTTTTTTATCTATATTTTCTTTCGCATTCCGTCTGGTTTTTAAATTCAAAAAACCATTCCGCATCTTTAGAAGTTTGCCAATTTTTATTGGACGCCATTCCATGCGAAAATATGACGTACATGTCAAATGTGGTTGTTGTTATGCGCAACTGTCAAACGATCTGTCAAAATGTTTGACATTTCATACGAAGCGGGTTTTTATTCATTTTTGTTTTGTTTTAAAGTATTCGAATATCGAATTCAAATATTCCTCTTATATGCCATTG
Source organism: Arctopsyche grandis (assembly GCF_051622035.1). Classification (NCBI taxonomy): domain Eukaryota; kingdom Metazoa; phylum Arthropoda; class Insecta; order Trichoptera; family Hydropsychidae; genus Arctopsyche; species Arctopsyche grandis. Next base: position 34,177,605 of record NC_135360.1, read on the forward strand.
TTTATTTCAAAAAATTACTATACGGATTGATAAAATTATGTATTTATATTTATATTTTTTTAATTTATAGAATTGAAATTGGAGCCTTCAAGTCCTACTGAACGTGAACACATATTTTCAAGATGTAGCAGCACAGGATCTTTGCACACGCCTACATCTTCCCCACATCATTCCGGTATGTTTAAAATTTAAACAGGTTTATTCATTAGGTCATTTCACATGAAATGAAACTGAAGCATTACTAGAAATATTCTAAAACATTATCATTTATATTTTATTTAATTGATTTTAAGATGATGAGGACGACAGTGGTGATAACAAATCGACAATCGTTAGTTATAAGGAACGGCGACGAGAAGCTCACACCCAGGTTATATATTAACAAAGACGTTTTTTATAAATGATTAATATTTACATTATATTTTTATTCTTATTTCGAATACACAGGCTGAACAAAAAAGAAGGGACGCTATAAAAAAAGGATACGACCTTCTCCAAGATCTCGTTCCGACGTGTCAACAAACAGACGCTTCTGGATATAAATTGAGTAAAGCAACTGTGAGTGGCTCGAATACATGCAATGTTGTTTTTTGAATACTTTATTAAAGTTTAAACTGTCGTATATTCAGGTTCTTCAGAAGTCGATAGAATACGTTCAGTATTTGAATCAAAATCGACGTAAAGCATGCGCAGAGCGAGCCGATTTAGCCAAGGAGGCTGCGGCTTTGAATATCATGTGCGGTGCTTACACTCAGCTGCTGCAGCAAAGACCGCCGCCGCGAGGACCTGGAGTCGCTCTCTCCGATGCTGATAAGTTTGCAGTAGTTAGTATTACATACATGCATACATATACGTGTGTGTTTGTTTTATTAATTCAGTATAATAGCAAGTTTTCAAAATAAAATCGACAAGCATACAAGATTAGCTTGTAATAATAATATAGGATTTGAATTATTGACTAATTTTATTTGTTGTTTCAGTTTCAAGGTATAATGGAAGGTCTTTTCAAGTCGTTCGAGAGTATACCGATGGGAGATTTTCCCGAGTTGTCGGGAGGTGTGTTCGGTTGGTTGGAAGAGCATTGCAAACCGCAAGCTTTGCAAGACGTTGTTATTTCTGCGTTGAAAAAGCATGACTTTTAAAATGCCATATTTTAATTTTATTCATTTTGCATTCGTCGAGTAATGTAACGGGTGATTGCTTGTGAAATTACATAGATATTTTCATATTTTTCTATATACTGTTGTTATACGTATAAATCAAATCAAAATACATACGTATACATATTTCTACATAGGTATGTATGTCAGATGGATTTATATCGTTTTATATATTATTTTTGCCATTTGTGCCTAGTATGTGTTCAAATCTTTGTAGATAGTAATCGTATGGATGTAAATATATAATATTGTAAAGTACATAAATTATATGAATATGTTGGTGAATTATTTGTGTTTCATCTATGTTTTTTTCCTCGAGACCCCTCATTTTTGCAGTAACCGATGCCTTATGATAATCATTTAACCCAAAATAAAATAAATAAAGTCCTATAAAACAAATAAAACAAGTGATGGTACGGTTTTAAGAATCAAAAAAGACAATGGTATTGCTTTTAGGATACTATACTTATATGTATATATTATTTAATAAGTAAAAAGGATCAAGTATCTTTTAGGTTTATATTTAATCTACATTTTGCTTTTTACAATGCTTAAACATACATACATACATACATACATACAAAACACAAGAAAGAAAACAAAACCAAAATTCTTATTATAAAAATATATCACATAATTAAATCATATTTTAAAAATTGTACTATAAATACATTTATGCATTAATGAATTTGATCTTTGCAACTTTTTTTAACTTTGAATCATATTTAGACGAACCCTGCATATTCCTGTCGACACGAAATAGAATTATATACGTTCTGTTTCAGTGGGTTGACTAGAGCAGTGCGTGATGTCGGCTAAAGCCATACCGTCGCGGGAATCTCTGGCCACTTGAGAGTCCCTGTGTCTCCGCCTCTTGTTCTCTTCCACGGTTTCGCAGCACAATTGGCGAAAAACGCATATGTAGCACAGGAGCAAAGAGGCCATCAGTATCATACCGATGATGACCGTCACTACCAGCAATATACTCAACTCTCCGTCATTGTCATCGTGAAGACTGTTCTTTTTAGACATGTTAACACTTGACAAGTACTATCGGTCACACCTGGAAAACAATCAAAGATTTAATCTTGTATAATTCTATATAAAATACAATATCTGGAAAGCTGAGCTTAGCTCGATGAATATATTTTCAACCTTGACATTCTGTGTCAGATAGTATCAGGCTTCAGGTTTAAAATAATGTACATATTAATGCTTCGTAAATCGTGTTTTTATTGGTAATGTATTATTGGTCACAAAGCGCTCGCCCAAAAATCACTAAAATCTCTATAACGGAACATCTGGCAGCCGAAAAGTCCATCATACTAACGAGAACTCGAGTGCCAAATATTCCGTATTCGCGATTTTCATGGCAAAAATTGTCTTTTGGGCGATCGCAATGTGACTAATAATCCAATTACCGTATTATTGTATGGTAAAAATGTATGAGAAAATCATTTGCAAGTGTTTGTTTATGCTTTTTTAATGCTTATGTGCATACAAGATTTTATATGGTTTAATTTATTTATGCATATAATATCTTCCCAATTAATATTTTCGGAGGAGCTATTTTGAATAATTGTAATAATAAAAAAAAAAGCACTAAAGAGATCTGCTTCTTAGGCAACGGGAGGAAAGGGGTGGTTCATAGGAGGTTGAATTTGGTAATTTAAACCCCTAAATGAGTTATCCAAAAACCAGAACCTATTTCAGTGGTATTTTTTGAAAAGAGTATTCATTGGAAATTCGATCGTTCAGTTTAAAAGATGAATTTGGTAAATATATATGTACAATAATTGCTTGTTTGGAGGATTTTGTTTTGACTTACTTATGATACAAGTTGTTGGTCAGTTTCAGTCGTCTCACCGCAATTGCGTTTTATTTGGGTTGAAAAGGCCATTGTTGACGAGCAATCAAGACACATGCGGATTCCGATCACGTGTCTGAATTTATAAAAAAAATTATATTACATTGCAATTGGAATATTTCATAGTTTATCGTGGAGCGTTTGAGGCTTAACTAATGCAGCCTTAGGCTTATTACATATTTATATTAAGATAACATTGTGGTAGTTTCAAGTGAGCTTTAATAAACGAAATTAAGTCAGTTGGTTAATGCGCTTTGGTGTGCTTAATTAGCGAAATTATTAATTATACAAAACGCACGATTCTAGTTACTTTAATATATCATACATGTGTACGCATATATACATAAATATGTCCGTGCTTTCTATAGACATGTATGTATGTTATATCTGAATAATAAATTAACCGAAAAAAAAGAAAATGGTTACATATTGAATAGGGTTTACCTTTTGAAATGGTCTTATTTAATCGGTCGGAAGAGTCCAGAATCGATAGATACCCGAGGGAAAATGTATAATTGATTGAGTATATGTACATTGTTGAGTAATCATGCTTAAATTTTAAACAGATACGTCTGTCGATTGATAAATGGCAAATTCGACTGATTTCAATGTTTTTACTTGCATATAATTATAATATAGGTACATATAATATTATTGTCGAGAATAAAGAAAAACTTTTATCCGATATGGACGGCCAATTAAAATAATTTTAAATGCATGGAGTTGAATTCATCAGTCATCCGTTCACTTATTTTTTTTATTAATTAGGATTTTCTCTACCAAATAATCGGATACTAGCTCATTTTTCACCTTATCTACCCTAGTATGCAGATGGAACGTTAAGAGAGGGGTACGTGGCGTGTGTGAAGTGTGCAATGCTTACGATGATGCAAAGGAAAAATGGTTCGGTGATCATTGGTCACAAAGCGCTCCCCCAAAAGTCACTAAAATCTCTATAACGGAACATCTATCAAATATTCCGCATTCGCGGTTTTCATAGCAAAAATTGTCTGTAATAATAATCCAATTACCGGAAAAATGGACTCTACGACATGGTTGAGTTTGGGTTGCCATCCTGTGAGTACTATATGTACTATACTGTACTACATGTACTATACTGGGAAGTATGCAGCCCTGCAGCCCATATGGACGGCAAAAATAGCATGCATTTGTACTATACTGGGAGGGCTGTAGCCCCGCAGCCCATATAGACGAGCCGCCACTGGATTACAGTAATAAAAAGGCAATCCTATTCAACAATTTGTTTCGTGGGATAAACGAGTTTAACAAATATCTTTCAAAGCAAGATGTTCAGACTATGTCTGATGATCGGCTTTCGTGGCCTTACGACCCACGATTTGGCAGATATATTTTTGTGCTGGTCACCCTGACACAGACAGTGGCTTCCCCAAACTGACAGTTGTTGCATAACGTTGGCGCGTAAACACTGCGGTGTTTACGGGGCCCTTAGCTCCTCGCCACCGAAATCACCAGCTAGAGGTTGGTGATGGTTGATGATACTTGGATACCAGCTCCAGTATCCGTCCGGTGTGCACCAGAGGAAGCCTGGTCTGTCTTCGTACAGAAGGCAGACAACTGAGCTACGCGTGGCTAACCTCAAAAAGCACGCGTGGTTTCTTTGTTTACTCCCCCCCTTTCCCCCCTGCTTGATCTCTGTATAATTTATATAAAATACAGTCGCAATACATAAACAGATTTACGCCCTGTTTTCATTGGTTTACAATTTCCTCCCTTTTTTCCACATCACGCATCCCACGCACACTACGAAGGAGAAAGGGACAGAGCAGAGCAGCCGACATCAGCAGAGACCAGACCACCGACGACGAAGGAAGGCACCTTGAGGAAACCAGCCCCGCCCACGCTTACCACGAGCTATCTCACAAACCGACTTCAGGTGTCTCTCGAGTTGAGGACCCCTGGCGTCTGTACACAAGACAAACAATAAAACTGTGGCGGCTCGCTTATACGACATGGTCGAGTTTGGTTGCCTTCCTGCGAGTGGGAACCAACTCGGCTGGGTTCGGAGAGCTACTACTCACTCTGTCTTCAGCTGTCATATAATAAACACGTGCATTAACATGCCAGTCGTCTCATCCATTCATCCTCCATACTGGTGACCCCCGACATCGAGCCACGCAGCCTCGATCAATTTCAACATGCCGCTCATCCCTGCCTCGCCGAGCCAGGCGGGAGAAGCTACCCGCCGCGCCCCCATCGCCATCAACACGCGTCGCGGCCCGCGGGTGACAATAAACGAGCAGACACGGCTACCTACCTATCTACCTATCGACTGGAGTCCAGCCACAACGTCGACGAAAGGTGCTTTAAAAAAATGGGGGAGCGAATGAGACGACGATCTTGACAGCTGGATGTGGAGTCATGCGCGATCCACTACACATAGAACGGTCATCCAGCACCACAAGACATACACCACCTCAGCACCATCATCATCATCATCATCAAGGCCCCGTCCGTCCCCACGAGCGTCGTCACGCCGAGACGGGCGGTAGCCCTACAACACCTCCACGAGCCACAACGACTCACAGTCCAGCTCGGAGTATCATCAACCACATCGATGCCCCTGCCGCCCCCGCCGCCCCACCAACCGACATCAGCCTCGGAAGAGCGGCGCCGCCGCAGCATCGCATCGCATCGGCGCGACCATCGGACCACCCACCGTCCTGCTCGCGACGTCACCGCCCTCGAATCTACCGACCATTCAGGGCGGTACACCTATGTACACAGCGGATGACCCACGTCAACAATTTTTTTTCTCCCCACGTAATAATTTTTTCTCTTTGTGTAACAATAATTTTTTTCTTTTGTAAAATTTGTTTCTTTGTAATTTTGGTATCGCTGATGCTGGGGGGGGGGGGAGTGATGTGGCGGCTCGCTTATACGACATGGTCGAGTTTGGTTGCCTTCCTGCGAGTGGGAACCAACTCGGCTGGGTTCGGAGAGCTACTACTCACTCTGTCTTCAGCTGTCATATAATAAACACGTGCATTAACATGCCAGTCGTCTCATCCATTCATCCTCCATAAAACAAAACATATTTAGGAATTAACATTTTTTTCTGGGATAAATCGACGTGTTTATACCTGACAGTGTTTTGAAGAATTTCAATATTTTTGCTGGTTTAGTATTTTAATTTAAATTCACAATAATACATTAATCAACGTGGATAGTCCCGTTCAAATCTAGGGGGGAGGGGCTGCCCACCACAGCCCCCCCCCCCAAATGACGCCCCTGCTCTCATATCATATATTATATTATACATATGTATGTATGCAGTGGTGTCATCCCAATTTTGCAACAACGGGTTTCTGATATATGTATATACACACATACACATCATCATCATCATCATCTACATCCGCTCACCATCGGATGAAGCCGCCTCCAACACGCTTCCATTCGTCTCTATTCTGCGGAACTCTCATCCATCTCACTCCACACATTTTCCTTATTTCGTCTACCCATCTTCCCTGTGGTCTTACTTTTACCTTTTTGCATTCTCTCGGGTACCACTCTAGTACTTATTTTGTCCACCTTTCGTCCGTTCTTGTAGCTACGTGGCTCGCCCATTGCCATTTAAATATCTTCACTATATCCACTACTCTTGTCATACTTCTCACCCACGCATACCGTTTCCAATCTTTCCTCGTTATGCCAAGCATACAGCGTTCCACACTTCTTTTAGTGCTAGTTATAATCAATAAAGTTTATGACTTTATATCCAGTGCTGCTGTGCAGTTCACATTGAATGGCTAAGAGTGGGGCCACACCGTGCGACTTGCGAGCGACTTGGTTGAGGGCGACCAGACCAATGTATTTTATTTTTCAATTAATCATGCACACTCGCCTAACAGATTGCTCCAAAGCGGCGAATGTGCTAAACAGATTAAGAATCGATAAATGATATAATACATACATATATTATTAAATACATAATTAAACATACAAACAAATCGAAATAGTACCTGCCATCTATGTTCAGACATTATAAACATCGTATTGTTTAACAATACGAATAATAACATTATTTATTATGTAACAATACAAAATATTTATATTTCAATAATTATCCATAGAGACATTGTATATGGAGAAAATCTGGCGAAACCTAAGAGATAATAATAACTCAGGGGTTTCGCAATAGAAAATTGGATAACAAAGCCAATTTAACAGGGTTATCCAATTTTACAGGAATCGTTTCAAATCAGAAAACTTGACAAATTCTGATACAAAACGTCCGACCTGGACAAACCAAGGTCTGGCCAGCAACGAGACTCCAGTGGGAAGCGAACTCATGGCCCCTAGCACGAGAGAATACAACACTTACCACTAGACCACGCTGCTGGTCAAGCAGCTGTTTAATGCAGTTAGATGGGGCATGACACCAGTGCCGGTTTTAGGGGGGGCTGGGTCGGGCGGCGCTCGAGGGCGCAACTCCATGCAAAAAGCGCCAAAGACCCTAAAAATTTTTGGATTAGAGTGCCAAAGGCGAAACTTAAATTGATTATTTGTAATTGAAACTTACATATCTCCCTCAACAATGTCACAAAATAATTTGTCACAATTTTCTAGGGGCGCTTAGAAAAAATTACCGGAGGGCTCCATAGAGTGTAAGGCCGGCACTGCATGCCACACCCGTCAACGTTTGTCGCTCACATTTCCATACATTTTTTTGTGTCGGCCTAGGTCCAACAGTTGATTTTGCTTGTGCAAAATGGAAAAGAAGGTCCTTCCTTATACCTGCTATATATTCGACTACGAATAAAACAACATTTTCGTTATTGTCTGAACAATGGGTTTCCGGAAACGAATAGAATGACCACCACTGTAATGTTTGTGTATACAATGTTGAGCTTGACGAACTGGAAGTGTTTTCGATTCGCTGTATTGCACTTAATTGGCGTTTAGTATTATACATAGATGAACGTGGAGAGGATCTGTTGGCGCGAGAACGAGCTTATCTCGTCGCACGTAAATGACGTTAATTGAAACAACATGGCGACAAATGCGGACGTCAGAATTAAATCACCATTACGAATATTCGGTGAAGTGTTGTGCAAATGCGCACGGAATCAATAAAACGGCATATCTGCCCTCGCAAAGACCCGATATCGAAAATATTCGCCACACACGAACTCGGTTACCTACCACCGATTGTAATTTAATATTAATAAAGAGCATCGATTGAGTATTAATGGGTTGCGAGGGGTGTTGAATGGGCCAGTCAATTTCGGTCGGGTTTAAAGGGTTCGGTTTCGTACCTCTACGTACGCACAACATCGCGAATAATGAAAATTAATTAACAGGTCAAAGTCAACAGAGCAAATTTCCTCGTAAACTTACACCTACCCGTGTAGGTATGTCTGCATATATAAATATACCTACGCAGTACGAACCTACTTGCATATGTATGTATGTATTATATTATATCATATGTAAGTAGGGTTGTCAAGTGTCACGGACAAAAAAACAATCATAATTGTGCCGGTTATTATTAAAGTGAAATAAGTCATTTAAGGTACCAAAAATACCATTATTTTACAAGGCAATCGTAAAATTCCACCAGTGCAGGAAAGATTATATCTATAAGGCTAATAATAATAATGTATACATTTTATGTAGTTTCAAAATAATTTTTAAAACAAATTTACGCAAAAGTACATATGTACATATGCAGTAGGAACATGAAAAGTGTGCTTAAAAGTTAATTGTTGAATTTCATCATCTTCATACTCCCTCCCAATTTCATCATCTCTGTTGCTATATTTATCTACACTGCTAATTTGGGGCAAAACTCTCTTATTTCTTTATAAAATTCTAAACATGAAATATTTTTATAATTATACTAGCTGAAATGCGTTGAAATGCCACAATAACGCATGCAATTCCCGTTCCCATTCCTGTTTGTGGGCGATTTTTTTTTACAGAATCCATCGGGGGCATGCACACAATAACTCATGTAAGTTTCATCGCAATCGGTTGAATGGTATAGGAACGCATACGTGACAGACAGACAAACAGACAGACAAATAGACAGACAAACACACAGACAAACAGACAGACAAACAGACAAACAAACAGACAGACAAACACACAAACAAACACACAGACAAACAGACAGACATTGATTTTTATTATAAATATATTATATGTAGATACTACGCTGAAAATACCCCGGACAGTGAAAATTTTCAAAGTATTTCTTTCTTTAGTTCACTTTCAGCTGATCATGGAAAATATTCTTTCTTACATTGGCATTTTGGCCAGGTATTGCAAAAAAAAATGTCAATTTTTTAATACATAATTCCGAATGAAACTCAATAGTATATGTTTTGAAATATTCTATCCATTTGTGACAGGAAATTTTCATTAGCCAGCAGCATAGCTCGGACGTTAAGCTTCTGCTTACCGTCAAGAAGGTGCCAGGTTCAATCCCTGAATGAAAATGAATTTTTCAGAGTATGCTGTTGGTCAGACCTGGATTTGTGACTCCAGGTTGATCGTTTCCTATCAGAGTTTGCCAATTTTCTCTGATTTCATTGTTGAAACGGTTCCCGGAAAAAAAAATTGGCTAAAAATCCTTCCTACCTACTATGTCACCACTATTTGAAATTTGATGGATGTACAATAAAAATTTATGTACAATTCATAGATGTCTCGTTAATTTGCGAGTTTTTTCAGTGTCTCGCAATTCAACGACTTATAATAAAAAATGCTGCATTTGTATTTGTAATTGGCCAAGAAGGCGCATTGGGATTTTCCTGTAAGGCCTTCCTGGTATATATGTAAAATAAAATAAAAATAAAAAAAATAAAAATTATTGAGATTTTTTTTTCTACAAATATGTACATATTTTTAAATTGCCTCTCCACTCACGTCATATCTTATGAGAGAAAATATAGTACTGACTGCGTAAAATTATTCTCAAAATTGAAAAAGAGAATATTATGGATATACCTAATATAAAAAAAGATAGAGAACAAAAGAATTGTGTTAAAAAAAAGAACATGATCTTTTAAAAAGAGACCTGTTGGCAACCCTATATGTATGTATGTATTAAATGTACAAATGTACATATATCAACAAACTGGGCTAAGCCCGTTAAATATTATACCATCCCGTTAATAATTTTATGGAAGATAAATATTTTCAATGCCGTAAATCGAGCTTACAATAATTATTTTATCAACAAAAGTTGTGCGCGCGTGTGTGTGGTTTCAATTAGTCTGCAGATTACCTATGCCAGTTGTGATAATAAATTGTAGCATGAGTATACATACATACAGATTTAGATAAAGGTACGCATGCACCATGCACAAAATGACTGAACTAATGATTAATTATAATCTCTATTATCTTTTTTATCGTCCTGTCGAACTGCAATACGTAGGCGGAAAGAACTTTTTTCCAATTGACATTTTTCAAGGGTAAATTGACGATAAGTTCATACAATTTACAGATGTATGTACATAGGTATGTACGTAAAATGTATGTACGACACTCGACCCGCGTTGGCCAATTACATTTCGTTTCAGTTTCGCATTGCATTATGGTCAAAAAATACGACATTGTTCGTGCGGTCGGTAGAATTTAACGTTTATTTTATTAATTTTATGGTAGAATTTCGAATTAATCGGAAACAAAGACGCAGGCAGTATTGTAAAAGTTGTTTATTGGTCTGCACTCGTCGGTTCTCCAGCTCCGAATGCTCTACAGTTCGAAAGCGCCCAATATTTATACTCATCGGGCGCTCTCCGTACACAGATATTCACGAGATCCTATTGGTCGATGAGTCGCGAGATCCCATTGGCCGTTGTACACGACTTCTCTATCGGTCCACGAGCATCACTCACCTAATCTCTACGTTACAATTTTATTAGTTTATTTATGGAATATGTAATATTTTATATTGATGTAAATTTATATTTTTTAGACGATAAAAGTAATTGTTAACGTGATGTTATGGACAGAAAAATTTACAGTAATATTATTAAATAATTATATTGTAATAATATAAATAATAATAAAGTTAAATAAGAAATAATTAAAAAAATAAAGAAATTATTTTACGTCCTTACAATGTTACAACACATTGCACGAATGCGACAGCATGCTTGGTTCTCGTAAGTCACACACTACATCGGATCGACTATAGTATTATATATAATATTATATTTATTTATACAATTTTATCTACATAGTTAGCTAATATGTTATAGTTGAAGGGTATCTTCCAGTTATGATATATTTTGACTTGGTTGGAATATATTCCATCTAACCTATTAACTACCATTCTAACTATCGTTATACCGTTATAGTTCAAGTGTATTGTCAGTTGTAATATATTTTAACTAGTTATAATGCTGAATACATATGGCGAATTACATTCCAACTGGTCAAAATATATTACAACTGAAAATACAGTTCAACTATATAAGTTGGTAGTTGGTACTTAGGTTAGGTTTTCGTGAAAAAGTCACTCGACTAGTAGACTTGAGTGAAACATTATTGTGTACCCACTCACTCGTCTAATCTTTTGGCTCTTCAGAACTTTCTCGAAATCGTCTATATGTTTCAATTTAATTTTAGACATGTATCCATTTCCACGGTATCAGACCTAATGTAATTTTGTTGTCGACCTTTTTTTTTGACTTCGATAAAACAATTCAATAGACGAACGGGTCCTCTCATCTGCAGTCCTTCCTTATTTCGTTACACGTTTTTTCATCCTGTAATGGTATATGTACACATGTATGTTGTATGCATTAGATAAGTGTAAATATTTCTTTACAATTGCAAAATGTTGTGGATAAGTTTCGTTTTGGTCGTTGGAGAAATACCTAGAGTGTGTTTTAATGTTTCACAATTTCTTGAAGAGAGTTCACGCTAAATTGAACAGCTTTTGTTATTTATTTTATATTATCATATGTATTGACTGTATGAAATTTCAATAGGCGAGTTTCCAGAATAATATTAAAGGTAAAAGATGAACTGCAATAACAATAAGTATTCATTGTAATACACAGCTGTGCCAATGTCGACCAATAAATTCGGTTGCCAAAAAGTATTTTCGTAACATTTACTTAAAACAAAAACATGCACTCAGTCATTATTATAAGAAAAGGTCCATTTCAAGCTCACCGACGATTTTCTGTTTTTTTTTTATGAATCCTTTGTCAATTAATAATGGAATAATATTTTTTGCACGGATGTAAAATTAATTACACGACATATATATACATATATATACGTATATATGTCAGAACGATATTTAATATCAAATTAGCATCTCTAAAATAGCTCGCACGACAGATTCGGCGTCAGTGCGGAAAATCAAACATCAAATAGATTGCCAGTAACAAAAATAAAATTTGACAACTATAATTTTTGACAGTTGGACGATAGCGCGTCGCCCCGCTCCTGTCCATTCCCACTCTCCTTGTGGTCCAAACCAGTGGCGTGCGCTGAAATTCTCTCTCTTTTTACATACCTCCTTTACGTTTCACATGGCTTTCGTGTCAGTGGTAATTTTTATCTCTTATCCGATCGTTTTTGTCGTACAGCCTTACTTAATGTGCACGAACGGGATACAAGAGGAACAGCCTGTTCCTCTTGTATCCTGCTCGTGCACATTAAGTAAGGCTGTACGACAAAAAGAGAGAGAATTTCAGCGCACGCCACTGGTCCAAACATAGTAATATCTATCGAAACACATCGTAATATCTTAGCAGCCAACACTTATTAATTTAAGGGCTAGGTTAGGTTAGGTTAAGTTAGGGTGAGTGTTATTGATTTAAGATTATTGTTGGTGTTATTCCTTTAGCCAGCAGCATAGCTCGGTCGTTAAGCTTTTGCTTAACACCGAGAGGCGCCGGGTTCGATCCCATGACCTTGATTGAAAATAATTTTTCTGAGTATATCTGTAGTGCTGCTGGTCAGATCGTTTCCTATCAGAGTTTTCCAATTTCTCTGATTTCATTGTTGAAACGGTTCCCGATTATAATTGGCAAAAAATCCATCCTACTTACTATGTCAATAAAATGTATGTACAATTCATAGATGTCTCGTTAATTTGCGAGTTTTCAGTAAACGCTGCATTGTTTGTAATTGGCCAGGAAGGCGCATTGGGATTACCTGTAATGCCTTCCTTGTATATGTATATGTATGTATGTAAAAAAAAGATTAGGTTTTTTGTCAAATTTTATTTTGGTACTGGCAACCCATTTGAAATATAATATGATTTGACGGGCGGACACCGAATCTTTTGTGCGAGCTATTTTAGAGAGGGGCACTCTTTTTATTTGCAGGGTGAAATGTTTTATAGATAGATATTAATCACGATATTATTTGTATATAATGTCGTGAAAAATACCTAACTCGTCTGGAAATAGGGCTATTTTGTCGGGCCGATAATAATTTATACCCATTAATAATTTAAATTTTACTTTTCATCCATTTTCATCATTCTAAGCCGACATGCCTAAGTACATGTAAAATAAAAGTATTTTTTTAAAATTTCGGTCTATTTATAATAAAATATAAATAATGAATAGTCAGTATTAAATTAACCTAACCTACGTAATATAATCTAAAAAAGTGTTTATACTGATCAAAAATTATTTTGTTGTGTACTTAACCTTTTGCACTCGATGATTTTTTAGGTGTTAATATCGTGAACTCGAAATGTTTTTCAGTAATTTGGTTTTCAGTAAAGAAAAAATATTTTTAATTTTATTGACGAAAACAGATAAAAATGGTTAAAAGATAAGTTTTTAAATAATTGACGTAGAAAATTTTTCTGAAGAACATCCATAAATGGAAATTTATGTGTCTGCTTGAAATAATGACAATTTTTGCCAGTAGAGCGTTCGAAACACAACTAAAATAACCTAATGCCTGTAACACTGGGTGTATTGATGTCGAATGGCATGGACTCAAATTTCAAATTTTATGACCCGTAAAATATTGCAACATTGCCCTTAATTGACAACACGTTTTATACTTATACGAATTATTAACTTATTATTATGCATTCATGCCAAAATTATCTTTGTTATTAATATATAATGGAAATTCAAAGACTTAGAGTAACTAATAAAAGTATAAATGACACAAATGTAATATGCTCGAACGTAATATGCCGCAGTTGCGGCATTCGAGTAATACGGCAAACTTCTATGTGGGCATTCGAGTGCAAAGAGTTAAATCAAAATCTAATATATAATTTCGAAAGAGGTTTTTTGTATGTAAGTAAATATTGTTGGTTGGAAAATGGTTGAGAACTTTGAAAACAAGTCAAAATTTCCATGACGACATGCGGACGGGGGACGGGGGTCACCGGGTTCTGGTATAATATATAATTTATTTATTTATAATTAGTTTTGGACCATTGTGGAATTACAGGAAGAACCTAATGCGTCACAATGGCCTACATTTGATAAGAAAAACAAAAAATAAAATACATAAAATAAAAAGCAAAAATGCAAAGGCGGAAAAACATGATAAAATGAAAAAAAAAAAAAAAACAGGAAACAAAAGAAAAGTAATACATAAGAAAAATAATAAATAAACGAAGGTGTAAAAATCAAATAAATAAAATCCTCAAATCCTATTATTAGTTTCACAATGAGAAAAAAAAAAAAATACCTAAAATTAATACATCTAATATACATATACATATATAATTTCGAAACAGACTTTTTAAGTTTGTAACTATAGTTGTTTGGAAATCGAAAACAAATCAGTTTCTATGACGATTCGATTGGTTAAATATATTGTAGCGTATGCTAAAAGGAGCCGCCGTTATAATTGGTTTCGAGGATTATCTCCAGGCTTAAGTGCAAGTCTAACAATGAGAGACCCGCGAATGCGGCGGTAACGGCACTCGGTCGCATTCCCGTGGAGTTCTTAGAACGGACAACGCCATAGCGTGGGACTGCACATCCGAGTACGTGACTAAACAATGGGGAAGTAACTGGACGTCGAAGATGCCCTGAGCGACCTGTCCTTTATAAGGAGGTACTTAGACAATAGCAAGAGATTCTTGACGGAGCACTGCCAGTGTGTGTATCTCCTGAATCACCAATAAATGCTGTGAAACGACTTTGGCCTTTTACTTGGATCCTCCACCCACCCCTACGCAACAATATTTTTTTTCGATTCAAATAAATTTAATAAAAAAATAAATGAATATTTACAATTAGATTCGCAATGTTTAACCTGTTTATATTACAAATACTGAGCGAAACCGGGTAAAACAACTAGTATATAATAAATACTGACTATTTCTATAAATTAGTAATGACCATATTGCTAATGAAATATTTGTTTAGAAGTATGTACATTATAATATATGAGTTAAGTGCGGGCGATGATGTATAAGGTCATAATTCAAAGCCACGTATTATTTAATATTACATATTAAATCTTATAACGTAAGTAATATAGCCACACATTGAGAGTCTGTGCAGATTCTATGTTTACTCGTTCGTGTTTATACGCATCAAAGGTTTCACGATGGAGACTCAACGAGTAATCTGATTAAACCATAACGTTGACCATCAATATGAATAATGAATCTCTCGACACAATATAAAGATTCCCACATTAAATAGAAAATTGCGTGTGAAAAAGAAGTGTATGAAAATTCGATGGAAAATTCGCGTTGGAAAAATTTAGGTACTGACGTCACTGGACAAAAGACAGTGTGACGCATTTATGGTTGACGATTACCATATGGAAGATGGGCATTTTTATTGCTATTTTATTACCGCACACAATATACATACATACATATACAATACACAATATACGGTCATATTATTATGGTGATCGGATAAAAGCGCACACTAAAAATATCAACACCAAACAAATTGCACACCGAAAAAAGCAGCATTTTTATATTTTTTTAATAATATTTTTTTTATATGTGCTCCCGAATAAACGTGTGGGTTTCTTCACGTGTGTGATTTTATTTGTATTTCTATGTGCGTATATATTTCGTGGGCGGCTATATCATGTTTTATTGTATTTCAAGAAGATGTCTGTATATGTAGATCACTGACATGGTACAAAAATATTATTATATGTAATAATAATTAGTAATTGAAAGAATTCATAGTACATATGATTAGAGGTAGGACCGGAAGCGGGTTTTTTCCAGGAAACTGGGCGTTTTGGGTCTATTTTACAGGAAACAGAGCAAACTACAAAGTTAGAGTGCAAAAAAAAGGTTCATCATAAAAATGAACAATGAATAATGAACGGTGCAAAGTTGGTCCGCTCTTTACATATGATATCTAATATATGTATGTATATTTATTTATTTTTATTTTTTTATTTTATTTATTTCATACCAGGAAGGCATTACAGGTAAACCCCAATGCGCCTTCCTGGCCAAATTACAAACAATACAGCATTTTTTATTATATAAGTCGCTAAATTACGAGACACTGACTTAAACTCGACAATTAACGAGACATCTATGAATTGTACATACATTTTTATTGTAATATTTACATTAATCATACTCAAATAGTGGTGACATAGTGGGTAGGAAGGATTTTTAGCCAATTTTTAATCGGGAATCGTTTCAACAATGAAATCAGAGAAAATTGACAAACTCTGATAGGAAACGATCAACCAGGAGTCACAAATTCTGGTCTGACCAGCAGCATTACAGATATACTCAGAAAAATTCTTTTCAATCGAGGTCAGCTCAAGGGATCGAACTCGGCGCCTCTCAGTGTAAAGCAGAAGATTAACGACCGAGCCACGCTGCTGGCTATGTGATTATGTATATGATTATGTATATACATAAATAATATATGTAGGTATATAAAAACGGACGCGATGTGTGTATGTATGTGGTAGAGCGTCGACCAGTATGGAGATTTCAAAAAAACAAATTTTAGAATACCAAGAGCATATGTTTTACGTAGAGATAATATTGTGAAATGTATTTCAATTTTGATTTATTTTTCTATTTCAGTTCCGAATTCCTTTTCCAGTTCCGGATCCGGATTCCTTTGTCAATTCCGGATCTCAATTACTTTTTCAGTTCCAATTCTCGATTCCTGTTTCAGTTCCGATTTCCGATTCCTGCTTCAATTCCAATTCCCGATCTCTGTTTCAGTTCCGATTCCAATTAATTATTACTATTCGTATTGTAACTTTATTTTAATTCGTTTTAATTTTTATTTTATTTTATCAACTTGTTTCCGAAACCACCCGTTGAAATTTCAACAGGCACAACACTAGTAATATATGTACATATATATAAACGGACGCGATGGATGTATGTGGCGGACGCGGGGACGAGTATGGAGATATAAAAAAAAAACAAATTTTAGAATACTAGGAGTAGGCGACGACCGATCGTGTCGAAGAGACACGGGGAAGTGGGGATCTGTCTGACATGTGCTCCTGATATTGAGCGCCAAACTTAAAACGAGTGACGTCAGCGTATACACATTAATTCATCAATTCGACGCAGACGAACGGCGCATTAATACGCGCGCGCGCCTATAAATTACCTTACACTATATTTATATATATATAACTCTATTTGAATTCGTGTATTAATTCCTTTCCGAAGCCACCCGTTGAAATCAACGAGCCCATCACTAGTAATATATAATATACGAGACATTTTGGATATGCGAAAACAGACGAAGCTTTTTAATGGCGACAAATTAGCAATAAGCGAGCTCTGCATTGAAGTGACATCAAATTGAAGTTTATTACTTTAGGTCTTTAGCGAAGGAAACTCTCATATGAGAGTAGAAGCTTATTTGATATCCGCAAATAATGACCGACGAATGACATAAAATATATATGCGATCGTCAAACTGCCGTCTTAGAATTTCACCATTTTCGCAAATTGCTTGTTCGTTTAATTAAAAAACGAAATATAGTAAATATCAAGTTTTCAACTTTACTTATTTACTCGTGCATTGAATATGGAAAACTCATTTTATACTTTGATGTAGAAGTTGGAAAGTTAATACGACCCCTACATGTAAAATTAGATATTAGATAATTTACATACACATAATATTATATACTTTCTATGCAGAGGCGGCTCGTGATCGTTTAAACTGGATAGGTTCAAGGGTCAATTTCAACTACGATAAATTTCTGGATTTCTTTCGGGGAAAATCGTACACATTCGACATTTTCTGAAATTGAAATTTTGCATCCATACATGCATTTGTATCTACTTTCGATGACATTTCTATATTCAATATTTCAATACATGATTGAATCAGTATGTAGATGAAAATTCGTATATCTTCCATGCTATATATTATACATAGGCATACAATTCAACGTGTTTAAATATTCTACGATTTCTTTTTAACTAAAATTCTGGTAGAAGGCATTCTTAGTAGGTAGTAAAGATTGTTTCTTGAGAAAATGTGTAAAACAAATCTTTCAGTCGGTGTGTAAATACATTTACATAGCATAAATTTTGAATCGCCATAACTCACTCACAAAGTGCACGCTTTGCCGACTGTTTATCAACATTTCGAATGCAAACAACATCTATTCTCTACCGAAATAAACTTGGGATACCATTGAAAAATAAATATGTACATACATATCTTGCTAAAAACATCAATTGATTGATTTGAGAATTGCGCGGAGTGAATAATTTTGTGTCTAGAAAATTCTTTTGAAGCTTTTTTTTATTTTTTCTTTTTATAATGCATAAGACACTTTCGTTAGAAATTGTCATCATTAAATATTCATCTTATCTACCACATTATTATCCTTTCTCAATTCCCTCATTTAGTTTTCTTCATGAATAATACATATAATAGAAAGGAAAGGAAAGGTTTTCCAAGGATATACAACCAAATGTATGTAGAATTATCTGTATTGTCCCTTAAAAAATGTTTACTTAAATTTTCATAATAAAATTGTCATTGATTAGACTTTCAAAGAATATCCTTTTAATATTTTGGTGATACTTCAGCGAATTAAAACTTTGTTGTTGACATAATTCGGCAAACGTTGCAAGTTCACGAAATTATTTAACAAAGAATAAATTATCAAATTCTCTGTAGTAGCAAAAATTCAGCCGCCTTTTCATATTTCGAATTTGATATATAAAAATTATTAAAGCAACAAAGAAATATTTATTAAGTACTCGTATTTTTTATTTTTAAATAGATTAATAAACCAGGAAGGCTTGACAGGAAGACCCCAATGCGCCTTCCTCGACAATTAATTACAAACAATGCAGCATTTTTATTACACAAATCACTGTATTTCGAAAAGCTGAAGAACATGAAATAACAATTAATTAATGAATTAATTACAGAATTAATCCATTGAGACATCTATGGATTTAGATTTTGTACATAATTTTTACAAATTATACACACAATAATTACAGAAGATTTGTGACAACAGGAAAGATGATATTTTTGCCAATTTTAAGGAACAGTTTCAACAATGATCAGATAAACTTGGGAAACTCTGGTAAGAAACGATTGACTTCGACTCACAAACATCCAAATCTAACCAGCAGTATATTAAATATTAGTCCGGGATCGAACCCAGCAATCTCTAGGTGTTAAACATAAACGCAACCACCGAGCTATACTGCTGGCTATGTCCCACTGACCACCTCTTCTCGTGATCTTTCACTAATTGAATCCTACATTTATTATATATACAAAATATATCGAGTTTTTCAATGCAAAAGATCAAATAAAATACTAAAAGATTTCATGAAATGTTCGCAAAAAATATAATACTTATTTGAATGTTCCATTTGTTTAACATGTAAACATTGAATTCTGACAGGCCGGAAATTATTATTGACTATTGCAATGAGAAATATCTCGAATGGTAACATTTAAGAATTTGAATGAGCTATTTAAATACGTAAATCGACGAATTTGAAATATTTCAATTATATTCTTAATTCTAGATGACTTTCTATATGTAGAAATACGTACATATGTACATATATAATTCTAGACGACTTCTACATAAATGTTATTCCAAATTGTCAATCTTTTACGCATATAAGTTTCAATGCAGACCCAACACAAACTTATAGGGTTTTAAATGCAGGGCTGTGGAATCGGAGTCGTAAAAAGTTAAACGACTCCGACTCCTTTTTATTATTTTCTTTAATTACAGTATGCGTCAACTAGAATCACTCATTTTACTGAAGTTAATCAACTAATTAATTGAAATTTAATAATTTCTTTAAAAAAATAATGAATTGAAATTACATTATAAATAAAATCGTCGATTTGCACATATTTTGATGTGCTCTGGACAAATACCTATATTTCCTCCATCTCATACCGTCTTATTCTCGGTTTTTACTTTATCTATGTACGTCAGCGTTTCCCAACCTTTTTTGACTCGTGTACTACTTGGTAGTACATAACGCTAAATTGTACCATAAATACAGAGAAAAAGTCATGGGTTGGTCATATCTGATTTTTTTAATTAAATTGATTTGTGTAAGAAATTCATACAAGTATACTTAATTTTTATTTATACGTATTTCATTACTAATAATTCACGTGGTAGAGGTGACGAAAATTGGTGACGAAAGGCATCTGGAAAAGCTATATGAGTAGGGTGACCATTTTTCGAAGGACACAAATCGGGACGCTCCGCAAAATATTGCCCCCCCCCCTTTTAAAAAAATGTGTCGCATGTCTAATAATTTTATATTTTTCCTTAAAATAACGAAAAAAATTATAGTTTTTTTTCAGGATGTACAATTGTTGTATACAAAGAAAATAGAAACAAGATTTTTTTTCTTGAAAAGAAGGAATAGTCTTCGGAATAGTCTTCCCAATGATATTGTAATTTCTGACGAACTTAATATTTTTAAGAATTAGCTTGATATATTTCTTAAACTTCTGTAATTTCTTCTTTCCCAATATCTTATTTCTGTTTCTTGCTTACTTTTTTTTTCTCTCTAATTTATTTTTATTTTTATATTTTTACTTTTATTTTTATATTTATTTTAATATTGTCATTTTGAATGTATTTTACTTTTTTCTCATTTAATTTACAAATATGTATAAATCAAACCCCTTGGGCATATCGGCTTTGCCGCCTCTCCCAAGTATGTTAAATAAATAAATAAATAAATATTCTCGGTTTATATTTCTTTTAATTGCGAAAATTATGTGCAACTGAAAATTTCGATTTCTCCAATTTTCGTTTCTTCTTTTGTTAAGGAATGTAATTTTTCCCAGAACGTCCATTCCTTTAAGAGAAGACAATTCAAAAAGATAAACGAAATTTAATATAATAAAATATTTTACAGTTATTTAAAAATAATTATGAATCATTCAACAAAATCTTTAAATGTTACTTTAAAATGAATTTAGGTAGATGTTGTATCAAATGTATATTTATATAATAATATTTGGAAAAATAAGAAATTAAAACCGATATTGTAGGATATGCTAAAAGGAGCCGCCGTGGTTTTAATTGGTTTTCGAAGATTATCTTCAGTCTTAAGTGTAGTCGTCTAGCAATGGAGACCCCCCGAATTGACTTAGTGGTCGGTAACGGCATTCGGTCACCTCCCACTAGAGTTCTCAGAACTGACAGCGCAAAATCGTGGGACTACATGCCGAGACCGTGGGACTGCGTATCTGGTACGTGACCATAACAATAGGTAAACAAACGCGTCGAGGAAGATGCAGTGAGTGACCTGCCCTTTATAAGCAGGTACTTAGGCCAAATGAAGGCATTCTGGACGGAGCATTGGATCACCCAATAAATGCTGTGAAGTGACTTTGGCCTTTTATTTGGATCCTCCATCCACCCCTACGCAACAATATCAATAAAAAAGTATTCTATACGTCAGTCAGGATTTATAATATTTTGAACAAAAATTGAGACCCATTTTAATATGAATTTTCAATAAATGTATGACGAAATACATAATACCTAGTATGAATGTACGTATGTATGTATGTATATTCGTATCGCATTACACCAATTAAGCATTTTTGTTTGGCTTTGGAAATTAAACGGGCCATTGTTATTGCTCGTCTCGAATTCCTTTACAAATATCACTTGAAATACACATACATACATACATATTATTATTATACATTTAATTAATATTCGCGTGTAAATACATGTTTATTGCCTAGCCGGCGTCGAACTCGAAAGTGAGATTAGATTTTGAATGCCAGAAAATTGTTCATCCGAGGGTGTGTAAAAGTGGTTTAATTTTTCAAATAAGTATCAAAAGCTTTTCAAAGAGGGAAATTTCATTACACGGAAGGATAAGTCTAAAACGAAGCTCAATTTCGTCAAAGATTTATTTTACGAGATGTAAAACACAGACACACAGAGAGAGAGAGAGAGTGGCTTAGCCCAAGGTGATTAGAGATTGAATATTTATTGCCTCAAAAGACTTTTGTCTGCATACCTCGGTTAATTTATGCTAATCTACAGCATTTTCATTTTAAATTCATTTAGAAAATGTATTTGCGGTTCCGTTTCAAAGGGGCTGTCGACATTTCATCTCTTTTAAATATATGTATGTATATAATCCAAATCAAAACTTTGAATGCGATATGTATGTATGTACGTCAGTTCAGTTGCGAATTAACTCTTTGATAGCTGACGTCTTTTCTGTTGAAAGCCCACCACGCTGAAAATTTCGCCAACATTTCCATCTAGAATTATTTAGAAATCCAATAGAAAGCAGGTATCAAAATTGTAGCTAATCCTAACAAACCCGAGATAACTACCGCCGAGGATATCGAGTTTTGTAAAGGTGTGTTTAGGCTCTCTAATATATCTCGCAACAATATAAAACAAACAAAATAAGTCTATTAATGAATGTATTTTTCCAAAACTAGTTTTTACATTCGATCAACAACCACAGAGACATATATGGTGAGAAATCTGGCGAAACCTGAGATATAACAATAACTCAAAGTTTGCAACAGAAAATTGGGAAGGAAAAGCCAATTTTACAGGGAGCGTTTCGATGAAAATCAGAAAAATTGACAAATTCTGATGATAAACGATCGACCTCGACAAACCAAGTTCTGGCCAACAACGAGACTCTTAGTGGGAATCGAACTCGTGACCTCAAGCACGAAATAATTCAATATTCACCACGCTACTGGTTAAAAATTATAAACGTTGATAAATGAATGACACGGATTACATGTCCTGGAAAATTCACTTTTGACATTTTGTTCGCTGGGAAACCGTTACAAATAAAAACTAACAAAATAGATAGTAGGTATATTGTATATTTTACCGGCGCCTCTTGACCGTTTTCCTTCTAAAAAGTAATTTACATTCTATTTTCGTTATGAATAGGTATTATTATAGGTAGGTCTATGTATGAGTATGCATATGTTTGTTTGACGCGAATGTATGTAAATACCTTCCTTTATAGTTATGTGTTGTTTTTCCCATTACCGGAAGCAAGCTGTAAACGTACTATGTATAAACATTCGTTTAACATTAACATAACATTAATAGTATTCAGGTTTTTATCATAAATCTAAATATACATACATGTCAGTGGCGTGCGGTGACTTTTCAACCAGAGGATGCTGTCCAAAACACGATCAGTTTTTTTTTTTTTTTAATTTTATTTTATTCTTCCAAACATTGTCATATTTATATTTATTAAAATGTCTTTGATATGTTTTCGTTTTTGAATGAATATTCAATATTGGTGTGGGTTTTGGGCTCCTAACAATAATCTCTTTTTCATTATATGGTAGAGAAGCAAATGTCCTTTTCAGTACATTTTTAATTAAACAATTGCAATTATTAATAACAACAGCGATAAATCCACTTGCATTGTTACTTTGGCTATTTATGTATGTATATTTAGGGCCATAATAAATAATAATTTAGGACGTAATAAATTACAATATAATAATAAAAGCAAATAACTTAGAACGTAACGTATGAAATATCAATCAATATATTATCTATACATAAAAAAACAAATCAAGTCCATACAGACGTAAAAGGAGATTTTGCTTCCAGAGCAAGTGTCGCGCGAGCGAGACGGCTGTAGAGTCATGCGCAAGAGTGACAGCTTACTTGTGCGCATGCGCAAAAGATTTGTAGAGAACTTCAGCATCCAAGGCGATATGAGGTTGGTGTGAAACAAGCATCGATCTACGGCCTTTCAATGGACGGCCAGTCCCGGTTTTAGGGGGGGGGGGGCTAGGTCGGGTGGCGCCCGAGGGCGCCAAATAAATTAGGGCACCGAACGATGCGCCAAAGGCGCATTAAAATTTAAAATTAGAGCGCAAAAAGCCATTCAAAATATTAGATTAGAGCGCCAAAGGCGAAAGTTCTTTCTAAGGGTTAAAATTGCCCGAGAGCGCCATCAGGTGTAAGGCCGGCTTTGTGTCAATTTTGGATCAGACAAAATATCGTATACATCATAATCACGTCATGAAACATAAATGAAAGAGAAATAAAACTAAATCTTTCCCTAAATTTTATTATGCCATAAGTAGATAAAATCCGTTACTCGAAAACAGTTATACCATTTTGCTTAGTGTCCAAAAAACCCTAAGAGTATAAAAGCCAAATAATGTTTTTATACTTTTGCTAAAAATGCACATATTATCTGAGGGAGCCCCCTTCGAAAGCCGGGCCCGGGTTATTTGCATAAAGGCAATATTTTCATTCGATTGAAAGAACTGAGATGGATGTTCATTTCTTTATTATGATTTATGTAATATTTACTTATTTCTTTTTGATTTTCTTTCGCTTCCGCTAGAAACGAGAGCATTTCCATTTTATGTTAATAATTTGACGGGCGTTTCGCATTCCCATGCTAAAAACCCGACACTAGAAAAATATGCATTTGAATAACAGTACTCATTCAATACTCGTTTCTGAAAGGATCGATATCTAAATACTGTAGGTGGATTATTTTTGTAACAAATGCCGGTAATTAGCACTTATTACTATCACGAGAGATTCATGTTTAGGAATTTCTGTTTATTAGTTACGAACAACTTGTCTGCCACAATGTATTACATTAAAAATGGACCGGACATAATAGATTTCTCTGGTTGAGTTTATCATAGCGCTTATCTACGACAAATTTCGTAGCTAAAAACCCTACGACAGACATATGTAAGTATCTGCCGACCGAATTTCTCTGTCAATGAACGGCTTTAAATTACTCGTTTTGGTTTAATAATAAATTTATCCTTTATGGGAACGGCCCACATTTAAATTCTCTGCCAAAATATTTGTATAGGTAAAATATTGGAAAACATTTTACTGTGGGCGTGGGTGTACTTTCTATTACACAAAAAAAAAAATTACATACATATGTACATATATACATACTAGTGTTGTACCCGATGACATATCATCGTAGGGGTGTTGACATATTAAGTTATTAAATAAAAAAAAATAAATGAAATGTGTCGTCGGTCATGAGTTCGATCCACACACGATCGATTTTTTTCAAATATATTTAATTTAAATATTTATATTAAATATATTTGAAATTATTATTATAAATATTTTAATATTATTATTATTAATTTAACATTTATATTTAATTGTTTAATATGAATAAAATATAAAAACCACCTACCTACCTACATGTAAACAATATAAAACACCAATGGAAAAATGAAGTAATTAAATAAATTTTCAATAGATGGCGGTAAATTCTTTACCAAGAGGAAACATTGGTAGCAAATAGTATATATAGAAGTTTTTTCTTTTGTTATTGTATTCGTATATACGTTTTGGCAGAGCTTTAGCTGTGAGGTATATACATACATATGTACATATGTATGTATGTCTCAGTTATCTCAGACAGACAGATACACAGACAGAATAGCGATATTATATATATATATATATATATATATATATATATATATATATATATATATATGATATTACATACCATGTCAATTACAAACAACGCAGCAAGTTGAATTACGAGACATTGAAAAACTCTAAATTAACGGGACATCTATGTATTTTGTACATAAATATTATTACAATACATAAATCATACTCAAACAGTGGTGACATAGAGGGTAGGATGGTTTTTCAGCCAATTTGATGGAGTAACCGTTTCAACAATGAAATCAGAAAAATTGGCCAACTCCGATAGGAAACGACCGACTTATATCCAAGTCTGACCAGCAGCATTATAGATAATATACTCTTTAGAATAAATTATTTTCAATCGAGGTCAACTAACGGGATCGAACCCATTGACCTCTCAGTGCTAGGCAAAATCCCAACCAATCCATTATCTAGTAATAAAATCATTTATAATGAAAAGCCGATAATTTCCAGCAGAACTTGAGTTCATTTTAAGATCAAAAAGCATCGGAAAAACTCGAATTTGATTTGAGCTTAATTAAATTTTTTTCTCATTTTATGTACATAATGTGTAAGTATTAAACTCTTTGCCAAATGTATTAAAAATAATAAATTAAAATAGTGAATATTTCGACAAAATTTAAGCTTAATTTATTCGTAAAAATAAATTCTAGGAATTTTATTTACAAAAGAGCTATCAACAGATTTAATTAAAATTTAATTTAAGCTTACCATTGACGATTTTTTTGGGATATATTGTCACAAAACGATCGTTAAATATTTGAATACATGGTTACTGTCGAACTTTGAAGATGTTTAACGATTTATTATATATCAATGATAAATTGAAAGTGTAGTGAAGTGAGCGGAAATGCGTGTCGCATGCTCGACAGTTTTCCCACAACTGACGATCAATTTTCACGCTCGTCTTTATCTGAAAGGAAAACACATACAATACAGAACATATAGTAGATCCGAACTCTATTTGCTACATTTGCTTCGTATGAACTTTCTCATTGACAACCGATTATTTATCTGACAATACGGTCTTTCTATATATATAAACGAACCGACTAAAAATATTGTCTTCTATATCAATCAGACCCGGAAAATCTTTCAATTTCTGCGGAAAATGTCACTTGTTAATGAAATAACTCGGTTAGTATGAGACGTGGGTTACGTTTTGTGTAAATAAACGTCGAGAATAATCACGTATTACATACATATGTAGGTAAGTTATTCAAATTTGAATTTGTCGTATTGAATTATTATTGTGATTTGTATATAATGGAATCATAAAAAACAAGGAAAACACATCTATATTTATGTACATATTGTATTATATGTATATGTCGAGTGTGTTAGGAATAGCTCGTTGCCAGTCATTTCGGATCATCACATTTCAATTTGGATTGTGGATGCTATTGCGATATTGATAAATCAAAAATTCATTGGTATCGCATTGACATTTTGTTTCCATTTCATTTTATGATGCTAATGCGGATTTCATGTGCGAATTTATTCGCTCGAAGCCTATAATAAAAATATGGCGCTACTGACGCATTTGTGTCCGTAATAAAAATATTAAATACTAATAAAATATGGGAACTAACTATTTGGTGGGCTAAAAATGGTTCCGCGACAAATCACTCACGGACTTTAAACTCAACGGCGTTACGCGCACGAAATTCACCGACAAATCACTCACGCGAAAACTGGCTCATGGCCATTACACTCACAGATAAATCACTCACGGACATTACAATCACAGATAATTAACTCGCGGGAAAAATCACTCATGCGACATTTCGCTCACGGAGTTATTAAAATAGCGTACAAAAACGTTATTTTTTTACACAATAATTATTCCAAAACTCAATTAAACCTATCGTGACTAATTTACACACTATCCTATCACACAGATGAATAAATAAAATATATACAAACTTGTTGTTTATTGTGTGTTTTTGAATGCATCGCGCAATTTTTAACGATGCACTTGCCCATCTTGCAAGTAACATAAAGTTTTAATCGGACATATGAAAAGCACCAAGCGACAAATACGACTGATGCTAAAATTATTTAGAGTTGTCCGTGGACAACCGTCACTTGACAACAATATAACACCTGAAGCCACTTATATTAATATTACATTTCTCTGGGTTTAGGAGCCTATTCGAGACAGACAGACAAACATTGATTTTTATATACATACTAGCTGAACCCGGCATGCGTTTCAATGCCACAATAACGCATGCAATTTCCGTTCCCGTTCCCATTTCCATTCTCGTTCCCGTTCCCGCTCCCAAAAACGCAGACAACGAACGCATTTGAAATTATTCAATTATTTGTTTATTTTACCCTAAAAACATTTGAAATTATTGCGTTGCAATGCCACTCATTCCCGTTTTTCCCGTTTCCGTTCCTGTTTTTGGCCGATTTTTTTCACAGTAAGCTTCCCGGGCATGCATACAATAAATTCTGAAAAGTTCCATAGTACAATAACGCATGCAATTCCCGTTCCCGTTCCCGTTTCTCGATGCGTTTCGATAAGTGAATGTTTCAGTTTCAAATTAATACTTAATAATCAAATTAAATTATAGTAAAGTATAGGAACGCATACGTGACAGACAGACAAATATTGATTTATATACATATGTAGGATTATTATGAATGGTACGTAATGTATTTGTACGTTGGCATGCGTGCGCGCAAGTTGTTACCAACGTAATCATTTCCTAAACTACACACTGGCGCTTCATACTTTCACGTCGATAAAATCGTAATTACGAATATTATTATTAAGAGGTTTTATCCCGTTTTTTTTCACAGTAATCTTCCCGGACATGCATACAACAAATCCTGAAAGTTCCATCGTAATCGTTTCATAGGTTTAGGAGCCTATTCAAGACAGACAGACAAACATTGATTTTTATATATACATATATACTCTTTGTGTAAAAATATAAAATTGTATCCTAGTGCCATGATATATAGGTATATATTTTATTTTATTTTATTTTATTTAAAAAAATCAATACCACAGAGACTTGACAGGTTGCCCCAAAGCGTCAATGTGATTATAATACAAATAATAAAAATCATAAAAATTACAAAAAAAACATCATAAAAAAATAATAAAAATCAAGTAAAAAATATGTACACAAAATAAAAACAAAGAAATAAGATTGAAAAATTTATATCGTGCTATTTAGGATGTGTTCCACCAACTCAACATAACTGGCATCGAATAGGTCCAAGTAATGTGCCAGTAAGTTAAGGAGTCGAACAGCTCTCGAGAGGGGGGAGTTCATGAGCACGTTTGATTTAGCCCTAATTGGCAAAAATATATCATGTTTTCTTAAAACTCTACGATTTTCCGGGGCCCAGAATTTTAGTTTCTCCAGGATAGTGGGATTGTGAATCTCTCCTCTAAGTAATTTTACGAAATGTTTCCCAAGAAATCAATCTCTTCTCTTTGCCAGGGAGTTGAAGCCCAAAGATCCCAAGACAAAGGCACTAGGGAACAGATATGGATAAAATCCAAATGTCTTCAGATATAAAAATATAAGGAATTTCCTTTGGACTCGTTCCAACATTAGAGAGTAACGAAGTTGATAGGGAGATATGTATGCGCCAAATGTGTACAAACGATCAATTTGGATGTCACAAATTTGACCAGCAGCACTACGAAGTGTTTTAAAACAGGGTTTTATGGAATTCGTTAGAAAATTTTTCGCCCTTTTATCAATATTTTTTGTTTTATATTCTTAATATAAAGAGCAATATTTATAAACACATTTAATTCGATTACCTATATATGTATTATTACAGAAGGTAGAATTTTTGAACGAAAGATAAATTATAAATTGAATGTTGAAAATATGGGGAAGGCATTGACCTCTGAATGCTGTATCTTAATATAGATAGACAGCTATATATTATATGTATGTACATATTAGATATAAAGATAGGGAGAGGACACTTCGGTTGCAGGTTAATATAATTTCCAGGGATCCTTTGAGCGTGTGATGTGGCGCGAGTGCCTTCTCCCTTTTCATCATGACTGATTTTCCATATCGACCACTTATATAATGTGTTATTGGTCCCTTTGATCCGCAATCTTTTTTTGGGACATGGGATCCACCTCTCGTGTTCATCAATCAACCAGATTTAATTACATATTAGTTTTATATAATTTCAACACTCGCCCGTAGAGTTTATTTTATCGTGTTTTACCATTGCAATTTATGACGAAGCCACCCGTGAAAAGTGTACCGTTTGGTGCTATAAATCGAAGACACAATATAGAGGTAGAATAATAGAAGAAGGTTGCTCCTCTTCCAGTAACAGATTTTAGGGGGTGTGTAATCAATTGAATCGAGTTTACCTTTTGTAAATAGTCCGATGTCCTGAAAACGTTCCACCATCCTTGGAATATATACATATGTGTTGTGTTGCTACGTTACACAACTGCTAACTAGTTGCAGTGTCGGTCTTCCGTTAATCGGGTTAAATTAATGATAATTTAACCGTTTCAAAAATGTCTGTGTTTTGCAAGATTGTAAATATTAAATAATTATAGTGTGATAAAAAACACCCGCTTGTTTATAATAGTGGTGTTTTAATTTCTTATCTGAAAATTGTGACGAATTTTCAACATGAAGAATTAATAAAATTTTGTCATTTGTTTCGGCGTGTAATAAAAATAATTTGAATTTATATTTTTGTTTAATCATAGTGAAAAAGTGCTTGTGTTGTGTTTTTTGTTTGATTTCAATAATTTCGGTTATCAATAGTTTCACCATGTCTCGTTTTGAGTGCATTTACAGACTGTGTGACTCAATCAAAGACGTTCTATCTGGGGGAAATCTCCTTTCCAATTCCAGGATTTCTGATATATTGGTTGCCACCTCTCAAATTGTCACGGTCGCACGTGAGGAAGAGGAAGCGCATAACTCTCAGCGACTGATTCACCTCAAGCTAGCAATTGATGGTCTGGTGGAGGATTCGCGTGAGTTCAAGATATTCTTCGCAGATTCCTTACGTGCCCTGACTGCTCAAATGGAGGCTGTAAGGATGGTTTCTACTTTGTCTCCGACCCGTGCTCCACCTGCAGCGGCGCGGCCGGCCGATCAGGGCATAAGCAAACGTAAACGCCGTAACAAAGTGTCAAAGAGCGCTTTGTTGTCCCGTCCAGACTTAGCTGCTTCTCTTGCTGCTGCTTCTCCTAAGACTGCTGTTCCTGCCGCTGTTCACAATGGAGCGTCACATTCCAGCTTTCCATTACCTTCTCCATCACCTGCGCCAACTCCTGCACCACGGAAGGCTTCTCTGATAGATGCAGTTTCTAAGTCTCCTATTCAGTCTCAATGGTCTCAGAGACAGTCTTTCATCCGTTGCTCGGCTACTCACAATGAAGCGTCGCATGCCAGCCTTCCAATTCCTTATCCATCACCTGCGCCAACTCCTGCACCACGGAAGGCTTCTCTGATAGATGCAGTTTCTAAGTCTCCAATTCAGTCTCAACGGTCTCAGAGGCAGTCTTTCATCCGTTGCTCGGGTATTGAAGATGAGCATCTAAAAGCTGTCTCCGATAAACGTTTTATTCATTTATTCTATCTGAAACGTGAGTCTACAGAAACTCAAATAAGGGATTATATATGTAGGAAGTTGGGACGAATTGATCAGAACTTCACAGTTCAATCACTATCAGCTAGGGGCAGTTATGCTTCATTCAAAATAGGAGTCTGCACAGCTGACTTTTCTGTGGTGTTTGATCCTGCTTTTTGGCCGCGGGGAGTCGGGTTGCGTCGGTGGCTTTTTCGGAAGACAAAGGCCGCAATTTAATAAGACCCGAATGGAACGGGCGCGCCTTTGTGAGTCCTTAAATGTTTACTACCAAAATGTAAGGGGACTTCATTCAAAGACCGACATTTGTTTATCTGCTGTTCTTGCTCAAGATCATGACTTAATTGCTTTTTCTGAAACTTGGATTTGCGATTCTGTCTTAAATGGCGAACTTTTCGACGACCGCTGTTTAGTTTTTCGGAGGGATCGTTGCAGCAGAGGCGGGGGAGTACTTCTCACTGTACGAGCTGCTAGTTTTCAATCTGTTCGCCTTTTTGATCAGCTCAATACCATCGGTGAACATATTTGGGTTGAACTTCGCTTAAAGAATTTTTCTATTTTAATATGTGTACTGTATTTTCCTCCGAATGAATCTCCTCCGAATTATAAATTCATTTTTTTCAAATTTGCAAAATAATTTTAATGTTTTGGCTGGCAGGAAAGTCATGATCTTGGGTGATTTTAATCCTAGGAGTTTGAATTTTGTTCCTAATGAATTAATTTTTATGTCAGAACTATTTGATATGAGTCAATTGAACTCAATAACTAATTGTAATGATTTATGTGTTTATGTGTATATGCATGTATAATGTTTGTATGTATATGGATGTATGTATTGTATGTGTATGTGTATATATATATATATATATATATATATATATATATATATATATAAATATATATATATATATATATATATATATATATATATATATATATATATATATATATATATATATATATATATATATATATATATATATATATATATATCTAATCTATAATTTGGAAAGAGACTTTGTATGTAAATATCCTTGGTCGTCGTCGTCTTCGTCGTCGTCGTCATCGTCCGTAGATCGGTGACGTCATCGAACACGTGATTCGATTTTTTTTTTTTCGATCCATGGGCGCCGATTTGTTTTTTTCGATTCAATGGATTCACCCCCGCGGGGGCGCAAGGCGAGTAGTTTCATGGGGCCCCGCCAGGGGCGCCACAAGGGGCGCAACCCCGTGGGGCCCCGAAGGGGGCGCAGGGTGGCGCAGTCTCATGGGGCGCAGCCCCATGGTGCCCCGAAGGGGGCGCAGCCTCATGGGGCGTAGCCCCATGGGGCCCCAGCCTCATTGGGCCCCAAAGGGGGCGCAGCCTCATGGGGCACAGCCCCATGGGGCCCCGAAGGGGGCGCAGGGGGTGCAGCCTCATGGGGCGTAGCCTTATGGGGCGTAGCCTTATGGGGCGCAGTCTTATGGGGCGCCGCCTTATGGGGCGCCGCCTTATGGGGCGCCGCCTTATGGGGCGCCGCCTTATGGGGCGCCGCCTTATGGGGCGCCGCCTTATGGAGCTTAGCCGTATGGGGCCCCGAAGGGGGCGCAAGGGGGCGCAAGGGGGCGCAAGGGGGCGCAAGGGGGCGCAAGGGGGCGCAAGGGGGCGCAAGGGGGCGCAAGGGGGCGCAAGGGGGCGCAAGGGGGCGCAAGGGGGCGCAAGGGGGCGCAGCCTCATGGGGCGCAGCCCCATGGGGCTCCGAAGGGGGCGCAGCCTCATGGGGCGAAGCCCCCTTCGGCGAAGCCCTAAACGGCAACTGATCATGGGGGCGAAGCCCTAGATGGCATTTAATCATTGGGGCGAAGCCCTAGACGGCATTTAATCATGGATGCGCGGAGGGGCGAAGCCCTAAAAGGCATTAACTAAGGGGGGCGAAGCCCTAGACGGCAATTTATCATGGGGACGCGGAGGGGCGAAGCCCCAAAAGGCAACTGATCACGGGGGCGAAGCCCTAGACGGCATTCAATCATGGGGGCGTGGAGGGGCGAAGCCCTAAAAGGCATTAACTAAGGGGGGCGAAGCCCTAGACGGCATTTAATCATGGGGGCGCGGAGGGGCGAAGCCCTAAAAGGCAACTGATAATGGGGGCGAAGCCCTAGACGGCATTTAACCATGGGGACGTGGAGGGGCGAAGCCCTTATCGGCAATTGATCATGGGGGCGAAGCCCTAGACGGCAATTAACCATGGGAACGTGGAGGGGCGAAGCCCTAAAAGGCATTAGCTAAGGGGGGCGAAGCCCTAAACGGCAATTAATCTTGGGGGCGCGGGGGGCGAAGCCCTAAAAGGCATTAACTAGGGGGGGCGAAGCCCTAGACGGCATTTAATCATGGGGGTGCGGAGGGGCGAAGCCCTAAAAGGCATTAACTAAGGGGGGCGAAGCCCTAAACGGCAATTAATCTTGGGGGCGCGGGGGGCGAAGCCCTAAAAGGCATTAACTAAGGGGGGCGAAGCCCTAGACGGCTTTGAATCATGGGGGCGCGGAGGGGCGAAGCCCTAAAAGGCAACTGATCATGGGGGCGAAGCCCTAAACGGCAATTGCTCATGGGGCGTGGAGGGGCGAAGCCCTAGAAGGCAAAGGCTCAGGGGGGTGCCGAGGGCGAAGCCCTAGAAGGCAAAAAAAAAAATTTGATTTTTTTTTATTTTTTAAAATTTTTTTTTTTGATTTTTTTTTTGATTTTTTTTTATTTTTTTTTTATTTTTTTTTTAATTTTTTTTTTAAATTTTTTTTTTAAATTTTTAAATTTTTTTTTTTTTTTTAATTAAATTAGCTTAGTCATGTTTAAGCGGTTTATATTATAAACACTGAGCGAAGCCGGGTAATACAGCTAGTATATATATATATATATATATATATATATATATATATATATATATATATATATATATATATATATATATATATATATATATATATATTTTTATTTATTTATTTATATATATTTTAGCTATCAAGCTAATTTAAAAAAAAATACATCTTAATTATTATACTTAACTCTAAAATTTATAATTAACTTATATGTACTGTCCCTCACAGAGGTGTCTCTTCGCACCTCGCAGGAATGCATCCATGTTTTTAGCAGACCTGACGCACTCAGGGAGGGCATTATACATGAGCACACCCCTGTGAAAAACACCCCCAGCCGTCTTATTCTTTCTTACTCTACTTACAACTAGTTTGTCCTTATTTCTAGTATAAAAACTATGTTTATCTCTATTCCTTATTATATAATCATCAAAATACTTAGGTAATAACTTATGATCTAACTTATAAACAAAAGACAATGTACTAATATTTAGACTAATTCTAATACTCATCCATCCTAATTCATCTAACATACTTCCAATACTCTTAAATCTACTCACATTCAAAATAGCTCTCATAGCTTTATTCTGTATTTTTTGCATTTTTTCTAAATCTTGGCCACTAAACAAATTAAGCACAGTGGCACAATAAACCACATGTGGCAAGACAATTGAATTAAACACTAAAATTTTACTTTTTTTACTTAAAATATTTCTTAATCTACATAATACACCAACTTTTCTAGCCATTTTTTTTATTATATAGTCAGCGTGCATTTTAAAATTTAGTCCTGAATCTATGTATACACCTAAGTATTTTATATTTTCAACTTTTTCAATTAACTTATCATCAATTCTAATTTCATTCAATATATTTTTATTTTTACCATTCAACCACATCATTTTTGTTTTATTCACATTCAACTTTAATTTATTTTCACACAACCAGTCATTCACATAATTTAATTCTATATTTAAAATCTCAGACATTACATCAACATTCTTTCCAATTATATATATCAATGTATCATCTGCAAACAAATGTATTTTACACATCTTAATTACCTTAACAATATCGTTTATATATAATATAAATAATAAGGGTCCCAATTTGGACCCTTGCGGCACTCCATGAGGTGTTACAAATTCAGAGGATAACACCTTATCAATTTTTACTCTTTGCCTTCTATTATTTAAGTATGATTGAAGCCACTTTAATACTATACCATTTATTCCTAACTTATATAATTTTTGTAATAAAATATTCCTATCTACTGTCTCGAACGCTCGCTTAAAATCTAGAAAAACTGCTCCAACAACCATGCTAGATTCATCCATCGTCTCCATCCAATCAGAAACCACCAATTGGATAGCAGTTTCTGTTGAATGTTTCACTCTAAATCCAGACTGTTCCACAACCAAACAATCATTTATACTAATGAACTCTTTCAATTGAATCATATATATATATATATATATATATTAATTATATATATATATATATATATATATATATATATATATATATATATATATATATATATATATATATATATATATATATAAATATGTATATGTATGTATATGTGAACAGTGGCGGACTGGCCATACAAGCGAACATGCCCGATGGCATGTGGGCCCCACTATCTGTTAGAAAATATGGGCCCTCAGTAAAATTAAATAACTTTTTAACTATTTATAGGATATTGCAACTTTGGTACCTAAAGTTTGGGTATTTCAACAAAACAAATTTCTTACGATATACACAAACAACTAATACAGGCGGACCTCAACTTTCGCACATTCGACTTTCGCACAATTCGCTATTTCGCACATTTTTAAAAAATCGTTTTTTTTTTTTGGTGATACTACAAAAATGTTTGTTTGCGTGCAATTGTTTCCCTCTCCTCCATTCCCTGTTGCACTATGAAATGCGTATGAACGAGCCCGTACTGTGAAAAGTGTTACATCCTGCACGGCATAATGATGGATGAAATGGAGAAATCTTTGTCTTATTGGATAAGTGACCAAAATCAAAAAACATCCCTCTGAGTACTTCAATAATTCAAGCTAGAGCTCTTAGTTTGCATAAGGATTGGAAGGCTAGACTAAAAGAAGATTCTAACACGGTGTTTCATGCAAGTCACGGCTGGTTTTCAAATTTTAAAACAAGATATTCTTTACACAATATTAAATTCACTGGAGAATCAGCTGATGCGGATGAAGATGCTGCAAAAGACTTTATTTCCTCATTGTCCAAAATTATTGAAGATGGTGAATATTCCTCTAGTCAAATATTCAATGTAGATGAGACTGGTTTATTTTGGAAGAAGATGCCTAATCGTACATTCTTATCAAAGGAAGAATCAGTTGCCCCTGGTCATAAACCTTCTAAAAACCGATTGCTTTTTGGTGGAAATTTAGCTGGTGATTTAAAATTGATGCCAATGTTAATTTATCAAGCAGAAAATCCTAGAGCATTGAAAGGGAAAGATAAAAATTGCTTCCAGTCATTTGGAAATCAAATAAAAAAGCCTGGGTTACTGCTTTAATATTTAAAGATTGGTTCACTTCACATTTCATACCAGCAGTAAACCAATATTGTGAAGTTAATAATTTACCATTTAAAATATTATTAATCTTAGATAATGCTACAGGACTCTCATACAACCCATGGACCAAACAGTGATAGCTACGTTTAAACGATATTATATGAGGTCGATAATGAATCAGGCCATCAAGACAACTGACATGGAAGGTGGGCCCACATTAAAAGATTTCTGGAGGAATTATAACATATGGAACGCAATAAACAATATTGGAGACGCGTGGGCTGAAATAAAAGAGTCAACAATGAAAGGTTCATAGAGAAAACTATGCCCACAAATGATGGGTGATATAAATTTTGATGAAACTCCAGAAACTATCACACTTGAAATAGTTCACTTAATGAACGAACTTAACCTAGATGTTAACATTGAAGATATTAATGAGATGATTGAATCTCATTCTGAACCCATGACCAATGAATTTCTAATGGACCGACAAGAGAACGAGAATGATATACAAATTGAAAGTGAGGAAGAAGAACCAGAAGAAATCATTAATACCTTAACTATAAAAAATATGAACAAAGCTTTTACGCATCTCGAAAATTTTTTGAACATTATGGAAGACTGTGATCCCAATGGAGAACGAATATCTTAAGTACGTAGGGCTATTCATAAGAGTACTGTCTGTTACAGAACACTCTATGAAGAAAAAAAAATTTGTCATATTCAACTAACTCTTGACAAGTTCATTACGAGATTATAATTTGCCGTGTCTGAATGCGATATTTTCCACCTAAGTGAGTGTAGATTATCGGATGTTATTTTAACATATGTATCTGGCAGCCTGCGCTCATCATTATTCTCTTAATTTGAATATGATGTATGTGTGGAATCTTAATCTACTCTCTTCCATTTGGGCCTCGCTGTGATTTTTTTTTTACTATTTTTCTTTTGCAGAATGTAAAACTAAGAATAGGATTTGAGTATTTTATTTACGTGTTATTTTTCTTTTGTTTTTATTTTTTATTTTATCGTGTTTTTCTGCTTTTACTTTTTTGCTTTTTATTTTATGTATTTACTTTACTTTTTAATGTATATAAATAATTTTTATTTAATACATACATTTTTTGCTTTTTTTTTACATCCCTCTACTTTCGAACATTTAACTTTCGCACACATTTTCAGGAACCAATTATGTGCGAAAGTTGAGGTCCGCCTGTACCTGTTTTAACAGCCCAAGGATCGGTTAACTTTTATTATTAGGCTCGAAATGTAAGTTTCAACATTTGCGTGGGCCCTTTTGCCGGGCCCATTTCCAACGTCAATATTATGTATATACCAATACCTATGTAACAACTAACTACTGAAATAAAAATGGGAATCAACAAATTTTCGTGAAAAATATAAACATAATTGCTTAAAACAATTTTGATAGGACGATTCATCATCAACCAGCGATTTAAATTTACTTCATATTTTCAAAATAACATTTGATTATACTTCGATGATATAGTAAAATTTAAATACACAATTTTAAACAGTTTCCGAATATAAAATCTTTTCCTAATTTAGACACATCCATGTAAATAGAAATATAGGATAGGGGCCCCCTCCCCAAAATCCCGATTTTCGATTAACATTAATTGAAAATATTATGCATTTTTTTCAGGGACGTAATTTGGGGGGGCCATAGGGGGGCACTCGCCCCTCTAAACTAAGGAATAGTGTGAATTTAGAAAATATTATGAATTTAATGATTAATGAGATACTACGGATCTATGAATGCTACGTTTATTTCTTATGTATGTTACTTTTGGGTAACTAATAAAATAATCGCTGCTATGTGCTTTGAAGAGAAACAAAACAAAACTTTATCTATTGTTATTACGTACATGTACATAGATAAAGTGAATAGACAGTTGGTAGAAATTAAGTTAATTGATAGTTTCTTGATGACTCAGTTTGATGGTCGATTAATGTTGACCATGTGAAGATTTGTGGAAAAAATTTTTCGCCTGCGGCGCTTTTTTCTCTTTACATAATATTTTTTTATAATTACTTTTTCAAAAATAAGCTTATTTTTTTCATATTTTATAACTCAATAAGGTGTATGCAAAGAATATTATCCATTTTTATTCCGATATAAAAAAGATTTTTTGAAAAAAAATTCAATTTGACCAATCTTTGCCTGCCCCCCCCCAAGAAAAAGCTAAAATGACGTCCCTGACGTGGTGGAAAGAAGAAAATTTTGTTATATGGGGGGGGGGGGGACAAATTTTTTTAACCCTGGGGGGGGGCCCCTTTGACTCCTGGCATGCACTGATTTCAGTCCCAGTCCGCCACTGTATGTGAATATATATATATATATATATGTGTAGGTGTGTATGTATGTATATGTATATATGTGTATTTTTATATTTATGTATGTATGAATGTGTATTTGTGTATACGTGGAAGTATTTGTGTATATATGAATCGTGTACATATATGTTTATATAATTGTCTTTGGCCAGGAAGGCGCATTGGGTTTACCTGTTAGGCCTTCTTGGTGTAAATTAAATAAAAAAATAAAAAATAAAATAAATAAATATACCTACATATGTATATGTATGTATCTACATCAAAATCCAGGAAAATGAAAGACGTGTATTCAGTTTTTATTATTAATTTATTATCATCTAATATTTCAACTAAATTATAAAAATACAAATACATAAAAAACCTAATTACTTTAACCCTTTGGGTGCGCAATTAAATTTCATGAAAAGTCATGCAATGTGTCAATTATCCATTCAAAATTAAAGTTAAAGATTTAATTGCATTTTTTTATATGTTTATAGTCAAAGGGGGAGGGTGGCCTCATGTAGAGGGCTTTATTGATTGACTTCATTGACCCCTAAAATGGGTTTATATACATATATGTTTATAGTTATTCTCTGCTTCTTCTATATTTACTTTCAGAATTCAATAAAATTTAATGAATAATGAAAAAAGGAGGGAGAAAAGAAATAAAATATTGTACTAATTTATATTTAAAATTAATAATAATAAAAAAACATACATTTAAAAAGTAATAATATAATCTAAACGACATTAAATAAAATCTAAAAAAATTTAGAAGGATTATTGATGCATACATGTATTAAAAAATTATGTCATTACTAAATAAAAAAAAAGGATACCAATTATCGGCCCGGGAAAATAGCCATATTTTCAGGCAAATTAGGTATTTACCACGAAATAATATGCAAATGACCATTTCACCCTGCAAATAAAAAGAGTGTCCCTCATAATAATTTAACGTTATCTCGCAAATCGACTCTATACAGTAAAAGCGGAAGTTCCCAGTGTAGGCGAAGGATCGTGGATCAGCTGCATTGATAATATTTTATACCTGAAGGACAGAGTGGTCTGCTCACACCACCGATTCAATAATGTTACTTTTTGGATCAAAAAGGCATGATTTTATTTGTTATGTATATGTATAATATTATGTAGTCCTCCAGGGTGGTTGGTGGCCATTGACGTCATGTAACCATCGTGGGTAAGCCAGTGATCTACATATAACATGTAGGTTATATGTAGATCACTGGCTTAATAACCAAGCCATAAATAACTACAATAATCTCCCCTCTGAATTGCGCTGTATTGCAAACCAAACAGAACGAATAAATAAAATTAAACATTTTTTCAAAAAAACTTACACTATAAAATATATATATTTTAGTGTAATTTTTATACAAAACAAAATATTATAATAGATTTTAATAATTTATAATAGAATCGTAGCTCCTTATCAGGCACAAGAGCTCCTCTTTTCTGATAAGGTATACATGACCAACGATGAAATTAAATATTACAAAAAAAAAAGAACATTAAATATCTTAATATTCGAAAAAATAAATTTCACTCTAAAATTCTTCAATTCATTTTTGAATACAAATTAATGTCTTCATCATCGAATTTATTCATAGTTATTCGTATTTTTATTTTTTTTTATTCATTTTTATACATTAAACTTGGCTATTTTGAATAAAAATTTAAAATTAAAAAAAAAAAAGGTTACTATTCAAGTTATAATTTTTTTCCCGTATAATGAATTAACGCATATCGAGTTTGACCCAAATGTTATTACTGTATCACTGTGTCTAGGTATATTATACATACATAGGTTGTTATACCAATGAGATGTTCCGTATTCATATCAATCGCAATTCGATGTGGCAATGTGTTATTTATCGACGAAATGGAATTCAAATTTAGTATTATATAATGTACTGGGAATTCTCTAGGGAAATTTAATGTATTATTATTGAGTTGATAATGTTTTTTTTATGTATGAAGATTTTTAAATTTATTATTTTACTAGCTGTATTACCCGGCTTCGCTCAGTATTTATAATATAAACCGCTTAAACATGACTAATCTAATAGTAAACATTTTATTAAAAAAAAAAAATTAAAAAAAAATTTTCAAAATTAAAAAATAATTAAAAAAAAAAATCTAATTTTTTTTGCCTTCTAGGGCTTCGCCCTCGGCGCCCCCCTGAGCCTTTGCCTTCTAGGGCTTCGCACCTCTGCGCCCTCCTTAGCTTATTGCCGTTTAGGGCTTCGCCCCTCTGCGCCCCCCTTAGCTAATGCCATTTAGGGCTGCGCCCCATAAGGCTGCGTCCCATAAGGCTGCGCCCCCTTCGGGGCTTCTATGAATCGAAAAAAAAATATAACGAATCACGTGTTCGATGACGTCACCGATCTACGGACGACGAGCCAACGAATGAAGGATACATACAAAGTCTCTTTCCAAATTATATATTAGATTACTTTTGTATTTTTTCAAATTTAAAACATTTGAAATGAAGTATGTACATATGTATAATACAATATAAGAGGATTGTAAAAATATACACATGTCGACTATTAAATTGAGACGTCTATTGATAATCTGTAGAAGCTTTGTTTCGGTTTGTAATAGTATGCTTTTGTTTACGCTAATAGATGTCACTAATAAATAATGTGTTTTATTAAATTGTATTTACATGGAAAATATTATGTGTGTTCATTTGTTTCCATAAAATAAAATAAAATACAGTGAATTTGATTTAATTCTTTATTAAATTTAAATATATTAAATTACAAAATGCATAAATTACAAAGGCAACGCCCATAAATAGTTCAAATAAATCATAAATTAAGGCACATAAGGCACAGCATTCAACAACTGTATAATAATAATAATAATATTATCATATATGTCTATCTACAATACAATACAAAAATTCGAAAGTCTTCTTTCAAACAGACAAAAGCTAAATGGTCATTTATCAAATAAATATTAAACACACTCAATAGATATTCAAATTTTTATACACACAACTGATACATATGTATACACATATGTATGTGTGAGTGATTAAGATTTTTGAAAACAAACAGAAAAGCTTAACACAAATACAAATAGTATGTATTGGAGTTGATCGTTTTTAAATAAAATATATGATACAAAATTTATATAAACTAAATTGGCACGATATTTGCTAAGCTTAATAAAATAACACATTGCCATTACAATAACGTGTCCTTTTTTTTCTCACAATACATACATATTAGAAACTTTAGTATACCTACCTATTTAAACTATTTACTAGATAATCTTTTCATCACATTTGTAGAGATATTAATTGACATGTAACGAAAAATACAAAATAAATACCTATACAGACTTGGCAACGCTGAAAGCAACTAACGTTTCTTTAAACGAATTTAAATTATAATAAATTCTAATAGTGTTATTGAAAAGTTAAATTAAACAATAATAATGCCACATAAAGTTAATATTATATGTGTTACAAAAAAAAAACAAAAACAAAAAAACCAAAAGAAACAAACAGTAAATGATGTGGTAAATAAAT
This sequence comes from Arctopsyche grandis, assembly GCF_051622035.1. Classification (NCBI taxonomy): domain Eukaryota; kingdom Metazoa; phylum Arthropoda; class Insecta; order Trichoptera; family Hydropsychidae; genus Arctopsyche; species Arctopsyche grandis. The sequence goes on from NC_135360.1 coordinate 34,220,459, forward strand.
AAAATTTTGGAGTTATCATTTAAAAATTTGTTTGAATACAAAAATTTCAAAGTGAAATTTTGTCGACTATATTGGATTATTGTTAATTTATTTATTAGTATGTCCACAATTTAAAAATTACATATACATGTAAACATGTGGTTTGTTTAAGTTATAATATAAAAATATTTCAGCAAGCATATCCAATATATCAGTCAAGCCTTATAATATAATATATTATGATATGATAGTTTCAATTTACAAATCTCGTGTATGCACAACAAAAATGCATGTACTGAAAGTATCAAAAAGTAAGTACATAAATTTATCCAAAAAAAGGCACATGAATTATTTTCGACACATCCATGTATAATATACAATGTATGTATTATATAACATGTAATATATAGTCTATACAGATATAATAACGTTACAAATGATGTAATCATGATATCGTGCTCTTAGTGTTAGGAACATTTTTACAAAAATATTACATGCATTGAATATGTAAATTATCTTAAGATTACATACATATGTATTATGTACGTATATGGTTTAAACGATTGCATTAGCAAGTAGAAAAAAATAACATGAAAAGTCATATATACATATTATACATACATACATAAAAAAGATTATATTTTTATTAAATATGAAATATATATGTATATGTACTGTATTTGTGATATGGGTAATTCAGAACAATCTAAATGAAATATTCAAATTAAGATTTTAATTTTAATAGTTTAACTAAAAGATATGATAATAGCATTTATGGCTTATTATTTATATTTGGGATTCGAAACTATTATTAAAATTACAGACTACATATATGTATCGTAAGCTACGTTCCAAAAATAAATCTTATTTTGATTATAATACTGATTATAGACTTATTTATATTATTATTAATAATTTATTTTTCGTTTCGGCGCGAAAGTACTCGCGTTATATGTAGAGTGAACAGTTTGTTTGTGTGCTCATGTTTGAATAGTTCATATCACAAGTATGTATTACATTTCCTAAACTTTATACACAAGTATATAATATTATATATGTATATGTTTACATTAAAATAAATAAAATTAAGTAATGAAAAGAATCATGCGTCGATTAAATATAAAAATAAAAAGTAATAACAGAATTGAAAACTATGTCATTAAAAATATAACAATATCTACGGCAACGAGTGCATTCGAAAGGTAATTTGAAAAAATAATAATTTTATGTTTTATATTAATTTTTGTCAGACTATTAAAAATTTACGAATCATAAATAGGCATAACGTGTAAAATAATAAGTGTGGTCTTCCAGCATGCATTCGAGACGTATGTACGTGCAATTTTTCAATTTATAATATTTATATATTTAACGATAGTACGATTTTTAAGAACCATTAAAATCTAAAAGAAAGCTACAAGGTTTTTCGATAGATATACATACATATATGTATGTATATATTTTGTCTTTAGACAAATGAAAGCTATTTAATGCAATATTTGCTTTGCAAAACCATGTATGTATGTACATGCACGCTTAAAAGTTAAAGAGCGAAATCACAAAGGGAAGAACGGCACGTCGTGTGCTTGGCTACCCGCTTTGGGGGGTCTCAGCAAGGATACAGTTTCATCGAAAACACTCCAGGGGGGGGGGGGCGATTTTGGGACTGTGTGTGCCAATTTTTTTTCGCACGTTTAAACCTTATTAAAAAAAAACAACCATGTGCCATGCTGAAAGTGACTCGAACGAAAGTCGAAAGATTGAAATTTACCATGCATATGTACATATGAAGAGCGAGTAGTATATTATATAGTACCGTTTAACATGCATATACTCTTTTCGATCTTTCCACTTTCGATATTTCGACCTTCGTTCAATCCAGTGACCCAGTCCCCATTGCTGTGTGTCTTCGCCCTAATATTCAATCGGCTCGGCCGTTTTGAAACAAACGCACAATTTAAAAATAACCATAAGTAGACGTCGAACGAAGGATCGCCGAGGAGTAAAAAAACAAAACGGTCGCAAGCGATAACAACAATCGGGGGAGACAATTTAAAAAATCCTACTTAAAAATAAAATAAAATCAAACCACACTCTCTCGGTCGGGGGGGGGGGGACACACTTTCCACCTCTCCGTCCCTGCACACTTCACACACACACACACACACACACACATACACACATACATACACAATATACAAAGTTTCACTCTCATCGCGGATGGGGATCGGGGGGGAGGAGGAGTAGGAGTGGGGGAGGGGGGGTGGGGCGGGCGCCCTCCACAGAAGGACACCCCTCAAGACTAGACGTGATCATACATATAATATATGATAGATGCGCACACGCGAATGTGACGAATGTGACGGGTACGGTATGGTAGGGTACGGTAGGGCTACGGCGAGTGGTAGAACATGGATTTGGGCAGGAGGTGGGTGGCGAGGGTGTAGAGGGCGCGGACGTAGGGGTGAACGCCGCGAGTGGGGTGCGGCGTAGGAGCGAGGGAGAGCCAGGCGCGTAGGGGCGCTACGGCCCAGTGGGCGAGCCGTTGGCTGGCTACGGCCGCGTAGCAAGAGGCGACGGCGCCGTCGACGACGATGGTGCCCGTTGCCGTGAGCGGCGCGAACACTCCTCGCTGCAGCACTCTCGAGATGCGCACGGCTCTGGCGAATCCGCCGGGCACCAGGAGGCGGTCGCCGGGCCGGACGGCGCCCGCGAAGACGGCGGCGCCGGACGCGCGCAGCAGCAGGTGCGCCTCCGTGGCCGTGACGGTGGTGTTGTCCGAGAGGTGGACGCGGACAAAGGCGCGCGACGCGCTCTCGTCGCGGTCCAGGAAGGTGAGCACCTCGGCGTAGAGGAGGCGGCCGCTGCCGTCGGCCGCCGTGGCCAGCACGCGCTCGCCGGCCCGCAGCTGCGCCAGGGTGGTGTTGCGCCCCCCCTCCAGCCGCACCACGGACGATGCCGGGAAGCAGCCCCCCGTGCGCGCCGCCTGCGACGACTCTGCAATCAAACAACAAACAAAAAATTATTATATATATAAATGTATGTTACAGTGAAAGCATATTTCAAGTGAAAATATATATTCACTAGTGAAAATATATATTCACTAGTAAAAATATATATTCACTAGTAAAACTATATATTCACTAGTGAAAATATACTTTTACTAGTGAAAATATATATTCACTAGTGAAAATAGCCATAGTGATGACTTGGAGCTAAGCTGTAAAGTCACTATGGCAAATTTGTAAATAAATAAATAAACGTTTACTCTATAAATTTAACCCTAATGATTATTCTATATGTTACAGTGAAAGAATATTTCAAGTGAAAATATATTTTCGCTAGTGACCATATATTTTCACCAATTCATTCAGTGAAAATGTATCAAACAATGAATATACAACGTTTACTCTATACATTTAACCCTAATGATTATTACATATGTTACAGTGAAAGCATATTTCAAGTGAAAATATATTTTTACTAGTGAAAATATATTTTCATCAATTCAAGCAGTGAAAATGTATCAAACAATGAATGTACAACGTTCACTCTATAAATTTAACCCTAATGATTATTATTTATGTTACAGTGAAAGCATATTTCTAATATATTTTCACTAGCGAAAATATATTTTCACTAGTGAAAATATATTTTCACTGGTAAAAATATATTTAGAGGGTTAAATAGTCAAATACAAATACAAATATCATTTAGAGGGTTATACATACATATATCATACAAATACAAATATCATTTAGGGGGTTAAATAGCCAAATAAAAACGAAAACAAAAACGAAATCAGAAACTTTTTCCCCAGCTTTCAAAGAAAATCTTCAACTTTAGCGTTTTCGATTCAGTACTCTTTTCACTAAAGGCAACAAAAATATCACATGGGGTTCATCGCATAGATATGGCCAATAAAATACTTTTTCCCTTCCTCAAAAGACACGGTATATATGTGTGAGTTGAAAATAAAATTAAAATACAAATAGGATGAAATTAAGTGAGTAAGGACAAACAAAATATGTATGTATGTATGTATGTATATTTACCGTTTACACTAGACTATTTTGATTTGTCGACTGCCATTTTATTGGGCAGATACATACATACATACATAGTAGGCCTTTGGTAATAGAAAAGATGTGTAGCAGGACATTGTGCTCATGAGTGTATTTTGTTATCTGGTGGGTCAGGTTGGACTGTTGGAGATGGCCGATCTCTTTTTTTGGAGTGAATTAATGTTCCCGTTTGTCCCTTTGGTCCGTTCCCATGGTCGGCATATAAATAAATGAGCGACAAATATAAAACGGCCCTTCGGAGGGGACATGCCATAAATACATTAAGATAAAAGGCTTCGCTTTATTACGAGACCTACCGTAAACGACACACCTTCGCATTATTTATCCTCCCATTCTATCATCCCCCCCCCCCTCCCTCTCTTCCAAACTATGTATTCTTACTACATACATGTACATATGTACATATGTGATAATGCAGCGGTTCCCAAACGGAGTACGTGTACTGCCTTATTCTATTATGGCTTATTGAAGAAGCAATCTTTTGCCAAGTATTACTTTACTATTTACGGTAAATGATCTCAAATATACATATGTTCAAATAATTCGCATACAAATGTATTCTAAGCCCTCAACATGAGGCCAACACCCCCCCAACGAATACAGTCTAAGAGACCCTTTCGTCGGAGAACGAGACGGTTGTTCATGAATATCGCACATCACTGTTCTAATAAAAAAAACCACACTGTACATAACCAAGTACAAAATAAACAACAACGCATGAACACATAAAGCGCGCATGCGTTAGGAAATAATACTTGAAATGTGCCGTGCGAATGCACGCCCACCTCAAGTAAACATACATGTATGTATGTATATGCGTGTATAATAATATTAATATATTATCATAGAAATGTATAATAATATTAATTATTATATACTAGCTGAACCCGGCATGCATTGCAATGTCAGAATAAGGCCCGTTCTCGTTCCTATTCCCGTTCCCGTTCCCTTTCCCTTTCCCATTCCCGTTCCCGTTCTTAGTGATGGTTGGAGCTCTACTAACTTCTCTTCAACGCCGTGTCGTCATAAGCCAACTGGTAACGTGGTTACCAACGAACACATTTCTTTGACTACACAATGGCGCTTCAAACTTTCGCGTCGGTAAAGTCGTAACAACGAATATTATCATTAAAAGGTTTTTCCCGTTTTTTTTTCACAGTAAGCTTCCCGAACATGCATACAACAAATCCGGAAAGTTCCATCGTAATCGGTTGAGTGGTTTAGGAGCCTATACGAGACAGACAGACATTCAATTTTATATATATAAATATAGATGGGTATAATTTCTGACACCTGCCAAAGCGTAGGTACATACATTGGAAGCCACTCTAATATTTTATCTTATATATAAAACGAAAACGGCGTCTGTAATTCGTTTCTGATTGGCTATCGTCAATGTTGTTTCTGATTGGTTGGATTGGTCAAAGACGTTTGTGATTGGTCGGTCATTAAATAAGATTTTTTTCGATTCAAATAAATTTAATAAAAAAACAAATGAATATTTTTTTAATGCTTCCCCGGTATTCTCAATACTAGACTGCATTTCTATTTCAATTTACTTTTATTATATCCGTGCTAAAACGGAAAATATCGCCAAAAGTGTAACCGAGCGAAGCCGGGTAGCACCACTAGTTATGCATAAATGTTCATAATTTTGTTCAAAGTATATACTTGTACGAATTCACAAATACATTTAAACATACGTATATACTATGTAATGTAATTGCTTGTAGAAGGAAAAAAAATGCAAACTCGATTGTTGTTATTTTGTCAACTTGTCAATGTTCTCACTCACGAAGATTACGCAGAGATTACCATTATACGTATACAATGAACTACCTGCCATTTAAATAAACTCGACTTTGAAACCTTTAAAACGAATATTCCACAACAATACAGCACAATACTCATGCAGGTATTGTCAATCCTTTTGCAGTATTACTTTTTTTTTTCAAAGCAACAGAGTTTTTCCGTCAAAAGTAGTTTAGCCATAGGTATGTACGTAAGTACTCGTAAATATAATAAATATTATTATTATATACCTATTATATTATGGAAGATGTGTTCGGAGAGAGTTTCGAAGGCCATACTCGGAGGGAAATACCGAAGGAGAAAAAAATAAAATGATATAAGACAAACAATAATCGTGAGGGGCACCTCACGTCTAGTCGTAAATTCCTAATAGGGAAATTTTTCGAATCGTGCAATAAATCAGCGCAAAAGAGAGAACTGTTATAACGAGACTGTTATTTATGTCGGGACAGGCGAGGACTGATTCTGATCGATTGCTCGTTTTATCGATTCGCTACCAAACGGCATGTCGTAAAATTTATATTATATACGAGTGGGTACCTAATGCGAAAACCATGATGCATGTGATTTTTCGCATACAAGTGTGCGCGCATATACATGTGTATTATATGTATGTGGGTACCAATATACATAATTGAAGTTTTGTGTAAGCTAGTCGACGCGTGCAATTGAATTATTATTATCATCTGCAGGCGGTTCGTCTTTTGCACTCGAGTGATGACGGTATAATCTAAAAATACCGAGACTCTATCTCTCGACACTTCTCGGTATTGTTGAGCTTTCGACAAATATCCAGAGTTAATCCCCTTTGGCGAGTCAACGGCACGTAAAATTGGAAAATTGCCGAGTCAAAAGCTAGCTCTCTCTCTCTCTCTCGGAAGCTTCTTATCCCAGTCTGTGAAAAGCATCATTTTCAGTCTATTATAATATGAGTGAATTTGCAGAGGCAGAGTTAACAACCCCTTTGACTTTTTAAATACAATGAAACCATCGAAAATATTACAAAAAATATTGTCGAATGTCTCATACATGTACTGAAATTCATTCGATTGAAAAATAAATAGATTTTTCAGCTATTTGCTGTATATTAACATTAGAATGATATAATACTATAATTACTAACAAAATTAAATTAAAATTGTAAAATAGAAAACGATCAGTAGAGCAGTAGCTATTAAAATAGATATAAGATGTATTGTGAACATATTTTCGTAATAATAATCATTTAAAAATCAAATTCGATTGCAAAATAGGTTTTTATGCTCTTTCTCCTATTATGCTGTACATTAATATTAGAATAATATAATACTATGATTACTAACAAAATTAAATTCAAATTATAAAATAGAAAATGATCAGTAGATCAGTAGTTATTAAAATATATATATAAGATGTACATATTGTGAACATAATTTAGTAATAATAAAAATCGTTTAAAAATCTAAAAATATTGGATTGCAAAAAGTGCAGAAGAACTCAAACTATCCAATACTGGAGATGAGGACCTCTCCAACGCGTTTTTATTCTTCTACACTTATCCATTTAACCCAAGGGTTTCAAAACCCTTTCGGGTACTACTCCAAAAGAAGTGACAATTTTTTTCCTAAAATAAATCCACAAAACCATTAAAATCCATAATAGTCGGGACTCTAAGCTCGTTACTCGTTTTTGCGTATTATACATAATGCTTTTAAAGTAAAATTCATCCATCAACTCCCCCCTCATCATTAAATTAATATTAAGTCTTTTAGGTATGTGTAATATCTTACTTTTGCTTAATATTATACATATTTGAAAAAAAAAACTTATATACATAGGGGTGGGTGCAAATTTTCCCCTCTGCCTCAGGTCACCACTAACCATCTATTGAACTAAACATTTAAATAAACGCTCATCTTGTCTCGTAATTTAAGCCCATTACTGATTCAATTTAAGTTCAATGGAAGCCTTTGCAATATAATCGTTTGCCAGGGATCAGATGTTCCAATCAGTGTCACATGTTTTTGACACAGACAGGCCACCGATTAGATAGATATGTAGATTAATCTTATTCACATAAAATAAATAGTATATGCAGTGATGTAGTGCTACATAAAAAAAGAACCAGGTCGGTATTTAATTAAAAAAAATTGTATCCTAATATTGTTAGTTGAAATATTTATAAAAAAAAATCAAATAATAATTAACAAATATTCTTACTTATTGAAATTATGTTGTATTTTTTTTATATTTCATAAAAACTTCCATAATGCACCCTCTTCAAAATCTTTAATTTTGCAAAACCCGTGTTTGTGTGTCAACATTTGCTTTTAGCAATGCTAAAATCATATACATATGTATACATACGCAAGTCAAAAAACTATCAAATTTTAATATGTGAATTCAGAGATGACTATTCATTTAAGCTTAAGAGTTCCCTCATTGTATCTATCCTCAAGTGCGTATGGTCAACAGTTCAAAGAATGTTTTCTTTCGAAGTTTTGGGTGGTTTTAGATAAAAAAAATCCAATAAAAGTCTTTTAAGTTTTGAATATAATCAGATTACTATTCGATTGTGGTCATCGAACTAGAGTCTGCTCACAATATTTCGTATACAAAATTTTACATGAAATAAAAGCAAAAATATTTTTAATAATACTCAAAAAACAATTTTTATATCGAAGCACCAGGGGTGGCGACCTGGCTCAAAAATAAGTACCAGGTCGGCGACCTGGCCCGACTACACCACTTGGAAAAGGTTAAATAACCAACTGTTATATATTTTTGTATAGCACCACAATACCGAAAGATACAAAAATATGAGATGGACCGAAGCGGCTGAGATACAGAGAATATTCCCATCGGACGATTTACTTTCACCGACTATGGTCAAAACGAGTTTTATAATATTATAGTGTGTGTGTGTGTGTAGGTACCTACGTATGATTGTACATATGTAGGTATAGGTGTATGTGTGTGTAATTTTTTTGGTCAGCGGTCGAATGGCAAACAATGCGACGACATTCTGACCGCGAGAAGAAGACGAAGACGCAGAAGAAGAAAGGAGCCGCCGGCAATTTTGACGAGGTATTATTGTATTTAACGACTCGTGTAATAATATTTATAACGTAATCAATGCGGACGATCGCCCACGGCCTGCCACCATCTTTACTCCCTCCCACTACCTATTGTACATAGTATGTACATACAATATTGTAGCCCACACTTCCTTTCAGCGGATCGATTTCGAGCTGGAATTTATTGCCGCGTTCGCCGAATTCTGCGCTTCCGCTTGTCCCGGTAGAGCTGATGGTTACGTCGGTGGCACGGGGCCATGGGTGGAGTGGCAGACGAGGGCCACGGCCATTGGTCGAGGTGCTCCGCCCTCCTGGGGACCACCGGGAGCGCCAAAGCCCCGACGCCGCCCACTCCTATTCGACAGCGCTCGTCAACCATCATACCAACGCAACGCAACTACGTACTCCACAAAGGAAAACTGCCCCCTTTATTTTATTTTATTATATACATATATACCAGGAACCCCAATGCGCCTTCCTGGCCAACAAGTCAAAGCCATGTTGGATGAATTGAAATGGTTGGATGTTGGAAATAGTCTTAAATTAAGCACTTTAAAAGGTAAAAGTCGGAATTGTCAACCCTCTAGGTTAGGAAGCGAGGCTCGGTCGACCCGCTCCTTCCTGTCATTGGTTGCTCTTTGCGAGTACTCTAAGTATTGTCGTGCCCTGAATTAACTCGATGACATATACTGCCTGGTTCGCATATAATTTCGGACGGTTGGGCAGTGTACGGAAATATTGCACATATTGCGAATGTAATATACACGCATTCGTTTGTGGTTCAAAATACAAATTCATCTAAATATGAATCAAAACGTGCACGTGTTGTGCCAAATTGACGCCTCTTCTTTCTTTCCACACGCATCCACATATTTTCCACATTTTGCGTATGTGTTTCACTATCATTTGGATCCACGAAATAATAACCACTTTTACCGTAATTCGGAATGTTAAAATTAAATAATTAAAATTCAAACGCCAATGAAATGCTATAAAACCGCCCGTATATTCCAAAGCAGAAAACACTCCGCTAAAACAAAATTTTCCCACATGGTTATCACTTCTTTCAATTCGATATTCGAAAATTATAGCAGAATAAACGTATTACATGGCATCAGTATTTTTAAATATAATTATATTTAATGTTTTTTGAGATATCTCTCGAAACGAACAAAGGTGGACTTATGCCACTTTCAAATACAACGTCTCATGTGTATATTATGCATATGTATGTTCATTTATTGGTATATAAGACTAGCAAACAAATGGGGACAAGTCATTTTGTTACCACAATAAAATAACTCGTAATGGTACAAAGCTATAAAAAAAGCGATTTTAATTACATATGTATATAATATTTTTATAAAAATATGCATATTTTCTAAATTTGAATAGTTGATTTAGGAAATTGCGCATTTAAAAAAAACATGGTTAAATGTGTAAATGTTCCCAAGCTCTGTAAAACTCGGATTTTCAGATAGACATTGCAAAAATTCAAACTATGTATCCTAGCGGTTAAAAAATATAGCAAAACGCTGCATATGTACTTAACGTATTTTGGATGCAACAGTTAATAAACAAATAATTAAATAACTAATGAAAGTCTCATTGCATATAATGGATATAAATAAGATTCCAATAAGAGCGTCAATATGTACCAATAGATACCTAGTGGAAATATGTAGAATTCAGTATGACATGCGACTATTTGTGTTTATAATACCATAGAAAGTGCAAGTAACCTTTTAATTTTATGCAAAAATCAAAATGGATTTCGAAATCGAAACTTACAGACGATAAAAAGAGACTATAAATTAATTAATTATACGGATACTTGAGATAAAAATCGCATATAAGGTATGCGAATGTCTGACATTTTATAGGCGAATCACGATCCGAATTCGTACAGCAATTACTCGAGAACATCTTTTGTCTTTTTCGAATGGAATGGAACTAAAACAACAACAACAAAAAATGAGATAAAATTGGACATTCGCTTTGCATAAATACGCTATAGCAAATGACCGCTCTAGGACACGTTGACCTCTAATTTAACGACGGTAAATATTTGTATTAATTCACTACACATACAGCGTACGTACATACATGGGTGTGTATAATAAATAAATAAATAAAAAAGCAGTGGATAGGTAGGTAGGCAGTACAAGTATCTTGTTACAAACACATCTATTATTCAGTCTGGCCAGAATTGAAATGAATATCGTAATGGTATCTGAGTGGTCGGCATCTCAACAGAGGTAGAATAGTTACCGTTCCGAAACAGTGATGGATGAAATCTTTTATAAGCTGTGAAATCGCATTCAACTTAGTTACCACTATACATATGTACACCGTATAGACAGAATAAGTAGTAAGAGGAATGTGTAGTCGTCAATAAAACATTTCATCGGGGTTGTGTAAATTAATATACACATGTGTGTGTTCAAGAGAAAGGGATACCCTTCCGGGATGTGGTCTGCCGCACTGTTGAATTCGCTTTCGCGTGGACATCGACACTCTTTGCTAGCTCCGGCCCTCAAACTTTCATCTTCATATATGTAAATAATACACGAACATATCATTTTTTCGGATTTAGGGAATGTTTTAACGAATTACGAGATTGCAGGATAACAAGGTGCATGTAAATGACGTTTTAACAAACAAACTGTTGACTATCAATTACAGTGTCACAATTCTCAACATATAAAGAACACATTTTTTGTATGAAGCAGCAACAATTAAATTGTAATTGAAGTAAAGTTTTAGTTAAATAAAATGTATTGCAAGAAGTCGAGTGAGAAATGCGATACGCGTGAAGAGTATGGTTGCCAAGTGTCATGCACAAAAAAAGAGAACATTTAACAAAAACTGTTTATTATTTACAAATTTCTTTATAATTGTTCTGGTTATTATTAATGTGACATACCATTAGTTTACAAGGTAATCGTAAAATTACATCACTACAGGAAAGATTATATCTACATATAAGGCTAAGAATCATAATGTATACATATACATATTTTTATGTAGTATCAAATCCTTCCAAAAACATCACACACTCACACAACATTACAATCACATACCAACGCATAATAAAGTCAACCGGTCCATTAAAATCATCACAAAATCTCCCACTAACAGTACTAAAAATATAAAATTGGTGCATCCGTGTGAAATCCAAAATATAATACGTAATTTAAAAAATAAAAAGGCACCTGGGCGAGATTCAATAGATAACATCACAACCAAACAACTTCCATTTAAAGCTTTAGTCTCACTATCTAAAATATTCAACGCATGTTTACTCACCGGGTATTTCCCAGAATACTGGAAAACAGCCAACGTAATTCCCATACTTAAGCCCGATAAAAGCTCAAAAAACCCGGCCAATTATCGACCCATTAGCTTACTTTGCACGCTTTCAAAAATTCTGGAAAAAATAATCTACACACGTTTACTTAAAGTCGTAAATAAGAAATTAATAAATGAACAATTCGGATTTCGCACTGGACATTCCACGACCCAACAACTAACAAGACTAACTGAACACGTGACGAAGAACTTTAATATGAAGAGAAGTACCGGAATGGTATGTCTCGACATAGAAAAGGCCTTCGACACGGTTTGGCACGATGGACTCATTCATAAGCTCCTTATTAACAAAATACCAAACTACCTAATTCTCATCATCAAATCGTACTTAACTCGTAGAAAGCTAGTGGTTAGCGTAAATAATGAATTATCGTCTCCAAAAATAATCGCAGCTGGCGTTCCGCAGGGGAGCTTGCTTGGCCCACTCTTGTTCTCCATATATATAAATGACATACCTATTCCAAAAAACTGTCACATAGCCCTATATGCAGATGATACAGCTTGCTTCACAAGTAGCAAAAAACCAGACACTATTCTTAAAAATCTTGAATTTGCAATTAAAACAATGACTGAACACTTCACTAAGTGGAAAATTCAAATTAATCAAACCAAAACAGACGCCATATTCTTTAGTGTTAGAAAACATAAGCCAAGTTCAGATCTGAAAATCCCCTCTGGAGAAAGTCTGAAATGGCAGTCAGTAATAAAATATTTAGGAGTAACGTTTGATAAAAGAATGAGATGGGCACCTCACATTGAGGCAGCGAAATGCAAGGCGATGCGGGGTATATCCTCAATATATCCAATATTTAATCGCCATAGTTCTTTATCAACGCTAAATAAAATAAAATTATATCGCGCGCTCATATTACCATTATTAACCTATGCTTCACCTGTATGGAATAACGCCTCGAATACTAACCTTTCCAAGCTCCAAGTAATACAAAATAAATCCCTTAAAATAATTTATAATACACCCATATATACTAACCTGAAAAAACTGCATGCTATATATAATATTCCGTTTGTTACAGACATTACTAACAAACTAACCAGTAGATTCTATGAAAGAATCACTAATAACCATACTAACACACTTGTGAAGAGTCTCGGTGATTACAATAAAATGTCTATACCCTTCAGGTATAAACACAGACTACCTAAACACAATCTGCTTTAGGTCATCGACTTTAGATAGTCTTTAATTAATATTATGTATTAGATGTATTATGAACATTTATAAGGATTGTAAATAGGTTTTTGAGCTCTTTTTCCTATTATGCTTTAGATTAACATTAGAATAATATAATACTGTGATTACTAACCAAATTAAATTAAAATTGTAAAATAGAAAATGATCAGTAGATCAGTAGCTATTAAAATAGATATAAGATGTATTGTGAACATAATTTCGTAATAATAAAAAGCATTTAAAAATCAAAAAAAAAAATGTAGTATCAAAATAATTTTTAAAACAAATTTTGGCAAAAGTACAATTATCTCAAACGAATATTATATGACTTATTCCACTTTCATAATAATCGTAACATACCTATGTATGTATATAGTTAGGAACATGAAAAGTGCGCTTAAGAATTAATTGTTGAATTTAATCATCTTGATAGTCCCTCCCAATTTCATCATCTCTGTTGCTATATTTATCTACACTGCTAATTTGGTGCAAAATTTTCTTATTTACTTTTATTTCTTTATAAAATTCTAAACATGAAATATTTTTTAAATTATATACAACTTATTTCTTTCTTTAGTCCACTGTCTACTGATCATGGAAAATATTATTTCTATAATACATTGGCATTTTGGCCAGCTATTGCAAACGTCTCTCTACTCACGTCATATCTTGAGAGAGAAAATATAGTACGAACTGCGTCAAATTATTGTCAAAATTGAAAAAGAGGACATTTTGGATATAATAAAAAAAAGATACGGAACAAAAGAACTGTGTTAAAATAGAGAACATGTTCTCTAAAAAAATATAGAGTGAAAAAGAAATAGTTATAGGCGTTATATATATATTAAAATCTGTCAAAACTAGATGACGGCGAAAAGGGATATTCAGCAAGAAAACGCTGAAGCGATCGCAGTGGGCGAAAAATGCGACAGAACATTTTGGGCGATTAACGTCAAGCACATCTTCGTGGGAGAACTTTCAAACGCGTCGAATACGATATTTTTTCACCATCGTAATGATACCTTTACTTAAATTGATGGCCAAAATGATCAATATGGCAAAGTATGAAAACGATCAGATAAGAGGCAAATTTTTTTCTTTGAAACATAAAAGAGGTATGTAAAAAGAAACCTGTTGGCAACCCTAGTGAAGAGGGCAAAGGACCATTTTTGAGTAAGCGATACTTTGAAGGTGAAGTCGCTACCCTTTTGTACAACAATTGACCGCGTCGTGGATACAACTGACCAAACTTCCGGCACAATCGACCCTCCCCCCTTCTCCCCTTTTGTTTTTGACAATTAATCACATTAATTGCTCCTCCGGTGCTCGGACATTTACGTCACTTAATGAAGCTGAATTGGGTCGTGGGAACGCGACACGCAACCGACTTGGTTCACTTTTGCACGAAGCGTACCAAGAAATAATAATAATAATAATAAAAGATGGAGGAGCGTGATGCGAGATCGTGTTTATGTGTTGGAAAAGCGATTTTCAAAAAGGTAGACACTTATATGTATATGTATGTATGTATATCGTCTGTCTCGGTTCGACCTTTGCATTCTGGGGTCTCTATGATTGGGTCCGAAAATGACTGTGTGTGTGTGTGTGTGTAATGACCCCGAGGGCAGATGCTGGCTTGAGATCAGGGCCGGAGCATCTCAGGTCCAGGTATATCATATTATTCTGCGGGATGTTTAATGCGTGCATCGTGATGAAACCGGAGGTTGCCTTTCTTATAAGGACATTCCATACAGAAGTATGTGTGTACGTGCATATGTTCGTATGTACGACCATACGAGTCATTTTTAAAGCAAGAACCGTTTTGTTATAATCTGATTAAAATATTAAAGTATTTAAACTATGAGTATATTCAATCAGGTGAAACAAATGTCTGTAAAACGATACACGCTAGACGGGTATCCGGTAAAGTTGATTTTCGAGCAATTTGCCCAGAGCTCACGATAAGATGAAGATATGTTTGCAAATGTTAATTGGAAAAGTTGACGATCGACAAGGTGAAAGATTGAAACTAACCGAAAGCGTCACAGAATATGATTTTTCTAAGTGGAATTTTATTTAATTCTCATATAAAGACAATTTAATATATTATCCCCATTAATTCAATTCAGATTCGTGTAAATACGAGTAAATACTAGTATGAGCTTTTATCTCGCAATTTTACCGATTTAAAATTCAGCACACTTCCAACAAAACAAAAAATAGTGTAGCCAGAACACTATCCAAATAAACATGTTTCAATAGAAAATACTCAATATAAAATAGTATTAACAGTGGGAAAAAATCCCAAGTAAAAATACGTACTTTTGACTTTTGATTTCAACAGGACGACTACTTAGAGAGATTTTAAGGCTGAAAAGTACTATAAATGAAAGATAAAATACCCGACTATAGATTTCAATATTAATTTTGAACAGGAAATTGACATTTTGAGACATCGACCGAACAACACGAAGGTATAGAAAATCCGAATCTCCAGCGAATCAACATTTTTTATTACCAGATTCGTGTTCACTGGGCATAGATCTATAAGAAAAGTCATATCTCGTCTCTGAACCATTTTTAGTGGCGAATAGTGTTATTGGTGATTATGTAAATTGACCAAACCGCGCAAAATGGCAAAGTTTCAAAACGATCGGAAGACGGTAGGAAAAGATACTGAATCGATTGCGAAGTGAAACTTATAAAGAGCCTTTAGTAAAGATATTAGTATACGTAGAAGGGTTTTTGTATTGGCATAAGTACCTGATTTAACACTGCAATGTATGTGCGCCCTGGCCTCATAGTAGACCCAGTCGAATCCGGCCTCAACAGCCAATCTGGCGAGCATGCCGTACTTGGAACGGTCGCGGTCTGACGTAGTCACGTCTACTGCACGACCCTCGTAGTGGAGCGACTCCGAAGCCAGGTGACCCTCCTCGTCCCAGCCCTCGGTCACCCTCAAACGCACTCCTGGCCACTGGTTCATCACCGATATCGCCAGAGTGTTCAACTTCTCCATACATCTCTGAAAATTAAAATCAATAAACCGATTAAAAAACTAATCGATATAAACATACATATGTAGCTGTTGGGGTTGGATTTACCAACCCCATTCACAAATAATTACTTTCTACATTCATACATATGTCATTACTAATTATAACACATTTGTTCATGCACATATCTATGACATCAAATGTTTGAAAATAATACACAAAATAAAAAATATATATGGGTGCCAGTTTAGTATGCGGTCTACCTGCATATATCTACTTTAATATGCGATCTACCTTCACGTTTTTACTTTAATATGCGGTCTCACTGTCTCAGTTCTCGCGTGTGACACTGAGACTGAATAATACCGACTCTAACAACCTAATCTTAAATGAAAAGGGCCAACCTTAACTTAACCTAGCCTATCCTGACCCTTAAATAAATATATTTTGGCTGCTAAGATATATATTTTTTTAAGTTTTATTTCATCATTATTTTCACAAAAAAAAAAAACATATCTTAACATCCAACACCTATTTATTTAAGGTTCAGGATAGGTTAGGTTAAGTTAAGATTTGGTAAAGACATATGTATCGTCGTTAATGTACAAATAAAGTTACAAGTAAAAAACATAGTCGACTGCGATTCAACGGTAGATCGCATACTAAACTAGCACCAATATATGTATGTATTTACATATTATATTTACGTATATACAACTAGCGGCTGTTACCCGGCGTTGCTCGGGACTCTAGACAATAAAATATAGAGCGATTGTTTACTGATTACATGTTGTATAGTATTAAAAAAAAAGAAAAACGCACATTTTAAATTATTCAATTGTTTTTTTATTTTATTCTTAATAAATAACTCTTTGTACTGGTAATTTTTTTACTTTATCTATGTTTTTATCTTAAGATAAGCGTCAGATCATCTTATATAAACAGCTAATTACACGTATAGATTCTCTGGATTTCAAAGAATACTCGTGCAAAATTCAGAGAATTCATCGTTTGAGTTTTATTTAGTAAATTCAATGCTTTTCAAGAATTAATCGAATTCGTTGTACAATATGGTTTACTATTTGAAAAAAAAAAACATAATACTTGATTTTTCTTTTAGAAAAATCAGAATAGTATAACCTCTTAGATGAAATTAATTTTTCATTAAATATTTTTATACATGATAGTAGTGGAAGGCATTTTTCTTTAAAATATTTGCAAATTCTATAAATCTCATAAGATAATTTGATGACTTTTTACAAATATGTTGCTCAATAAGTGAGATGTATAATATATTTTTTATACGAAGAGATTACTATTTCTGCAGGTACTATTATCATATTGTTTTAAATTTTAGACAAATGATTAGACAAGGAATAATATGAAAATTCAAAGATGCATGTTTTTGGGATAGGAGGTTTGCACACCCGCATAAATCATGCACATTCTCATGTTGTTTTTATGCTCGGTCGTTAAACACGTTACAGGTAGACAATTTGGCACGGCGCGGTTGGGGGGGATGTCGATACGAAAATATTGAGAAGCTCAAAGAACAGCTACAAGTATTGGTAAGTAAGCATAATAGATTCAACGGAAATGGACAATGGGGCGCGTAACGAATTCCAATTTGAAAAATGTCACCTCACAAAACGCAATTGTCCAAGCTGTGTAAATATTGATGGAGGTGAAAAACATACCTATGCATGTACCTCCGCATGCCCAATATTTATATTTATGTGTTACGGGAATGTCGCACGCTTTAAACACACCTTTATACGTCTCCTCGGAACTTATTCATTACCCTGTTGTTACTCGCTTGCTAGCTCTCTTGCGTGAATGAAAAATGACAACGCAACTATTTTTATTTCTTAACAATATTGTACCTATGTTCAACCAGATAAGAACACTATTTATATTATACCTATTCATATGATGTATCGGTTTGATTTTAATATTGGAATTTGTATTATACGAACATAATATGACTTACATACGTACATACATACATACCGATCGGTCTCGAGAGAATCGAAAAAGAAGACCGTTGTATTAGTTACCTATTCAATCAATTGTTTTTTGGGCATTAAAGGCTGTTCACTAGTGACTATTGAATAGCAAAAAGGTACTGACCAGTCTACCGAATTCCAATTCAAAAGGACAAATTCCTATTTCGAGCAATGTGACATTCGAAAAACTTACCTAGCACCGTTAGGAAGAGAACCTACATATGATACTCTTTTTACAAAATATATTCCCGTTTGATTAGTAATTTAATTGACATCAACATTTTAATTAATAAATGCTTTTTATTATTACTAAATTATGTTCACAATACATCTTATATATTTTAATAGCTACTGATCATTTTCTATTTTAATTTAATTTTGTTAGTAATCATAGTATTATATTATTATAATGTTAATGTACAGCATAATAGGAAAAAGAGCTCAAAAACCTATTTACAATTCTTATAAATGCTCATAATACATCTAATACACAATATTAATTAAAGACTCTCTAAATTCGACGATCTAAAGCAGATTGTGTTTAGGTAATCAGTGTTTATACCTGAAGGGTATAGATATTTTGTTCTAATCACCGAAACTCTTCACAAGTGTGTTAATATGGTTATTACTAATAATATGGTTATCACTAATAACTTATTAGTGATTCTGTCATAGAATCTACTGGTTAGTTTGTCAGTAATGTCTGTAACTAACGGAATATTATATATGGCATGCTGTTTTTTCAAGTTTTTTCAAGTCGATGATCTAAATCAGATTGTGTTTAGGTAATCTGTATTATCAAAATTTTAATAAAATTTGTTCAATGAACCAAAAATCAATTGGAAGAATCAAATTCCGCCAAAAGAATCAATTGTCGAAATACATATGTATTTAATAAAGTACCACGAACAAGTGACCCAGTGAGTGTGCACACGGCATCTGGGAACTTGCATCTAATCTTCGGTATTGTTTTATGTAAATTTTAGCACGCTTTCGCAGAAGTAATAAAAATATCATAGAACAATGTTCGAAGTCGGATATTGAAAAGAAAGTGTCAAGTGTGGGTCTTTTTACGCGGAGTTGCAATTGTTTGTTTTGGTCGTTTGAGCCCTTTTTGTCCCATGTATAATATGGCGATAACAATGGGTCGACAGTTTCACACAAATGTGCAACAAACAAGTGAACTCCCGCCGGTTTTATGCATATTTTATAGTCGATGGTGGATCATTGTTGTCGGTTTGATGTGACGAATCGATTCACCGGTCACGTTCAAACCCTCACATGTACATATGTATCGCTAAACTCTTGTGCCAACTCTTCACAGCCTACGTCAATCACTCCACATGCTACAAATATAATACTCTTTTCGTTTCAATCTAAACAAACCACCATTAACAATTACAACTCGTGTAAGTATAAAAATGCACATATGTACACACGAGAACTAAAAGAAGACCGGAATGGGTTTATCAATAGCAAAATTATACCTACAAATTTTGGAGAAGTGAGAAACTGGATGGAAAAGATTGTTAATAAGCAATTAAAGTCCGAAAAAACAAGTGGAGGGAAGAAAATCAAACATATAAAGCTACAGGCTAGTGTCACATGGCTTGCTGTCATCGTCTCCGAAATATTTGCATTCTTAAACGTGTTTATTACGATTATTCACTATCGAACTATCGGAAGCGATTTAAATTTCTATCGGTGACCAAACCGCGCAAAATGTCAAAGTTTCAAACCGATCGGAAGAATATAGGAACATCGCCTAAACGATTAGCGAAGTAAAACATAAAGAAAAGGTTAATGTGTATGATTTTTGTCAAGTGTTTATCCAAGTTCACACGACTCGTATGCAAGGTCAAACTTACCATTAGTATTGGACAACCTCAAAATTCGTTAAACTTGTCTGTGCCTAAACTTGTCCCATTGTTGAAAACAATTTTGTCGTCATACTACAATGACATATTCGAGAGCGTGAGAACATTTTCACGCAGAGTATCACACAACCACCCCCAAGTGGTACGTTTTGTCTTATTTCAATAAGCCTATGGCTATTTAATGTTTTTTTTTTCCAACAATACCATCAAAAGACAATTTCCCGCCTGTGAGGCATTGTTTAGGTAACCATTTAGCACACTTGTGAGGTTTGGTTTGATATATATTCTAACAGTTTGACTCTCATAAAATAAACGCAAAAAAAAGAAACAAGGTTAATAGAACAGCCGACTTGATTTACGGCTGTCTGAAGATTTCGACAAGGTGAAAAAAAAATGTTGGAATTTTAAAATGGTTTCCGGTTATATACGTACATACATACATCAGTACCGACAGTTAGTGATACGCTTTAATTTAATTTATAAAAATTTGAATCTGTATTGCTTTTGTTTCGATCGACGAGAGGCCAGACAGCCCACATCCCAATTTATAAACATAAAAAAGTGATTCCGAGCTAAGGCTTGCCCCCTCTTTACGAGATTGGCCGTAAATTCGACGGTTAACTCCCCAAAAAGTCGTTTTGTAGCCAGGTAGGGACGAGAGTCTCACAAAAAGGATGAATTTACATGCGTAGGAGGAAACGTTTGTGATCCGCTAAAAAAAAACATGTGCCGCCGAAAAATAATTTCGAAAATATTCAATACGCCCGCTAATGGAAAAATGCTTTGACTTTACAGAGAAATCGCCAGAGCGTAATATCAACTTACGGGGATGTAAGCTCGTTTAACCATGAAAAGTCTATTGGGCGATTCGAATTTCAAAATTGCTTTCTTTTCAAAGTTAACGAACCAAACAAAAGCCGGTAAAGATCTGCTTTGGGTACCTATCTATCTATCTATCCGTCAATAATGCTTTGGTTTGCATGAAAACGTTTTAATTTGTACTATAACATAAATGTTGCACATAAGAAGCTTGCCGACACACTTACATACAAATGTATATTTCATGCTGTCCATACTATCATACATGTTTTTGTATTTATAAAAGTTGCCCAATTTAATAAATATTGAAATCGCGTGGATGTTTTTTTAGTAAGTTTAGTAGTTTTTTAGGGGAAGGAAAAATTATATACTAGAAAATAAGAAGTTGTAGAAGAAAACAGGTGGTAAAAGATGTGAGAAATACGGTAGATGAAAGAGAAGTTGGAATAGAAAGGTTATTATTCAGTTAAATATTTATGCCAAGTCAAGTTGCAGGTTTTAGATCTAACCATTCGTCGAAGTCTCTCTCTGATACGAGGACTTTTGAAATATTTTTTTGGAGACTTTAGCGAATGGTTAATATTGAAACCCACCGCCCTTAAATATTAAAAATCAATAATAATAATAATGAATGGTTGTAATTTTGCCTCGTGTAGACGATTACACTCATGTGTACTTGAATGGACGTGTTAGATGTTTTAAAATAACAAATGTAGATTTTTTTTTTGAGCGGCGCCGACTGAACAGAGAGCCGGCTATTCTAGAAGAGCAAACAACGGTCCATAGAAGAAGAAAAACCACATTATTGATGGAATATTTGACTTTTCGGCTCTCTTCCTTTCAGCACAACAAACAGTCACAATACACGAGCCCACAACCATGTTCAAATAAATGTTAATACACCGCAATATTTCACGTCCATTCTTGCGGCGGCATCTTTCTCTCTCTCCCTCCCTTTGGTCCCATTTGATCCCACCGGCCGTGTGTGTGTGTTCTGGATCAGGGGTTCGATACTATTGTTGTTCGCTAGCACACGGCGATCTTTATCCCATTGAACAACCGCAAACAGATAAACATCTTTCTAAAGTTCCGTCGTTGAATTGTTTTTTTTTTCTTTTGTATATCGATGGCATTTGTTAAAATTCGATTTTATTTTGATATCCTTTTGCGCTGACTTATATGTAAATGCAACATAAAACAAAAGGTTGAACTCCTCTATGCATAAGTGTGGTAATGTGTTGGACTCACGAGGTGTTAGCTTAGGACGAGACTCGGACTTGACGATACTTTTTTTTGACAATTTACAAACTATGACTAGGTGTTTTTTTCACTCTTTCGGAAAGCTGATATAATATTATACTTTTATATTAAATAAATATTCTATTACCTCACTAAAATGGCTGTTTCGTAAGTCGATATATAACTATATCTACTTATTAGAATGATATCTATATCTACAATATGTTTCATTACGATTATGAGATGCTTTTCAAAGCTAACAAAGCTACATACCTACATACATTTGAATGTGCCTCAATTGTCTGGTCACCTTTTTATATATCCCATATTAATTGTATTGAAAAAGTCCAATTAAAATTTATCAACTCCTTACGCTACCGTTTTCCTGTCTACGCTCATACTACTGTTCCCGATATTTTAAAACTCCTATCCTTAAACAATCTTTCTGTGAGGCGACGACGATGCTACATTCCGTTTTAAGCTCCTAAATGGTTTCCTTGATTGTCCCGATTTACTGAGTAAGTTTGGTTCCAGGATCCCAGTTAGGTATTCTAGACACGTTGCACTCTTTTCACTTAATCCTTTCAAAACCAATTCCCTAAAATATACCTATCTACAGAGTGTTTATCGTATGCTTAACGGGGAGCTGAATAACGTTGATCTATTCGGTATTTACTTTGACTGCCATTAGGAGAGTCTTGATTGAATGATCCATTTTCTATTTCTCTTATATACATATAATCTTTATCCAATATTTTATTCTTTTCTTTTTCATTTGTTTGTCTCTATGTACCATTTTATGCAATTTTTAAAAGTCTATAATTGGGCTCAGATATTATTTTATTTTTATGCATTTCTACATCTATTGTCTGTTGATTTTTCAACAAATAAATACACATGTAAATATAATATTAAAGAGAATAAGAACATAACGTTGCACTATTTTCACTTAATACATTCAAAACCAATTCCCAAAAATATTCCTATATACAGCGTGTTTATCGTATGCTTAACGGGGAGCTGAATAACTTTGATCTATTCGGTATTTCCTTACATCAAATCAGGACTGTCTATTATACATATATACTTTATCCAATTATATTATATCACTTTATATTTAATTATGCATTGTCCTATTTAGTCATATTTTAGTTTTTATGCTTTTCTTTTTTATTTGTTTGTCTATATATATATCTAATAGATATATCATCTATATTGTAAAAATCTATAATTGGGCTCAGATGCTATTTTGTTATATTGATTCTTTATTTTTATGAATTTCTACATTTGAGGCCTGTTAATTTTTCAATAAATAAATAAAGATTGCAAAGGTCGAATATTAAATATATTGTTTTTGTTTTTAATCTACATACATATCTAATTAGAATATAAAAAACGTAATAAAATAGAAGTTACGCATGTATGTATGTCGATATGATTTGGTAAATGTCTTTTTATTTACAAAAATATATAAACAAAAAGTAATTTGCATATATGTAGCTATGTATATATGTACGTATAATATAAATTGTTTTTCATTGAAATGCAAATGCAACCGTGCTATTTGCTTTTATCTAGTAAAATTAAATTTCCATTGAAAGTGTGACTACATATGTACATATGTATGTAGGTATAGCATAGCATACGTAGCGTGGAATTATTCAAATGTCTAAATTAGAATTGATTCATTGAAGTGCATTTATTGCGATAGGTCGTGGTGTTAAGAGGAAGAGAATTAGTTGAATTAGAACTGCGATTTGTATAATATGTAGATAGATGAATTGAATTAGCGTCGGAGGAGTGTGTGGTGAGTTGTGTTGGTGTGTGCTCGGTTTGGGCACTCGCTTCTTGGCTCCTCACAGCTGCGTCTCTCGAAAAATGGCACCTCTGGTGGGTACCTCTTGCGGGTCACCCATTGGCTATCGTGGCTTCGGAACACGCCCACCCCACCACACCACACCACACCACACACTGGCACTCACACTGGCACACACGACCGACATCACAAACCGTGCCGCGGACGAGTGCCGGCTATCAAAAGCAGTGCAACCCCCGCTCACCCCACCCCACCCCACCCCACCCCACTCAACATCACCCCCGCGATGGAATGCAAGCCTCATCTTCTTTCTTTCCATCATCGCCGACAGAAGGTACCTACAGATGTACCTATGTACATACATACATGGACACTTATGTATGCTGGTAGGTACTTATTGCAATTCCAATGCCCAGCCTTGGAATTATCCTTTAAATGTATTTTTCCATAATTTTATGAATTTACTCCGAAAGATGATCTTAACACATTCAATGCGGGACGGGTATTAATAACCTTTACGCCAACTGATAGTTACTTGCGGGAAGGGTATTTTTACTTACGTCGTGTAAAGTATAGGTAAAAGTCGGAATTGTCGACAGGGCGGACCCTATAGGTTCGGTCGACCAGCTCCTTCCTGTCATTGCTTGTTCTTTGCGAGTACTCTAAGTATTGCCGTGCCCTGAATATATCTGATGAAATACTCCGACATATGTATACTGCGTGGTTCGCATATAATTTCGGATGGTTGGGCAGCGTATCATATACATATATAAAATATCATATCACCTCTAAAATAGCCATAGGCTTGGCGAAATTTAGGAATGAAAATTGCATTTGTATTGTTGGAAATGAAAATCTCATCCGATTTCCGGGAAAAATCTCAATTTTCATTTAATTTAATTTTCCTATTGTAAAATAAGAAAAGTTCAACAAAAAGATGCAACTTTTTATAAGAAAGTAGGTAAGAGTAATTTTTAAGAGACAAAATGCGTCTTTTTTCTTCAATATTCATTTTTATGCATAATTTTTGGTTATTGCGACGATTTTGGAATATAATCAAATACGATATATAAATAATTACTTGTAAAATTTTATAATAAAAAATTAATGCAGATACTCTTTGAAATGCAAATAATTTTATGTAAAATTAATTACATATGTATGTACATATAATAGGAATCAACAATGTACACATGTATGTAATATGCGCTGCAAGTGGCTTTTTTATGATAAAACTCTTTTATTTGAAATGTATATAAAGTACTATTAAAATTTTCAAAGAAGAATATTCGTTGTGTGAATTTTATTCAAATTTAACAATTTTTTAAAGTTAAAAACTTTTTAAAAGTATCAACGCACAAGCATTCAGAATGATGCGTTAGATATTTTTTTAGCCGAATAAATATTCTCCCGAATATTTAATTTTTTATATATATTTTAACAAAGGGAAAATTTCACATTTCTCACACCATACCTATACGAGTCGTTATAATCTCATAGATCTATGGAAATTTTAAAATAGAAACATCTCGCAAATAAAGATTGTTTACCTTGAGAGTATCTTCTATTTGACCATACAAGTATTTATTTATTAATTTTTTATTCAGTATTTTTAAGTGGACTTTTTGAGATTGTCTTATCGACGAATGCGATCTCATCGTCCGGAATGGGAATGAAATCACAAACTATTATCCTCCAATGATATTTAAAATTACATTAATATAAGGGCCACGAGCAGTTTGAGAATCGGAGGTTGGAGTCATCGCCGTTGTCAATGACGTCTAGGCGATCATCAGGTGCAAACTGGTCAGGGGTGCTGAAGCATTATATACGTACAAATTATAAACGACGAGACCTCGTTTGCCTTTTTTCCGCCCCGTTGAATATCATTAGCATGAAATTATCATTCAAAAATCATCACCGTCGATTCTAAATATAGGCA
Source organism: Arctopsyche grandis (assembly GCF_051622035.1). NCBI lineage: Eukaryota > Metazoa > Arthropoda > Insecta > Trichoptera > Hydropsychidae > Arctopsyche > Arctopsyche grandis. Next base: position 34,246,650 of record NC_135360.1, read on the forward strand.
GTATACTTATATGTATTTTAATAATTGAAAAAATGATCCGTTAGCTTGTAAAGGTGACAATAATTGAGCGACCGCTACAAGACGTTTAACGGCTACCTGTATATATGTACATATGTATGTAATCGCGATCGAACTGATAACAAAATTAACCATTTTATGTACCGCAGGTTGGGAAGCCATTTACATAATGGCACGTTGACGATGCTTGCATGGAAATGTGCCCAGCGAGAAAATTGATTCTTTGTAAAAGTGTCGGCAGGGATTTCCATAGTAATTTGCCACCTCGTTGGCTGGAAAATGACTGGACGCTTCAATACACCAATTATATACAGGTGTCTAAGTATACTGAACATTCACGTGATTAACATTATTTTTGGGTCGATTGGCAGTTTCTGATGTGGCACAAAAGGATAAATAAAAAATGGTAAAGGAGTCGAGGGCGAGAAGGCTCGAAAATATCGAAAACGAGTTCTGTGAAAGGCCGCCCTCCTTCCGATCGGATCGAAGCCAATAAAATCGAGCTTTTATCAAACACACGTTACTCTTCATGTCATCACGTACATATGTACATTTTAAAATTAAATTAATCTTGATAGAAAGAGTTCAAAAAAAGTTTCATAGATGGTTTTATATGAGGAAATATACATATTACCCCTATTTATTTCTCACTGCCTTTTTACAAGGTATGCTAGGCTTTGACTCACTTCATCTTCGAGAAGAATTATTGCCATTTCCAAACATCTCTTTGGAGTATTAAGAGGGCTGGAGACCAGCGCCTTGTCCATACAAACGTATTACACTTCTCCCTTCCTCAATTATGGCACTAGAGAACTTATTTTTTAATATGCTATGGATATCCACCATAGGCATGTTTCTGTCTTTTTATTTTTTTGATTAGTAATTTTTTATATGAGCTAAAAGCCACCAAACATCTATGAAATAGCCTCGTTTTTACACTCAAGAAAAGAGTCCAGCGTGCTAATTTAACGGTTGATAAAAAAATACGAGCACACATATCTTTCTCATACCGATGATGATTTTTTTTTTAAATTGGTCCATTTTCGGAGGAGAAAACTGGAGAGTACGAAACCTCCATTTTGTCGATTTAAAATAGGTATTATCTGGTCGAGGCGCAACTGTCGCATTCACTCAATATATATATTGATATATATTGCCGCATTCACTCAATATATATATATCTAAGAAAGGAACGGCAACAAAATTTCAAGGTTTCGGATATCCAGCCCTCTTAAAGACAACCCTTCGATTTTATTAGAATCAAAATTTTCGGCGTCTGAATGTGGTATATAGAGCTTTGCGTCATCATTTACTTTTCCAACCTATTCCGGCGAAAACGTCTGCTTTCCGGTTCCTTAATGTGAAAGATGAACATTTGAACCTGTTCAATTGTCATTTTTATGAGCTGGTCAGTTTCATGAGATTCAACGCAAGTCTATTTGAATGATTGGTAATTTTTATTGTTCTTTTCTTTTTTTGTAAGACTGGTGTGACACTTTTGGGCAACCTGTCAGGTCACATTGGTCATATTATTTTTATTATTATTATAAAAATAATAAATATAATACATATGTGTACACACACATTCTAGAATTTTATTCTTAGAGGACGTTCGCTTCCGATTGAAGCGTAGATAGTCTTTTTTTCTTCCACGGTTTTTTTATTCGATGACAGATATTCATATATACTGGGGTCATCAAAAATCACTCGGCGCCATAAGATGCGATTGTCAATAAAAGAATGCAGCGTCATGTGAACGTCCGGGATGGCCCCACGATAGCGTAGGTGGATGGCGGTTCCACGAGAGGTCATCATCATCATCAGCATCAATATATAAAAGTTGGACAACGATTCGACCCGTGGCCGTGTAGGCCGGCAGCAGCACCACGGACTCGAGAATGTCTCGAGAAGAGGAGAACAACGAAAAAAAGAGAAAAAAAAAGACATTAGTCATATTTGTCGAGCGGGCCCCAAGTTTGCATCTGTTTTCCCATGGGCGGGTTATTTATCGTTTATTTGAGATTCGTCGTACATAATGGACCTTCTTAACACATTGTTTGCCGATGAAATTCGATGCGCGCATCTCTCTTTTGCGCTAATAGTTTCGTAAAACAATGACGAATTCACTAATGGTCAGGTCGACTCCCGCATGTGTGCTTTAAGCTTACAAACATTCGCATTCCTCAATAATGTCTATACGTATTCAGGTTGATTATAATCTAATATATCTACCTATATTCAATAATTTCGAAAGATACTTTATATACATATATTTAAGTATGTAAGGTTTGGGTGGTAGAATCCGTGACGTTAAATGAATATATTCAAATAAATTTAATAAAATGTTTACTATTACATAGATAAGCCATGTACATTAACATTAGAATAATATAATACTATGATTGCTAACAAAATTAAATTAAAATTGTAAAATGGAAAATGATCAGTAGATCAGTAGCTATTAAAAAAGATATAAGATGTATTGTGAACAAAAGCATTTAAAAATCAAAAAATCAATTGAAAAAATTTCGTTGCAACACAAATAAACGTTCCGAGAAGGCCAGAAGATTTAACATGGAAACATTTATCGGCAGGGAAATCGAAATTTCTATTTTGTTTAGATAAAATACTTGGAGGGAATGTGTGACCTAATGTTTTGTGTTCTGAATAGATAATTTTTACGATCTCTAATTTTAAACAAAGCTCAAGCCTCTTGATTTTTAAATGCTTTTTATTATTACTTAATTATGTGCACAATACATCTTATATCTATTTTATTAGCTACTGATCTACTGATCATTTTCTATTTTACAATTTTGATTTAATTTTGTTACTAATCATTATTCTAATGTTAATGTGTAGCATAATATGAAAAAGAGCTCAAAAACCTATTTATGTACAATTCTTATAAATGCTCATAATACATCTAATACATACATAATATTAATTAAAGACTCTCTAAAGTCGATGATCTTTAGCAGATTGTGTTTGGGTGATCTGTGATCTGTATTATACGAAGAATTGTATTAAATCAATTTATTTTAATAATAATAACATTTCTGATAAGCGGAGTATGTACCAAAAAAAATAAAAAAATATAACAGTGGTAAGTTTGAATAAGATAAAATTGATTATAATGCGATTGGACTGAATAGAAAGAAACAAAAAAAAAAAGTATCGGAATTTTGGGCACGCAAAGTCCACGTACGAGTGTATGGGGTAACAGGATACGGATACGTTAATGGATCCATAATCCAAGTCCAATCGTCCTCTCGGTCCAGTCAACCGGTCACATCCCATCACGAACCGGGTGACGAAATCAAATCGCACCCGGTGTCAAACACGATTTTTATCTTAGCGGACCGAAACCGAATTCTTTGCGCCAGATGATGTTAACATGCCACCTACTCTTCCTTTGATTAATGTTGACGCTAACTCGAACCCTTCAACTTATACGCATCCCTGCTCTACTGCACACTTTTTTTACTACCTGTAATATACATACATGTATTATGTATGTATGATACTCAATTCACTGAGCAAATTGTGTGTTTTATTTGTATTAAGGTGACCATTCGTACTGTTTTTACCAGAACGGTATTGATAAAATCAGTACCCTTTTTATCTAAGAGATGAAATCAAATATAAAAAAACTTTCAGTGAAAATGATGTCTCTTACAAAATTATTTTGCACGACTGTAAAATAAATTACACGACATATCTATGTATATCAAAACGACATTTAATGCCAAATTAAATACACAGATTACCTAAACACAATCTGCTTTAGGTCATCGACTTTAGAGAGTGAGTGACAGTTAGATGAAATTTCACATCGGTTTTTATTCTAATGGCATCTCATCAATTTACAACTAATAAATTGTAATCAATGTTTATTTTTTATAATAAATTCACTATCAAATTTTATTTTAGTTACTGGCAACCCATTTGACATTTGATTTGAGCTATTTTAGGGGCACTCTTTTTATTTGCAGGGCGAAATGTTTTAGAGATGGCCATTTACATATAAATACCTAATTTGTCTGGAAATAGGACTACTTTGCCGGGCCGATAAATGTTAACCAAAATTATTGGCAAATTAGACGAATATTGTCTTTGTTTACCAGGAATATATGTATGTATCTACAGAATGATGTCTTTCATCGATGAACAATATGTGGCCCAGTGATAAAATGCAATATTGAATGTTAAAGCTTTAAAATGTTTGCTAATCGATAAGAATAATTTTAACCAGCTCTGTGCAGAATTTTATAAGAGCATTAAAGAAAATCTATTCTTTATGTTAGTGTTTAATAGTTGAAGTAATTACAAAAAAACATCAATTTGAAAAAAATGGTTACCTTACTGTTATGTATTTTACATTTTACGAGGTCAACGTGTTGAAGATATACATAGATACGTACCTACCTACGATTAAATTTTATTATATTATAATAGATATGGAGAAGCGACTTTTTTATTATGCCACATTAAATTCACAAACCTGAATATAATATGACACGAGAGTAAATTAGCACTTCCGATGTGTATAAATTCCTCAAATCCAACCATTCATAAAATATGCACGCATTTAGAGGCGCCATTTTAATGACACGTTTAGTAAATCGTGTTCAATTAAATATCTTATTTTCATTAACATTTTAGTTTCGGAATGTTTCGCACTGACAAAACCAGAATATCATACAACGGCTAATGCTCTTATGATGGCTCTTAGACACATACGATTTTTTAACTAAAACAGTATTTTAAACATCCATGATATGCGATTAATTTAAATTTAAATAAAGTCGCATCTTCGATATTATAGAAAGTTACACTAAATATAATCCAAGACCACTATAGAGTAGAGCATTTCTAATACATCCGTATATGTACCCATGTACATGATAGCACGTCGATCTTGATTATGAATCGAAGCTTGCGAAAACTTGGCAAACCCTAAATCAAACGTCTTCGATGGTGAGTTTGATATCTGTGGTCGATGTTTTGGGACAAAGTGTCCTACGAGTGGTATCGAATTACAAAGGTGGTTAGAGTTGTCTCGGCATAGCAGACATTCCTGTGGCTGGCGCTCAGCGGACAATGATCCCCTCAACACTTTTCACAAATCCATTTCACTCGTGAATTGAATCGATGAGCCCTATATATTTTACACCCTGGATGTACTCCTTTTTTGGATGATGGGTGTTGACATGTACGGTCGGATAGTCTGGTGAGCAACGCGACGGCCCGTGAATGATGTGTTGTGACACCTGGATTATGATATTATACACATATTTAATATTAAACCATTGTTTGAAACTGAACACCGAAATGGCGGATTTCGCGATGACAGGCAGCACAATGCGACTGCTAATTTATTTTGCATTTAAATTGAATGACAACGAGTAAATAAATATCTACAATATGATTTTTTTTTCTTGTATAGTTTCGGGTTTCGTCTCTCGACGCGTCGATGTCACACGGTGGGCAACTCGATCCCACGGATGCACTTTATCATGTCTTGGCAAGTGACTGAGTGTGTGTGTGTTCTTTGTATTGATAATCATGGGATTTATTGTGCGTATTTAGTGTTTAATTTTATTGCTTTATCCGTATATGATGCTAGTATACAGGTATGTGTGTAAATTATATTGTGCGTGTCAAACATTATTTACATTCATCCGCCCACCCTTTCTTTATTTGTCTGCTATTAGTAAATATTAAATAAATATCTGAACAATTGCATGAAATACAGTTTATTCCTAGCGTATGTACATATATATATATTAATTATTTTTCTATACGAAATAATTTAGAAAACGTCCGTAACAACGGCAAGATAAAATAGTCTCACTTTTCGTATTTGTTTTGTATTTTCATCTGTTCAACATGTACCAATAATAATGTGTTTATATGTACATATCTATAAAAAAAATACTACCCGTAAATGGCATAAAAAACCATAAAATAAAAGGCTTTGGCAATTGTATCAATATTTCTAGTGCAGTGTTCATAGAAATATAAAAAAATGTATACCTCTATGATAAAAATAATTATTTTTTTTATGATTATATATAATAACTTTATAGCATTTTATATAATATGTTACATTTCATGTATGTATGTACATAAATATGAATGTAGGCATATGTTAATACATAGGTGGGTATAGTTTGATTAAACCCGGTTTATTATAATAAACCTTAAATAAAATTTGTTTACATACATACACATTAAATTTAGGTTCTTTACTTTATTAACGAACTTGGCATATATCTATACGAATAAAAGTAGATATTGTCAACGCAATAATATTACATTAATTTAATATTAAAATGGGTTGCGATAATAGCGGCGCGTTGATGTCTCTTGTTTATGTCGTCGAATTTTCATAACAAAAATACTTTAATGTCATCATAAAAATAATCGCACGTTGGAAACGTAATGTTAATAAATTTGACATTATACGATGTGACTAAGTTTACACATAAAATCGTTTCGCGGTTTTACAATTACTATATATAGACCAAACACAATGCAACATCACTTATGGAAGCGCCTACTAAATAAAATAAATATAGCTACACATAATATTTACATATAGGTATTAAAAAAAAAATATATATATATCCGAGTACTGCAAGCCGTGGGTTGGAAACCCTTAAACGCTGAATTAAAATAATAATGTCGATCACGAGATTTATGTGACATTGTAAAATTGGCCGATTTAGCTCGTGCTAGGACTTTGCATTATTAACGCATTAACTACCGCATTTTTCACACATTTAAATATCAATGTGTGAACAACTGCGTAAATAAAACGCGGAACGAGCTACTGATGCAATCTTGCGATGACAATTTTTATCATCGTAATAACATGTAAATTTTCATTAATTTACATAATGAAATTTAATTATTACGATTTTTTTTACTACATACATATGTACATACATATTTCTTTAGTGTATATTTGTTTCATTTTAAATAATGTGTTCTATACAAATGTTCATATGTATGTACATATATATAAAAAATAATTTTGTAGTGATGTTTTAGAAATATTCATATTACGAAAATAAGTTTATTACAAATAAGGTTTTTCCTGAGGTTTTTCGGTCGAAACTTTCACATTTACCGCATTCACATCCCAAATATTCGTCGACTTCAACTATTCGAATATGGAATAATAAATTAAGAGCTATTCGAATATTCGAATATATTCGAAAATTAAAAAAAAGGTAATAACATATGTACTAAGCATAAATTTTAATGAATCGTCTTATCATAGTTGCCATTGAATTCTATCTCGTGTTTACAGCCAATAATAATTTGGCTGGCCGGTGACTTCTTAAATATTCGTATTGTTTTTCTGATGTTTTCTAAAAATTCGCAGAGATTATTATCGATCGAAAAGTGATTTTCTTCAAATATTTCCGTATTTAATTAATAAAAATCCGTTTCTTCACATGTAGACATTTCATTTTCTTCATTTTCATCACAATCATTCCCATTATATATTTCATTTTCTTCATAATCGTCGGCTTCTTCGTCATCACTCTTTTCATGTTGATTTTGCGTATTTAGTTCATAAAAAATATATACACGAATAATATTCGAATAGTTGATGAAATATTCGAATAACAAATGGCTGAAAAAGCAGATGAATAATTCGAATATTCAATTGGGATCCCCACTGTCGACATTTCAAAGGCATAAAATGTTACTAAGCAGTTGAGTTTTAGTATTATTACGGTCATGAAACACTTTTTGATTCTAAAATTTAATTTGACAAAAAATGACCAGAAATCATTTATCAAGAGGTTTGTTTCTCGTAAGAAGATCGTCAAACTGCAGACAGTCAGTTGCCTCCAGAAGTTTTCTAGACATAACTAATCTTTCATACATACATAGATACATAGATTGAGCACCACTTCGAGTTGAGTAAAATTCCCACAACAATCCATATCTTTATGGCCATTATGTCACATTGAACCAAAATTAGCCATAAAAAATGAAATGACGTGTCACTTGAATAAAATGAATGGCGATCTGCCACACCGGTGATAATAAAACGTTTATTTTTTCGCTGGAGAAATCAGTGGGCGGACGCGAGGTGCCTTCTTTATTTAACATGATAAATTACGAGAGACTCTCGCGTGATTTATTCCCGCCTTTTTCGACGTCATTACCGCCACCTATTTGTCAAAATTCCGATACATTTTCGAAACCCATCCGAGCAGCGAGAGGGTTAACGCAAAACAATACGGTTCGGGTGAGTACTCTCACATACATATGTGGACATTGAAATCGCACGGTTCCCAAACATTAGCGTCAACATCATTCAATTCGGTTTCCGTGTTGTCCCTCAAAGTGCATCTCTCCAGGGGTATTCAATTATTTACACTGCCCATAAAGCGCATAAACCACGTACACAATGGCCAATAACTCTCGCGTTGTAATGCTCGCTCGCTCCAGACACACCATCCGAGACACAATTCTTCCACTTCACTCCTACCGATCGATATACTTGAGCGAAATCCTTTTTTTTTACCAAGTTTTAATCAACGAGTTAATAAATTACGACGTGTACCTAATGCTTTTTATGCCGAACGACTTGATTTATTGAATTAGTGCAAAGAAACAATACCATTTTATAATATACTATGTAGGAACATAAGAGGCCGTTTGTTATTTCAATGTCTATTCTACACCTGTTCAAATAAATTTTGATGCACCTGTGTATATGTAAAATGCATGTATACACACCTAAGTTTTAACTTTGAATCTGTAATATGGTTAAAATAATATACGAAATTAGGACAGAGTGCGTTTGGCAGAATGAATACTGTTTTTTTTTTATATAAAACTTCAAGCAACTTTTGCCTGAAAGTAAAAACGAAGAAAGACAGAAAGTGAAACTAAGATGTGACTATTAGAATGAGTGAAGCGATTGAAGTGGAAAAAGACTGGTATAGTTAGAAGAATAAACGACAGACCAACAAAAAAGTGCTCGAATGGTAACCAAGAAAGTAAAATTTGCAAAAATTAAAATAGCTTGCTCAAAATAGAATATAAGCGTGCAGGAGAGATCGTCATCCAGCAGTGATGATTATGCTGATGATGATGAGTAAGTACGAGTTCAATACTACATACATACATACATGTGTTCAACAGGTGTAAGGTAGTCATTTCAGCATTATTAAATTTGAATGATGGCTGAGAAATAAGACCAAGTTTGTGGTTAGAGTATGCAAAGTGAGAGCAAATCCTATGAATATTTAAAATTGTTCTCAGTTGCGATGTAGGAATACGAGAGTTGTGAGTAAATTCCATTGAAGACATGAGATATGTAGTTGGGTATCTTGGGATTTGGGTCGTTCGAACGAAGTTGAAGCAGCTGCGTTTGCTTCTCTCATTCGCAGCAAGCACGCGTTAATTGAACCGAGATAATTTTGCTATTCAACAAGCCGTTAAGTAATATTAGGTATCCTATTGCTGCTATATGTATGTATATCTAGTTGGAGCCGATAAATCTTCAAGACTTGAAGAAAACCTACGCACTGGACGTTCATTAAAGATCGTCAATAATATTTACGGCTGATTCTGTCGTTAAAAATGGAGGAAAATTGATAATAATCGAAAGTGTCGGAATGTTAACGTTCGATAATATTTTGACGTGTGGAATATATTTTTTTTTTCAACGTGATATCGAATTGCCGTTTACGCGTATTTCGTATGCTAATCGCACCATCGCGATCGGCGTTTTTCTTTGAATTTTTAAACGAATAATACACCTCGTGTGTGTATCATACGTTATTGAATATTATATACATATTTAAATTTTCAATTTTGAGTTAGCGAACGGTCGAGCGAGTTTCGTTTTGTTAAGTGTCGCGTATGATTTACGAGACCATGACCTCTCTCTTGGCCACCGAAACCATATAAAATCAATGAGAAATTTTACGGTTTCGCTTCGCGAAATTTAACCATCCATGGAACTCCACTGCGAAAGGTATAATATTAAATTTTATTTCAAATTTACCGTACGCTTACATTTTTCATCTCAATCTAAGGAATATGCTTCATATGAATTATGAGAGGTGGCTTTAAATTTCAAAGACTAGTTATTTTTTTTAATTTGACAGATCGTACAGACATGTACAAACATATGTAATAGTAATGGATTGATGAATAATACAAATATTTATTTTTTATTAGATATATTGACGAATAATCTATGGCTCGAGCTAAATTCGGTGACGGGCAAGTGATAACTTTTTTGTTCGCAATTGGTCAAAATAGTATACGTACTATCATTTAAGTAATATATTTTTATTTCAAACAGATTACACAAACACAATCTGCTTTTGATCATCGACATTAGAGTCTTTAATTAATATTATGTATTAGATGTATTGTGAGCATTTAACAAAATTAAATTAGAATTGTAAAATAGAAAATGATCAGTAGATCAGTAGCTATTAAAACAGATATAAGATGTATTGTGAACATAATTTAGTAATACTTTTTTGATCAAGAAATCACACTTTATGAGGATGTATCACTTCCTACGGCAAATTTCATAGGCAGAGATTTATCAGCAGACTTGTTGGAGAATGACCTCGAGACACCCACACATTCCATTCTGTCTTTTCTGGAAGGAAAGTGTCTTAGAAAGAGCATTCCTTCACTGATTTTCCAATGATTTCGTTTGATAGGATGACATTGTGGTGCTAATAATAAAACTAATTAAATCGTGGCGATTTATAATAAGATCAAGCACACCAAAGAGTGAACATTAGAACGAATTCCAGTGTCTTTCATTTAAAACAGCGTGTAAGTTGAATTTTGTTCTACCTATTATGAAGAGTCGAGAGGCGAGGTGTGAGAATTGTGGTGAAATATTGCACATTATTAGCAATATTATTATATTTTTATTGCGCACATCATTCAAAATCAACACGGTTTTCACATTAAGCTGATAAAAAATAAATATATATGTACATAATACATGCATACATACATAGATATAAATAATAAAAAAAAATGAATGCTAAGTGCCGCGTGAATTCGGTTACGAAAATCCGGACTGCGCGTTTTATGGTTTTATTGCGATCGATGGATGGCTATTTTATTGAATATAATTTATATTAAAATATCCGATTAAATATGTATGTGCATATTATATGATATAAATATGTATACATATGTATGTATAGTAGGTATGCGAATGGAACGAGACGGCTATTTATTTAGTTGGAATTAATGAATTAGGTACATACATATATATTTTATTATATTATATTTAACGATTCATTCAAATTCTGATGTGATTAAATGGCTTCTGATCTGGCAGTCACGATCCGTGCGATAATGCACTCTTTCGATCAGGGGGATTATTCTTGTTTCTGTTTTATTTTATTTTAGACCAAACGATAGACTGTTCAAATTCCACGGTAGCACCCACTCGGATGAGAGACGGTGTCAAACAAAATAACAATTTACATAAATACATTCGTCTCGAAATGAGTCGATACGTTTCGTTTCATTTCGACGACTTATGAAACACTTACACAAAAAATATTCCCAATACATCAATATATGACCAACCGAAAATTTTTTGTACTTTGAAAGCTTTATTTTTTCTTTAAGAGATGTATGTATGTATGTACATACCAACCTACACAGAATACGGATGAAAAAATTGAAAAAAAAAATGTATATATGATATGTTTGAATAAACTACTTTTAAATGCTTTTTATTATTACTAAATTATGCTCACAATATATCTTATATCCATTTTAATAGCTACTGATCTACTGATCATTTTCTATTTTACAATTTTAATTTAATTTTGTTGGTAATCATAGTATTATATTATTCTAATGTTAATGTACAGCATAATAGGAAAAATAACTCAAAAACCTATTTATGTACAATTCTTATAAATGCTCATAATACATCTAATACATAATATTAATTAAAGACTCTCCAAAGTCGATGACCTAAAGCAGGTTGTGTTTAGGTAATCTGTGTTAATTCTACATACGTATGAGCAATGAATTGTACTACCAGTTGTAATAAGAATGCGTCTGTAAACTCCATAACATCTAACGTACATGTGTAAGTATAATACAGACGTTAAAATCAACTGTCAACTTTCTACACTTTCAAAATTGACTACTTTAGTAGTAGTAAGTCAAGTGAAATTATATTTTATTATAATTTGAAATCATTACATTTCAAGTCTTTGAAAGACCTGCTACCCACTACCTTATAGTTTATATTGTACGTGGACATTTTACGAGCGATAAATCGCTCAAGTAAGCTTGTGTACAACTAATTGCAAGGCGAATCTAACCGTTCCCATCTTAAATAACATTAGTGACTAAATGCAAGCAGGGGTGCTGCAGAATTTGGTTTGTGTGTGATTTAAGTACAAACAACACTCTGCCATTTGCATATGTAAAATGTGCCAGTGACAGAGTGTTGTCTACCTATTAGGGATCCCAATCGAATATTCGAATTATTCGTCCGGTTTTTAAGGCATTCGCTATTCGAATATTTCATTAACTATTCGAATATAATTCGTGTATATATTTTTTTATAAAATAAATACACAAAATCAATATGAAAAGAGTGATGAAGAAGAAGCCGACGATTATGAAGAAAATTAAATATGTATTGGGGATGATTGTGATGAAAATGAATATAATTAGGAAGATGAAATGTTTACATGTGAAGAACTTTTTCACTTTTCGATCAATAATAATCTCTACGAAATTTTAGAAAATATCAGAAAAATAATACGAATATTTAAGAAGTCACCAGCGAAATATACATTTTTAGAAGAAATCATAATGAAAAAAGAAAATAAAAAATTATTAATTGGCTGTAAAAACAAGGTGAAATTCAATGGCAACTATGAAAAGACGATTCATTCAAATTTATGCTTAGGACATATGTATGTATATAATTACCTTTTTTTTTTAAATTTTCGAATATATAAGAATATTAAAATAGCTCTTGATTTACTATTCGATATTTGAATAGTTGAAGTCGACGAAAATTTGTGATTCCTAGTCAACAGGCTGTTATTTTGTGAATCAAACGAATCGCTCCTCGCTAAGCTTAGTAAAAACGAGGTGAAATTCAATGACAACTATGATAAGACGATTTATTCTTATCATATTTAGTTTACGAAGAGCTTGAGCTCAAGAGCTATTCGAATATTTGAATAGCTTTTGATATCTAAACTATTTGATATTCGAATAGTTGAAGTCGACGAATATTTGGCATTCCTACTACCTATATAAATCAAAATGTTGAAAGTTGACACCTGAATAAACTCGATCATTGGACACACCTGTCATATATGCAAGTGTTCGAACTTGAACCAGTAACCTTGGCGTGATGTTAATCAAAGTGGAATGAAAAGCGACCGGAAGATGCACCCATAGGTATAATATTATAACTCGACCGTTAGTTTCTCGCTATGCATATATGTATATGATTTATAGGCTTTTCTTAACGAATCGACGTCGTCGTGTAAACCCATTGACCGCGCTTAATAGTCTCGAGAATGAGTAAAAAAAATGAATTGAAAAAAAAGGAGAATTGGAAGGAGACAAAGGCGGAGGCAAAGGCATGACACGAAGAGCTGAACACTGCTAAACACTTTAGATGTGATAAGGCAACGGGGGACAATAAATCCCCGGCTCCTCTCCCACGCTTCTTTGTCCGACACGAGTGTGTGCTGCTTTTTATTCTCTCGTGTTTCGATTTACCTTTTAATGTTTTATTATTGGTTTTGTTCCGTTTTTATGGGTCATACGTTATCCGCGCGTCCGCTCTCAAATCAACTGGCCGTTTTATTAAGTGGCCACACGGCTAAACACCCCCAGCCTCCCCATCAATCATGCTGTCAATTTATCAACGGCGGCGACACTTTGACGATTTGTCACCATTTTCAAAAATCCCCACTACTAAAAACTACATACATATACACCTACCAGTTCTATCTAACCACGGATATTTATTTGACCTATTTTTATTTTATTACATTTTATACCAGGAAGGCCTTACAGGTAGACCCCAATGCGCCTTCCTGGCCAATATAGCATTTTTATTATACAAGTCGCTGAATTACGAGACACTGAAAATTCACAAATTAACGAGACATCTATGAATTGTACATTAATCATACTCAAATAGTGGTGACATAGTGGGTAGGAAAGTTTTAGCCAACTTTTAATCGGGAACCGTTTCAACAATGAAATCAGAGAAAATTGGCAAACTCTGATAGGAAACGATCGACCTAGAGTCACAAATATCCAGATCTGACCAGCAGCACTACAGATATACTCAATTCAACTAAATTCTTTTCAATCGAGGTCAGCTCATGGTGTAAGGCAGAAGCTTAACGACTGAGCTATGCTGCTGGCTAAAAATCTCATATTGACCCGAAAACTTATTGTTTATTTAATACTACTATTGTGTCCGTTAATTTCAACGGGTGATTTTGGAACGGAATTGATACATTAATTAAAATAAGGTTATATATCATATATATATAATTTCGAAAGAGACTTTGTATTTAAGTAAATATTGTTGGTTGGAAAATGGTTGGGAACTTCTCTGCATATGTATGTATTGATCTGTTACAATTTCAGCTATTATAGTCATGTCTATGTATGGACTAGAAAAATATTAGTAAAAATTGAAAAAAGCATTGTTACCAGTGGTGTCACCCTAATGGTTTCTTTGAAACTCGTTATTTAATCTAAAAAATCATATAATTTTAGTTAAAAATTATACAAATCTTGAAAATTTAATGAACTTTCATGTAATAGTGCCTTGGACGAAAAAAAATGTATATATATATAATATATTAAAATATTTTCAAAATAAAATTTTTGAAAAACAAATTGGAAATTCGTCGTTCCAAAATTGGGGTGACACCACAGATTGTAACCAAGTGAAATTCCCAGTTTTCCACGTTTACGTGTGCAACAATGAGTAGATGTTCTCTTACGTATCATAGGTATATGTATGCAGATGTATTATAATAGAATGAGTGGAGTTCATTGACGGCGGAAAACGACATCGATGACGACACCACAGCCTTCGCCCGGGTCGGTGTAAATGAATCTCCGCAAGCATGAATGGAATGGACACAGTCCATTGTGAAACCATCCGAGTAAAGACCATCCGAAGCCTTTAAAATGGACAAACTGTGGTGTTTACGCGGCTATTTAGCGCGACAACACGCACTCTCTGTCTCCCCCGACAATCGCTACGCAAATTGGACAACTTTAACCGTCTGTTTGACCAACAAACACACACATACACACACACACACACATATCACATATCCGCATCCACCATCATTATTTTTTAATATAATCTCATTTGTAGCAGTTAAAAGTCGAGTTATGGCTACCCGCTCGACTACCAATGTGAATTCAAACTTTAGTAAACAGATACCGTCCATTAGATAGAGAGAGAGAGAGAGAGAGAGCGATTTATAAATAATATAATAAAATAAAAAAAACCGCACCGTGACTAAACGAGTGCGAGTGAAAAGAATATACGTATTCGAATGTTGGAACGGAGTGAGAGAGGAAAAGTCAGGCTCTCAATGAAAGAGGTGTTCAAGCCGTGGAAAACTAAATGAACCACTCCTCTTTACACTTTTTTTTTTCACCGAAAAAAACAGTGACTGTTTCGATATAAGGAAAAGCATTCCAATTTGGGTGTTATTATTCATATTTTTTTATAATGAGATGCAAATTGATTTTAAGTGTTGCAAATTGTACCTCTTTAGTTTTAGTTCTTAGAAGAGTTCGTTTAGTCATAATATGTATACAAGTCAATTCATATATATATATATATATATATATATATATATATATATATATATATATATATATATATATATATATATATATATATATATATATATATATATATTATATTATTATATTATATGTATATTATATTATAGGTATATAAAAACAATAAATTATGCACAAACAATGTGTACAATACACAAATACATTGGTAATAAATTTCTGAAAATATTTTAAGTTAGGACTTACATATGTATGTATGTATATCTAATATATAATTTCAAAAGAGATTTTGTATGTAAGTATGTATGTTTATTAGTATTTTTGGTTGAGAACTTCGAAAACAAAACAAAGTTTCTATGACGACAATTCAATCGGTTGAATATTATATTTTTTTCGATTCAAATAAATTTAATAAAAAAACATATGAATATTTTCTATTAGATTGGCCATGTTTAAGCTGTTTATATTACAAATACTGAGCGAAGCTGGGTAAAACAACTAGTTATTATATAAATACGTGTGCTCAAATAATGAAAACTTTTCGCTTATAGAATGAATTTAAAAATTAAAGATTTTTCACTTGTTTTGTCTCTTGATAGCAAAAATTCTATTGATAAAGAAATTTTTGTTATTAATCCACAAGAATAGTCGAAATATGAATTTTTCTATTTTATGAATTTTATTTAACTTTCATATAAAGACAATTTAATATATTATCCCTATTAATTCAGTAAATACTAGTACGAGCTTTTAGCTCGCAATTTTACCGATTTAATATTCAGCACACTTCCAATTAACCCTTTTAAACGAAAACAAAAAATAATGTGGCCCGAACACTATTCCAATAAACATGTTTCGATAGAAAAAACTTAATATAAATTAGTATTAACAGTGGGAAACAATCCCAAGTGAAAAAACGTACTTTTGACTTTTGATTTGAACTGGACGACTACTTAGAGAGATTTGAAGGCTGAAAAGTATTATAAATGAAAGATAAAATACCCGACTATAGATTCCAATATTCATTTTGAACAGGAAATTGACAGATTTTGAGACATCGACCGAACAACACCAAGCTATAGAAAAATCGTGCGATTTAAAAAACACACATATCTCCGAATCTCGAGCCACTCAACATTTTTTTTAATACCAGATTCGTATTTACTGGGCATAGATCTATAAGAAAAGTCATATCTATAGTCTCTGAACCAAAAAAAAAGTCGTCATTTGTCGAACAGTGTAATATCTGTAGAACTAGCGTACGGGCTCAGCTGCGCTCGTCTTTTTTCGTTATGATGTCATATAGTTTATTTTGTGTTGTTATTAATTAGCTCAAGAGAAATAGGTCAATGGATTCCATTGGTTTGCAATGCCTGAATCAAATTAATGCCGTCGTCGATCTGAACATCGCAGATGCGTATCATCTCGAGTGTCTGTGATAAAAGCCCTCAAGAAGAGGACCACAGGTAGACGGCAGACGACAGGGCAGACCCAAACGAATAAATTTTCACGCAAAAAAAAATGAAAACCCATATTTTTCGGTAGTGGTCGTCATCGTTTTATATGGTTTTTTTTTCTAAGAAAAAAATCAATTTTACGCAAAAGGCGTTCGCGAAATGATAGTAAAGAATGGACGCGTCAAATTTGTGCGAATTTATTACGGTCAATGAACATAAAGAATGAGTCAACATAATATTAATAAAATTAATATCGTTATTTTGATCGCTCAGATTGTGCTGAATATGAACTTAAAGTCATATTGGTATTACACCTTAATATAAAACGTATGAATTAAAATTGCTCCATTACCTACAACGGAATTCGTGTTTTTCCGTGAATTACATTGAAATAACATGATTCTGGGACAATATGTGTACAGATGTAATACAGATTAAAGCAGCATACTTATTATATTTACACACAGAGTGTTCCAAAAGTAATCTAGGGATTTCAAAATCGCATACTCAGAAAATTACTCAGCTAAACATCAAATAATTGGACAAGAGCCTGAAACACTGAAGATGTTTAGAATGTCTTTGCATCGTTAAAGCCGATTTGCACCTGTATTTTATTTTATCTTGTCCATTATGTCATATGATTTTCTTTTGTTGTTATTATTTATATTATACGATGTACTGAATTGGGCTTTTACCTGTATAAAATAAAAATGTATCTATAGATAAAAATGCAATTGGTACAGGACTTGAAATGAACGGAAACGCATGGAAACATCGGTACATTTCGTAAGTTTTGAAAAAAATTGAAATTCAATAAATATTACCGAAAATAATATTCCGATATTGCACTATTGAATCACAATCGTTAACTGCAAGTAAAATGCTTAGATGAAAAATTGTAAGACTTTTTAAGATACTCTTCTTCAAAAAGTGGCCCATTGAGCCCATGTACATCAGGTTTTCGCAAATATCCGAAAAAATAATCGTCTGTGGCGCATACTTTTTTTTAATTGAATATATTGAATTCTAATCTTAAAATATATTAACTGATATTTTAAATATTATACAATGCTTTTAAAGTACAAGTCATCTATCACTCCCCAATTAAATTAACACTAAGCTTTCTCTCAAGTGTAATATTATATGTGTAACATCTTATTTTTGCTTAAGAAATACTTATTATACTCCAGGCTCTGATATGTACGTATAATGTATTATAATACAATAGAAAAAATTAAAGGGATATTTTGAAAATAATCGAGCGCTCCCATTAGTGAAAATTTGTATTTCGAGCTCAGAATCAGTACGCAAACTTTACGTCACCTTTTAATGAATTTTCAACATTTCTTTGGGGATATAAAATATATGTACATATGTATAATGTAGTAAGCTCAAGAAAAATATCTGTACAGAAATTTTATGATATAATATAATATTATATGTACCGACTATGCGTTTGATGCAAAGTGAAAATCGCATTTAAGACTTCAGAATTATCATTTCTCCATACTAATTACATACATAGTTGGTTAAACATAGTTGAATTAATCTATAAGTCATTAGGGTAAAATGACTAATTTCAGCAAGCGAACACAATGGACACATACATATATGTATGTATGTATCAAACGACCGAAACCGACAAGGCAAAACTAACATAAAACCGAAATTGAAAGATGGAAAAAGAAAAAGTTTTCCAGGTGTAGCGGTAGCCCTGCGTAGGTGGACAACAAGCGCCGGTGTCCGTTGTAAATGATTCTTGTCCCCTCTGACAATTTGTAGTAAGTAGGTACCTTGTACCTATAGGTACATATTACCTTTATACATATGTATATGATATGTACATAAGGAGACATGCACAAAAGTGTCAGATTGATTTTCATAGGTGAATCGGGTGTAGGTATCGGTCGGTCGGTCGGTCGGTCGCAGGAAGTCAAAAAGTAAAAAGGCCGGTTTTTCGGTTGAAGACAACAACAACGACTAAACACTGCTAATAGTCTGTGGGGGTCTGTAAATCTCTCGGGTTTGGCGCTTCGTGTGGTCCCTCTCTCTGATATATGGTCCTTTAATACTTCGCTTCTTCACCTTTGTCCGCAGCGACACGACACCGCAAAAAAATCTATACACACTGCCAAGCCCATATATTATACATACATGTACATACCTACTAGATATGAACATCAGAGCTTTTCCAAAATCCAATCCAATTATATTGCAAGTTTAAATCGTAATAATAATCTTGTTGGTTGTCATGCAGACGTTTGCATGAATTGTTCAATTCCGTACCTACATGCAACATACTATACAATTACTTATGTACTAAGGGGTTGATAATTACAGGAAATTGTTTCACAGTTGTTAGAATTTGAGTCCACTGCTGGATGATGCTTCCACTCTCATCCATTTCACCCAACACATTTTCCTAAATTCGTCTACCCATCTTCCCTGCGGTCTTTCTTTTACCCTTTTGCATTCTCTCGGGTACCATTTTAGCACTTCTTTTGTCCAAATTTCGTTCATTCTTCTATCCATATTGCCTGCCCATTGCCATTTCAATCTCATCACACCATCCAATATATATACAGCCCTTGTCATACTTCTCACCCACGTATTCAGTTTCCTGTCTTTCCTCATTATGCCAATCATACATCGTTCCATACTTCTTTCATTGCATTAGACTTTGTGTAACAACTTGGCGTTCAATGTCCAAGTCTCACATCTATATATAATCACTGGCATATTAAACATATTGATCGAAGATCTTTTTCTTCAGGCAAAGTGGCATTTTTGATTTAAAAACTGCATTCATTCGTCCAAATTCACCCCACCCTAATTTCATACGTCTTTTTATTTCTTCTTCTTTACTACCGAATATATATAAATTATTTGACCTAATTATAAATAATTATTTACTACTTTTACTAGTGTTGTGCCCGATGGACTATCATCGCATGGACTTTGGCATATTAAGCTATTAAAAAATTAAAAGAAATGTGTCGGTTCTGTGTTCAATCCGCACGCGGTCGAATTTTTTCAAATACCTATTAAATATATTTAATTTAATATTTAAAATTAATTGTTTAGTATAGAAAAATGGTAAAAACTACCTACCTACCACATATAAACAACAATAAAACACCAATAGAAAAATTAATTAAATAAATTTTCAATGGATGGCGCTAAATGCTCGGAGACTATTTTTTTTATACATCAATTAATCAATTAATCAAGCACATTCGTCTAACAGATTGCTACAAAGCGACGAGTCTGCTAAACAGATTAAGAATGGAAAAAAGTACATGAAAATGCAAGTAAATTTAAAGTAATTTGCCTTGAGGAAACATTGGTAGCAAACAATGTAAATAAATTTTTTTTGTTGATCTGTTATTATGTTCGTATTATATTCGTACGTTTTGCTGGCAGTGTTTTAACTGTGACGTAAATATGTCGAATCGAAACGACTATTATATTACGCCAAGCGTTATCTTACACAGACACACAGACACCGAGAATAGCGATATTATATATATGATATATAGATCTATTTTAATTCGTGTATCAATTCCTTTCCGAAACCACCCGTTGAAATTAACGGACACAACACTAGTATTAAATAAACAATAGGTTTTCGAGTCGATATGAGATGTCAAATAAAAATCCAATATTATATATGATGATGATCATCTAATGAAATGCTATGATACATATTGAACATGAGTTTGGTTCGGTCTTATCTACGAATTTAATATGGCCAAGTAAAATGGTGTTGAGAAGCCTCGATTCGTTTGGAAAAATGTGGCAAAGATCGCGAGGCTGTCGTCCTTCGGGTGGAAACTATCGCAAAGAGGACAGCAAAAATTGATCGGACACAATAGATGCATTTTTGAGATTCCTTTTCGGCGAAGCATATTCGCGTATTAAAATTCCAAACGCATTCCCAATTAATAAAAGATCGGGCAGACAATCCGAGTCGATTGGAATAGTAAAAGGTGGATATGGAAGATGGTACATATGGGCTCACCCCCGGCAACTGGCAGTGGTGGTAAGAGGCGAAATGCCTTTTGTATATTGTATTGTAGTCGAGTGGTATATGTATGTATGTCCCGTGGTGTAGAGTGTAGAGTGTACAGTGTAGACCAACGCCTCTCAGCAGGCGATCGCCCGCCACAAATATTTACGTCACACCTCACTCGTTTGTCATGTTTTTTCTTTTCTTTTTTTTTTTCTTCTTTTTCTCTCTGCTCTTCTTTGACCTGATCTTCTCTTGTTGTAGATGTTCTAAGGACGTGCCGCCCCTCGTATCCATTACAAATATTATGAAATGTAAGTCAAAGCGATTCTCTATTTAATAAGCCGACCCTTTTGTGTGTGCGGTTTTGCGACTGACGCTCTTTTTTGTCCCTCTGCTAGCGCCTCATTCAACACAACCTCATTCTTTCCAACACACACACACACACACACTCTACCGCTCTGCCACTATTATATTTCATATGCACTAGTCTGCATGTGTCTTATTAAATTCTGCATTGCTAAAATTTACTTTTGAAACTTGTATGAATGTAAAGCCCACTTTAAAGGTCAAGGAATTTGACCCTTAAAGCCCTCAACATGAGACCCCCCACCCCCCAACGAATACAGTCTAAGAGACCCTTTCGTTGGAGAACGAGACGGTTGTTCATGAATATCGCACAAGATCTACCGCACATCACTGCTCTAATGAAAAAAAGGTTGTGGCTATTTGCAGGTATGCGCTATATTATAATTTCTTATAATTTCTGCCGATTATAAGTTCACGCGCATGCGCAGAAGGTTTTGCGCCTGTCGCAGATATAGTACCTGCAAATAACAAATAATTTGCAGATATAGTACCTGCAAATAGCCACAACCATGAAAAAAAACACACTGTACATAGCCAAGTACAAAATAAACAACAACGCATGAACACATAAAGCACACATACATATACATATGTAATAGATAGAGTATGTAATAAATAAATAGCTACTTTTATTTTTTGTTTCTTTTATTTATAAAATTCATCTTATTTATCTCTCACAAATTCAAGTTTATAAGCATCTCAAATTTGCTGATATTATAAAATGCTACCCCACTCTGTATCTATCATACTACATACACAATTGTTTGTAATTGGCCAGGTGCAGTAAAGTGCATTGAGGATTTAGTGTTAGGCTTTCCTGGTATACATATATGAATAAAATACTATATGTACACACAAGTGGCGTGCGGTGACTTTTCAACCAGAGGATCCTGTCCAAAACACGATCAGTTTATTTTTTTAAATTATATTTTATTCTTTCAAACATTGTCATATTTATATTTATTAAAATGTCTTTGATATGTTTTCGTTTTTGAATGAATAATCAATATTGGTGTGGGTTTTGGGCTCTTAACAATAATCTCTTTTTCATTATATAGTAGAGAAGCAAATGTCCTTTTTACTACATTTTTAATTAAACAATTTTAATTATTACTAACAACGGTGATAAATCCACTTGCATTGTTACTTTGGCTATTTATATTAAGGGCCATAATAAATAATAATTTGGGACGTAATAAATTACAATAAAATAATAAAAGTAATAACTAAGGACGTAACGTACGAAATATCAATCAACGAATCAAGCGAAAGTGTATACATAAAAAACGAATCAAGTCCATACATACGCAAAAGGAGATTTTGCTTCCAGAGCAAGTGTCGCCCGAGCGAGACGACTGTAGAGTCGTCTCACTCATGCGCATACGCAAGAGTGACAGCTCACTTGTGCGCATGCGCAAAAGATTTGTAGGGAACTTCAGCATCCATGGTAGCACAATCTTGATGGGAAACGCGCACCGGTCGCGCAGATGGCTACGGCCTTTCATCGGGAATGCTCGTTTATATCAATTTTGGATCAGACAAAAGATCGTATATATCATAATCATATAGTACATATAATACAGAAAACAAACGGTATGAAATTTTTTTTAACGTAAATTTTAAGGGATGCGCAGCATCCATGGACGGCACGGCACTGGTACACACATATGTACATACATACATATATTTTATTGCAACTTAAAAGATAATGCGCGGATCAAACGAGGCGGCTGGCTAATGATTTTACTGCCACCTGATGATGGTGGACCGCAATATGGAAAACCCCCAATATTTATATGGGGTTTTATTGGGGAATCAAAGGCTGCCGCGGATACCACCTTTGTGCCCCACATTTATAGTGATCGCCCGTAATGTTTGTTTTACCAATTGTAGGTAGATACTGATACTAATAGAGAACCGAAACAAAAACGTAATTAATTGAGTCACAAATATTATATAATGAAAATTACGCATTGTTTACTGGAAGCCACATATATTATATGTGTGTGTACATAGGTAGATAAGAAGAGCTCACGATAAAAAAAAATCAAAATAGTTTTAAGCACACACACACACAATATATCTTATTTATACAGCACACGACGCGTAGCTAGGTAGTATGAAATACAATATATGATAATGAGGCGCCTCTTACGAGATGAAATATCTCTACCGTGCTTAAATTACACACACACACACACACAATGTACATATAATAGGTATAAATAAACAGGTTCATTTACAAGTATGATCCTTATAATTCCCCATTCCGAAGTACGGGACGCATAAATATATATACGCCGCCTATTATAATATATAATACATACATACATAAATGCATAATGATCTGACTCAATTATGATCAATCATCATAGGTGGGGGATCATCAAGAATTTATGACTTCGCTAATACCTACGAGTCGGGGTCTCTAGTTTGTAGCGGCACCATTGATTGTTTGTTCAAGACTTTTACAAGCCAATCGGACTTTTATGGCATTTCACTCTAATTTTACAACGGCCTCGAAAATAAAACACATTTTAATCACAATGAAAAGCCGCGCTCAATTATGTACCTCCACTTTTTGGATACTAATGCGTGGGATTTTTTTTTTTACTATTCTTTCTGTCTTCGCAAACACACACACACACCCATAAAGCGAGCGGTCTCAAGAGAGCTCCTAAATAAACCCAAATATTTACACGTCTCCGATATTATAAAAAACCGACCAAGTTTATAAATTATTAAAGTGCGCTTTGACGGTCCGAAAGGTAAATAAATAAAGTCTGCGCCGTTTATGGGTCACTGGTTCAGTAGTGGTCATCACTTGAGACCTCGTTGCGAGACTCCAAAATTTGAATAGCAAATTATTGGGATTTTACTTATGCGATTCGATACGATGCGAGAGTTTTCATGTACATATATATGTACACATGCTTGTGCCAAAATTATGCAGTTTGTACCACACACATGTATGAATTATACATATTTATCTATTAAATATGTCAAAAACCGTTCTACCTGCTATGTCACAAATATCTGAATTTGATTTATGTACAATTTATGTAAAAATTTATGAACAAGTCTAAATCCAAAAATATCTGTTTGGATTAATTAATTGTTAATTTCGTGTACTTCAGCCTCTCGAAATACAGCGATTTATGTAATAAAATATGCTGCCGTGTTTGTAATTAATTGTCTAGGAAGGCACATCGGGGTTTACCTGTTAGGTCTTCCTAGTATTTATCTATGTATGCAAAAAATAAAATATGTACATTATATGCCAATAAATAATGGGAACCATTTAAACGTCCATTTTATAATATAAATGTGCATTTAAAAAAGCAATTTAAATAAATTTTGTACATTACAAAAAAATTGTTTGTATTTCTAAATGACGGATACAGATTGCATTAGAAGCTTTGCTTTGATCATTGAAAAAAACATTCGCCACTTAAAATGTGGATGTTTGCTATTTAAATGTGTATTACAATGATCAAAATACGAACCGATAACGACTAACGCTTCTCTCTACTGGATTCCTTCTTTTATACTCTTCGGCTTGTAACCTTCGACACCTACGACCTTGGCTTCAACTCTATGATCTGACATCATCATTCATATTCATACGTAATACACAAAAAAAAATGTAAACACTTTTGACAGTTGTCAAGTTGTCTATTCTAATGCTATAATCTATTTTTTCGAATGATCGTTTCATATTACGTCAAAATATTTTATTCGATTCGCAATACGAGATTGTTTAACGCACCGAAAATTTTTAATGCACAAACATTTTTTTTTAGATACAAATTATTTTTCTCAATGTACAGTTGCCATAAATAACGCCAATTTAATTTTTTATTTTGAACAATGACTTAAATCACTGCACGTATGATATACATATAAGATATCAGTTGATCAATTTTAATGAAAAAACTGACTCGTGACGGTTATCGATACTGTTACCACACTTACAAATATTTTGAATTACGATTACATGTTAACCATAATACCATGACAGGTGGCCCCAAATTGACACTATTTCCAAACGTGCACCATATATGAATTCAAATATGTATAAATAGAATGGGTACCTACATAGGTATTTGCCAATTGTATTTTACTTATGATATTTCTATAAAATAATACTTCTTTCATTAAAACTATCAATGAAAAAATTCGAGGTTCACATCATAACTATTTGAATTATTTTAGCAGAGAGGTAAAGTTCTCATCCGCATATGATGAAAACATTCTATATGAAAATGATAATAATGACAGGCGTTCTCATTTGAATATGAATTTGGATCGTTCGGAAGCTGCGCAGCTTTTGTACATACATAGGTACATACGAAGCTGGTATTGAAGACAATGAGAGCTTGTGGGTAAGGTAACATTGTCCCAGGTGACCTTTCAGAGGTCCAGATCCACAAATCACCTGTTGCACTCCACACACACACACACACACACACACCCACACAAACACACGCATCCAACGCGTATAAAGCAATCACACTTATGCCAATAAACATTCGTAAGTGTATATTGTGAATGAAGAAGTGACGTCATAGTGTATGTAGATTAAAAATCAAACGTTTCGAAGCTGAGGCGATATTGTTATCGGACCGTTATTGCAATCGAAATTTCGTTCGATTGTGTTCGCGTTGAACAATGGTGACCCACAATGATAATTTTTCATATTAAATATCGACGCTTGTGTTTATCACGTGCAAGCAGATATGTATGTGCATACATATGTACTTATTTTTTAATATTTTATTTCCACCACAGTTCAATGACAGGTTGATCAAAATGGTACAATACAAATGTAAATTGAAGTTATAATTAGGGTTGCCAACAGGTCTCTTTTTAAGACAACATGTTCTCTTTATTTACACAATTCTTTTGTTCTCTATCTTTTTTTTTTATATAATATATCCAAAATTTCCTCTTTTCCAATTATGACAATAATTTGACGCAGTCCGTACTATATTTTCTCTCATAAGATATGATGTGAGTGGAGAGGCTTTTTAGAGGTTTTTGTTAAATGATCTCTTTTTTTTTCAAGAAACTTGGCAACCCTAGTCATAATCAGACAACGCTGAAAGTAATGAGTAGGTATGAGCCAATTAAATCAAACAAATTGACAAATTCTCATAGGAAACGATCGACATTGATTTTACAATTGTTCAAGCTGATTACAGTACCACACACATCCGAATTTCAGATATTTTTTCGTACTCGATGGACGAGAGTTGCAATTTTGTTTTTGGAAAAGATCACTGTTGATGAGAACCACCACTTGTTCGATCGTAAAAGATTTCTCGGCATCACAGTGTGTAAATCAACAGTGTACTTATCGAAGTGTGCTTGAAACCTGTAAATGAATAGCCATAAAGGATACCTGATCGGTCGATTGTACCTACATATATACATGCATAAATGTGTATAATAATAAGCGGTCGAGGTCCCCATCTCGGAATGTTCAAAACTGAAGTCTAATTACAAGCTTCGTTTCTAAAATTAATCGTGTTTATGCAGATGCCGTCAATATTGACAGCCGACAGGCGAACGTCAAACAGAACGCGAGTGTGTGACAATTGCCGAAAGTGACATTCAAAATGCTAATCCATCGGATAATATAATTCGTATAGTACATATCTACAATGGCTAACACAATTATTATGCCTCCCAATTCTAGTAATAGACATGTCAAAACTATCTCTGGTTACATAAACACATATTATAGATCAGTACGCATCCATGTATAATAATATGGTGTGCAATTTCTCTTTTCACTTTTGTGACAAACCCATTTTTAATTATTTGTGACGTGGATATTTGTCGAATGAAATGACTCATGAAAGAATCCCAAGGAGCAAGTGAAAATGTAATAATGGCAATGGACACGTAGCTAGGACGCTACCCAAATAATAATTTAGAAATAAGGCAAATTAAAAAAATATATGTACCAATATGTATGTGAAAAATAAAATTCACATATTGAAAAAAATGTGATAAAGTTATTGCGATCTCTTTGCCAAACGTTACATAGGACAGGTTCAAGGCTCGAAATAGAAATGTTCACGAATGGGAGCGCTTGATAATTTTCAAAACATTTGTTACAGACATTACTAACAAACTAACCAGTAGATTATATGATAGAATCACTAATAACCATACTAACACACTTGTGAAGAGTCTCGGTGATTACAACAAAATGTCTATACCCTTCAGGTATAACACACAGATTACCTAAACACAATCTGCTTTAGGTCATCGACTTTAGTGAGTCTTCAATTAATATTATGTATTAGATGTATTATGCGCATTTATAAGGATTATAAATAAGTTTTTGAGCTCTTTTTCCTATTATGCTGTAGATTAACATTAGAATAATATAATACTATGATTACTAACCAAATTAAATTAAATTGTAAAATAGAAAATTATCAGTAGATCAGTAGCTATTAAAATAGATATAAGATGTATTGTGAACATAATTTCGTAATAATAAAAAGCATTTAAAAATCAAAAATCAAAACATGATTATGATTTTTTTATTTTATAATACATTATAATACATATGTATGTATGTATGTACATATCACAGTTGGTATTAGACATTTTGTCAACTGAGGCAAAAGGAAAAATTTGCGCCCCTATGTTTTTATTCCCAATAAATAAGTATCTATGTATTATATTTCTTAAGCAAAAATAGTATATTAGTAAATTTCACATACATATAAAACTTAAGGCAGAATTTATTCTTAATTTATTGGGTGGGGGGGGGGGGTTATGGGGGTGCCAGCCCTACCCCTAAATTAAAAAAATATTTATAATTATGACAACTTATGAATGTTTCATTTGTTCCCAAATATAGAATATTGATCTGTTACTTTTCGAACTGGCACTTAAGTCTAAAAGACTCTCATATGAAAGATACGATTTATGGAAACGAATCATAGAGCAAGGGGTCAAGAAAACTATCGAAACATTGTATGTAGATAAATGAATCTACAAGTAAATCGACGAGTCTAGTAGTATTTTCATTTCTGCAATTTTGTACACAATGTTCTATAGTACATACCTAGAGCGTAGGCAGATTCTATTCGATTCCGATATACGTGATTTTACCCGGCTTCGCTCGGTATTTGTAATAAAAACCGCTTAAATATAGCTAATCTAATAGTAAAAATGTTATTAAATTTATTCGAATATATGTATTCATGTGTTTTTTTATAAAATTTTTATTAAGTCAGGGATTCTACGAACCAACGATAGTTACATACATACATACAAAGTCTCTTCGGAAATTACATATCATATATATATTAGAATATTTATTTTAAATTTGATTTGATAATTAACTTGTGGTGAATATGGCACGAGCATATCCACAGGTAGATTGATATTCGTACCTATGTACATCGTAGGTACCCACGATGTTTCCCAACGCTGCACCACCGCACCGCACCGCACCGGTTTTCAAATGTCGCCACTGCAGTGGAGAAAGTGCATTCGTTGCACTCGCTATTATTTATTTATTATCGGTGAATCACATTGTTTCGGTGCACGGCGACCGCCATTAGCATAATTCAATGTGGTCGGAATTAATTGTCGGGGGAATATGGCGGCGTATGATAATCATGGCGGCCGCATTCGACGCGCCATCTAGCCGTGGGAAACTCAAAGGAACGCAGCTTCAGCTCCTTCGCATCTAAACCGGTCCATCGCATCGCATCTTAACCCTTCTCTGGTCGGGATCAACCCTCCTTTGCACTGTTACCGTTCCAATTCACCAATACTACAACTTATCTATGTACATACATAGATACTCGATTTATCCACATTACATATGGCTGATGGCCGATCATCAATGTGTAACTGTCGTGACCGATTCGTTAACACGTCTTCTTATTTAAATATTTACGTCGTAAATAAATTTCGATTTCTAAGCGCGTTTGGAAAATCGTTGAATTTTTAAACGCAAATTAGCGTCGCACACTGATTAACTTTAATGACTTTAATTGATATATCGCTGATTAAATCATCGCGGAGCTACATTATACATACATACATATGTATGATATTATGCGTCGATTCCCATTCAAAATTAGTGCTCTTTTGATTTATCTTTTTGTCTAATTAGGTATACCTACTACAAACATTTTGTATTATACGTAAAAAATACATAGTTGAATACTTAATAATAATAATAAAATGGTATTTTTCATAAATATGCTTACTAAAGCAAGTTATGTATCTAGTATCTACATACATATGTATGATAAAAGCACGTAAAACTTATTTTCAACATGATTTTGGACAAGTAGCCAACAGTATGACTCAGTGGTTGTGTTTATGTTAAGCACTGAGAAGTTATCGAGTTTGATCCCGTGCTAATCTTAATGCTACTGGTTAGACTTGAATATTTGTGACTCCAAGTCGATCGTTTCCTATCAAAGTTTGCCAATTTATCTGATTTCATTGTTGAAACGGTTCGTCCATCAAATTGGCAAAAACCTTCCTACTTATAAATTCGCTCAATTCAATGCTATTTTTTTTCATTGTATAAAAAGCTGCACCTATTTATGTAGTTAAAAGAATTGGAATTGACCGAATTAATTAAATAATATAGTTTTGTTATCTAAATGTAGTTTGTTGCTACGAAAAATAGTTGTGATTGTCGCTGTGTCAAATTGCTTGACAGATAGTTACGTATGTACGTTACGTACATACATATATGAGCCTCTTAAGTCATACACTAAGCACATTTATTATTGTTCGTAATGTAATGAAGTGTTCTGTAGAGGAAAGTCCTCTAGTGATTTTCCATCTGGAAAATAACCACCCCGAATCTGATACATTGTAAATTTGTTATACTCAAAATAGTATGCTACTCTAACAATGAGAACCTATAAAGTGAATTTTATAAAATACTACATAGCTGAACCCGGCATGCGTTGCAATGTCACAATAATGCATGCAATTCCCGTTCCCGTTCTCGTTCCCGTTCCCATTTGTCGGTAAAACGCAGGCAGCGAACACGTTGGTCGCGACGCGAAAACATTTGAAATTATAGCGTTGCAATGAGACTCATTCCCGTTTTTCCCGTTTACGTTCCCATTTTCGGCGATTTTTTTTTCATACTAATCTTCCCGAACATGCATACAACAAATCCTGAAAGTTCCATCGTAATCGGTTTTGTGGTTTAAGAGTCTATTCGAGACACACAGACATTCATTTTTATACATATACGTAGATAGAGTGAAAAAAGAAAAAGTCATAGGCGTTTAAACAATTATAATCTGACATAGCGAGAGGGTCAAACGTCTCTATTACGATAATTTTTCACCATCGTAATGGCCGACTTGATTTCCACATATATTGATGACCAAACCGAGCAAAATGGCAAAGTTTGAAAACGATCCGATAAGAACCCAAATTTCGTCAGACGAAATCACACGTAAAAATCGAAAGCGAAGTAATAATAGGCTAGTAACAAAAACAAAAATGTTTTCATTTACTTTCTCGAGGGCGCAGAAATATGTCAAATAATGAAACGACGATCATAATCAACGTCTATTTTTGTTTATTATTTTTAAGAGTGGTGGTTTTTGCTGATATAATTTAGGCACCGATCGGCACACCTCCGAGGAGAGTGCAAAAGCTTCCAGCTGAGGAGCGAAGTAGCAACCGGGTGGGTAAGCAGAAAGACAAGCAGGCAAGCAAGCAAGCAAGCAAGTAAGCAAGCAAGTATCGATGTCGTTGAACCTGTCGGTAGCTACGAGCGCACGAGTTTCGGCAGGTTCGTTTCATTGTCGGTGGCCCATAAATCAGGGACGGGGAGTGGTCCAAGATCTCCCGACATGAATCAAAAAGACAGCGACCGCATATCCGTTGCGGATCTCTCGCATAACGAGGGACACACACACATACTCGCGCTCGCGCGCGCGCGCGTGTACAATTCAAGATGGCCGACCGGCGAGTGTTGCCCGGCGAAAAAAGAAGATGGCTGGTCAGTGTCTGCGTGTGTGTGTGTGTGTGTGTCTGTATACCCGTTGGGGGTATTTCTCCGGCGTGATTTAGTACGTCTGACCAGCCAAAGTCTCGTACCCCAGACAGCTCTTGCACCACGCGGTTGTCGATCCAATAATGAGTTTCAGCCTTGCACCGACTGGTCTAATTGTGAGCAGCCAGTGCTGCCACCTGTCTTTATGCCGCGTGTCAGAATACTACTGCCCATTCAATTCATCCCAATACTCTAAATTTGTCATTTTTCAACGAAAATATCTATAAGGGGATGTAGCTATACCTTTACGGGTTTTTGAGCTAAATGTTAGTGGTATATAAGATAATCTCTAGTCATTGGCCGTGTAATAAAGTTTTAAAATTGACATACGAAATAAAAGATTATTTTGAGGAAATATGTTGTATAAATCAACCACTGGCATTCCTCAACAACCACTCAACCAGATTAGTATATTTTATATTGAAGAGGTCAATTTCACCAGAAATCCGGTTGAGCAGATATATCGCCCTAGATATAGGAGCCGTTGTCAACATATTTGTGCGAGCCACAGGAGGAACAAACAAATCACGATTTCTCAAGTCCCTGAATTTACTAGGTGCATTAAACCTAAATTCATTTAGAACCTGAGGATTGTGTATTATCCCATTCAACAGCTTAAAAAAGTGCCTTCCCAGTAACATATTCCGACGAGACTCCAATGAGTTGAAACCTAACGCCCCTAATAGGAATGCACTAGGATATAGCCAAGGATAATAACCATACTGTTTCAAATAAAGTTATCTGAGAAACCGTTTTTGGATTCTCTCAATCTTCAATGAATGAGTTATATGGGTAGGATTCCATATAATAGAAGAAAATTCTAGAATACTACGTACTAAATAGACCGGACCGGATAGATAGATAGGACCGGAAGCGTGCCGTTCATTGTTAATTGTTGCTGTGCTTTGTTCAATTTTATGAAGAACATTTTTTTTTTGCACTCTAGCTTTGTAAATGGGCCCAAAACGCCCTGATTCCTGGAAAAAGCACGCTTCCTATCCGTCCATTACTTATAATACTATTTAATCAAAATATTTATATAGAGGTGCAACTCAATATGTATGTGTGTAGTAAACATTTAATTAAAGGGTTCTTTGTTTAAATTTAAAAAAAATACTGCGATAAATAAATTTCCAAAAAATTACTGTTGTTGAAAGTCGAAATTTCTTCTGAATCATAAATATAATATTTTTAGTCATATATGTAGATTTCCAATATGCGTAAGACACTGTATTTATGTAGTTACCTACCTACTGACTGGCGTCAAAGCAAAGGTTAAATTCAAACAATATCAATATCTCGAAACAAAGCCACTTATCTTTGTACAAATATTGGGATAACTTTTTGAAGAAAACTCATACAACTATGTACTTTAGTATACATACATACATATGTATGTATGTACACAAACAAATCTCTGTACCGAGAAAATGTTTCTTTGAAGCTACAGACTTAAAATACGTACACTAAGCAGACATAAACGACGGGAAAATACGTATTCGACAGTTCACGTGAAAAATCATTGCGCATTCTAACTTCTGCGAATTTTCCTGGATTTTCAGCGCTCGATAAACAAGGATAAGAATCAATTTCCTGCTTTACAGAATTTAATCTATTTATACACATACCCAATCAATAAGCAAACATCCGATGACTTACATATCATATTATATATTTTTTTGTAAAGAAAACTTCACACTAGTTTTAACGCCACAAATACATACATATAATGATCAACTTCTTTAATACATATACGTATGTACATATGTAATTTTACGTAGAGGGCTCTCAACACTCGGCTCGCAAAATAAATTTGAATTTAATTTAATATGTATATCAATTACAATGTATAAAAAGAGTCAAAAAAAAAAAAACAGTATCAAGGTTGGTCAGAGTCAAGAATTTTTTAACGATTAGGGGTGACCTTTGCGAGCATACCTCGACCGACAGATGACGATAATGACGATGATGATGATGATGATGACTCGATGGCAAGGTGTCGAGATCGAACTGGGAGTTTATGCGATGCATTTTATTTGGTAATTTAATCTTTAAGCAATCAATTATATAGTGAGTTTTGCAAGTGGTAAAGAGGGGCCATTACGCACACGCGTTAAACATTTAAGTGCTTGTAAAATGCCAAAGAGAGATATTGGTGGCACTTTAGGACTTAAATGAATGGTCGGTTTATATATGTATTTTATATTTAACGGTCGGTAGTTTAATTAAATGGTCAGATAAGTTCTATTTTGTGCACATTGACTGAAAACACGCGAACTATTTTCCAATTTTATAGAATAGACATTCTGACGAATCCTATAAAGCAACTGACGAAATAAAAAATAATTATTGACAGTTTGATTATAAAGTTAGTAATGAAATCCGAATATTTGCACGCACCTAAAGAGATGGTAGGCGTTTAGCGACGATTCCACCCACTTTTGTCGAAGTGTGCAGATACAAAAGAGCTTTTTTACGAGGTTTATTATCTCTGGTCTCTCTCTCTCGGTATAATATGCTCATGAGAATAATACAAGAGTGGAAGAAAAATAACAAAAAAGATAGTTTCGAAAATGGGCGGTTGGTCCGCCCGCGGGAACCAATGACCGCTTTACACCCAACGCAACGCGAACCAACATTAAATTATTCACAATTACATATCTACAAATACATACATACATACATACATACATTCTTACTTACCATCGTATCAATCTATTGCACTTACATACATACATACATACATATCGCGTTTATTATAATAAACGCGAAAGATCAGCGTTCGAGGCTTTCATACTAAGTACGTACATATTCATTTTTATTATATATGTAGATATATTTTATTTTTTTAAAGACATCAATTAATCAAGCATACTCGTCTAACAGATTGCTCCAAAGCGACAAGTGTGCTAAAAAGAGTACATGAAATACAAGTAAGTACATGAAATACAAATGAAATAAATAGAAGAAAAGAAAAATAAATAAATATGACAAAATAAATTCTTAAAAAGTTCTCAATTGATCAACTCAACCGTTCTAATTGGTCGCGACTTCCGTAACTTATGAAGTGGTGCAGAAAATGACGAGAGATGTGACAAATGTCAATGGCACCATCCAGTGAATTTAAGAAACGGAGGCCACGAGGAATGGGAGAATTACTATAAGCCACAGTTCTAGCCAGGAGAGTGTGAAAAAGGGGAAGATGTGGCAGGTCCATATCACACTCTCCGGAGCATATCAGCCAGGATAGACAGACAGGAGATAAAGCCTCTAAATATGGAAAACAAGAACTTGATGAGGGCAACACTCCTCCTGTGTTCAAGAGAAGTGTAGCCGACCATACCCATTATTATACCAGGAAGGCTTGATGAGAAGAACCCAATGCGCCTTCCTGGCCAATTTTTTATTATTACACAAATCACTGTATTTCAAGAAGTTGAAGAACACGAAATAACAATTAATTAATTACAGAATTAATCTATGCATTTAGATTTTGTAAATATTTTTTACAAATTATACACACAATAAATACAGAAGATTTGTGACAACAGGAAAGATGACTTTTTCCCAATTTTGAGGAACCGTTTCAACAATGATCAGATAAAATTGGCAAACTCTGGTAAGAAACGATCGATTTGGAGTCACAAATATGCCCAAATCTAACCAGCAGTACGGCGGATTGAACCCACTGATCACTTGGTGCTAAACATACACGCTACCATTAAGCCATACTGCTGGCTTTATTATATACTAGTGGTTTTACCCGGCTTCGCTCCGCTGAGTATTTGTAATATAAACCGCTTAAAAATGAGTAATCTAATAGTAAACATTCATTTTTAATTTTTATTAAAATCAAAAAAAAAAAAATATGTTCAAACATCGTCATTTGATTTGTCTTTAAAGCTCCCAACCAAACCTAACAACCTTAAAAAGTCTCTTTCGAAATTATATATTAGATTTAGACATTTATAACGAAAATTATTAAAAATATATGTAAGGCACCTTAAAATGTTTCATTTTTATTAATGAAAATATCATACAAGTAGCAGATTGATATCACAAAAAACACTTTAGACGAATCATATTCACACTAAAAATAATAAAATTGTAAAATAAAATAATTGTAGACTTATCTAATATATAATTTCGAAAGAGACTTTTTGTATGTAACTATTGTTGGTTCGTAAATCCGTGACGTCATCGAACAAATGAATACATTCATATAAATTTAAATAAAATAAAACTATTCAAATAAATTTAATAAAACGTTCACTATTAGATTGGTCATGTTTAAGCGGTTTATATTACAAATACCGAGCGAAGCCGGGTGAAAACACTAGTAAATTATAATATAATAAGTTATAATCGCATCAATTTGCCATTTTCGCTAAAAAAAAATCGCATATTCGTCCGTCGGCGAGTTTGTATATGTACCATACATACACAAGTATGCCGCGTTAATCAAGTAAAATGAAAACACGATACGGATAAGAACTCATGTATATATCTAAGCATGTAGTTCCAGTTCTGTATGATCAATACAGAGGGTTTCATAAGTGCAAGGTGGATATGTACAGTTTAAATGTATATAAATAGAGATACATATTAAAAGCTAGATCAGTAATCGATTCAGAGTTGGAATCAGTCAAAATCTCGAGTTCGAATTTTCGCATGATCACAAAACTTCATCTATTGTGTTACTACGTACATAGATAAAGTAAAAAGATTTATAATAGGGAATGCTACATACGATATAGTGGAGGTGAATATTTTCGGCCTTAAAATTTGATAATTTTATAATTTCATGTACGTATGAATAAAATCACGATTGCACGTAAGTGATCACATCTAAATATGTAGTATGATGTACGAATAAGTCCACAATTCCGGATTTTGGTATGACGATCTAACCACGTATGTAGTTGTGCACGGACATACATATATGTACATACGTATATTTGATTAAAACTAATCATAAATGTACACATGCATACATACATATGTATGTACCCACTTAAAAGATGACGAACGAAACGAGCGAGTATGTTTAGTGCATAAACATGAGAAATGCTTAATTAATTAACTAACCATACTTTGGTTTGAACATTTGGCATATCTATGTACATACCGACTATATTTATGATAGTTTCCTAAATAAGAAATAGCATTACGTCTGTATGTTACATCGTTAATACGAAGACAAAAACGAATCCAGCATGTATGGATATTATACACATGTTACCATTTTCATGCATTATTATTTATTGTGCCATCAAAGAGATGTTAATTTGACGTCGAAAAAAATAAATATAAATAACAATAAAACAACAAAAAAAAGTCGGCACTGACTGGTAGAGACAGAGAGCTCGTATTTAAATTTTATCGCTCGTATAACATGTTATATATATTTATTTATGAATGTATTATTATAAATAATAAAAATGCCGATTGCCGTATGATTTGTTTCGCAGTGAAAATATTGTTGAACGAGATATGTAACGAGAAAGTTAACCGCATATTTTCAAATCTAGACTTGATACATATTGTTATATTAACAATGAGAGTGAGTGCAAGTGCAAGTGAATGCATTTGCATATGTATGTATGTACATCCAACATATAATATGAAGTGGTCAAATCAGCGAGCCAATTATCGCGCGTTTGTTCACATCGAATGGGACTTTTATTTCTTTTATTTGCTTTTTCTATTTGAAAAAAATAAGCACGCGAGTGATTTCCTTTGAAACGGCGACAAATGGATAAATAAACAAGCGCTCTTCTTGTTTACACACGCACTCTTCTATCCACATACATACATACATATTATATTATACACATCTACGACTATACATGCCTACGTACTTATTTCCGATAAGAAAAATTGATTCACTGTTTAAATATACCATAATGCATACACACATGGGTATACGTATGATGCGACGGCACTCACATCTAATTGTTACATTTTTTGTTTTTTCACCTCTATGAACCTAAAACTTTTCATCTGATTAAATGAAAGACAGAATACTACTCTATATATGTACATAAGTACCATTGCATTAATTTAAATAACACTAGTGTTGTACCCGATGACATTGATCATCGCATGGGTGTTGGCATATTAAGTTGTTAAATAAAAAAATAAATTAAAAGAAATGTGTCGTTTCGATCTGCACGCGGTCGAATACCTTTTAAATATATTTAATTGTTTAATATGAAAAAAAGGTAAAAAGTACCTACCTACATGTAAACAGTATAAAACACCAATAGAAAAATTAATTAATTAAATAAATTTTCAATAGATGGCGGTAAATTCTCTGCCAAGAAGAAACATTGGTGGCAAATAGTATATATATAAGTTTTTTATTTTTTTATTGTATTTGTATATACTTTTTGGCAGTGGTTTAGCTGTAACGTACATATGTATGTCGAATCGAAACAACTATTATTAGTACGGCGAACGTTATTTCAGACAGACAGACAGAATAGCGACATTATATATATATGATATTTTAAAGGTCAGATTTTGTCAATACAATATTATATATGAATGGACGCGTAATACTGAACGTTTTTGTAAAACAAAAATTCGGTATATTTTCTTTTTATATGTAATGCAATTAAACTCTGCCGTTGTGTTAGTCTA
This sequence comes from Arctopsyche grandis, assembly GCF_051622035.1. Classification (NCBI taxonomy): domain Eukaryota; kingdom Metazoa; phylum Arthropoda; class Insecta; order Trichoptera; family Hydropsychidae; genus Arctopsyche; species Arctopsyche grandis. The sequence goes on from NC_135360.1 coordinate 34,285,081, forward strand.
TTTAAATTTGTTTCAAACAAAATGGATTTTAATTAAATATGTAGATGCATGTGATACAGTTTCATAGAAGCTTCGACTGTATACTATTTAATCAAAATATTTATGTATAGGTGCATAGATATGTACGCAGAGTATGTAGTTAAGGCTAAATATAATTTTAGCACAATTTTCCAAACAAAACCATGTCACTCATTGTCATTGCATTATTAGTTTTAAATATTGACAATATGTTTGAGAAGAGAACGGTCATGAATTTGAAGAGTCGTCGAACGCCATTGAAAAAATGTGAACAATGCGACACTCAGCTTGCAATTGCACATTATGAAATGCGTCCACAACACAATACCGAAGTGATTTATTTCAGTTGAGAGTGAAAAAAAAGGTTAATAAGGTACTTATTTAGAGAAGTCGGGCACGGGTGAGCCGAGTTGTTTGCAGACAAAATGTCAAAACAATCGTCCCCGATCCGCATGCAACAATACGACTTGGCTTTACAATTATGTACAACAACTACGGTAGCTTTCGTTCCGATCCGATCCGATCCGATCCCATCCCATCCCATTCCACTTGATTTACGAGTGTCAAACACAAAATAAAGTAAAAATTAGCCCGGCATTGTCCGGGTGGGACAAATCGCACAGAATGTGAACAATGTCGGGGGGGTATTGATTGCGAAGAAGCCCCCCCGCAAAGGTATAACAACACTCGTCAAATTAACAAAACGGTAAAATATACGATATGTGGACGAGCGTGCAAAACTTTTATCATGGGAATCCAATGGATCCATAAAATGTTGCATAAATTTCGACACGTTTGACAGCTATGTATGTATGTATGTAGTGCATAAATGCATATTAGTAATGCTCCATAGTTTTGTTTTTATTTAGATACGATATACATATGTGTGTTCATGTGTAAACTTAGTGTGATAATTTTTATATCTGTATTCAATTGCATACAATACCGTGTATGCATGAAAATAACTGCGTTCGCTAGAGATTCGAGTAGGCACAATAGATAAAATACAAATAATTTGAATTATATTTTGATAATATATTGCCAACGAGTGGTTTTACCCGGCTTCGCTCGGTATTTGTAATAAAAGCCTCTAAAACATGGCTAATCTAATAGTAGACAATTTATTTAAATTTATTTGAATGGTTTTGTTTTATTTAAATTTATTTGAACATATTCATTTGTTTTTTTTATTAAATTTATCGTCACGGATTCAAAACTTACAAAGTCTCTTTCGAAATTATACATTGTATATAATACTGGTGTTTTTACCCGGCTTCGCTCGGCATTTTTAATATAAACCGCTTAAACGTGGCTAATAGTAAAAATTTTATTAAATTTATTTGAATAGTTTTATTTTATTTAAATTTATTTGAATGTACATATTCATTTGTTTTTTTTTTTATTAAATTTAATGTTACAGATTCTACAAACCAAAACTTACATTAAAGCTTACAAAGTCTTTTTTGAAATTATATATTAGACTAGTGATTTTACCCGGCTTCGCTCGGTATTTTTAATAAAAATCGCTTTATTTTTTTTAAAAAAATTTTATAAAAAAATATTTGAATATATTCATGAAATTTAACGTCACGGATTCTACGAACCAAAACTTGCATTAAACCTTACAAAGTTTCTTTATGTTGAAATTATATATTAAGATGACGACAATGCGTATTGCACAAAAACGCAACCAAACTTCAGCACTTCAATGGAATCATTCATAAAAGTAAAACACTGAAATAAAATTTTCCGGAATTTTCCCTCATCTACGGCGTATTATACATATGTAGTCGCATCCGTCGGAAAAGTCGGAACTTAACAGTGGTTACACCCTCGTGAACAAATTAAGCTGATACTATCGATATCATTGGGTTTGAAGTTTACCACCACACTTGGCGATTTTGTCGGTGTTTAGTCTGGTTTTTCCAGATATTTGTGGAAAAGATAGAGATGATTTTTCAGGAAGTTGGTTGGGTTGGGTGTAGGTGTAGGTGTACCTGAGTCATGAGCCTGTCGGCTCCCGTTCCCTCCTCGTCTTTGAAGATGATGTCTTGGTTGTAGTTGGGGACCAAGTCCCTGAAGCGGGGGTCGCTCCTGGTGACTCTGCCCTCGGCGGCCCCCGCGGCTGCTGCCGAGAGCTCGGCCACGTTGGGCATGTGCTGGGAGTAGACGAACGGAGTCAACTTGCGCTGCTTTGGTCCGACTCCTCCGCCACGACCGGGTCCGCACGCGCGCGCCAACGCCAGCAGCGCCAACAGCGCCACCGACACCGACGCCGCACGCATGCCAACTCAACACTGCGCTTGTGCACTCCACACTCTCCGCACTCCACACCCCACACTCCACACCCCACACTCCACACTCCACACTCCACACTCCACTCCACGCCACGCCACGCCACGCCACGCCACTCTCTCCACACACCGGACGCCCAACCCCCGACGCGGCGCAACTACTACTACCATCCCGCCATCGCCATCGCCATCGACATCGACATCGACATCGACATTGCCATTGCCATCGCCATCGCCTCACACTTCCAGCGCCTCTTCAACTTCACCTCACCCCACCCCACCCCACCCCACCCCACCCCACTACTACTCTTACCTGGACACACTATTCACCACACTCTAACCACGATTTTGTTATGACTTCTTTGAGGGTGTGATTCCGACGAACCGACAATGCAAATCTAATATAAAATTTCGAAACAGACTTTGTACGTATGTAACTATCGTTAGTGATGTTAATTTTAATTTAAAAAAAAAACAAACAAATGAATACATTCAAATAAATTTAATAAAATGTTTACTATTATATTAGTCATGTTTAAGCGGTATAGATATATTACAAATACCGAGCAAAGCCGGGTAAAACCACCAGTCTAATATATAATTTCGAAAGAGACTATGTATGTAAGTTTTGATTCGTAGAATCCGTGACGTTAAATTTAATAAAATAAACAAATGAATATTCAAATAAATTTAAATAAAATAAAACTATTCAAATAAATTTAATAAAATGTTTATAATATTAGATTAGCCATGTTTAAGCAGTTTATATTACAAATACCGAGTGAAGCCGGGTAAAGCCACTAGTAATCTAATAAAATTCATCCTGCGCGGGGACTTCAAGTGGAGGAGATGGGGGATATTTTAAAAATAATTCGATAATTTTCTGCGTTACAATTGCGAATTTTTTGTGAAACACAGTTTGAAAATCGCTGAGAAATTAAAAATTTTATAATAAAATAAAAATTGTAGGGACACTGGATTGCTAAAATGATTTTCATTCAATTTAGAGTGAAAAATAAATCTTTTCGTATATTGTTTACAGTGGCGTGCGGTGAAATTCTCTATCTTTTTGTCGTACAATCTTACTTAATGTGCGCGAGCAGGTTACAAGGAGCACAGCCTATTCCTCTTGTATTCTGCTCGCGCACATTAAGTAAGGCTGTGCGACAAAAAGAGAGAAAATATAACTGCACGCTATTGATTGTTTAGGTACATACTCTATGCATAAGTACATGCAGGGCCTGTTAAAATTAATTCTGGCCAAATTAAACCCCCCCCCTCTCACCCCCCTCATTTACCCCCCTTCCCCTCTCGTCGGCCCTGAAGATATGTATGTAGATTGTAGAGTCTCACCTGAAAAAAAGCGTACGTTTAACACTAGCGATCTCCTTGTTTACACGTGTTATTTCACATGTGTTTTTTGTCTTTCAACATTTCTACAGAAAATCACTTCTTCTTTGTGTGCCAAGTTTACGAGTGATGTAGATATTATGTATTTTGTGTTATAAACAATTTGAGCCAAGATATAAAACACGGCGATGAATTAGCGAAGCTTTCTTTGTGTAATTTAAGCACACGAACATTGTTCGAATACAAAGGGGTTAAGTCGATCCTTTTCTTTCGGGTGAAACGATCGGTTAAATGCTTATTAAGATTACCAACAGAATAAACTGCGTGGGAAACGGTTGAAACAAGTGTTTGCAGAAATGGATGAATGCCTGCTTATTGGAGATAATCCTCGACATCGTTTACAGGTATTTTACTAGATAACCATTAGGGATCCATTACTTTTGCAAAGCCTCGAACAATTGCATTTGTCATTATCGGCCGCCATTCACGGAACTGTGAAACCAATATCAAGATATTGCACGCCATTCAAATTTGTGAATATTGCGTAATTAAAAAATCTAGTATATACATACAGGTACCTGCTTCGAGATTGCCGATCAAAAATATCAGATAAATCGCACGGAACCATTGTATTTTTAGATTACATTAGGTACATCTAAATTTAATATTCAGTTGTAATCTTAATAAATATTTGGAATGCTTTGTGCGTTTTGTTTGATAAATAGTACCGAAATATATTCGATATGTTTATATTGTACCCATGTACATATGTACATATATGTATGTTCGTTCATTGAAATATTATTATGATTTGTTTTTAGCAAACTTACCTACGCGTTTTTGTGTTTATTTTAATCTAAATATTCCGTAACAATATCATAATGATATTTTGTTTTACATAATATGGATATCGAGTATAAAATTATATTGTACCGCACTTATATAATATAAATCTGCTTCTAATATACAAAATATATATATTTGTGTATAAGCTAATGTATGTTCAAATATTGTAAAATAACAAAAAGTAATTCAACAAAATGAAACGTTGGAAATTCGATGAAAATATCAGTTTTCACTTTTCTTAAACTTTTATCTATGAAGGGAGAAGCGCACTGCAGGCGAATTTTTTTTTTACAAAAAAATTACATTTAAGTATACATAGGTATACATATATGTATTTACATATATGCATTTTCGTCAACATTTCACATGAAATTGTTAAAATTTTTATATGGATAATTTTTGTTCGATAAATGAAATATACTGTCGAAATGTAACATTGAATAAGCAACATTGAAATTAAGAGGCGATTTAAATTACATATATATATAAATATATAAAAATAATAAATAGAATATGCTTACAGATAAATTATCTCCGCGAGTTAAATTAAATCTTGTATCTTCTTGAATGCAACCTTAAAAAAATATAATATTAAAAATTAGCATATATACAGGAATAACATATTATATAGGAATATAGAACAATGTGAAAATTCACCAGCTGTGTGCAGTTTCCATAACAATAGTTTTACAGGAATTGCCAATCATCTTCTAGAATATGCATTCGATGAGACCAATGTACTAGTAGACCTAATTTAACAACCACTGATATTTACTTTCGATACGATTGAAAATTACTATACATATACATTATGCAAATATAATATATTTTTTAAAATTTAAATTCAGTTTATTTACCAAAACAAAAGAATTTCACACGCAAAGGAAAATTTCAACACAACTAAATATTTGAAATTATTATGAAGAACATGAACTGAGACGCAATATGCAGCTACATGTGTATATTTACAAATGATTACTTATATCAATAGATATTATATATGTAGGTACCTAATATTATCTGAGCAAAATATGCGGACTTGTGCGTCAAAATAAAAACTTGAATTATTCCAGCATCTATTCGATACAAATTCAAAAATGGACATACAATATCTGTGCACCAAGCCATCAATATACATATATAATACATAACTAAAGGTATGATGTGTAGTCGACACTTGAAATGAAATTTGAAATTTATATTTACGTGCAATTTTTGCTTAACATCCGTTTTTCATCGACTGAAATTAAATCAAATTAAACAAGTGAATTACATTTATTAAATTCAAATGCACATTTAAATACGTGCAATGTCATTTTTCTTTTTGACGCTTTTCTTAACTATTGTTTGATAATATAATACATTTGTACACCCTATATACAAATATACTAAGATTAATATTTGACAAAAACATAAAAGTTCTGCCAGTGTAGGTCTACATTCTACAGTGTAAAGTTTCTTACAACTAAATACAAAGTTGTTTTGTTACTTTGTATTTAATTCATTACATTGAAACCTCTTTCGGAACTACATTCTATAATTTTTGCAATCCTGCTTCTAGCCTGTAAAATACTATGAGGCCACTAAATATTTTTGATCGTATGCTAGCATTGAAGTAGACATTATACTTCAATGTATGCTAGATTATACTACATATATGTACATAAATATATATTCATTTTAAATTTCAAAAGTTTTTTTTGAGTGCTGGAGTGGCTAAAAATAAATCTTAACTAACTCCACTCAAACACACCCCAGCTCTGTTCAAAGTATTTAATACAATTAAATTTATACTAAAAAGAAAAATCCCAAATTACAATTTTAACCAAATGTTGAATGTTTGTAACTGAGACTTTGTATTATTATAATATTTCCATGAATAGTGGGTATCTATAGTCTAAGAAAAAAAGGAAGATGTCTTTAAAAATGTATCGGACGTTCATCTTTTTCGATAAGGTTCGATAAGCAAATGGCAATATAATGATTAGAGAGAGAAAAGCTCACGTTTTGAAACCGTGCCGAGGTGAGATTTTAGCAGTACCAGTATCAATATATTTAATATAGGTAGAAAAAAACCTTTTTCGGAATTGTTTCAGTCGATATTGTTATATAAACCTAGCCTATCTACCTATATCTGTGAGTCATCATAAAGTGCGACGCCGTCTGGACTGTAAAAGTTTATTAGTGAGCAACCATTCATTCATTCATTCAACTGAAATTCAGGTGATAAGTAGGTTTAGGTATATATTTGTGTAATACAACTACCCAACTTTGCTCACCAATGTAAGTACTAATAATAATAAATGTACTATGTTGGGCCTGTATTTATCATTTTTCGAGTTTATGAATGAACTGTGACGTTTATCAGTGTTGCCGATGAAAAAATTTACAGTAGGTGGCTAAGTGCTTTGTCGTTTATCGAAGAACGATTCAACAAGAAATGGGAGCGATATTTCAAAAGAAAAAAAATAAGGTAACCGATATTTAGACATGTGTAATGTAACATCAAACAACGAATTAGGATTTCGTTGAAAAATTCGGAACTGTGAAATCTTTTTCTATTGATTAAATTAAATTAATAATAACCTACATTCAAATCTTCACAATTTGCTGTTTATGATTGCAAATCATAATATTGTAAATTAAGTGTAGTTCACTATATGATTAGGCCAGTCAATCGTTTACATCCATTTCTCTTACGTACATATGTTTGCCAATTTATTTTATGTTCAAAATTGGCCTAACTATTTTGATGAACATTTTTTTCCCACCTATGCCAATATATGTACAATATGTTTCGTGCACAAAAATAGGTCACTATTTTGACCGAAAACTCATTTACTAGATTAAATTGTGAAGTTCTACCCGTAATAATTGAATAAAAAAATATATGCATATGAATTAATATAAAATTTTGAGTGCCTTTTGATCTTCCGAATATTATGAATGAAATTTTTCAAAATAATTAAAACTACAAGTGTTTTGCTATTTTTAGTATTCTTAAAATTAGTATTTTTAAAATTCACTAAAAAATATTCAAAAAAGTAAAATCCAGTTTTCTCTACTCTGTCGCACGATGAAAAATTCGGATACGACCAACCCAAGAATTAATGTACATATTTGAGAAATATAAGAAGTGTAAAAAATAAAAGTCGATGCGAAGTTAAAGCGCTAATGTAGGGAAAAGCACACAAGTCAAAACTTCAATTTCTGGATTTTTTTCAAATTTTTTTATCACTAAATATAAGAATACAGAAATGATTTAAAAGGTCAAAATAAAATATTGATTTATAATAAAAAAATCACTACTTCCAGTTTTTGAATTGTAACCAAAATCGTATAAAGTTAGTACACAAAGAATATAAATTTTCAGCTCGATACGTTCAGTAGTGTGGAAAAAATCATGTGGTCACAACATTTTTGACTTTTCTAAGTGGAAAAAATTCTACTTCCGGTTAATCGAATTTATTAATCTTTTTTTGTTTATGTACATAGCATTGATACAAGGATTAAACTGGATTTTTTTCGTGAAGAGCATACATATTTAAAGGGTCGAAAAAAATAGTGGAAGAAAATTCGAACAAGAGTAAGCTGTCACTTCCGGTTGAAAAAAAAAACGTTATATCGATAAGTATTTTAGTACCCGATACCCGAAGTTTCAGTTCCATAGGACTACTGATCATATTTTTCTAAACCATGAAAATGTGATCAGTAGTCTTCGGTGTTGATTGGGTGCTTGTCATATAACAATAGACCGCTTCATTAGTTTACAAAGAAAAATAGCAAAAAAGCTTGGTTGACAATAGTGAACCATTTTATAAGCCAAAAACATCGTCCCATTGCCGATCTTTGGTGATCAGTGATCGATACTTAGTTCGAATCAGTCAAAATCTCGAGTTCAAATTTTGACGAGATCACAAAACTTCATCTATTGTTACTACGTAAGTACGTATGGTACATAGGTATATACATATTTTATGATGGATAATTAAATTGAATAAATTTTGGAACCGTGGAACGCTTTTTGAGTGTCTCAACACTTAAATGTGATAGGTAGGTGTATGAGTACGAAGGTACATCCGTATGTACCTAGATTTGACAGGTAGGTAGTACTCGTAGGTACCTATCGCCACCGACGACGTCTTTCACACAACGCGAAAAGAGATTATTACGGGAAATAAATAAACAGATTCGACGGCTCTTGAGTCAACATCCGGACCGGAAATGGCGCCTCACCAAATATACACCGATTAACACCACCCCTAAACCTCTAACATTCCAACGTAACCAACCATATCTACCCAATTTCAACTTACCAAACAATATTCTGCAATTCAAATCCTTACGAAACTTCTTCATCAACGCATCTCGCGCAGACTACGAAATTTGGTGTAGCGAAAGACCCTTCTATGGCTGTGTTGGACTTGACAGATTTGTATTTGCAATGAAAAGTGCTAGATTCGCCATCACCTTATCTATGTATTTACATTGTAGGTGATGGCTAGGGTTGCCAAGTGTCATGGACGAAAAAAGAGAATATTTAACAAAAACTGTTTATTTTTTACAAACTGTTATTATTAACTGTTGTTTAAAGGATACCGATCAGGTATCCTTTACGGCTATTCATTTACAGGTACATTCAAGCACACTTCGATAAGTACACTGTTGATTTACACACTGTGCTGCCGACAAATCGTTTACGATCGAATACTTGTGGTGGTTCTTATCAACAGTGGTCTTTCCCAAAAACAAAATCACAACTCTCGTCCATTGAGTACGAAAAAATATCTGAAATTCGGATGTAAAAAATGAGATATTTAAATATTTTCATTTTCATTTTGGAAAATCAATTTGAAACATTTTTAGGCAGTTGAAACGGCATTCCCAATGACGATATTAATACACAACTTCAATTGAAAAAAAAATCGAAAGATATGTGATAATCAGCTTGAACAATTGTAACATCAATGTCGATCTTTTCCTATGAGGATTTGTCAATTTGTCTGATTTAATTGGCTCATACTTACCCATTACTTTCAGCGTTGTCTGATTATGACTAGGGTTGCCAAGTGTCATGGAAAAAAAAGAGAACATTTAACAAAAACTGTTTATTTTTTACAAATTACTTTATAATTGTGCTGGTTATTATTAAAGTGAAATACGTCCTTTTAGGGTACCAAAAATACTATTATTTTACAAGGTAATCGTAAAATTCCATCAGTACAGGAAAGATTATATCTACTTATAAGGCTAAGAATCATAATGTGTGCATATATTTTTATGTAGTATCAAAATAATTTTTAAAATAAATTTACGCAAAAGTCCAATTATCTCAAACGAATATTATATGACTTATTCCACTTTAATAATAACCGGAACATACTTATTTAGTTAGGAACATGAAAAGTGCGCTTAAAAATTAATTGTTGAATGTTTAATTTCTCTCAATTTCATCATCTATGTTGCTATATTTATTTACACTGCTAATTTGGTACAAAAGTGTCTTATTTTCTTTTATTTCTTTATAAAATTCTAAACATGAAATATTTTTGTAATTATATACAACGCTTAAAATACCCCGGATAGTTATTCTTTACAACTTATACAACTTATTTCTTTCTTTAGTCAACTTTCCTGATCATGGAAAATATTCTTTCTATAATACATTAGCATTTTGGCTAGATATTGCAAAAGCCCCTCCACGCACGTCATATCTTATGAGATAAAATATAGTACGGACTGCGTCAAATTATTGTCAGAATTGAAAAAGAGGACATTTTGGATATAATATAAAATAGATGGAGAACAAAAGAATTGTGTTAAAAAACAGAACATGTTCTCTAAAAAACGGACCTGTTGGCAACCCTAGTGATGCCGAAACATCATCTGAAGCAAAATAGCAAGTATCTGCCTACCATTCGTTAAATTATTTTTCTATCCTTTGTCTGCTTTTTTATTTGACCTTCTTGTTTTATTTTATCTTTAATTTATACCAGGAAGGCCTAGCAGGTAACCCCAATGCATGACCACAATGTTCAAAGCATTATAGATCATTTAGATCATGAACTCATATAGATCATGTAGAGACAATTCAGAAGCCTTGTCTGCGCCATTTATCCCATAAGACTGGTCTTGAAAGATTGTTACCAACTTATAATGACAGACTCTCTTTTTTCAAGATCGCAAGTTTGTCTCATCGCAGAAGGGTTTCTGATTTGTTACTTTTATACAAGATTGTTAATGGTATCCATGACACATCTTTTTTGAACGAAATTTATATTAACGTTAATGCCCGATTCACCAGATGTAAAAATCTTTTCTATCCACCAATTTTTCATAACAACACTTCATTTAATAGTGCAATCGCACGTATATGCCGTCTTTACGATGGTATGGATGATTGTCCCGACCTTTTTGCTGACTCTTTCAGTACTTTTAGGGCTAATGTGAAGTTTTTTAATATTTTCATTCATATTCGTATATTTTTTGTCACACTGTACTGCTTTCTTTTTTATATTTTATTCTGTATGTGTGCCAATTTAAATGAAATAATATAAAATTAGGGTTGTCAGATTTCATGCAAGTCAAATCGGGACATCCCTCCCTCCCCCAAAAAAATCAGATGTTTAACTTTTCTATAGATATATTTTCAATCAAAGTGATAATATTTAGAATATCTATAATCCCTTTTATTTTTAATATATGTAAATGAAAAGTGTTACAATTACAATGAAGAAACCAAAGATAGACTTCACTGAGAGGATAGTGAAAAAATTGAATAAGGTTTTTGTGGCTTTTTCTTCAGTTAAAACAAGATTTAAAATCTTCAAATAGCTTTAGAGTGCGTTCTATTGCAGATAATAGTGATAGATTTTTATATTCAATATTAGCAAAATCACAGAAATCTTTTAGTCTTTCTGTTCTGACGGTGTCTATTCCGTGTCTGTGTGTGATGAATCATTCCGAGTGTGAGAAAATTATCGATTCAAGATAAATTGATTTATGCCTAATAAACACTTTTTGTTTCCTTTCTACACATAGTTCTCCAGAAAGTATAAGACAGAGACAAATAGTTCATTGTTGGATATTGCTGCAGTGTTTACCAGACTGTCTGGTCCAGACATCGAATTTTTGTTTATAGTTTATGTTAATTCAGAGTTAAAAACTTCTGTGAGAATTTAAAAAATAGTAAACCGGGACATTTGAGCGTCCCGAGAGGTTTGTTCGGGACACCGGGGCACGAGACTTAAAACTGGTGACAATCCCGATTAATCGGGACGCCTGACAACCCTAGCTAAGCACAAGTCTATTCTGCTGGTTTTTACCATAGGCTTTCCCCAGACTTTTTTGCATAGGTAGGTACATTTAAAGTTTATACCCCTCGGGCGCATTTTCGTATGAATTTGTAAAATGAAAAATTGCACTTAAAATGTTGACCGGTGAACGTCCCGTTATATGTAATTGGTGGTGTTTGGAGAGGAGACGTGCGATGCAAATTTGAGGGGCAATTAGCACTGGAGTGTTTTAATTGAAATATGTAATACATACACAGAGATATGTATATGTATAGAATTTGGAGACATGGGTTCGGTTGAGTTGGTGTTTTGGTTGACTTCAAAGGCCGTGTGGGGCCGGCTAATGGCTCCATCCCGACAAGTGTTAACTCAACACCTGAACGGCGATAGTGTTTTAAACTGTTTACCCAGCCATAAAGCCCTGAATGACTTTGCTCTGCCCACGGCTCTCGGATGGACTTGTACAAACAATGACACGGGAAAACAAATAAAATAATGTGAAAAATTCCCAAACGCAACTCGAGGGCCATCCACTGGACCACAATACGAAACGTAAACCGCCCTATCGCATATTTACCACCTTCTTCTCTCTAGGGACGCTTCAAATGCTTACCTACCTACCTACCTACCTACATACACATGTATGTAGGTACCTATTTACATACCAGGCACTTGTTTGTGGAAGTTTTGCGACCGACGCTCACTTGTGTAAGTACCAATTTTTATTTACAAATCAATGGGATGTTTTATTCAACTACTAGCTGAACCGGACATGCCTTGCAATACCACAATAACGCATGCCATTCCCGTTCCCGTTTCAAGTGATGGTTGGAGCTCAACTCAGTGCCAGTTTTAGGGGGGAGGGGTTGGGTCGGGTGGCGCCCGAGGGTGCCAAATAAGTTAGGGCGCCGAACGATGCGCCAAAGGCGCTTTAAATTTTAAAATTAGAGCGCCAAAGGTGAAAGTTCTTTCTAAGGGTGTTTTAGTGTAAGGCCAGCACTGGGTCAACTAACGTCTCTTCAAAGCTGTGTCGTCTTAAACCAACTGGTAACGTGGTTACCAACGAACCCATTTCCTTCACTTCACAATGGCGCTTCAAACTTTTGCGTTTTTTTTCACAATAAGCTTCCAGTACATGCATACAACAAATCTTGAAAGTTCCATCGTAATCGGTACATTGGTTTAGGAGCCTATATGGACAGAAAGACATTCAATTATATGTATATATATGTACTTTCAACTTGTACCTTGTTCTGAATGTATCAAACACGCCAATCTAAATCTTCGAAATACACACAAAATGACGTGCTATCCTATGCAAAGCTGTCACATTTAATGAAATTGGTAGAAAACGTACCGTAGTACCGTGTGCTTTTATGTGCACGGTTGATTGTCAGTGGGTAGGTACCATGTTTTTACTGACATTCTCTAATGTTTTGTGACATTCTTATTTACTTCTGTTAAGTCCATACATACTTTTTAGAATATATGTATATATCACAGTGAAATAATAACAGCAGGGAAAATATATTTTTACTGACGTTTCAGTCGAATCATAACCAGTTAAATTTTCAGGGTTGGTTTTATTCATTTAAGATTAGGTTGTTAGGGTTGGTATTATTTAAAGATTAGGTTGGGTTAGGTAAGGTTAAGTTAAGGTTGGTTTTATTCATTTAAAATAAGGTTTTGGTAGTACGTTGTAATGTCATTGTTTGATATATTTTCACTGTTTGAATTGGTGAACATATATTTTCATTTGAAATATGCTATGGCTGTAACATATATATGTAAGTACATATCAATGGAGTGCCCTGGAAATCTCCCTGATTTTATCACACAAATTTAGGGCGAAATCACACAGAGAGGCATGTGGCACGTGGTTTTTTTTAGATAATTTTAAACATACGAAAAAAAATCTGCATCCTTTCATATATTCATGGCACACAGTCCCAAAAATCACCCCCTGGAGTATTTTCGGTGATATTTTGTCCTTGTATTGATATAAGCTTGACAGTGATTGATACCGGCTAATCCCATATTTGAAGAAATGTAGGGAAAACTTGTCGAAATAATAAGATCGTGCGAATTAATAATGAACTGGGAACGACCTTTCTTCCTAGTTGACATCATACCGAGTCCCCCTGTATCCTGCTCGCACACACTTAAGTAAGTCTGTGCGATATGAACAGGGAGATTTCCACGGCTAGCCACTGGTACATACATATGTATATCACGTGATTTTGAAATGGGTTCTTCGAATCCAGAATATTTCTTCTGCCTTTTTCTTTAATAAATATCAGTAGTATGATTTTATAATCATTTTATTTAGACTTCTAAGAGAATAATAGATATCTAGGTATACATATATGAATGTACTAAGTGATTTAAATATGTATGTACATATATGTAAATTATACTTCCAAGATTCGTTCGCAGTTAATGGTTCTCACGCTATCAACCCTCAGGTTTTACAAAAAAAGAATATGTTTCTGTTCCCATTCAGCTTTGATGATTCAGTATATGCATCAGTATAACTTAAATTTTGGTTGGAAATTCCCGTTAAAAAAAATCGCATGACTTTCCTCATAAATATTTAGCTCAGTGGTTAAAAATCGATGGTGAGATTGCTTACATTCAAATAAAATGTCATGTAAAAGAAACCCTTTTAGTTACATGGCTTTAAATGTTTCATTTATGAGCCTGTTGAATGTCAATCAATCGATATGGTATAATAAATATTATCAACACGCGTTAAATAAATTTATTGGTAGGGGGTCAACTCAAATTTTGTAAAATGTTCTCAAAAAAATTGGCGTCGTGTTTGTAGATCTAAAACTCACATATGTACATACATATGTAACTAAACAGCATCGTAAAATTAAACAAAACATTTTAACAATACAATTTAAGAAAAATTGTTGATTAAAAAAAGTTATAATATTAACATTTATTAATATAATATTAACATTTATTAAAAAAAATATAAACATTTATTAATATAATATTAACATGTATTAATATTATATGTATATGTACATATAGGTATTAACATACATATGTATGTATGTATGTGCATATACATATGTATACAATGCACACCTGTATAAGAAACTCTGATTGACGTCAGAGTTCGCTTGCTTCAGACGAATTTTCTCAGAATTAGCTAGTGATTCGTTGATTATACCTACATACATATGTATGTACATATGCATTCGTATGATCAGCACGTTCACATACTCATTTGTAGGTATATTTTACATGTACCTACAAAAATGATGTATACTGTATATTATGTCAACTTTTTTCACAATCCAATAAGAATTTTGAATGAATAAAAATCTTGTAATTATTAGTCTTATGAGTAATTAGACGATTGACCTCAAACGCCCTCGTTTTCGTGGGAAACATCTAAAAACAGTCGACACTCATCGACAGTTTATGTTGGTCGTGTTTAGATTAAAAGTTTCGTTGAAAATGAAAAGCATCGATGGTTATTATTATAATAATAATCACACGAATCATTCCCTAAATCCCCCTTCCCCTGCGATTCTGCTTCCGAGTGCTTCTCGTCACTCAGCGGCGACAAGATGGCCAGTCTAAACATCATTCGATCATCGTTTAAAACGGGGAATTACAATATTAGATCAACAAAAATCTAACTCAAAGCCGATTCATTGGGTTCACTAATGCGCGCTACGCCACAGTCGGGATTTCAGTGGGTAGCCACATATAATAAAATAAAAAGCACAAAAGTGTGCGCTTTTTGTGAAAAAAATAAAAAGATGAACTTTTCCAGATGAAGTCCGACAAACCGAGACCGAATACCTGAGGCCGGTCCTACAAGTGTCATCAATCGCCGTCAGCGCATCGTCTGCTCTCATCAAACAAAACCGTTTTGACCTCGTCGCATTTTCAGATCAGACTATGGAATTTTTGCAAATTTTATTTGATCCGATTTCATGTTTTCGAATACCTACGTTAACATACATACATACATACGTATTGTGGGCAAAAAAGCGCCGGTGTTTGATTTTGCGTTTCGATATTATTCCTAATAATATAAATAAATGGAAAATAGAATTTAGTGTAACGCCTGGCAGCACAGACCACCCCGCCAGTGCTGCCCGCTAATTGACAAATTGGAATCTTATTAGAAGGTAAAAAGTGGGGACGCGTGTAGTGGCGCGTGCCACACTTGGGTGGTCCACACGACCAGTTGCCGCCAACCCTGGCCCCAAACGCATAACCTAACTCCTCTTTTCCTCAAACGAAAACCTTTATTTTTACCAAAATGCTATGTATATACTTCGAAACATCAACCATTATTTTTATTTACCAAAAATAAAATATAATACTTCTCTTATTTGAGTAAAAAAAAAGTAACTCTGTGTCTTTTTGTAAGATTTGAATAATTTTAATTGCCTATGTTGAAAACGTTACATATCTTTATAATTTGAATGTATGTGTCATATCCGGTGTATTTTAACAGCATTTTCGTCAAACCTGTGGGATGACTAGCAGTGCCAGCCTTACACCCTATGGCGCCCTCAGGCAATTTTTTCTAAGCGCCCCTAGAAAATTGTGACATATTATTTTGTGACATTGTAGACCGGAGATAAGTTTCAATTTAAGTTTCGCCTTTGGCACTCTAATCTAAAATTTTTTAGGGTCTTTGGCGCCCTAATTTTAAATTTTAAAGCGCCTTCGGTGCATGGAGTGGCGCCCTAACATACTCGGCGCCCTCGAGCGCCGCCCGACCCAGCCCCCCCCCTAAAACCGGCACTGATGACTAGTCTCCGGCGCTGTGATGCGACAGCTCGAAATAAATGGGTTCCCTTTGTCAATTTTTATTGTTAACCTTTTTTTTTGCTCTCTAAAGAGCAAAAAAAGTCAGAAGAATAGTGATGGCTACAGATCAATGGGCTCACCGTTGTCAATTTCTATGGTCAACCTTTTTTTTTTGCTCTCTAGCTTTGTAGTTTGACTCTTTCCTGGAAAATAGCACGATCGCGCCGATCTCTGGTGATGACCGCAAATTTGGAACGTTTATTTTTATTTTACAATAGTTTAATCCATTTCATTTACAAAAGTTCACCTCCACATTCCATAAAAAAGCTCACACTAAGATTATGTTTTCGCAATGATCTTACTCATCTATTTTAGTATTTCAATTTATTTTTTATGCAATTCCAAAAATTGGTCATTGGTAATCAACGTCGCACATGTCCAAGGTATTTTGACAAATATCTCATGACGAGCTATTTGTGGATTATTCTGAAGTAAAAACTCACGTTCATCGAAGGAAAATATTATCAGTATGTACTTGTATAGAAACGTTCACACATGAAAATATTTTACCTTTATAGGGCTGCCAGGCGTACCGGTATTCCGGGTTTGTTCCAGTTTCAAGTCTCTCGTCCCAGCGTCCCGAAGGGACTTTTCGGGACAGCTAAATGTCTCGGTTTTCGATAGCTGCTTATTGGGCTTTCATTGTTCAGAAATACCGACCCCCCGCAGTTAAGAAACTGCAAAAAAATGCACGAATTTCAATTTCGATGTAACGTTTAAGTCAGTTGTTATAATTATTGATATTTAATCTAAACTGAGGTAATAATTAATTGTTCTGTGTTAGTTAGCGGAGGTAGATACGTACATTTGTAGTGTGTTGATGCTAGCGAAAAGATATGTTGAGAGCGTTGTTGGTCATTGCTCGTTGGACGCGTATCGGTTGGTAGACGTGGCTGTCACTCAGTCTCCCGCCAAGCGGTGTCAAAATGCCCGCTCTGCTCAGCCTTTGTCTCAAGTACTACAATTCGAGGGATCTCTACGAGGTCCTGCAGGTCGACAAAAATGCTTCGGAGAAAGACAGTTAGTCCTCGCATAATTTACTTTCATTTTCATCTACCGCTTTATTTATTTTCGTTGTTTTTCTACGGGAATCTACATGTGTATGTATTTTACTCAGTAGACACACTCCGACATAACCCCAATCCCTGACTTTGCTTTCATTTTGATTCCAGTCAAAAAGGCTTACCATCGACTATCGTTAAAAGTTCACCCAGACAGAGTGAGCGAAGAGGAAAAGTTGGAAGCTACGGAAAAATTTAAAGTTTTGGGTAAAGTACATTCTATTTTGAGCGATCGTTCGAAGAAACTCGCCTATGATGAGACCGGAGCGTTCGACGAAGAAGAAGATGAAATATCCGAAAGAAACTGGAAGGACTATTGGCGAATGCTCTTCAAACCGATCACAGAAGACGACATTGTCACTTACGAGCGAAACTATAAAGGTATTTACTTTAGCGAAGTATATTTTGATTTGATTAGGTTAGGGCGAGTAAAATATCAACCTTTCATTATTTAACTTTATTTAATCATTTATTTCTAAGGGTCCGAATTGGAAATGAAGGATTTGAAGAAAGCCTACTTGGAAGGAGAAGGCGATATGGATTACATTACCGATAGCACACCCTTCGCTCGTGTATCAGATGAACCTCGGCTCATAGAAATTCTCCAAGTACTATTAAATTAACTCATAGATCGTTTCAAAATCAACAGTCCATTTTCAAGTACTTAATTGTGTTGATATTTTCAGAAAATGATCGACGATGGGGAAGTTCCTGAATACGAATTGTTTATAAATGAGCCAGAGAAGAAGAAAGCCACGAGGCACAAGAAAGCAGCTAGGGAAGCTCAAGAAGTAGAAAATCTAAATAAAATGATCGAAATTCAAAATCAGGAGAAAGGAAAAGGTATATTGTTAGCTTTTTTTTTTACGGCGAGTTGGAATATTTCTAGTTTTATTTGATTTAATATGTTTCCGTAGAGAATGATCTCGCTATGATGATTCGTAAACGGCAGCAGGGTCGTGCCGTCAAGATGGACGACTTTTTCGATCAACTGGCTGAAAAATACGGCGGAGGCGCCAACAGCACGCCCCCGAGGGGCAGACGTTCGAGCGGACGCTCCTCGGCCAAGAAGAAGAAATGAAACAATCGGTTGTGTGATGTTACACGTGTTTTACTTTTATATTAATCTAAAACAATACTCGTTATAAATACATTAGTTTTAAATATTGTAATTTATCTCTTGAGAAACATGTATGAAAATTTTCGTTTCTATTTCCCCACATTAAATTGTTCCTCTGGTTGTTCATGTGTGATTTTGTGTATTATTTTGTTCGCGAATTTTTGCAAAAAATAAAAAAATAGAAACCCTGATTATTCAATTGTACTTAAAAATTATTCTCAAACAATTTTTAATATATCTACAACTGAGATTCACAGTTTTCATCTTGATCAATAGAATATCAATGTTTGAGTTGAAGTGAATATTCTAGTTGTAATATATTTTAACTAGTTGGAATATATTCCGTCTAACCCATGTAAGATGATTCATATAGCGAATTACATTCTAGTCGGTCAAAATGTACTACAGCTGAAAATACAGTTCAACTATAAGTAAAACGCATATGTTAGGTTTTCGTGAAAACGTCATTCGACAAGAAAATTGAGTTGGAAAGTCACATTATTACACATACCTTTATTCGTAATATCTAGTATATATTAACGCATTATTGAATTCTAAAGCATTCGTAAAAACTTAAGAGCTATCAGAACTTAACTATTATATTACAACTGGCGAACATTGTTGAAAGTGTATTTGCATTTGCAGATATATAATTTACCAGCTGAATTGTATTAGAAAACGCCAGTTGGAATATATTACAACTGAAAATACACTTCGACTGTAACATCGATACTTGATTACGAAAAGTTTATATCGAATTCTGTGGCTGTTGTGCAATAAAATTCCTATCGTTGAATTACAACATATGGAGTATTTTTTACAGCATAGCACGAAGGAATTCTACGATGATATACATACATATAGAATTTATTCATATTTTATTTAAAAAAGGTTTTTTTTATTTTAATGAATTGTTTATATAAATAAAAATAAAAGATATAGTCCAGTGTTCATCGAGTGAGTCTTAACGAGATAATTTGTAATAAATTAAACAAAGTAAGAAGTCTTATGAAAATTGGATATCAGTAATCATCATTCTCTATGCACCAACACATACACGGCTAGACAAATCAAAACTATATACTGAAACAAAAAATAAAATACGTTAGCGAACGGAGCTAAAAGAGAATATAAGATTTCAGTGTGAAAAATTGATACCTTTAGTTTCGGATACTCGTTCATAAAGATGGTCACCATCCCGACATACGGTAAGAAACCTCGCGCTCGTCCAACTACGTCCTTAGCGTGAAGCCACAGTTGACCCTGAGCATACAATCCTCGATCGTCGACGCTATTATTATCACCTTTGGTTAGAAATTTGACGGTGCCGTTGCTGCAATCAGTTGCAAAGAACAATGTTAGGATGGTGGAGGACTGGCGTTCGCATCCAATGTATGGGTGACTTACTTTTCGTGCAACTTTAGGACTCTGTGTACGATAGGAATGTCTCTGCCTTCCACTTTGAAGACGACGATTTCGCCGACTCGCACCGGCTCTTCGGGGTAGTTGGTGAGGAAGAGCAGGTCGCCTCGGTGGAAGGCGGGCTCCATGCTGCCGGAGAGGACGACGACTATGGGACTCTCGCTGCCGGTGACCACCATCAAGCCCTTCCATATCATCAGAGCGGACGACACGATCATGCCGACGCTCAGTATTTGGTATATGAGCTGAAAGTAAAAGTGAGCTGCTGTAGTAGAGTTGGAGCGAAATCGAGCGAAATCGAGCGATCGTACGGTGGGAGAATGGGGCCCGACCTGTCGCTTGTTCATGCGGCGCAAGCCGTCCAACGCGGCCTCCAGCATCTTGGCGGCTGCGATTCTTCGCGGTTTGGAAGAAGTGATCAGTCACCGTTCACCGTTCACCGGTCAGCAATCGCAGTCACAAATCGACGATGTCAGTTTCGGACACCGGTGGCCACACGTCACCGCTAGCCGTTCACGGTGGACCAGTGTTGACAATCTCACAACACTAATGCACAACACACTTTATATTATAGAAAAAGTGCAAAAAGCATTTCTTCGTTTTCTTTATAAGAAAGAGTATGGGTACTACCCATATCTCTATCCTACTCCTTTCCTTTTGGGCATGCTTGGGTATGATTCCCTTGAACTTCGGAGAAACTTAAGAAACTCGTTAATTCGTTTCGTTATCCAGCTATTGCGTGGTAATACGTCATGCCCGTTGTTGCTGGAACAGTTGGGACTTTATGTCCCTAATAATTATGTGCGTGGTAGACATCATCATTTGATGGTTGTACCTGCTGCTCGCACACTTCTTTTTCGAATGGCTCCTATTCCAAGAGCTATTCGACTTCTCAATGAAATCGTTGCTGCTGTCCCTGAATGTGATATTTTCCACCTTGGGGAGCGTAGATTGTCGGATATTATCTTAACATATTTATCTGGTAACCTGCGCTCATCATTACTTTCTTAATTTGAATGTGATGAATGAGTGGAATCTTAATCTACTCTCTTCCATTTGGGCCTCGCTGTGATTTTATTTTTTATTCATATTTTGTTTTATTTTATTTTACTTTTTCTTTCTCCTTTGTACATTTTTATATACTATTGTTGCGTACGGGGTGGGTGGAGGATCCAAGTAAAAGACCAACAGTCGTATCACAGCATTTATTGATGATTAAGGAGATACACGCAGTGTCACTGCTAAGTCCAGGATCCATGATATCGCCTACGTACCGCCTTATAAAGGGTAGATCTCTCAGTGCGCCTAATCTGTTTACCTGTTGTATAGTCACGTATTCGGATATGTATTTCCACGACATTGGGTCTTCCCGTACCGATTCTGAGAAATAACTAATAACGGTCATTGTTTAGCCTAAATGCACTTAGAGTCCAGATATAATCCTGGAAGTAAGTGCAAGCACTTACATAGTTAATCCAATAACAGATAACCCTTGAACGGTCACATAGTCTCCGGGATTCTATTCGCTTAATTCGCGGCGTACGTAACACTATTTTATTTTTGCTCAGTGTAAACAAAGAATGGGATTTATGGATTTTATTTTTAATTTTTACACTTTTGTTATTTTTTTTTCTCTCTGAATGATGTACTATTTTCCTTTTTACTTTTTTTTTTTATTATTTTATTTTACCATGTTTTCTGCTTTTGCTTTTTTCCTTTATTTACAGTTTACTTGTTTTTATATCATGTTTTTATATATTTTTCAAATGTAGGCCATTGTGGCGCATTAGGTTCTTCCTGTAATGCCACAATGGTCCAAAACTATTAAATAAATAAATATTCCAATTTTATTTTATTCTATTCTATTCTATTCTATTGAGCAGCCTTTAAATTATGGTAAATGGATTACTTCTCAAATGTAAATCGCTAACAGGATAACCGCTCGCTCGGATCTCCTGTCGTACAAAAATCGGTCGCATAGGAAAATTACCACACAGAAAACTGCCCAAACATTGCTCAGAATATGCTTTTTTTCTACGAGATTTTTATTATTTGACCAATATTTGGGCAGTTTTACAGGAAATCCGCGCGAGCGGTTATTCTGTTAGCGATTCACATTTGAGAAGTAATCACCAAATTAACGATACATACATACAAATATAAAATGGTATTTGGATTATTAGATACATTACGATCGCCCAAAAGACAATTTTTGCCATGAACATCGCGAATACGGAATATTCGGCATTCGAGTTCTCGTTAGTGTGATAGTTATTGTTAGTATGATGGTCTTTTCGGCTGCCAGATGTTCCGTTATAGAGATTTTAGTGACTTTTGAGCGAACGCTTTGTGACCAATAATCACCGAACCATGTAAAATATGAATATTGGCGAAACATTATTAAGGTCTGTTCATACTTAACAGCACTGCACGGCTTCAGCACTGCACGACTCCGTTTCAAATATGTCATTTAATTACATTTCTATTCATATCTACCTACACGTCACGTTTACAGCAATTTAGCCGAGTGCAAGGCAAAATCGGCTTACTTATACATTAGAGGCCATGACGATACGGCGCAATATTGCTTACGTCGTATTGTCGAGTACTTGCAATATGAATGCATACACGTGCATTCGTAGCTACGCGTCAGAATACAAGTCAGCAAAAATGTTTCGACGTTTATCGAACGAAAAATTATGTATAATCGCGCTGTTGTTGGAAGAAGAAGCTCAAGAAGGCAACAAAAAAGCACTCTCGCTCGGATCTCCTGTCGTACGAAAATTGGTCGCATAGGAAAATTACCACACAGAAAACTGCCCAAACATTGCTCAGAATATGCTTTTTTTCTACGAGATTTTTATTATTTGACCAATATTTGGAAATTTCTTTGTGGAAATTTTTCTATGCGATAAATTTTCGTGCCACAGGAGATCCGCGCGAGCAATTTTCGTGCGAGCGGTTATTCTATTAGCCATTCACATTTGAGAAGTAATCGCCAAACTAACTATACATACAAATGTAAAATGGTAATTGGATTATTAGTTACATTACGATCACCCAAAAGACAATTTTTGCCATAAAAATCACGAATACGGAATATTTGGCACTCGAGTTCTCGTTAGTATTGTGGCGGCTAACATGCCAGTCGTCTCATTCGTTAATCCTCTATAGTATGCTTAAGCCCGCTTTAAAGGTCAAGGAATTTGACCCTTAAAGCCCTCAACATGAGGCCACCACCCCCCGAACGAATACAGTCTAAGAGACCCTTTCGTCGGAGAACGAGACGGTTGTTCATGAATATCGCACAAGAACAACCGCACATCACTGTTCAATTAAAAAAAACCACACTGTACATAACCAAGTAAAAAAATAAACAACAACGCACGAACACATAAAGCGCGCATGCGTTAGGAAACAATACCTGAAATGTGCCGTGCCTCTATAGTATGATAGTTATTGTTACTATGATGGACTTTTCGGCTGCCAGATGTTCCGTTATAGAGATTTTAGTGACTTTTGGGCGAACGCTTTGTGACCAATAATCACCGAACCATGTAAAATATTTATATTGGCGAAACATTGTTATGAGTCACTTTTTTTGTATTTAATCAAAAATACATACGCACTAGCTTAGTACGTACTGTTATACACAAAGTTTTAATTCATAATTTTACAAATCACAATCGTCAAAATACTGACAACCAAATTATCAATAGGTTTAGAGAAATTATATGTGATGTATGAGTGGAATCTTAATCTACTCTCTTCCATTTGGGCCTCGCTGTGATTTAATTTTTTTATTCATATTTTGTTTTATTTATTTTACTTTTTTTTTCTCCTTTGTACATTTTTATGTACTATTTTAATTGTATTATTATTTTCCTTTTGTAACTGTTTTATTATTATTTTATTTTACCATGTTTTCTGGTTTTCAATTTTTCTGTTTTTTACTAATTTTACTTGTATTTATATATTTGTTAAATGTAGGCCATTGTGGCGCATTAGGTTCTTCCTGTAATGCCACAATGGTCAAAAACTATTAATTAATAAATAAATTGTTTGTAGTTTTTTTTATTTTTTATAATAGGATCGTTTATAAGAACATGAGAGTTAGATTCGCACCCTCGCGGGTAACTATTACGTGGGCACCCTCGTGGTCAAGATTTTAGTTTTATTTATTTTTTTAATTGGTTATTTTGATTGTAACCATTTCAATTTATTGAAGATGTTGCCGATAGGGAGTTTAATGCCGTATGACGTATGAAATGAGATATCCGCATCTTGGGTCGAGTACTTATGGGCACTTATAGAAACTTTTCACTTTAAATGCACCTCTTTTAAAAATGACAAAATAATAATAAAATTAACTTGAAGTATATTTCAACAATACGACGTTCATAAATGGCCAACCTCTGACGACTGCACAAGTACCATAGGCTGAAGATAAGATTATGCAAATCGGACCACCTGCTCTCATCTTTCTTCTTTCATTCATTTTTATCACCGAACACTTGAGTCCGCAAAACGAATAAAAGTCCACCGTACGTGCCGTGCCCATACTCTTATTTGTCTCTCATTTACTTACCAAAGCAACGGTCGAAACCAATTATTTCATATACATCGCCCACACTACCTTATATTTCTTTACATTTATTTTTTAAATAGAGTTTTGTAACGAACGGTTTTACGCGCGCTTATCTGATCTCGCGGGGGAAGATCTAGAGGGCGTTTACGTCGTTCTTCTTCCAAGGGTCGGGTTATATGGAAACGTGGACTAACTGGTCGGGAAGCTGGCTCTGTGGTCCTCTGGTTGGTCGGTCCTCTCACGGCTGAAGTTTCTCCGGAAACGGCGTGAGGAATACAGGGGACGTTGGGCTACTCTTGGGAGGGAGTGATGCTGCACTCGACCTCACAGCGGTTCTTCAGCAATATGGTGGATCTCTGGGCCCCGTCTCCCCCTGGAGACGTGCACAGGAGAGATCTTTCTTCGTCGGTCGATGGCGGGTGAGAGAGCTCGCTCTTCATGCGCGCGCGCCTATAAGACTTTTTCCTGTGTGGCCACTCGAAATAAAGGGTGAGTGCTGCCCTATGGGACGATGGGGAGAACGTCACGTTACAGTTTATTATATTTTCCCACCACGGATGACAGAATTTGACCACTGACCAAGAGATTTTGTTTATAAACCCTGGGCCCGGAGATCGACCGCCAAACCCGGAATCTCACGGGTCAAAATGATTGTGTTAGAATTTCGTGTTAAATTGAAAAAAAATGTCAATTTTCAATATGCGTTCTATGCCTTCCACCATACAAATGGCCGTTGTATGGTGGAAGGGTGAAGGTGCCCCCTCCGGCGCCTTCGCCCCGGCGCCTTTGCCTCTGGGGACTTTGAATTGAAAAAAATCGAATCGGCGTTTATGAATCGAAAACAAAAAAAATCGAATGTGTTGTCTACGAACCAACGAACGAAGGTTACATATATACATACATATATGCAAAGTCTCTTTCAAAATTATATATTAGAAGAGATGTGGTGCTCACTGTGGTTCGGTGATTACTGGTCACAAATTACTCGTCACAAAGTCACTAAAATCTCTATAACGGAACATCTGGCAGCCGAAAAGTCCATCATACTAACGATAACTATCATAGTAACGAGAACATGAGTGCCAAATATTGTGTATTCGCGATTTTCATGGCAAAAATTGTCTTTGTGACCACCCCAATGTGACGAATAGTCCAATTACCGCTCACTGTATGTACATGAAATATAATATTTTCGTTTATATTTGTATATTTTTTGTCTCAGTGTACTGCTTCTTTTTTATATTTTATTCTGTATGTGTGCCAATTTAAATAAAATCAAATTCAATTAAACTGCAGTAGGTAATTGTTAAGCGTTTATTACCACTTTTTCGAAAATTCTGTCGAGACGAATCGATTCAGCGGAGACACAGGACAGTGTAATTGAAATCGACGAAGCTTTCGACACAACGAAAATCCGAAATCGGCATATTTCGCTCCGGCGTAGAGTGCACGTACGCGTACACGTAATTGAGGCAGAGCACGCATATTCGTCGACAGGTTTGACCCTTGACGTGTGGGTCTGCCCGTGAGTTGAGTCAGCGCCGGTTCGGGTGATCGTTGAAAGTCACACTTGTTTGCGGCAATCCAAGATGAGTCTCCAATGGGCGCTGATCGCGGGCTTCCTCTACTTCGAGATAGCCATAGTGCTGCTGCTGGTGCTGCCGGTCGCCTCCCCTCGCCGCTGGCAACGACTCTTCAACTCGAGACTTCTGCAGTTCGTGAAGGCGCAGGCCGGCGTGTACTTCGGCGTGCTGCTCGCCATCCTGGGTCTGTTCCTGCTGGACGCCATCAGGGAGATGCGCAAGTACTCGGGAGCGCCCGAGCACGGAGACCCGCACCACCAGCACTTGGACGCCGAGATGCAGGGCAACATGAGGCTGTTCCGGGCTCAGCGCAACTTCTACATCTCGGGGTTCGCGCTCTTCCTCTCCCTGGTGATTCGCCGTCTCGTCATCCTCATCTCGGCTCAAGCCACTCTGCTGGCCCAGTCCGAGGCTAATCTGCGCCAGGCCCAGAGCGCCACCACGGCTGCCAGGAGTCTGCTGGCCCAGAAAGGATCCGGGGAGGCCGCGCAAAACGACACCAACGAAGCTCACGACAAGGAAATCACCGCCCTCAAAGCCAAGGTCGCCTCTCTGGAGACCGACCTCGAAAAGGAACGCAAAGACAAATCGGCCGTCAAGTCGCAGGCCGAGGGTCTCAACAAGGAGTACGACAGGCTGACCGAAGAGTACAGTCAGCTGCAGAAGAAGATCACCATCGGTTCGACAAGCAGAAAAGACGAATAATTCCGAATCAAATTGATTTTTTTTTTTTCTATCATTTTGTTTGTTCTTTTTGAGTGCGTTTTTTTCACATCGCTTACACTAATTCTTAAGTTCTTAGATATTTTTTGTACCCGATTTTTTAACCGAATTTCGTATGATTAGAACTATTGCGTTATGTATCCATTATATTTATGAATTACGATTATTTGTAAAAGATGATGTAATGATGTGTATTATATGTGTATGATTACACTGTGTGTGTGATTATTAATCCAATAAAATCATATTTTTATACTGTTAACCTGTTGACATGTTGTGATAATTTAATAGATGTTATGATCAGAAATAGATTCTCCGAAATGCAACAATAAATACTGTCCATGTTTAATTGATTTAATAACAGTTTCTAAAATTGAGATTTCCGGGAGAGGTATAAAATGCATATTTTTGTATGTGTTATTTATGTATGTATACTGTTTGGCTGTTAAGGGATATCCTTGTATTGTAAATATTACATATTTAAAATCTTTTTCGTACTAATAAGACTGGTTTTTTTTCTTGTATTTTTATTGTATATGGAATCGAGTATACTCTTTGGGGTGCTAGTTAATAAAGTTTAAATCGTTACTAATTGTTTTTCATTCGCCCTTTTGTCTTTCCTTGATGATTTCTCCAAAAATTATTGACTACTTCTTGACAATTAATGACATCGTTGATTTGATTTTGTATTATGTGTAACGTTAACGGTGAACGAGAGCACACAAAGTTCCAGTTACGTGACCTATTAGATATCATCTTGTTTTATATTTTACATGAATGTAACGAGTCAACACTAAACATTTGTGTGAATTGGAATTTAAATGCATGTACATAAGTATTATGTATGTTAGGAACACATTTATTCGTGAAAATGTATATATATTTTAAAATAGATATTATGGTTTATCATCCCCGTAAAAAATAAACATTACTATACAATTATCTACGTATATAATATTAACATATTGATATTAAAATTCTAATGTGAAGATTTTTTTTTTGTAATTAGTATAATCACTATAAATCATCTCTACATGTCGTGCACTTTGCTTCAAAATTTTCATTCTCACTCAAAAATAAAGACTTCCAGAGGTCATTTACGCTGCGATTATTGAACTTTTTCATTGTCTGCTTGTTGGGACCTTTGATCTCCAAATAATTAATTTCATCAGATTTTGAATCGACAGGTAACCATTCCAGAGTTCCCACGTCAGGATTTCTGAAAATGTGTATACAGCATAAGTTTCAAGCATTGTATAATATGTAATATCAAGAAGCACATGCGTATGAGAAACATACCCGTGCTTTGCAAATGTGCTTATCATTGTTATCATGAATTCTATCATTTTCCTATCTTGAACAGTCTTCGTTGTATCCATATATTCAGCATCCAAACAATAACCAGTATCGTCACCGTGACTCACTCCTGCAAACATATTCTAAATAAATAATAGTTACATTGCACAATACATATGTATATATACATACATATACGTAATATAATACTCAACAATCATATACATACATATGTAATTTAACATACCATAGTTTTCGTTTGAGTGACTTAAAAACTTCCCCAAGCTTTCTTCACCAGAATATGCGAATTGATACAAATAAACTGGTTTTTTATTGACTGAAGCTTGACGACGTACACATTTTTCTACGTCTACTACGAAATGTCTGTCGCTTATAGACTGTAAATAGATTAAACTGTGTATGAAAGTATTGTATGAATGTGATATTTACATTTTTTTTTTACAATGTAATTAAAAATGTAATCTAACGTCTATGAGACTTTGAATTGTGTCGATCGATATGTCTTGGTCACCAAAGTAATGTTTTTTTATTATATCTGCTGCGTTTTTGTGCTCTTCGGCCGGTAAGGTATCGTTAAAGTCGTACAAGTGTGGAACTAATTCAGTCCACTTGGAATTCAGTTCTTCAATGTTCTTGCGATTTTCCAGAAATACTAAAACATCGTATTAATAATGGTCATTTTCATTTTCTATTTATACAATCGAGGGGTGGGTATGCATATTATTACCTGCAACAGGATATAACCCTTCTTGAGTGGTCAAGGAGTTCAACCAGGGAACGTCCTGTGTTGCTCCTTTACGTATTCTGTGATAGGGATGTTCGGTTAAAAATCCACCATCAGTTTTAGATGGCTCGATCACCGGTGCGAATGGAGAAAATGGACTGTGTAAAAATGGCTAAAATGAACAAAGGAACTTTAAATGAGAACCAAACAATTAATACAGCAAACACTCGGTATAAACAGGCTTGCCATGAATAGTTTCACAGTTGCAACTATGGACGCGGCGGGACGGTTTCTTAAACATTCGATCATCTTCTTTGAGGATTTGGTTGGACAACCGAGTTGATTTCCGATGAACTGAGCTTTCTCTAGCGGTCTCGTTTGAAGAGTCCACGGACAGCAAACTGTTCCACTCTGAGATATTCCTCGATGAAATAAACCTGGATATATGTACATACTCAGGTTGTGAAGAATCATCATTGCTGTGTACAATGTACATATCATACATAGATACTTCTAAAGTAATTGATACCTTTTGATAGCGGCGATAGCATGTGATAGTGTACGCTGGCTCCACCAGCTGACATTCCCATAATGGTGATACTGTCAGGATCACCTCCAAAGGAGCGTATGTTATCTTTTACCCATTTTAATGCCATGACTTGGTCTTTCATTCCATTGTTACCCGGAACTACTTCGTCTTGGGTGCTCATAAATCCTAATTTAAAATACATATTGTTTTCAACATTGTATAATACTACTTTCATGGAATAACAATTTTAGATATAAATTGTGAATTCGATTATTATTTGAACTACATATATAAATTACGAAATACCTAGAGGTCCTAATCTGTAGTTTATATTTACATAAACAACATCTTTATCCATGATGAATGTTGGTTGGTAAGTTACACCAGTGCCGAAGATAAAAGCTCCACCATGAATGTATACTATGACGGGTAGCTTTGCAGACAAATTAGGTGAATAAACATTCAAATACAGACAATCTTCATCACCTGTGGACAACGAAATGAATTAAATACACGACAACACTATAAATCACTAAATGGAAATGTAAATTTTTACCAACTATACTGTTGTAATCATCTCCAGGTATATGATACCATTGAATACAAACTCGTGATAAATTTTTCGCTTGTAAAACTCCTTGCCATGGCTTGGCTGGCTTAGGTTCCTGAAACGTTTAAAACAGGACATGTACCTACATGCATGTACATATGTAATAATCGATCAATTTTAATATATCGCTTTAAATTACTAATATGTAATTCTTATCTATCGATACTTAAAGTTTATTAATCGATATATGTGGCTTTTTACACCATGTGGACAAGGTTAATGTTTTAATTTATGGTTCACGTTTTTCTTGTAAATTACAATTTATTATATTGGGCTTGCTAACGCAGTGCGAGTAGGTATAACTATGCCGGAAATTCATTAGAATTACTAAGCTATAAATTCGACATTTTTAAAAATATGTTATGGCTTTTAATAATAATTAATTACACGTTTAAATAATTAAAATGAATATACAGTAATTTGAGACTTAGATATTGTTATTTTTTTATTAAAACAAAACCAATATTAATATCTATTGAAATAAAACTACTTTATTACATGCTTTTACTTAACATGACCTATGTGGACCCGGGTTCTTGCAATTACAATTTTGATCTACATATGTATGTATTTACACTGATCTAATTAACTTGAAATTCTACAAACATAAATATTTCCATGAGTGATAGAAGATATGTACATATTTAAAAAAGAAAATGGTATCTGTTTACATGGTTAGTATAACTACATATACATGTACATATGTATGAATCAATTAATCAATTATATAATCAAAATTAATTACGCGTATTGTAGTGTGTGAATATTTATATTCCTCATACTATAATGCAAATACAATCGTTGTGTTTAACAATTCGACATACATATGTACATTTGAATATGTCTTATTTTTTAATAGTCGAGAGATCAAAATGTAAACATTTTAAGTCACATAACTTAAAAAGTATTTTTACATAATCTTATTTTCAATATACAAAGAAATACAAGGTCAAAGAGGTTACGAATTGAGAAATTATAACCTGTTCTCAGGTAGTTCAGATACATACATGAAGTTAAGTCCAAGTTATTTTAAAAGAATTCCGTCTTAATGCGATGCAAATACAGAGGGTTTCGGAAAACTTTGAATGAAATTATTCGAAGCTAAGCTTGGCCCGTGGTTTTCCAAATTGTGGATAGTGAATTTTGTAATATTTCTTGTAAGTCGCGAAATTTTATCGTTCAAAAAGTGGGTCACCGTTCGAAAAAGTTAAAATTTTTGTTAAGTACATAAATACATAGTCCTCCAACTCATTTTAGAACGACATTTTCACATTTAACATTCAAAGTTTTTTGTGTTGCAAGACGTTCGTCGTTTTCTAATTTAACAGTAAACTCGCGAATACAATTTTATTATTGTGATAGAAATCATGATGTAATCCGAAACTATCGTATTTACATACCTGACATATCAATATGTAAATATGTGAAATCAATGAAATCAAATCTCAAAACGCGGAAAGTTACACTAAAATTCTAAAAAAATTATTCGATCTCGAAAATTTCCAATTTATATACGAATGTATTATATGTATATGGATTCCAAAAAATTTAAATATCTATAGGAATGGTTCAATTTTGAATATTAACTTCATTACTTTTTCATTCTAACAAGTTTTTTTATTAGATACTAATATATCAAAAGTTTATTTTTTGGATATTTTGTATTTAGATTGCACTACAAAGAGAAATGAAAAAAGAAAGAAAAGAGAATATGAAATGTGATAAAATTTAGAATAATTTAATTATAATAATAATTACACATATTCTAATAAATAATGAACATTTTACCATATTTTATTTTACTAAAATTAAATTAATTAATCCAATTTTTCCGGAATGTGCTTTTGTGTTGCAATATTTACTAGTTCGTACATTTTATTGTATATGTATATGTACATATAAAATAATAAATACACAAAAAGTCATTCGTATGCAGAAAATTTAATAATAATATAAGTGGCTTTAGGCGTTATATTGTTATTAAGTGACGATTGTCCACAGATAATTTTAGGATCAGTCGTATTTGATGCTTGGTGCTCGACGTATGTCCGATAAAAACTTCTCTGTTTGTTTATATCAATCGCAAGATGGGCTAGCATCATTAAAAATTGCACAATGCATTAAAAAACACACAGTAAACAACATGGGATACATTTTTATAAGTAAATTGATCTGATTGTATTCCGTGCATTGTAGCGTAGTTATGGAGACGTACCGCGTAATATTGACACAATTTATGTATTCGTAAGGGCCCTTCTATTATTATAACATTTCTCTGTACGTATGTATGTATATAAGAAGTACAAAAAATTCGACAATGACGTATACATACACATTTACTCATACTGACTATGAATTATAAATAGGTTTTTGAACTCTTTTTCCTATTATGCTGTAGATTAACATTAGAATAATATAATACTATGATTACTAACCAAATCAAATTAAATTGTGAAATAGAAAATGATCAGTAGATCAGTAGCTATTAAAATATATATAAGATGTATTGTGAACATAATTTCGTAATAACAAAAAGCATTTAAAAATCGAAATCAAATACTGGCTATGAGAACATTTTCGATACAAGTTTCAGCACTAATGAAGGGAAACTCTAGTAAGACAAAGATCCTACTTCTGGCTGTAAGATTTTGTTAAAAAAAATTACTTAATATCACCATTAATGAGGGATTTATATGTCGAAATTAAAAAAATAACGTGATATCGATAAGCATTTCAGAAACTAAACTGATAAGTTTCAGTGTGATAGGACTAATGGTGCCCAAATTATCTCCAAAATAGGTTTACCACGTTCCACCGACTTGCAATATCTCAATACTCGTTTTCCCAACTTTTTCGTCGTCGAGTTTTTATTATATATAAAAAACACTTATTCGAAAATGTTATACATAGTGAAATACTTATTTTACGAGATAAACACTAAGCATTAAAAAAATATAGTAAGAATAGATTTTTTTACGTTTTTTTTTAATATTTTAAAGGTGTGTTAATAGCTTAAAAATCTATGAATGATTACAATATGTCTCGTATATTAAAGATATTAACACATATGTATATAAAAAAGATTTTTGTAGACAATATACAAACTCTTATTTAAGCAAACGAAAAGTTGAAAAAACGAGTCTCGAGATATTGCAAGTCGGTTAAACGGAGCTCCAAAATACATACTAATACACTAGCACACACACAATTTTTTTCCAGATCATGAAAACGTGATCAGTTATCCAGTTATCGATGCTGAAGTCGAATCAGTCAAAATATCAAGTTCGAATTTTCGTATGATCACAAAACTTTATCTATTGTTACTACACACACACATACATACATCTGTACATATGAAGATAAAATAAAAATATATCCGAACGATTTAAACACGAAATTGGAGTCAGAGTCCTTTGAATTTTTTACTACTTACTATTATTTACAGCTCAAACGAAAAAAAAATCAACGAATCCGACTTCATAACTCTGCTTTATTTGATAGTTCAAACGAAAACAGAATATCATGTTTTTTATATTTTAAATAATGTAATGAAATGTACAGGAGGTATGTAAAAATGAAAATGTGGCGGCTCCAAAAATTTGTATTTTTTTATTTTTCGCTGTTTTGACCCCAGACCCAAAAAGGTTCATGACCATTGAGGTTAAGCCGATGCGACTGGATTTCGTAAAACATTCGCAGGAATACCTACACATTTTTAAAAATCACAAATACTCTACATCAGCCAAAATTTCGAAGTTGAAGTTTTTTTTAATCGCCAGATAATACATTTCAAATTTGACAAGTATGATTTATATAACATTATCTATACAACGCGGTGATTACAATCTCGCAGTATTAGTAAAGATTAAAATTTGCTTTTCATTTCTTCACGATATTATATTACATACATATAAGACATTCAGGAAAAACAAAAGGTCAATTAAATCGTTCGATAAGCATTGGGATTACGAACGAGCATGACCTGAATATGCAGAAAATTTCAACATTAGTGAAATGATCAAGAATGCAGAAGAATGAACTCACTTTGAACCTTCTATCGCCAACAGGCGGCTTTGCAAAGGGGATACCTTCGAAAGCAGCATACTTTCTTCCGTTCAGAGACTTCTTCCAATGTCCTGCCAACTTTCCCTGATCAATTTCCAATCGGACATCATCTTGTTGTTCCACTATTTGCCCCTGCACGAGAACAAAGATCACTAAGAATAACGATGCCAAGCGGTACATGTTCGTCATACGACGACTCGACACGAATTGAGCATGCTGACCGATAGCTGATCGTTTTTAAGCTAAAACCGGTATTTCACCAGCTTATTCCAAATGTGTATTTGATTTTGTATACACTAATGAGTGATTTTCATTTACCTGTGTTTCCTAATTTGTTCTGGCTTCTGGCCCTTCACAAATCTGTATCTAAACAAGACGACCGTGTGGCAGGATTCCAACCATGTACATACATACACATCTATAAATCTACTCCAAGGTTCTTCTGGGCAGGGGGTTATCTAAAGAGTTCAAATCAATTTAATTATCGATGCTGATTATTTAAATCATCAATTTACAAATAAACAAAAGCAAAACCTCGTGTCACGAAACATATCCGATCTCTACTGTCGAACATTGAGTTGAGGAGGGGAATGTCTTAATAGGTATTTTCGGGGCTGATCTCCTTCAGACGGGGACCCCAAAAATCTGAGCGAAAATAAATGAGGCCCCAAACATCTGAATTCGGATACTACCTGCTACTCACTACGACTTTCACTCCGATTCGTGGAGATCCTTCCACTTGTTCGTGCTACACCATCAGGCCCAGATATAGGAGGGGTGGGGGCAAAAATTGGTATAAAGAAAAAAAATTATAAGACATGAACGTCTCGTACAATTTCAAAACTCCGCGGGAATTGATAAATAATAAATCTTCAAATTGAATTAAAAAAAAGTAATGGTTTCAAACTTTAATTAGGATCGTAGCTACAGTCAAATTATTAGCAAAAATAGGTTGAGCATTTCGTGGACACAGATATAACAGGGCTGACGAGAGGGAGGGGGAGGAGCCGGGGTAAAGCTTCAGGGGCCTGAAATAATGCCTGTTATATCATACTTACTTATTCAATTATTTAAAAAAAATAGCATCTTTAAAAGATCTTTTTTTTAGTTTGTCATAGGGCCAGAAATTATTTAATCTCAAGGCCCGGTATTCCTCTCGGCGACCCTGGATATACATTTAATATTTATATATTTAGAAATTGCAATTTATCAAAAAATAATATTTTTTTAAACTTAGTCTACATAATGACGAAGGAAATTTAAGTTGTATATTGTATAAGGGTAATATTTTTTCTGATATCTTTATTTTAAAAATATGTATGTTAATTCATAGTTTAAGTATAAGTCATCATCCTACATTAAATTAAAATTAGGCCTCCCCCTTAAGAATAAATATTTTGCGACCTCCAAAACGCCCATGCTTTTTGACGGGTCTACGTGACGAGACAGAATGTTAAACGACAGAAAACGCAAATATCGGAAGGCAAAGATCGAAAATCGAAAGATCTTAAGTCGAAAGATCTTAAGTCGAAAGATAAAAAAAAATGGTGCATAGTAAACGGTACATACTCACTTAATTTGCGCGAGCAGGATACAACAGGAACAAGAGGAACATGCTTTTCCTCCCGTATTCTGCGCGCGCACATTAATACGGGAGGAAAAGCCTGTTCCTCTTGTTCCTGTTGTATCCTGCTCGCGCAAATTAAGTGAGTATGTACCGTTTACCATGCACCATTTTTTTTTTATTTTTCGACTTAAGATCTTTCAATCTTCGATCTTTGCCTTCCGATATTTGCGTTTTCTGTCGTTTGACATTCTGTTTCGTCACGGAGACCGCTTTTTGATATCCTAAATGACATCCCTGGGTGAGGGGAGATTGTATTTTTTGTCATGATTTTTTATATACATACGTTATTATACGTTATTATACGTTACATATATATTTTTTTATATTCATACGTTATTTTATAATAAGGTTTATAATTTTACAAATACCTACAAATAATCCCTGTCAATAATAAATATGTATGTATTATATAGAAGGGGGCAAAAATAGTTTTTGCCCAGGGAGGCGAAAAAGCTGGATCGAGGCGTACATACACATGTACGTTGATTCTTACGTACATTTAATGTACATGAGTTGGTATTTTTCATAAAGAAACAAATACTTCCATTATGAAGAAAATTAAGTTTTTTAACGCAAACCCAATTTCGAATATGGCTGACTTCACCATGCTTGTATTTGTACTATTTTCCATTTGGTTAAGTAATCTTGAGGAAGGTTTTTATCTCTAGACGTTTCTAATTTGTCTTTTTTTACCCTTTAACTGCTACGATATATCGTTGTTATGAAAACGCCGAAAACTGCAATTCGAATACTTTCTGTGCGCCAATACGTCAGGGGTGTGAAACAATTTATACATATACAATTGGCATATAAATATAGCATATAAATTTTAGCATTTCTCGTTAGGATTTTAAAAAACATCGTAACAGTTAAAGGGTTAAAGAAGAGTTCAATGACAAAACATTTAACGAAAAAATAGTCTAGAAAAAAGTGTTCGAAAAAAAATTGGACTATGAATTTTGTATGGAACCGTCTATCTGGATTTAACAATCGATTGATTTGCATTTTGACTATCACATACATACATACATATGTACATATGTAGGTCCTAGATCTTGAGAACAACGAGAGACAACGAATAAATATTTCCCTGTATGTATGTATGTATGTACATGCATATGTACTTTGTGACTTAATGAAGATAATAATGATAAAAGTTCGGAGTCATATTATATTGAATATATGTAGGTACATATGTACAGCAGTTTATAAAAGCGGAAAAATTCTATATCTACCTTTATCTGAAAGACTGAAACTATCTCAGAGTCAGGACTTCCAAGAAATTTCTTCTAATGGGTGGTCGAAACCTCTAATTTAAGCAATATATTCATAATCATTAGAGCAATCTTAAAATATAACACACCGTTTCAACAGTGTTCAAAGCAAGAAAAGAGGTTTTTCTACGAAATTAACAATAGCAAAACCATCTTGCAAATTAGATAGAGTAAAGAGATTGAAATGGCAACGGACGGGTCACGTGGCTAGAAAAATGGATGAAAGGTGGACAAAAGAAGTGCTCGAATGGTACCCGAGCGGAAAGGGTAAAAGGAAGACCGCAGGGAAGATGGGTAGACGAAATTAGGAAAATTTGTGAGGTGAGATGGATGAGAGTTGCGCAAAACAGAGACGAGTGGAAGCGTGTTGGAGAGGCCTTCATCCAGCAGTGAGTGGCTGTAGATCAGTGGTTCTCAAGTGCGGCCACCAGTGGATTTTACTGCGGCCACCAGCGACTTAATAGTAAATAATACTAATATTTAAAAAAAATATATATTTTAAAAACTACAAAAAAATTAACTTAACAATAATAGAGACATCATTGACAAACTAAAAAATATAGCGAAAAGCCTTGTGACGGAAGTTGAAAATGATAATTTTTCAATTTTATCTTCTGTTAGTGATTTGATAGATAAGATGACAGACACAACTTCAAAATTAAAATTAAAACTTATAATAATAGAGTGTCTTAAATCTCTGAATCTGGAACTTGATAAAAGGTTCGAAGAATTGAATTTTTTTTAAACTTTCTTTTGTATCTTCCCCTTTTATTATGATGACAAATGAAAATTTCATAGTACTACAAAATAGATTAAAATAATTTTCAGTACTGAGATTAATTAACTGGGCTAACGTAAAATATGCATTATTAGAAATTAGTCATGATCAAGTACTTAATAACCATTTTAATAACATTTCGGTTCAAAAATTTTGGTTGGAAATATACGTTGACAATGAAACAAACCAATATAAAGATTTGGCAACAATTGCTTTATTAATATTGTCTATTTTTCCCACTACCGTATATTGCGAAAGATCATTCAGTGTAATGCACTTTATTAAAAACAAATTTAGAAACCAGCTGACAGACGCAAACTTAGAAGCAGCAATGCGGCTTGCACTGGAAGAAAGGAGTATTGAGCAATTTCCATTTGCATCATTATTAAATAAATAGATACCAAAATGTTAAAATTTCTTTTATTTTATGAATAAATTGATCCATTTTTTTGTAACTTAAATTTATTTGACTAAATTTGGTGCGGTCACCAGACATTTCCATGGGACCACTATTATCACCTGTGCGGCCACGGTAAAATTTCGCCTGAGAACCACTGCTGTAGATGATGATGATGATGATGATGTACATACATACATACATAGGCTATAATGTTTGTATCCAGATTCATTAAACATATACATATGTACATACGTACATATGTTGATAGCGTGCTTGTACAAACGTTGGATTTTGAAGTGACTTATTGGAATTGGGAAAATACACGAAATATTAAAGCTGTAGCTTAAATTACTGGAACTATTATGAAAGTATAACGAAGCTTTTATGGATTTGCATTACCGGTTTAATTGACATTCCTTAGTAAAAGTAGCAGTATGCATAATTCATTTTTCAATAATATGTAGATATTCATAATTTTTATATATGTGTAGTATGATATGTATAATATGTAATTTTAAATATATTTTATACAAATTTTATGAATTATATAATCAGAATACATTCATTATAATGTTCACTTTTAGCATGTAATACTTACGCTCTAATTAGTTATTGTAGGAATATGTCTGTAGTTTACTAGGAAAATTAAAAATAATTATAAAACAATACATTTGAATGTGGAAATTAACATGGTATATATGTACATATGTAAATATGTATATGTACAATGTACATGTAGGATTACGTTTTTAAATCGAGGAGTGATTAAATAATTATGATTATTAAGTGATTAAATTGATATGCTTGGATCGAGTATGTGTTATGTTGATATGCTGCGTAATAACGCGATCAACGAAATTTTAAATTTTTAGCAAGGCCTGGAAATCATTTTTCATTTATAATAATCATTTATAATTTTATATTAGTTTCACACCGTTCGTAATTTCAACATCAACCTGTACGTTAATTCGAACATACTTTTATGAGAATTTCAGGTTTTGGCGTTTCTTATTTTTTATTATTTTTTTATCTTAGTATCGTCTCTAATGCGAAATGCCAGTCTTCAGCCGTTGAATGGATATTGGTTTTCAATTGGTGACGATCAAATCAGGTAAGGGCAATAATCGGACATTGAAAAATCGTGATGCTATTCAATCATCAGAAGAACCATACTCTGACGGGCTACGTAATCAGTGCACTATATTGATTTTATCCTAATGGAACCACATCTCTGGATTGTGCCCCCCCAAGTCCACTATAGCAATATTCTCCTCTATGTATGTCCATCTACAGGAGATTTAAGGCACCTTTTTTGTGCCGGTAACAACTAACAGCGAACCTCGTCATTCTCGTCGCAAACCATTAGTCAGTAATTAAATATTAACTGTATGTACATATGTATTATACATGGTCAAAATAAATAAATGCGATCAAAATTAAATAAATACGACTAAGATTTCAACCAAAAATCCACAACTCCGACACCGATTCCACAGCCCTAATTTTAACGTAATTACATATGTATGTGCCTTTGGTACATCTCAGATATTTATGAGTTTTCTTGTTATAGTATGCGTAATACAGCACCTTTTCCTTGTGTTACAATCTATAGTAAAAAAGAAATTCCGATGTGCCCAGCCCACAACATTATTTACATATGTATGTATGTATTTTATTTTTATTTTTATTTTTATCTTTAATTTATACCAAGAAGGCCTGACAGGTAACCCCAATGCGCATCCCTGGCCGGAATCATTGTACATTTGATACAAATATTATTAGTATTATACAAAGTACATACTAAATACATATCAATTAATATCCACAGAGACATTTATGGTCAAATTTTTAAATTTGCAGCATTTTAAGTTATTCAGTAAATATATATCAATTAACATCTACATATACATTTATGGTCAAATTTGTAAATTTGCAGCATTTTATACAATTCAGTGAAATGAGTAAGGTTGACATTTTGTTGGAACCGTTTCAATGAAAATCAGATAAATTGGCCAACTTTGATAGGAAACGATCGACCTGGAGTCAGAAATCCAAGGTCTGGCCAGCAGAAACCAGTTGGATTTGAACCCATGATCACTCTGTTCAAAGCATTATATTTTTATTTTATTTTATTATACATCATCAATTAATCAAGCACACTCGTCTAACAGATTGCTCCAAAGCGACGAGTGTGCTAAAAGATTAAGAAAGAACAAAAGGAAAAAAGTACATGAAATTTTACAATTAAAAATACTTAAATATGGCCATCTACACTTAAAACAGGTAGTGGATTTTTATACATCGCGAAAAACTTCCGTATACGCCTGTTTTCTAGACTTATCCAAGGCCTTCGATCGAGTGGATCATGATCTACTTTGGTCCAAACTGTTAAAAAGGGGAGCTCCAAGTCAAATCGTGAGGTTTTTAGCATCCTGGCACCGGAATCAGTTCAGCCATGTACGCTGGGGGAATTCATACTCTGATCCCGCTTCTTTGAAGTGCGGGGTTAGACAGGGTGGGTCAATGTCTCCTGGCTTATTCAACCTTTACATGGATGAACTTTCACATCGCCTTCGACAGACTGGAGTTGGTTGCCACATAGGAGGAATATGCAGTAACCACATCAGCTATGCGGATGACATGGTGATCTTGGCGCCTTCTCCGTCAGCTCTGAATCGCCTCCTGGAAGTTTGCTCGAGTTATGCTGCAGAACATAATATGCGGTATAATACGAGTAAATCCATGGTATTGATTTTCCGATACGGTCGAGGTCCTCATTTCGTCCCCAACATTATTTTAGATGAGCGTAATCTTGAAACTGTTAGGGAAGTCAAGTATCTGGGACACTTGCTGACGGAGGATCTATCTGATGACCGTGACATCGAAAGACAAAGAAGAGCCATTTGTGTAAGGGCAAATATGCTGGCTAGACGATTTTTCCACTCCAGTGTAGAGGTTAAGAGACAATCATTTATGTCCTTTTGTACTAGCCTCTATACTGGTGAATTATGGACCAGATACAAGCGGGAGACGATGAGGAAGATAAAGGTACAATACAACAACTGTTACCGTGCTCTTTTCGGGTTACCTAGGAGCTGTAGCGCGTCGCAAATGTTTGTAGAAGGGCATGTGCCCCATTTTGAAGCCATTCTCAGGATGAGAGCGGCCTCTCTACGTCTTCGTATATTTTTATCGCCTAATTGTCTTCTTGCTGCTGCATCTTCTCATTTGCATTCTTCATTGTATGTTCGATGGATGGAACTGCTACACCGACCGCCTTGAATAGACATAAAATTATTATTATTTATTATTATTATTTATTATCAGTAATATTTATATATTTACTTATGTATTTATTTATTTATTTTTTGTTTACTATTTTTCAATACTTTTTTTTTTATTATCTATATATTATTTATATGGGCGTTGGGGATTGCACTATTCTCCTCATCGTCTGGAATAAAAGGTATTATTATTATTATTATTATTATTAAATAAAGAAAAGACAAATAAATAAACATGACATAAAAAATTCTTAAATAATTCATAACTAAACAAACTATGATAACCACTAGTCTATTCTGCTGGCTATGTACCAGGCGCGAAACTACCATGCCGCATGGGCATGCGGTACATGCGGGTACATTGATGATTGGCAATTCTTAAAATTGAGTTGGATCTTTCTGGCAAGTTTAAAATGGCAAAAGCCGAGACAAAAGTATGAAATGAGCATGCGCCCGCTTGGTTTGCAATCGTTTGCAGCGCAGGGAAAAATTGTAGGTAATCCAAACAAACCATCCAATCCATAACTACGCTACAACGCACGGAATACAATCAGATCAATTTAATTATAAAAATATATCCCACGTTGTTTATTTTGTGTTTTTGAATGCATTGTGCAATTTTTAACGATTCTTGCCCATCTTGCGGTAATATAAACAAATAAATAAGTTTTTATCGGATATACGTCGAGCACCAAGCATCAAATACGACTGATGCTAAACTTATTTAGGAATGTCTGTGGACAATCGTCACTTGACAACAATATAACGCCTAAAATATCTATCAATATAACGCCTATCTGGTCACCTTTTTATTTATCCCATATTAATTGTATTGAGAAAGTTCAACTTAAATTTATTAAATCCTTACGCTACCTTTTTCTTACCTATACCCATTCTACTGTTTCCGACATTTTAAAAATCCTTTCTTTTAACAATCTTTCTGTCAGGCGACGACACACTGATGCTTTATTCTTCTTTAAGCTCATAAATGGTTTCCATGATTGTTCTGATTTACTGAATAAGGTTAATTTTAGAATCCCAGTTCGGTACTCTAGACGCGTTGCACTCTTTTCACTTGATCCTTTCAATACTAATTCCCAAAAATATTTTTATCTGCAGCGCGTTTATCGTATGTTTAACGGAGAGCTGAATGAGGTTGATCTATTTGGTATTTCCCTACATAAATTCAGGTCTAACATCAAGAGAATCTTGACCGATTGTTTCATTTCTTCTCCTATACTATTTTTCCAATATTTTCAATATTTTTATACTTTAGTTTAGTTATGTAATGTGCTATTTAATCATATTATAGCTTTCATTCTTTTCCTTTTCATTTATTTATTTTGTATTTACCTTTTTCATTTGTTTTATATTTGTAAATTTCAATTTCTTCTTATATTCTATGCGCCCCCTTTGGGGCCCCATGGGGCTGCGCCCCGTGAGGCTGCGCCCCCTTCGGGGCCCCATGCGGCTAAGCTTCATAAGGCGGCGCCCCATAAGGCTGCGCTCCATAAGGCTGCGCCCCATAAGACTGCGCCCCATAAGGTTGCGCCCCATAAGGCTGCGGCCAATAAGGCTGTGCCCCATAAAGCTGCGCCCCCTTTTGGGCCCCATGGGGCTGCGCCCCATGAGGCTGCGCCCCCCTGGGCCCCCTTCGGGGCCCCATGAAACTACTCGCCTTGCGCCCCCGCGGGGGTGAATCCATTGAATCGAAAAAAACAAATCGGCGCCCATGGATCGAAAAAAAAAAAATCGAATCACGTGTTCGATGACGTCACCGATCTACGGACGACGACGACGACCAAGGATACATACATACATACATATATACAAAGTCTCTTTCCAAATTATAGATTAGATTTTAAACCTTTTCCAAATAATTTAATACTATAGTTTAATTATGCAATGTTCTACATATTTTGTCATGCCTTTATTATTTACTTTTTAATTTGTTTTCCTCATATTTATCTTTTTCATTTTTGTAAAAATCTATTATTGGACTCGGATGTTACATATATTATTTATTTACTATTTGTTTTTTATACATATCTATGTACATCCTGTCTGTTGATTTTTCAATTAATAAAATAAAAAATAAAAATAAAATAAAACCACTTCTATTATTATAACATTTTTGTGGGCTATGGCCGTTAACGGCGCTGTGGGGGCCCCCCCGTGGCAGTCGGCAGATAGATTGGTATTGGCAGATCGATACCGGCTGGCTGCTGTCGTTCTCTTCGTTCTCTTCGTTCTCTTCGTTGTCTTCGTTGTCTTCGTCGTCATCATCGCTGTCAGGTGGCGCTCCACATCATGGCATCTGTTCCGGACGAGAGGTTACCCAATATTCCACACTCGTCCATCTCACATCCCCATCGCACATCAGAAACACCTACACCTACCCCATTATCAATTCACTCTGCCATTCTCAAAACTTCTTCAAACTTCTCTCTCTCTCTCCACTTCTATCTCTATCTCCATATCTCTACAGATATGTATTTATGTTCTGTC
The DNA here is from genome assembly GCF_051622035.1 of Arctopsyche grandis. Classification (NCBI taxonomy): domain Eukaryota; kingdom Metazoa; phylum Arthropoda; class Insecta; order Trichoptera; family Hydropsychidae; genus Arctopsyche; species Arctopsyche grandis. The sequence continues at coordinate 34,329,345 of NC_135360.1, forward strand.
TCGTATTCGTCCAGTGTCCTGAAGAGCATTGCGCTAAATTGTTGACCATCATACTACCAGCGATTGGTCAAAACGTCCATGTTTATATGGCCATGTTTATTCGAATCGGAAAATCGATACGTATTTTTGAGGCTTTTGAACTTTGCAAATGTAGACAACAAAGACGCCTTACAAATATATACACTCGCATTCGGTTTCATTACTACGACTTTGATCATCTGCAACTAGTTATACAATCACAAACAATAACTCGCACACCTCTATAAACAATTATCGTATTTTTGTTATCAAAATATTGGTAATCAAACATTGTAAACCAGATTATTAGATAGTATGCGATGCAGACTTACAATAGATTCTATTCAATCGCAAAGGTACTGAAATCTAAATACACAAATCTATCACAATTGGATAAATTCAAAATCAAGAAAGCCACCGTCGATTATAACGTAAATTAAAAATATTTGCTCATTGATTTCGTTAATTTTTTATTTCTACTTTTATCCACTCTGAACCTGATTTACCTGGTCATTCAAAGATTTGCCGACCACCGCTCTAGACTGATTATATTTGACATTATTAACTTGTACGGACATACGCCACACGGTTTATGTATTATACAATTGTATGTAACTTAATGTATACTACTGTTATTTGTAATTTGGATAAATAAATTGACACATCACCAATTCACCAATCAATCAAATCTAAATCAGAAAGGGTTATCATCTAGCGAATTAAACAAATCGCTTTCTTTCACATCCTCAAAATCAAGTTTATTGGTTGTCAATATACATATACGATGTAAAGTGTATATTTTATCGAATTTTAAAAAGGCATCAGCTTTGGAATCACGATTTTTCGATACATTTACATATGTATAATAGATGCATTTCGGCTTCAAGTACATATGTATTGAGATTTAAGTGCGTTTAATTATCAATTTAAATTATTTCAGGGTTACTGACGAAATTGAAGCTCTAGAAGCGATACTCATAGACGATGTTATCATTCACCGTAAGAATTCAATTCCGACTGTGATCGAAACAGTCGTTCATCCATCCACAGGAGATGACACTGATCAACAATATGTCTGTGTCACTTTGGAAGTCTTGTTGACGTCAAATTATCCAGACACGAGTCCCAACGTGAAGCTGAGGAATCCTCGAGGGTTGGACGACTCTGTCTTGGATACTATTAACGCACAAATTCAAGACAAATTATTAGACTGTTTGGGCCAACCTGTCGTTTTTGAATTGATTGAGGTAAGTTGAGGTACGGCATTGACGTCCAATTGCGGCATTTTGTAAAATTTCATTTGAATTTACAGCTGATCCGTGAAAATTTAACCAACAGCAACCTTCCCAGTGGACAGTGTGTAATTTGTCTGTACAGTTTCCTCGCTGGAGACGCATTCACGAAGACTCAGTGCTATCATCACTTTCACAGTCACTGCTTATCTAGTCACTTGGTTGCCGGCGAGAGAAATTATATTGAAGAATTGGAAAAATTGCCTCTGTGGCAAAAACAACAAGCTCAACCGTACCAAGTATGTGTTTCAGCTATGAATTTTTTATATTATTCTAAGATGAATGTTTATTCAGATGTTTTGTTTATGTTAGCCGACTTGTCCCGTGTGCCGTGAACCTATCAATTGTGATGCGACATCTTTGGGAGGTGCTCCACCGCCACGAGAGCTTTCCGAAGCTCGTAATTTTGAATTAACTAGCGAACTACGAGATCTCCAAGAACGTATGGCAACATTATATCAGCACCAACAGAGCCGGGGCGGTATCATAGACCTTAAAGCCAACCGGTCGAAACTTTTACTACTCACCGGTGAAGAAGGAGCCGCATCTTCAGTTAGTATTAGTCACTTGAGAATTGAGTGTTGTTATGTCTGTGCAAATTGCTGTCGTTCAATTTGAAATGATTAGTATCGAATTTGGGTAGGTTTGATATCGTATTATTCTGTTGTAGGCTGACGCGCTGTCGTCCAACAGTCCAGAAGAATTGGAAGAGGTGAACGGTGAGGTCCCACCATTAGAAAACGACGAGGGTCGAGGCTCGACTTCGTCCAGTCCTCAGAGTCAACGGGGAGCGTACAGAGGTCCATTCCGTGGATACAATCGCAACAGGGGCTTCGGTAATCGCAGAAATAACAATCACAACAACAGCAGTAACAATCAAGGACGCGGACGCTCCGTGAACGGATCACAATTCTGCACATCTGCCACTAGATGACGATGGCTTCCCGAGAATCTAGCCGTCGTGTCTGTCGTCACTTAGCAGACGTCTCGTATTCGGTCGAAATCCATTATGGGGCCTCTCGTTCGTATATCCAACCCCACCTCCAACCCCTGTTTTTAATATTATTATATATTGTATTAATCAATTTTGATATGTAATAAATATCCCTGTTATAATTAACGACTGATTGTATATCAAATGATTTTGGGACTATCTAAGTACATACATGCATACATAGGTACATACGTATGTACACTACCGTCCATATGTTTAAGACCAAAGTGTTTTTGGAGCATATTTTACACAATTTTGGACCAATTTAAGAAATATAAACTCAGTTATGTTCAAAAAATACGCATTTATTAAAATAAATAAAGATATTACAACAATTAATAAACATAAAATTATAAAAAAATAAAAACGTCAAACTGAACTTTCGTCAAAAAACCCACCCTTACTTTTAATCACTGCTGCACATAGTCTCGGCATTCTATTTATTAAATTTTGAAGTGTGATGTGAGGTATGGACTTCCAACTTTCCTGTAGATGATTCCAAAACTTATTTATGGATGTTGAGCGATGGATTCTGGTTCGTCTGTCCAATTCGTCCCACAAAAGTTCTATTGGGTTTAAATCGGGGGATTGAGGAGGCCAGTTCATGATTTTTAAATTATTTTTTTCTTCTTCTTGTTGTAAGAAGTCCATGCATAGCTTTGATTTATGTTTTGGGTCATTATCTTGTTGGAATATAAAATCATGCCCACATAAGTTCCGGCCGCACGGCAAAACTTGTTCTTTTAAAATTTTCAAATACCCTTCTTTTTTTAAAATTCCATTAATTTTGATTAAATTCCCAACTCCAGCTCTTGAGAAACATCCCCATATCATTATGGATCCACCACCATGCTTGATTGTTGGCAGCACACAGTCTGGCATCATTTTTTCTTGGGGAGTGCGCCGGACGTAAACTCGTCTTTTCGAACCGAACAATTCAAACTTCGATTCATCGGACCAAATCACTTTTGACCAATCTTCAATTGACCAATTACGATGCTGAAGAGCCCAAGCTAGTCTTTTCGCTTTATTATTTCTTCTTAATAATGGTTTTCTTACTGCTATGCGCCCTCCCAGCTTCACTTCCATCAGCCGACGTTTAACCGTGGTGACCGATACTTTTTTGAAGGCTGTCTTTTCTATGTCAGAGGCGATTTTTGGTGCCGTTATCCTTCTATTTCGCTTGCTCAATAATATAATTTGTTGATCCAATGCTTGTGTTGTGATTCTGGGACGTCCTGATTTTGATAAATCCATAATGTTGTTAGAATTTTGGAATTTTTTTATCGTCTGTTGTACTGCAGTCTTCGAAATATTCAGATTTTCGGCGATATATCGTTGGGTTTTTTGCTGTTTGTAAAGAGCAATAATGGCTCCTCGAGTTTCCATGGTGAGATTTTTATTTTTTCCCATATTTCTTCAAAAATTTTTGTCCTCTTTATGTATTATAAATTTTTCGCTAATACGACTTCAAAGTCTGACTGGTCAGATTAAACTGAACCAAATTCATTTAGGGTTTATTATTTTGAACTGTTTCGATGTCATATCAGCAGGATAAAATAACAAAAAAAGTTCGTAACATAAACTGCGTATAGTAGAGTTGTCGAATTGCAACATGTGTCGATTCGTCACGCGGTGTCTTTGAGCCCATTTTGAACCCTTATATAAAAAAAACAACAAACCAATGGGATAATCCCTGCTTTTTTTTGCTCAAATTAAATCCAAGGGTGTAGGGAAACAAATGATACCCATTTCTTTGAACTATTTTACGCTAAATTATTTTAATGGACATTAGAAATCGAGTTATAGGTTTGGTCTTAAACATATGGACGGTAGTGTATGTATGTATGTATGTCGGTGATGAAAATGCCACATTCGTAATTTTGTACGTATATTTAAGTTTGATGTGGACGATTTGTAAACGCAGTGATCAGACAGCTCAGCGAGCCAATCGAAAATATTGGACTTTTAAATATGCAAGCTTTCTATGTATGTATATGTACATACATATTACGTCGATAGCTAGAATAAAAAGTTGACTTACAATGTGCACAATGCAGTCTCGAAATGTATCCGAAAGATGCATAATCTTATGCTATTACTAACCGCTGTGTGTGAGCGATTTCAAGTACTTCTTTTAAGAAAGTAGTGAAAAATAATAACATCTTTTTAACTATAAATGCATACGAAGATTTGATTTATTATTGTTTGGTTAATCTATAAATGAATAAATGAAATATGTTTCCATCCTTTTGGCATTAAGATTTGAGCTAAGTGGCACACAATGGGAAAACTTTTGGGTAAATCATGCTTTCACATATCTACTTTAGTATGCAATCTACCTTCTCGTTTTTACTTTAATGTGCGGTCTCAGTTCTCGCGTGTGACAATAAGACTGAATCATACCGACCCTAACAACCTAATCTTAAAATAATAGGGTCAACCCTAACTTAACTTAACCTGACCCTTAAATAAATAGGTGTTGGCTGCTAAGATATGTTATATGAAGAAATAAAACTTAAAAAAAAAAGATATCAACACCTATTTATGTAAGGGTCAAGTTAGGTTAGGTTAAGTTAAGGTTGGCCCTATAAAAATCAAAAATTATAATAAACAGGTCGTTGCTACGATACAAATAAATAAATAAAAATAGTCGCATTGCATACTAAAGTGGCACCAATCATTTACTATAGAGAGATTGAGTGAAGCGAGTATAATGCAGTGATACGTCCAGTGCATTTTGCACAAGGGGTTGCACTTTCTCCAATCGTATCGTATGCATTGTGTATATGTACAATAATTAATTTTAACAGTTTCCGTTCAATCAATATCCATTTTATATAGTTGGATATGTATTTCCCTATTGCACGATCGATCACATTGTATATGTATATGTATGTATGCACATAAAACTGAATAACTTGTGTAAGTACATCCATATACATATGTACAGATGTGTAGCGTGATTATATGTATTATGATTATTATACGACCTGGTGCTCCGTATTGGATTTTTATCAATACTTTATAACTCTATATTATAAAATTGCTGTCTGATACATTCCTAGTCATTGCTAGAGTTAAAACTTTAGCAAATATTTACCAATAAAATATTTGTCATACTTATTGATATTAATCTATAACGATTCATTAAACGTTTAGAATTAATATTATAAAAATACATATATGTAAATGAATGTGTTTGCATTATTATTATATTTATTATTATATACATATATGTATGTCGAAACGTAACATTTGTTTTTTCGCTTTTGAAACCGACAATTTTTTATCGATTGTCACTTTTGTATCGCATGTTTCATCAAATATTGTTTTAAAGAGTAAACATAAATAAAATCACACCATTATAAATATTTTATTGAATTTACACGTTACTGCAGTATGTACAATTTATTTTGTATTTTTTCAATATTATTATTATTATATAAGTGTTTTTGTATATATGTATATTATTGTCATTATACGTTTTTATTTTTGCAACCGTCGTCGTCGTCGCCGCGCTTGTGAACACATTTAGTTTGTAATATTGTAATTATTTTTAATTTTTAAAACATAAAAGATTATTTATTGAGTCTAATGGTTGTGAAAATGATTGCATCGATATTCTAATTACAATTTTTTTGTTAGATATTTATTTAATTTGTATCTAATCGATGATCAATTGATTGCTGCGCGCTGCGTATATTACATAGGATGCACATTCTTCGCATTTTCTTTAAATATTGTACTTATGCTTTATTTATTATTGCTTGTAATTTATATATTAATTGTGTACATATATAAAATTATGTTCGTTCTTCGAGCAACACCCTCGATACACAGTTTAAACTCATAATGTGTAACAATTTATTAATAAATAAATAAAATTGATTGAATACATATATTTTGATATTTTCAATCAACACTTCCGAATCCAATAGATTTGACTGCTCCACATGTGTAGAAATCTACCTTATTTAAGTGAACAAACAGATATATGTATCAGTAACAGTGTCAGTTTTTTATATGCATTCATATATTTTTTATATTCATTCATTGTTATATGTTTTGTAAGTCGATTCACAAGACCATGCAGGTTACGATGTGATGTTACAATCATACAGCTAGTATGATTGTAAAATTTCGATGCGTTTCTTTGGATGAGCCCCATCCTCGTGATTGATTGCAGGTTTAAAGACAAATATTCTTCTAAATACATTAGACGCACTGATACCACTGATGCACTAACTAAGTCAATTTACTAATGTTGGAAGCAAAATAATTGGACTCGAGATGAACAGAGCGAAAGCAAAGATTATGATAGTGGATGGACTCGTGAGGACGGATGCTCTTATCTGATCTTGGGTTTGTGCACGAGTTCATTTATCACAGGTCAATCCTATCAGATGACTGAAGGTGAGATAGGCGTAATGTCGAAGCTGAGTAAAATTTGGAAGGATCCAGGCTTCACCATGTCTACGAAAATGCGTCTGGTCCGAGTTTTGGTCTTTCCGAAGTATACGAAGTGGAGACATGGACGGTACGAGCTCGAGAAGGGCAGGGAATAGACGCGTTAGAGATTTGGTGAAGGAGAAGGGGATGTTTAGAATCCCCTGGACAGCAAGAAGAATCGATGCTTCGATCTTGCAAGAGATGAGGGTTGATGATGGGCTATCTTCCGTATGTTTTAGGCGTATCCTCCAGTTCTTTGGACGCATCGCGAGGTTATACCAGGACAGTCTGGAAAAATTGGTCGTTCTGGGAAGCGTTGAGGGAAACATGAAAAGAGGATGAACTCCAACAAGATGGATTGACCAGGTCAGGAGTACCATTGGGAAAACGGTTGTCGAAAACTGCGAGCTTTGGAGTGTCGAGAGTGTCAAGTTTATGGATATTACAAGACAGGAAAGTCACGACCCTCAGACATGATGAAAGCGAAGACTAGTGTTGGTCAGAAACATTCAATCTCCACAATTAGCTATTTGCAGTGGTTTAACACTTAATCCACGTTTTTCACTAAATACGACGAAAGAAATGGAATTAAAATATTTTGAACTAAAGTATGTAATGAATGTGTGTAAGTTGGTATCTGCTTTTGCAGCTAGAACTACTAGTACCCATTTTTTTTTTTAAATTTAAATTTAAATTCCTCGTTTGTGAGTTAATACTATCAGTAACGTTACGTTGTAATGTACCGTTAAAGATTCTTTTGCGAATCTCTAACTTGAAAAAGGGTCCAGTACCCAATCTTCTTCTCCACGTGCCATGTCTAACTAAATTTCCCATTCGTACTTTATCAATGGCTGCTCAGAATCAGCTTCGGTGCTGTGTACCCAATTGGCCATGGCTATTTTAAGAATATTTTCAAATCGTTAAATTCAGAATTAAGAGTCTCATCTAACTTCTAACAGTCTAGTCTAACAATAGTTGAGTAAGTAAGTCTTTGTCATGTTTTTAAATTAGGAAATTGGCTGAATTCCCCTCACGTACAAAATCAGTTAGGCCATGAACACAAAAATAACTCTTTTTGTTTCCATAAAATTTAATTCATCTATATATGTATGTATGTGTTAGGCAGTCTCTCATTTTTGGAATCAATCAAGGTAACTCGTAATGCACCATCTTTGTTTTTGAAAATCTCCAGCACTGACTCCTATTCGATCTTCTCACTGACTCCTATTCGATCAATTTCAATACAAAACTGTCCAAATAACCTCTCATTCAAGTGATTATGATTTTGTTGATTGCTTGAATCACATAATGTGCCTAACGACCTACATATGTAATCATCCACTCAGATTTTTGGCGAGGAAGTGTTGACAATGAATGATACAGTGTACATACATAGGATAGCTAATACACTCAGCAACGAATCTTTTAAATAAGCCAGAAACCACCTGCAACACTCTATCGTAGCTGTAACAACATTAGTAGCAAATGACAAGATATTATTGTGAAAAAATCAAATCACTATGACTTAATTAGCTCTTTATAACATATGTATGTATATTATACATACAACAGATGAAATGATAAAACAAGGCCGAAAGGTTTTTCATGATTTTCCTAGTTTATCTTCTTTCTTACATAACTACTGCATATTTTATAGGTACATAAGGGTTTCTGGACTCGAATTGAACCGGACCTACATAAACCCGGGTTTTAAAATCGAGTACAATAATTCCATTGATAACTGGCTGACTTTTTGTTATTAATCCACAAGAATAGTTGAAATATGATTTTTCTAAGTAGAATTTTATTTAATTATCATATAAAGACAATTTAATATATTATCCCTATAAATTCAATTCAGATTCGTGTAAATACGAGTAAATAATAGTAGCGAGTTTTTAGCTCGCAATTTTACCGATTTAAAATTCAGCACACTTCCAATTAACTCTTTTATACAAAAATAGCCCGGCTATAGCTTCCAATATTCATTTTGAACAGGAAATTGACATATTTTGTAACATTTACCGAACAACACCAAGATATAGAAAAATCGAGCGATTTATAAAACACATATATCTCCGAATTTCGAGCCAATCAACATTTTTTATTACCAGATTCGTGTTCACTGGGCATAGATCTATAAGAAAAGTCATATCTCGTCTCTGAACCAAAAAAAAACGTCGTCATTTGTCGAACAGTGTAACTAACAATTTGGCGGGCCGCACAAAAATTCAGTTTGCCCAAGCCTATATATATATCATCATCATCATCATCATTTACAGCCATTCGCCATCCACTGCTGGATGAAGGCCTCTCCAACACGCTTCCACTCGTCTCTGTTTTGCGCAACACTCATCCATCTCATTCCGCACATTTTCCTAATTTCGTTCACCCATCTTCCTTGCGGTCTTCCTTTTACTCTTTTGCCTTCTCTCGGGTACCATTCAAGCACTTCTTTTGTCCACCTTTCGTCCATCCTCCTAGCTACGTGACCCGCCCATTGCCATTTCAATCTCTTCACTCTATCCACTATGTCCACTACCCTTGTCATATTTCTCACCCACGTGTTCCGCTTCCTGTCTTTCCTCGTTATGCCAAGCATACAGCGTTCCATACTTCTTTGAGTGCATTGGATTTTATTTTGCATCTTGGCGTTCAGTGTCCAAGTTTCACATCCATACGTCATCACTGGCAAAACGCATTGATCAAAGATCCTTTTCTTCAGGCAGAGTGGCATTTTTGATTTAAAAACAGCATTCATCCGTCCAAATGCACTCCACCCCAATTTCATACGTCTCTTTATCTCTTCATTTTTACTACCAGACATGTCAATTATTTGACCTAAATATAAATAATTATTTACTACTTCTACTGGTTTATCATCTAAGGGGATGCTATCAGGCATGCAATAACTATTGAACATTAGTTTAGTCTTATCTACGTTAATTTTTAATCCTACTTTTCTACTTTCCCTGTCCAGCTGTGTTAGTCTGATAAGTAGGTCAGCTGAATCACGAGCTACTAAAACTATATCGTCTGCGAACCGAAGGTGACTCAAAAAGCGACCATTGATGCTTACTCCGGCTGTATCCCAATCCAATTTCCTGAAAACTCCCTCAAGCACCGCATTGAATAACTTGGGCGAGATTGTATCTCCTTGTCTTACTCCTTTTCCTATGCTAAATCTATCTGTACCTGAAAAAATTTTAACTGAAGCTGTGGCATTCTTATATATTGTAGCTAACAGTCCCACATAGGGTTCCGGCACTCCCTGTGTTTTTAGAGCGTTAAGTACTGCATTATGACTAACTGTATCGAAGGCTTTCTCATAATCGACGAAACCTAGGCACAGTGGCCGTTGATATTCGTTGGCGCGCTCGATTAGTTCGCCAACTACTTGGAGGTGGTCCATTGTGCTGAAATTTGCCCTAAACCCTGCCTGCTCTATAGGTTGGTTCTCGTCGAGGATATTCTTCAGCCTTTCTGTAATAACCTTCGTGAAGAGCTTGTAGACCGCTGAAAGTAGACTAATGGGTCGGTAGTTCTTGATATCGCTTTTGTCGCCTTTTTTGTGTATTAAAATGATAGTTGCGTTATTCCATCCTTCTGGTATAGCTTGGTTCTGGATGCATTTGCTGAAAAGCCTAGCTAAGATATTAATTAGGGGGGGGCCGCCACATTTTAGTAAGTCGATGGGAATATTATCTTCCCCTGGGGTTTTACCATTCTTTGCAGTTTTTAGCGCGGCCTCTACTTCGCTAGGCAATACTGCAGGAACCCTTTGGCCGTGTGTCGAATCCAGAGTGGGGAATTGGCCGTTGTCGTTCTCGTATAGTTTTGCATAGAACGTGTAAACTCTGTCTATGATTTCTTCTCTATTCCTAATTATTACTCCGCTCTCTGATCTGATTGCGATCATTTGGTTTTTGCCTAAGAAAAGATCCTGTTTGCACTTTTTCAGGCTACGGTTATTCTTAATGGTATTTTCTATTAGCTTGCTGTTAAAATCCCTGACATCCCTGACTATTCTCTTCTTAATTTCCTTATTTACTAGATTGTATTCTTGCTTATTATTATCCCTATCTAAATTCCTTTTATGCTTAATTAGGTTTTTTGTTTCCGCTGAAATTTTGCTTAATTTAATCTGTTTCCTGAATCCACCTAATTTCTTACCTGTTGAGGTTAGAACCGAACTAATTACAGTGTTCAATTCCTCGATGTCTGCTTCTGGGTTTAATTTCCCGTATCGATTTCCAAGTTCGAGTTCGAATTCCTTTTTCCTAGACCTTAGTTGAGCGAAATCTGGAGAGTTACTGCATCCTTTTATTAATTTCCTACGTTCGCAATTTATATTAATGGCCATCTTGGCACGGACTAATCTGTGATCGCTGCCTATATCTACTTTACTTAAAACACTAACGTCTTTAACGGAGTGCAGGGCATTTGTTAGGATGAAATCGATCTCGTTTCTGTCTCCTTTAGGACTCTCCCAAGTCCACTTATTGTTGGTGTTTTTCCTGAAAAATGAATTAGTGATGAAGAGCCTGTTGTGTTCTGCGAATTCTATGAGGCGATCGCCTCTGTCGTTTCTTTGGCCGGTACCAAAATTGCCTACTGCTCTTTCTGTGTTTGCCTTTTGTCCTATTTTTGCGTTAAAGTCGCCCATGATTATTTTAAAGTGGTGGCGGCTATTATCGTATGCGCCCTGTAGTTTTTCGTAGAAGTCTTCTATTTCCTCGTCTGGGTGGCTAGATGTGGGGGCGTACACTTGGAAGATTTGACAAGTGTACCTGCTCGAGATTCTTAATACTACATAGCATATACGTTCCGATATGTCGTTTATTTCTATAATATTTCTTTCTATTCTCTTATTGATAAGAAACCCTACTCCTCCTATTCTACCATTTGGTAGCCCTCTCCAGTAGAGACAGTTACCACTTTTTAGGATTATTTGGTTTTCCTGTTTTCGTCTTACTTCGCTAAGTCCTACTAAATCCCATTTGATACTTTCTAGTTCATTCTCTAATGCAAGCACACTTCCTTCACTCGATAACGTTCTTACATTGTACGTGGCTAAATACAGGTTTCTATTAGCTAAGCTATCATCCATCGTCACTCTTACCTTGTTGGAGGTTTGGATATTATTTTTCTCGCATTTATCCAAGATGTGTTGAGAAAAAGGCGGTACTTGAGAGAGATTTCCATTCAAGGAGTGAGTTCTTACCGCCATAAACTCTTCTCTGTGGTCAGCTTTGACATATAGTCATCCTAGGTATCACTTGGATCACTTATGAGTTATTACATGCCATTTAACAGGGTTACTTTGTAAGTGAAAGTAGTTAGTTATGATAATAATAGATTAGCAATTGTTATACTACTTTTTTACAGATCTTTATCGTGAGACGCCTCTTTGGAGACAACGGATTTATATATGTGAGTGCGGTTTGCAATTTAATATTTTAATAATAACTTTAGTAAAGTATATAAAATTACACGAATTACTTTAATATAATTTAAATATGAAAAAGAACTGATAGACAGTTGGGAAACACCGTTTCTGTTTGCTATTATTCTATTAAGTAAAGTTCGTTAAAGATTTTTGGCTGGAAGCAATTATGTGGAAGATTTATTGCTTCTGTGGGACCGACTTGGCTGGCGAAGGACCCTTTTTTTGTATTCAGGTAGGGAGATGTATCTCGTTTGACACCGATTTGACACAAAAATTAGCACAAAATTTTTCGAAATAACTGATATAAAACCGCTTTTTACGACCGATTTGCTGTTTATTTTTACACTTAAATTATACTAGGATGCAATTAGTAAAATAAGTGATTAGATGGTTAAGTTAAATTTCGTGCAATAGCCGGGTTTAAGCGAGTAATAGCGGGAGGAACGCAGAAGCACGTCCTCCTCACATGACACGAAAGACCGAACTCCTATATATATATATATATATATATATATATATATATATATATATATATATATATATATTATTGTTACAAATCAATATACACTCGCCATTACAGATTTGCTCCAATGCGACGGGTGTACGTTAACGAAATACAGAATACATAAACAATCAGAAATCAGAAATACAGTAATACATACATATACAATCAGAATATATAGCATATAACAATTAATCAGAAATAATAATCATAGAGACATCTATGGATTATTTTTAGATTTTTTTTGGTATACAATTTTTATACATATAATAAATACGAAATTATAGAGATGTCTATAGATTTCAGATTACTGTGTATAATTATTACAAATTATACACAGGCAGATTTTGTGACAACAGGATTAGATAATACCAATTTTCAGGAACCGATTCAGCAATGATCAGATAAAATTGGCAAACTCTGATATAGAAACGATCGATTTGGAGTCACAAAACCCCCAAATCTAACCAGCAGTGGCGAGGACACGAACCTTTGACCTCAGTGGTGCTAAATATATACGCTACCACTAAGCCAAACTGCTGGCTACATATATAAAATGTTACATACACTACATGTACATATTATAAACACGTGTAAGTACATATGTATGTACCTGCATACATATGCAGATAAAATAGCGGTCATGTTTCCTCGATTGGTCCGATTTATTTCGAACGGATAAACAAACGTGTCCGTCATTGGAGACGATAAATCACCAACAGATGATTCGATTCAATAATTTATATACATATGTATGTACGTGTAATAAAAAGCAGCTGACCTCGGTTTATTTTCATATCTATCTCGATAAATAATCTCTGACTTTCTCCTCCATTTTTCATTTTGGTGTAAATGTTGCTTATCGCGGTTCACCACAAACCAATTAGACTTATGCGTAGCGATCATATTATACATATTTATGTACAGCTTACAAGTATAATATAATATTAAATAAAAATCAGATAGACGTTTGTCAGCACGTACCTACATATCTTTATATGGCGATTCGAGTTACATTTGTTTGTTTGGCGCCGATTTACATATAAGGAGCGAACCGTTCAGTGCAATTACACATTTTGTGTAATCGCCAATACCTTAATCGGTGAATCCTCTACTTTTATATTATTCTACAGCTTCAGCTCGGTCACCTAACGAATCGACACATGTTGCTTTTATATGCTAATAAAAAGTTTTAACACTTTTAGTGCGTAAAAAACAGGAGCATTATTTTATGTAGATAATTTGAGTAAATCGTTTTAACGGTTTAATTTATCCCATGCTGATATCGACGTAAATAACATATCAAAATCAAAATGTATATAAGAACCATTTTAGATATCGCAACAGAATTCGAATTTCTTCATACAGCGAAAAAGATAAATACACTATATATGTATGTACGTACTATGTAAATATACATATGTATGTTTGTGTAAAAATCTGAATAATTCAAAATCAAATGTCATTAAGGGTTATACATAATATGTACATATTTAGTTATTTATTTTAACATTTTTAAGAGAAACTTACAGCTAATACAAAAATAATAAAATGAATAGTTATACTTAATCCATTTACAAGTTTCTTCAGATAGCATGAAAAATGTGACTAAAGTAGAATTAGCTAGGAAGGATTTGCCAAATAAAAAATATATCAAAAGAATACAAAAAAAAACAATTAAAAATTATCTTAATTGATTACTTCTGCTCTGTGATACATAAAAACATTTAAAGATTATGATAAGTAATAGTATAAAGTTAAGCGAAAGGGTTGAAAAAACGATCTTGCAATATATATGTATGTACATATGTATATGCACTGTAGTATGTACATATATGTAGTACTGTTCAATACTTTTTCAGCATCTTTTTTTAGCGATTTTGCGTCATTCGGTTCATTCACCGCTGAAAGATACATAAAACGGTGTCTGCGAAATTAGTTTTCTCCCGGTTTATCATGATCGGTTTCACGCCTTCAATAATAAGATGAATTGGAAAACAATTGATACTCAAGAACTATGTACATATGTATGTATGTATGTAGACGTACAGACAGATTGGATATGACGCATGCCAAAATGTGCGTCATACATACATATGTACTTCATATTAATTCCATAACTTCTCACTGTGAATTTTAATATTTGCAGGCTTTTTATATAGCTTCACTCCGTTAGTTCATTAAGTGTTAAAGTTTTTATGTACATAAGCTTGTACTTAATCTTTAATTTCAGAATTTATTACATATAAAGCGTTTCATGAAGTAATAGCTCGCTAAAACAGGATTTTGTACTTGCATTATCATCGGATGAAATATGTATATCTACATACATACATACATATTTATATATGTACATACTAAGGATTGTAAATAGGTTTTTAAGCTCTTTTTCCTATTATGCTGTAGATTAACATTAGAATAATATAACACTATGATTACTAACCAAATTAAATTAAATTGTAAAAGAATAGAAAATGATCAGTAGATCAGTAGCTATTAAAATAGATATAAGATGTATTGTGAACATAATTTCGTAATAATAAAAAGCATTTCAGTCAGTGAAAATATATTTTCACTGACGTTTCAGTGAAATCATAACCAGTTACATTTTCAGGGTTGGTTTTATTAATTTAAGATTAGATTTTTAGGGTCGGTATTATTTAAGGGTTAGGATAGGTTAGGTTAAGTAAGGGTTGGCCCTATTCATTTAAGATTGGGTTGTTAAGGTTAAATTTATAGAGTTAAACGTAGTAAATTCATTGTTTGATACATTTTCACTGCTTGAATTGGTGAAAATATATTTTCACTTGAAATATGCTTTCACTGTAACATATACACTAGCTGAACCCGGCATGCGTTGCAATGCCACAATGACGCATGCAATTCCCGTTCCCGTTTCCGTTCTCGTTCCCGTTCCCATCTATCGGAAAAACGCAGGCAGCGAACACATTTGAAATAGCTCAATTGTTTGTTTATTTTACCTTAACAACGCAGGTCACGACCCGAAAGCATTTGAAATTATTGCGTTGCAATGACACTCATTCCCGTTTTTCCCGTTTCCGTTCCCGTGTTTGGGCGATATTTTCACAGTAATCTTCCCGGACATGCATACAACAAATCCTGAAAGTTCCATCGTAATCGGTTGAGTGATTTAGGAGCCTATACGAGACAAACAGACATTCAATTATATATAGGTACGTACATACAATATAGATAAGTGTATGAATTCGACTTCATATGTATACTTATGACTTGTTGACTAGTCTTCAACATTTGTATCGAAAGTGTGAAAACGAAAGTACATATTATGTTGTACGTATTTCTTTTAACATCTGATGTGCGACAAGGTCGTTTCAATGGGGTCACTGGAGCTTTTCAATTCTACACTTACATACATATGTGTATGTACTGTATTATTTTTAAATGTTCTGGATAAATATTTACTTAATGATGAGAAAAATCTCTTTTTGGCTTTAAAATCCTTTTCCGTTTGTATGCAGTATGTAATGTATGTATGTCACGATATTGTGAAGGGTAATCTCGTATACCTACTACATACATACATACATACATACCTATAACAGCCTTGATTTTATAATTTGTCTGGAAAATTGGCGTTCGCTGAATCACTTTCGTACTCACTTTTATTGTATGTATGTACATAAGTTCATATGTACATACATCAGTACATCAGAACATTGTACATGCAGTGGTGCTAAATAAAAAAGTATAAAGTAAAAAGTACCAGGGCGGTGTTTAATTTTTACGACCCCCCCCCCCCCCCCGCTATTTTTGTTACTTAAAAAGTATGTATCCTAATATTGGTAGTATAAATATTTATAAAAAAATCAAATGCTAATTAATTTGAAAAGTCAATCAAAATGGTCTGAGTAAGGCTTATTATTTTTTGCAATATAATATACAGTTCTGAATTTTTTTTGGATGATACGATTTCGGCATCATTCAAAGTGTCTATAACTTTTTCAATAGGTTGTTGTTGGGCTGTTTTTAATTTTTTTTCTGCACTCAAATGGGCATTTGAGAGAGGATACGGTTTTAGTCACCAAATGTTAAAACGAGAGTCTGCTCATAATATTTGGTATACAAAATTTTATATGAAATACAAGCAAAAATATTTTTTAAGTGTAAATGCATATATGTATATTGTATGCAGTATCTAATATATGTATAATTTCGAAAGAGACTTTGTATGTATGTTTGTTTGGTTCGTAGAATCCGTGACGTTCAATTTAATAAAAAATAAATAAATTTAAATAAAATATAACTATTCAAATAAATTTAATAAAATGTTCACTATTAGATTGTCCATGTTTAAGCGGTTTATACTACAAATACCGAGCGAAGCCAGGTACAAAACACTAGTGTACAATATACGTTTAACCGTTATCCAACATCTCAATTGAAATGATAAATGCAAAACAAAGATTTATTTATCTAAAGATACAGATTTAAATTATCGAATTATCTACATATCTAATATATAATTTCGAATGAGACTATTGTTGGTTCGTAGAATCCGTGACGTCATCGAACAAATTAAAGTTTCTATGCCGACGATATTGATATCGTTGAATATTATTACTTTATCTATGTACATACGTAGTAACAATAGATGAAGTTTAGTGATTATGCGAAAATTCGAACTCGAGATTTTGACTGATTCGAACTCAGAATCCATTACTGATCACGTTTTCATGATCTAGAAAAAATGTGTGTGTCTGTGTATTTTGAGGATTTTTTGAACACCGTTAGTCCTATCGAACCGAAACTTAGTATCGGGTACTGAAATTCTTATCGACACGACGTAAATTTTTTTCAAATTTTTAAGTTGACCGGAAATGGTACCTCCCCTTATAGGTGTCCTCTTTTTTTTAAGTTTTTGAATTCAATTATCTCCCAAACCGCTAACTGAATCGGATTAAATCTTTTTTACATGTAATAGAAATAATAATTTTTATCACCTTATATTTTTTAAATATTTTTATCTGAACCGGAAGTAGTACTTTTACTCTAGAGAATCGAGATTTTTTAATATTTTTCTCAGAAACCTTTTGATTTATTGAACTGAAATTTTATATCTAGAAGTTTAAGCGTAATACCAAGTTATGTATAAAATTTGGTAAGCATCCCTCAACCGGAAGTGGTAGTTTACTCTTGTTCGATTTTTCTTCCACTATTTTTTTCGACCTATACATGTGTGTTCTTCACGAAAAAAATCAAGTATAATTCTTTTATCAATGTGATGATAATAAAAGTTTGGTTAGAATTCGTAAACCGGAAGTAGTATTTTTTTTAAAACAATATTTCATTATTTATTCTCCCTGCATTAGTGTACATATGTATGTATGTACATATGTACAAAAACTTTTTACTTTATTTTTAATAAACTTCAGATTGAGAGAAAAATTGAAATGTTAAATTTGGTTCAGATCACAACGAAGAGAAAGAGGAAAATAGTATGTTGTACATATGTACATATGTATGCATTTATCGAGCGCTCAACATCCAGCAAACACAATCATAAAATCATACGAAACTTAACCCTTTTGAGTGCTGACGTCTTTTCTGTTGAAAGCCCGCCACGCTGAAAATTTCGCCAACATTTCCAACTAGAATTATTTAGAAATCCAATAGAAAGCAGGTATAAAAATCGTAGCTAATCCAAACAAACCCTAGATAATTACCGCCGAGGATTTAGAGTTTTGTAAAGGTGTGTTTAGACTCTCTAACAATATAAAATAAACAAAATAAGTCTATTAATAAATGTATTATTCCAAAACTAGTTCCATCTTCTTCATTGTTGTTAAAATGTAATGCTCACAATCTAAATTCCAAGTCACAATTTAAAATACTCGGAAGTTAGGGATTTCCATCGCGAAATTCTGCTATGGGTATAAATTCAGAAATTCCGGTGTAAAACAGTATTTATAAACGTTGACAAATGAATGACACAGATTACAGCCAGAGCCACGCAACCTCTTGATATTCGCGACAGACATTGCATCGGCAGTCAGTAGCTAGGCATCAGCAGTCGTTAGCTAGTGCGTACATACACCCAGCGCAAAACGAAGCTTATCAGTCACAAATTTTACCGGAATGGCCCATTTTTCGCCCTATTGGGTCTCACTTTCTGGCAAATTTTGTTTTTATACTTTTACAGTTGTTTTCAGCATACCTCAACGTATTGTTGCCAGAAAAGTTTTAAAGTCAGTTTCCCCCAGACTTTCAAGTCGTGCGTGTTTTTTTTTTAGTGTTGTGAGCGTTGAGCGTAAAATATGAATTTTTGTCGATCGCCGAGAAATCAAAAATTGTCACTTTCTGGGAGGAAAATTATTCTTTTGCGGAAATTTATCGACGAACGGGGACACATTCTACCCACAATAACTGTATTTTTTAAGAAGTATAAAAAAACAATGGACTTAACACCTGTCGAAAGAGGAAAAATGGCAAAAAAACTGACTTCTCGAGACGGACGGATTTTAAAGAGAATTTTACTTCAAAACAGTCTCAAAACTGCGTCAGAAATTAGGTCTGAGTTCATTGAAGTTGGAAAAAATAGTAAGCCTTAGAACAGTTCAATATAAACTAAATGAACTTGGTCTATTTTAACGGCGCCGTGTATAAAAAACCCTCCTCACGAAGAAAATGAAGGATACTCGTCTTTGGTGGGCCAAAGAGAAGAAAAATTGCACAGTTCAAGATTGGGAGACGAATACTTTATCAGATGAATTCAAATTCAATCTGATTGGATCAGATGGGATGGCGCTAGTACGACGAAAATCAGGCGAACGCTATAAAGAATCGTGCTAAGCGCTGACTGTTTAACATTCGCCATGGTATGGTATTGGGGGCCATCACACGGTATGGTGTTGGGTCAATCATTAAACTAGATGGGATAGTCAACTCACAAGAGTGTAAAAAAATCATCGACAAAAGCGTTATTTCTACATTAGAAGGCTTACCGGGAATGGTTAAGGATCTTGTCTTTCACGATGATTACGCACCAGCGCATCGTTCAAAATTGTATTCAAATTGTTTTCACAATTAATTTTAATTATTTTTAATGCCATTTGTTTGTTTATATCACCATTTGTTTTTTTTTTTAATATCGATCAAGATAAAGATAGTTTAGGTATAAACTCCATTGAATGGCCAGGAAACAGCTCGGATCTAAATATAACCGAAAATATGTAAGCAAAATAGGCAAAAAAATTAGAGATAAGAAACCAAAAACCATAAAATAATTAAAATACATTATTTATGACGTATGCTACAATGAAATTAGTGATGAATTATTAAAAAATAATATGAATCACTACTTAAACGAATAAAACTATTTATTAAAAACAAAGGGGGTCCCATTAAATATTAATAAAAAAACATTTTTATTTGTATTCCCTACTATTATTTGAAGTCCCCTTGATATGTTGAAAAGCTTGAAGAAGAAAAAAAAATCCGTTTTTATCGATTTTTTGATTTATGAAATCTACTCCAGGTATAAAAAAAAGTTCATTTTTACTCCAAATTTACAATGAAATCGCTTTTTTTTTGCTGCATATTGATGAAGAAGAGTTGTAGAAAGTAATACGAAAACTGTTATTTTAAATTCCTTTCCTAATCTTTTAAAATATATCGTTATTTGCATGTGATGCAACTGATAAGCTTCGCTTTGCACTGGTTGTACATAAATAGGTGACAAAACGTTAACTAACATCGGTTTTCTCCCTCGCACACGTTAGATTGAGGTGGTGCCCGCGGCAGCAAAACTGAGGCGTCAATCACCTTGCGATGCTCTGGATTACACGACCCATGTTCAATGCTTTTTATTTCAATGCTACCTGGAAAGACTTTAGCAGGTAGTATTCTTGTTTACTTTGTATATGGTCAATATACAACGCGTATGGGCGTTTTTCAGGCCCATGGACTTGTTCACAAACGCTGATCGGCGTTGGTCAGCATTCAAAGGGTTAACCGGTAGGAAGACTCTGAATTTCGCTCTGCGTGAGAAATTGGACGAGTTTTGAAGTACAGGTGGTGAGTGGTGAGTGGTGAGTAGTGATAGAGAGGTCCTCGTCAGTGGGTCGCCGCCGAGTGCAAGTTTCCTTTTTCAGGCGAATCGCTCGAGGCGGATGGGTGGGTGGGTGGGTGGGTGGGAGGAGGTCTCCTCGACAGTGTTCGATAGCAGTCGAGGTCTGCGGCCGCGATGGCTGCTCTGCTGCAGAACGTCACCAACGGCATATGGCACGCGTTCAATGCACTGCACAGAGACCACTATGGACTCGTGCACAAGTCTAAGTTGAAGGTACATACATACATACACTCGTACTCCTACAACTACTACCCAACACCCAACACCCAACACCCAACACCCAACACCCAATAACCAATACACATTGCCATTGCCATTGTCCGGTTTTCGACCTATCTACCTGTTTAAGTGTGAGCGGTGTGGTGTACACCTGATCTTCAAAACTTCGATAACTTTACATACAAGTTAGTGTGATATCTGCACAGTCACTGTAGTCACATTCACAAGTGTCGTTTGTGAATGTGAGATGAATCACGCACTTCCGCCAATTTAATTAAATTAAGCAGCCGAATCAAACAAACCGGAGGGGAAAAAGTTTTTAGAACATGTGTTTTGTGCCAAATGTTTTTACTTTCATATGTATGAATTTAAGTATTATATGAACCGCTATAATTAAAAGAGGCATAAGTCCACTTTTTTTCATATCGAGAAATATCTTGCAAAAAATTAAATACAATGTTTTGCGTTTAACAATATTTATTGTATTACGATTATTTTTCACCATCGCATTGGCGGAAGCGATTTAAATTTCAATCGTTGACTAAGCCGCGCAAAATGGCAAAGTTTCAAAACGATCGGAAGAATGTAGGATATACGTATGTATGTAGGTGTCGGACCAATAAGCGAAGTGAAATATACATAGAATACTGATGCTATATTCTTCTTTAAGCTCATAAATGGTTTCCTTGATTGTTCTGATTTACTGAATAAGGTTAATTTCAGAATCCCAATTCGGTACTCTAGACGCGTTGCACTCTTTTCACTTGATCCTTTCAATACTAATTCCCAAAAATATTTTTATCTGCAGCGCGTTTATCGTATGTTTAACGGAGAGCTGAATGAGGTTGATCTATTTGGTACATCAATTATATCATCTATCCCTATCCCTACATCAATTCAGGTCTAACATCAAGAGAATCTTGACCGATTGATTCATTTCCTCTCCTATTCTATTTTTCCAATATTTCCAATATTTTTATACTTTAGTTATGTAATGTGCTATTTAATCATATTATAGCTTTCATTCTTTTCCTTTTCATTTGTTTATTTTGTATTTACCTTTTTCATTTGTTTTATATTTGTAAATTTCAATTTCTTCTTATATTCTATTTTATAACCTTTTCCAAATATTTTAATACTATAGTTTAATTATGCAATGCTCTACATATTTTGTCATGCCTTTATTCTTTACTTTTTAATTTGTTTTCCTCATATTTATCTTTTTCATTTTTGTAAAAATCTATTATTGGACTCGGATGTTACATATATTATTTATTTACTATTTGTTTTTTATACATATCTACATCCTGTCTGTTGATTTTTCAATTAATAAAATAAAATAAAATAAAAAATAGAATAGCCTTGTAAAAATACTGGTGACCTTTAAATACGTTTAATCTGCTTTTCCGAGATTCTGAACATATCGAATTAAAAGAAGTGATAACAGTTTGTGAATTAAGTCAAACAGAAATAGTGTTTTTGGAACTGAAAAGTGGATTTATGTATGTATGTATATATGAAATGCTCGTCGTCGAGAATTTACATATGTAGATAAAAAAAATCAGTTGATAATGAGCTGAATGTGCTTTTACGTGCAGATGTTTGTAATACAAAGAGTATCTTTTTTATTATTATTTGTACGCATCTTGCATTAATCGTGTAGTCGTGTCGGTGACGAGGTCGATTCGCTTATTGTTTGTCATGAAAATTAAGTACATAGCTAATTAAATGTTTAGCTAATGGCATTTGAATAATCTGATGCGAAACATTTTACAATGTATGTAAGATGTAAAATCTATAAGGTTAGATGTATAATATTATATGGTAGGTATACATTTTTATCTCGTATGATCATATGTACGTACATAAATAAGTTAGTTTATTTCTATACCTTCAATAAGTACATAGAACCTAGTCCTACAGCACAACTCACGACGTCATGATTTCAAGGTCTAGACGCCGTATTTTAAGAATTTAGATTCTGCCTTATAAATATTTTATACAAATCTTACTAATTTTAGTTATTGAATAAAAAACGCCCAAATCGTTCGTTTTTTTTTATATTTCCGTGTATAACCTACATACATATGTACATATGTATTTAAAGGTTCGGTGATTACTGCTCACAAAGTCACTAAAATCTCTATAACGGAACTCTAGGCAGCCGAAAAGTCCATCATACTAACGACAACTATCATACTAACAAGAACTTGACTGCCAAATATTGCGTATTCGCGATTTTAATAGCAAAAATTGTCTTTGTGACCACCGCAATGTGACGAATAATCCAATTACCGTATTTAAAAGACTCGGGTCGAAGCGTATGTATACATACATATGTACATATGTATGAGGTCAATGTGAATAACTTGCATGTGAAGTTGCATTTTTCATTCTCCTTAATTGTGACATTAAAAAATAATTATATATAATTATAACAGACAGACAAAATAGTGATATTATACATATATATGATGATTAGCGAAAATGTATCCTAAAGTCTTAATAAAGTCTAAAGTGTAAATAAATGTGTACTGCATAGGTATTTTTGTATCTCTAGCATAAATTTAAGGATTAACCTTTGAAGGACGGAGCGTCCAGATTGAACAAGTGTCCCGAACCGGGGTCGAGTAAGACCCCAGTATTTTTAAATCAAAATACAGCTTGTCTCACAATACAAATGGGTTCAATATAAATCTTATTAATCATTTTATACATCAACATAAAAAGTTTTAGTTCTATAGCATGTTTTTGACTATTTTTGTATTAAAAAATAACGACAATCATCGACGTGCTAACGCACATAGGTAAGGCCAACAGGCGACAGCATGAATCAATAGCCACGCGCCAAAAACGACTAGAAATACAAGAAATATAGGGTGTATAGCTTTGAAAACCACATAGTTATTACGAAAGACGTAAAAATTGGGACACTTGCATACCCCACTTCGGTGAGGGAGGGTTAATCCGACTTTAACTAGCTTTTATAGAAAAAGTTTTAAAATAAAAATCGACGATCTATGTATGCATTTAGCAGCACATTTATATACATACTTACTCAATAATTTTTTTTCCAAGTTAAAATGAATAATAATCATAATAATAACACAAATTGTACACGTTTTTCAATAGAGAGTTTACAATGTCGCAATCTTTACATTGTTTCGTAAACATATTTTTTTTTGCCAGTGAAAATTATACTTATTAGTGTGTCAAATTGGAATTGTATGTAATAACAATGGGGACGCTAAATTGTTTGAATAACTCTATACAAGTGTAGACGACAGTTTCAACTGATGATAAACATCTGTGTTTGATCCTACTATGACGAATTTCGTACATGTATACATATGTACATATGTACATACATACATACCTCCTTGCGTTATAAATATGTAG
Source organism: Arctopsyche grandis (assembly GCF_051622035.1). Classification (NCBI taxonomy): domain Eukaryota; kingdom Metazoa; phylum Arthropoda; class Insecta; order Trichoptera; family Hydropsychidae; genus Arctopsyche; species Arctopsyche grandis. The sequence continues at coordinate 34,353,780 of NC_135360.1, forward strand.
TATAATCATATGAAAAATTAACGTTTACGAAGCCATTAAACGTGCATACATATGTATGTATTTATGCACGTATATAGTTATTAAAAAAAGAAATGAAACAATTTGATAATCTAACAGCCAACCAGCGGATGTTCATTATCAGTCGTTCCGATTAATCAACGCTACACCAGTGCGTTACATTGAAATACATATGTATGCATTCAAGATAAGCAAAGTTTAAGATAGGGTTTTAAATGGTGATTTAAAACTGCAAAAAGCAGATAACGTAAAAATTACTAAGTGTGCAAAATTGCAATAAACGGAGACCAACAACAGCTTTGTATGTTTGTACGTACATATATACATACAAACATATAATCGAGTTGCTTTATCACATTTTCTTTGCATTACTCATTTGTATGTTCTATTTCTAGATGCCATGCAGCGACAGCTCATAATATAATACTGTATCTTAAAAAGGTGTTTCGTGATTAAACAACATCATTGTAGTGTTGATTTTGCAATGCGTCTGCATTTATGTACATATAAAGAAAATATCCATTTGCAGTAGGAATTTGAAATTTGTGATTTTATATACATACATACATACATATATACCTACATATGTATGTATATTTAATATATAAATTATTATTCATAGTGAATTTTTCAATCTCTGTTCATATACATACATATTTATAAATTCATTTCACAAGTGTTTCATTTTAGAGTTATACAATATTTAATTGTTATTAAATAAGGACAATTGAAAATGATTACAGGTATTAACAGCAAACATTGGAACACTTTTGGACTTGTATGGAGTGGAAAGAGGACTCGACCATTACAGATCAACGTTGGAACTTGACTTCGAACACTTTAAATATTATTTGCACAAAGAAGTGTTTTCACCGTTGCCGCACACTTTCAGCGCGACAAATTTGAGAAATTTTGAAGAAAAGATTGAAGAAGTATACATACACTCATAAATAATAGGTACATAATTAATTAATTATAAATTAAAATATCACTCATTAATATATAATTCGACTTACTTATAAAGGTATGTTGGCTGATATGTCGCAGAAATTATTCCACTAGACAACGACCTATCTTTTCGGAAACTTCAGTATATCAACTGTTTAGAATATTTTGCATGCTTGGCGATTTGACACCCGATAAAGATAACCCTAGAAATTTTCAGGTACCACTTGAACTAATGATATGAAATCAAATTGTATGTATGTATGTATGTATGTATTTACCGAATGTCGAAATCGTTTTGAAAATGCGTTCTTAAAACCATTTCAGGTTATGCTATCGGCATCGGAGGCTGGATTAGTCGCTGAACAACTAGTCAATTTATTAGGACTCCCGTGGGATCATTCAGACTGGGAGAATTTCAGCGCGACGATCGGTGCTTTTAGATTAAACACTTTTTTTGCCATTTTAGAGAGTAAGTGCAGAACCATAGGTAATGTTGAAGAAGCGTCCATCGCCGAAGCTGTCGAAGAATTGTATCAGACGTTTATCAAAGATGTTATCAAAAAGGTACGAAATCCACCATTGCCTTGCTTTGCAAATATTGGACCATAAACACATTTCATATTATCATTTGAATATATTTTACAGGGTTTTCTAATGAAAAAAGGTTATTTGCTTCCGACGCTTCGGGAATACTGGTTCGTTCTGCAGCCGTGCGAAATCTCATATTATAAAACACCCTCTGAACGATTTCTATGCGGTACAATCACAATAAATCCAAATTGTTCTTTAGAGAGCATTCAAGGATCGGCCAAGTTGCAGAAATTTCTTTTGACCACATCCGAAAGGGTGTTCGAGCTCGCCACTCAAGATCACAAGTACCCATAAATGAGCTAAATATTTTTTTTATATTTAAATATTGGCTAAATTAATTATTTACTAAAATTGAATGTCTCCGTTGATTTGTAGGAGTCGTCTTCAGTGGACGTCAGCTTTACAGCTAGCCATCGAGCATTCCAACGGCAGACATGGATACCATAGAAGTCAAAAGGCAAAACGTAGAGAGGAGAACAAGCGTAGGGAGATGCAGGCTGAAGAGGTGAATAAGACGAAAAAGCTATTGCAGGAGGAGATGAAAGCACGCATAGCTGCCGAAATTCAGGCTCACCAATTGGCCGAGATGGCACAAGAAGACAGTAAACGTTTACAAGAAATGAAAGACACACAAGCCAAATTGGAAAGGTTGCTTGCCGAGGAAACTCAGGCTAAGCAAGACGAGGAAATAGTACGAGCATTACAAGCAAGGTCAGTTTGAATAATACTTACAAATCAGGACCGCGCCTAGGGGTTCGTCCGCCTGTGTGCAAACTTAAATCGGCCTCTCTTTAGTTTTATCAGCATTTGTATAAATCATATTAATAAAAAAAAAATTAAGTGCATGCCAGTATAAGCATAGTGTTGAAAATTTTAATCATAATAAAAATTAACCCGAAAAACGAACAAAAAACCAAAACGTTTAGTTCTGAACAGGACCACGCGACAAGAGAGACTGAACGTTTTCAAGTTCATTCATGAAAATATAGTGTTTTTACCCCCAAAATCCCACATCTAGGACATTGTTCTTTCGATGATCAACCAATACTCAACATCCTTGAAGAAATACATCTGGTAGTCGCAAACCTATTAGAACATAAAATACCTAGCGCAAGCTCTATGCGGACCGAAGCAATACCTGCTATCCTGTTATTTCCCCGCATTATATGTAGTTCGGGTGTGTTACAAGTTGTAACTTGCAACTGCAATCCACAAGACAAACTAAATTCATTTTAAAAAGTACGATGTCTTGCTTCGTATTTTTTATAAGGAATATAATTTATTCGACTCTCATTTATTTCGGCCGCCTGTATGCGTTGCACACATTTAGACATATGGTAGGCGCGGGCCTGTATGTATGTATGTAGTACATATCATTAAATCAAGAAAATTATAACTGCAACTAATTGGCCGTGTTTGTGAAAATGTTAAGAGTTTTGGCAGAAGAGTGGGAGAAGCGGGAAGAATTGGAGAGACTGCAAGAGGAGCAGCAGAATATGCTCACTACGGAGACTCTCAAGCGAAAGCAATTTGAAAATTTACAAAAAGCCAAAGAATCAGAACTCAAAGGTAAAAACAGAACAATTACATATATGTAATACAAACAAGTGTCGACACATGTATAATATATGTATACGTACTAGATATGTATATATAATGCAACAAAATATTTTCATTAATTTCACAGAAGCGGAAGACCGTATAAGACAGATAGAAAAGAAAAGGCAGATGCTGGACGAGGAATTAAGGCTAGCGCGAAACAAAATAAGACACAGCGAGGAATCCCAGCAAATACTCGAGGAAAAACTCATGGTAAAATTTGGATTGAAAAATAATATTTTTTATAGATTTAAACTAGCCGACATTGCTCCCTCAGGAACGAAACATTGCTTTAAAACAATAGGGAGGGTTTTTAAGGATAGTTGGGGGGTGGACGTAAGGGAGAAATATCACAAAATTCTTTATAAAATAATATTTATCTCGAATTATTGAGCTACAGCACAAAACATTATATAATATGACGGGCTGAAAACCAGACTGGTACAAGTGACATTTTTTAAAAAAAGCTGGTTTAAGTGCTAAAATAATAGCATTATGCAAATAATAGAATTAATAGAATTATGCAAATTCGTCGATCAGTTTAGATGCCTTTACAAACACACAATTTTACACTTTTATAGGTACATATATACATACATATGTATGTACACATGTATATAATGTATAGATGGTTAAAAGTATATTAATTTCCCAGGTATTGTGTCCAAATAATAAAGAAGGAGATAAAATAAGAAGAGCTGTATCTTTCATGCCATCATCCTGCGACAAAACTGCACCGATACTACAAGCGAGAGCGGCCACGCTTAGAAGACATTCCAAAAAAGAAAATAATAATATTGTAGTTGCCGAATATCATTCATTCAATTCGTAGTGTTCGATGAAAATTTAAATTTATTGCCTATTATGTGTATGCAGTGATGTCACCCTAATGGTTTCCATGGGTTTCTGGAAACCCGTTGTTAAAAATCAAAAGTTTAATCTAAAAATTCATATTATTTTTGTCAAAAATTATACAAATCTTGAAAATTTAATGAACTTTCATATAATAGTGCCTTGAACGTAAAAAAAAATGTAATTTGGAAACCCGTTGTTCCAAAATTGGAGTGATACCACTGTCAGTGTATGTATGTACATATATACAAATGATCACATATGCATATTTTATGTATGTATTACTTATCATACGAAAAAGATTTATGATCGATTTGCGAAATGATTTTTTTTTTATAATGAATGAGCTTGAATGTGAGATAAAGTCTGAATTATTTTTAATTCATTTTATAACATTAATATCATCATCACTCACCAAAATCATATTTTTTATATTGAAAATTTATCTTCATATCTATTATTGCCAAAAGGTATTAATATTTTAAATCATTCCAAAACTTTCGACATTATAAATATTAATAATGAAATTATTTCTTCTTTTTTAATTTTCGCATTTTACGTTTCTATAATAAAAATTAAATAAATTGTAATAAATAACATGTAATAAAGTGAAATAAAAAAAAAAATAAGAAAACCATATTTATGTATGTATGTATTAGTAAATTTTTACAAAAATATTCTTAACCCGTTTTATTTTAATTATAGATAAAAAATTTAAATACCAATACAAAATAAGAAATACATGTTTTAAAAAAATGGAAATTTTAAACTTGAATTATACTGACCGAGCTGTCTTTGACTTTCTTCTTTTTAGATGCCAACTTTTTCAGCTGTAATAGAAATAGAAAACAATAGATTTTGGAAAATATTAGCTAATTATCTATATCTGAAAATTATATTTAATTTAAAATTTTAACAAAAAAATATAGTATATAAGTATACTCGTTTCTTTTCGGCCCGAGCAGCCATAATTTTCCTCCAAGCTCGTTGAATCACCCTGGCAGCGTGCTCCATCAAGAATGTCGTCATTTTGTGTAACACTTCCTTTTGATATTCCTCTTCCTTTTGAGCCATCAATGGTATGTAGGTTTCTTCTTGCATATCAAACTTTACCTGCATTTAAAAACATTTTAATGATTTGTATTAATATAAAATTGTATAACATATTATAATATTTTGATTTACTTGGATAACAATTACCTGTAATTCGGCAAGTTGTTGTTTTTCTCGTTCATAGCACTCGCTCAAATGATCCAGAGTGGCTTGTTTCGATCCGACATCTCTATCATACTGATCCAACCAATCCTGTAAATCATTTTCTACATTGCGTCTGATTTTTTTCAATTCATTTTCCATATCCAAGTTTTCTCGAAGCAAACATTCATAGTGTTCGGCAGATTCAGCATCTTTCTCTTTTAGGATACTCAATTTGTCTTCATGACACTCCTCCGTTAACTTCATTTCATATTCAGTTTCTAATCTATTATATTAAGACGAAGAGAATGAATAATACTGATAAATAGTCATAGTAAAATGTGAATATAAATTTTCTTACATTATCCTACTTATTTCAGCTTTGCAATTATTTTTCAACAAATCTAACTGCTCTTGTTGTCTTTTAATAACACCTTCTTTCTCATTAAACTCTTTTTCAAAGTTTTCTTTGATATTATTTAGTTTTTTTGTTGCATCTGAAACATTATAAATGAGAAGAGGACTTTCAATTTAATTAACAAAACCAAATAATGTATAAAATATTTTACCGGCGATTTTCAATTTCACTGCTTTGTTCGTTTTATACAAATTCCTCATCAACACGTCTCTTTTCAACTTTTCAGCAGCAGTAAGCATTAACTTTTCTCGCATTTTTGTTTTTAATTTAACCAAGGCATTCAAGTATGGGATAACATTGGAAGAGTTAGAATTTTCCTAAAAAATGAAAAAAAATGTTGAATTACAGTATCACTAACACTAACAATTACAATACAATTTAAGTACCTTTCTGTGGTTTTCTCGTAGCTGAAAAAGAAAATTAATATGGCATTAAAGTTATTAATACATGTACATATGTATATCAATATAAATTTGTACATCACATTATGTATTTACATATTTATAGAAAATTTCACTAACATTTTCAATTGTTTTCTTAATTATCGGTTTCAGTTTCGAATAGCCGATAATCATCCATATTATATGTGATAGTACAGGGATAACTTTAGAACCGGGATCAATGAAAATCTAAAAATAAATTGGGATATTAGTTTAAAATAAAGACAATGCGTATACCTACATACATACATTCAATCATTCACAGATTTATAATATATAACAAACACACTTGATGAATCTGATCTTTTGTAATAGTTTCATAATCGCCTTGATCCATATCCAACCCCGAGACACTTTGCTCAAAACGAAATCGTTCAATTATTTGAAAATCATCCTCAGATACAGTATCCCGAAGGATGTTTATACTATTTTGATTAGCCTGCGTGAGAAATATTACAATTTCAGTTTTAAATATAGTCTCTCTCAATATCGATGTTATTCTTTCGTTTTGTATTTGAATTTCCAAATCGACGGCAGAATATTCTAAGTTAATCAAACAGAAGAGTTATGTATAGTACATATGCTATTAATACATATCGATGAGACAAATATTGTACAAATTTCACTCACCTTTGATGTCTCTTTCGTTATTGTTGAAATTGAATGAAATTCTTGAAATATTTGATCCGGTATCTGTGCTTAATGTTGAGACATCGCTCATGGAATCCATTTTATTTGTTAGCTGTTATTAATTTTGGTAAATATCGGAGTACATAAAATGAATTACATATTGTTGTAATCAACATGAATATCTTTTATTTGTAACCAAGCAACCGATAACTGCAGTTTGGAGGACATTGTTTCTTGTTTAATCGATATTGTTTGAATTTTTATCCATGCATATGGAACTATGTAAGTGTATCGAAAGAGCTAAATTATTTACTCAGTAATCGACAAACAATCCTCAATTCTATCGAAATAAATGTAAGTTGTTAAATTAATATTCGATTTATTTTTAATCACAAAATATATGTTCAAACCAAAAGGTTTGGTTAGGTAGTGTATATATGTATGTATGTATGTAATACTAAACTAATTACTGATTTGTAAAAGATGGCACCTAAAAAGAAAGGCAAAGGAAACAAACTAGCCAAAATGTCCGATGAAGAAAGAATGCGATACCTGCAGCATCTGGCCGATATCGAAGAAGAAGCTCGACGTCGAAAAGAAGAGCTCATTGCTCGTTATATGAAAGTATTGATTTTATGAAAATAATACATTAATAAAATAAAATCATAATAAAATTAGCACCATGATTGCTTTCATTTAGAACAAATTGAATAAAGAAGAAGTTTTTGCAAGAATAAACTTGGCAAAAATAAATCTAAACTGGCGATTAATACTCAGACGGCTGAAAATTAAAGACATGGAAAAGGAGGTGCAAATAATGATAACTACTTTCACTTGGATGATGGATTCAAAGAACGCCGTAATATCGAGACTAATGACATCTTTAGAGGAAGCTGAAGATCAATACTCGAGAATGCTGCAAGCGCATATGGAAATGATTAGCCATTTTTTAGGTACAAAAATCTTTTTTGTAGAATTTCAAAATTATATGTATATACACATACATATGTTAAAGTGCATTAAATTATAATATATAGGTATAAGCGGAGAACGTTTGAAATTTTTCCATGACAATTTTGAACAACAGAAAGACGCATTAATCGAGCAATCGGATAATGAACTTCATTTGATAGAGCAGAGTCAGAAAGAAGCTGAATATTCCTTGCAACTTGTCATTCATCAACAGGAAGAAAAAATGAAAGACCATATGGGAAAATCGAGCTTGGTCAAAGCTCACTTGGCGAATTCGACTAAAATTATGGTAAAGGTGTATTAAGAGAATAAATAAATAAAATTATTTGATATTTTTTAAAATCAAATTAAAAAAACCAGTTAGAGGAAGATATGAATAATATGGTGCTGCCAAAACAATTGCAACTAGAATCAATTTGGAACGACATGAAATCTGTTTTCACAGACTTTGTGAACTATCACGATCCCAAGATTCAACAATACCAGTTGCTCAGGCAAAAGGATGCACTCTTTAGAAAGGAGATCAATCAGCATATGGAACAATTTTTAGTTGTCACTGTAAGTGTTGATTTTTCAGTATCGTCTGTTGCGTTTCATGCCGTGTAAACAAACATGTTAATTGTTGCAGGATATGATAACTCATTATCAATATCAATTGGAAAATTTGACTGAAAATTTTCAGTTTACAACGAGAAATACAAGGGAAAGACGAGATAATATCAATATGTTGTACACAAAAATTAAATTGAATATCACAGAGCAGCAAGAAAGTGATAAAAATCAACTAGAGATATTGAGTGTTGAAAGTTACAATTCCATTAAGGTACGTTAATTCTCGTATGTTTGCATGTATCATTCATAAATTAATGTTTGAAGTAAAGTTTTACAATAGATGAAATAAATATAAATCAAACAACATAAAAAAAATTCATTTAATACAAACAAAGTATAATATAAATCCATTAGAATGAATTCAGTTTGAATATTTTAATGCACAACTTAATACACATGTATGTAATAATTTTAGAAGTTGGAAGATATGTTTTGCAAAGTACAAAAAATAGTACAGATGGATTTAAACTGCAGAAAATATGAAATGGAAGGCGAAAAGGTGGTTCCTTGGAATAAATTAGAGCTATCTAAGCATAACGTACAGAATGGTTTGTCGGAAGATATTATGGTAATGATTTTCATACTAATTTACTAATTTCATACTAGGCTACTTGTCGGATTATAAGCATTTCGTCTTTACGTGCTACGAATAAAGTAAATGCGTAGATATTATAAAATAGACCCCTCCTGACCAACACATATATTAAACTGAGACAACATTATGAGAGGGTTTGAACGCTTCTAGTGAATTTAAAATAAACAGTGAAAATAAAAAGTCACTCAACTACACATGTGTTCTTTTGAAGTACTTACCATATACATATTTAATTGTATTTTAAAATGGAAATAAGTTATTATTTTAGGGAGATATTGAAGCTTTGGACATGCTAGAAAATTTCTGGTTCAAAATAAACAGAGTAACCGTTCATGCGGCAACATTGAAAGCCGAATGCGACAGCTTAAAACAAGAAAATAAACACTTGAAAAACTGTCTGAAGAACTTTTTGATGGAAGCTGCATTGGGAGACGTAAAAGGATCGAGCACCGAAGTCGCTGGCAGACCAGCGAGTATGAGAATGTATAGGATTACGCAGCACGCATCAGGAACATGTGAACCGATAGTGTCAGTACATATTATTATACAAAATCTCAATAACTACATACATTCAATAATATCATCTACAAAAGATGTACTTTTGCCTAAATTAATTTTAAATTATTACGGTGTTATGGAGATGGATGTTTATCTACATATGTACGTTTTAATTACAATCAGCAACAAAAAATCATATTTTTGATTTACCAAAGCGGAGTTTGTCGAACTCCATTTGAATATGACAATGATTTTTGTTGGCTCGCTGTTTGTTTAAAGAATAAATATAAATTTTCACGAATGGGAGTGCTTGATAATTTTCAAAACATGGTTTTGATTTTTTTTTATTATATGTATGTACATATAAAGACATATATGTACATTTAATTTGTATATACATATATAAAATTTACCAAACTTTGGTTTTTTACAAGAGAGAGCGCTACGTTTTTGAAACATTTATGCGCTCCCGTTCATTTTGATTCCTGAATGAGTATTAACGAAAAAGCAATTATTTGCAGAAGGCGTCCCGTCACATGTGTAGAAGGTAGCATCTGTAACGCTATACAACATGAAAAGAGGCTTAACAAATGGAAAAATGAAAATCGTCAAGCCCAAAAAATTGTCGTGCGACGTTATTGTTGGTAAAATAAATAAGTCTGTGGCGGCTCGCTTATACGACATGGTCGAGTTTGGTTGCCTTCCTGCGAGTGGGGATCAACTCGGCTGGGTCCGGAGAGCCGCTACTCACTCTGCCTTCAGCTGTCATAAATAAAACACGTGCATTCAACATGCCAGTCGTCTCATTCGTTCATCCCCCATAAGTCTACATACATACATACATATGTATATGTAACATATGTAGATGTCATCTACTTACTTCTCATACAACATTAATTAATCAAATAAGTTAAAATAATAATGTCGATTAAGTTTAATGTATTTTTGTACTATTTGTTTACATAATAAAATATTCAATCAATTAAAGCAAGATATTTTTTCTAAACTTAATGTTTGAATACATGTGCTTATTACTCTGTCAAGGCCGTTGCAATGGAATTATGTTTTTCTACTAGTGGGTCGTAGTTATGACGTGGAATTCGGCGTAAGAAAGTAAAATTGTGTCAAAAAAAGAAGCGCAAAATTTAAACTTGTCTTTCAGACTTAGGGTTCGATTATTGGTCACAAAGCGCTCCCCTAAAAGTCACTAAAATCTCTATAACGGAACATCTTGCAGCCGAAAAATCCATCATACTAACGAAAATTCGAGTGACAAATATTCCGCATTCACGGTTTTCATAGCAAAAATTGTCTTTGTGACCATCGCAATGTGACTAATAATCCAATTACCCAGATTTAGTTAGTTTCGGTTTACAAATTTAGAAACATTTTTCTAATATGGTATACTTTATCATACATGCATTTATGCAATGGTATCGTATCGTTGGCTACACCGAGGGCACGCGTTAATGTCATTCGACTCTTGGTTGTTGTCAAATTTAAAAAAAAGTCCTATCGTAAATAATTAATCCAACCGTAAATAATTATGGCAGCTCACGTAGGCACAAGAGACAGATTACTATCGCTCGTCGATGACATCGAACTCATTGCCAAGTAAATACTTTCACAATCAGATGTATCTTTAGTTTGTAGAATCTAACCTCAAACTGCACACAAATACTGAATAACTAACTTTTTATATTCATATTTTAGGGAAATAATCGAAAATAGTATCACTCCAAAACCACAAAAGATGTCGGCATCGGAACACGCACAGATCACTGAATTGCTTCTAGCCAAAGATGCCGAGTTGAAAAAGACGCTCGAATTAGCCGAAGAGCAAGCAAAGATCCACGAGAAAATGAATAGATTAAAAATGGAAGTTGATAATCAGGTAATCGCTCATATGTAGATTTAAAAAACTTTTCGTCGTCCGATGAATGCTAACGAGGAAATATTCCAGGATAACGATATATGCCAACTCCAAAAGCAACTGAAAGACGCCGAGCAAATACTAGCGACGTCTCTGTATCAAGCGAGACAAAAACTAGCATCGATATTTAAATCTAGAGAAAGACCGGTGCCATCCGAAGAATTGATCAAATTTGCTCACAGGTTCTACACAACTTAATTTTATCAAAACTTTTCTAATGTGAAAAAACATATTCTAAAAAAAAAAAAACGATGCGCATTTTAGGATAAGTGCTTCAAATGCGATATGTGCTCCACTCTCATGGCAGCCAGGTGATCCACGTAGACCTTATCCTACCGATATAGAGATGCGATTGGGACTTTTAGGTCGTCTATGTGAATTGCCGCTCAACGGACACGCCCCATCACTGAGCGATATTCATCGAATTACAACTGGAGGCTAGTGTTTATCCTCGAGCAAATAAATTTACATACATACATATGTATTAATATATTCAATGCTCAAATTTGATTGTTTTCACAGAAGTTCCCGCTTCGGCTGCAAATCAATTCGCGTGGCATCCATCCGGTGAGCTCCATTTGGCTGTCGGAGGAGCTTCCGTTCCGCTGGAAGGTTCTGCAGGTGCCCGAGGTCCCAAAGACGCTCCACAAGAAGACGTAGAAGTCATGTCGACCGATTCTAGTTCAAGTTCTAGTAGTGATTCTCAATAAATTATTATAAATATTTTTGACTGTCTTTCTGTGATTCTTTTATAATTATTATACACATATGTATGTACATATATTGTATTTTTAAGTCTTATTATTTTTTGTCAGTTCTATGACTGATGATGCATTGTGGAACACGAATCTTTAATAAAAAAGTTATTGGTTTGATCAAACGTAAAATAAATCTTATTCATTGACACTAACACGCCTTCTCTTTCCAACTAGAATAATACGTACAAAATAAAAAATGATGTACAATGTGCTCATGTTTTTCGATAGGATGATGTACATATAATGGTATCATTATTTTGTATAACTCACAAGTAACTGACATGTATCACTTTGTACTTCATTGCAATTTTATATTAGTAAACCAGAGTTTGCAAGTTTATATTGACTTTTCTGTGGCCCGGAAACGATCGCAGACCCTTGTTTTAAATTATAATAGAAAAACTTATGACATTGTATTTAAAATTGCACAGTGAAAGCTTTAAATACATAGTACAAGGGTCAAAAACCTTAAAGATCTAAATATGTAAATACATTTTACAGTAGCAGTAATGCTGTTGGGTGAGAAAATCTGGCCTTTTATAAATGGATGCAACAAGTTTATGTGTGATTTGTGTAGAAAGTAATACATATGTATGTACATACATATATGTAATATGTAATTACTTACACAATGCCTAATAGTTGTTGAAAGAGGGTGATACATATTTTTCTTGTAAACATCATGCTCAGTTTTATGTAAGAGTTCAGAGTGGCAGTTGCCTAACTATTGAATTTCCTTTAATATAAATTTGTATTACATATACTTATGTATTTAATTATTTAAAAATGTTCATATTTCGAAACAGTGTCGATCGATAATTTTGGTTGTATTCAACTGGATCTATTCGATGTTATTTTATGCTTTTTTAATAAAAAATAAATTCATGAAATAAATAGATTACATGTATGAATGGACATATGTACATATGTATTATGTGTTTGCAAACACAAACAGTTGCCCTTAGCGACTGGGTTGTTTATTTAAAGAGCATGCAAATTGATCGTGTTTCACGAAAAGATTAACCATGGCTGAAAGAATTATCCCATCCGAAGACACGCTAGTCAAATATGAAAATCCAGTATTAGTGACGACGCATCCTGAAAAAAGACCTGTGAGTATCGTATACAAAAACTATTCACAAAACCCGGGATACAAGAGGTTTATCAGGTTGATTTGAAAACGTAACAGGTGAGGCAGCCGATATCTCCGACTCCTGGCACGTCCTGTGTCACTCAGCTAACAGCCGAGATCAGAAAAGAGACTGAAGAGATCCTCAATGCAATATTACCGCCGAGAGAGTGGGAAGAGGAAGGGCAAATATGGACGCAACAGGTATCAAAATTAAATATGATACTGAAATAAATGTACAATATTCAATATCCGTCTTTTAACTAAATAGGTATCGTCCACTCCGGCGACCCGTTTAGATGTGATGAACTTGCAAGAAAACCTGGACACGAAGCTCCAGCAGAGACAAGCCAGAGAGACAGGAATATGTCCTGTTAGACGACAATTGTATACACAGTGTTTCGACGAGCTTATACGACAGGTTTTGAATGCTTTAAACTTCTTACGAGTATGTATATGTAATACTATTTTATTTGCTCAATAAAGTCGTTTAACTTCGTAGGTTACCATAAATTGTGCTGAAAGAGGGTTGCTCTTGTTGCGGATTAGGGATGAGCTAAATATGACTATGGAAGCGTACCAAACATTATATTGTAGTTCTATAGCGTTTGGAATGAGGAAAGCTTTACAGGTATTGTGTATATTTGTGGCATTTCAATCGATTCGAAATTAAGTCAAACGCAAACGGCATACTTTTAATTTTTATTAAATTTGGTCTATAATTCATTATTTATCTCAGTTAATATTCAACTCTTGGTATTAATTTTTTTGTAAGTGTAATAAGTAATATTTATATACATATGTACGTAGGCTTTACAGCAAATGAATGAACACAAAAATGTATTCATCAAAATAATAATTATTGAGTTTGAATAATTATAAATCTTTTATTATGAACTTTTTTACTATGTAAACCTATACATCATGCCGGCAGAGATGGTTCGAAAACAGTGTCCAATAGATCGGCTTTTGACATTGTTCGCATATACCAGTGGGATTAAAAGGATTAATATTTAATTGCATCAAAGTAGATGGTGGGGTCTTTTGTCACGTCGTCTGAACTAAAAAGTCTACCGTTGGCGCCTGGTCTTATAAGCCCTGTATTAAAAATGTTGTTTTCGACAGTCCGAACAAGGTAAAACTGATTTGTTGGAACAAGTTGCCGAGTTAGAGGGCGAAAAGAGTGTTTTGGAGAAGCAGAGTGCAGAATTAAAACAAAAAACGGAGCAGCTAGAACGTAGAGCGGCTGAATTGAGAGCTGCCGAAGAGAAGAAGCATCAAGAGGAGATAGAAGCACTTAGAAAAACTAATATGCAATTAAAGGCAAGTCAATGTAGACATGTTTCAGTATTGGATTTCATTTTCAATTATAATTCAATAAATTATAATAAATACAAATTTATGTGAATATTTTCATGATTTCAGGCACAACTGGAGGGAATAATCACGCCTAAGAAATGAAATGTCATGCAAAACACATTACATATGTATACAAAATGTGTCAAGAGTAAAAGTTATTTTAATAAATTATATACACATGTAATAAAATTGTGGTTAACATACGTTATTTTGTAATATGTATATTAAAGATAACCATAAAGTTGTGGTGGCCAACTTTCAGTAAATTTTAATGAAAATGTACGACTAAAATAAAAAACTTACACACATGTAACATTTGTATTTCAAATGAAAGGATTTTACCAAGTTAACATATATAATATAATACATTAGGACTGGAGAAACAAGAGTAAAACGAAACGATTAAATTACAATGCATACATTTAGGATATTGGATTAAATATAGACAACAACAAATTGCTAAAATTGAAAAATGTGACACTTAATAATACATATATATATATATATATATATATATATATATATATATATATATATATATATATATATATATATATATATGTGTATCCAAAAGGTAGTAATGTTGTAATCAAATACGGTATACTTATATTTATATATGTACATAGTATGTAATAGTGTATGTATGCATATAGGTATAGCGATACAAACAATATGTTTACCTTATAAGTGAACACGCTTACATAATAATTGAGATTTCATTTGTACGATTCATTTACAAACGCATGTAAGAGTTCTGATGAGCTTGTGTATTCGAATGGTTGATTCATACATTTACGTAATAAATATACAAATGTAAATGTACATATGTTAAGGTTCTGATTTTACCAGGACAGTACACTTTTTTTTATGTACATAACAGAATTTTTTTTATCTATAGATAGATAAACTCATGTCTCCTACAAAAATATTGGCAAAGTAGTCAAATGTTGTTTCCATTTTTATCAGGAACAAATGCACCAGCCGAAAGATTTTTTACTTTGATGAACAATATATGTACATACATACATGTAGTCCAGTGATAAAATGAAATTGAATGTTGAAACTTTTGCTAATCATTATCAAATTTAGCAAAGTGAAACATAGTAAAAGCCTTTAAAAATGGTCATCTTAATGTACATACATACATATATCGTGTTGAAATAAACGATTGTCATAGTTTTCTATTATGCGAAGGAAAACATATTAGAATTATTTTTGTTACAATTTACATATAATATACATACATATATGTATAAGCTAGGTATGCATAATATATGTATATCTCAGTATCGAGAAACGTGCATTTGGCACCCAACGACAAATATTGTCATTGCGTTGAAACGTTACGTTTCACATATGGAAATTTATATGTATGTATGTATATGTAATATATTATACATTGATTAATTTAAATATTCATTCCACATGAGTATGCGTGAAATTTTTGGGATTACATACATTTTATCAAATACACATTCGGTTATTACACACACACACACGCACACACACACACACACACACCTTTTCACATTTATTGGTTACATTTCATATTTTTCTACACATGCTCTTCTTGTACAGTACCGATCTTAGAAATTGACGTGTCTATCTAAAAAATATTAAGGGTGTGAGACAATCATTAAAAATTGGTATTGTACGATAGGAAAATAGCGTACATATGTATATTAATAAAAAGGTCTAGCCACCATTTTTCAATATTTTACGTTCATTTATCAACAATGAACACATTATTGTGATAAACATTATATTGTTAAATGTACATACGTAGACGTTTCGTATTTTTATTTTGTTTACAATATAAATATTTTGTACCTTTGCAGTCATAGTTGCGATTCCATATTGTCTTTCAGTCTCCCACAAACAAATAAATTACACACACTTATACAATTTTACTTTTACCAAAAAAAAAGCAATCGTCTGAATGTACAACGAATTTTTTTTAAACACAAAGTACATACATATTATGTACAAACATGAGGAATTAGTCGCGATGATCACGTATAAATGGAATACGATTCGAATGGAATTTTAACACCATCATCATCATCATCATTTGAAACCAAAATCAGGTGAAGTGACAGAGCAGACGTCTGTGAGAGGTATTATTACGATTTGAATCTGAAATCAATAGAGTGATGTTAGAAAAATAATCAAATACTCCAAATACTTATTGCATGTAATATTTAAATTGTAGAAAGTACGGTGAGTTGATCCCGATTTTTTCCAATGAGATTTATGGGCGGTTCTGGAGCGCTACACATTCCGCAAGTCTTCGAACGCGACTGCTGTGAACTGACGCCGAAATATTTACCACATTGGCAGTAGCATTTGCTGAAAATTCAGTATAATTATAAAAGTATGCATCTAACCGTTAAAAGTAGGAAAATTCTACTCATCTACACGGGAGTCATAATCACTAACCTGTATTTCGGCCACGACGATGATCTTGAACTAGTCTGCGGCTGCTGTTGACTCGAGGGTGGTGAATAAATTGGGGTGTTCAATTCGTCGAAATCGAGGACGTTGTCTATATTTAGCACTCTCTGACTCGCTGAAAAGTGAAATATGCGCTCTTTAACGGCGGACACGTGCTCGATGCCCCACTGGACTCCGGAAATTAATATTCCTATCTGAAAATAAAACAAACAGAGTCAGTAATAAAATATGGTGAAAACAATAATCGACTGACTGGTTGTGATTGAATCAAGAAAAACCTTCACTCTCATGTGCGGCTCACGACCGAAGGTTTTGTAAGGAACCTTTGGCGGATCTCGACATGTTACCGCTAGCCGGACCGTTCTCAATACTACTTCAGGTACCTGTCAATTATAAATTGGCCATCAACAATGAAAAGTACATATCACATTGTATATACATAAGTACATACTATGCACGAAAGGCAAAGTTAAGCAATACTCTAATCGTGTATGTACCTACATAGTACACTTTAGAATTGCTTAAAATATGAATAGATTCAAACCTCATATTTTCCCTGCCAGCATATTAAAAATGCCTTGTGAAACCAAACTCCCTTCGGATAAAGATCTACGACCCATTCGCACGTCCTATCTCCGGCATGTTCAGCTTGACTTGTGTGCGACGAGAACACAAACGTTCTGGTGTGATAGCACGGCAGGGAATGGAAGTCTTCGATGGTGAGTACCGAGCTCCATTTATCTTCCGTGTACAAACGGGGAGTGAACAAAAGTTTACCCTCTTCTGTAGAGAAGATTTCTTTAACACGATTGTTGTGACCTTTAATTATAAACAGCATTGATGAAAATAAAGCTTTCATTTATGTATGATATAATCGTAAAGTAAAAATGAATACCTGAATGATAGCTCATTCCGATGGCCATGCGTTCGACGAGAAACTCCTTGTAAATCTGAGTGAACGGATTCAATAGCAGTTCTGCGAGCTGCCTCGGAGTCATCATCGGAAATCTAATGTGAGATATTGTAGCGTATACTAGGTCGTGTAAGTGAGCCTCTACGTCAGCTTCGGAGAAGTCTTGACCTTCGGCGTTCATGAGTTGAGATCTCTGATGTTCCAACCAACGCGTTACAAATCTGGATTCGAAATAAAGGTGTCGTGTCATATTTTGTCCGTTGATCGTACATCGTGGCCGTGACTCAATGGGAAAAATGCTTTGTGATGTGTACAACTTTGCAGAGGCACTACCTACGACTTACTTATACCAGATTTAGTATACATACATATTTACATATGTACATAAACACTCCATCATTGATAGGTTAGATTACCGACAAAGTGTTGGTTGGTTGAAAATTTGGGTAAGGACGCAAACCCAATTGAAAATTTTACTTTTGAGAGTCGGTCTTTCTAGAGAACAACAATGTGTCAGTATATCAATCTTAATCAATTTCAATAGCATAGTTATTATAAAACGATATTTGAAATCACAAGTAGAGTCCAGATTTGAATGTCTACGATATATAATACATATGTAGGTATGTATGTAAGTATGTCAGGCCGCGGCTGCACTGGTAAGGCGATTTTACAATCCATCGAGTAAATGATATGTAATGACGATTCGCTACTACAGTGCGACCGTGGCCCGAGTCTCATTGCACTGTATATATTGCATACAGGTATTGCATTATTATTATTTTTTATCCCATTACACACTGATAAAAGCAATGATAGTAAAAATATTTACATATATAAATTCATTTCATTGTAAACGACAAGATCGTTCTGTTGCAATAAACTGATAAGAACTTCCGGTTCAAAGTTTCCAAAGTCGCTAGTTCGAGCCAACGTTTCCAAATTCCATTTGACAAAATTTTGACACTCCTAAAATGGCATAAATAAATTCCATAAAAATACTATGGTAGTAAAAAAATGACACAAAACAAAATTGAAACAAAGAAAACAATACTTTGGCGACGTCGCTGTGTCCACACGCCATCGTATACTGCAACCACGACACTAATTGACCCTGTTGAACTGCATTAGCCAAATGTCTCGACATGTATGTCAGACACAATTCAACTAAATCCTTAATATTGTATTTATCAGCCAACGAGAGGATCGGCAGCACCGTCTCCTGGGATATTCTGATTTGACCCGTGTAGAAGTAGCGGAGGAAGAGTGGGAACACTTCGGAACATTGTGGAGTCTCTTTCAATTCGATGGCACTCTCGCGCCATTCGGACCACTCTCGATTCATCAACATTACCTGAAAATAACCACAGGTGAAAAATAAAAAAAAATACGCCGATTTTAGACATTTAGATTTTTTAGTGCATATTTATACCTGGAATACTTCACTAGTGGCGCACAGTATGAGTCTGTGTGCCGGGTAACTTTTACCGCCTACCACTAGATTTATATCGCTCATTAACTGGTCGGCATATAGAGTGGCTATTTTGATCAGAACACTAGTCGAATTATCCACCTGTAAGTATATTTTATATATATATATATATATATATATATATATATATATATATATATATATATATATATATATATTTATATGGTCAAAAATAATATTATTGTAGGAGTGGTAGATTGATTAGAAATTATACTTCGACGAAAGCTGACGTGCTAGGGGCGGCAGTCTCCGCCGTGGGTTTTTTTGAATGGTGTGGAATTTCGGATGTGTTTTTGTGCTTCATCTCGTTCATTTTTATTGTTAACTGCAAAGATTATTTAATCGTTGTTAAGTGTTTGACATTTGACTAGGGACTAATTTGCATTTAGAATGATTTTTGTACGCTAAATATTGCTTGTTTATCAACGTATACGTCGTTATAAGCAATATACTACGAATAGAATGGGAAATTGGATAATTTGACATTTGGAAAAAATGAAGATATGTATACTCACGGTAACTTATAAATAGAGGAAAGTCTATAGACGGTTAAAGGAATGTGTAGTAGTGTAAAAATGTATAATATAAAGGCACAAACTAATAATGGCAAATATATAGCATAATGACACTGAGCTCGGCTGTCACTCGCCCATTTTTGAGCTCTTTGATGGTTGTAACGTGCGTAATAATCGACCATGACTCATTTATTTTTTAAATGTCAAATTGGTACAAAAAGCCAGTGAATCACGAACCAGTGCGCGAATTGAGTAAACTAAATGCAAAAATTTCAATTATAGGTCTGTTCATACGTATCCAGCACGACCCGAATCCTGCAAGTACGGACAGTATTCTTTAGTACATTCTATATGGACGCGCATGAATACGTAAATGCGCATGCGCGAATGGAATATGAATACGTCTATATAATGTACCAAAGAATACTATCCGCACTTGCAGGACACCTGCAAGAATAGGTATGAACAGGCCTTAAAGGTCTGTTCATACTTAACAGCACTGCACGGCTTCAGCGCTGCACGACTCCGTTTCAAATATGTCATTTTATTACATTTCTATTCATATCTACCTACACGTCGCGGTCACGTCACGTTTACAGCAATTTGGCCGAGTGCAAGGCAAAATCGGCTTACTTATACATTAGAGGCCATGACGATACGGCACAATATTGCTTACGTCGTATTGTCGAGTACTTGCAATATGAATGCATACACGTGCATTCGTAGCTACGCGTCAGAATACAAGTCACCAAAAATGTTTCGACATTTATCGAACGAAAAAGAAGCTCAAGAAGGCAATAAAAAAGCACAGAGGCGTTTTGATGTGCATCCCATGTTAAAAAATAGAAAAACTGAAGGAGAGTTTTGGACACTGTATATGGAGCTTGTGGATGATGGACAAAATTTTTTTAAATATTTGCGCCAAAACCATGTCGAAAGATTGAACAGCTGTCAACTGTCACTATCGATAACTAGTGTTGGGCCCGTTGATTTCAACGGGTGGTTTCGAAAAGGAATTGAAACTCGAATAAAAATAAAGTTAAAGATATTGAATCGACTGGTTTCGGAAAGAAATTGATGCACGAATTACGAAGTGATTACGAATTACGAACTACGTTTTGTGCATCGCCGACCTCCTGCCTAAATTAAAAAAATTAAAAAACTGAAAAAATGAAAAAAATGAAAATTATGAAAAAAAAAAAATTTTTGTTCCCCATACTGGTTGACGGTTGATCGTCCGTCACATATATACAAATATACAAATATACATACAAATATACAAATATACAAATATATTTAGCGACAGTCCGTTTTTATATATATTATTGGTCCAAAACAGCAAGGCAGACTCATGGCACGTAATTCGCGTGTATATTTCCACGATGGCCAAAAAAACGGATACGATACGTTGACGGATGTTGCTGTAAGGTATGAACAGGAAATGTCGTGAACTGATGTAAACCTGCAGTGGCGTAAACGTGACGGTTGGTATGAATATACCCATACAAAATGTACCAAAGAAGTCGGTACGTGCTGACTATGTATGAATAGACCTAAACTTGGAATTGTTTTATTGTTGCGCAAAATCTAAGGACAACGCTAAATAAATTTGTAAAAATAAATTTGTATAACTAATGTATTGCTAGAAGTAAATGGGAGCATCACCGAAGATAAAAAAGGGTAATTTATCGTTTTGACGTCCACTAAGTTTTGAACGATTTATTTATTTAAGTTGGCACTACTCACGCACACACATTCTCAACCGTAGTTTGACGTTTGACATTAAACCAGCTTCTAATCACATCTTGTAAAATGAATAAAGAATATAAATAGCATATAAAATAAATTGTTTCTGTACACGAATTCATAGAAGTAAAAGCGAGCACTTCATATTCAAATACACCCAACAATTCCCATTAAGTATATTTGGGAAAGCATTTCTATAAGTTACTGGTTTGTTTGTTAACTTTGATGTAAAATATGCTCATCAGGTTGAGGGATTGTTTAATTTGAGACCGTATCGTGTTCTATTATTATATCTGTTTATTTTTCTTATTACAAGCTTTTTATTAGTTTTGTTTAGCCATAGTGATGATTTGGAACTACGTGTCACTTGCAAAATTGTAAAATAAGTAAAAAAAAGGAAAATCAAAACATTGCAAAACTTTAAATTAAGAAAACCACACATCCTTCAATTTCGACCTGAAATTAAACATACTGTTTGAAAAAGAATGACTTGTGAAGGGGACAGATCCCAACAATTGGGTAGTCATAAATGTTTCATTGACTTACCTCGCCTGTTAATATGATCTCAAGTCGCCTTTATATTTAATAATTTTAATTGGAAACTAATACTGTTTGATGTAATAGAGTGAATAGTTGTTGAGGTCATCCTACTTGTTTTTGAATTAAAATTTAATTTGAAATTTTATGACTTGTTTTTTTTTACAAATGTACATTACAACTTATTTTACAATATATAAATTGCATTACTCCCAAGTAATAGTTTTCGACTGAAAACTCAACCAAGTTGAAAAAAAAAAAAAAAACACAATTTTTTATGAATAGGTAAAATAATAACTCAATTTTTTTCACGTTATTTTATGTATTGCTCGTATATAAGTAAACAATATGATGTAAACATTTTTTTGTAAAACTTATAAGATATTAGTTTTTAATTCTACATGCATATTATAATAAAAATTATGTTACTTGATGACACGATAATTACTCATACACAACCCGATTACAATTCATACAAATTTCACTTTTATAACAGAGCGCACAAGTTTAAAGTGAAAAAAAAAAAATTAATCAATTTAGATTTTTTAAATATATAGTATTTTATAAATTTCTCTAGTAACTAAATAAAATAATTCATCATCCATCGGATGACATAAACACGTGCGAAATGTAACTGTTATGAATTACATTTTCAATCAATATGTATGTACATGTATTTAATATATATTATAATACAATGACGATTTCATTATATTATATGTATGTAGATTAAGTTTGACGATTCAAACTAGACATTGCCACATTTTGTTAAAATTAGCACTAAAAATAAAAATTATGAGTACATATACTCATGGAGGTGCAAACACAATATGTTTATGTAAAAGACAGGTGGAATACGAATAAAACTCGTCGTTGGTATTTATTAAACGTCCTATCGTACTTAACGAACGCCGAACACAGTGTTTACAAACGAACGAAGGGGAAATGAGAGTCGCCTATTCGCCTAGTCTACTGTTGAAGCAATATATCCCAATTGATATTCGAACTGTAGACTTCTTGTTCTAACCAAAGTTCATAATTGTTTTTGAAATCGTCTCCCAGGTGCATCGGGACGGAGAGAGCCGTCGCCAGACAGGGATCGGCCGGGATATCGGGAGCGGGCTCCAAGTATCTTCGCTTGT
Organism: Arctopsyche grandis; assembly: GCF_051622035.1. Lineage (NCBI taxonomy): Eukaryota > Metazoa > Arthropoda > Insecta > Trichoptera > Hydropsychidae > Arctopsyche > Arctopsyche grandis. Next base: position 34,377,125 of record NC_135360.1, read on the forward strand.
TGAAGCGGTCGACGTGGTTGCGCAGAGCGCACTCCTCGGCCTGAAAGTCCCACGGACGAGCTTCGACGTCGTTTCCGAAAGCCCAATCGTCGTTGAGACGATGGCGAACCTTGGCGTAGATGGCGCTGATCGTCTTCATGTTCGACTTTCTCCACTGCCGGCCCAAATATTTGGTCTGCATCTTGAGCAACTTCAAGACGTACACTTGCATCATCGCCTGACGCACCTTCAGCGTCCTCTTGAGGATGGGCGCGCTCTTGAACACGACGAGCAGCATTATCCTCGAGTGCTTCCACTTGGTCAGCTTGTTCAGGATGCGCAGCAGGTTGATGCAGGAGAAGAGATTCCGCCAGGAGAAGACGAACGACGAGTCGCCGATGTCGAGGCACTCCATCGTCAGCTCGGGCTGTTCGCCGACGACGCACGCGGGGAACTCTATGATCGGGATCACGTTCTTGGCTCGCACGTACGACGTGATGTACTGGTTGAAGAACTTGAGCACGAGCGGGATGCAGTTGGCGAAGACGAGGTGCTGCGACATGAACTCGAATTGGTACACGTGGTTCAGCTTGAAGTGCTTGAGGAGCAGCAGGAGGATCGCGGACACGGCCTTGATGATGATCTCCTTGTGGCGGTTGAAGTCGACGGTCTGCTTCATGGTCTGCACGACGGTGACGGGGGCGATCGGCTCCTGCACGTCGCCCATGATGTTGATCGAGTCGGACTTGCCCGTGGAGGTGGGCGCGGCGGCCAGCAGGATCTTGAGCAGCGCGATCATGTGCTGCGGCAGGTTCTGCAGGATGGCCCGGTACAGGATCTCGGCCTCGGTCTCCTCGACGTCGCCCTCGCCCCTCGTCAGCGGGCTCTTGGCGATCTCGGCCTCGCGCTCGATCTGCAGCTCGGCCAGACTCACGTACACGTTGTTGCGCAGCACGGAGACGCCCTCGTGGATGGGCTGCGGCAGGCCGGCCAGCGTCACGCTGTCGCCCGGCAGTTGGTAGCCGACGAACTTGAGCCGCGCCCCGTCCAGGAACGCGTCCACGTCCCGCTGTCGCACCTTCGGCATCCACGGGAGGATGCGCAGCGCGCGGCACGACGCTTTCGGGGTGGCCGGCGCGGTCTTCGACTGCGGCGGCCCCACCACCTCGTTGCTCCCTTCGAACGCGCCGTTGTCTTCGTAGTCGTAGTCCTCGTCGGACACGCACATGTCCTCGCGCTCCATCTGCATCTGGTCTCGGTCTCGGTCGCGGTCGCGCTCGCCGTTGCCGTTGCCGTTGCCTCCGCGCTCCGACTCGTCCAGCGACACCTGCTTGATGATGGGCTGGCGGCGCAGGGGGCGGCGCTTCTGGTTCTGCGCGTCGATGAGGTCGCCGGCGCTGGGCGGGGGCGTGCTGGGGCGCATGTGGCGCGTCACCTCCACCGTGTCCTCCGTCATGGGGCGCAGATGGCGCTCGGCCCTGCGCTCCGCTTTGCGCCGCTTGAGCGCGCTCGCGCCGCCCAGCTGCACCAGCAGCACCTTCCACAGCAGCAGCAGCACCTTCTTCATGGGCACGTGCGGGTGGTCGCCGGCGCAGAACACCATCACCGTGTCGAGCAGCTTGACGGCGAGCAGCTCGTCGCCGAAGGGCGCGTTGAGCTCCTCCTTGAAGGCGTCGGCGAGCGCCGCGTAGTGGAGCTCCGAAGGTGAAGGCTCCGGCTGGTCGCGGTCGCGGTCGCGCTCGGCGCGCATCACCTCCGTCACGATGTAGAGCGCCGACAGCACGACGCGCAGCTCGCTCGAGTCGGCGATGGTGGCGTGCGGGGGGTGCGGGTGCGGGTGCGGGTGCGAGCGCGAGGAGGGGGGCGGCGGAGGGGGCGCGCGCGCGTGCAGCTCCAGCGTCTGCACGAGGGCGGCGAACGCGCCCACCGCGTACAGCAGCATGGCGTTGGCGCGCGCCCACCGCCGCTGCTCGGCGTCCGACTGCACCTCGGCCCAGCAGCCCTGCAGCAGGTAGAGGAGAGCGCGCGCCGCCTCGCCGCGAGCGCCCGCCTCGGCCGACTCGAGCCGATCTAAGAGGAGCAAGCAGACTGCGCGCCGCTCGGTGTCGGTGAGCTTCTGCCAGGCGGGCGCCAACCCCACCCCCTGCAGCGTCCGCTCGAAGGCGCGCTCGTTGAGGGGGAACTCGCCCGCCTCCGAGTACGTGTACAGCTCGGCGATCTCGTCGGCGTGCGAGTCGCAGTCGCCGTACGCAAAGTTCAGCACGGGGCTGTCCGCCTCCTCCTCGCCCTCCGACTCGTCCCGCTGTCGCTTCTGCATGACGACACCACCGACAACAACACCGACGACAACAAACGACGACACCGATCACTCCTCGCGCATCTCGCGACCACTGACACTAGGCGCATCGGATCTGCCAACGTTACATATACATGTGTACAAACATCACACGGGTTACGTCGAAAACGTAAAATCGCAAATACAGAATATCTGCCACTCGGATTCTCGTTAGTACAATATTTCGAGTGGGTGGCGTTATAGTTTTTATTTATTTTTGGAAAATTTACAGTTAATTACAAATAATAACAAAATATGATTATGATTACGAAAGCCCTCGGGTTCGTCATCCGGTCCTCCAAATGCTTTACTTCTATTAAATCATACAAAATACTATATTGTGCATACGTAAGAAGTATTGTTGAGTTTGGAACCCAGAGTACTCTGGTGCAAGAGACAGATTGGGGCGCATTCAGAAGAGATTTTTGAGGTACATCAGTAGCCGTTTTGGATTATCCTATACTTCCTATGAAGATGCTTGTAGGTGTCAGCATCTACTTCCACTTGTCAAAAGAAGGGAGATAGCTGACATCTCAACAATTTTGAACATCCCTAACGGCTCGATCGACTGTCCTCAATTATTGAGCAGACTATCATTGCGTGTGCCAAATAGAATGACTAGATGTAATGAGCTCCTTTACATACCTAATACTTTTTCTAATTATGGAAGAAGCTCATTCATCTGGCGTGCAAGCTCCACCGTCAACACACTAATTTTAACAATTTCTATGTTTGACTTATTTAATATTAATGCTATACAAGCTAGAGTGATTATTGCAAATTTGTTTTTCGATGATTAATTTTATTGAAAATTTACGATTGTGATTATGAATTTTTATTTTGATGTATTTATTTTGTCTTTTTGTTTTTTGTTATATATTATATTATTTTTATTATTTCATAATTTTTATCATATTATTATTCTTATTATTTTGATATTTTTATTATACTGTTTATTTATTTCTATTTTTTTATTTTTGTTTTCTCTAACTATCTTACTCTATTATCATTTTTGTTTCTTATTTTAAATGTTTGAGCTTTTCTTTTTTTTACCTATATGTGAAAATTATTAATGATTTATTTAACATAATTATGTTATTTTACTATCAATCTATGTAACTTAATAAACTGTAAATTTTCCAAATAAATAAACAAATAAATAAATTATTAAAAGATAGACCATTTTAAAGTTTTTGTAAATATTAAGAGAAAAAAAATTTTATATTAAAAAATAGTCATTAAAGGTCTGAGCACACTATTGCGTCTGCGACACGAACGGCAGCACGCGGCCAAATATTGTTTATATGAAATTGCATGGGATATAACACACTACGTCGCGTCACACTACCGTTCGTGTCGCAGACGCATAAAGGTCTGTTCATACTTAACAGCACTGCACGGCTTCAGCACTGCACGACTCCGTTTCAAATATGTCATTTTATTACATTTCTATTCATATCTACCTACACGTCGCGGTCACGTAACGTTTACAGCAATTTGGCCGAGTGCAAGGCAAAATCGGCTTACTTATGCATTAGAGGCCATAAAGATACGGCACAATATTGCTTACGTCGTATTGTCGAGTACTTGCAATATGAATGCATACACGTGCATTCGTAGCTACGCGTCAGAATACAAGTCACCAAAAATGTTTCGACATTTATCGAACGAAAAAGAAGCTCAAGAAGGCAATAAAAAAGCACAGAGGCGTTTTGATGTGCATCCCATGTTAAAAAATAGAAAAACTGAAGGAGAGTTTTGGACACTGTATATGGAGCTTGTGGATGATGGGCAAAATTTTTTTAAATATTTCCGTAAAAAATTAAAATTTTTTTAAAATATTTGCGCCAAAACCATGTCAAAAGATTGAACAGCTGTCAACTGTCACTATCGATAATTGGTCCAAAACAGCAAGGCAGACTCATGGCACATAATTCGCGTGTATATTTCCACGATGGCCAAAAAAATGGATACGATACGTTGACGGATGTTGCTGTAAGGTATGAACAGGAAATGTCGGGTACTGCTGTAAGCTTGCTGTGGCGTAAACATGACGGTTGGTATGAATATACCCATACAAAATGTACCAAAGAATACTTTTCGTACGGCCGGATACCTGCTGAAGTCGGTACGTGCTGACTAGGTATGAACAGACCTTAGTGCGGTCAGAGCTTAAATCATATTTATTTATTTTTAATCCATACTAGAAAGACCCAACAGATAACCCCTACACGCCTTCTTGACCAGAAACATTGTACATTCAACGGGCTCTACACTCGCGCCGTAAACGCCCGCGAACACCGTGCGTGTGAGTATGTGCGTTCGCGGGGCGAGTTCGGGCCGTTATTCGCGCGCGAGTGTAGAGCCCGCTTAATACAAGTTTTATACAAAGTAAATGCATATCAATTAACACTAGAGCAGTGGTTCTTAACCTTGTTGGAGGTACTGAACCCCACCAATTTCATATGCGCATTCACCGAACCCTTCTTAATTGGAAAAATAAAATATGATTTTTTTCAAATTCAAAACATAGGTATACATATATTTTACTGGTGCACAAAATGAACCGTGCATCAACATCACTGTATTCAAAATTTTTTGGATTTTCACACAAAAACAAAAACATAATAATGAATATTTACTGCAAATCAGTGTGACTTCTGCTGTTGCCTTTCAGAGACCAGTTCAGAAATCTTGGCAAGTGCCACTCTCATGTCATTTTCGCAACACAGTTTGTTCCTTTTCTTCGTTTTTATGTACAGCATCCTCGAAAAGGATTGCTCGCAAAGATATGTTGTAACAAACGGTTTGAAAATCTCCAGAGCTTTCTTAGCAATAACAGGGTACGTTACCATTTGTTGACACCAAAACGTTGTTGTTCTGAAGAGTTGCTGTTGAACCTGGCCCTGCTGAATTTCCACCGAACCCTTGGGGTTCGATCGAACTCAGGTTAAGAACCACTGCACTAGAGTTTCCAATTATTCGACTTCAACTATTCGAATGTCGAATAGTAAAATTCGAAATATTCGAATAGTTTTAAACAATAGAAAACAGTGTGAAATATTTATTCGAAATAATTAATTAACAATGCACATACATTAAAAAGAAAAGGTAAATTTATCGTCATACGTAAACTTTATTTTGATTTTAAAAATAGTTATGCGTTAAATGTTTCAAAATTTAATTGAAATCTTTTTTTGACCTTTTGGAATTATCTTGGCTTTTCGGGTTTTTATTCGTCACAACAGATAAAATAGCAATTCTTACATCGTCAGAAAATATATTTGAATGTATTTTTTCAACGATAAATAGCGCAGAAAACGTTTCTGAATTATCTCTAAATGATCTATATGAGTTTGGTAATAAGGAGATCATATGACTGAAGCATACTCAATATTACTGCGAACTAAATTGTTATAGAGCAATATTAAAGTATGCGGGTTCTTAAAGGGCTTCGCAACTCGGCAGAGATAAATCTAAATAGTTTATATAAATTGTAAATTTTATTAATAAATATTGCACGAATGAATTTATGGATTATTTATTTGGTTTTAATCCCGTACGTTTCGTGTGAACGAGAAAATATTATAAGTAACTACATATAAAATTAGGATTTAACTGAAATCGCGTATGTTCATTATATAGGTATGAATAATTTTTAAAAATATCCAACTGTATGAGAATTTTTATATTTTCACGATATTTTTGAAACGTCGTCGATATCTACAGGTTTTTTTAATTTTATATGTCAAAATGATTGTAAATACATCATTATAAATAAAAACAACTATGTAAGAGGGGTTCCAAACCGTAACGTTTTAAGTGCTGAAAATCAATCATTTTTCTGGAGAAACTTAGAAGTGTTTAAATTAAGTTTTAGTAGTTGGTGGAAGTGATCGGTGGCGCCTAGCGACTGTCATTAGATGTCAACAACACGCCTCTTGTCGTCACCAGGTCGTCATTCTTGACCCTCTTCATTTCCGGTATGCCTTATCGTCATCCTAATCCACGTCAATTTATTTTTCTAACATCAACTTTAAACTGCACAAATTAGACGATCACATTCCGATGAATTCTATCGTCTCAATTAATTAGTTTGAGTATGTATATTTCTTTAAAAAAAATAACCGTAATATCAATCTTAATGTTTCTGTGATTAAGGTTAGCACTGGTCGTTTTTTTATTATTTTATTTGAAATAAAATGGCACACATACAGAATAAAAATATAATAAAAGTGAAATAGAAATAGTTTTAATAACGATAACTTGATAAAAAAATTACTTCACTCGATACGTTTGTGCAGTTGTAATGAGAGTGAAAAAATGATCATGTTATGTAGTTTCTAAATTAATTTCAGATAAGAGAAACTATTTGTATCCAAAAATGTGGATATCGCTGTGGAAGCAGTTTTGGGCAGCTTTACTTTGGTGGGGACGGCCAGTTCTCAAGGGTGTTCTCCGTCGCTTCACCGGTCTGTGTGAACTCCAAAGAATATGTTACGGAGAACCGCCGGGCGCGGCCAGGGCGATATCGGCCGAACGAAGTCTACGTCTGTCTAGAATGACGGCGATACACGCCATGATATCTCACCTCGACGACGTGGCGAGTCAGGGCCGGCTCAGAGTAGATACGCAGACCCAGATACTGTCGTGTGCGTCCGTTTTGATCATGCAAGTCAAGCGGATTAATCCTCGTGTACATCCCACGTTTTCGTCGAGTTTCGAACGGTGTGTGCAGCTCGTGTGGGGCTATCGCCAGTTGTGTAGTCAGGTAGAACAAATGCGTACCACGCATTACGACAGTGACAATCTGCATCATGAGGAAAAATTGTTGGACCTGTGGAGGCAGTTGATGCCGCAAGAACCGTTGGAAGCTAGGATCACCAAGCAGTGGCAAGATATTGGATTTCAGGTAAAACGTTCACCGATACCATCGAATCTGCGGTAGTCACATACAAATAAATCACTATTTAGTATTTTTAAATTTTATTTAATTTAATTGCAGGGCGACGATCCAAAGACAGATTTTCGAGGAATGGGACTACTCGGATTAGAGAACCTTTTATACTTCGCTAAAGAATTCCCCGGTGCTTCCGGTCATGTGCTCAGCCATTCTCATCATCCCAAATATGGATATACTTTTGCCGTAGTTGGCATAAATCTAACGTCCATGGCGTACAATCTATTGAAAGACGGGTCTGCCAAAACTCACATTTACAACGTCTCTAAGGGACTGCCGACGATCAGAAACTTTCACCAATTTTACTGTTATCTATTCTACGAATTCGACAGATTTTGGATAGAATCCAAGCCGCAGAACATGATGGAGTTTTCCATTATACATCAAAGGTTTGAAAAGAGTATTAGGAATTCACTTAAAAATAAATCGACCGTGTTTAGAATCAACATCAAGATTGATAATGTATAAATTATAAATCAATTTCACACGCTAAAATAGCAATGAGCTTGAACGGATTATACGTACATATGACGATGCAAATTGAGTCACACCGAGCACTTGATTAGCGATGGATCTTGCCACGTATTCCATCACAACTTTAAATTGACTGCCCTTTTAATCCCAAGCTATTTTGCGAATTACACACATGCGAAGAATCTCGAGGCATGTTTTCGTTAAAAACGCTAGTCTTTATTTTATTATTTGTCTCAACTAATATTCAATTTTTGGTAATGTCATCTCCACAATATATAGTGTAATAAGGAATATTTATATATACATATGTATGTATGTGGTTGTAAAATAAACAAATGAATGAATACAAAAAAATATTTATCAAAATGATAATTTTTGAGTTTGAATGTTATTTGCAAATACATATAAAGTATTAAGACGATGTAAAAAATAAATTTTCTTTGAAACGCAACAAATTGCTACGAAATGCTTTTTTGGACATATGTATGTACATACAATAAAATACTTGAAACTGTTCAATATGCAGTAGACAGATTTAATTTATCAATTTTCGCTGATAGTGAATAAAAAAAAAATATATATATAGCGTCAGTGTTCGTAAACAGGACCGAGAAATCGGTCTCTTGGATTCTTCGCATGTATCAGTTGAGCCGATAAATTGGCTTTAAAAGGTTTATAGCGTAATGAATATTTATTTTTTAAGGCTTTTGACAGTATTTAAAATATCTCAAATAACATGCTTTTCCAAAACATGGTTTGTATATACTCGTTTACATATATCAATCTAATTATTAAGCGTTTATTTTATGATTAATCATATCATTCCACCTACTTACGAGCGAGCGGTTGCATTTTCCAAAAGCATCTCGCTAACAATGATTAGCAAACGACTGAAAGTAATTCTGCTGTTAATCTTTTTTAACAATGTAAGTTTGTAAGCATTTCAGATTAAAAAAAATTCAGCAAGGAATGCAGCCTCCATTAGTAAATCGTTTATAAACAATAAATCATATACAATATACAATAAAAATAAAACAATTTGTAAAATTATTTTATTAAAATTAATAAATTACTGTACAGGTTTCAATGCTTATTATAAAAATGCCATATTGCACAAAATATAATATAAGAAAAAAAATATTGGAATGAAAACATTTAATAAAATTACAAATCAGAGCGAGGATCTTTTCAAATGCATTTTGCAAATTGTGATTTGAAAAGATTTCAGAGTATGGAAACTTTTTCCTCAATTACAAACTCATTTTGTAAGGAAGAAAAATACGTACATACAAATGTATATGTATGTATGAAATTATCACAAAAAATAGCGCTTGCGAACGCAAGACAGATGGAATTATTTAGTCTTTTTGCTTGGTTTTTTTGTCACTGGTTTTGGCGATGACGATTTTCCCGCTTTCACAACGGCTATTATTGAAGTAATTGCTACGAGACCAAAACCTACTACACCTATCTGCCATATCCACGGATGTTCGGTTAAAATCCCCAAACCGAATTCGATCACGTCTCGGATTAAGTATACACACCAAGCGACCAAATCATCACTGTAATAAAAATTTATCGTTAGTAAATTTATAGAAAACACTCATTTGAAATATTTATTTTATACACACAATGGCGATTTGGGAATCGGTACTTTTTCACTTTTGGCATTCCTATACCAGTCTTGCGAAAAAGAGATTAACGATTTGATGCCGTATTTTGGAAGATCATACCAGTACATTTTTCCTTTCCGGAATCTAAAACATATTGTCAAAAGTCAAACGTATTATACATTCATAATTATAATGTATGAGTGTAGGTGCATCCACCGCATAATAGATTTTACAATAGGAAAGTAGGATCTTTAGTGACTCCAAAGCGTCTCGCAGTCGCTGCAGCTGCACCCCCACGATCGGCTCTCGCTACTACGATTCCTCGTACACGGGTGGCCGCCCCTACAGCTTCCCAAACTGCGCCCAGTCTTTGGCACTCTAAGCACGATGAGCTATAACTGAAAGATGTCAAACACGACGTCGGAATCCATTAGGTTTGAAGTACGAGTTAAAGTTTAACAACAAATATTTATATTATATACTTGACTTACAACATAACGAACCAATCGCCGGTCGTCGCACCGGTGGCGGCTTGCGTTAAATGTTCAAAGTTATCGTCGGATAATTCTCTAGCTATAGGTTCTTTGTTATCATTGAACGTTTGCGTAATGTGTTCTTCGTCAACGGGACCTGAAACGGATCGTTTAATTAGTTAACACAATGCAATATACAATGTCGACATTTGACCCGATCAAGTTGTACCGTCATATAGCAGAGGTACTCCGTGTCTGAAGAATACGAGCGCCGGTTCCGCATTAGGACTGTAGAGTCGCATTAAATGCGACTGTTGTGCCATCACTACCCACGCTCCTAAAAAGTCAACCAGTTCATCTCTAGCTTCTATCAGGGTCTTCTCCATATTCAAACATGTCGGACAATCTGGTTTGGCTGTAACAGAGTATAATGTGATCAAAAATAAATAAAAACAATCAATTACGAAGTTATTATATGTAGTTGCATCGTATGAAAGTTGATTGTTCTGATACTGTGTAAAAAAATAAGAGAGATTGTTCAGTAAAGTTTTTCGGTGCCAATTTAGTATGCCGTCTACCCTAGCATGTGATCTACCTTTGAATTGCAGTCAACTATATATTTTTTTATTTGTATCGTAGCAACGACCTATTTATTATAATTTTTGTTTTATATAGGGCCAACCCTAACGTAACCTGACCCTTAAATAAGTTGGTGTTGGCCGCTAAGACATATTTTTTTAAAAGTTTTATTTCATCGCATACTAAGTAGTAGATATGTGAAGGTAGACCACATATTAAAGTGGCACCATATTTTCAGATATGTTGAATAGTACTATTTTTTTAAATATAAAGTGTACCTTGTCGATGTTTATAAGATAAATAAAAAAAAATAAAGTTAAGGAATGAAAATGAATGTGGAGTATGGGGTGTGGGGTGTGGGGTGTGGGGAATGAAGGAGGGTGAACTCACTGAAGAGGGCGACTACATACTTCTCTTGGCGAATGAGAGCCAAGAGATCGTCGTCGTTGACGGATTCGAGTTGAGCCGATCCGCGAGACGGGGTCTGCGCCGAGACGAGACTGAGGATGAACAGCAGCAGCAGCAGCAGCAGCGGCAGCGGCAGTGCGATCGTCGTCAGCTGCATGTTCGTGTCGTCGTGGAGAACGTCAACGTGACGTCACCGCGTCACTGTCAACTCGTCTCCACCGCTAGAGAGCTCCACCACAGCGACGACGAACACGCGGCAATCGCACACCAACACCAACTGGCACTTTTGGCCCTAACACCCCGGCCAGACCGATTGTTGCTTGGAAGTTGCAAAATCACCGATCGCACCTTATCGGGCCACACTCTGCAACATATCGGTCTTTCGGGTAATAAAGTCCGACGACGGTTGATATCGGTTGCAACGGTTGGGACTGGTTGCATATAAAGGTTGTGATTGAGAAATCTCGTCGAGAGATTTCTCGACAAATTTTGATTCTCGTTTCTCGAGAATACTTTATTGTGATATTTCGAGATTCTCATTTCCCGAGAATATTCGAGATTTATATATGTAAATATTATACATGTACACGTGCACACGTGCACACACATGTACACGTGCACACGTATGCACATGTACACGTGCACACGTGGACACGTGCACACGAAACATATTAGGTAAATTTTATTATTTAAGCAAAATATTAAATAGAAGCACCTTATATAGTGTGTATAATGCTCTTGCTGACTCGTTGATAAATTATGGCTTAAGTACTTACGGCCGAACGTTTAAAACTTATCTCGATCAAATTAAGGAACTACAATTGCTGAAATATTTGGTAGATAAAAAATCTAAAAATAATTGTAAGAAGGACTATGAAAATCTATATCTTCTTTGTAAAATACTACCGGTGCATAGCAAAGTAAATTACTCTATAGCTATTGAACAATATTAAGGTAATGACCACAAAACACTGGTTGTGCAAAATTATTTTACTCGACAGGAAGGCAAACCTTATCAGCCAAAACATAATAATTATTATGGACGAAGAATACGAAAATATGTAGTGCCTAAAATATTTAACAGGATACCATTATTAAAAGAAACCAAAAAACTAAGTAAATTAACCATCAAACAAAAATTAAAAAATATTATGTTAGATTTATATAATCGCTGGCGATTGGGCCCCCGCGACCAGCCGGGGCACCCACGATCACATAACAGATGTACTGGTGGTCGCTGTGCGAGTAGTCGTCCAAGACATTCCAGTTGTTAATTCTGCCCACAATGCCGTCGTCAACGAAGGTGACGTCAACGACGGAGCCGCCGGCTCCCCTGCGAAACGTAAGCTCATTGCCCACGTTTGCCGGAGTCAACTGGAGGCTAGCGGCCAACTCGCTGAGGAGGATTCCCCTTCGATCGAAGCATCAGAGTACCAGGTGCTAGTCCTGTTCCTCCACTGCTCCGACACAACAACAATGTCCGCCGCCATCTCGACCGACTTCTATAGCAGAAGATCCGGAGCGGCACGGCAGTGTCCCAAGTTAATCTGGAGGACTCTAGCTATTTTTTTGTAGGCTCGCCCGCTTTTTTTGGAGTAACGCCTGCCTAAATGCCTCACACCGTCCGCTTCCGAGGCGATGGGTAGCACTCCGACCCACCTTCGCGCAGAGAGCACAGTGCGGTGAGTTGCTGCACGCTGCCGCTCTGTGCCCCGTCTTGCCGCAGCAGTTGCAGAGCGAAGACCTAACTTCATCAATGCAGCCAGCAGCAATGTGTCCAAAGGCTCGACAGCGGTAGCACTGTTGCAGGTCTACTTTTTCTCTTACCCTGCACCTGAGGAGTCCGACTCGTACGCGACCCTCCTTGAGCAGCGCGTCGGTCTCGGTAATGCAGGGCAAGGTCATCGTGCAGGTAAGCGTACCTCCGGAGGCTAGGCGCAGCCTCTGAACTTGAGCTCTGAGCTTGAGCATAGGTCCCTGACAAAACACTGGCGGGTGGGGAGCGACCGTCGGACCTCCGCCGCCATTCCTGCAGCCTTCCGAATGACGTCCTATGCTTCATTCACGGCCTTGAGTATGGCCGCGTAAGAGAACGGAGTGGTAGTGACATCCGTGCCAGCGGCACCAGCAACCTTTACGTGTGGCCTGATGACAATCGCTTCCGTCCTCTCACGTGGCTTAATAATGGACTTGGGCTGTAACTTGGGCTTCGGCGGTGGGGGTACACTCTGTTTTTTCTTTTCTTCCAGTGGCAAAGGGCAGGAGCCCACTGTCTTCCTCTTTTTTTTTTTGGTTTTCGCCTTTTATTCTCTTTTCATCTTGCTTTTGTCTTCAGTAGATGTTTGGCAATAGGCGTCATATCCGTCTTTCTGCCAGTTTTCCAATTTTTTGAACTTAGCAGCGATAGATGCCAAAGCATCTTTTATTATATTATGGACATTGTTTTTTCCACTCATGAATTTTTGTAGGCTTTCAATATCCGCTCCAATCTCGCTTATTGGGTTTTGTATATGAATGCTTTTCTTCATTTTGATTCCCATCGATTAGCTAGGGGAAAAAAAAGTCCAACCGACCAGAGCCCCGCTTGGCCGGCTAAGCCTAAATACACTCAGTGGGTCGGCATGCCCCCTGAGGCCTCGTTAACGACCTGTTATTTAACGTCTTCAGGCCATGCATCCCTCAGCACAGTGGCGTAACTACCGCGCCCGCAGACCCCGCAATGCGGGGGGGCGCCGCTAGGCGGCGCGTCTTTTTCACTGATTTTTTAACTTTTTCTGTAAATTTTTTTGTGACAATTTTTTAAACACTACTTTATTTTTCAAACTATTCGCATCTCGTTTTATGTTATGTACATGTATCTGAGAATTCTCTCCTACTTTTGTACATACATATGTATATAGGTGTATATATATATTTTTTTGTGTTAATACAATTACACAAAATTAAATGAGGCGTGAAAACCAATAAAATTTTACAACTTTGTATTTATTTTCGAGAATAGCATTGAAATCTCCGACCAAAATTATTTCATTGCAGACCGTCATAAAAGTCAAAAGCATGTCGGTTTTATAATGGGTCGACCTTTTTTTTAACATAAGTTTAACGTCTTTCCATTAATAAATCATAGAACGCGACCAAAATATGTCAATTTTACAACTTTACTCATAAAATCATTGTGTTCGTTCAGACTTTTCTTCAGTTGATTTTGAACACGCTCTGGAATCGGATCGCGATTGATTATAATTAAAACTAGCTCCCGAAACGTGTTTGATCATTGTATATAAAAACTAACTCATTGCTCAGGGTAAAGTGACGTGAAGTGTACCATTGTGTTATCCCCGTAGTTGAGAAATCTTTCGCGATACATATATTTTTTTTAATATGAGTAGTTTTTAGAAAAAATTCAGTGGAGCAGAATCTCGAAAGCGAAAAAATACTCAAATCGCGAGTTCATCGAAATTGACTAAAATCCACAAATTTTTCAAAGCCTCTAGTGACATAGTGGAATTAAGTCCTCCAGCATTTTTATCAGAAAAACAACCTAGCTCTCCTTTGAGCAATACCGATGTAATCGAACCAGCAGTTACGGATAATACGGCGAACTTAACTGTTGCAGAAATTCAATCGACTGAGCCTAGCTCTTCTTCCTCAAACATTTCTGGTGAAGTGGTCGATTCATTTATAAGGTTCCTTCTTCAAGAAAAATCCGACTGACCGAGGACATTACACAAATGAGCTGACAGAAAATGACACTAATCTGAGGAAATTTATATTGAATCACGGTACTTGCCAACCTGATCTTGTATCTTTTCCTCGAGACCTCGTTGGAAAAAGATGCTTTTCTAAAAAATATTTTAAGTGGACCAACCAGTCTGGGATTGAAATACAAAGGACGTGGCTAGGTTACTCGGTAAAACTGAATAGAGCGTACTGTGAACCACGTTGGCTTTTTGCTGACAAAAAAAATAAATATTATAATTCCTCTTGGGTTGAAGACATACAAGACTGGAAAGGACTTTCAAAAAAAATTTCAATTCACGAAAAATCTCAAGTACACACTAAATCCTGTTGTACGTACGATTTGTGGAAAAATTCTGAGACAATTGATGAATATATCTCGTCAGAATTGAAAAGTCGTGTAAACTACTGGCGTCAAGTGATTCATCGTATTATTAATGTAATATTAACATTGGCCAAATGTAATTTGGCATTTCGAGGCCATCAAGAAAATATCGTGTCTTCTAAAAATCCTTCTTAACTTGTTCCCGGACAAATCAACTCTTCCGCGGTTTCCCAAAAGCTTCTTATTTTTTTGATGTGGTTGAACAAATTTATAAATTTTTCGCTGTCAGCATTAACAGGTGGGAAGTTTTTAAGGAAAATTCACCATCAGTTACTTTAAAAAGATTGAACCCTACTCGTTGGTCTTCAAGACTAGATTCCATCAATGCACTTCGATATTCATATACAGATGTTTTAAAATGTCTTACAGAAATAATTTTTAAAAAGTAAAAGAAAGGATGAACAATCAGAAGCAAAGGGACTAAAAAAGAAAATGGAAAGTTTCGAATTTATTCTCCTACTCGTGCTTTTTGATAACATTCTTCAGCCTCTCAACTTTGTATCAAAGCTCCTACAATCAAAAAACGTCGATGTTATCAGTGCTCAGTCGATGATCAAAAATGCATACGACAATCTCAATCGTTTTAGGAATACATATGAAGAATTTGTAACGATTTCATCAACGATTGCAACAAAATGGGGTTTGGAGCCAAAATTGACATCGAATCGTCAATCTTTTGTCAAAAAGTACTTCGATGAACTTAGTAATGATACACGATTCCAAGATTCACTGAAAAAGTTTGAAATAACAATTTTTAATGCGGCACTAGACGTAGCCTTGATGCAATTGAAGGTTCGTTTTACATCTTTTAACGATATTATTTCAAAGTTCGTCTTCCTACAAAGTAAAAATCTCATTCAATTATCAGATGACGACTTATATCGTGAAGCCAAATCTTTAGCCGACCAATATGTCAATGACTTTGACAAGTCACTACCTAACCAGGTGCTTGATTTTCGTTCGTGCTTAAGAGAAAAAATAGAGAAGATCGACAGTGTTCATAATTTGGCGAAGCTCTTCATTTGTGATTTTTACACTATAAATTCGTCATTTCCTGATATAGCCACCGCAATCATCTTGTTCCTCACGCTTCCGGTAACTGTAGCCACTGCTGAGCGCTCGTTCTCTAAGTTGAAACTTATTAAAAATTACTTAAGGTCAACTATGTCACAACATCGACTCAAAGGATTAGCGCTGATTAGTATTGAACATGAGAGAACAAATAAAATGAAAATTAACGAAATAATCGAAGTGTTTGCCAATGCGAAGTCCAGAAAAACAGATTTTTCTACGTAAAAAGGTATGTATTTTGAAAAATTATTTTGCCGAAAAGAAAATAATATGTGTATATGGGGCGGGGGGGGGGGGGGGCGGGCGCCATAAAATATTTTGCGGGGGGGCGCCTGGAATTCACGTTACGCCACTGCCTCAGCACGATTACATACATTTAGTCCGCCGACGCCTATCATACATCCCACACGGATACGCGCCTATCTAGCATCTCCCCCCCACTAGATGAAAAGGCGGACTGTAAGCCCCCTAGCCACGACAAGGCCCGAACGGTGTAGGAGGTAACCTAACCTCGCTAACCTCACTAAACCTAACCCAACCTAACCTAACCATCACCGATATCAAAGAATTCGAGATTGTAAGTTATACATAAAACTCGCTAACCTGTCGAAACCTAACCCAACCTAACCTAACCATCACCGAAATCAAAGAATTCGAGATTGTAAGATTTACACAAAACGCGCTTACCTCACTAAACCTAATCCAACCGAACCTAACCATCACCGAAATCAATGAATTCGAGATTGTAAGTTATACACAAAACTCGCTTACCTCAAGAAACCGAACCCAACCTAACCTAACCATCACCAAAATCAAAGAATTCGACATTGCAAAAATATACACAAAAAATGCTAACCTCATCAAACCTAACCCAACCTAACCTAACCAACAGCAAAATCAAAGAATTTCAGATTGCAAAAATATACACAAAACGTGCTAACCTCACAAAACCTAACCCAACCTAACCTAAACAACACCAAAATCAAAGAATTCCAGATTGTAAGATTTAGACAAAACTCGCTAACCTCACCAAACCTAACCCAGCCTAACCTAACCATCACCAAAATCAAAGAATTCGACATTGCAAAAATATACACAAAAAATGCTAACCTCATCAAACCTAACCCAACCTAATCTAACCAACACCAAAATCAAAGAATTTCAGATTGCAAAAATATACACAAAACGTGCTAACCTCACAAAACCTAACCCAACCTAACCTAAACAACACCAAAATCAAAGAATTCCAGATTGTAAGATTTAGACAAAACTCGCTAACCTCACCAAACCTAACCCAGCCTAACCTAACCATCACCAAAATCAAAGAATTCGACATTGCAAAAATATCCACAAAACGTGCTTACCTCACCAAACCAACCTAACCCAACCTTACAATCACCGAAATCAAAAAATTCGACAATGCAAAAATATCCACAAAACGTGGTAACCTCACCAAACCTCACCCAAAGTAACCTAACCATCATAGAAATCAAAGAATTCGACATTGCAAAAATATACACAAAACGTGCTAACCTCACCAAACCTAACCCAATCTAACGTAACCAACACCAAAATCAATGAATTCGACATTGCAAAAATATACAAAAAACGTGCTAATCTCACCAAACCTAACCCAACCTAACCTTACCATGACCGAAATCAAAGAATTCGACAATGCAAAAATATCCACAAAACGTGCTAACCTCACCAAACCTTACCCAAACTAACCTAACCATTATAGAAATCAAAAAATTAGACATTGCCAAAATATCCACAAAACGTGCTAACCTCACAAAACCCAACCCAACCTAACCTAACCATAACCGAAATCAATGAATTCGACATTGCAAAAATATACACAAAACGTGCTTACCTCACCAAACCTAACCCAACCTAACCTAACAATCACCGAAATCAAAGAATTTGAGATTGTAAGATTTACACAAAATTCGCTAACCTCAACAAAATTTACCCAAACTAGCCTAACTATTACCGAAATCAAGGAATTCAACATTGCAAAAATATACACAAAACTCGCTACCTCACCAAACCTAACCCAACCAAATTTAACCATCGCCGAAATCAAAGAATTCGAGATTGTAAAATTGACACTAAACTCGCTAACCTCACCAAACCAAACCCAACTTAGCCTAATTATCACCGAAATCATAGAATTCGACATTGCTAAAATATACACAAAACGTGCTTACCTCACCAAACCAAACGCAACCTAACCTAACCATCACCGAAATCATAGAATTCAACATTGCCAAAATATCCACAAAACGTGCTTACCTCACGAAACCTAACCCAACCATACTTAACCATCACCGAAATCAATGGATTCGACATTGCAAAAATATACACAAAACGTGCTAACCTCAAGAAACCAAACGCAACCTAACCTAACCATCACCGAAATCAATGAATTAGACTGCAAAAATATACACAAAACGAGCTTACCTCATCAAACCAAACGCAATCTAACCTCACCATCACCGAAATCATAGAATTCGACATTGCCAAAATATCCGCAAAACGTGCTAACCTCACGAAACCTAACCCGACCTAACCTAACCATAACCGAAATCAAAGAATCTGAGATTGTAAGATTAACACAAAACTCGTTAACCTCACCAAACATAATCGAACATAGACTAACTATTACCGAAATCAAAGAATTCGACATTGCAAAAATATACACAAAACTCGCTAGCATCACCAAACCTTACCCAAGATAACCTTACCATCACCGAAATCAAGGAATTCGACATTGCAAAAATTTACAAAAAACTCGCTAACCTCACCAAACTTAACCCAACCTAACCTAACCATCGCCGAAATCAAAGAATTTGAGATTGTTAAATTTACACAAAATTCGCTTACCTCAACAAACTAAACCCAACCTAGCCTCACTATTACCGTAATCAATGAATTCGATATTGCCAAAATATACACGAAACTCGCTAACCTCAAAAAACCTTAGCCAACCTAGCCTAACTATTACCGAAATCAAAGAAATCAACATTGCAAAAATATACAAAAAACTCGCTTACCTCACCAAACCTAACCCAACTAAACTCAACCATCACCGAAATCAAAGAATTCAAGATTGTAAGATTTACACAAAACTCGCTAACCTCACCAAACCTAGCCCAACCAAGCCTAACTATCACCGAAATCATAGAATTCGACATTGCAAAAATATACACAAAACTCGCTAACATCACCAAAACTAACCCAACTTAATTTAACCATCACCGAAATCAAAGAATTCAAGATTGTGAGATTTACACAAAATTCGCTAACCTCAACAAACCTAACCCAACCAAGCCTAACTATTACCTAAATCAAAGAATTCGACATTGCAAAAATATACAAAAAACTCGCTAACCTCACCAAACTCTACCCATCCTAACCTTACAATCACCGAAATAAAAGAATTCGAGATTCGAAGATTTACACAAAACTCGCTTACCTCACCAAACCCAATCCAAACTAGCCTAACTATCACCGAAATTAAAGAATTCGAGATTGTAAGATTAACACAAAACTCGTTAACCTCACCAAACCTAATCGAACCTAGCCTAACTATAACTGAAATCAATGAATTCAACATTGCAAAAATATACACAAAACTCGCTAGCATCACCAAACCTAACCCATGCTAACCTTACCATCACCGAAATCAAAGAATTCGACATTGCAAAAATATACAAAAAACTCGCGAACCTCACCAAACTGAACCCAACCTAACCTAACCATCGCCGAAATCAAAGAATTTGAGATTGTAAGATTTACACAAAGTTCGCTTACCTCAACAAACTTAACCCAACCTAGCCTAACTATTACCGTAATCAAAGAATTCGATAGTGCAAAAATATACACGAAACTCGCTTACCTCACCAAACCTAAACCAAACTAACCTAACCATAACCGAAATCAAAGAATTCGGCATTGCCAAAATATCCACAAAACGTGCTTACCTCACGAAACCTTACCCAACCTAACCTAACCATCACCAAAATCAATGAATTAGACATAGCAAAAATATACACAAAACGAGCTTACCTCACCAAACCAAACGCAATCTAACCTAACCATCACCCAAATCATAGAATTCGACATTGCCAAAATATCCACAAAACGTGCTAACCTCACGAAACCTAACCCGACCTAACCTAACCATCTACGAAATAAAGGAATCTGAGATTGTAAGATTAACACAAAACTCGTTAACCTCACCAAACCTAATCAAACCTAGCCTAACTTTTACCGAAATCAAAGAATTCGACATTGCAAAAATATACACAAAACTCGCTAGCATCACCAAACCTTACCCAAGCTAACCTTACCATCACCGAAATCAAAGAATTCGACATTGCAAAATATTACAAAAAACTCGCTAACCTCACCAAACTAAACCCAACCTAACCTAACCATCGCCGAAATCAAAGAATTTGAGATTGTTAAATTTACACAAAATTCGCTTACCTCAACAAACTAAACCCAACCTAGCCTCACTATTACCGTAATCAATGAATTCGATATTGCCAAAATATACACGAAACTCGCTAACCTCAAAAAACCTTAGCCAACCTAGCCTAACTATTACCGAAATCAAAGAAATCAACATTGCAAAAATATACAAAAAACTCGCTTACCTCACCAAACCTAACCCAACTAAACTCAACCATCACCGAAATCAAAGAATTCAAGATTGTAAGATTTACACAAAACTCGCTAACCTCACCAAACCTAGCCCAACCAAGCCTAACTATCACCGAAATCATAGAATTCGACATTGCAAAAATATACACAAAACTCGCTAACATCACCAAAACTAACCCAACTTAATTTAACCATCACCGAAATCAAAGAATTCAAGATTGTTAGATATACACAAAACGTGCTAACCTCAAGAAACCAAACGCAACCTAACCTAACCATCACCGAACTCAATGAATTAGACTGCAAAACTCTACCCATCCTAACCTTACAATCACCGAAATAAAAGAATTCGAGATTCGAAGATTTACACAAAACTCGCTTACCTCACCAAACCCAATCCAACCTAGCCTAACTATCACCGAAATTAAAGAATTCGAGATTGTAAGATTAACACAAAACTCGTTAACCTCACCAAACCTAATCGAACCTAGCCTAACTATAACTGAAATCAATGAATTCAACATTGCAAAAATATACACAAAATTCGCTAGCATCACCAAACCTAACCCAAGCTAACCTAACCATCACCGAAATCAAAGAATTCGACATTGCAAAAATATACAAAAAACTCGCGAACCTCACCAAACTGAACCCAACCTAACCTAACCATCGCCGAAATAAAAGAATTTGAGATTGTAAGATTTACACAAAGTTTGCTTACCTCAACAAACTTAACCCAACCTAGCCTAACTATTACCGTAATCAAAGAATTCGATAGTGCAAAAATATACACGAAACTCGCTTACCTCACCAAACCTAAACCAAACTAACCTAACCATAACCGAAATCAAAGAATTCGGCATTGCCAAAATATCCACAAAACGTGCTAACCTCACGAAACCTAACCCAAGCTTACTTAACCATCACCGAAATCAATGAATTCGACATTGCAAAAATATACAACAAACGTGCTAACCTCAACAAACCAAACGCAACCTAACCTAACCATCACTGAAATCATAGAAATCGACATTGCCAAAATATCCACAAAACGTGCTTACCTCACGAAACCTTACCCAACCTAACCTAACCATCACCAAAATCAATGAATTAGACATAGCAAAAATATACACAAAACGAGCTTACCTCACCAAACCAAACGCAATCTAACCTAACCATCACCCAAATCATAGAATTCGACATTGCCAAAATATCCACAAAACGTGCTAACCTCACGAAACCTAACCCGACCTAACCTAACCATCACCGAAATAAAGGAATCTGAGATTGTAAGATAAACACAAAACTCGTTAACCTCACCAAACCTAATCAAACCTAGCCTAACTTTTACCGAAATCAAAGAATTCGACATTGCAAAAATATACACAAAACTCGCTAGCATCACCAAACCTTACCCAAGCTAACCTTACCATCACCGAAATCAAAGAATTCGACATTGCAAAAGTTTACAAAAAACTCGCTAACCTCACCAAACTAAACCCAACCTAACCTAACCATCGCCGAAATCAAAGAATTTGAGATTGTTAAATTTACACAAAATTCGCTTACCTCAACAAACTAAACCCAACCTAGCCTCACTATTACCGTAATCAATGAATTCGATATTGCCAAAATATACACGAAACTCGCTAACCTCAAAAAACCTTAGCCAACCTAGCCTAACTATTACCAAAATCAAAGAATTCAACATTGCAAAAATATACAAATAACTCGCTAACCTCACCAAACTTAACCCAACCTAACCTAACCATCACCGAAATCAAAGAATTTGAGATTCTTAGATTTACACAAAAATCGCTTACCTCAACAAACGTAACCCAACCTTGCCTAACTATTACCGTAATCAAAGAATTCGATATTGCAAAAATATACACAAAACTCGCTTACCTCAAAAAACCTTAGCCAACCTAGCCTAACTATTACCGAAATCAAAGAATTCAACATTGCAAAAATATACAAAAAACTCGCTTACCTCACCAAACCTAACCCAACTAAACTCAACCATCACCGAAATCAAAGAATTAAAGATTGTAAGATTTACACAAAACTCGCTAACCTCACCATACCTAGCCCAACCTAGCCTGACTATCACCGAAACCATAGAATTCGACATTGCAAAAATATACACAAAACTCGCTAACATCACCAAAACTAACCCAACCTAATTTAACCATCACCGAAATCAAAGAATTCAAGATTGTAAGATTTACACAAAATTCGCTAACCTCAACAAACCTAACCCAACCAAGCCTAACTATTACCTAAATCAAAGAATTCGACATTCCAAAAATATACAAAAAACTCGCTAACCTCACCAAACTCTACCCATCCTAACCTTACAATCACCAAAATAAAAGAATTCGAGATTCGAAGATTTACACAAAACTCGCTTACCTCACCAAACCCAATCCAACCTAGCCTAACTATCACCGAAATTAAAGAATTCGAGATTGTAAGATTAACACAAAACTCGTTAACCTCACCAAACCTAATCGAACCTAGCCTAACTATAACTGAAATCAATGAATTCAAAATTGCAAAAATATACACAAAACTCGCTAGCATCACCAAACCTAACCCAAGCTAACCTAACCATCACCGAAATCAAAGAATTCGACATTGCAAAAATATACAAAATACTCGCGAACCTCACCAAACTGAACCCAACCTAACCTAACCATCGCCGAAATCAAAGAATTTGAGATTGTAAGATTTACACAAAATTCGCTAAACTCACCAAACCTAACCCAACCTAGCCTTACTATTACCAAAATCAAAAAATTCGACATTGCAAAAATATACAAAAAACTCGCTTACCTTATCAAACCTCACCCAACCTAATTTAACGATCACCGAAATCAAAGAATTCGAGATTATAAGATTAACACAAAACTCTTTAACCTTACCCAACCTAACCTTACCATCACCGAAATCAAAGAATTTGAGATTGTAAGATTTCTCCAAAACTTGCTTACCTCAACAAACCTAAACCAACCTAACTTAACCATCACCGAAATCAAAGAATTCGAAATTGTAAGATTTACACAAAACTCGCTAGTTTCAACAAACCTAACCCAACCTAGCCTTACTATCACCGAAATCATAGAATTAGACATTGCAAAAATATACACAAAACTCCCTTACCTTACCAAACCTAACCCAACCTAATTAAACCATCACCGAAACTAAAGAATTTGAGATTGTAAGAATTATACAAAATTAGGTTAAGTTGGGTTAGGTTTGGTGTGGCTAGCGAGTTTTTTTTACATTTCTGCAATGTCGAATTCTTTGATTTCGGTGTAAGTGGAGCTAGGTTGGGTAAGGTTTGGTGAGGAAAGCGAGTTTTGTGTATATTTTTGCAATGTCGAATTCTTTGATATCGGTGATAGTTAGGCTAGGTTGGGTTAGGTTTGGTGAGGTTAGCGAATTTTGTGTAAATCTTACAATCTCAAATTCTTTAATTTAGGTGATGGTTAGGTTAGGTTGGGTTAGGTTTGGTGTGGTATGCGAGTTTTTTTTCCATTTCTGCAATGTCGAATTCTTTGATATCGGTGATAGTTAGGCTAGGTTGGGTTAGGTTTGGTGAGGAAAGCGAGTTTTGTGTATATTTTTGCAATGTCGAATTCTTTGATTTCGGTGATAGTTAGGCTAGGTTGGGTAAGGTTGGGTGAGGAAAGCGAGTTTTGTGTATATTTCTGCAATGTCGAATTCATTGATTTCGGTGATAGTGAGGTTAGGTTGGGTTAGGTTTGCTGAGGTAAGCAAATTTTCTGTAAATCTAACAATATCAAATTCTTTAATTTCGGTAATGGTTAGGTTAGGTTGGGTTAGGTTTGGTGTGGTATACGAGTTTTTTTACATTTCTGAAATGTCGAATTCTTTGATTTCGGTAAAAGTTAGGCAAGGTTGGGTTAGGTTTGGTGAGGAAAACGAGTTTTGTGTATATTTGTGCAATGTCGAATTCTTTGATTTCGGTTATAGTTAGGCTAGGTTGGGTTAGGTTTGGTAAGTTAAGCGAATTTTGTGTAAATCTTACAATCTCAAATTCTTTGATTTCGGTGATGGTTAAGTTAGGTTGGGTTAGGTGTGTTGAGGTATGCGAGTTTTTTTTACATTTCTGCAATGTCGAATTCTTTGATTTCGGTGATGGTTAGGCTAGGTTGGGTTAGGTTGGGTGAGGAAAGCGAGTTTTGTGTATATTTTTGCAATGTCAAATTCTTTGATTTCGGTGATAGTTAGGCTAGGTTGGGTAAGGTTTGGTAAGTTAAGCGAATTTTGTGTAAATCTTACAATTTCAAATTCTTTAATTTCGGTGATGGTTAGGTTAGGTTGGGTTAGGTTTCGTGAGGTATGCGAGTTTTTTTTACATTTCTGCAATGTCGAATTCTTTGATTTCGGTAAAAGTTAGGCTAGGTTGGGTTAGGTTTGGTGAGGAAAGCGAGTTTTGTGTATATTTTTGGAATGTCGTATACTTTGATTTCGGTGATAGTTAGGCTAGGTTGGGTTAGGTTTGGTGAGATAAGCGAATTTTGTGTAAATCTTACAATCTCAAATTCTTTAATTTAGGTGATGGTTAGGTTAGGTTGGGTCAGGTTTGGTGTGGTATGCGAGTTTTTTTTACATTTCTGCAATGTCGAATTCTTTGATTTCGGTAAAAGTTAGGCTAGGTTGGGTTAGGTTTGGTGAGGAAAGCGAGTTTTGTGTATATTTTTGCAATGTCGAATTCTTTGATTTCGGTGATAGTTAGGCTAGGTTGGGTAAGGTTTGCTAAGTTAAGCGAATTTTGTGTAAATCTTACAATCTCAAATTCTTTGATTTCGGTGATGGTTAAGTTAGGTTGGGTTAGGTGTGTTGAGGTATGCGAGTTTTTTTCACATTTCTGCAATGTCGAATTCTTTGATTTCGGTGATGGTAAGGCTAGGTTGGGTTAGGTTGGGTGAGGAACGCAAGTTTTGTGTATATTTTTGCAATGTCGAATTCTTTGATTTCGGTGATAGTTAGGCTAGGTTGGGTTAGGTTTGGTAAGTTAAGCGAATTTTGTGTAAATCTTACAATCTCAAATTCTTTGATTTCGCTGATGGTTAGGTTTGGTTGGGTAAGGTTTCGTGAGGTATGCGAGTTTTTTTAACATTTCTGCAATGTCGAATTCTTTGATTTCGGTAAAAGTTAGGCAAGGTTGGGTAAGGTTTGGTGAGGAAAGCGAGTTTTGTGTATATTTTTGCAATGTCGTATTTTTTGATTTCGATGATAGTTAGGCTAGGTTGGGTTAGGTTTGGTGAGATAAGCAAATTTTATGTAAATCTTACAATCTCAAATTCTTTAATTAAGTGATGGTTAGGTTAGGTTGGGTTAGGTTTGGTGTGGTATGCGAGTTTATTTTACATTTCTGCAATGTCGAATTCTTTGATTTCGGTAAAAGTTAGGCTAGGTTGGGTTAGGTTTGGTGAGGAAAGCGAGTTTTGTGTATATTTTTGCAATGTCGAACTCTTTGATATCGGTGATAGTTAGGCTAGGTTGGGTTAGGTTTGGTGAGGAAAGCGAGTTTTTTGTATATTTTTGCAATGTCGAATTCTTTGATTTTGGTAATAGAAAGGCTAGGTTGGGTTAGATTTGGTGAGTTTAGCGAATTTTGTGTAAATCTTACAATCTCAAATTCTTTGATTTCGGTGATGGTTGGTTAGGTTGGGTTAGGTTTGGTGAGGTATGCGGTTTTTTTTTACATTTCTGCAATGTCGAATTCTTTGATTTCGGTAAAAGTTAGGCTAGGTTTGGTTAGGTTTGGTGAGGAAAGCGAGTTTTGTGTATATATTTGCAATGTCGAATTCTTTGATTTCGGTGTAAGTGAGGCTAGGTTAAGTAAGGTTTGGTGAGGAAAGCGAGTTTTGTGTATATTTTTGCAATGTCGAATCCTTTGATTTCGGTGATAGTTAGGCTAGGTTGGGTTAGGTTTGATAAGGAAAGCGAGTTTTGTGTATATTTTTGCAATGTCGAATTCTTTGATTTCGGTGGTAGTGAGGCTAGGTTATGTTAGGTTTGCTGAGGTTAGCGAATTTTCTGTAAATCTAACAATCTCAAATTCTTTAATTTCGGTGATGGTTAGGTTAGGTTGGGTTAGGTTTGGTGTGGTATACGAGTTTTTTTTACATTTCTGAAATGTCGAATTCTTTGATTTCGGTAAAAGTTAGGCTAGGTTGGGTTAGGTTTGGTGAGGAAAGCGAGTTTTGTGTATATTTTTGCAATTTCAAATTCTTTGATTTCGGTGAAAGTTAGGCTAGGTTGGGTAAGGTTTGGTAAGTTAAGCGAATTTTGTGTAAATCTTACAATCTCAAATTCTTTGATTTCGGTGATGGTTAAGTTAGGTTGGGTTAGGTGTGTTGAGGTATGCGAGTTTTTTTTACATTTCTGCAATGTCGAATTCTTTGATTTCGGTGATGGTTAGGCTAGGTTGGGTTAGGTTGGGTGAGGAAAGCGAGTTTTGTGTATATTTTTGCAATGTCAAATTCTTTGATTTCGGTGATAGTTAGGCTAGGTTGGGTAAGGTTTGGTAAGTTAAGCGAATTTTGTGTAAATCTTACAATCTCAAATTCTTTAATTTCGGTGATGGTTAGGTTAGGTTGGGTTAGGTTTCGTGAGGTATGCGAGTTTTTTTTACATTTCTGCAATGTCGAATTCTTTGATTTCGGTAAAAGTTAGGCTAGGTTGGGTTAGGTTTGGTGAGGAAAGCGAGTTTTGTGTATATTTTTGGAATGTCGTATACTTTGATTTCGGTGATAGTTAGGCTAGGTTGGGTTAGGTTTGGTGAGATTAGCGAATTTTGTGTAAATCTTACAATCTCAAATTCTTTAATTTAGGTGATGGTTAGGTTAGGTTGGGTTAGGTTTGGTGTGGTATGCGAGTTTTTTTTACATTTCTGCAATGTCGAATTCTTCGATTTCGGTAAAAGTTAGGCTAGGTTGGGTTAGGTTTGGTAAGGAAAGCGAGTTTTGTGTATATTTTTGCAATGTCGAATTCTTTGATTTCGGTGATAGTTAGGCTAGGTTGGGTTAGGTTTGGTGAGGAAAGCGAGTCTTTTGTATATTTTTGCAATGTCGAATTCTTTGATTTCGGTAAAAGTAAGGCTAGGTTTGGTTAGGTTTGGTGAGGAAAGCGAGTTTTGTGTATATATTTGCAATGTCGAATTCTTTGATTTCGGTGTAAGTGAGGCTAGGTTAAGTAAGGTTTGGTGAGGAAAGCGAGTTTTGTGTATATTTTTGCAATGTCGAATCCTTTGATTTCGGTGATAGGCTAGGTTGGGTTAGGTTTGATAAGGAAAGCGAGTTTTGTGTATATTTTTGCAATGTCGAATTCTTTGATTTCGGTGATAGTGAGGCTAGGTTATGTTAGGTTTGCTGAGGTTAGCGAATTTACTGTAAATCTAACAATCTCAAATTCTTTAATTTCGGTGATGGTTAGGTTAGGTTGGGTTAGGTTTCGTGAGGTATGCGAGTTTTGTTTACATTTCTGCAATGTCGAATTCTTTGATTTCGGTAAAAGTTAGGATAGGTTGGGTTAGGTTTGGTGAGGAAAGCGAGTTTTGTGTATATTTTTGCAATGTCGAACTCTTTGATATCGGTGATAGTTAGGCTAGGTTGGGTTAGGTTTGGTGAGGAAAGCGAGTTTTTTGTATATTTTTGCAATGTCGAATTCTTTGATTTTGGTAATAGTAAGGCTAGGTTGGGTTAGGTTTGGTGAGTTTAGCAAATTTTGTGTAAATCTTACAATCTCAAATTCTTTGATTTCGTAGATGGTTGGTTAGGTTGGGTTAGGTTTGGTGAGGTATGCGGTTTTTTTTTACATTTCTGCAATGTCGAATTCTTTGATTTCGGAAAAAGTTAGGCTAGGTTTGGTTAGGTTTGGTGAGGAAAGCGAGTTTTGTGTATATATTTGCAATGTCGAATTCTTTGATTTCGGTGACAGTTAGGCTATGTTGGGTTAGGTTTGGTGAGGAAAGCGAGTTTTGTGTATATTTTTGCAATGTCAAATTCTTTGATTTCGGTGATAGTTAGGCTAGGTTGGGTAAGGTTTGGTAAGTTAAGCGAATTTTGTGTAAATCTTACAATCTCAAATTCTTTGATTTCGGTGATGGTTAAGTTAGGTTGGGTTAGGTGTGTTGAGGTATGCGAGTTTTTTTCACATTTCTGCAATGTCGAATTCTTTGATTTCGGTGATGGTAAGGCTAGGTTGGGTTAGGTTGGGTGAGGAAAGCGAGTTTTGTGTATATTTTTGCAATGTCGAATTCTTTGATTTCGGTGATAGTTAGGCTAGGTTGGGTTAGGTTTGGTAAGTTAAGCGAATTTTGTGTAAATCTTACAATCTCAAATTCTTTGATTTCGCTGATGGTTAGGTTTGGTTGGGTAAGGTTTCGTGAGGTATGCGAGTTTTTTAAACATTTCTGCAATGTCGAATTCTTTGATTTCGGTAAAAGTTAGGCAAGGTTGGGTAAGGTTTGGTGAGGAAAGCGAGTTTTGTGTATATTTTTGCAATGTCGTATTTTTTGATTTCGATGATAGTTAGGCTAGGTTGGGTTAGGTTTAGTGAGATTAGCAAATTTTATGTAAATCTTACAATCTCAAATTCTTTAATTAAGTGATGGTAAGGTTAGGTTGGGTTAGGTTTGGTGTGGTATGCGAGTTTATTTTACATTTCTGCAATGTTGAATTCTTTGATTTCGGTAAAAGTTAGGCTAGGTTGGGTTAGGTTTGGTGAGGAAAGCGAGTTTTGTGTATATTTTTGCAATGTCGAACACTTTGATATCGGTGATAGTTAGGCTAGGTTGGGTTAGGTTTGGTGAGGAAAGAGAGTTTTTTGTATATTTTTGCAATGTCGAATTCTTTGATTTTGGTAATAGTAAGGCTAGGTTGGGTTAGGTTTGGTGAGTTTAGCGAATTTTGTGTAAATCTTACAATCTCAAATTCTTTGATTTCGGTGATGGTTAGGTTAGGTTGGGTTAGGTTTGGTGTGGTATGCGAGTTTTTTTTTCCATTTCTGCAATGTCGAATTCTTTGATATCGGTGATAGTTAGGCTAGGTTGGGTTAAGTTTGGTGAGGACAGCGAGTTTTGTGTATATTTTTGCAATGTCGAATTCTTTGATTTCGGTGATAGTTAGGCTAGGTTGGGTTAGGTATGGTGAGTTTAGCGAATTTTGTGTAAATCTTTCAATCTGAAATTCTTTGATTTCGGTGATGGTTAGGTTAGGTTGCTTTAGGTTTCGTGAAGTATGCGAATTTTTTTTACATTCCTGCAATGTCGAATTCTTTGATTTCGGTAAAAGTTAGGCTAGGTTGGGTTAGGTTTGGTGAGGAAAGCGAGTTTTGTGTATATTTTTGCAATGTCGAATTCTTTGATTTCGGTGATAGTCAGGCTAGGTTGGGTTAGGTTTGGTGAGGAAAGCGAGTCTTTTGTATATTTTTGCAATGTCGAATTCTTTGATTTCGGTGATAGTAAGGCAAGGTTTGGTAAGGTTTGGTGAGGAAAGCGAGTTTTGTGTATATTTTTGCAATATCAAATTCTTTGATTTCGGTGATAGTTAGGCTAGGTTGGGTAAGGTTTGGTAAGTTAAGCGAATTTTGTGTAAATCTTACAATCTCAAATTCTTTGATTTCGGTGATGGTTAAGTTAGGTTGGGTTAGGTGTGTTGAGGTATGCGAGTTTTTTTTACATTTCTGCAATGTCGAATTCTTTGATTTCGGTAAAAGTTAGGCTAGGTTGGGTTAGGTTTGGTGAGGAAAGCGAGTTTTGTGTATATTTATGCAATGTCGAATTCTTTAATTTCGGTGATAGTTAGGCTAGGTTGGGTTAGGTTTGGTGAGGAAAGCGAGTCTTTTGTATATTTTTGCAATGTCGAATTCTTTGATTTCGGTGATAGTTAGGCAAGGTTTTGTAAGGTTTGGTGAGGAAAGCGAGTTTTGTGTATATTTTTGCAATATCAAATTCTTTGATTTCGGTGATAGTTAGGCTAGGTTGGGTAAGGTTTGGTAAGTTAAGCGAATTTTGTGTAAATCTTACAATCTCAAATTCTTTGATTTCGGTGATGGTTAAGTTAGGTTGGGTTAGGTGTGTTGAGGTATGCGAGTTTTTTTCACATTTCTGCAATGTCGAATTCTTTGATTTCGGTGATGGTAAGGCTAGGTTGGGTTAGGTTGGGTGAGGAAAGCGAGTTTTGTGTATATTTTTGCAATGTCGAATTCTTTGATTTCGGTGATAGTTAGGCTAGGTTGGGTTAGGTTTGGTAAGTTAAGCGAATTTTGTGTAAATCTTACAATCTCAAATTCTTTGATTTCGCTGATGGTTAGGTTTGGTTGGGTAAGGTTTCGTGAGGTATGCGAGTTTTTTAAACATTTCTGCAATGTCGAATTCTTTGATTTCGGTAAAAGTTAGGCAAGGTTGGGTAAGGTTTGGTGAGGAAAGCGAGTTTTGTGTATATTTTTGCAATGTCGTATTTTTTGATTTCGATGATAGTTAGGCTAGGTTGGGTTAGGTTTAGTGAGATTAGCAAATTTTATGTAAATCTTACAATCTCAAATTCTTTAATTAAGTGATGGTAAGGTTAGGTTGGGTTAGGTTTGGTGTGGTATGCGAGTTTATTTTACATTTCTGCAATGTTGAATTCTTTGATTTCGGTAAAAGTTAGGCTAGGTTGGGTTAGGTTTGGTGAGGAAAGCGAGTTTTGTGTATATTTTTGCAATGTCGAACACTTTGATATCGGTGATAGTTAGGCTAGGTTGGGTTAGGTTTGGTGAGGAAAGCGAGTTTTTTGTATATTTTTGCAATGTCGAATTCTTTGATTTTGGTAATAGTAAGGCTAGGTTGGGTTAGGTTTGGTGAGGAAAGCGAGTCTTTTGTATATTTTTGCAATGTCGAATTCTTTGATTTCGGTGATAGTTAGGCTAGGTTGGGTTAGGTATGGTGAGTTTAGCGAATTTTGTGTAAATCTTTCAATCTGAAATTCTTTGATTTCGGTGATGGTTAGGTTAGGTTGCTTTAGGTTTCGTGAAGTATGCGAATTTTTTTTACATTCCTGCAATGTCGAATTCTTTGATTTCGGTAAAAGTTAGGCTAGGTTGGGTTAGGTTTGGTGAGGAAAACGAGTTTTGTGTATATTTTTGGAATGTCGTATACTTTGATTTCGGTGATAGTTAGGCTAGGTTGGGTTAGGTTTGGTGAGATTAGCGAATTTTGTGTAAATCTTCCAATCTCAAATTCTTTAATTTAGGTGATGGTTAGGTTAGGTTGAGTTAGGTTTGGTGTGGTATGCGAGTTTTTTTTACATTTCTGCAATGTCGAATTCTTTGATTTCGGTAAAAGTAAGGCTAGGTTGGGTTAGGTTTGGTGAGGAAAGCGAGTTTTGTGTATATTTTTGCAATGTCGAATTCTTTAATTTCGGTGATAGTTAGGCTAGGTTGGGTTAGGTTTGGTGAGGAAAGCGAGTCTTTTGTATATTTTTGCAATGTCGAATTCTTTGATTCGGTGATAGTTAGGCAAGGTTTGGTAAGGTTTGGTGAGGAAAGCGAGTTTTGTGTATATTTTTGCAATATCAAATTCTTTGATTTCGGTGATAGTTAGGCTAGGTTGGGTAAGGTTTGGTAAGTTAAGCGAATTTTGTGTAAATCTTACAATCTCAAATTCTTTGATTTCAGTGATGGTTAAGTTAGGTTGGGTTAGGTGTGTTGAGGTATGCGAGTTTTTTTCACATTTCTGCAATGTCGAATTCTTTGATTTCGGTGATGGTAAGGCTAGGTTGGGTTAGGTTGGGTGAGGAAAGCGAGTTTTGTGTATATTTTTGCAATGTCGAATTCTTTGATTTCGGTGATAGTTAGGCTAGGTTGGGTTAGGTTTGGTAAGTTAAGCGAATTTTGTGTAAATCTTACAATCTCAAATTCTTTGATTTCGCTGATGGTAAGGTGTGGTTGGGTAAGGTTTCGTGAGGTATGCGAGTTTTTTTAACATATCTGCAATGTCGAATTCTTTGATTTCGGTAAAAGTTAGGCAAGGTTGGGTAAGGTTTGGTGAGGAAAGCGAGTTTTGTGTATATTTTTGCAATGTCGTATTTTTTGATTTCGATGATAGTTAGGCTAGGTTGGGTTAGGTTTGGTGAGATTAGCAAATTTTATGTAAATCTTACAATCTCAAATTCTTTAATTAAGTGATGGTTAGGTTAGGTTGGGTTAGGTTTGGTGTGGTATGCGAGTTTATTTTACATTTCTGCAATGTCGAATTCTTTGATTTCGGTAAAAGTTAGGCTAGGTTGGGTTAGGTTTGGTGAGGAAAGCGAGTTTTGTGTATATTTTTGCAATGTCGAACTCTTTGATATCGGTGATAGTTAGGCTAGGTTGGGTTAGGTTTGGTGAGGAAAGCGAGTTTTTTGTATATTTTTGCAATGTCGAACTCTTTGATATCGGTGATAGTTAGGCTAGGTTGGGTT
The DNA here is from genome assembly GCF_051622035.1 of Arctopsyche grandis. Lineage (NCBI taxonomy): Eukaryota > Metazoa > Arthropoda > Insecta > Trichoptera > Hydropsychidae > Arctopsyche > Arctopsyche grandis. Next base: position 34,410,293 of record NC_135360.1, read on the forward strand.
AGGTTTGGTGAGGAAAGCGAGTTTTTTGTATATTTTTTCAATGTCGAATTCTTTGATTTTGGTAATAGTAAGGCTAGGTTGGGTTAGGTTTGGTGAGTTTAGCGAATTTTGTGTAAATCTTACAATCTCAAATTCTTTGATTTCGGTGATGGTTGGTTAGGTTGGGTTAGGTTTGGTGAGGTATGCGGTTTTTTTTTACATTTCTGCAATGTCGAATTCTTTGATTTCGGTAAAAGTTAGGCTAGGTTTGGTTAGGTTTGGTGAGGAAAGCGAGTTTTGTGTATATATTTGCAATGTCGAATTCTTTGATTTCGGTGTAAGTGAGGCTAGGTTAAGTAAGGTTTGGTGAGGAAAGCGAGTTTTGTGTATATTTTTGCAATGTCGAACACTTTGATATCGGTGATAGTTAGGCTAGGTTGGGTTAGGTTTGGTGAGGAAAGCGAGTTTTGTGTATATTTTTGCAATGTCGAATTCTTTGATATCGGTGATAGTTAGGCTAGGTTGGGTTAGGTTTGGTAAGTTAAGCGAACTTTGTGTAAATCTTACAATCTCAAATTCTTTGATTTCGCTGATGGTTAGGTTTGGTTGGGTAAGGTTTCGTGAGGTATGCGAGTTTTTTTAACATTTCTGCAATGTCGAATTCTTTGATTTCGGTAAAAGTTAGGCAAGGTTGGGTAAGGTTTGGTGAGGAAAGCGAGTTTTGTGTATATTTTTGCAATGTCGTATTTTTTGATTTCGATGATAGTTAGGCTAGGTTGGGTAAGTTTGGTGAGATTAGCAAATTTTATGTAAATCTTACAATCTCAAATTCTTTAATTAAGTGATGGTTAGGTTAGGTTGGGTTAGGTTTGGTGTGGTATGCGAGTTTATTTTACATTTCTGCAATGTCGAATTCTTTGATTTCGGTAAAAGTAAGGCTAGGTTGGGTTAGGTTTGGTGAGGAAAGCGAGTTTTGTGTATATTTTTGCAATGTCGAACTCTTTGATATCGGTGATAGTTAGGCTAGGTTGGGTTAGGTTTGGTGAGGAAAGCGAGTTTTTTGTATATTTTTGCAATGTCGAATTCTTTGATTTTGGTAATAGTAAGGCTAGGTTGGGTTAGGTTTGGTGAGTTTAGCGAATTTTGTGTAAATCTTACAATCTCAAATTTTTTAATTTCGGTGATGGTTAGGTTAGGTTGGGTTTGGTTTGGTGTGGTATGCGAGTTTTTTTAACATTTCTGCAATGTCGAATTCTTCGATTTCGGTAAAAGTTAGGCTAGGTTTGGTTAGGTTTGGTGAGGTAAGCGGGTTTTGTGTATATATTTGCAATGTCGAATTCTTTGATTTCGGTGTAAGTGCGGCTAGCTTAGGTAAGGTTTGGTGAGGAAAGCGAGTTTTGTGTATATTTTTGCAATGTCGAATTCTTTGATTTCGGTGATAGTTAGGCTTGGTTGGGTTAGGTTTGATAAGGTAAGCGAGTTTTGTGTATATTTTTGCAATGTCGAATTCTTTGATTTCGGTGATAGTGAGGCTCGGTTGGGTTAGGTTTGCTGAGGTTAGCGAATTTTCTGTAAATATTACAATCGAAAATTCTTTGATTTCGGTGATGGTTAGGTTAGGTTGGGTTGGGTTTTGTGAGGAATGCGAGTTTTTTTTACATTTCTGCAATGTCGAATTCTTTGATTTCGGTAAAAGTAAGGCTAGGTTTGGTTAGGTTTGGTGAGGTAAGCGGGTTTTGTGTATATATTTGCAATGTCGAATTCTTTGATTTCGGTGTAAGTGAGGCTAGGTTAGGTAAGGTTTGGTGAGGAAAGCGAGTTTTGTGTATATTTTTGCAATGTCGAATTCTTTGATTTCGGTGATAGTTAGGCTTGGTTGGGTTAGGTTTGATTAGGTAAGCGAGTTTTGTGTATATTTTTGCAATGTCGAATTCTTTGATTTCGGTGATAGTGAGGCTAGGTTGGGTTAGGTTTGCTGAGGTATGCGAATTTTCTGTAAATATTACAATCGAAAATTCTTTGATTTCGGTGATGGTTAGGTTAGGTTGTGTTGGGTTTTGTGAGGAATGCGAGTTTTTTTTACATTTCTGCAATGTCGAATTCTTTGATTTCGGTAAAAGTTAGGCTAGGATGGGTTAGGTTTGGTGAGGAAAGCGAGTTTTGTGTATAATTTTGCAATGACGAATTCTTTGATTTCGGTTATAGTTAGGCTAGGTTGGGTTCGGTTTGGTAAGTTAAGCGAATTTTGTGTAAATCTTACAATCTCAAATTCTTTGATTTCGCTGATGGTTAGGTTTGGTTGGGTTAGGTTTCGTGAGGTATGCGAGTTTTTTTAACATTTCTGCAATGTCGAATTCTTTGATTTCGGTAATAGTTAGGCTAGGTTGGAATAGGTTTAATGAGGTAAGCGAATTTTTTGTATATTTTTGCAATGTCGAATTCTTTGATTTCGGTGATAGTTAGGCTAGGTTGGGTTTGGTTTGGTGAGGTTAGCGAATTTTGTGTAAATCTTACAATCTCAAATTCTTTAATTTAGGTGATGGTAAGGTTAGGTTGGGTTAGGTTTGGTGTGGTATGCGAGTTTTTTTTACATTTCTGCAATGTCGAATTCTTTGATTTCGGTAAAAGTTAGGCTAGGTTGGGTTAGGTTTGGTAAGGTTAGCGAATTTTGTGTAAATCCTCCAATCTCAAATTCTTTAATTTAGGTGATGGTTAGGTTAGGTTAGGTTGGGTTTTGTGAGGTTTGCGAGTTTTTATTAACATTTCTGCAATGTCGAATTCATTGATTTCGGTAAAAGTTAGGCTAGGTTGGGTTAGGTTTGGTGAGGAAAGCGAGTTTTGTGTATATTTTTGCAATGTCGAATTCTTTGATTTCGGTGATAATTAGGCTAGGTTGGGTAAGGTTTGGTGGAGAAAGCGAGTTTTGTGTATATTTTTGCAATGTCGAATTCTTTGATTTCGGTTATTGTTAGGCTAGGTGAGGTTAGGTTTGGTGAGTTTAGCGAATTTTGTGTAAATCTTTCAATCTGAAATTCTTTGATTTCGGTGATGGTTAGGTTAGGTTGGTTTAGGTTTCGTGAAGTATGCGAGTTTTTTTTACATTTCTGCAATGTCGAATTCTTTGATTTCGGTGATGGTAAGGCTAGGTTGGGTTAGGTTGGGTGAGGAAAGCGAGTTTTGTGTATATTTTTGCAATGTCGAATTCTTTGATTTCGGTGATAGTTAGGCTAGGTTGGGTTAGGTTTGGTAAGTTAAGCGAATTTTGTGTAAATCTTACAATCTCAAATTCTTTGATTTCGCTGATGGTTAGGTTTGGTTGGGTTAGGTTTCGTGAGGTATGCGAGTTTTTTTTAACATTCCTGCAATGTCGAATTCTTTGATTTCGGTAAAAGTTAGGCTAGGTTGGGTTAGGTTTGGTGAGGAAAGCGAGTTTTGTGTATATTTTTGCAATGTCGAACTCTTTGATATCGGTGATAGTTAGGCTAGGTTGGGTTAGGTTTGGTGAGGAAAGCGAGTTTTTTGTATATTTTTGCAATGTCGAATTCTTTGATTTTGGTAATAGTAAGGCTAGGTTGGGTTAGGTTTGGTGAGTTTAGCGAATTTTGTGTAAATCTTACAATCTCAAATTCTTTGATTTCGGTGATGGTTGGTTAGGTTGGGTTAGGTTTGGTGAGGTATGCGGTTTTTTTTTACATTTCTGCAATGTTGAATTCTTTGATTTCGGTAAAAGTTAGGCTAGGTTTGGTTAGGTTTGGTGAGGAAAGCGAGTTTTGTGTATATATTTGCAATGTCGAATTTTTTAATTTTGGTGATAGTTAGGCAAGGTTGGTTTAGGTTTGATAAGGAAAGCGAGTTTTGTGTATATTTTTGCAATGTCGAATTCTTTGATTTCGGTAATAGTTAGGCTAGGTTGGAATAGGTTTAATGAGGTAAGCGAATTTTTTGTATATTTTTGCAATGTCGAATTCTTTGATTTCGGTGATAGTTAGGCTAGGTTGGGTTAGGTTTGGTGAGTTTAGCGAATTTTGTGTAAATCTTACAATCTCAAATTCTTTGATTTCGTTGATGGTTGGTTAGGTTGGGTTAGGTTTGGTGAGGTATGCGAGTTTTTTTTACATTTCTGCAATGTCGAATTCGTTGATTTCGGTAAAAGTTAGGCTAGGTTGGGTTAGGTTTGGTGAGGAAAGCGAGTTTTGTGTATATTTTTGGAATGTCGTATACTTTGATTTCGGTGATAGTTAGGCTAGGTTGGGTTAGGTTTGGTGAGATTAGCGAATTTTGTGTAAATCTTACAATCTCAAATTCTTTAATTTAGGTGATGATTAGGTTAGGTTGGGTTAGGTTTGGTGTGGTATGCGAGTTTTTTTTACATTTCTGCAATGTTGAATTCTTTGATTTCGGTAAAAGTTAAGCTAGGTTGGGTTAGGTTTGGTGAGGAAAGCGAGTTTTGTGTATATTTTTGCAATGTCGAATTCTTTGATTTCGGTGAAAGTTAGGCTAGGTTGGGTTAGGTTTGGTGAGGAAAGCGAGTCTTTTGTATATTTTTGCAATGTCGAATTCTTTGATTTTGGTAATAGTAAGGCTAGGTTGGGTTAGGTTTGGTGAGTTTAGCGAATTTTGTGTAAATCTTACAATCTCAAATTCTTTGATTTCGGTGATGGTTGGTTAGGTTGGGTTAGGTTTGGTGAGGTATGCGGGTTTTTTTTACATTTCTGCAATGTCAAATTCTTAGATTTCGGTAAAAGTTAGGCTAGGTTTGGTTAGGTTTGGTGAGGAAAACGAGTTTTGTGTATATTTTTGGAATGTCGTATACTTTGATTTCGGTGATAGTTAGGCTAGGTTGGGTTAGGTTTGGTGAGATTAGCGAATTTTGTGTAAATCTTCCAATCTCAAATTCTTTAATTTAGGTGATGGTTAGGTTAGGTTGAGTTAGGTTTGGTGTGGTATGCGAGTTTTTTTTACATTTCTGCAATGTCGAATTCTTTGATTTCGGTAAAAGTAAGGCTAGGTTGGGTTAGGTTTGGTGAGGAAAGCGAGTTTTGTGTATATTTTTGCAATGTCGAATTCTTTAATTTCGGTGATAGTTAGGCTAGGTTGGGTTAGGTTTGGTGAGGAAAGCGAGTCTTTTGTATATTTTTGCAATGTCGAATTCTTTGATTCGGTGATAGTTAGGCAAGGTTTGGTAAGGTTTGGTGAGGAAAGCGAGTTTTGTGTATATTTTTGCAATATCAAATTCTTTGATTTCGGTGATAGTTAGGCTAGGTTGGGTAAGGTTTGGTAAGTTAAGCGAATTTTGTGTAAATCTTACAATCTCAAATTCTTTGATTTCAGTGATGGTTAAGTTAGGTTGGGTTAGGTGTGTTGAGGTATGCGAGTTTTTTTCACATTTCTGCAATGTCGAATTCTTTGATTTCGGTGATGGTAAGGCTAGGTTGGGTTAGGTTGGGTGAGGAAAGCGAGTTTTGTGTATATTTTTGCAATGTCGAATTCTTTGATTTCGGTGATAGTTAGGCTAGGTTGGGTTAGGTTTGGTAAGTTAAGCGAATTTTGTGTAAATCTTACAATCTCAAATTCTTTGATTTCGCTGATGGTAAGGTGTGGTTGGGTAAGGTTTCGTGAGGTATGCGAGTTTTTTTAACATATCTGCAATGTCGAATTCTTTGATTTCGGTAAAAGTTAGGCAAGGTTGGGTAAGGTTTGGTGAGGAAAGCGAGTTTTGTGTATATTTTTGCAATGTCGTATTTTTTGATTTCGATGATAGTTAGGCTAGGTTGGGTTAGGTTTGGTGAGATTAGCAAATTTTATGTAAATCTTACAATCTCAAATTCTTTAATTAAGTGATGGTTAGGTTAGGTTGGGTTAGGTTTGGTGTGGTATGCGAGTTTATTTTACATTTCTGCAATGTCGAATTCTTTGATTTCGGTAAAAGTTAGGCTAGGTTGGGTTAGGTTTGGTGAGGAAAGCGAGTTTTGTGTATATTTTTGCAATGTCGAACTCTTTGATATCGGTGATAGTTAGGCTAGGTTGGGTTAGGTTTGGTGAGGAAAGCGAGTTTTTTGTATATTTTTGCAATGTCGAACTCTTTGATATCGGTGATAGTTAGGCTAGGTTGGGTTAGGTTTGGTGAGGAAAGCGAGTTTTTTGTATATTTTTGCAATGTCGAATTCTTTGATTTTGGTAATAGTAAGGCTAGGTTGGGTTAGGTTTGGTGAGTTTAGCGAATTTTGTGTAAATCTTACAATCTCAAATTCTTTGATTTCGGTGATGGTTGGTTAGGTTGGGTTAGGTTTGGTGAGGTATGCGGTTTTTTTTTACATTTCTGCAATGTCGAATTCTTTGATTTCGGTAAAAGTTAGGCTAGGTTTGGTTAGGTTTGGTGAGGAAAGCGAGTTTTGTGTATATATTTGCAATGTCGAATTCTTTGATTTCGGTGTAAGTGAGGCTAGGTTAAGTAAGGTTTGGTGAGGAAAGCGAGTTTTGTGTATATTTTTGCAATGTCGAACACTTTGATATCGGTGATAGTTAGGCTAGGTTGGGTTAGGTTTGGTGAGGAAAGCGAGTTTTGTGTATATTTTTGCAATGTCGAATTCTTTGATATCGGTGATAGTTAGGCTAGGTTGGGTTAGGTTTGGTAAGTTAAGCGAACTTTGTGTAAATCTTACAATCTCAAATTCTTTGATTTCGCTGATGGTTAGGTTTGGTTGGGTAAGGTTTCGTGAGGTATGCGAGTTTTTTTAACATTTCTGCAATGTCGAATTCTTTGATTTCGGTAAAAGTTAGGCAAGGTTGGGTAAGGTTTGGTGAGGAAAGCGAGTTTTGTGTATATTTTTGCAATGTCGTATTTTTTGATTTCGATGATAGTTAGGCTAGGTTGGGTAAGTTTGGTGAGATTAGCAAATTTTATGTAAATCTTACAATCTCAAATTCTTTAATTAAGTGATGGTTAGGTTAGGTTGGGTTAGGTTTGGTGTGGTATGCGAGTTTATTTTACATTTCTGCAATGTCGAATTCTTTGATTTCGGTAAAAGTAAGGCTAGGTTGGGTTAGGTTTGGTGAGGAAAGCGAGTTTTGTGTATATTTTTGCAATGTCGAACTCTTTGATATCGGTGATAGTTAGGCTAGGTTGGGTTAGGTTTGGTGAGGAAAGCGAGTTTTTTGTATATTTTTGCAATGTCGAATTCTTTGATTTTGGTAATAGTAAGGCTAGGTTGGGTTAGGTTTGGTGAGTTTAGCGAATTTTGTGTAAATCTTACAATCTCAAATTTTTTAATTTCGGTGATGGTTAGGTTAGGTTGGGTTTGGTTTGGTGTGGTATGCGAGTTTTTTTAACATTTCTGCAATGTCGAATTCTTCGATTTCGGTAAAAGTTAGGCTAGGTTTGGTTAGGTTTGGTGAGGTAAGCGGGTTTTGTGTATATATTTGCAATGTCGAATTCTTTGATTTCGGTGTAAGTGCGGCTAGCTTAGGTAAGGTTTGGTGAGGAAAGCGAGTTTTGTGTATATTTTTGCAATGTCGAATTCTTTGATTTCGGTGATAGTTAGGCTTGGTTGGGTTAGGTTTGATAAGGTAAGCGAGTTTTGTGTATATTTTTGCAATGTCGAATTCTTTGATTTCGGTGATAGTGAGGCTCGGTTGGGTTAGGTTTGCTGAGGTTAGCGAATTTTCTGTAAATATTACAATCGAAAATTCTTTGATTTCGGTGATGGTTAGGTTAGGTTGGGTTGGGTTTTGTGAGGAATGCGAGTTTTTTTTACATTTCTGCAATGTCGAATTCTTTGATTTCGGTAAAAGTAAGGCTAGGTTTGGTTAGGTTTGGTGAGGTAAGCGGGTTTTGTGTATATATTTGCAATGTCGAATTCTTTGATTTCGGTGTAAGTGAGGCTAGGTTAGGTAAGGTTTGGTGAGGAAAGCGAGTTTTGTGTATATTTTTGCAATGTCGAATTCTTTGATTTCGGTGATAGTTAGGCTTGGTTGGGTTAGGTTTGATTAGGTAAGCGAGTTTTGTGTATATTTTTGCAATGTCGAATTCTTTGATTTCGGTGATAGTGAGGCTAGGTTGGGTTAGGTTTGCTGAGGTATGCGAATTTTCTGTAAATATTACAATCGAAAATTCTTTGATTTCGGTGATGGTTAGGTTAGGTTGTGTTGGGTTTTGTGAGGAATGCGAGTTTTTTTTACATTTCTGCAATGTCGAATTCTTTGATTTCGGTAAAAGTTAGGCTAGGATGGGTTAGGTTTGGTGAGGAAAGCGAGTTTTGTGTATAATTTTGCAATGACGAATTCTTTGATTTCGGTTATAGTTAGGCTAGGTTGGGTTCGGTTTGGTAAGTTAAGCGAATTTTGTGTAAATCTTACAATCTCAAATTCTTTGATTTCGCTGATGGTTAGGTTTGGTTGGGTTAGGTTTCGTGAGGTATGCGAGTTTTTTTAACATTTCTGCAATGTCGAATTCTTTGATTTCGGTAATAGTTAGGCTAGGTTGGAATAGGTTTAATGAGGTAAGCGAATTTTTTGTATATTTTTGCAATGTCGAATTCTTTGATTTCGGTGATAGTTAGGCTAGGTTGGGTTTGGTTTGGTGAGGTTAGCGAATTTTGTGTAAATCTTACAATCTCAAATTCTTTAATTTAGGTGATGGTAAGGTTAGGTTGGGTTAGGTTTGGTGTGGTATGCGAGTTTTTTTTACATTTCTGCAATGTCGAATTCTTTGATTTCGGTAAAAGTTAGGCTAGGTTGGGTTAGGTTTGGTAAGGTTAGCGAATTTTGTGTAAATCCTCCAATCTCAAATTCTTTAATTTAGGTGATGGTTAGGTTAGGTTAGGTTGGGTTTTGTGAGGTTTGCGAGTTTTTATTAACATTTCTGCAATGTCGAATTCATTGATTTCGGTAAAAGTTAGGCTAGGTTGGGTTAGGTTTGGTGAGGAAAGCGAGTTTTGTGTATATTTTTGCAATGTCGAATTCTTTGATTTCGGTGATAATTAGGCTAGGTTGGGTAAGGTTTGGTGGAGAAAGCGAGTTTTGTGTATATTTTTGCAATGTCGAATTCTTTGATTTCGGTTATTGTTAGGCTAGGTGAGGTTAGGTTTGGTGAGTTTAGCGAATTTTGTGTAAATCTTTCAATCTGAAATTCTTTGATTTCGGTGATGGTTAGGTTAGGTTGGTTTAGGTTTCGTGAAGTATGCGAGTTTTTTTTACATTTCTGCAATGTCGAATTCTTTGATTTCGGTGATGGTAAGGCTAGGTTGGGTTAGGTTGGGTGAGGAAAGCGAGTTTTGTGTATATTTTTGCAATGTCGAATTCTTTGATTTCGGTGATAGTTAGGCTAGGTTGGGTTAGGTTTGGTAAGTTAAGCGAATTTTGTGTAAATCTTACAATCTCAAATTCTTTGATTTCGCTGATGGTTAGGTTTGGTTGGGTTAGGTTTCGTGAGGTATGCGAGTTTTTTTTAACATTCCTGCAATGTCGAATTCTTTGATTTCGGTAAAAGTTAGGCTAGGTTGGGTTAGGTTTGGTGAGGAAAGCGAGTTTTGTGTATATTTTTGCAATGTCGAACTCTTTGATATCGGTGATAGTTAGGCTAGGTTGGGTTAGGTTTGGTGAGGAAAGCGAGTTTTTTGTATATTTTTGCAATGTCGAATTCTTTGATTTTGGTAATAGTAAGGCTAGGTTGGGTTAGGTTTGGTGAGTTTAGCGAATTTTGTGTAAATCTTACAATCTCAAATTCTTTGATTTCGGTGATGGTTGGTTAGGTTGGGTTAGGTTTGGTGAGGTATGCGGTTTTTTTTTACATTTCTGCAATGTTGAATTCTTTGATTTCGGTAAAAGTTAGGCTAGGTTTGGTTAGGTTTGGTGAGGAAAGCGAGTTTTGTGTATATATTTGCAATGTCGAATTTTTTAATTTTGGTGATAGTTAGGCAAGGTTGGTTTAGGTTTGATAAGGAAAGCGAGTTTTGTGTATATTTTTGCAATGTCGAATTCTTTGATTTCGGTAATAGTTAGGCTAGGTTGGAATAGGTTTAATGAGGTAAGCGAATTTTTTGTATATTTTTGCAATGTCGAATTCTTTGATTTCGGTGATAGTTAGGCTAGGTTGGGTTAGGTTTGGTGAGTTTAGCGAATTTTGTGTAAATCTTACAATCTCAAATTCTTTGATTTCGTTGATGGTTGGTTAGGTTGGGTTAGGTTTGGTGAGGTATGCGAGTTTTTTTTACATTTCTGCAATGTCGAATTCGTTGATTTCGGTAAAAGTTAGGCTAGGTTGGGTTAGGTTTGGTGAGGAAAGCGAGTTTTGTGTATATTTTTGGAATGTCGTATACTTTGATTTCGGTGATAGTTAGGCTAGGTTGGGTTAGGTTTGGTGAGATTAGCGAATTTTGTGTAAATCTTACAATCTCAAATTCTTTAATTTAGGTGATGATTAGGTTAGGTTGGGTTAGGTTTGGTGTGGTATGCGAGTTTTTTTTACATTTCTGCAATGTCGAATTCTTTGATTTCGGTAAAAGTTAAGCTAGGTTGGGTTAGGTTTGGTGAGGAAAGCGAGTTTTGTGTATATTTTTGCAATGTCGAATTCTTTGATTTCGGTGAAAGTTAGGCTAGGTTGGGTTAGGTTTGGTGAGGAAAGCGAGTCTTTTGTATATTTTTGCAATGTCGAATTCTTTGATTTTGGTAATAGTAAGGCTAGGTTGGGTTAGGTTTGGTGAGTTTAGCGAATTTTGTGTAAATCTTACAATCTCAAATTCTTTGATTTCGGTGATGGTTGGTTAGGTTGGGTTAGGTTTGGTGAGGTATGCGGGTTTTTTTTACATTTCTGCAATGTCAAATTCTTAGATTTCGGTAAAAGTTAGGCTAGGTTTGGTTAGGTTTGGTGAGGAAAGCGAGTTCTGTGTATATATTTGCAATGTCGAATTCTTTGATTTCGGTGTAAGTGAGGCTAGGTTGGGTAAGGTTTGGTGAGGAAAGCGAGTTTTGTGTATATTTTTAAAATGTCGAATTCTTTGATTTCGGTGATAGTTAGGCTAGGTTGGGTTAGGTTTGATAAGGAAAGCGAGTTTTGTGTATATTTTTGCAATGTAGAATTCTTTGATTTCGGTGATAGTGAGGCTAGGTTGGGTTAGGTTTGCTGAGGTAAGCGAATTTTCTGTAAATCTTACAATCGAAAATTCTTTGATTTCGGTGATGGTTAGGTTAGGTTGGGTTGGGTTTTGTGAGGAATGCGAGTTTTTTTTACATTTCTGCATTGTCGAATTCTTTGATTTCGGTAAAAGTTAGGCTAGGATGGGTTAGGTTTGGTGAGGAAAGCGAGTTTTGTGTATAATTTTGCAATGTCGAATTCTTTGATTTCGGTAATAGTTAGGCAAGGTTGGTTTAGGTTTGATAAGGAAAGCGAGTTTTGTGTATATTTTTGCAATGTCGAAGTCTTTGATTTCGGTAATAGTTAGGCTAGGTTGGAATAGGTTTAATGAGGTAAGCGAATTTTTTGTATATTTTTGCAATGTCGAATTCTTTGATTTCGGTGATAGTTAGGCTAGGTTGGGTTTGGTTTGGTGAGGTTAGCGAATTTTGTGTAAATCTTACAATCTCAAATTCTTTAATTTAGGTGATGGTTAGGTTAGGTTGGGTTAGGTTTGGTGTGGTATGCAAATTTTTTTTACATTTCTGCAATGTCGAATTCTTTGATTTCGGTAAAAGTTAGGCTAGGTTGGGTTAGGTTTGGTGAGGAAAGCGAGTTTTGTGTATATTTTCGCAATGACGAATTCTTTGATTTCGGTTATAGTTAGGCTAGGTTGGGTTCGGTTTGGTAAGTTAAGCGAATTTTGTGTAAATCTTACAATCTCAAATTCTTTGATTTCGCTGATGGTTAGGTTTGGTTGGGTTAGGTTTCGTGAGGTTTGCGAGTTTTTTTAACATTTCTGCAATGTCGAATTCTTTGATTTCGGTAAAAGTTAGGCTAGGTTGGGTTAGGTTGGGTGAGGAAAGCGAGTTTTGTGTATATTTTTGCAATGTCGAATTCTTTGATTTCGGTGATAGTTAGGCTAGGTTGGGTTAGGTTTGGTGAGGAAAGCGAGTCTTTTGTATATTTTTGAAATGTCGAATTCTTTGATTTTGGTAATAGTAAGGCTAGGTTGGGTTAGGTTTGGTGAGGTTAGCGAATTTTGTGTAAATCTTACACTCTCAAATTCTTTAATTTCGGTGATGGTTAGGTTAGGTTGGGTTTGGTTTGGTGTGGTATGCGAGTTTTTTTTACATTTCTGCAATGTCGAATTCTTTGATTTCGGTAAAAGTTAGGCTAGGTTGGGTTAGGTTTGGTGAGGAAAGCGAGTTTTGTGTATATTTTTGCAATGACGAATTCTTTGATTTCGGTTATAGTTAGGCTAGGTTGGGTTCGGTTTGGTAAGTTAAGCGAATTTTGTGTAAATCTTACAATCTCAAATTCTTTGATTTCGCTGATGGTTAGGTTTGGTTGGGTTAGGTTTCTTGAGGTTTGCGAGTTTTTTTAACATTTCTGCAATGTCGAATTCTTCGATTTCGGTAAAAGTTAGGCTAGGTTAGGTTAGGTTTGGTGAGGTAAGCGGGTTTTGTGTATATATTTGCAATGTCGAATTCTTTGATTTCGGTGTAAGTGAGGCTAGGTTGGGTAAGGTTTGGTGAGGAAAGCGAGTTTTGTGTATATTTTTGCAATGTCGAATTCTTTGATTTCGGTGATAGTTAGGCTAGGTTGGGTTAGGTTTGGTGGAGAAAGCGAGTTTTGTGTATATTTTTGCAATGTCGAATTCTTTGATTTCGGTTATTGTTAGGCTAGGTGAGGTTAGGTTTGGTGAGTTTAGCGAATTTTGTGTAAATCTAACAATCTCAAATTCTTTGATTTCGGTATGGTTGGTTAGGTTGGGTTAGGTTTGGTGAGGTATGCGGGTTTTTTTTACATTTCTGAAATGTCGAATTCTTTGATTTCGGTAAAAGTAAGGCTAGGTTGGGTTAGGTTTGGTGAGGTAAGCGGGTTTTGTGTATATATTTGCAATGTCGAATTCTTTGATTTCGGTGTAAGTGGAGCTAGGTTGGGTAAGGTTTGGTGAGGAAAGCGAGTTTTGTGTATATTTTTGCAATGTCGAATTCTTTGATATCGGTGATAGTTAGGCTAGGTTGGGTTAGGTTTGGTGAGGAATGCGAGTTTTGTGTATATTTTTGCAATGTCGAATTCTTTGATTTTGGTAATAGTTAGGCTAGGTTGGAATAGGTTAAATGAGGTAAGCGAATTTTTTGTATATTTTTGCAATGTCGAATTCTTTGATTTCGGTGATAGTTAGGCTTGGTTGGGTTTGGTTTGGTGAGGTTAGCGAATATTGTGTAAATCTTACAATCTCAAATTCTTTGATTTCGCTGATGGTTAGGTTTGGTTGGGTTAGGTTTCGTGAGGTATGCGAGTTTTTTTAACATTTCTGCAATGTCGAATTCTTTGATTTCGGTAATAGTTAGGCTAGGTTGGAATAGGTTTAATGAGGTAAGCGAATTTTTTGTATATTTTTGCAATGTCGAATTCTTTGATTTCGGTGATAGTTAGGCTAGGTTGGGTTTGGTTTGGTGAGGTTAGCGAATTTTGTGTAAATCTTACAATCTCAAATTCTTTAATTTAGGTGATGGTAAGGTTAGGTTGGGTTAGGTTTGGTGTGGTATGCGAGTTTTTTTTACATTTCTGCAATGTCGAATTCTTTGATTTCGGTAAAAGTTAGGCTAGGTTGGGTTAGGTTTGGTAAGGTTTGCGAATTTTGTGTAAATCCTCCAATCTCAAATTCTTTAATTTAGGTGATGGTTAGGTTAGGTTAGGTTGGGTTTTGTGAGGTTTGCGAGTTTTTATTTACATTTCTGCAATGTCGAATTCATTGATTTCGGTAAAAGTTAGGCTAGGTTGGGTTAGGTTTGGTGAGGAAAGCGAGTTTTGTGTATATTTTTGCAATGTCGAATTCTTTGATTTCGGTGATAATTAGGCTAGGTTGGGTAAGGTTTGGTGGAGAAAGCGAGTTTTGTGTATATTTTTGCAATGTCGAATTCTTTGATTTCGGTTATTGTTAGGCTAGGTGAGGTTAGGTTTGGTGAGTTTAGCGAATTTTGTGTAAATCTTTCAATCTGAAATTCTTTGATTTCGGTGATGGTTAGGTTAGGTTGGTTTAGGTTTCGTGAAGTATGCGAGTTTTTTTTACATTTCTGCAATGTCGAATTCTTTGATTTCGGTGATGGTAAGGCTAGGTTGGGTTAGGTTGGGTGAGGAAAGCGAATTTTTTGTATATTTTTGCAATGTCGAATTCTTTGATTTCGGTGATAGTTAGGCTTGGTTGGGTTTGGTTTGGTGAGGTTAGCGAATATTGTGTAAATCTTACAATCTCAAATTCTTTGATTTCGCTGATGGTTAGGTTTGGTTGGGTTAGGTTTCGTGAGGTATGCGAGTTTTTTTAACATTTCTGCAATGTCGAATTCTTTGATTTCGGTAATAGTTAGGCTAGGTTGGAATAGGTTTAATGAGGTAAGCGAATTTTTTGTATATTTTTGCAATGTCGAATTCTTTGATTTCGGTGATAGTTAGGCTAGGTTGGGTTTGGTTTGGTGAGGTTAGCGAATTTTGTGTAAATCTTACAATCTCAAATTCTTTAATTTAGGTGATGGTAAGGTTAGGTTGGGTTAGGTTTGGTGTGGTATGCGAGTTTTTTTTACATTTCTGCAATGTCGAATTCTTTGATTTCGGTAAAAGTTAGGCTAGGTTGGGTTAGGTTTGGTAAGGTTAGCGAATTTTGTGTAAATCCTCCAATCTCAAATTCTTTAATTTAGGTGATGGTTAGGTTAGGTTAGGTTGGGTTTTGTGAGGTTTGCGAGTTTTTATTTACATTTCTGCAATGTCGAATTCATTGATTTCGGTAAAAGTTAGGCTAGGTTGGGTTAGGTTTGGTGAGGAAAGCGAGTTTTGTGTATATTTTTGCAATGTCGAATTCTTTGATTTCGGTGATAATTAGGCTAGGTTGGGTAAGGTTTGGTGGAGAAAGCGAGTTTTGTGTATATTTTTGCAATGTCGAATTCTTTGATTTCGGTTATTGTTAGGCTAGGTGAGGTTAGGTTTGGTGAGTTTAGCGAATTTTGTGTAAATCTTTCAATCTGAAATTCTTTGATTTCGGTGATGGTTAGGTTAGGTTGGTTTAGGTTTCGTGAAGTATGCGAGTTTTTTTTACATTTCTGCAATGTCGAATTCTTTGATTTCGGTGATGGTAAGGCTAGGTTGGGTTAGGTTGGGTGAGGAAAGCGAGTTTTGTGTATATTTTTGCAATGTCGAATTCTTTGATTTCGGTGATAGTTAGGCTAGGTTGGGTTAGGTTTGGTAAGTTAAGCGAATTTTGTGTAAATCTTACAATCTCAAATTCTTTGATTTCGCTGATGGTTAGGTTTGGTTGGGTTAGGTTTCGTGAGGTATGCGAGTTTTTTTTAACATTCCTGCAATGTCGAATTCTTTGATTTCGGTAAAAGTTAGGCTAGGTTGGGTTAGGTTTGGTGAGGAAAGCGAGTTTTGTGTATATTTTTGCAATGTCGAACTCTTTGATATCGGTGATAGTTAGGCTAGGTTGGGTTAGGTTTGGTGAGGAAAGCGAGTTTTTTGTATATTTTTGCAATGTCGAATTCTTTGATTTTGGTAATAGTAAGGCTAGGTTGGGTTAGGTTTGGTGAGTTTAGCGAATTTTGTGTAAATCTTACAATCTCAAATTCTTTGATTTCGGTGATGGTTGGTTAGGTTGGGTTAGGTTTGGTGAGGTATGCGGTTTTTTTTTACATTTCTGCAATGTTGAATTCTTTGATTTCGGTAAAAGTTAGGCTAGGTTTGGTTAGGTTTGGTGAGGAAAGCGAGTTTTGTGTATATATTTGCAATGTCGAATTTTTTAATTTTGGTGATAGTTAGGCAAGGTTGGTTTAGGTTTGATAAGGAAAGCGAGTTTTGTGTATATTTTTGCAATGTCGAATTCTTTGATTTCGGTAATAGTTAGGCTAGGTTGGAATAGGTTTAATGAGGTAAGCGAATTTTTTGTATATTTTTGCAATGTCGAATTCTTTGATTTCGGTGATAGTTAGGCTAGGTTGGGTTAGGTTTGGTGAGTTTAGCGAATTTTGTGTAAATCTTACAATCTCAAATTCTTTGATTTCGTTGATGGTTGGTTAGGTTGGGTTAGGTTTGGTGAGGTATGCGAGTTTTTTTTACATTTCTGCAATGTCGAATTCGTTGATTTCGGTAAAAGTTAGGCTAGGTTGGGTTAGGTTTGGTGAGGAAAGCGAGTTTTGTGTATATTTTTGGAATGTCGTATACTTTGATTTCGGTGATAGTTAGGCTAGGTTGGGTTAGGTTTGGTGAGATTAGCGAATTTTGTGTAAATCTTACAATCTCAAATTCTTTAATTTAGGTGATGATTAGGTTAGGTTGGGTTAGGTTTGGTGTGGTATGCGAGTTTTTTTTACATTTCTGCAATGTCGAATTCTTTGATTTCGGTAAAAGTTAAGCTAGGTTGGGTTAGGTTTGGTGAGGAAAGCGAGTTTTGTGTATATTTTTGCAATGTCGAATTCTTTGATTTCGGTGATAGTTAGGCTAGGTTGGGTTAGGTTTGGTGAGGAAAGCGAGTCTTTTGTATATTTTTGCAATGTCGAATTCTTTGATTTTGGTAATAGTAAGGCTAGGTTGGGTTAGGTTTGGTGAGTTTAGCGAATTTTGTGTAAATCTTACAATCTCAAATTCTTTGATTTCGGTGATGGTTGGTTAGGTTGGGTTAGGTTTGGTGAGGTATGCGGGTTTTTTTTACATTTCTGCAATGTCAAATTCTTAGATTTCGGTAAAAGTTAGGCTAGGTTTGGTTAGGTTTGGTGAGGAAAGCGAGTTCTGTGTATATATTTGCAATGTCGAATTCTTTGATTTCGGTGTAAGTGAGGCTAGGTTGGGTAAGGTTTGGTGAGGAAAGCGAGTTTTGTGTATATTTTTAAAATGTCGAATTCTTTGATTTCGGTGATAGTTAGGCTAGGTTGGGTTAGGTTTGATAAGGAAAGCGAGTTTTGTGTATATTTTTGCAATGTCGAATTCTTTGATTTCGGTGATAGTGAGGCTAGGTTGGGTTAGGTTTGCTGAGGTTAGCGAATTTTCTGTAAATCTTACAATCGAAAATTCTTTGATTTCGGTGATGGTTAGGTTAGGTTGGGTTGGGTTTTGTGAGGAATGCGAGTTTTTTTTACATTTCTGCATTGTCGAATTCTTTGATTTCGGTAAAAGTTAGGCTAGGATGGGTTAGGTTTGGTGAGGAAAGCGAGTTTTGTGTATAATTTTGCAATGTCGAATTCTTTGATTTCGGTAATAGTTAGGCTAGGTTGGTTTAGGTTTGATAAGGAAAGCGAGTTTTGTGTATATTTTTGCAATGTCGAAGTCTTTGATTTCGGTAATAGTTAGGCTAGGTTGGAATAGGTTTAATGAGGTAAGCGAATTTTTTGTATATTTTTGCAATGTCGAATTCTTTGATTTCGGTGATAGTTAGGCTAGGTTGGGTTTGGTTTGGTGAGGTTAGCGAATTTTGTGTAAATCTTACAATCTCAAATTCTTTAATTTAGGTGATGGTTAGGTTAGGTTGGGTTAGGTTTGGTGTGGTATGCGAGTTTTTTTTACATTTCTGCAATGTCGAATTCTTTGATTTCGGTAAAAGTTAGGCTAGGTTGGGTTAGGTTTGGTGAGGAAAGCGAGTTTTGTGTATATTTTTGCAATGACGAATTCTTTGATTTCGGTTATAGTTAGGCGAGGTTGGGTTCGGTTTGGTAAGTTAAGCGAATTTTGTGTAAATCTTACAATCTCAAATTCTTTGATTTCGCTGATGGTTAGGTTTGGTTGGGTTAGGTTTCGTGAGGTTTGCGAGTTTTTTTAACATTTCTGCAATGTCGAATTCTTTGATTTCGGTAAAAGTTAGGCTAGGTTGGGTTAGGTTGGGTGAGGAAAGCGAGTTTTGTGTATATTTTTGCAATGTCGAATTCTTTGATTTCGGTGATAGTTAGGCTAGGTTGGGTTAGGTTTGGTGAGGAAAGCGAGTCTTTTGTATATTTTTGAAATGTCGAATTCTTTGATTTTGGTAATAGTAAGGCTAGGTTGGGTTAGGTTTGGTGAGGTTAGCGAATTTTGTGTAAATCTTACACTCTCAAATTCTTTAATTTCGGTGATGGTTAGGTTAGGTTGGGTTTGGTTTGGTGTGGTATGCGAGTTTTTTTTACATTTCTGCAATGTCGAATTCTTTGATTTCGGTAAAAGTTAGGCTAGGTTGGGTTAGGTTTGGTGAGGAAAGCGAGTTTTGTGTATATTTTTGCAATGACGAATTCTTTGATTTCGGTTATAGTTAGGCTAGGTTGGGTTCGGTTTGGTAAGTTAAGCGAATTTTGTGTAAATCTTACAATCTCAAATTCTTTGATTTCGCTGATGGTTAGGTTTGGTTGGGTTAGGTTTCGTGAGGTTTGCGAGTTTTTTTAACATTTATGCAATGTCGAATTCTTCGATTTCGGTAAAAGTTAGGCTAGGTTAGGTTAGGTTTGGTGAGGTAAGCGGGTTTTGTGTATATATTTGCAATGTCGAATTCTTTGATTTCGGTGTAAGTGAGGCTAGGTTGGGTAAGGTTTGGTGAGGAAAGCGAGTTTTGTGTATATTTTTGCAATGTCGAATTCTTTGATTTCGGTGATAGTAAGGCTTGGTTGGGTTAGGTTTGATAAGGTAAGCGAGTTTTGTGTATATTTTTGCAATGTCGAATTTTTTGATTTCGGTGATAGTGAGGCTAGGTTGGGTTAGGTTTGCTGAGGTTAGCGAATTTTCTGTAAATCTTACAATCGAAAATTCTTTGATTTCGGTGATGGTTAGGTTAGGTTGGGTTGGGTTTTGTGAGGAATGCGAGTTTTTTTTACATTTCTGCAATGTCGAATTCTTTGATTTCGGTAAAAGTTAGGCTAGGATGGGTTAGGTTTGGTGAGGTAAGCGAGTTTTGTGTATAATTTTGCAATGTCGAATTCTTTGATTTCGGTAATAGTTAGGCTAGGTTGGAATAGGTTTAATGAGGTAAGCGAATTTTTTGTATATTTTTGCAATGTCGAATTCTTTGATTTCGGTGATAGTTAGGCTAGGTTAGGTTTGGTTTGGTGAGGTTAGCGAATTTTGTGTAAATCTTACAATCTCAAATTCTTTAATTTAGGTGATGGTTAGGTTAGGTTGGGTTAGGTTTGGTGTGGTATGCGAGTTTTTTTTACATTTCTGCAATGTCGAATTCTTTGATTTCGGTAAAAGTTAGGCTAGGTTGGGTTAGGTTTGGTAAGGTTAGCGAATTTTGTGTAAATCCTCCAATCTCAAATTCTTTAATTTAGGTGATGGTTAGGTTAGGTTAGGTTGGGTTTTGTGAGGTTTGCGAGTTTTTATTTACATTTCTGCAATGTCGAATTCATTGATTTCGGTAAAAGTTAGGCTAGGTTGGGTTAGGTTTGGTGAGGAAAGCGAGTTTTGTGTATATTTTTGCAATGTCGAATTCTTTGATTTCGGTGATAATTAGGCTAGGTTGGGTTAGGTTTGGTGGAGAAAGCGAGTTTTGTGTATATTTTTGCAATGTCGAATTCTTTGATTTCGGTTATTGTTAGGCTAGGTGAGGTTAGGTTTGGTGAGTTTAGCGAATTTTGTGTAAATCTTTCAATCTGAAATTCTTTGATTTCGGTGATGGTTAGGTTAGGTTGGTTTAGGTTTCTTGAAGTATGCGAGTTTTTTTTACATTTCTGCAATGTCGAATTCTTTGATTTCGGTGATGGTAAGGCTAGGTTGGGTTAGGTTGGGTGAGGAAAGCGAGTTTTGTGTATATTTTTGCAATGTCGAATTCTTTGATTTCGGTGATAGTTAGGCTAGGTTGGGTTAGGTTTGGTGGAGAAAGCGAGTTTTGTGTATATTTTTGCAATGTCGAATTCTTTGATTTCGGTTATTGTTAGGCTAGGTGAGGTTAGGTTTGGTGAGTTTAGCGAATTTTGTGTAAATCTAACAATCTCAAATTCTTTGATTTCGGTATGGTTGGTTAGGTTGGGTTAGGTTTGGTGAGGTATGCGGGTTTTTTTTACATTTCTGAAATGTCGAATTCTTTGATTTCGGTAAAAGTAAGGCTAGGTTGGGTTAGGTTTGGTGAGGTAAGCGGGTTTTGTGTATATATTTGCAATGTCGAATTCTTTGATTTCGGTGTAAGTGGAGCTAGGTTGGGTAAGGTTTGGTGAGGAAAGCGAGTTTTGTGTATATTTTTGCAATGTCGAACTCTTTGATATCGGTGATAGTTAGGCTAGGTTGGGTTAGGTTTGGTGAGGAAAGCGAGTTTTTTGTATATTTTTGCAATGTCGAACTCTTTGATATCGGTGATAGTTAGGCTAGGTTGGGTTAGGTTTGGTGAGGAAAGCGAGTTTTTTGTATATTTTTGCAATGTCGAATTCTTTGATTTTGGTAATAGTAAGGCTAGGTTGGGTTAGGTTTGGTGAGTTTAGCGAATTTTGTGTAAATCTTACAATCTCAAATTCTTTGATTTCGGTGATGGTTGGTTAGGTTGGGTTAGGTTTGGTGAGGTATGCGGTTTTTTTTTACATTTCTGCAATGTCGAATTCTTTGATTTCGGTAAAAGTTAGGCTAGGTTTGGTTAGGTTTGGTGAGGAAAGCGAGTTTTGTGTATATATTTGCAATGTCGAATTCTTTGATTTCGGTGTAAGTGAGGCTAGGTTAAGTAAGGTTTGGTGAGGAAAGCGAGTTTTGTGTATATTTTTGCAATGTCGAACACTTTGATATCGGTGATAGTTAGGCTAGGTTGGGTTAGGTTTGGTGAGGAAAGCGAGTTTTGTGTATATTTTTGCAATGTCGAATTCTTTGATATCGGTGATAGTTAGGCTAGGTTGGGTTAGGTTTGGTAAGTTAAGCGAACTTTGTGTAAATCTTACAATCTCAAATTCTTTGATTTCGCTGATGGTTAGGTTTGGTTGGGTAAGGTTTCGTGAGGTATGCGAGTTTTTTTAACATTTCTGCAATGTCGAATTCTTTGATTTCGGTAAAAGTTAGGCAAGGTTGGGTAAGGTTTGGTGAGGAAAGCGAGTTTTGTGTATATTTTTGCAATGTCGTATTTTTTGATTTCGATGATAGTTAGGCTAGGTTGGGTAAGTTTGGTGAGATTAGCAAATTTTATGTAAATCTTACAATCTCAAATTCTTTAATTAAGTGATGGTTAGGTTAGGTTGGGTTAGGTTTGGTGTGGTATGCGAGTTTATTTTACATTTCTGCAATGTCGAATTCTTTGATTTCGGTAAAAGTAAGGCTAGGTTGGGTTAGGTTTGGTGAGGAAAGCGAGTTTTGTGTATATTTTTGCAATGTCGAACTCTTTGATATCGGTGATAGTTAGGCTAGGTTGGGTTAGGTTTGGTGAGGAAAGCGAGTTTTTTGTATATTTTTGCAATGTCGAATTCTTTGATTTTGGTAATAGTAAGGCTAGGTTGGGTTAGGTTTGGTGAGTTTAGCGAATTTTGTGTAAATCTTACAATCTCAAATTTTTTAATTTCGGTGATGGTTAGGTTAGGTTGGGTTTGGTTTGGTGTGGTATGCGAGTTTTTTTAACATTTCTGCAATGTCGAATTCTTCGATTTCGGTAAAAGTTAGGCTAGGTTTGGTTAGGTTTGGTGAGGTAAGCGGGTTTTGTGTATATATTTGCAATGTCGAATTCTTTGATTTCGGTGTAAGTGCGGCTAGCTTAGGTAAGGTTTGGTGAGGAAAGCGAGTTTTGTGTATATTTTTGCAATGTCGAATTCTTTGATTTCGGTGATAGTTAGGCTTGGTTGGGTTAGGTTTGATAAGGTAAGCGAGTTTTGTGTATATTTTTGCAATGTCGAATTCTTTGATTTCGGTGATAGTGAGGCTCGGTTGGGTTAGGTTTGCTGAGGTTAGCGAATTTTCTGTAAATATTACAATCGAAAATTCTTTGATTTCGGTGATGGTTAGGTTAGGTTGGGTTGGGTTTTGTGAGGAATGCGAGTTTTTTTTACATTTCTGCAATGTCGAATTCTTTGATTTCGGTAAAAGTAAGGCTAGGTTTGGTTAGGTTTGGTGAGGTAAGCGGGTTTTGTGTATATATTTGCAATGTCGAATTCTTTGATTTCGGTGTAAGTGAGGCTAGGTTAGGTAAGGTTTGGTGAGGAAAGCGAGTTTTGTGTATATTTTTGCAATGTCGAATTCTTTGATTTCGGTGATAGTTAGGCTTGGTTGGGTTAGGTTTGATTAGGTAAGCGAGTTTTGTGTATATTTTTGCAATGTCGAATTCTTTGATTTCGGTGATAGTGAGGCTAGGTTGGGTTAGGTTTGCTGAGGTATGCGAATTTTCTGTAAATATTACAATCGAAAATTCTTTGATTTCGGTGATGGTTAGGTTAGGTTGTGTTGGGTTTTGTGAGGAATGCGAGTTTTTTTTACATTTCTGCAATGTCGAATTCTTTGATTTCGGTAAAAGTTAGGCTAGGATGGGTTAGGTTTGGTGAGGAAAGCGAGTTTTGTGTATAATTTTGCAATGACGAATTCTTTGATTTCGGTTATAGTTAGGCTAGGTTGGGTTCGGTTTGGTAAGTTAAGCGAATTTTGTGTAAATCTTACAATCTCAAATTCTTTGATTTCGCTGATGGTTAGGTTTGGTTGGGTTAGGTTTCGTGAGGTATGCGAGTTTTTTTAACATTTCTGCAATGTCGAATTCTTTGATTTCGGTAATAGTTAGGCTAGGTTGGAATAGGTTTAATGAGGTAAGCGAATTTTTTGTATATTTTTGCAATGTCGAATTCTTTGATTTCGGTGATAGTTAGGCTAGGTTGGGTTTGGTTTGGTGAGGTTAGCGAATTTTGTGTAAATCTTACAATCTCAAATTCTTTAATTTAGGTGATGGTAAGGTTAGGTTGGGTTAGGTTTGGTGTGGTATGCGAGTTTTTTTTACATTTCTGCAATGTCGAATTCTTTGATTTCGGTAAAAGTTAGGCTAGGTTGGGTTAGGTTTGGTAAGGTTAGCGAATTTTGTGTAAATCCTCCAATCTCAAATTCTTTAATTTAGGTGATGGTTAGGTTAGGTAAGGTTGGGTTTTGTGAGGTTTGCGAGTTTTTATTAACATTTCTGCAATGTCGAATTCATTGATTTCGGTAAAAGTTAGGCTAGGTTGGGTTAGGTTTGGTGAGGAAAGCGAGTTTTGTGTATATTTTTGCAATGTCGAATTCTTTGATTTCGGTGATAATTAGGCTAGGTTGGGTAAGGTTTGGTGGAGAAAGCGAGTTTTGTGTATATTTTTGCAATGTCGAATTCTTTGATTTCGGTTATTGTTAGGCTAGGTGAGGTTAGGTTTGGTGAGTTTAGCGAATTTTGTGTAAATCTTTCAATCTGAAATTCTTTGATTTCGCTGATGGTTAGGTTAGGTTGGTTTAGGTTTCGTGAAGTATGCGAGTTTTTTTTACATTTCTGCAATGTCGAATTCTTTGATTTCGGTGATGGTAAGGCTAGGTTGGGTTAGGTTGGGTGAGGAAAGCGAGTTTTGTGTATATTTTTGCAATGTCGAATTCTTTGATTTCGGTGATAGTTAGGCTAGGTTGGGTTAGGTTTGGTAAGTTAAGCGAATTTTGTGTAAATCTTACAATCTCAAATTCTTTGATTTCGCTGATGGTTAGGTTTGGTTGGGTTAGGTTTCGTGAGGTATGCGAGTTTTTTTTAACATTCCTGCAATGTCGAATTCTTTGATTTCGGTAAAAGTTAGGCTAGGTTGGGTTAGGTTTGGTGAGGAAAGCGAGTTTTGTGTATATTTTTGCAATGTCGAACTCTTTGATATCGGTGATAGTTAGGCTAGGTTGGGTTAGGTTTGGTGAGGAAAGCGAGTTTTTTGTATATTTTTGCAATGTCGAATTCTTTGATTTTGGTAATAGTAAGGCTAGGTTGGGTTAGGTTTGGTGAGTTTAGCGAATTTTGTGTAAATCTTACAATCTCAAATTCTTTGATTTCGGTGATGGTTGGTTAGGTTGGGTTAGGTTTGGTGAGGTATGCGGTTTTTTTTTACATTTCTGCAATGTTGAATTCTTTGATTTCGGTAAAAGTTAGGCTAGGTTTGGTTAGGTTTGGTGAGGAAAGCGAGTTTTGTGTATATATTTGCAATGTCGAATTTTTTAATTTTGGTGATAGTTAGGCAAGGTTGGTTTAGGTTTGATAAGGAAAGCGAGTTTTGTGTATATTTTTGCAATGTCGAATTCTTTGATTTCGGTAATAGTTAGGCTAGGTTGGAATAGGTTTAATGAGGTAAGCGAATTTTTTGTATATTTTTGCAATGTCGAATTCTTTGATTTCGGTGATAGTTAGGCTAGGTTGGGTTAGGTTTGGTGAGTTTAGCGAATTTTGTGTAAATCTTACAATCTCAAATTCTTTGATTTCGTTGATGGTTGGTTAGGTTGGGTTAGGTTTGGTGAGGTATGCGAGTTTTTTTTACATTTCTGCAATGTCGAATTCGTTGATTTCGGTAAAAGTTAGGCTAGGTTGGGTTAGGTTTGGTGAGGAAAGCGAGTTTTGTGTATATTTTTGGAATGTCGTATACTTTGATTTCGGTGATAGTTAGGCTAGGTTGGGTTAGGTTTGGTGAGATTAGCGAATTTTGTGTAAATCTTACAATCTCAAATTCTTTAATTTAGGTGATGATTAGGTTAGGTTGGGTTAGGTTTGGTGTGGTATGCGAGTTTTTTTTACATTTCTGCAATGTCGAATTCTTTGATTTCGGTAAAAGTTAAGCTAGGTTGGGTTAGGTTTGGTGAGGAAAGCGAGTTTTGTGTATATTTTTGCAATGTCGAATTCTTTGATTTCGGTGAAAGTTAGGCTAGGTTGGGTTAGGTTTGGTGAGGAAAGCGAGTCTTTTGTATATTTTTGCAATGTCGAATTCTTTGATTTTGGTAATAGTAAGGCTAGGTTGGGTTAGGTTTGGTGAGTTTAGCGAATTTTGTGTAAATCTTACAATCTCAAATTCTTTGATTTCGGTGATGGTTGGTTAGGTTGGGTTAGGTTTGGTGAGGTATGCGGGTTTTTTTTACATTTCTGCAATGTCAAATTCTTAGATTTCGGTAAAAGTTAGGCTAGGTTTGGTTAGGTTTGGTGAGGAAAGCGAGTTCTGTGTATATATTTGCAATGTCGAATTCTTTGATTTCGGTGTAAGTGAGGCTAGGTTGGGTAAGGTTTGGTGAGGAAAGCGAGTTTTGTGTATATTTTTAAAATGTCGAATTCTTTGATTTCGGTGATAGTTAGGCTAGGTTGGGTTAGGTTTGATAAGGAAAGCGAGTTTTGTGTATATTTTTGCAATGTAGAATTCTTTGATTTCGGTGATAGTGAGGCTAGGTTGGGTTAGGTTTGCTGAGGTAAGCGAATTTTCTGTAAATCTTACAATCGAAAATTCTTTGATTTCGGTGATGGTTAGGTTAGGTTGGGTTGGGTTTTGTGAGGAATGCGAGTTTTTTTTACATTTCTGCATTGTCGAATTCTTTGATTTCGGTAAAAGTTAGGCTAGGATGGGTTAGGTTTGGTGAGGAAAGCGAGTTTTGTGTATAATTTTGCAATGTCGAATTCTTTGATTTCGGTAATAGTTAGGCAAGGTTGGTTTAGGTTTGATAAGGAAAGCGAGTTTTGTGTATATTTTTGCAATGTCGAAGTCTTTGATTTCGGTAATAGTTAGGCTAGGTTGGAATAGGTTTAATGAGGTAAGCGAATTTTTTGTATATTTTTGCAATGTCGAATTCTTTGATTTCGGTGATAGTTAGGCTAGGTTGGGTTTGGTTTGGTGAGGTTAGCGAATTTTGTGTAAATCTTACAATCTCAAATTCTTTAATTTAGGTGATGGTTAGGTTAGGTTGGGTTAGGTTTGGTGTGGTATGCAAATTTTTTTTACATTTCTGCAATGTCGAATTCTTTGATTTCGGTAAAAGTTAGGCTAGGTTGGGTTAGGTTTGGTGAGGAAAGCGAGTTTTGTGTATATTTTCGCAATGACGAATTCTTTGATTTCGGTTATAGTTAGGCTAGGTTGGGTTCGGTTTGGTAAGTTAAGCGAATTTTGTGTAAATCTTACAATCTCAAATTCTTTGATTTCGCTGATGGTTAGGTTTGGTTGGGTTAGGTTTCGTGAGGTTTGCGAGTTTTTTTAACATTTCTGCAATGTCGAATTCTTTGATTTCGGTAAAAGTTAGGCTAGGTTGGGTTAGGTTGGGTGAGGAAAGCGAGTTTTGTGTATATTTTTGCAATGTCGAATTCTTTGATTTCGGTGATAGTTAGGCTAGGTTGGGTTAGGTTTGGTGAGGAAAGCGAGTCTTTTGTATATTTTTGAAATGTCGAATTCTTTGATTTTGGTAATAGTAAGGCTAGGTTGGGTTAGGTTTGGTGAGGTTAGCGAATTTTGTGTAAATCTTACACTCTCAAATTCTTTAATTTCGGTGATGGTTAGGTTAGGTTGGGTTTGGTTTGGTGTGGTATGCGAGTTTTTTTTACATTTCTGCAATGTCGAATTCTTTGATTTCGGTAAAAGTTAGGCTAGGTTGGGTTAGGTTTGGTGAGGAAAGCGAGTTTTGTGTATATTTTTGCAATGACGAATTCTTTGATTTCGGTTATAGTTAGGCTAGGTTGGGTTCGGTTTGGTAAGTTAAGCGAATTTTGTGTAAATCTTACAATCTCAAATTCTTTGATTTCGCTGATGGTTAGGTTTGGTTGGGTTAGGTTTCTTGAGGTTTGCGAGTTTTTTTAACATTTCTGCAATGTCGAATTCTTCGATTTCGGTAAAAGTTAGGCTAGGTTAGGTTAGGTTTGGTGAGGTAAGCGGGTTTTGTGTATATATTTGCAATGTCGAATTCTTTGATTTCGGTGTAAGTGAGGCTAGGTTGGGTAAGGTTTGGTGAGGAAAGCGAGTTTTGTGTATATTTTTGCAATGTCGAATTCTTTGATTTCGGTGATAGTAAGGCTTGGTTGGGTTAGGTTTGATAAGGTAAGCGAGTTTTGTGTATATTTTTGCAATGTCGAATTTTTTGATTTCGGTGATAGTGAGGCTAGGTTGGGTTAGGTTTGCTGAGGTTAGCGAATTTTCTGTAAATCTTACAATCGAAAATTCTTTGATTTCGGTGATGGTTAGGTTAGGTTGGGTTGGGTTTTGTGAGGAATGCGAGTTTTTTTTACATTTCTGCAATGTCGAATTCTTTGATTTCGGTAAAAGTTAGGCTAGGATGGGTTAGGTTTGGTGAGGAAAGCGAGTTTTGTGTATAATTTTGCAATGTCGAATTCTTTGATTTCGGTAATAGTTAGGCTAGGTTGGAATAGGTTTAATGAGGTAAGCGAATTTTTTGTATATTTTTGCAATGTCGAATTCTTTGATTTCGGTGATAGTTAGGCTAGGTTGGGTTTGGTTTGGTGAGGTTAGCGAATTTTGTGTAAATCTTACAATCTCAAATTCTTTAATTTAGGTGATGGTTAGGTTAGGTTGGGTTAGGTTTGGTGTGGTATGCGAGTTTTTTTTACATTTCTGCAATGTCGAATTCTTTGATTTCGGTAAAAGTTAGGCTAGGTTGGGTTAGGTTTGGTAAGGTTAGCGAATTTTGTGTAAATCCTCCAATCTCAAATTCTTTAATTTAGGTGATGGTAAGGTTAGGTTAGGTTGGGTTTTGTGAGGTTTGCGAGTTTTTATTTACATTTCTGCAATGTCGAATTCATTGATTTCGGTAAAAGTTAGGCTAGGTTGGGTTAGGTTTGGTGAGGAAAGCGAGTTTTGTGTATATTTTTGCAATGTCGAATTCTTTGATTTCGGTGATAATTAGGCTAGGTTGGGTTAGGTTTGGTGGAGAAAGCGAGTTTTGTGTATATTTTTGCAATGTCGAATTCTTTGATTTCGGTTATTGTTAGGCTAGGTGAGGTTAGGTTTGGTGAGTTTAGCGAATTTTGTGTAAATCTTTCAATCTGAAATTCTTTGATTTCGGTGATGGTTAGGTTAGGTTGGTTTAGGTTTCTTGAAGTATGCGAGTTTTTTTTACATTTCTGCAATGTCGAATTCTTTGATTTCGGTGATGGTAAGGCTAGGTTGGGTTAGGTTGGGTGAGGAAAGCGAGTTTTGTGTATATTTTTGCAATGTCGAATTCTTTGATTTCGGTGATAGTTAGGCTAGGTTGGGTTAGGTTTGGTGGAGAAAGCGAGTTTTGTGTATATTTTTGCAATGTCGAATTCTTTGATTTCGGTTATTGTTAGGCTAGGTGAGGTTAGGTTTGGTGAGTTTAGCGAATTTTGTGTAAATCTAACAATCTCAAATTCTTTGATTTCGGTATGGTTGGTTAGGTTGGGTTAGGTTTGGTGAGGTATGCGGGTTTTTTTTACATTTCTGAAATGTCGAATTCTTTGATTTCGGTAAAAGTAAGGCTAGGTTGGGTTAGGTTTGGTGAGGTAAGCGGGTTTTGTGTATATATTTGCAATGTCGAATTCTTTGATTTCGGTGTAAGTGGAGCTAGGTTGGGTAAGGTTTGGTGAGGAAAGCGAGTTTTGTGTATATTTTTGCAATGTCGAATTCTTTGATATCGGTGATAGTTAGGCTAGGTTGGGTTAGGTTTGGTGAGGAATGCGAGTTTTGTGTATATTTTTGCAATGTCGAATTCTTTGATTTTGGTAATAGTTAGGCTAGGTTGGAATAGGTTAAATGAGGTAAGCGAATTTTTTGTATATTTTTGCAATGTCGAATTCTTTGATTTCGGTGATAGTTAGGCTTGGTTGGGTTTGGTTTGGTGAGGTTAGCGAATATTGTGTAAATCTTACAATCTCAAATTCTTTGATTTCGCTGATGGTTAGGTTTGGTTGGGTTAGGTTTCGTGAGGTATGCGAGTTTTTTTAACATTTCTGCAATGTCGAATTCTTTGATTTCGGTAATAGTTAGGCTAGGTTGGAATAGGTTTAATGAGGTAAGCGAATTTTTTGTATATTTTTGCAATGTCGAATTCTTTGATTTCGGTGATAGTTAGGCTAGGTTGGGTTTGGTTTGGTGAGGTTAGCGAATTTTGTGTAAATCTTACAATCTCAAATTCTTTAATTTAGGTGATGGTAAGGTTAGGTTGGGTTAGGTTTGGTGTGGTATGCGAGTTTTTTTTACATTTCTGCAATGTCGAATTCTTTGATTTCGGTAAAAGTTAGGCTAGGTTGGGTTAGGTTTGGTAAGGTTTGCGAATTTTGTGTAAATCCTCCAATCTCAAATTCTTTAATTTAGGTGATGGTTAGGTTAGGTTAGGTTGGGTTTTGTGAGGTTTGCGAGTTTTTATTTACATTTCTGCAATGTCGAATTCATTGATTTCGGTAAAAGTTAGGCTAGGTTGGGTTAGGTTTGGTGAGGAAAGCGAGTTTTGTGTATATTTTTGCAATGTCGAATTCTTTGATTTCGGTGATAATTAGGCTAGGTTGGGTAAGGTTTGGTGGAGAAAGCGAGTTTTGTGTATATTTTTGCAATGTCGAATTCTTTGATTTCGGTTATTGTTAGGCTAGGTGAGGTTAGGTTTGGTGAGTTTAGCGAATTTTGTGTAAATCTTTCAATCTGAAATTCTTTGATTTCGGTGATGGTTAGGTTAGGTTGGTTTAGGTTTCGTGAAGTATGCAAGTTTTTTTTACATTTCTGCAATGTCGAATTCTTTGATTTCGGTGATGGTAAGGCTAGGTTGGGTTAGGTTGGGTGAGGAAAGCGAATTTTTTGTATATTTTTGCAATGTCGAATTCTTTGATTTCGGTGATAGTTAGGCTTGGTTGGGTTTGGTTTGGTGAGGTTAGCGAATATTGTGTAAATCTTACAATCTCAAATTCTTTGATTTCGCTGATGGTTAGGTTTGGTTGGGTTAGGTTTCGTGAGGTATGCGAGTTTTTTTAACATTTCTGCAATGTCGAATTCTTTGATTTCGGTAATAGTTAGGCTAGGTTGGAATAGGTTTAATGAGGTAAGCGAATTTTTTGTATATTTTTGCAATGTCGAATTCTTTGATTTCGGTGATAGTTAGGCTAGGTTGGGTTTGGTTTGGTGAGGTTAGCGAATTTTGTGTAAATCTTACAATCTCAAATTCTTTAATTTAGGTGATGGTAAGGTTAGGTTGGGTTAGGTTTGGTGTGGTATGCGAGTTTTTTTTACATTTCTGCAATGTCGAATTCTTTGATTTCGGTAAAAGTTAGGCTAGGTTGGGTTAGGTTTGGTAAGGTTAGCGAATTTTGTGTAAATCCTCCAATCTCAAATTCTTTAATTTAGGTGATGGTTAGGTTAGGTTAGGTTGGGTTTTGTGAGGTTTGCGAGTTTTTATTTACATTTCTGCAATGTCGAATTCATTGATTTCGGTAAAAGTTAGGCTAGGTTGGGTTAGGTTTGGTGAGGAAAGCGAGTTTTGTGTATATTTTTGCAATGTCGAATTCTTTGATTTCGGTGATAATTAGGCTAGGTTGGGTAAGGTTTGGTGGAGAAAGCGAGTTTTGTGTATATTTTTGCAATGTCGAATTCTTTGATTTCGGTTATTGTTAGGCTAGGTGAGGTTAGGTTTGGTGAGTTTAGCGAATTTTGTGTAAATCTTTCAATCTGAAATTCTTTGATTTCGGTGATGGTTAGGTTAGGTTGGTTTAGGTTTCGTGAAGTATGCGAGTTTTTTTTACATTTCTGCAATGTCGAATTCTTTGATTTCGGTGATGGTAAGGCTAGGTTGGGTTAGGTTGGGTGAGGAAAGCGAGTTTTGTGTATATTTTTGCAATGTCGAATTCTTTGATTTCGGTGATAGTTAGGCTAGGTTGGGTTAGGTTTGGTAAGTTAAGCGAATTTTGTGTAAATCTTACAATCTCAAATTCTTTGATTTCGCTGATGGTTAGGTTTGGTTGGGTTAGGTTTCGTGAGGTATGCGAGTTTTTTTTAACATTCCTGCAATGTCGAATTCTTTGATTTCGGTAAAAGTTAGGCTAGGTTGGGTTAGGTTTGGTGAGGAAAGCGAGTTTTGTGTATATTTTTGCAATGTCGAACTCTTTGATATCGGTGATAGTTAGGCTAGGTTGGGTTAGGTTTGGTGAGGAAAGCGAGTTTTTTGTATATTTTTGCAATGTCGAATTCTTTGATTTTGGTAATAGTAAGGCTAGGTTGGGTTAGGTTTGGTGAGTTTAGCGAATTTTGTGTAAATCTTACAATCTCAAATTCTTTGATTTCGGTGATGGTTGGTTAGGTTGGGTTAGGTTTGGTGAGGTATGCGGTTTTTTTTTACATTTCTGCAATGTTGAATTCTTTGATTTCGGTAAAAGTTAGGCT
This sequence comes from Arctopsyche grandis, assembly GCF_051622035.1. Taxonomy (NCBI): domain Eukaryota; kingdom Metazoa; phylum Arthropoda; class Insecta; order Trichoptera; family Hydropsychidae; genus Arctopsyche; species Arctopsyche grandis. Next base: position 34,441,619 of record NC_135360.1, read on the forward strand.
AGGTTTGGTTAGGTTTGGTGAGGAAAGCGAGTTTTGTGTATATATTTGCAATGTCGAATTTTTTAATTTTGGTGATAGTTAGGCAAGGTTGGTTTAGGTTTGATAAGGAAAGCGAGTTTTGTGTATATTTTTGCAATGTCGAATTCTTTGATTTCGGTAATAGTTAGGCTAGGTTGGAATAGGTTTAATGAGGTAAGCGAATTTTTTGTATATTTTTGCAATGTCGAATTCTTTGATTTCGGTGATAGTTAGGCTAGGTTGGGTTAGGTTTGGTGAGTTTAGCGAATTTTGTGTAAATCTTACAATCTCAAATTCTTTGATTTCGTTGATGGTTGGTTAGGTTGGGTTAGGTTTGGTGAGGTATGCGAGTTTTTTTTACATTTCTGCAATGTCGAATTCGTTGATTTCGGTAAAAGTTAGGCTAGGTTGGGTTAGGTTTGGTGAGGAAAGCGAGTTTTGTGTATATTTTTGGAATGTCGTATACTTTGATTTCGGTGATAGTTAGGCTAGGTTGGGTTAGGTTTGGTGAGATTAGCGAATTTTGTGTAAATCTTACAATCTCAAATTCTTTAATTTAGGTGATGATTAGGTTAGGTTGGGTTAGGTTTGGTGTGGTATGCGAGTTTTTTTTACATTTCTGCAATGTCGAATTCTTTGATTTCGGTAAAAGTTAAGCTAGGTTGGGTTAGGTTTGGTGAGGAAAGCGAGTTTTGTGTATATTTTTGCAATGTCGAATTCTTTGATTTCGGTGATAGTTAGGCTAGGTTGGGTTAGGTTTGGTGAGGAAAGCGAGTCTTTTGTATATTTTTGCAATGTCGAATTCTTTGATTTTGGTAATAGTAAGGCTAGGTTGGGTTAGGTTTGGTGAGTTTAGCGAATTTTGTGTAAATCTTACAATCTCAAATTCTTTGATTTCGGTGATGGTTGGTTAGGTTGGGTTAGGTTTGGTGAGGTATGCGGGTTTTTTTTACATTTCTGCAATGTCAAATTCTTAGATTTCGGTAAAAGTTAGGCTAGGTTTGGTTAGGTTTGGTGAGGAAAGCGAGTTCTGTGTATATATTTGCAATGTCGAATTCTTTGATTTCGGTGTAAGTGAGGCTAGGTTGGGTAAGGTTTGGTGAGGAAAGCGAGTTTTGTGTATATTTTTAAAATGTCGAATTCTTTGATTTCGGTGATAGTTAGGCTAGGTTGGGTTAGGTTTGATAAGGAAAGCGAGTTTTGTGTATATTTTTGCAATGTCGAATTCTTTGATTTCGGTGATAGTGAGGCTAGGTTGGGTTAGGTTTGCTGAGGTTAGCGAATTTTCTGTAAATCTTACAATCGAAAATTCTTTGATTTCGGTGATGGTTAGGTTAGGTTGGGTTGGGTTTTGTGAGGAATGCGAGTTTTTTTTACATTTCTGCATTGTCGAATTCTTTGATTTCGGTAAAAGTTAGGCTAGGATGGGTTAGGTTTGGTGAGGAAAGCGAGTTTTGTGTATAATTTTGCAATGTCGAATTCTTTGATTTCGGTAATAGTTAGGCTAGGTTGGTTTAGGTTTGATAAGGAAAGCGAGTTTTGTGTATATTTTTGCAATGTCGAAGTCTTTGATTTCGGTAATAGTTAGGCTAGGTTGGAATAGGTTTAATGAGGTAAGCGAATTTTTTGTATATTTTTGCAATGTCGAATTCTTTGATTTCGGTGATAGTTAGGCTAGGTTGGGTTTGGTTTGGTGAGGTTAGCGAATTTTGTGTAAATCTTACAATCTCAAATTCTTTAATTTAGGTGATGGTTAGGTTAGGTTGGGTTAGGTTTGGTGTGGTATGCGAGTTTTTTTTACATTTCTGCAATGTCGAATTCTTTGATTTCGGTAAAAGTTAGGCTAGGTTGGGTTAGGTTTGGTGAGGAAAGCGAGTTTTGTGTATATTTTTGCAATGACGAATTCTTTGATTTCGGTTATAGTTAGGCGAGGTTGGGTTCGGTTTGGTAAGTTAAGCGAATTTTGTGTAAATCTTACAATCTCAAATTCTTTGATTTCGCTGATGGTTAGGTTTGGTTGGGTTAGGTTTCGTGAGGTTTGCGAGTTTTTTTAACATTTCTGCAATGTCGAATTCTTTGATTTCGGTAAAAGTTAGGCTAGGTTGGGTTAGGTTGGGTGAGGAAAGCGAGTTTTGTGTATATTTTTGCAATGTCGAATTCTTTGATTTCGGTGATAGTTAGGCTAGGTTGGGTTAGGTTTGGTGAGGAAAGCGAGTCTTTTGTATATTTTTGAAATGTCGAATTCTTTGATTTTGGTAATAGTAAGGCTAGGTTGGGTTAGGTTTGGTGAGGTTAGCGAATTTTGTGTAAATCTTACACTCTCAAATTCTTTAATTTCGGTGATGGTTAGGTTAGGTTGGGTTTGGTTTGGTGTGGTATGCGAGTTTTTTTTACATTTCTGCAATGTCGAATTCTTTGATTTCGGTAAAAGTTAGGCTAGGTTGGGTTAGGTTTGGTGAGGAAAGCGAGTTTTGTGTATATTTTTGCAATGACGAATTCTTTGATTTCGGTTATAGTTAGGCTAGGTTGGGTTCGGTTTGGTAAGTTAAGCGAATTTTGTGTAAATCTTACAATCTCAAATTCTTTGATTTCGCTGATGGTTAGGTTTGGTTGGGTTAGGTTTCGTGAGGTTTGCGAGTTTTTTTAACATTTCTGCAATGTCGAATTCTTCGATTTCGGTAAAAGTTAGGCTAGGTTAGGTTAGGTTTGGTGAGGTAAGCGGGTTTTGTGTATATATTTGCAATGTCGAATTCTTTGATTTCGGTGTAAGTGAGGCTAGGTTGGGTAAGGTTTGGTGAGGAAAGCGAGTTTTGTGTATATTTTTGCAATGTCGAATTCTTTGATTTCGGTGATAGTAAGGCTTGGTTGGGTTAAGTTTGATAAGGTAAGCGAGTTTTGTGTATATTTTTGCAATGTCGAATTTTTTGATTTCGGTGATAGTGAGGCTAGGTTGGGTTAGGTTTGCTGAGGTTAGCGAATTTTCTGTAAATCTTACAATCGAAAATTCTTTGATTTCGGTGATGGTTAGGTTAGGTTGGGTTGGGTTTTGTGAGGAATGCGAGTTTTTTTTACATTTCTGCAATGTCGAATTCTTTGATTTCGGTAAAAGTTAGGCTAGGATGGGTTAGGTTTGGTGAGGTAAGCGAGTTTTGTGTATAATTTTGCAATGTCGAATTCTTTGATTTCGGTAATAGTTAGGCTAGGTTGGAATAGGTTTAATGAGGTAAGCGAATTTTTTGTATATTTTTGCAATGTCGAATTCTTTGATTTCGGTGATAGTTAGGCTAGGTTAGGTTTGGTTTGGTGAGGTTAGCGAATTTTGTGTAAATCTTACAATCTCAAATTCTTTAATTTAGGTGATGGTTAGGTTAGGTTGGGTTAGGTTTGGTGTGGTATGCGAGTTTTTTTTACATTTCTGCAATGTCGAATTCTTTGATTTCGGTAAAAGTTAGGCTAGGTTGGGTTAGGTTTGGTAAGGTTAGCGAATTTTGTGTAAATCCTCCAATCTCAAATTCTTTAATTTAGGTGATGGTTAGGTTAGGTTAGGTTGGGTTTTGTGAGGTTTGCGAGTTTTTATTTACATTTCTGCAATGTCGAATTCATTGATTTCGGTAAAAGTTAGGCTAGGTTGGGTTAGGTTTGGTGAGGAAAGCGAGTTTTGTGTATATTTTTGCAATGTCGAATTCTTTGATTTCGGTGATAATTAGGCTAGGTTGGGTTAGGTTTGGTGGAGAAAGCGAGTTTTGTGTATATTTTTGCAATGTCGAATTCTTTGATTTCGGTTATTGTTAGGCTAGGTGAGGTTAGGTTTGGTGAGTTTAGCGAATTTTGTGTAAATCTTTCAATCTGAAATTCTTTGATTTCGGTGATGGTTAGGTTAGGTTGGTTTAGGTTTCTTGAAGTATGCGAGTTTTTTTTACATTTCTGCAATGTCGAATTCTTTGATTTCGGTGATGGTAAGGCTAGGTTGGGTTAGGTTGGGTGAGGAAAGCGAGTTTTGTGTATATTTTTGCAATGTCGAATTCTTTGATTTCGGTGATAGTTAGGCTAGGTTGGGTTAGGTTTGGTGGAGAAAGCGAGTTTTGTGTATATTTTTGCAATGTCGAATTCTTTGATTTCGGTTATTGTTAGGCTAGGTGAGGTTAGGTTTGGTGAGTTTAGCGAATTTTGTGTAAATCTAACAATCTCAAATTCTTTGATTTCGGTATGGTTGGTTAGGTTGGGTTAGGTTTGGTGAGGTATGCGGGTTTTTTTTACATTTCTGAAATGTCGAATTCTTTGATTTCGGTAAAAGTAAGGCTAGGTTGGGTTAGGTTTGGTGAGGTAAGCGGGTTTTGTGTATATATTTGCAATGTCGAATTCTTTGATTTCGGTGTAAGTGGAGCTAGGTTGGGTAAGGTTTGGTGAGGAAAGCGAGTTTTGTGTATATTTTTGCAATGTCGAATTCTTTGATATCGGTGATAGTTAGGCTAGGTTGGGTTAGGTTTGGTGAGGAATGCGAGTTTTGTGTATATTTTTGCAATGTCGAATTCTTTGATTTTGGTAATAGTTAGGCTAGGTTGGAATAGGTTAAATGAGGTAAGCGAATTTTTTGTATATTTTTGCAATGTCGAATTCTTTGATTTCGGTGATAGTTAGGCTTGGTTGGGTTTGGTTTGGTGAGGTTAGCGAATATTGTGTAAATCTTACAATCTCAAATTCTTTAATTTAGGTGATGGTTAGGTTAGGTTGGGTTAGGTTTGGTGTGGTATGCGAGTTTTTTTTACATTTCTGCAATGTCGAATTCTTTGATTTCGGTAAAAGTTAGGCTAGGTTGGGTTAGGTTTGGTGAGGAAAGCGAGTTTTGTGTATATTTTTGCAATGTCGAATTCTTTGATTTCGGTGATAGTTAGGCTAGGTTGGGTTAGGTTTGGTGAGTTTAGCGAATTTTGTGTAAATCTTACAATCTCAAATTCTTTGATTTCGTTGATAGTTGGTTAGGTTGGGTTAGGTTTGGTGAGGTATGCTTTTTTTTTTACATTTCTGCAATGTCGAATTCTTTGATTTCGGTAAAAGTTAGGCTAGGTTTGGTTAGGTTTCGTGAGGTGAGCGAGTTTTGTGTATATATTTGCAATGTCGAATTCTTTGATTTCGGTGTAAGTGGAGCTAGGTTGGGTAAGGTTTTGTGAGGAAAGCGAGTTTTGTGTATATTTTTGCAATGTCGAATTCTTTGATATCGGTGATAGTTAGGCTAGGTTGGGTTAGGTTTGGTGAGGAATGCGAGTTTTGTGTATATTTTTGCAATGTCGAATTCTTTGATTTTGGTAATAGTTAGGCTAGGTTGGGTTAGGTTTGGTGAGTTTAGCGAATTTTGTGTAAATCTTACAATCTCAAATTCTTTGATTTCGGTGATGGTTGGTTAGGTTGGGTTAGGTTTGGTGAGGTATGCGGGTTTTTTTTACATTTCTGCAATGTCGAATTCTTTGATTTCGGTAAAAGTTAGGCTAGGTTGGGTTAGGTTTGGTGAGTTAAGCGAATTTTGTGTAAATCTTACAGTCTCAAATTCTTTGATTTCGGTGATGGTTGGTTAGGTTGGGTTAGGTTTGGTGAGGTATGCGGGTTTTTTTTACATTTCTGCAATGTCGAATTCTTTGATTTCGGTAAAAGTTAGGCTAGGTTGGGTTAGGTTTGGTGAGTTAAGCGAATTTTGTGTAAATCTTACAGTCTCAAATTCTTTGATTTCGGTGATGGTTAGGTTAGGTTAGGTTGGGTTTTGTGAGGTTAACGAGTTTTTATTTACATTTCTGCAACGTCGAATTCATTGATTTCGGTAAAAGTTAGGCTAGGTTGGGTTAGGTTTGGTGAGGAAAGCGATTTTTGTGTATATTTTTGCAATGTCGAATTCTTTGATTTCGATGATAGTTAGGCTAGGTTGGGTTAGGTTTTCTGAGGTAAGCGAGTTTTGTGTATATTGTTGCAATGTCGAATTCTTTGATTTCGGTGATAGTTAGGCTAGGTTGGGTTAGGTTTGCTGAGCTAAGCAAATTTTGTGTAAATCTTACAATCTCAAATTCTTTGATTTCGGTGATGGTTGGTTAGGTTGGGTCAGGTTTGGTGAGGTAAGCGAGTTTTGTGTAAATTTTTGCAATGTCGAATTCTTTGATTTCGGTGATAATTAGGCTTGGTTGGGTTAGGTTTGGTGGAGAAAGCGAGTTTTGTGTATATTTTTGCAATGTCGAATTCTTTGATTTCGGTTATTGTTAGGCTAGGTGAGGTTAGGTTTGGTGAGTTTAGCGAATTTTGTGTAAATCTAACAATCTCAAATTCTTTGATTTCGGTGATGGTTGGTTAGGTTGGGTTAGGTTTGGTGAGGTATGCGGTTTTTTTTTACATTTCTGAAATGTCGAATTCTTTGATTTCGGTAAAAGTAAGGCTAGGTTGGGTTAGGTTTGGTGAGGTTAGCGAATTTTGTGTAAATCTTACACTCTCAAATTCTTTAATTTCGGTGATGGTTAGGTTAGGTTGGGTTTGGTTTGGTGTGGTATGCGAGTTTTTTTAAAATTTCTGCAATGTCGAATTCTTCGATTTCGGTAAAAGTTAGGCTAGGTTTGGTTAGGTTTGGTGAGGTAAGCTGGTTTTGTGTATATTCTTGCAATGTCGAATTCTTTGATTTTGGTGATAGTTAGGCTTGGTTGGGTTAGGTTTGATAAGGTAAGCGAGTTTTGTGTATATTTTTGCAATGTCGAATTCTTTGATTTCGGTGATAGTGAGGCTAGGTTGGGTTAGGTTTGGTGAGTTTAGCGAATTTTGTGTAAATCTTACAATCTCAAATTCTTTGATTTCGTTGATGGTTGGTTAGGTTGGGTTAGGTTTGGTGAGGTATGCTTTTTTTTTTACATTTCTGCAATGTCGAATTCTTTGATTTCGGTAAAAGTTAGGCTAGGTTGGGTTAGGTTTGGTGAGTTAAGCGAATTTTGTGTAAATCTTACAGTCTCAAATTCTTTGATTTCGGTGATGGTTGGTTAGGTTGGGTTAGGTTTGGTGAGGTATGCGGGTTTTTTTTACATTTCTGCAATGTCGAATTCTTTGATTTCGGTAAAAGTTAGGCTAGGTTGGGTTAGGTTTGGTGAGTTAAGCGAATTTTGTGTAAATCTTACAGTCTCAAATTCTTTGATTTCGGTGATGGTTAGGTTAGGTTAGGCTGGGTTTTGTGAGGTTTGCGAGTTTTGTGTATATTTTTGCAATGTCGAATTCTTTGATTTCGGTGATAATTAGGCTAGGTTGGGTTAGGTTTCGTGGAGAAAGCGAGTTTTGTGTATATTTTTGCAATGTCGAATTCTTTGATTTCGGTTATTGTTAGGCTAGGTGAGATTAGGTTTGGTGAGTTTAGCGAATTTTGTGTAAATCTAACAATCTCAAATTCTTTGATTTCGGTGATGGTTGGTTAGGTTGGGTTAGGTTTGGTGAGGTATGCGGGTTTTGTGTATATATTTGCAATGTCGAATTCTTTGATTTCGGTGTAAGTGAGGCTAGGTTGGGTAAGGTTTGGTGAGGAAAGCGAGTTTTGTGTATATTTTTGCAATGTCGAATTCTTTGATTTCGGTGATAGTTAGGCTTGGTTGGGTTAGGTTTGGTGGAGAAAGCGAGTTTTGTGTATATTTTTGCAATGTCGAATTCTTTGATTTCGGTGTAAGTGGAGCTAGGTTGGGTAAGGTTTGGTGAGGAAAGCGAGTTTTGTGTATATTTTTGCAATGTCGAATTCTTTGATATCGGTGATAGTTAGGCTAGGTTGGGTTAGGTTTGGTGAGGAATGCGAGTTTTGTGTATATTTTTGCAATGTCGAATTCTTTGATTTTGGTAATAGTTAGGCTAGGTTGGGTTAGGTTTGGTGAGTTTAGCGAATTTTGTGTAAATCTTACAGTCTCAAATTCTTTGATTTCGGTGATGGTTGGTTAGGTTGGGTTAGGTTTGGTGAGGTATGCGGGTTTTTTTTACATTTCTGCAATGTCGAATTCTTTGATTTCGGTAAAAGTTAGGCTAGGTTGGGTTAGGTTTGGTGAGTTAAGCGAATTTTGTGTAAATCTTACAGTCTCAAATTCTTTGATTTCGGTGATGGTTAGGTTAGGTTAGGCTGGGTTTTGTGAGGTTTGCGAGTTTTGTGTATATTTTTGCAATGTCGAATTCTTTGATTTCGGTGATAATTAGGCTAGGTTGGGTTAGGTTTGGTGGAGAAAGCGAGTTTTGTGTATATTTTTGCAATGTCGAATTCTTTGATTTCGGTTATTGTTAGGCTAGGTGAGATTAGGTTTGGTGAGTTTAGCGAATTTTGTGTAAATCTAACAATCTCAAATTCTTTGATTTCGGTGATGGTTGGTTAGGTTGGGTTAGGTTTGGTGAGGTATGCGGGTTTTGTGTATATATTTGCAATGTCGAATTTTTTGATTTCGGTGTAAGTGAGGCTAGGTTGGGTAAGGTTTGGTGAGGAAAGCGAGTTTTGTGTATATTTTTGCAATGTCGAATTCTTTGATTTCGGTGATAGTTAGGCTTGGTTGGGTTAGGTTTGGTGGAGAAAGCGAGTTTTGTGTATATTTTTGCAATGTCGAATTCTTTGATTTCGGTGTAAGTGGAGCTAGGTTGGGTAAGGTTTGGTGAGGAAAGCGAGTTTTGTGTATATTTTTGCAATGTCGAATTCTTTGATATCGGTGATAGTTAGGCTAGGTTGGGTTAGGTTTGGTGAGGAATGCGAGTTTTGTGTATATTTTTGCAATGTCGAATTCTTTGATTTTGGTAATAGTTAGGCTAGGTTGGGTTAGGTTTGGTGAGTTTAGCGAATTTTGTGTAAATCTTACAATCTCAAATTCTTTGATTTCGGTGATGGTTGGTTAGGTTGGGTTAGGTTTGGTGAGGTATGCGGGTTTTTTTTACATTCTGCAATGTCGAATTCTTTGATTTCGGTAAAAGTTAGGCTAGGTTGGGTTAGGTTTGGTGAGTTAAGCGAATTTTGTGTAAATCTTACAGTCTCAAATTCTTTGATTTCGGTGATGGTTAGGTTAGGTTAGGTTGGGTTTTGTGAGGTTAACGAGTTTTTATTTACATTTCTGCAACGTCGAATTCATTGATTTCGGTAAAAGTTAGGCTAGGTTGGGTTAGGTTTGGTGAGGAAAGCGATTTTTGTGTATATTTTTGCAATGTCGAATTCTTTGATTTCGATGATAGTTAGGCTAGGTTGGGTTAGGTTTTCTGAGGTAAGCGAGTTTTGTGTATATTGTTGCAATGTCGAATTCTTTGATTTCGGTGATAGTTAGGCTAGGTTGGGTTAGGTTTGCTGAGCTAAGCAAATTTTGTGTAAATCTTACAATCTCAAATTCTTTGATTTCGGTGATGGTTGGTTAGGTTGGGTCAGGTTTGGTGAGGTAAGCGAGTTTTGTGTATATTTTTGCAATGTCGAATTCTTTGATTTCGGTGATAATTAGGCTTGGTTGGGTTAGGTTTGGTGGAGAAAGCGAGTTTTGTGTATATTTTTGCAATGTCGAATTCTTTGATTTCGGTTATTGTTAGGCTAGGTGAGGTTAGGTTTGGTGAGTTTAGCGAATTTTGTGTAAATCTAACAATCTCAAATTCTTTGATTTCGGTGATGGTTGGTTAGGTTGGGTTAGGTTTGGTGAGGTATGCGGGTTTTTTTTACATTTCTGAAATGTCGAATTCTTTGATTTCGGTAAAAGTAAGGCTAGGTTGGGTTAGGTTTGGTGAGGTTAGCGAATTTTGTGTAAATCTTACACTCTCAAATTCTTTAATTTCGGTGATGGTTAGGTTAGGTTGGGTTTGGTTTGGTGTGGTATGCGAGTTTTTTTAAAATTTCTGCAATGTCGAATTCTTCGATTTCGGTAAAAGTTAGGCTAGGTTTGGTTAGGTTTGGTGAGGTAAGCTGGTTTTGTGTATATTTTTGCAATGTCGAATTCTTTGATTTCGGTGATAGTTAGGCTTGGTTGGGTTAGGTTTGATAAGGTAAGCGAGTTTTGTGTATATTTTTGCAATGTCGAATTCTTTGATTTCGGTGATAGTGAGGCTAGGTTGGGTTAGGTTTGGTGAGTTTAGCGAATTTTGTGTAAATCTTACAATCTCAAATTCTTTGATTTCGTTGATGGTTGGTTAGGTTGGGTTAGGTTTGGTGAGGTATGCTTTTTTTTTTACATTTCTGCAATGTCGAATTCTTTGATTTCGGTAAAAGTTAGGCTAGGTTTGGTTAGGTTTGGTGAGGTGAGCGAGTTTTGTGTATATATTTGCAATGTCGAATTCTTTGATTTCGGTGTAAGTGGAGCTAGGTTGGGTAAGGTTTGGTGAGGAAAGCGAGTTTTGTGTATATTTTTGCAATGTCGAATTCTTTGATATCGGTGATAGTTAGGCTAGGTTGGGTTAGGTTTGGTGAGGAATGCGAGTTTTGTGTATATTTTTGCAATGTCGAATTCTTTGATTTTGGTAATAGTTAGGCTAGGTTGGGTTAGGTTTGGTGAGTTTAGCGAATTTTGTGTAAATCTTACAATCTCAAATTCTTTGATTTCGGTGATGGTTGGTTAGGTTGGGTTAGGTTTGGTGAGGTATGCGGGTTTTTTTTTACATTCTGCAATGTCGAATTCTTTGATTTCGGTAAAAGTTAGGCTAGGTTGGGTTAGGTTTGGTGAGTTAAGCGAATTTTGTGTAAATCTTACAGTCTCAAATTCTTTGATTTCGGTGATGGTTAGGTTAGGTTAGGTTGGGTTTTGTGAGGTTTGCGAGTTTTTATTTACATTTCTGCAATGTCGAATTCATTGATTTCGGTAAAAGTTAGGCTAGGTTGGGTTAGGTTTGGTGAGGAAAGCGATTTTTGTGTATATTTTTGCAATGTCGAATTCTTTGATTTCGATGATAGTTAGGCTAGGTTGGGTTAGGTTTTCTGAGGTAAGCGAGTTTTGTGTATATTTTTGCAATGTCGAATTCTTTGATTTCGGTGATAATAAGGCTAGGTTGGGTTAGGTTTGGTGGAGAAAGCGAGTTTTGTGTATATTTTTGCAATGTCGAATTCTTTGATTTCGGTTATTGTTAGGCTAGGTGAGGTTAGGTTTGGTGAGTTAAGCGAATGTTGTGTAAATCTAACAATCTCAAATTCTTTGATTTCGGTGATGGTTGGTTAGGTTGGGTTAGGTTTGGTGAGGTATGCGGGTTTTTTTTACATTTCTGAAATGTCGAATTCTTTGATTTCGGTAAAAGTAAGGCTAGGTTGGGTTAGGTTTGGTGAGGTTAGCGAATTTTGTGTAAATCTTACACTCTCAAATTCTTTAATTTCGGTGATGGTTAGGTTAGGTTGGGTTTGGTTTGGTGTGGTATGCGAGTTTTTTTAACATTTCTGCAATGTCGAATTCTTCGATTTCGGTAAAAGTTAGGCTAGGTTTGGTTAGGTTTGGTGAGGAAAGCGGGTTTTGTGTATATATTTGCAATGTCGAATTCTTTGATTTCGGTGTAAGTGAGGCTAGGTTGGGTAAGGTTTGGTGAGGAAAGCGAGTTTTGTGTATATTTTTGCAATGTCGAATTCTTTGATTTCGGTTATTGTTAGGCTAGGTGAGGTTAGGTTTGGTGAGTTTAGCGAATTTTGTGTAAATCTTTCAATCTGAAATTCTTTGATTTCGCTGATGGTTAGGTTTGGTTGGGTTAGGTTTCGTGAGGTATGCGAGTTTTTTTAACATTTCTGCAATGTCGAATTCTTTGATTTCGGTAAAAGTTAGGCTAGGTTGGGTTAGGTTTGGTGAGGAAAGCGAGTTTTGTGTATATTTTTGCAATGTCGAACTCTTTGATATCGGTGATAGTTAGGCTAGGTTGGGTTAGGTTTGGTGAGGAAAGCGAGTTTTTTGTATATTTTTGCAATGTCGAATTCTTTGATTTTGGTAATAGTAAGGCTAGGTTGGGATAGGTTTGGTGAGTTTAGCGAATTTTGTGTAAATCTTACAATCTCAAATTCTTTTATTTCGGTGATGGTTGGTTAGGTTGGGTTAGGTTTGGTGAGGTATGCGGTTTTTTTTTACATTTCTGCAATGTTGAATTCTTTGATTTCGGTAAAAGTTAGGATAGGTTTGGTTAGGTTTGGTGAGGAAAGCGAGTTTTGTGTATATATTTGCAATGTCGAATTTTTTAATTTTGGTGATAGTTAGGCAAGGTTGGTTTAGGTTTGATAAGGAAAGCGAGTTTTGTGTATATTTTTGCAATGTCGAATTCTTTGATTTCGGTAATAGTTAGGCTAGGTTGGAATAGGTTTAATGAGGCAAGCGAATTTTTTGTATATTTTTGCAATGTCGAATTCTTTGATTTCGGTGATAGTTAGGCTAGGTTGGGTTAGGTTTGGTGAGTTTAGCGAATTTTGTGTAAATCTTACAATCTCAAATTCTTTGATTTCGTTGATGGTTGGTTAGGTTGGGTTAGGTTTGGTGAGGTATGCGAGTTTTTTTTACATTTCTGCAATGTCGAATTCGTTGATTTCGGTAAAAGTTAGGCTAGGTTGGGTTAGGTTTGGTGAGGAAAGCGAGTTTTGTGTATATTTTTGGAATGTCGTATACTTTGATTTCGGTGATAGTTAGGCTAGGTTGGGTTAGGTTTGGTGAGATTAGCGAATTTTGTGTAAATCTTACAATCTCAAATTCTTTAATTTAGGTGATGATTAGGTTAGGTTGGGTTAGGTTTGGTGTGGTATGCGAGTTTTTTTTACATTTCTGCAATGTCGAATTCTTTGATTTCGGTAAAAGTTAAGCTAGGTTGGGTTAGGTTTGGTGAGGAAAGCGAGTTTTGTGTATATTTTTGCAATGTCGAATTCTTTGATTTCGGTGATAGTTAGGCTAGGTTGGGTTAGGTTTGGTGAGGAAAGCGAGTCTTTTGTATATTTTTGCAATGTCGAATTCTTTGATTTTGGTAATAGTAAGGCTAGGTTGGGTTAGGTTTGGTGAGTTTAGCGAATTTTGTGTAAATCTTACAATCTCAAATTCTTTGATTTCGGTGATGGTTAGGTTAGGTTGGGTTGGGTTTTGTGAGGAATGCGAGTTTTTTTTACATTTCTGCATTGTCGAATTCTTTGATTTCGGTAAAAGTTAGGCTAGGATGGGTTAGGTTTGGTGAGGAAAGCGAGTTTTGTGTATAATTTTGCAATATCGAATTCTTTGATTTCGGTAATAGTTAGGCTAGGTTGGTTTAGGTTTGATAAGGAAAGCGAGTTTTGTGTATATTTTTGCAATGTCGAAGTCTTTGATTTCGGTAATAGTTAGGCTAGGTTGGAATAGGTTTAATGAGGTAAGCGAATTTTTTGTATATTTTTGCAATGTCGAATTCTTTGATTTCGGTGATAGTTAGGCTAGGTTGGGTTAGGTTTGGTGAGTTTAGCGAATTTTGTGTAAATCTTACAATCTCAAATTCTTTGATTTCGTTGATGGTTGGTTAGGTTGGGTTAGGTTTGGTGAGGTATGCGAGTTTTTTTTACATTTCTGCATGGTCGAATTCTTTGATTTCGGTAAAAGTTAGGCTAGGATGGGTTAGGTTTGGTGAGGAAAGCGAGTTTTGTGTATAATTTTGCAATGTCGAATTCTTTGATTTCGGTGATAATTAGGCTAGGTTGGGTTAGGTTTGGTGGAGAAAGCGAGTTTTGTGTATATTTTTGCAATGTCGAATTCTTTGATTTCGGTTATTGTTAGGCTAGGTGAGGTTAGGTTTGGTGAGTTAAGCGAATTTTGTGTAAATCTTTCAATCTGAAATTCTTTGATTTCGGTGATGGTTAGGTTAGGTTGGTTTAGGTTTCGTGATGTATGCTTTTTTTTCTACATTTATGCAATGTCGAATTCTTTGATTTCGGTAAAAGTAAGGCTAGGTTTGGTGAGGTGAGCGAGTTTTGTGTATATATTTGCAATGTCGAATTCTTTGATTTCGGTGTAAGTGGAGCTAGGTTGGGTAAGGTTTGGTGAGGAAAGCGAGTTTTGTGTATATTTTTGCAATGTCGAATTCTTTGATTTTGGTAATAGTTAGGCTAGGTTGGGTTAGGTTTGGTGAGTTTAGCGAATTTTGTGTAAATCTTACAATCTCAAATTCTTTGATTTCGGTGATGGTTGGTTAGGTTGGGTTAGGTTTGGTGAGGTATGCGGGTTTTTTTTACATTCTGCAATGTCGAATTCTTTGATTTCGGTAAAAGTTTGGCTAGGTTGGGTTAGGTTTGGTGAGTTAAGCGAATTTTGTGTAAATCTTACAGTCTCAAATTCTTTGATTTCGGTGATGGTTAGGTTAGGTTAGGTTGGGTTTTGTGAGGTTTGCGAGTTTTTATTTACATTTCTGCAATGTCGAATTCATTGAATTCGGTAAAAGTTAGGCTAGGTTGGGTTTGGTTTGGTGAGGAAAGCGATTTTTGTGTATATTTTTGCAATGTCGAATTCTTTGATTTCGGCGATAGTTAGGCTAGGTTGGGTTAGGTTTGCTGAGCTAAGCAAATTTTGTGTAAATCTTACAATCTCAAATTCTTTGATTTCGGTGATGGTTGGTTAGGTTGGGTCAGGTTTGGTGAGGTAAGCGAGTTTTGTGTATATTTTTGCAATGTCGAATTCTTTGATTTCGGTGATAGTGAGGCTAGGTTGGGTTAGGTTTGCTGAGGTAAGCAAATTTTCTGTAAATCTTACAATCGAAAATTCTTTGATTTCGGTGATGGTTAGGTTAGGTTGGGTTGGGTTTTGTGAGGAATGCGAGTTTTTTTTACATTTCTGCATTGTCGAATTCTTTGATTTCGGTAAAAGTTAGGCTAGGATGGGTTAGGTTTAATGAGGTAAGCGAATTTTTTGTATATTTTTGCAATGTCGAATTCTTTGATTTCGGTGATAGTTATGCTAGGTTGGGTTAGGTTTGGTGAGTTTAGCGAATTTTGTGTAAATCTTACAATCTCAAATTCTTTGATTTCGTTGATGGTTGGTTAGGTTGGGTTAGGTTTGGTGAGGAATGCTTTTTTTTTTACATTTCTGCAATGTCGAATTCTTTGATTTCGGTAAAAGTTAGGCTAGGTTTGGTTAGGTTTGGTGAGGTGAGCGAGTTTTGTGTATATATTTGCAATGTCGAATTCTTTGATTTCGGTGTAAGTGGAGCTAGGTTGGGTAAGGTTTGGTGAGGAAAGCGAGTTTTGTGTATATTTTTGCAATGTCGAATTCTTTGATATCGGTGATAGTTAGGCTAGGTTGGGTTAGGTTTGGTGAGGAATGCGAGTTTTGTGTATATTTTTGCAATGTCGAATTCTTTGATTTTGGTAATAGTTAGGCTAGGTTGGGTTAGGTTTGGTGAGTTTAGCGAATTTTGTGTAAATCTTACAATCTCAAATTCTTTGATTTCGGTGATGGTTGGTTAGGTTGGGTTAGGTTTGGTGAGGTATGCGGGTTTTTTTTTACATTCTGCAATGTCGAATTCTTTGATTTCGGTAAAAGTTAGGCTAGGTTGGGTTAGGTTTGGTGAGTTAAGCGAATTTTGTGTAAATCTTACAGTCTCAAATTCTTTGATTTCGGTGATGGTTAGGTTAGGTTAGGTTGGGTTTTGTGAGGTTTGCGAGTTTTTATTTACATTTCTGCAATGTCGAATTCATTGATTTCGGTAAAAGTTAGGCTAGGTTGGGTTAGGTTTGGTGAGGAAAGCGATTTTTGTGTATATTTTTGCAATGTCGAATTCTTTGATTTCGATGATAGTTAGGCTAGGTTGGGTTAGGTTTTCTGAGGTAAGCGAGTTTTGTGTATATTTTTGCAATGTCGAATTCTTTGATTTCGGTGATAGTTAGGCTAGGTTGGGTTAGGTTTGCTGAGCTAAGCAAATTTTGTGTAAATCTTACAATCTCAAATTCTTTGATTTCGGTGATGTTTGGTTAGGTTGGGTTAGGTTTGGTGAGGTATGCGGGTTTTTTTTACATTTCTGAAATGTCGAATTCTTTGATTTCGGTAAAAGTAAGGCTAGGTTGGGTTAGGTTTGGTGAGGTTAGCGAATTTTGTGTAAATCCTCCAATCTCAAATTCTTTAATTTAGGTGATGGTTAGGTTAGGTTAGGTTGGGTTTTGTGAGGTTTGCGAGTTTTTATTTACATTTCTGCAATGTCGAATTCATTGATTTCGGTAAAAGTTAGGCTAGGTTGGGTTAGGTTTGGTGAGGAAAGCGAGTTTTGTGTATATTTTTGCAATGTCGAATTCTTTGATTTCGGTGATAGTTAGGCTAGGTTGGGTTAGGTTTGGTGAGGTTAGCGAATTTTGTGTAAATCCTCCAATCTCAAATTCTTTAATTTAGGTGATGGTTAGGTTAGGTTAGGTTGGGTTTTGTGAGGTTTGCGAGTTTTTATTTACATTTCTGCAATGTCGAATTCATTGATTTCGGTAAAAGTTAGGCTAGGTTGGGTTAGGTTTGGTGAGGAAAGCGAGTTTTGTGTATATTTTTGCAATGTCGAATTCTTTGATTTCGGTGATAATAAGGCTAGGTTGGGTTAGGTTTGGTGGAGAAAGCGAGTTTTGTGTATATTTTTGCAATGTCGAATTCTTTGATTTCGGTTATTGTTAGGCTAGGTGAGGTTAGGTTTGGTGAGTTTAGCGAATGTTGTGTAAATCTAACAATCTCAAATTCTTTGATTTCGGTGATGGTTGGTTAGGTTGGGTTAGGTTTGGTGAGGTATGCGGGTTTTTTTTACATTTCTGAAATGTCGAATTCTTTGATTTCGGTAAAAGTAAGGCTAGGTTGGGTTAGGTTTGGTGAGGTTAGCGAATTTTGTGTAAATCTTACACTCTCAAATTCTTTAATTTCGGTGATGGTTAGGTTAGGTTGGGTTTGGTTTGGTGTGGTATGCGAGTTTTTTTAACATTTCTGCAATGTCGAATTCTTCGATTTCGGTAAAAGTTAGGCTAGGTTTGGTTAGGTTTGGTGAGGAAAGCGGGTTTTGTGTATATATTTGCAATGTCGAATTCTTTGATTTCGGTGTAAGTGAGGCTAGGTTGGGTAAGGTTTGGTGAGGAAAGCGAGTTTTGTGTATATTTTTGCAATGTCGAATTCTTTGATTTCGGTTATTGTTAGGCTAGGTGAGGTTAGGTTTGGTGAGTTTAGCGAATTTTGTGTAAATCTTTCAATCTGAAATTCTTTGATTTCGCTGATGGTTAGGTTTGGTTGGGTTAGGTTTCGTGAGGTATGCGAGTTTTTTTAACATTTCTGCAATGTCGAATTCTTTGATTTCGGTAAAAGTTAGGCTAGGTTGGGTTAGGTTTGGTGAGGAAAGCGAGTTTTGTGTATATTTTTGCAATGTCGAACTCTTTGATATCGGTGATAGTTAGGCTAGGTTGGGTTAGGTTTGGTGAGGAAAGCGAGTTTTTTGTATATTTTTGCAATGTCGAATTCTTTGATTTTGGTAATAGTAAGGCTAGGTTGGGATAGGTTTGGTGAGTTTAGCGAATTTTGTGTAAATCTTACAATCTCAAATTCTTTGATTTCGGTGATGGTTGGTTAGGTTGGGTTAGGTTTGGTGAGGTATGCGGTTTTTTTTTACATTTCTGCAATGTTGAATTCTTTGATTTCGGTAAAAGTTAGGATAGGTTTGGTTAGGTTTGGTGAGGAAAGCGAGTTTTGTGTATATATTTGCAATGTCGAATTTTTTAATTTTGGTGATAGTTAGGCAAGGTTGGTTTAGGTTTGATAAGGAAAGCGAGTTTTGTGTATATTTTTGCAATGTCGAATTCTTTGATTTCGGTAATAGTTAGGCTAGGTTGGAATAGGTTTAATGAGGCAAGCGAATTTTTTGTATATTTTTGCAATGTCGAATTCTTTGATTTCGGTGATAGTTAGGCTAGGTTGGGTTAGGTTTGGTGAGTTTAGCGAATTTTGTGTAAATCTTACAATCTCAAATTCTTTGATTTCGTTGATGGTTGGTTAGGTTGGGTTAGGTTTGGTGAGGTATGCGAGTTTTTTTTACATTTCTGCAATGTCGAATTCGTTGATTTCGGTAAAAGTTAGGCTAGGTTGGGTTAGGTTTGGTGAGGAAAGCGAGTTTTGTGTATATTTTTGGAATGTCGTATACTTTGATTTCGGTGATAGTTAGGCTAGGTTGGGTTAGGTTTGGTGAGATTAGCGAATTTTGTGTAAATCTTACAATCTCAAATTCTTTAATTTAGGTGATGATTAGGTTAGGTTGGGTTAGGTTTGGTGTGGTATGCGAGTTTTTTTTACATTTCTGCAATGTCGAATTCTTTGATTTCGGTAAAAGTTAAGCTAGGTTGGGTTAGGTTTGGTGAGGAAAGCGAGTTTTGTGTATATTTTTGCAATGTCGAATTCTTTGATTTCGGTGATAGTTAGGCTAGGTTGGGTTAGGTTTGGTGAGGAAAGCGAGTCTTTTGTATATTTTTGCAATGTCGAATTCTTTGATTTTGGTAATAGTAAGGCTAGGTTGGGTTAGGTTTGGTGAGTTTAGCGAATTTTGTGTAAATCTTACAATCTCAAATTCTTTGATTTCGGTGATGGTTAGGTTAGGTTGGGTTGGGTTTTGTGAGGAATGCGAGTTTTTTTTACATTTCTGCATTGTCGAATTCTTTGATTTCGGTAAAAGTTAGGCTAGGATGGGTTAGGTTTGGTGAGGAAAGCGAGTTTTGTGTATAATTTTGCAATATCGAATTCTTTGATTTCGGTAATAGTTAGGCTAGGTTGGTTTAGGTTTGATAAGGAAAGCGAGTTTTGTGTATATTTTTGCAATGTCGAAGTCTTTGATTTCGGTAATAGTTAGGCTAGGTTGGAATAGGTTTAATGAGGTAAGCGAATTTTTTGTATATTTTTGCAATGTCGAATTCTTTGATTTCGGTGATAGTTAGGCTAGGTTGGGTTAGGTTTGGTGAGTTTAGCGAATTTTGTGTAAATCTTACAATCTCAAATTCTTTGATTTCGTTGATGGTTGGTTAGGTTGGGTTAGGTTTGGTGAGGTATGCGAGTTTTTTTTACATTTCTGCATGGTCGAATTCTTTGATTTCGGTAAAAGTTAGGCTAGGATGGGTTAGGTTTGGTGAGGAAAGCGAGTTTTGTGTATAATTTTGCAATGTCGAATTCTTTGATTTCGGTGATAATTAGGCTAGGTTGGGTTAGGTTTGGTGGAGAAAGCGAGTTTTGTGTATATTTTTGCAATGTCGAATTCTTTGATTTCGGTTATTGTTAGGCTAGGTGAGGTTAGGTTTGGTGAGTTAAGCGAATTTTGTGTAAATCTTTCAATCTGAAATTCTTTGATTTCGGTGATGGTTAGGTTAGGTTGGTTTAGGTTTCGTGATGTATGCTTTTTTTTCTACATTTCTGCAATGTCGAATTCTTTGATTTCGGTAAAAGTAAGGCTAGGTTTGGTTAGGTTTGGTGAGGTGAGCGAGTTTTGTGTATATATTTGCAATGTCGAATTCTTTGATTTCGGTGTAAGTGGAGCTAGGTTGGGTAAGGTTTGGTGAGGAAAGCGAGTTTTGTGTATATTTTTGCAATGTCGAATTCTTTGATTTTGGTAATAGTTAGGCTAGGTTGGGTTAGGTTTGGTGAGCTTAGCGAATTTTGTGTAAATCTTACAATCTCAAATTCTTTGATTTCGGTGATGGTTGGTTAGGTTGGGTTAGGTTTGGTGAGGTATGCGGGTTTTTTTTACATTCTGCAATGTCGAATTCTTTGATTTCGGTAAAAGTTTGGCTAGGTTGGGTTAGGTTTGGTGAGTTAAGCGAATTTTGTGTAAATCTTACAGTCTCAAATTCTTTGATTTCGGTGATGGTTAGGTTAGGTTAGGTTGGGTTTTGTGAGGTTTGCGAGTTTTTATTTACATTTCTGCAATGTCGAATTCATTGAATTCGGTAAAAGTTAGGCTAGGTTGGGTTTGGTTTGGTGAGGAAAGCGATTTTTGTGTATATTTTTGCAATGTCGAATTCTTTGATTTCGGCGATAGTTAGGCTAGGTTGGGTTAGGTTTGCTGAGCTAAGCAAATTTTGTGTAAATCTTACAATCTCAAATTCTTTGATTTCGGTGATGGTTGGTTAGGTTGGGTCAGGTTTGGTGAGGTAAGCGAGTTTTGTGTATATTTTTGCAATGTCGAATTCTTTGATTTCGGTGATAATTAGGCTAGGTTGGGTTAGGTTTGGTGGAGAAAGCGAGTTTTGTGAATATTTTTGCAATGTCGAATTCTTTGATTTCGGTTATTGTTAGGCTAGGTGAGGTTAGGTTTGGTGAGTTTAGCGAATTTTGTGTAAATCTAACAATCTCAAATTCTTTGATTTCGGTGATGGTTGGTTAGGTTGGGTTTGGTTTGGTGTGGTATGCGAGTTTTTTTAACATTTCTGCAATGTCGAATTCTTCGATTTCGGTAAAAGTTAGGCTAGGTTTGGTTAGGTTTGGTGAGGTAAGCGGGTTTTGTGTATATTTTTGCAATGTCGAATTCTTTGATTTCGGTGATAGTTAGACTTGGTTGGGTTAGGTTTGATAAGGTAAGCGAGTTTTGTGTATATTTTTGCAATGTCGAATTCTTTGATTTCGGTAAAAGTGAGGCTAGGTTGGGTTAGGTTTGGTGAGGTTAGCGAATTTTGTGTAAATCTTACACTCTCAAATTCTTTAATTTCGGTTATGGTTAGGTTAGGTTGGGTTTGGTTTGGTGTGGTATGCGAGTTTTTTTAACATTTCTGCAATGTCGAATTCTTCGATTTCGGTAAAAGTTAGGCTAGGTTTGGTTAGGTTTGGTGAGGTAAGCGGGTTTTGTGTATATTTTTGCAATGTCGAATTCTTTGATTTCGGTGATAGTTAGGCTTGGTTGGGTTAGGTTTGATAAGGTAAGCGAGTTTTGTGTATATTTTTGCAATGTCGAATTCTTTGATTTCGGTGATAGTTAGGCTAGATTGGGTTAGGTTTGCTGAGGTTAGCGAATTTTCTGTAAATCTTACAATCGAAAATTCTTTGATTTCGGTGATGGTTAGGTTAGGTTGGGTTGGGTTTTGTGAGGAATGCGAGTTTTTTTTACATTTCTGCAATGTCGAATTCTTTGATTTCGGTAAAAGTTAGGCTAGGATGGGTTAGGTTTGGTGAGGAAAGCGAGTATTGTGTATATTTTTGAAATGTCGAATTCTATGATTTCGGTGATAGTTAGGCTAGGTTGGGTTAGGTTTGGTGAGGTTAGCGAATTTTGTGTAAATCCTCCAATCTCAAATTCTTTAATTTAGGTGATGGTTAGGTAAGGTTAGGTTGGGTTTTGTGAGGTTTGCGAGTTTTTATTTACATTTCTGCAATGTCGAATTCATTGATTTCGGTAAAAGTTAGGCTAGGTTGGGTTAGGTTTGGTGAGGAAAGCGAGTTTTGTGTATATTTTTGCAATGTCGAATTCTTTGATTTCGGTTATAGTTAGGCTAGGTTGGGTTAGGTTTGGTGAGGAAAGCGAGTCTTTTGTATATTTATGCAATGTCGAATTCTTTGATTTTGGTAATAGTAAGGCTAGGTTGGGTTAGGTTTGGTGAGTTTAGCGAATTTTGTGTAAATCTTACAATCTCAAATTCTTTGATTTCGGTGATGGTTGGTTAGTTTGGGTTAGGTTTGGTGAGGTATGCGGGTTTTTTTTACATTTCTGCAATGTCGAATTCTTTGATTTCGGTAAAAGTTAGGCTAGGTTTGGTTAGGTTTGGTGAGGAAAGCGAGTTTTGTGTATATATTTGCAATGTCGAATTCTTTGATTTCGGTGTAAGTGAGGCTAGGTTGGGTAAGGTTTAGTGAGGAAAGCGAGTTTTGTGTATATTTTTGCAATGTCGAATTCTTTGATTTCGGTGATAGTTAGGCTAGGTTGGGTTAGGTCTGATAAGGAAAGCGAGTTTTGTGTATATTTTTGCAATGTCGATTTCTTTGATTTCGGTGATAGTGAGGCTAGGTTGGGTTAGGTTTGCTGAGGTTAGCGAATTTTCTGTAAATCTTACAATCGAAAATTCTTTGATTTCGGTGATGGTTAGGTTAGGTTGGGTTGGGTTTTGTGAGGAATGCGAGTTTTTTTTACATTTCTGCATTGTCGAATTCTTTGATTTCGGTAAAAGTTAGGCTAGGATGGGTTAGGTTTGGTGAGGAAAGCGAGTTTTGTGTATAATTTTGCAATGTCGAATTCTTTAATTTCGGTAATAGTTAGGCTAGGTTGGAATAGGTTTAATGAGGTAAGAGAATTTTTTGTATATTTTTGCAATGTCGAATTCTTTGATTTCGGTGATAGTTAGGCTAGGTTGGGTTAGGTTTGGTGAGTTTAGCGAATTTTGTGTATATCTTACAATCTCAAATTCTTTGATTTCGTTGATGGTTGGTTAGGTTGGGTTAGGTTTGGTGAGGTATGCTTTTTTTTTTACATTTCTGCAATGTCGAATTCTTTGATTTCGGTAAAAGTTAGGCTAAGTTTGGTTAGGTTTGGTGAGGTGAGCGACTTTTGTGTATATATTTGCAATGTCGAATTCTTTGATTTTTTGTGTAAGTGGAGCTAGGTTGGGTAAGGTTTGGTGAGGAAAGCGAGTTTTGTGTATATTTTTGCAATGTCGAATTCTTTGATATCGGTGATAGTTAGGCTAGGTTGAGTTAGGTTTGGTGAGGAATGCGAGTTTTGTGTATATTTTTGCAATGTCGAATTCTTTGATTTTGGTAATAGTTAGGTTAGGTTGGGTTAGGTTTGGTGAGTTTAGCGAATTTTGTGTAAATCTTATAATCTCAAATTCTTTGATTTCGGTGATGGTTGGTTAGGTTGGGTTAGGTTTGGTGAGGTATGCGGGTTTTTTTTACATTTCTGCAATGTCGAATTCTTTGATTTCGGTAAAAGTTAGGCTAGGTTGGGTTAGGTTTGGTGAGTTAAGCGAATTTTGTGTAAATCTTACAGTCTCAAATTCTTTGATTTCGGTGATGGTTAGGTTAGGTTAGGTTGGGTTTTGTGAGGTTTGCGAGTTTTTATTTACATTTCTGCAATGTCGAATTCATTGATTTCGGTAAAAGTTAGGCTAGGTTGGGTTAGGTTTGGTGAGGAAAGCGATTTTTGTGTATATTTTTGCAATGTCGAATTCTTTGATTTCGGTAAAAGTAAGGCTAGGTTGGGTTAGGTTTGGTGAGGTCAGCGAATTTTGTGTAAATCTTACACTCTCAAATTCTTTAATTTCGGTGATGGTTAGGTTAGGTTGGGTTTGGTTTGGTGTGGTATGCGAGTTTTTTTAACATTTCTGCAATGTCGAATTCTTCGATTTCGGTAAAAGTTAGGCTAGGTTTGGTAAGGTTTGGTGAGGTAAGCGGG
Organism: Arctopsyche grandis; assembly: GCF_051622035.1. NCBI lineage: Eukaryota > Metazoa > Arthropoda > Insecta > Trichoptera > Hydropsychidae > Arctopsyche > Arctopsyche grandis. The sequence continues at coordinate 34,464,902 of NC_135360.1, forward strand.
TTTTGTGTATATTTTTGCAATGTCGAATTCTTTGATTTCGGTGATAGTTAGGCTTGGTTGGGTTAGGTTTGATAAGGTAAGCGAGTTTTGTGTATATTTTTGCAATGTCGAATTCTTTGATTTCGGTGATAGTGAGGCTAGGTTGGGTTAGGTTTGCTGAGGTTAGCGAATTTTCTGTAAATCTTACAATCGAAAATTCTTTGATTTCGGTGATCGTTAGGTTAGGTTGGGTTGGGTTTTGTGAGGAATGCGAGTTTTTTTTACATTTCTGCATTGTCGAATTCTTTGATTTCGGTAAAAGTTAGGCTAGGATGGGTTAGGTTTGGTGAGGAAAGCGAGTTTTGTGTATAATTTTGCAATGTCGAATTCTTTGATTTCGGTAATAGTTAGGCTAGGTTGGAATAGGTTTAATGAGGTAAGCGAATTTTTTGTATATTTTTGCAATGTCGAATTCTTTGATTTCGGTGATAGTTAGGCTAGGTTGGGTTAGGTTTGGTGAGTTTAGCGAATTTTGTGTAAATCTTACAATCTCAAATTTTTTGATTTCGGTGATGGTTGCTTAGGTTGGGTTAGGTTTGGTGAGGTATGCGGGTTTTTTTTACATTTCTGCAATGTCGAATTCTTTGATTTCGGTAAAAGTTAGGCTAGGTTGGGTTAGGTTTGGTGAGTTAAGCGAATTTTGTGTAAATCTTACAGTCTCAAATTCTTTGATTTCGGTGATGGTTGGTTAGGTTGGGTTAGGTTTGGTGAGGTATGCGGGTTTTTTTTACATTTCTGCAATGTCGAATTCTTTGATTTCGGTAAAAGTTAGGCTAGGTTGGGTTAGGTTTGGTGAGTTAAGCGAATTTTGTGTAAATCTTACAGTCTCAAATTCTTTGATTTCGGTGATGGTTAGGTTAGGTTAGGTTGGGTTTTGTGAGGTTTGCGAGTTTTTATTTACATTTCTGCAATGTCGAATTCATTGATTTCGGTAAAAGTTAGGCTAGGTTGGGTTAGGTTTGGTGAGGAAAGCGATTTTTGTGTATATTTTTGCAATGTCGAATTCTTTGATTTCGGTAGAAGTAAGGCTAGGTTGGGTTAGGTTTGGTGAGGTTAGCGAATTTTGTGTAAATCTTACACTCTCAAATTCTTTAATTTCGGTGATGGTTAGGTTAGGTTGGGTTTGGATTGGTGTGGTATGCGAGTTTTTTTAACATTTCTGCAATGTCGAATTCTTCGATTTCGGTAAAAGTTAGGCTAGGTTTGGTAAGGTTTGGTGAGGTAAGCGGGTTTTGTGTATATTTTTGCAATGTCGAATTCTTTGATTTCGGTGATAGTTAGGCTTGGTTGGGTTAGGTTTGATAAGGTAAGCGAGTTTTGTGTATATTTTTGCAATGTCGAATTCTTTGATTTCGGTGATAGTGAGGCTAGGTTGGGTTAGGTTTGCTGAGGTTAGCGAATTTTCTGTAAATCTTACAATCGAAAATTCTTTGATTTCGGTGATCGTTAGGTTAGGTTGGGTTGGGTTTTGTGAGGAATGCGAGTTTTTTTTACATTTCTGCATTGTCGAATTCTTTGATTTCGGTAAAAGTTAGGCTAGGATGGGTTAGGTTTGGTGAGGAAAGCGAGTTTTGTGTAAAATTTTGCAATGTCGAATTCTTTGATTTCGGTAATAGTTAGGCTAGGTTGGAATAGGTTTAATGAGGTAAGCGAATTTTTTGTATATTTTTGCAATGTCGAATTCTTTGATTTCGGTGATAGTTAGGCTAGGTTGGGTTAGGTTTGGTGAGTTTAGCGAATTTTGTGTAAATCTTACAATCTCAAATTCTTTGATTTCGGTGATGTTTGGTTAGGTTGGGTTAGGTTTGGTGAGGTATGCGGGTTTTTTTTACATTTCTGAAATGTCGAATTCTTTGATTTCGGTAAAAGTAAGGCTAGGTTGGGTTAGGTTTGGTGAGGTTAGCGAATTTTGTGTAAATCCTCCAATCTCAAATTCTTTAATTTAGGTGATGGTTAGGTTAGGTTAGGTTGGGTTTTGTGAGGTTTGCGAGTTTTTATTTACATTTCTGCAATGTCGAATTCATTGATTTCGGTAAAAGTTAGGCTAGGTTGGGTTAGGTTTGGTGAGGAAAGCGAGTTTTGTGTATATTTTTGCAATGTCGAATTCTTTGATTTCGGTGATAGTTAGGCTAGGTTGGGTTAGGTTTGGTGAGGTTAGCGAATTTTGTGTAAATCCTCCAATCTCAAATTCTTTAATTTAGGTGATGGTAAGGTTAGGTTAGGTTGGGTTTTGTGAGGTTTGCGAGTTTTTATTTACATTTCTGCAATGTCGAATTCATTGATTTCGGTAAAAGTTAGGCTAGGTTGGGTTAGGTTTGGTGAGGAAAGCGAGTTTTGTGTATATTTTTGCAATGTCGAATTCTTTGATTTCGGTGATAATAAGGCTAGGTTGGGTTAGGTTTGGTGGAGAAAGCGAGTTTTGTGTATATTTTTGCAATGTCGAATTCTTTGATTTCGGTTATTGTTAGGCTAGGTGAGGTTAGGTTTGGTGAGTTTAGCGAATGTTGTGTAAATCTAACAATCTCAAATTCTTTGATTTCGGTGATGGTTGGTTAGGTTGGGTTAGGTTTGGTGAGGTATGCGGGTTTTTTTTACATTTCTGAAATGTCGAATTCTTTGATTTCGGTAAAAGTAAGGCTAGGTTGGGTTAGGTTTGGTGAGGTTAGCGAATTTTGTGTAAATCTTACACTCTCAAAATCTTTAATTTCGGTGATGGTTAGGTTAGGTTGGGTTTGGTTTGGTGTGGTATGCGAGTTTTTTTAACATTTCTGCAATGTCGAATTCTTCGATTTCGGTAAAAGTTAGGCTAGGTTTGGTTAGGTTTGGTGAGGAAAGCGGGTTTTGTGTATATATTTGCAATGTCGAATTCTTTGATTTCGGTGTAAGTGAGGCTAGGTTGGGTAAGGTTTGGTGAGGAAAGCGAGTTTTGTGTATATTTTTGCAATGTCGAATTCTTTGATTTCGGTGATAGTTAGGCTTGGTTGGGTTAGGTTTGATAAGGTTAGCGAGTTTTGTGTATATTTTTGCAATGTCGAATTCTTTGATTTCGGTGATAGTGATGCTAGGTTGGGTTAGGTTTGCTGAGGTTAGCGAATTTTCTGTAAATCTTACAATCGAAAATTCTTTGATTTCGGTGATGGTAAGGTTAGGTTGGGTTGGGTTTTGTGAGGAATGCGAGTTTTTTTTACATTTCTGCAATGTCGAATTCTTTGATTTCGGTAAAAGTTAGGCTAGGATGGGTTAGGTTTGGTGAGGAAAGCGAGTTTTGTGTATAATTTTGCAATGTCGAATTCTTTGATTTCGGTGATAGTTAGGCTAGGTTGGGTTAGGTTTGGTGAGGAAAGCGAGTCTTTTGTATATTTTTGCAATGTCGAATTCTTTGATTTTGGTAATAGTAAGGCTAGGTTGGGTTAGGTTTGGTGAGTTTAGCGAATTTTGTGTAAATCTTACAATCTCAAATTCTTTGATTTCGGTGATGGTTGGTTAGGTTGGGTTGGGTTTGGTGAGGTATGCGGGTTTTTTTTAAATTTTTGCAATGTCAAATTCTTAGATTTCGGTAAAAGTTAGGCTAGGTTTGGTTAGGTTTGGTGAAGAAAGCGAGTTCTGTGTATATATTTGCAATGTCGAATTCTTTGATTTCGGTGTAAGTGAGGCTAGGTTGGGTAAGGTTTGGTGAGGAAAGCGAGTTTTGTGTATATTTTTAAAATGTCGAATTCTTTGATTTCGGTGATAGTTAGGCTAGGTTGGGTTAGGTTTGATAAGGAAAGCGAGTTTTGTGTATATTTTTGCAATGTCGAATTCTTTGATTTCGGTGATAGTGAGGCTAGGTTGGGTTAGGTTTGCTGAGGTTAGCGAATTTTCTGTAAATCTTACAATCGTAAATTCTTTGATTTCGGTGATGGTTGGTTAGGTTGAGTTAGGTTTGGTGAGGTATGCGGGTTTTTTTTACATTTCTGCAATGTCAAATTCTTAGATTTCGGTAAAAGTTAGGCTAGGTTTGGTTAGGTTTGGTGAGGAAAGCGAGTTCTGTGTATATATTTGCAATGTCGAATTCTTTGATTTCGGTGTAAGTGAGGCTAGGTTGGGTAAGGTTTGGTGAGGAAAGCGAGTTTTGTGTATATTTTTAAAATGTCGAATTCTTTGATTTCGGTGATAGTGAGGCTAGGTTGGGTTAGGTTTGCTGAGGTTAGCGAATTTTCTGTAAATCTTACAATCGAAAATTCTTTGATTTCGGTGATGGTTAGGTTAGGTTGGGTTGGGTTTTGTGAGGAATGCGAGTTTTTTTTACATTTCTGCATTGTCGAATTCTTTGATTTCCGTAAAAGTTAGGCTAGGATGGGTTAGGTTTGGTGAGGAAAGCGAGTTTTGTGTATAATTTTGCAATGTCGAATTCTTTGATTTCGGTAATAGTTAGGCTAGGTTGGTTTAGGTTTGATAAGGAAAGCGAGTTTTGTGTATATTTTTGCAATGTCGAAGTCTTTGATTTCGGTTATTGTTAGGCTAGGTGAGGTTAGGTTTGGTGAGTTTAGCGAATTTTGTGTAAATCTTTCAATCTGAAATTCTTTGATTTCGGTGATGGTTAGGTTAGGTTGGGTCAGGTTTGGTGAGGTAAGCGAGTTTTGTGTATATTTTTGCAATGTCGACTTCTTTGATTTCGGTGATATTTAGGCTAGGTTGGGTTAGGTTTGGTGGAGAAAGCGAGTTTTGTGTATATTTTTGCAATGTCGAATTCTTTGATTTCGGTTATTGTTAGGCTAGGTGAGGTTAGGTTTCGTGAGTTTAGCGAATTTTGTGTAAATCTAACAATCTCAAATTCTTTGATTTCGGTGATGGTTGGTTATGTTGGGTTAGGTTTGGTGAGGTATGCGGGTTTTTTTTACATTTCTGAAATGTCGAATTCTTTGATTTCGGTAATAGTTAGGCTAGGTTGGAATAGGTTTAATGAGGTAAGCGAATTTTTTGTATATTTTTGCAATGTCGATTTCTTTGATTTCGGTGATAGTTAGGCTAGGTTGGGATAGGTTTGGTGAGTTTAGCGAATTTTGTGTAAATCTTACAATCTCAAATTCTTTGATTTCGTTGATGGTTGGTTAGGTTGGGTTAGGTTTGGTGAGGTATGCGAGTTTTTTTTACATTTCTGCATTGTCGAATTCTTTGATTTCCGTAAAAGTTAGGCTAGGATGGGTTAGGTTTGGTGAGGAAAGCGAGTTTTGTGTATAATTTTGCAATGTCGAATTCTTTGATTTCGGTAATAGTTAGGCTAGGTTGGTTTAGGTTTGATAAGGAAAGCGAGTTTTGTGTATATTTTTGCAATGTCGAAGTCTTTGATTTCGGTTATTGTTAGGCTAGGTGAGGTTAGGTTTGGTGAGTTTAGCGAATTTTGTGTAAATCTTTCAATCTGAAATTCTTTGATTTCGGTGATGGTTAGGTTAGGTTGGGTCAGGTTTGGTGAGGTAAGCGAGTTTTGTGTATATTTTTGCAATGTCGACTTCTTTGATTTCGGTGATATTTAGGCTAGGTTGGGTTAGGTTTGGTGGAGAAAGCGAGTTTTGTGTATATTTTTGCAATGTCGAATTCTTTGATTTCGGTTATTGTTAGGCTAGGTGAGGTTAGGTTTCGTGAGTTTAGCGAATTTTGTGTAAATCTAACAATCTCAAATTCTTTGATTTCGGTGATGGTTGGTTATGTTGGGTTAGGTTTGGTGAGGTATGCGGGTTTTTTTTACATTTCTGAAATGTCGAATTCTTTGATTTCGGTAATAGTTAGGCTAGGTTGGAATAGGTTTAATGAGGTAAGCGAATTTTTTGTATATTTTTGCAATGTCGATTTCTTTGATTTCGGTGATAGTTAGGCTAGGTTGGGTTAGGTTTGGTGAGTTTAGCGAATTTTGTGTAAATCTTACAATCTCAAATTCTTTGATTTCGTTGATGGTTGGTTAGGTTGGGTTAGGTTTGGTGAGGTATGCTTTTTTTTTTACATTTCTGCAATGTCGAATTCTTTGATTTCGGTAAAAGTTAGGCTAGGTTTGGTTAGGTTTGGTGAGGTGAGCGACTTTTGTGTATATATTTGCAATGTCGAATTCTTTGATTTCGGTGTAAGTGGAGCTAGGTTGGTTAAGGTTTGGTGAGGAAAGCGAGTTTTGTGTATATTTTTGCAATGTCAAATTCTTTGATATCGGTGATAGTTAGGCTAGGTTGGGTTAGGTTTGGTGAGGAATGCGAGTTTTGTGTATATTTTTGCAATGTCGAATTCTTTGATTTTGGTAATAGTTAGGTTAGGTTGGAATAGGTTTGGTGAGTTTAGCGAATTTTGTGTAAATCTTATAATCTCAAATTCTTTGATTTCGGTGATGGTTGGTTAGGTTGGGTTAGGTTTGGTGAGGTATGCGGGTTTTTTTTACATTTCTGCAATGTCGAATTCTTTGATTTCGGTAAAAGTTAGGCTAGGTTGGGTTAGGTTTGGTGAGTTAAGCGAATTTTGTGTAAATCTTACAGTCTCAAATTCTTTGATTTCGGTGATGGTTAGGTTAGGTTAGGTTGGGTTTTGTGAGGTTTGCGAGTTTTTATTTACATTTCTGCAATGTCGAATTCATTGATTTCGGTAAAAGTTAGGCTAGGTTGGGTTAGGTTTGGTGAGGAAAGCGATTTTTGTGTATATTTTTGCAATGTCGAATTCTTTGATTTCGGTAAAAGTAAGGCTAGGTTGGGTTAGGTTTGGTGAGGTTAGCAAATTTTGTGTAAATCTTACACTCTCAAATTCTTTAATTTCGGTGATGGTTAGGTTAGGTTGGGTTTGGTTTGGTGTGGTATGCGAGTTTTTTTAACATTTCTGCAATGTCGAATTCTTCGATTTCGGTAAAAGTTAGGCTAGGTTTGGTAAGGTTTGGTGAGGTAAGCGGGTTTTGTGTATATTTTTGCAATGTCGAATTCTTTGATTTCGGTGATAGTGAGGCTAGGTTGGGTTAGGTTTGCTGAGGTTAGCGAATTTTCTGTAAATCTTACAATCGAAAATTCTTTGATTTCGGTGATCGTTAGGTTAGGTTGGGATGGGTTTTGTGAGGAATGCGAGTTTTTTTTACATTTCTGCATTGTCGAATTCTTTGATTTCGGTAAAAGTTAGGCTAGGATGGGTTAGGTTTGGTGAGGAAAGCGAGTTTTGTGTATAATTTTGCAATGTCGAATTCTTTGATTTCGGTAATAGTTAGGCTAGGTTGGAATAGGTTTAATGAGGTAAGCGAATTTTTTGTATATTTTTGCAATGTCGAATTCTTTGATTTCGGTGATAGTTAGGCTAGGTTGGGTTAGGTTTGGTGAGTTTAGCGAATTTTGTGTTAATCTTACAATCTCAAATTTTTTGATTTCGGTGATGGTTGCTTAGGTTGGGTTAGGTTTGGTGAGGTATGCGGGTTTTTTTTACATTTCTGCAATGTCGAATTCTTTGATTTCGGTAAAAGTAAGGCTAGGTTGGGTTAGGTTTGGTGAGTTAAGCGAATTTTGTGTAAATCTTACAGTCTCAAATTCTTTGATTTCGGTGATGGTTAGGTTAGGTTAGGTTGGGTTTTGTGAGGTTTGCGAGTTTTGTGTATATTTTTGCAATGTCGAATTCTTTGATTTCGGTGATAATTAGGCTAGGTTGGGTTAGGTTTGGTGGAGAAAGCGAGTTTTGTGTATATTTTTGCAATGTCGAATTCTTTGATTTCGGTAAAAGTAAGGCTAGGTTGGGTTAGGTTTGGTGAGGTTAGCGAATTTTGTGTAAATCTTACACTCTCAAATTCTTTAATTTCGGTGATGGTTAGGTTAGGTTGGGTTTGGTTTGGTGTGGTATGCGAGTTTTTTTAACATTTCTGCAATGTCGAATTCTTCGGATTCGGTAAAAGTTAGGCTAGGTTTGGTTAGGTTTGGTGAGGTAAGCGGGTTTTGTGTATATTTTTGCATTGTCGAATTCTTTGATTTCGGTGATAGTTAGGCTTGGTTGGGTTAGGTTTGATAAGGTAAGCGAGTTTTGTGTATATTTTTGCAATGTCGAATTCTTTGATTTCGGTGATAGTGAGGCTAGGTTGGGTTAGGTTTGCTGAGGTAAGCGAATTTTCTGTAAATCTTACAATCGAAAATTCTTTGATTTCGGTGATGGTTAGGTTAGGTTGGGTTGGGTTTTGTGAGGAATGCGAGTTTTTTTTACATTTCTGCATTGTCGAATTCTTTGATTTCGGTAAAAGTTAGGCTAGGATGGGTTAGGTTTGAGGAGGAAAGCGAGTTTTGTGTATAATTTTGCAATGTCGAATTCTTTGATTTCGGTAATAGTTAGGCTAGTTAGTTAGGCTTGGTTGGGTTAGGTTTGATAAGGTAAGCGAGTTTTGTGTATATTTTTGCAATGTCGAATTCTTTGATTTCGGTGATAGTGAGGCTAGGTTGGGTTAGGTTTGCTGAGGTAAGCGAATTTTCTGTAAATCTTACAATCGAAAATTCTTTGATTTCGGTGATGGTTAGGTTAGGTTGGGTTGGGTTTTGTGAGGAATGCGAGTTTTTTTTACATTTCTGCATTGTCGAATTCTTTGATTTCGGTAAAAGTTAGGCTAGGATGGGTTAGGTTTGGTGAGGAAAGCGAGTTTTGTGTATAATTTTGCAATGTCGAATTCTTTGATTTCGGTAATAGTTAGGCTAGGTTGGAATAGGTTTAATGAGGTAAGCGAATTTTTTGTATATTTTTGCAATGTCGAATTCTTTGATTTCGGTGATAGTTAGGCTAGGTTGGGTTAGGTTTGGTGAGTTTAGCGAATTTTGTGTAAATCTTACAATCTCAAATTCTTTGATTTCGGTGATGGTTGGTTAGGTTGGGTTAGGTTTGGTGAGGTATGCGGGTTTTTTTTACATTCTGCAATGTCGAATTCTTTGATTTCGGTAAAAGTTAGGCTAGGTTGGGTTAGGTTTGGTGAGTTAAGCGAATTTTGTGTAAATCTTACAGTCTCAAATTCTTTGATTTCGGTGATGGTTAGGTTAGGTTAGGTTGGGTTTTGTGAGGTTAACGAGTTTTTATTTACATTTCTGCAACGTCGAATTCATTGATTTCGGTAAAAGTTAGGCTAGGTTGGGTTAGGTTTGGTGAGGAAAGCGATTTTTGTGTATATTTTTGCAATGTCGAATTCTTTGATTTCGATGATAGTTAGGCTAGGTTGGGTTAGGTTTTCTGAGGTAAGCGAGTTTTGTGTATATTGTTGCAATGTCGAATTCTTTGATTTCGGTGATAGTTAGGCTAGGTTGGGTTAGGTTTGCTGAGCTAAGCAAATTTTGTGTAAATCTTACAATCTCAAATTCTTTGATTTCGGTGATGGTTGGTTAGGTTGGGTCAGGTTTGGTGAGGTAAGCGAGTTTTGTGTATATTTTTGCAATGTCGAATTCTTTGATTTCGGTGATAATTAGGCTAGGTTGGGTTAGGTTTGGTGGAGAAAGCGAGTTTTGTGTATATTTTTGCAATGTCGAATTCTTTGATTTCGGTTAGTGTTAGGCTAGGTGAGGTTAGGTTTGGTGAGTTTAGCGAATTTTGTGTAAATCTAACAATCTCAAATTCTTTGATTTCGGTGATGGTTGGTTAGGTTGGGTTAGGTTTGGTGAGGTATGCGGGTTTTTTTTACATTTCTGAAATGTCGAATTCTTTGATTTCGGTAAAAGTAAGGCTAGGTTGGGTTAGGTTTGGTGGAGAAAGCGAGTTTTGTGTATATTTTTGCAATGTCGAATTCTTTGATTTCGGTGATAGTTAGGCTAGGTTGGGTTAGGTTTGCTGAGCTAAGCAAATTTTGTGTAAATCTTACAATCTCAAATTCTTTGATTTCGGTGATGGTTGGTTAGGTTGGGTCAGGTTTGGTGAGGTAAGCGAGTTTTGTGTATATTTTTGCAATGTCGAATTCTTTGATTTCGGTGATAATTAGGCTAGGTTGGGTTAGGTTTTCTGAGGTAAGCGAGTTTTGTGTATATTGTTGCAATGTCGAATTCTTTGATTTCGGTGATAGTTAGGCTAGGTTGGGTTTGGTTTGCTGAGCTAAGCAAATTTTGTGTAAATCTTACAATCTCAAATTCTTTGATTTCGGTGATGGTTGGTTAGGTTGGGTCAGGTTTGGTGAGGTAAGCGAGTTTTGTGTATATTTTTGCAATGTCGAATTCTTTGATTTCGGTGATAATTAGGCTAGGTTGGGTTAGGTTTGGTGGAGAAAGCGAGTTTTGTGTATATTTTTGCAATGTCGAATTCTTTGATTTCGGTTATTGTTAGGCTAGGTGAGGTTAGGTTTGGTGAGGTTAGCAAATTTTGTGTAAATCTTACACTCTCAAATTCTTTAATTTCGGTGATGGTTAGGTTAGGTTGGGTTTGGTTTGGTGTGGTATGCGAGTTTTTTTAACATTTCTGCAATGTCGAATTCTTCGATTTCGGTAAAAGTTAGGCTAGGTTTGGTTAGGTTTGGTGAGGTAAGCGGGTTTTGTGTATATATTTGCAATGTCGAATTCTTTGATTTCGGTGTAAGTGAGGCTAGGTTGGGTAAGGTTTGGTGAGGAAAGCGAGTTTTGTGTATATTTTTGCAATGTCGAATTCTTTGATTTCGGTGATAGTTAGGCTTGGTTGGGTTAGGTTTGATAAGGTAAGCGAGTTTTGTGTATATTTTTGCAATGTCGAATTCTTTGATTTCGGTGATAGTGAGGCTTGGTTGGGTTAGGTTTGCTGAGGTTAGCGAATTTTCTGTAAATCTTACAATCGAAAATTCTTTGACTTCGGTGATGGTAAGGTTAGGTTGGGTTGGGTTTTGTGAGGAATGCGAGTTTTTTTTACATTTCTGCAATGTCGAATTCTTTGATTTCGGTAAAAGTTAGGCTAGGATGGGTTAGGTTTGGTGAGGAAAGCGAGGTTTGTGTATAATTTTGCAATGTCGAATTCTTTGATTTCGGTAATAGTTAGGCTAGGTTGGAATAGGTTAAATGAGGTAAGCGAATTTTTTGTATATTTTTGCAATGTCGAATTCTTTGATTTCGGTGATAGTTAGGCTAGGTTGGGTTTGGTTTGGTGAGGTTAGCGAATATTGTGTAAATCTTACAATCTCAAATTCTTTAATTTAGGTGATGGTTAGGTTAGGTTGGGTTAGGTTTGGTGTGGTATGCGAGTTTTTTTTACATTTCTGCAATGTCGAATTCTTTGATTTCGGTAAAAGTTAGGCTAGGTTGGGTTAGGTTTGGTGAGGAAAGCGAGTTTTGTGTATATTTTTGCAATGTCGAATTCTTTGATTTCGGTGATAGTTAGGCTAGGTTGGGTTAGGTTTGGTGAGTTTAGCGAATTTTGTGTAAATCTTACAATCTCAAATTCTTTGATTTCGTTGATGGTTGGTTAGGTTGGGTTAGGTTTGGTGAGGTATGCTTTTTTTTTTACATTTCTGCAATGTCGAATTCTTTGATTTCGGTAAAAGTTAGGCTAGGTTGAGTTAGGTTTGGTGAGGAAAGCGAGTTTTGTGTATATTTTTGCAATGTCAAATTCTTTGATTTCGGTGATAGTTAGGCTTGGTTGGGTTAGGTTTGATAAGGTTAGCGAGTTTTGTGTATATTTTTGCGATGTCGAATTCTTTGATTTCGGTGATAGTGAGGCTAGGTTGGGTTAGAATTGCTGAGGTTAGCGAATTTTCTGTAAATCTTACAATCGAAAATTCTTTGATTTCGGTGATGGTTGGGTTAGGTTGGGTTGGGTTTTGTGAGGAATGCGAGTTTTTTTTACATTTCTGCAATGTCGAATTCTTTGATTTCGGTAAAAGTTAGGCTAGGATAGGTTAGGTTTGGTGAGGAAAGCGAGTTTTGTGTATAATTTTGCAATGTCGAATTCTTTGATTTCGGTAATAGTTAGGCTAGGTTGGAATAGGTTTAATGAGGTAAGCAAATTTTTTGTATATTTTTGCAATGTCGAATTCTTTGATTTCGGTGATAGTAAGGCTAGGTTGGGTTTGGTTTGGTGAGGTTAGCGAATTTTGTGTAAATCTTACAATCTCAAATTCTTTAATTAAGGTGATGGTTAGGTTAGGTTGGGTTAGGTTTGGTGTGGTATGCGAGTTTTTTTTACATTTCTGCAATGTCGAATTCTTTGATTTCGGTAAAAGTTAGGCTAGGTTGGGTAAGGTTTGTTGAGGAAAGCGAGTTTTGTGTATATTTTTGCAATGTCGAATTCTTTGATTTCGGTGATAGTTAGGCTAGGTTGGGTTAGGTTTGGTGAGGTTAGCGAATTTTGTGTAAATCCTCCAATCTCAAATTCTTTAATTTAGGTGATGGTTAGGTTAGGTTGGGTTAGGTTTGGTGTGGTATGCGAGTTTTTTTTACATTTCTGCAATGTCGAATTCTTTGATTTCGGTAAAAGTTAGGCTAGGTTGGGTTAGGTTTGGTGAGGAAAGCGAGTTTTGTGTATATTTTTGCAATGTCGAATTCTTTGATTTCGGTGATAGTTAGGCTAGGTTGGGTTAGGTTTGGTGAGTTTAGCGAATTTTGTGTAAATCTTACAATCTCAAATTCTTTGATTTCGTTGATGGTTGGTTAGGTTGGGTTAGGTTTGGTGAGGTATGCTTTTTTTTTTACATTTCTGCAATGTCGAATTCTTTGATTTCGGTAAAAGTTAGGCTAGGTTTGGTTAGGTTTCGTGAGGTGAGCGAGTTTTGTGTATATATTTGCAATGTCGAATTCTTTGATTTCGGTGTAAGTGGAGCTAGGTTGGGTAAGGTTTTGTGAGGAAAGCGAGTTTTGTGTATATTTTTGCAATGTCGAATTCTTTGATTTTGGTAATAGTTAGGCTAGGTTGGGTTAGGTTTGGTGAGTTTAGCGAATTTTGTGTAAATCTTACAATCTCAAATTCTTTGATTTCGGTGATGGTTGGTTAGGTTGGGTTAGGTTTGGTGAGGTATGCGGGTTTTTTTTACATTTCTGCAATGTCGAATTCATTGATTTCGGTAAAAGTTAGGCTAGGTTGGGTTAGGTTTGGTGAGGAAAGCGAGTTTTGTGTATATTTTTGCAATGTCGAATTCTTTGATTTCGGTTATAGTTAGGCTAGGTTGGGTTAGGTTTGGTAAGTTAAGCGAATTTTGTGTAAATCTTACAATCTCAAATTCTTTAATTTCGGTGATGGTTAGGTTAGGTTGGATTAGGTTTCGTGAGGTATGCGAGTTTTTTTTACATTTCTGCAATGTCGAATTCTTTGATTTCGGTAAAAGTTAGGCTAGGTTGGGTTAGGTTTGGTGAGGAAAGCGAGTTTGTGTATATTTTTGCAATGTCGAATTCTTTGATTTTGGTAATAGTTAGGCTAGGTTGGGTTAGGTTTGGTGAGTTTAGCGAATTTTGTGTAAATCTTACAATCTCAAATTCTTTGATTTCGGTGATGGTTGGTTAGGTTGGGTTAGGTTTGGTGAGGTATGCGGGTTTTTTTTACATTTCTGCAATGTCGAATTCATTGATTTCGGTAAAAGTTAGGCTAGGTTGGGTTAGGTTTGGTGAGGAAAGCGAGTTTTGTGTATATTTTTGCAATGTCGAACTCTTTGATATCGGTGATAGTTAGGCTAGGTTGGGTTAGGTTTGGTGAGGAAAGCGAGTTTTTTGTATATTTTTGCAATGTCGAATTCTTTGATTTTGGTAATAGTAAGGCTAGGTTGGGTTAGGTTTGGTGAGCTTAGCGAATTTTGTGTAAATCTTACAATCTCAAATTCTTAGATTTCGGTGATGGTTGGTTAGGTTGGGTTAGGTTTGGTGAGGTATGCGGTTTTTTTTTACATTTCTGCAATGTCGAATTCTTTGATTTCGGTAAAAGTAAGGCTAGGTTTGGTTAGGTTTGGTGAGGAAAGCGAGTTTTGTGTATATATTTGCAATGTCGAATTCTTTGATTTCGGTGTAAGTGAGGCTAGGTTGGGTAAGGTTTGGTGAGGAAAGCGAGTTTTGTGTATATTTTTGCAATGTCGAATTCTTTGATTTCGGTAATAGTTAGGCTAGGTTGGAATAGGTATAATGAGGTAAGCGAATTTTTTGTATATTTTTGCAATGTCGAATTCTTTGATTTCGGTGATAGTTAGGCTAGGTTGGGTTAGGTTTGGTGAGTTTAGCGAATTTTGTGTAAATCTTACAATCTCAAATTCTTTGATTTCGTTGATGGTTGGTTAGGTTGGGTTAGGTTTGGTGAGGTATGCGAGTTTTTTTTACATTTCTGCAATGTCGAATTCTTTGATTTCGGTAAAAGTTAGGCTAGGTTGGGTTAAGTTTGGTGAGGAAAGCGAGTTTTGTGTATATTTTTGGAATGTCGTATACTTTGATTTCGGTGATAGTTAGGCTAGGTTGGGTTAGGTTTGGTGAGATTAGCGAATTTTGTGTAAATCTTACAATCTCAAATTCTTTAATTTAGATGATGATTAGGTTAGGTTGGGTTAGGTTTGGTGTGGTATGCGAGTTTTTTTTACATTTCTGCAATGTCGAATTCTTTGATTTCGGTAAAAGTTAGGCTAGGTTGAGTTAGGTATGGTGAGGAAAGCGAGTTTTGTGTATATTTTTGCAATGTCGAATTCTTTGATTTCGGTGATAGTTAGGCTTGGTTGGGTTAGGTTTGATAAGGTTAGCGAGTTTTGTGTATATTTTTGCGATGTCGAATTCTTTGATTTCGGTGATAGTGAGGCTAGGTTGGGTTAGAATTTCTGAGGTTAGCGAATTTTCTGTAAATCTTACAATCGAAAATTCTTTGATTTCGGTGATGGTTGGGTTAGGTTGGGTTGGGTTTTGTGAGGAATGCGAGTTTTTTTTACATTTCTGCAATGTCGAATTCTTTGATTTCGGTAAAAGTTAGGCTAGGATAGGTTAGGTTTGGTGAGGAAAGCGAGTTTTGTGTATAATTTTGCAATGTCGAATTCTTTGATTTCGGTAATAGTTAGGCTAGGTTGGAATAGGTTTAATGAGGTAAGCGAATTTTTTGTATATTTTTGCAATGTCGAATTCTTTGATTTCGGTGATAGTTAGGCTAGGTTGGGTTTGGTTTGGTGAGGTTAGCGAATTTTGTGTAAATCTTACAATCTCAAATTCTTTAATTTAGGTGATGGTTAGGTTAGGTTGGGTTAGGTTTGGTGTGGTATGCGAGTTTTTTTTACATTTCTGCAATGTCGAATTCTTTGATTTCGGTAAAAGTTAGGCTAGGTTGGGTTAGGTTTGTTGAGGAAAGCGAGTTTTGTGTATATTTTTGCAATGTCGAATTCTTTGATTTCGGTCATAGTTAGGCTAGGTTGGGTTAGGTTTGGTGAGGTTAGCGAATTTTGTGTAAATCCTCCAATCTCAAATTCTTTAATTTAGGTGATGGTTAGGTTAGGTTAGGTTGGGTTTTGTGAGGTTTTCGAGTTTTTATTTACATTTCTGCAATGTCGAATTCTTTGATTTCGGTAAAAGTTAGGCTAGGTTGGGTTAGGTTTGGTGAGGAAAGCGAGTTTGTGTATATTTTTGCAATGTCGAATTCTTTGATTTTGGTAATAGTTAGGCTAGGTTGGGTTAGGTTTGGTGAGTTTAGCGAATTTTGTGTAAATCTTACAATCTCAAATTCTTTGATTTCGGTGATGGTTGGTTAGGTTGGGTTAGGTTTGGTGAGGTATGCGGGTTTTTTTTACATTTCTGCAATGTCAAATTCATTGATTTCGGTAAAAGTTAGGCTAGGTTGGGTTAGGTTTGGTGAGGAAAGCGAGTTTTGTGTATATTTTTGCAATGTCGAACTCTTTGATATCGGTGATAGTTAGGCTAGGTTGGGTTAGGTTTGGTGAGGTTAGCGAATTTTGTGTAAATCTTACAATCTCAAATTCTTTAATTTAGGTGATGGTTAGGTTAGGTTGGGTTAGGTTTGGTGTGGTATGCGAGTTTTTTTTACATTTCTGCAATGTCGAATTCTTTGATTTCGGTAAAAGTTAGGCTAGGTTGAGTTAGGTATGGTGAGGAAAGCGAGTTTTGTGTATATTTTTGCAATGTCGAATTCTTTGATTTCGGTGATAGTTAGGCTTGGTTGGGTTAGGTTTGATAAGGTTAGCGAGTTTTGTGTATATTTTTGCGATGTCGAATTCTTTGATTTCGGTGATAGTGAGGCTAGGTTGGGTTAGAATTTCTGAGGTTAGCGAATTTTCTGTAAATCTTACAATCGAAAATTCTTTGATTTCGGTGATGGTTGGGTTAGGTTGGGTTGGGTTTTGTGAGGAATGCGAGTTTTTTTTACATTTCTGCAATGTCGAATTCTTTGATTTCGGTAAAAGTTAGGCTAGGATAGGTTAGGTTTGGTGAGGAAAGCGAGTTTTGTGTATAATTTTGCAATGTCGAATTCTTTGATTTCGGTAATAGTTAGGCTAGGTTGGAATAGGTTTAATGAGGTAAGCGAATTTTTTGTATATTTTTGCAATGTCGAATTCTTTGATTTCGGTGATAGTTAGGCTAGGTTGGGTTTGGTTTGGTGAGGTTAGCGAATTTTGTGTAAATCTTACAATCTCAAATTCTTTAATTTAGGTGATGGTTAGGTTAGGTTGGATTAGGTTTCGTGAGGTATGCGAGTTTTTTTTACATTTCTGCAATGTCGAATTCTTTGATTTCGGTAAAAGTTAGGCTAGGTTGGGTTAGGTTTGGTGAGGAAAGCGAGTTTGTGTATATTTTTGCAATGTCGAATTCTTTGATTTCGGTGATAGTTAGGCTAGGTTGGGTTAGGTTTGGTAAGTTAAGCGAATTTTGTGTAAATCTAACAATCTCAAATTCTTTGATTTCGCTGATGGTTAGGTTTGGTTGGGTTAGGTTTCGTGAGGTATGCGAGTTTTTTTTAACATTTCTGCAATGTCGAATTCTTTGATTTCGGTAAAAGTAAGGCTAGGTTGGGTTAGGTTTGGTGAGGAAAGCGAGTTTTTTGTATATTTTTGCAATGTCGAATTCTTTGATTTTGGTAATAGTTAGGCTAGGTTGGGTTAGGTTTGGTGAGCTTAGCGAATTTTGTGTAAATCTTACAATCTCAAATTCTTTGATTTCGGTGATGGTTGGTTAGGTTGGGTTAGGTTTGGTGAGGTATGCGGTTTTTTTTTACATTTCTGCAATGTCGAATTCTTTGATTTCGGTAAAAGTTAGGCTAGGTTTGGTAAGGTTTGGTGAGGAAAGCGAGTTTTGTGTATATATTTGCAATGTCGAATTCTTTGATTTCGGTGTTAGTGAGGCTAGGTTGGGTAAGGTTTGGTGAGGAAAGCGAGTTTTGTGTATATTTTTGCAATGTCGAATTTTTTGATTTTGGTGATAGTTAGGCTAGGTTGGGTTAGGTTTTATAAGGAAAGCGAGTTTTGTGTATATTTTTGCAATGTCGAATTCTTTGATTTCGGTAATAGTTAGGCTAGGTTGGAATAGGTTTAATGAGGTAAGCGAATTTTTTGTATATTTTTGCAATGTCGAATTCTTTGATTTCGGTGATAGTTAGGCTAGGTTGGGTTAGGTTTGGTGAGTTTAGCGAATTTTGTGTAAATCTTACAATCTCAAATTCTTTGATTTCGTTGATGGTTGGTTAGGTTGGGTTAGGTTTGGTGAGGTATGCGAGTTTTTTTTACATTTCTGCAATGTCGAATTCTTTGATTTCGGTAAAAGTTAGGCTAGGTTGGGTAAGGTTTGGTGAGGAAAGCGAGTTTTGTGTATATTTTTGGAATGTCGTATACTTTGATTTCGGTGATAGTTAGGCTAGGTTGGGTTAGGTTTGGTGAGATTAGCGAATTTTGTGTAAATCTTACAATCTCAAATTCTTTAATTTAGGTGATGATTAGGTTAGGTTGGGTTAGGTTTGGTGTGGTATGCGAGTTTTTTTTACATTTCTGCAATGTCGAATTCTTTGATTTCGGTAAAAGTTAGGCTAGGTTGAGTTAGGTTTGGTGAGGAAAGCGAGTTTTGTGTATATTTTTGCAATGTCGAATTCTTTGATTTCGGTGATAGTTAGGCTTGGTTGGGTTAGGTTTGATAAGGTTAGCGAGTTTTGTGTAAATCTTACAATCTCAAATTCTTTGATTTCGGTGATGGTTGGTTAGGTTGGGTTAGGTTTGGTGAGGTATGCGGTTTTTTTTTACATTTCTGCAATGTCGAATTCTTTGATTTCGGTAAAAGTTAGGCTAGGTTTGGTAAGGTTTGGTGAGGAAAGCGAGTTTTGTGTATATATTTGCAATGTCGAATTCTTTGATTTCGGTGTTAGTGAGGCTAGGTTGGGTAAGGTTTGGTGAGGAAAGCGAGTTTTGTGTATATTTTTGCAATGTCGAATTTTTTGATTTTGGTGATAGTTAGGCTAGGTTGGGTTAGGTTTTATAAGGAAAGCGAGTTTTGTGTATATTTTTGCAATGTCGAATTCTTTGATTTCGGTAATAGTTAGGCTAGGTTGGAATAGGTTTAATGAGGTAAGCGAATTTTTTGTATATTTTTGCAATGTCGAATTCTTTGATTTCGGTGATAGTTAGGCTAGGTTGGGTTAGGTTTGGTGAGTTTAGCGAATTTTGTGTAAATCTTACAATCTCAAATTCTTTGATTTCGTTGATGGTTGGTTAGGTTGGGTTAGGTTTGGTGAGGTATGCGAGTTTTTTTTACATTTCTGCAATGTCGAATTCTTTGATTTCGGTAAAAGTTAGGCTAGGTTGGGTAAGGTTTGGTGAGGAAAGCGAGTTTTGTGTATATTTTTGGAATGTCGTATACTTTGATTTCGGTGATAGTTAGGCTAGGTTGGGTTAGGTTTGGTGAGATTAGCGAATTTTGTGTAAATCTTACAATCTCAAATTCTTTAATTTAGGTGATGATTAGGTTAGGTTGGGTTAGGTTTGGTGTGGTATGCGAGTTTTTTTTACATTTCTGCAATGTCGAATTCTTTGATTTCGGTAAAAGTTAGGCTAGGTTGGGTTAGGTTTGTTGAGGAAAGCGAGTTTTGTGTATATTTTTGCAATGTCGAATTCTTTGATTTCGGTGATAGTTAGGCTAGGTTGGGTTAGGTTTGGTGAGTTTAGCGAATTTTGTGTAAATCTTACAATCTCAAATTCTTTGATTTCGGTGATGGTTGGTTAGGTTGGGTTAGGTTTGGTGAGGTATGCGGGTTTTTTTTACATTCTGCAATGTCGAATTCTTTGATTTCGGTAAAAGTTAGGCTAGGTTGGGTTAGGTTTGGTGAGTTAAGCGAATTTTGTGTAAATCTTACAGTCTCAAATTCTTTGATTTCGGTGATGGTTAGGTAAGGTTAGGTTGGGTTTTGTGAGGTTAACGAGTTTTTATTTACATTTCTGAAACGTCGAATTCATTGATTTCGGTAAAAGTTAGGCTAGGTTGGGTTAGGTTTGGTGAGGAAAGCGATTTTTGTGTATATTTTTGCAATGTCGAATTCTTTGATTTCGATGATAGTTAGGCTAGGTTGGGTTAGGTTTTCTGAGGTAAGCGAGTTTTGTGTATATTGTTGCAATGTCGAATTCTTTGATTTCGGTGATAGTTAGGCTAGGTTGGGTTAGGTTTGCTGAGCTAAGCAAATTTTGTGTAAATCTTACAATCTCAAATTCTTTGATTTCGGTGATGGTTGGTTAGGTTGGGTCAGGTTTGGTGAGGTAAGCGAGTTTTGTGTATATTTTTGCAATGTCGAATTCTTTGATTTCGGTTAATGTTAGGCTAGGTGAGGTTAGGTTTGGTGAGTTTAGCGAATTTTGTGTAAATCTAACAATCTCAAATTCTTTGATTTCGGTGATGGTTGGTTAGGTTGGGTTAGGTTTGGTGAGGTATGCGGGTTTTTTTTACATTTCTGAAATGTCGAATTCTTTGATTTCGGTAAAAGTAAGGCTAGGTTGGGTTAGGTTTGGTGAGGTTAGCAAATTTTGTGTAAATCTTACACTCTCAAATTCTTTAATTTCGGTGATGGTTAGGTTAGGTTGGGTTTGGTTTGGTGTGGTATGCGAGTTTTTTTAACATTTCTGCAATGTCGAATTCTTCGATTTCGGTAAAAGTTAGGCTAGGTTTGGTTAGGTTTGGTGAGGTAAGCGGGTTTTCTGTATATATTTGCAATGTCGAATTCTTTGATTTCGGTGTAAGTGAGGCTAGATTGGGTAAGGTTTGGTGACGAAAGCGAGTTTTGTGTATATTTTTGCAATGTCGAATTCTTTGATTTCGGTGATAGTTAGGCTTGGTTGGGTTAGGTTTGATAAGGTAAGCGAGTTTTGTGTATATTTTTGCAATGTCGAATTCTTTGATTTCGGTGATAGTGAGGCTTGGTTGGGTTAGGTTTGCTGAGGTTAGCGAATTTTCTGTAAATCTTACAATCGAAAATTCTTTGACTTCGGTGATGGTTAGGTTAGGTTGGGTTGGGTTTTGTGAGGAATGCGAGTTTTTTTTACATTTCTGCAATGTCGAATTCTTTGATTTCGGTAAAAGTTAGGCTAGGATGGGTTAGGTTTGGTGAGGAAAGCGAGGTTTGTGTATAATTTTGCAATGTCGAATTCTTTGATTTCGGTAATAGTTCGGCTAGGTTGGAATAGGTTAAATGAGGTAAGCGAATTTTTTGTATATTTTTGCAATGTCGAATTCTTTGATTTCGGTGATAGTTAGGCTAGGTTGGGTTTGGTTTGGTGAGGTTAGCGAATATTGTGTAAATCTTACAATCTCAAATTCTTTGATTTCGTTGATGGTTGGTTAGGTTGGGTTAGGTTTGGTGAGGTATGCTTTTTTTTTTACATTTCTGCAATGTCGAATTCTTTGATTTCGGTAAAAGTTAGGCTAGGTTTGGTTAGGTTTCGTGAGGTGAGCGAGTTTTGTGTATATATTTGCAATGTCGAATTCTTTGATTTCGGTGTAAGTGGAGCTAGGTTGGGTAAGGTTTTGTGAGGAAAGCGAGTTTTGTGTATATTTTTGCAATGTCGAATTCTTTGATTTTGGTAATAGTTAGGCTAGGTTGGGTTAGGTTTGGTGAGTTAAGCGAATTTTGTGTAAATCTTACAATCTCAAATTCTTTGATTTCGGTGATGGTTGGTTAGGTTGGGTTAGGTTTGGTGAGGTATGCGGGTTTTTTTTACATTTCTGCAATGTCGAATTCATTGATTTCGGTAAAAGTTAGGCTAGGTTGGGTTAGGTTTGGTGAGGAAAGCGAGTTTTGTGTATATTTTTGCAATGTCGAATTCTTTGATTTCGGTTATAGTTAGGCTAGGTTGGGTTAGGTTTGGTAAGTTAAGCGAATTTTGTGTAAATCTTACAATCTCAAATTCTTTAATTTCGGTGATGGTTAGGTTAGGTTGGATTAGGTTTCGTGAGGTATGCGAGTTTTTTTTACATTTCTGCAATGTCGAATTCTTTGATTTCGGTAAAAGTTAGGCTAGGTTGGGTTAGGTTTGGTGAGGAAAGCGAGTTTGTGTATATTTTTGCAATGTCGAATTCTTTGATTTTGGTAATAGTTAGGCTAGGTTGGGTTAGGTTTGGTGAGTTTAGCGAATTTTGTGTAAATCTTACAATCTCAAATTCTTTGATTTCGGTGATGGTTGGTTAGGTTGGGTTAGGTTTGGTGAGGTATGCGGGTTTTTTTTACATTTCTGCAATGTCGAATTCATTGATTTCGGTAAAAGTTAGGCTAGGTTGGGTTAGGTTTGGTGAGGAAAGCGAGTTTTGTGTATATTTTTGCAATGTCGAACTCTTTGATATCGGTGATAGTTAGGCTAGGTTGGGTTAGGTTTGGTGAGGAAAGCGAGTTTTTTGTATATTTTTGCAATGTCGAATTCTTTGATTTTGGTAATAGTAAGGCTAGGTTGGGTTAGGTTTGGTGAGCTTAGCGAATTTTGTGTAAATCTTACAATCTCAAATTCTTAGATTTCGGTGATGGTTGGTTAGGTTGGGTTAGGTTTGGTGAGGTATGCGGTTTTTTTTTACATTTCTGCAATGTCGAATTCTTTGATTTCGGTAAAAGTAAGGCTAGGTTTGGTTAGGTATGGTGAGGAAAGCGAGTTTTGTGTATATATTTGCAATGTCGAATTCTTTGATTTCGGTGTAAGTGAGGCTAGGTTGGGTAAGGTTTGGTGAGGAAAGCGAGTTTTGTGTATATTTTTGCAATGTCGAATTTTTTGATTTTGGTGATAGTTAGGCTAGGTTGGGTTAGGTTTTATAAGGAAAGCGAGTTTTGTGTATATTTTTGCAATGTCGAATTCTTTGATTTCGGTAATAGTTAGGCTAGGTTGGAATAGGTTTAATGAGGTAAGCGAATTTTTTGTATATTTTTGCAATGTCGAATTCTTTGATTTCGGTGATAGTTAGGCTAGGTTGGGTTAGGTTTGGTGAGTTTAGCGAATTTTGTGTAAATCTTACAATCTCAAATTCTTTGATTTCGTTGATGGTTGGTTAGGTTGGGTTAGGTTTGGTGAGGTATGCGAGTTTTTTTTACATTTCTGCAATGTCGAATTCTTTGATTTCGGTAAAAGTTAGGCTAGGTTGGGTTAAGTTTGGTGAGGAAAGCGAGTTTTGTGTATATTTTTGGAATGTCGTATACTTTGATTTCGGTGATAGTTAGGCTAGGTTGGGTTAGGTTTGGTGAGATTAGCGAATTTTGTGTAAATCTTACAATCTCAAATTCTTTAATTTAGATGATGATTAGGTTAGGTTGGGTAAGGTTTGGTGTGGTATGCGAGTTTTTTTTACATTTCTGCAATGTCGAATTCTTTGATTTCGGTAAAAGTTAGGCTAGGTTGAGTTAGGTTTGGTGAGGAAAGCGAGTTTTGTGTATAATTTTGCAATGTCGAATTCTTTGATTTCGGTAATAGTTAGGCTAGGTTGGAATAGGTTTAATGAGGTAAGCGAATTTTTTGTATATTTTTGCAATGTCGAATTCTTTGATTTCGGTGATAGTTAGGCTAGGTTGGGTTTGGTTTGGTGAGGTTAGCGAATTTTGTGTAAATCTTACAATCTCAAATTCTTTAATTTAGGTGATGGTTAGGTTAGGTTGGGTTAGGTTTGGTGTGGTATGCGAGTTTTTTTTACATTTCTGCAATGTCGAATTCTTTGATTTCGGTAAAAGTTAGGCTAGGTTGGGTAAGGTTTGTTGAGGAAAGCGAGTTTTGTGTATATTTTTGCAATGTCGAATTCTTTGATTTCGGTGATAGTTAGGCTAGGTTGGGTTAGGTTTGGTGAGGTTAGCGAATTTTGTGTAAATCCTCCAATCTCAAATTCTTTAATTTAGGTGATGGTTAGGTTAGGTTGGGTTAGGTTTGGTGTGGTATGCGAGTTTTTTTTACATTTCTGCAATGTCGAATTCTTTGATTTCGGTAAAAGTTAGGCTAGGTTGGGTAAGGTTTGGTGAGGAAAGCGAGTTTTGTGTATATTTTTGCAATGTCGAATTCTTTGATTTCGGTGATAGTTAGGCTAGGTTGGGTTAGGTTTGGTGAGTTTAGCGAATTTTGTGTAAATCTTACAATCTCAAATTCTTTGATTTCGTTGATGGTTGGTTAGGTTGGGTTAGGTTTGGTGAGGTATGCTTTTTTTTTACATTTCTGCAATGTCGAATTCTTTGATTTCGGTAAAAGTTAGGCTAGGTTTGGTTAGGTTTCGTGAGGTGAGCGAGTTTTGTGTATATATTTGCAATGTCGAATTCTTTGATTTCGGTAAAAGTTAGGCTAGGTTGGGTAAGGTTTGTTGAGGAAAGCGAGTTTTGTGTATATTTTTGCAATGTCGAATTCTTTGATTTCGGTGATAGTTAGGCTAGGTTGGGTTAGGTTTGGTGAGGTTAGCGAATTTTGTGTAAATCCTCCAATCTCAAATTCTTTAATTTAGGTGATGGTTAGGTTAGGTTGGGTTAGGTTTGGTGTGGTATGCGAGTTTTTTTTACATTTCTGCAATGTCGAATTCTTTGATTTCGGTAAAAGTTAGGCTAGGTTGGGTTAGGTTTGGTGAGGAAAGCGAGTTTTGTGTATATTTTTGCAATGTCGAATTCTTTGATTTCGGTTATAGTTAGGCTAGGTTGGGTTAGGTTTGGTAAGTTAAGCGAATTTTGTGTAAATCTTACAATCTCAAATTCTTTAATTTCGGTGATGGTTAGGTTAGGTTGGATTAGGTTTCGTGAGGTATGCGAGTTTTTTTTACATTTCTGCAATGTCGAATTCTTTGATTTCGGTAAAAGTTAGGCTAGGTTGGGTTAGGTTTGGTGAGGAAAGCGAGTTTGTGTATATTTTTGCAATGTCGAATTCTTTGATTTTGGTAATAGTTAGGCTAGGTTGGGTTAGGTTTGGTGAGTTTAGCGAATTTTGTGTAAATCTTACAATCTCAAATTCTTTGATTTCGATGATGGTTGGTTAGGTTGGGTTAGGTTTGGTGAGGTATGCGGGTTTTTTTTACATTTCTGCAATGTCGAATTCATTGATTTCGGTAAAAGTTAGGCTAGGTTGGGTTAGGTTTGGTGAGGAAAGCGAGTTTTGTGTATATTTTTGCAATGTCGAACTCTTTGATATCGGTGATAGTTAGGCTAGGTTGGGTTAGGTTTGGTGAGGAAAGCGAGTTTTTTGTATATTTTTGCAATGTCGAATTCTTTGATTTTGGTAATAGTAAGGCTAGGTTGGGTTAGGTTTGGTGAGCTTAGCGAATTTTGTGTAAATCTTACAATCTCAAATTCTTAGATTTCGGTGATGGTTGGTTAGGTTGGGTTAGGTTTGGTGAGGTATGCGGTTTTTTTTTACATTTCTGCAATGTCGAATTCTTTGATTTCGGTAAAAGTAAGGCTAGGTTTGGTTAGGTTTGGTGAGGAAAGCGAGTTTTGTGTATATATTTGCAATGTCGAATTCTTTGATTTCGGTGTAAGTGAGGCTAGGTTGGGTAAGGTTTGGTGAGGAAAGCGAGTTTTGTGTATATTTTTGCAATGTCGAATTCTTTGATTTCGGTAATAGTTAGGCTAGGTTGGAATAGGTTTAATGAGGTAAGCGAATTTTTTGTATATTTTTGCAATGTCGAATTCTTTGATTTCGGTGATAGTTAGGCTAGGTTGGGTTAGGTTTGGTGAGTTTAGCGAATTTTGTGTAAATCTTACAATCTCAAATTCTTTGATTTCGTTGATGGTTGGTTAGGTTGGGTTAGGTTTGGTGAGGTATGCGAGTTTTTTTTACATTTCTGCAATGTCGAATTCTTTGATTTCGGTAAAAGTTAGGCTAGGTTGGGTTAAGTTTGGTGAGGAAAGCGAGTTTTGTGTATATTTTTGGAATGTCGTATACTTTGATTTCGGTGATAGTTAGGCTAGGTTGGGTTAGGTTTGGTGAGATTAGCGAATTTTGTGTAAATCTTACAATCTCAAATTCTTTAATTTAGATGATGATTAGGTTAGGTTGGGTTAGGTTTGGTGTGGTATGCGAGTTTTTTTTACATTTCTGCAATGTCGAATTCTTTGATTTCGGTAAAAGTTAGGCTAGGTTGAGTTAGGTTTGGTGAGGAAAGCGAGTTTTGTGTATATTTTTGCGATGTCGAATTCTTTGATTTCGGTGATAGTGAGGCTAGGTTGGGTTAGAATTGCTGAGGTTAGCGAATTTTCTGTAAATCTTACAATCGAAAATTCTTTGATTTCGGTGATGGTTGGGTTAGGTTGGGTTGGGTTTTGTGAGGAATGCGAGTTTTTTTTACATTTCTGCAATGTCGAATTCTTTGATTTCGGTAAAAGTTAGGCTAGGATAGGTTAGGTTTGGTGAGGAAAGCGAGTTTTGTGTATAATTTTGCAATGTCGAATTCTTTGATTTCGGTAATAGTTAGGCTAGGTTGGAATAGGTTTAATGAGGTAAGCGAATTTTTTGTATATTTTTGCAATGTCGAATTCTTTGATTTCGGTGATAGTTAGGCTAGGTTGGGTTTGGTTTGGTGAGGTTAGCGAATTTTGTGTAAATCTTACAATCTCAAATTCTTTAATTTAGGTGATGGTTAGGTTAGGTTGGGTTAGGTTTGGTGTGGTATGCGAGTTTTTTTTACATTTCTGCAATGTCGAATTCTTTGATTTCGGTAAAAGTTAGGCTAGGTTGGGTTAGGTTTGTTGAGGAAAGCGAGTTTTGTGTATATTTTTGCAATGTCGAATTCTTTGATTTCGGTGATAGTTAGGCTAGGTTGGGTTAGGTTTGGTGAGGTTAGCGAATTTTGTGTAAATCCTCCAATCTCAAATTCTTTAATTTAGGTGATGGTTAGGTTAGGTTAGGTTGGGTTTTGTGAGGTTTTCGAGTTTTTATTTACATTTCTGCAATGTCGAATTCATTGATTTCGGTAAAAGTTAGGCTAGGTTGGGTAAGGTTTGGTGAGGAAAGCGAGTTTTGTGTATATTTTTGCAATGTCGAATTCTTTGATTTCGGTTATAGTTAGGCTAGGTTGGGTTAGGTTTGGTAAGTTAAGCGAATTTTGTGTAAATCTTACAATCTCAAATTCTTTAATTTCGGTGATGGTTAGGTTAGGTTGGATTAGGTTTCGTGAGGTATGCGAGTTTTTTTTACATTTCTGCAATGTCGAATTCTTTGATTTCGGTAAAAGTTAGGCTAGGTTGGGTTAGGTTTGGTGAGGAAAGCGAGTTTGTGTATATTTTTGCAATGTCGAATTCTTTGATTTCGGTGATAGTTAGGCTAGGTTGGGTTAGGTTTGGTAAGTTAAGCGAATTTTGTGTAAATCTTACAATCTCAAATTCTTTGATTTCGCTGATGGTTAGGTTTGGTTGGGTTAGGTTTCGTGAGGTATGCGAGTTTTTTTTAACATTTCTGCAATGTCGAATTCTTTGATTTCGGTAAAAGTTAGGCTAGGTTGGGTTAGGTTTGGTGAGGAAAGCGAGTTTTTTGTATATTTTTGCAATGTCGAATTCTTTGATTTTGGTAATAGTAAGGCTAGGTTGGGTTAGGTTTGGTGAGCTTAGCGAATTTTGTGTAAATCTTACAATCTCAAATTCTTTGATTTCGGTGATGGTTGGTTAGGTTGGGTTAGGTTTGGTGAGGTATGCGGTTTTTTTTTACATTTCTGCAATGTCGAATTCTTTGATTTCGGTAAAAGTTAGTCTAGGTTTGGTTAGGTTTGGTGAGGAAAGCGAGTTTTGTGTATATATTTGCAATGTCGAATTCTTTGATTTCGGTGTTAGTGAGGCTAGGTTGGGTAAGGTTTGGTGAGGAAAGCGAGTTTTGTGTATATTTTTGCAATGTCGAATTTTTTGATTTTGGTGATAGTTAGGCTAGGTTGGGTTAGGTTTTATAAGGAAAGCGAGTTTTGTGTATATTTTTGCAATGTCGAATTCTTTGATTTCGGTAATAGTTAGGCTAGGTTGGAATAGATTTAATGAGGTAAGCGAATTTTTTGTATATTTTTGCAATGTCGAATTCTTTGATTTCGGTGATAGTTAGGCTAGGTTGGGTTAGGTTTGGTGAGTTTAGCGAATTTTGTGTAAATCTTACAATCTCAAATTCTTTAATTTCGTTGATGGTTGGTTAGGTTGGGTTAGGTTTGGTGAGGTATGCGAGTTTTTTTTACATTTCTGCAATGTCGAATTCTTTGATTTCGGTAAAAGTTAGGCTAGGTTGGGTAAGGTTTGGTGAGGAAAGCGAGTTTTGTGTATATTTTTGGAATGTCGTATACTTTGATTTCGGTGATAGTTAGGCTAGGTTGGGTTAGGTTTGGTGAGATTAGCGAATTTTGTGTAAATCTTACAATCTCAAATTCTTTAATTTAGGTGATGATTAGGTTAGGTTGGGTTAGGTTTGGTGTGGTATGCGAGTTTTTTTTACATTTCTGCAATGTCGAATTCTTTGATTTCGGTAAAAGTTAGGCTAGGTTGAGTTAGGTTTGGTGAGGAAAGCGAGTTTTGTGTATATTTTTGCAATGTCGAATTCTTTGATTTCGGTGATAGTTAGGCTTGGTTGGGTTAGGTTTGATAAGGTTAGCGAGTTTTGTGTATATTTTTGCAATGTCGAATTCTTTGATTTCGGTGATAGTGAGGCTAGGTTGGGTTAGGTTTGCTGAGGTTAGCGAATTTTCTGTAAATCTTACAATCGAAAATTCTTTGATTTCGGTGATGGTTAGGTTAGGTTGGGTTGGGTTTTGTGAGGAATGCGAGTTTTTTTTACATTTCTGCAATGTCGAATTCTTTGATTTCGGTAAAAGTTAGGCTAGGATAGGTTAGGTTTGGTGAGGAAAGCGAGTTTTGTGTATAATTTTGCAATGTCGAATTCTTTGATTTCGGTAATAGTTAGGCTAGGTTGGAATAGGTTTAATGAGGTAAGCGAATTTTTTGTATAGTTTTGCAATGTCGAATTCTTTGATTTCGGTGATAGTTAGGCTAGGTTGGGTTTGGTTTGGTGAGGTTAGCGAATTTTGTGTAAATCTTACAATCTCAAATTCTTTAATTTAGGTGATGGTTAGGTTAGGTTGGGTTAGGTTTGGTGTGGTATGCGAGTTTTTTTTACATTTCTGCAATGTCGAATTCTTTGATTTCGGTAAAAGTTAGGCTAGGTTGGGTTAGGTTTGTTGAGGAAAGCGAGTTTTGTGTATATTTTTGCAATGTCGAATTCTTTGATTTCGGTGATAGTTAGGCTAGGTTGGGTTAGGTTTGGTGAGGTTAGCGAATTTTGTGTAAATCCTCCAATCTCAAATTCTTTAATTTAGGTGATGGTTAGGTTAGGTTAGGTTGGGTTTTGTGAGGTTTTCGAGTTTTTATTTACATTTCTGCAATGTCGAATTCATTGATTTCGGTAAAAGTTAGGCTAGGTTGGGTAAGGTTTGGTGAGGAAAGCGAGTTTTGTGTATATTTTTGCAATGTCGAATTCTTTGATTTCGGTTATAGTTAGGCTAGGTTGGGTTAGGTTTGGTAAGTTAAGCGAATTTTGTGTAAATCTTACAATCTCAAATTCTTTAATTTCGGTGATGGTTAGGTTAGGTTGGATTAGGTTTCGTGAGGTATGCGAGTTTTTTTTACATTTCTGCAATGTCGAATTCTTTGATTTCGGTAAAAGTTAGGCTAGGTTGGGTTAGGTTTGGTGAGGAAAGCGAGTTTGTGTATATTTTTGCAATGTCGAATTCTTTGATTTCGGTGATAGTTAGGCTAGGTTGGGTTAGGTTTGGTAAGTTAAGCGAATTTTGTGTAAATCTTACAATCTCAAATTCTTTGATTTCGCTGATGGTTAGGTTTGGTTGGGTTAGGTTTCGTGAGGTATGCGAGTTTTTTTTAACATTTCTGCAATGTCGAATTCTTTGATTTCGGTAAAAGTTAGGCTAGGTTGGGTTAGGTTTGGTGAGGAAAGCGAGTTTTTTGTATATTTTTGCAATGTCGAATTCTTTGATTTTGGTAATAGTAAGGCTAGGTTGGGTTAGGTTTGGTGAGCTTAGCGAATTTTGTGTAAATCTTAAAATCTCAAATTCTTTGATTTCGGTGATGGTTGGTTAGGTTGGGTTAGGTTTGGTGAGGTATGCGGTTTTTTTTTACATTTCTGCAATGTCGAATTCTTTGATTTCGGTAAAAGTTAGGCTAGGTTTGGTTAGGTTTGGTGAGGAAAGCGAGTTTTGTGTATATATTTGCAATGTCGAATTCTTTGATTTCGGTGTTAGTGAGGCTAGGTTGGGTAAGGTTTGGTGAGGAAAGCGAGTTTTGTGTATATTTTTGCAATGTCGAATTTTTTGATTTTGGTGATAGTTAGGCTAGGTTGGGTTAGGTTTTATAAGGAAAGCGAGTTTTGTGTATATTTTTGCAATGTCGAATTCTTTGATTTCGGTAATAGTTAGGCTAGGTTGGAATAGGTTTAATGAGGTAAGCGAATTTTTTGTATATTTTTGCAATGTCGAATTCTTTGATTTCGGTGATAGTTAGGCTAGGTTGGGTTAGGTTTGGTGAGTTTAGCGAATTTTGTGTAAATCTTACAATCTCAAATTCTTTGATTTCGTTGATGGTTGGTTAGGTTGGGTTAGGTTTGGTGAGGTATGCGAGTTTTTTTTACATTTCTGCAATGTCGAATTCTTTGATTTCGGTAAAAGTTAGGCTAGGTTGGGTTAGGTTTGGTGAGGAAAGCGAGTTTTGTGTATATTTTTGGAATGTCGTATACTTTGATTTCGGTGATAGTTAGGCTAGGTTGGGTTAGGTTTGGTGAGATTAGCGAATTTTGTGTAAATCTTACAATCTCAAATTCTTTAATTTAGGTGATGATTAGGTTAGGTTGGGTTAGGTTTGGTGTGGTATGCGAGTTTTTTTTACATTTCTGCAATGTCGAATTCTTTGATTTCGGTAAAAGTTAGGCTAGGTTTGGTTAGGTTTGGTGAGGTAAGCTGGTTTTGTGTATATTTTTGCAATGTCGAATTCTTTGATTTCGGTGATAGTTAGGCTTGGTTGGGTTAGGTTTGATAAGGTAAGCAAGTTTTGTGTATATTTTTGCAATGTCGAATTCTTTGATTTCGGTGATAGTGAGGCTAGATTGGGTTAGGTTTGCTGAGGTTAGCGAATTTTCTGTAAATCTTACAATCTCAAATTCTTTAATTTCGGTGATGGTTAGGTTAGGTTGGATTAGGTTTCGTGAGGTATGCGAGTTTTTTTTACATTTCTGCAATGTCGAATTCTTTGATTTCGGTAAAAGTTAGGCTAGGTTGGGTTAGGTTTGGTGAGGAAAGCGAGTTTGTGTATATTTTTGCAATGTCGAATTCTTTGATTTCGGTGATAGTTAGGCTAGGTTGGGTTAGGTTTGGTAAGTTAAGCGAATTTTGTGTAAATCTTACAATCTCAAATTCTTTGATTTCGTTGATGGTTGGTTAGGTTGGGTTAGGTTTGGTGAGGTATGCGAGTTTTTTTTACATTTCTGCAATGTCGAATTCTTTGATTTCGGTAAAAGTTAGGCTAGGTTGGGTTAAGTTTGGTGAGGAAAGCGAGTTTTGTGTATATTTTTGGAATGTCGTATACTTTGATTTCGGTGATAGTTAGGCTAGGTTGGGTTAGGTTTGGTGAGATTAGCGAATTTTGTGTAAATCTTACAATCTCAAATTCTTTAATTTAGGTGATGATTAGGTTAGGTTGGGTTAGGTTTGGTGTGGTATGCGAGTTTTTTTTACATTTCTGCAATGTCGAATTCTTTGATTTCGGTAAAAGTTAGGCTAGGTTTGGTTAGGTTTGGTGAGGTAAGCTGGTTTTGTGTATATTTTTGCAATGTCGAATTCTTTGATTTCGGTGATAGTTAGGCTTGGTTGGGTTAGGTTTGATAAGGTAAGCGAGTTTTGTGTATATTTTTGCAATGTCGAATTCTTTGATTTCGGTGATAGTGAGGCTAGATTGGGTTAGGTTTGCTGAGGTTAGCGAATTTTCTGTAAATCTTACAATCTCAAATTCTTTAATTTCAGTGATGGTTAGGTTAGGTTGGATTAGGTTTCGTGAGGTATGCGAGTTTTTTTTACATTTCTGCAATGTCGAATTCTTTGATTTCGGTAAAAGTTAGGCTAGGTTGGGTTAGGTTTGGTGAGGAAAGCGAGTTTGTGTATATTTTTGCAATGTCGAATTCTTTGATTTCGGTGATAGTTAGGCTAGGTTGGGTTAGGTTTGGTAAGTTAAGCGAATTTTGTGTAAATCTTACAATCTCAAATTCTTTGATTTCGCTGATGGTTAGGTTTGGTTGGGTTAGGTTTCGTGAGGTATGCGAGTTTTTTTTAACATTTCTGCAATGTCGAATTCTTTGATTTCGGTAAAAGTTAGGCTAGGTTTGGTTAGGTTTGGTGAGGAAAGCGAGTTTTGTGTATATATTTGCAATGTCGAATTCTTTGATTTCGGTGTTAGTGAGGCTAGGTTGGGTAAGGTTTGGTGAGGAAAGCGAGTTTTGTGTATATTTTTGCAATGTCGAATTTTTTGATTTTTGTGATAGTTAGGCTAGGTTGGGTTAGGTTTTATAAGGAAAGCGAGTTTTGTGTATATTTTTGC
The DNA here is from genome assembly GCF_051622035.1 of Arctopsyche grandis. Lineage (NCBI taxonomy): Eukaryota > Metazoa > Arthropoda > Insecta > Trichoptera > Hydropsychidae > Arctopsyche > Arctopsyche grandis. The sequence continues at coordinate 34,496,822 of NC_135360.1, forward strand.
AATGTCGAATTCTTTGATTTCGGTAATAGTTAGGCTAGGTTGGAATAGGTTTAATGAGGTAAGCGAATTTTTTGTATATTTTTGCAATGTCGAATTCTTTGATTTCGGTGATAGTTAGGCTAGGTTGGGTTAGGTTTGGTGAGTTTAGCGAATTTTGTGTAAATCTTACAATCTCAAATTCTTTGATTTCGTTGATGGTTGGTTAGGTTGGGTTAGGTTTGGTGAGGTATGCGAGTTTTTTTTACATTTCTGCAATGTCGAATTCTTTGATTTCGGTAAAAGTTAGGCTAGGTTGGGTTAGGTTTGGTGAGGAAAGCGAGTTTTGTGTATATTTTTGGAATGTCGTATACTTTGATTTCGGTGATAGTTAGGCTAGGTTGGGTTAGGTTTGGTGAGATTAGCGAATTTTGTGTAAATCTTACAATCTCAAATTCTTTAATTTAGGTGATGATTAGGTTAGGTTGGGTTAGGTTTGGTGTGGTATGCGAGTTATTTTTACATTTCTGCAATGTCGAATTCTTTGATTTCGGTAAAAGTTAGGCTAGGTTTGGTTAGGTTTGGTGAGGTAAGCTGGTTTTGTGTATATTTTTGCAATGTCGAATTCTTTGATTTCGGTGATAGTTAGGCTTGGTTGGGTTAGGTTTGATAAGGTAAGCGAGTTTTGTGTATATTTTTGCAATGTCGAATTCTTTGATTTCGGTGATAGTGAGGCTAGATTGGGTTAGGTTTGCTGAGGTTAGCGAATTTTCTGTAAATCTTACAATCTCAAATTCTTTAATTTCGGTGATGGTTAGGTTAGGTTGGATTAGGTTTCGTGAGGTATGCGAGTTTTTTTTACATTTCTACAATGTCGAATTCTTTGATTTCGGTAAAAGTTAGGCTAGGTTGGGTTAGGTTTGGTGAGGAAAGCGAGTTTGTGTATATTTTTGCAATGTCGAATTCTTTGATTTCGGTGATAGTTAGGCTAGGTTGGGTTAGGTTTGGTAAGTTAAGCGAATTTTGTGTAAATCTTACAATCTCAAATTCTTTGATTTCGCTGATGGTTAGGTTTGGTTGGGTTAGGTTTCGTGAGGTATGCGAGTTTTTTTTAACATTTCTGCAATGTCGAATTCTTTGATTTCGGTAAAAGTTAGGCTAGGTTGGGTTAGGTTTGGTGAGGAAAGCGAGTTTTTTGTATATTTTTGCAATGTCGAATTCTTTGATTTTGGTAATAGTAAGGCTAGGTTGGGTTAGGTTTGGTGAGCTTAGCGAATTTTGTGTAAATCTTAAAATCTCAAATTCTTTGATTTCGGTGATGGTTGGTTAGGTTGGGTTAGGTTTGGTGAGGTATGCGGTTTTTTTTTACATTTCTGCAATGTCGAATTCTTTGATTTCGGTAAAAGTTAGGCTAGGTTTGGTTAGGTTTGGTGAGGAAAGCGAGTTTTGTGTATATATTTGCAATGTCGAATTCTTTGATTTCGGTGTTAGTGAGGCTAGGTTGGGTAAGGTTTGGTGAGGAAAGCGAGTTTTGTGTATATTTTTGCAATGTCGAATTTTTTGATTTTGGTGATAGTTAGGCTAGGTTGGGTTAGGTTTTATAAGGAAAGCGAGTTTTGTGTATATTTTTGCAATGTCGAATTCTTTGATTTCGGTAATAGTTAGGCAAGGTTGGAATAGGTTTAATGAGGTAAGCGAATTTTTTGTATATTTTTGCAATGTCGAATTCTTTGATTTCGGTGATAGTTAGGCTAGGTTGGGTTAGGTTTGGTGAGTTAAGCGAATTTTGTGTAAATCTTACAATCTCAAATTCTTTGATTTCGTTGATGGTTGGTTAGGTTGGGTTAGGTTTGGTGAGGTATGCGAGTTTTTTTTACATTTCTGCAATGTCGAATTCTTTGATTTCGGTAAAAGTTAGGCTAGGTTGGGTTAGGTTTGGTGAGGAAAGCGAGTTTTGTGTATATTTTTGGAATGTCGTATACTTTGATTTCGGTGATAGTTAGGCTAGGTTGGGTTAGGTTTGGTGAGATTAGCGAATTTTGTGTAAATCTTACAATCTCAAATTCTTTAATTTAGGTGATGATTAGGTTAGGTTGGGTTAGGTTTGGTGTGGTATGCGAGTTTTTTTTACATTTCTGCAATGTCGAATTCTTTGATTTCGGTAAAAGTTAGGCTAGGTTTGGTTAGGTTTGGTGAGGTAAGCTGGTTTTGTGTATATTTTTGCAATGTCGAATTCTTTGATTTCGGTGATAGTTAGGCTTGGTTGGGTTAGGTTTGATAAGGTAAGCGAGTTTTGTGTATATTTTTGCAATGTCGAATTCTTTGATTTCGGTGATAGTGAGGCTAGATTGGGTTAGGTTTGCTGAGGTTAGCGAATTTTCTGTAAATCTTACAATCGAAAATTCTTTGATTTCGGTGATGGTTAGGTTAGGTTGGGTTGGGTTTTGTGAGGAATGCGAGTTTTTTTTACATTTCTGCAATGTCGAATACTTTGATTTCGGTAAAAGTTAGGCTAGGATGGGTTAGGTTTGGTGAGGAAAGCGAGTTTTGTGTATAATTTTCAATGTCGAATTCTTTGATTTCGGTAATAGTTAGGCTAGGTTGGAATAGGTTTAATGAGGTAAGCGAATTTTTTGTATATTTTTGCAATGTCGAATTCTTTGATTTCGGTGATTGTTAGGCTAGGTTGGGTTTGGTTTGGTGAGGTTAGCGAATTTTGTGTAAATCTTACAATCTCAAATTCTTTAATTTAGGTGATGGTTAGGTTAGGTTGGGTTAGGTTTGGTGTGGTATGCGAGTTTTTTTTACATTTCTGCAATGTCGAATTCTTTGATTTCGGTAAAAGTTAGGTTAGGTTGGGTTAGGTTTGGTGAGGAAAGCGAGTTTTGTGTATATTTTTGCAATGTCGAATTCTTTGATTTCGGTGATAGTTAGGCTAGGTTGGGTTAGGTTTGGTGAGGCTAGCGAATTTTGTGTAAATCCTCCAATCTCAAATTCTTTAATTTAGGTGATGGTTAGGTAAGGTTAGGTTGGGTTTTGTGAGGTTTGCGAGTTTTTATTTACATTTCTGCAATGTCGAATTCATTGATTTCGGTAAAAGTTAGGCTAGGTTGGGTTAGGTTTGTGAGGAAAGCGAGTTTTGTGTATATTTTTGCAATGTCGAATTCTTTGATTTCGGTGATAGTGAGGCTAGGTTGGGTTTGGTTTGCTGAGGTTAGCGAATTTTCTGTAAATCTTAAAATCGAAAATTCTTTGATTTCGGTGATGGTTAGGTTAGGTTAGGTTAGGTTAGGTTAGGTAAGGTTAGGTTAGGTTAGGTTAGGTTAGGTTGGGTTTTGTGAGGAATGCGAGTTTTTTTTACATTTCTGCATTGTCGAATTCTTTGATTTCGGTAAAAGTTAGGCTAGGATGGGTTAGGTTTGGTGAGGAAAGCGAGTTTTGTGTATAATTTTGCAATGTCGAATTCTTTGATTTCGGTAATAGTTAGGCTAGGTTGGAATAGGTTTAATGAGGTAAGCGAATTTTTTGTATATTTTTGCAATGTCGATTTCTTTGATTTCGGTGATAGTTAGGCTAGGTTGGGTTAGGTTTGGTGAGTTTAGCGAATTTTGTGTAAATCTTACAATCTCAAATTCTTTGATTTCGTTGATGGTTGGTTAGGTTGGGTTAGGTTTGGTGAGGTATGCTTTTTTTTTACATTTCTGCAATGTCGAATTCTTTGATTTCGGTAAAAGTTAGGCTAGGTTTGGTTAGGTTTGGTGAGGTGAGCGACTTTTGTGTATATATTTGCAATGTCGAATTCTTTGATTTCGGTGTAAGTGGTGCTAGGTTGGTTAAGGTTTGGTGAGGAAAGCGAGTTTTGTGTATATTTTTGCAATGTCAAATTCTTTGATATCGGTGATAGTTAGGCTAGGTTGGGTTAGGTTTGGTGAGGAATGCGAGTTTTGTGTATATTTTTGCAATGTCGAATTCTTTGATTTTGGTAATAGTTAGGTTAGGTTGGAATAGGTTTGGTGAGTTTAGCGAATTTTGTGTAAATATTATAATCTCAAATTCTTTGATTTCGGTGATGGTTGGTTAGGTTGGGTTAGGTTTGGTGAGGTATGCGGGTTTTTTTTACATTTCTGCAATGTCGAATTCTTTGATTTCGGTAAAAGTTAGGCTAGGTTGGGTTAGGTTTGGTGAGTTAAGCGAATTTTGTGTAAATCTTACAGTCTCAAATTCTTTGATTTCGGTGATGGTTAGGTTAGGTTAGGTTGGGTTTTGTGAGGTTTGCGAGTTTTTATTTACATTTCTGCAATGTCGAATTCATTGATTTCGGTAAAAGTTAGGCTAAGTTGGGTTAGGTTTGGTGAGGAAAGCGATTTTTGTGTATATTTTTGCAATGTCGAATTCTTTGATTTCGGTAAAAGTAAGGCTAGGTTGGGTTAGGTTTGGTGAGGTTAGCAAATTTTGTGTAAATCTTACACTCTCAAATTCTTTAATTTCGGTGATGGTTAGGTTAGGTTGGGTTTGGTTTGGTGTGGTATGCGAGTTTTTTTAACATTTCTGCAATGTCGAAATCTTCGATTTCGGTAAAAGTTAGGCTAGGTCTGGTAAGGTTTGGTGAGGTAAGCGGGTTTTGTGTATATTTTTGCAATGTCGAATTCTTCGATTTCGGTAAAAGTTAGGCTAGGTTTGGTAAGGTTTGGTGAGGTAAGCGGGTTTTGTGTATATTTTTGCAATGTCGAATTTTTTGATTTCGGTGATAGTGAGGCTAGGTTGGGTTAGGTTTCTGAGGTTAGCGAATTTTCTGTAAATCTTACAATCGAAAATTCTTTGATTTTGGTGATCGTTAGGTTAGGTTGGGTTGGGTTTTGTGAGGAATGCGAGTTTTTTTTACATTTCTGCATTGTCGAATTCTTTGATTTCAGTAAAAGTTAGGCTAGGATGGGTTAGGTTTGGTGAGGAAAGCGAGTTTTGTGTATAATTTTGCAATGTCGAATTCTTTGATTTCGGTAATAGTTAGGCTAGGATGGAATAGGTTTAATGAGGTAAGCGAATTTTTTGTATATTTTTGCAATGTCGAATTCTTTGATTTCGGTGATAGTTAGGCTAGGTTGGGTTAGGTTTGGTGAGTTAAGCGAATTTTGTGTAAATCTTACAATCTCAAATTTTTTGATTTCGGTGATGGTTGCTTAGGTTGGGTTAGGTTTGGTGAGGTATGCGGGTTTTTTTTACATTTCTGCAATGTCGAATTCTTTGATTTCGGTAAAAGTTAGGCTAGGTTGGGTTAGGTTTGGTGAGTTAAGCGAATTTTGTGTAAATCTTACAGTCTCAAATTCTTTGATTTCGGTGATGGTTAGGTTAGGTTAGGTTGGGTTTTGTGAGGTTTGCGAGTTTTGTGTATATTTTTGCAATGTCGAATTCTTTGATTTCGGTGATAATTAGGCTAGGTTGGGTTAGGTTTGGTGGAGAAAGCAAGTTTTGTGTATATTTTTGCAATGTCGAATTCTTTGATTTCGGTTATTGTTAGGCTAGGTGAGGTTAGGTTTGGTGAGTTTAGCGAATTTTGTGTAAATCTAACAATCTCAAATTCTTTGATTTCGGTGATGGTTGGTTAGGTTGGGTTAGGTTTGGTGAGGTATGCGGGTTTTTTTTACATTTTTGAAATGTCGAATTCTTTGATTTCGGTAAAAGTAAGGCTAGGTTGGGTTAGGTTTGGTGAGGTTAGCGAATTTTGTGTAAATCTTACACTCTCAAATTCTTTAATTTCGGTGATGGTTAGGTGAGGTTGGGTTTGGTTTGGTGTGGTATGCGAGTTTTTTTAACATTTCTGCAATGTCGAATTCTTCGATTTCGGTAAAAGTTAGGCTAGGTTTGGTTAGGTTTGGTGAGGTAAGCGGGTTTTGTGTATATTTTTGCATTGTCGAATTCTTTGATTTCGGTGATAGTTAGGCTTGGTTGGGTTAGGTTTGATAAGGTAAGCGAGTTTTGTGTATATTTTTGCAATGTCGAATTCTTTGATTTCGGTGATAGTTAGGCTAGGTTGGGTTAGGTTTGGTGAGGCTAGCGAATTTTGTGTAAATCCTCCAATCTCAAATTCTTTAATTTAGGTGATGGTTAGGTAAGGTTAGGTTGGGTTTTGTGAGGTTCGCGAGTTTTTATTTACATTTCTGCAATGTCAAATTCATTGATTTCGGTAAAAGTTAGGCTAGGTTGGGTTAGGTTTGTGAGGAAAGCGAGTTTTGTGTATATTTTTGCAATGTCGAATTCTTTGATTTCGGTGATAGTGAGGCTAGGTTGGGTTAGGTTTGCTGAGGTTAGCGAATTTTCTGTAAATCTTAAAATCGAAAATTCTTTGATTTCGGTGATGGTTAGGTTAGGTTAGGTTAGGTTAGGTTAGGTAAGGTTAGGTTAGGTTAGGTTAGGTTAGGTTGGGTTTTGTGAGGAATGCGAGTTTTTTTTACATTTCTGCATTGTCGAATTCTTTGATTTCGGTAAAAGTTAGGCTAGGATGGGTTAGGTTTGGTGAGGAAAGCGAGTTTTGTGTATAATTTTGCAATGTCGAATTCTTTGATTTCGGTAATAGTTAGGCTAGGTTGGAATAGGTTTAATGAGGTAAGCGAATTTTTTGTATATTTTTGCAATGTCGATTTCTTTGATTTCGGTGATAGTTAGGCTAGGTTGGGTTAGGTTTGGTGAGTTTAGCGAATTTTGTGTAAATCTTACAATCTCAAATTCTTTGATTTCGTTGATGGTTGGTTAGGTTGGGTAAGGTTTGGTGAGGTATGCTTTTTTTTTTACATTTCTGCAATGTCGAATTCTTTGATTTCGGTAAAAGTTAGGCTAGGTTTGGTTAGGTTTGGTGAGGTGAGCGACTTTTGTGTATATATTTGCAATGTCGAATTCTTTGATTTCGGTGTGAGTGGAGCTAGGTTGGTTAAGGTTTGGTGAGGAAAGCGAGTTTTGTGTATATTTTTGCAATGTCAAATTCTTTGATATCGGTGATAGTTAGGCTAGGTTGGGTTAGGTTTGGTGAGGAATGCGAGTTTTGTGTATATTTTTGCAATGTCGAATTCTTTGATTTTGGTAATAGTTAGGTTAGGTTGGAATAGGTTTGGTGAGTTTAGCGAATTTTGTGTAAATATTATAATCTCAAATTCTTTGATTTCGGTGATGGTTGGTTAGGTTGGGTTAGGTTTGGTGAGGTATGCGGGTTTTTTTTACATTTCTGCAATGTCGAATTCTTCGATTTCGGTAAAAGTTAGGCTAGGTTGGGTTAGGTTTGGTGAGTTAAGCGAATTTTGTGTAAATCTTACAGTCTCAAATTCTTTGATTTCGGTGATGGTTAGGTTAGGTTAGGTTGGGTTTTGTGAGGTTTGCGAGTTTTTATTTACATTTCTGCAATGTCGAATTCATTGATTTCGGTAAAAGTTAGGCTAGGTTGGGTTAGGTTTGGTGAGGAAAGCGATTTTTGTGTATATTTTTGCAATGTCGAATTCTTTGATTTCGGTAAAAGTAAGGCTAGGTTGGGTTAGGTTTGGTGAGGTTAGCAAATTTTGTGTAAATCTTACACTCTCAAATTCTTTAATTTCGGTGATGGTTAGGTTAGGTTGGGTTTGGTTTGGTGTGGTATGCGAGTTTTTTTAACATTTCTGCAATGTCGAAATCTTCGATTTCGGTAAAAGTTAGGCTAGGTCTGGTAAGGTTTGGTGAGGTAAGCGGGTTTTGTGTATATTTTTGCAATGTCAAATTCTTCGATTTCGGTAAAAGTTAGGCTAGGTTTGGTAAGGTTTGGTGAGGTAAGCGGGTTTTGTGTATATTTTTGCAATGTCGAATTTTTTGATTTCGGTGATAGTGAGGCTAGGTTGGGTTAGGTTTCTGAGGTTAGCGAATTTTCTGTAAATCTTACAATCGAAAATTCTTTGATTTTGGTGATCGTTAGGTTAGGTTGGGTTGGGTTTTGTGAGGAATGCGAGTTTTTTTTACATTTCTGCATTGTCGAATTCTTTGATTTCAGTAAAAGTTAGGCTAGGATGGGTTAGGTTTGGTGAGGAAAGCGAGTTTTGTGTATAATTTTGCAATGTCGAATTCTTTGATTTCGGTAATAGTTAGGCTAGGTTGGAATAGGTTTAATGAGGTAAGCGAATTTTTTGTATATTTTTGCAATGTCGAATTCTTTGATTTCGGTGATAGTTAGGCTAGGTTGGGTTAGGTTTGGTGAGTTAAGCGAATTTTGTGTAAATCTTACAATCTCAAATTTTTTGATTTCGGTGATGGTTGCTTAGGTTGGGTTAGGTTTGGTGAGGTATGCGGGTTTTTTTTACATTTCTGCAATGTCGAATTCTTTGATTTCGGTAAAAGTTAGGCTAGGTTGGGTTAGGTTTGGTGAGTTAAGCGAATTTTGTGTAAATCTTACAGTCTCAAATTCTTTGATTTCGGTGATGGTTAGGTTAGGTTAGGTTGGGTTTTGTGAGGTTTGCGAGTTTTGTGTATATTTTTGCAATGTCGAATTCTTTGATTTCGGTGATAATTAGGCTAGGTTGGGTTAGGTTTGGTGGAGAAAGCGAGTTTTGTGTATATTTTTGCAATGTCGAATTCTTTGATTTCGGTTATTGTTAGGCTAGGTGAGGTTAGGTTTGGTGAGTTTAGCGAATTTTGTGTAAATCTAACAATCTCAAATTCTTTGATTTCGGTGATGGTTGGTTAGGTTGGGTTAGGTTTGGTGAGGTATGCGGGTTTTTTTTACATTTCTGAAATGTCGAATTCTTTGATTTCGGTAAAAGTAAGGCTAGGTTGGGTTAGGTTTGGTGAGGTAAGCGGGTTTTGTGTATATATTTGCAATGTCGAATTCTTTGATTTCGGTGTAAGTGAGGCTAGGTTGGGTAAGGTTTGGTGAGGAAAGCGAGTTTTGTGTATATTTTTGCAATGTCGAATTCTTTGATTTCGGTGATAGTTAGGCTTGGTTGGGATAGGTTTGGTGGAGAAAGCGAGTTTTGTGTATATTTTTGCATTGTCGAATTCTTTGATTTCGGTTATTGTTATGCTAGGTGAGGTTAGGTTTGGTGAGTTTAGCGAATTTTGTGTAAATCAAACAATCTCAAATTCTTTGATTTCGGTGATGGTTGGTTAGGTTGGGTTAGGTTTGGTGAGGTATGCGGGTTTTTTTTACATTTTTGAAATGTCGAATTCTTTGATTTCGGTAAAAGTAAGGCTAGGTTGGGTTAGGTTTGGTGAGGTTAGCGAATTTTGTGTAAATCTTACACTCTCAAATTCTTTAATTTCGGTGATGGTTAGGTTAGGTTGGGTTTGGTTTGGTGTGGTATGCGAGTTTTTTTAACATTTCTGCAATGTCGAATTCTTCGATTTCGGTAAAAGTTAGGCTAGGTTTGGTTAGGTTTGGTGAGGTAAGCGGGTTTTGTGTATATTTTTGCATTGTCGAATTCTTTGATTTCGGTGATAGTTAGGCTTGGTTGGGTTAGGTTTGATAAGGTAAGCGAGTTTTGTGTATATTTTTGCAATGTCGAATTCTTTGATTTCGGTGATAGTGAGGCTAGGTTGGGTTAGGTTTGCTGAGGTAAGCGAATTTTCTGTAAATCTTACAATCGAAAATTCTTTGATTTCGGTGATGGTTAGGTTAGGTTGGGTTGGGTTTTGTGAGGAATGCGAGTTTTTTTTACATTTCTGCATTGTCGAATTCTTTGATTTCGGTAAAAGTTAGGCTAGGATGGGTTAGGTTTGGTGAGGAAATCGAGTTTTGTGTATAATTTTGCAATGTCGAATTCTTTGATTTCGGTAATAGTTAGGCTAGTTAGTTAGGCTTGGTTGGGTTAGGTTTGATAAGGTAAGCGAGTTTTGTGTATATTTTTGCAATGTCGAATTCTTTGATTTCGGTGATAGTGAGGCTAGGTTGGGTTAGGTTTGCTGAGGTAAGCGAATTTTCTGTAAATCTTACAATCGAAAATTCTTTGATTTCGGTGATGGTTAGGTTAGGTTGGGTTGGGTTTTGTGAGGAATGCGAGTTTTTTTTACATTTCTGCATTGTCGAATTCTTTGATTTCGGTAAAAGTTAGGCTAGGATGGGTTAGGTTTAATGAGGTAAGCGAATTTTTTGTATATTTTTGCAATGTCGAATTCTTTGATTTCGGTGATAGTTAGGCTAGGTTGGGTTAGGTTTGGTGAGTTTAGCGAATTTTGTGTAAATCTTACAATCTCACATTCTTTGATTTCGGTGATGGTTAGTTAGGTTGGGTTAGGTTTGGTGAGGTATGCGGGTTTTTTTTACATTCTGCAATGTCGAATTCTTTGATTTCGGTAAAAGTTAGGCTAGGTTGGGTTAGGTTTGGTGAGTTAAGCGAATTTTGTGTAAATCTTACAGTCTCAAATTCTTTGATTTCGGTGATGGTTAGGTTAGGTTGGGTTGGGTTTTGTGAGGTTAACGAGTTTTTATTTACATTTCTGCAACGTCGAATTCATTGATTTCGGTTAAAGTTAGGCTAGGTTGGGTTAGGTTTGGTGAGGAAAGCGATTTTTGTGTATATTTTTGCAATGTCGAATTCTTTGATTTCGATGATAGTTAGGCTAGGTTGGGTTAGGTTTTCTGAGGTAAGCGAGTTTTGTGTATATTGTTGCAATGTCGAATTCTTTGATTTCGGTGATAGTTAGGCTAGGTTGGGTTAGGTTTGCTGAGCTAAGCAAATTTTGTGTAAATCTTACAATCTCAAATTCTTTGATTTCGGTGATGGTTGGTTAGGTTGGGTCAGGTTTGGTGAGGTAAGCGAGTTTTGTGTATATTTTTGCAATGTCGAATTCTTTGATTTCGGTGATAATTAGGCTAGGTTGGGTTAGGTTTGGTGGAGAAAGCGAGTTTTGTGTATATTTTTGCAATGTCGAATTCTTTGATTTCGGTTATTGTTAGGCTAGGTGAGGTTAGGTTTGGTGAGTTTAGCGAATTTTGTGTAAATCTAACAATCTCAAATTCTTTGATTTCGGTGATGGTTGGTTAGGTTGGGTTAGGTTTGGTGAGGTATGCGGGTTTTTTTTACATTTCTGAAATGTCGAATTCTTTGATTTCGGTAAAAGTAAGGCTAGGTTGGGTTAGGTTTGGTGAGGTTAGCAAATTTTGTGTAAATCTTACACTCTCAAATTCTTTAATTTCGGTGATGGTTAGGTTAGGTTGGGTTTGGTTTGGTGTGGTATGCGAGTTTTTTTAACATTTCTGCAATGTCGAATTCTTCGATTTCGGTAAAAGTTAGGCTAGGTTTGGTTAGGTTTGGTGAGGTAAGCGGGTTTTGTGTATATATTTGCAATGTCGAATTCTTTGATTTCGGTGTAAGTGAGGCTAGGTTGGGTAAGGTTTGGTGAGGAAAGCGAGTTTTGTGTATATTTTTGCAATGTCGAATTCTTTGATTTCGGTGATAGTTAGGCTTGGTTGGGTTAGGTTTGATAAGGTAAGCAAGTTTTGTGTATATTTTTGCAATGTCGAATTCTTTGATTTCGGTGATAGTGAGGCTTGGTTGGGTTAGGTTTGCTGAGGTTAGCGAATTTTCTGTAAATCTTACAATCGAAAATTCTTTGATTTCGGTGATGGTTAGGTTAGGTTGGGTTGGGTTCTGTGAGGAATGCGAGTTTTTTTTACATTTCTGCAATGTCGAATTCTTTGATTTCGGTAAAAGTTAGGCTAGGATGGGTTAGGTTTGGTGAGGAAAGCGAGGTTTGTGTATAATTTTGCAATGTCGAATTCTTTGATTTCGGTAATAGTTAGGCTAGGTTGGAATAGGTTAAATGAGGTAAGCGAATTTTTTGTATATTTTTGCAATGTCGAATTCTTTGATTTCGGTGATAGTTAGGCTAGGTTGGGTTTGGTTTGGTGAGGTTAGCGAATATTGTGTAAATCTTACAATCTCAAATTCTTTAATTTAGGTGATGGTTAGGTTAGGTTGGGTTAGGTTTGGTGTGGTATGCGAGTTTTTTTTACATTTCTGCAATGTCGAATTCTTTGATTTCGGTAAAAGTTAGGCTAGGTTGGGTTAGGTTTGGTGAGGAAAGCGAGTTTTGTGTATATTTTTGCAATGTCGAATTCTTTGATTTCGGTGATAGTTAGGCTAGGTTGGGTTAGGTTTGGTGAGTTTAGCGAATTTTGTGTAAATTTTACAATCTCAAATTCTTTGATTTCGTTGATGGTTGGTTAGGTTGGGTTAGGTTTGGTGAGGTATGCTTTTTTTTTTACATTTCTGCAATGTCGAATTCTTTGATTTCGGTAAAAGTTAGGCTAGGTTTGGTTAGGTTTCGTGAGGTGAGCGAGTTTTGTGTATATATTTGCAATGTCGAATTCTTTGATTTCGGTGTAAGTGGAGCTAGGTTGGGTAAGGTTTTGTGAGGAAAGCGAGTTTTGTGTATATTTTTGCAATGTCGAATTCTTTGATATCGGTGATAGTTAGGCTAGGTTGGGTTAGGTTTGGTGAGGAATGCGAGTTTTGTGTATATTTTTGCAATGTCGAATTCTTTGATTTTGGTAATAGTTAGGCTAGGTTGGGTTAGGTTTGGTGAGTTTAGCGAATTTTGTGTAAATCTTACAATCTCAAATTCTTTGATTTCGGTGATGGTTGGTTAGGTTGGGTTAGGTTTGGTGAGGTAAGCGGGTTTTTTTTACATTTCTGCATTGTCGAATTCTTTGATTTCGGTAAAAGTTAGGCTAGGATGGGTTAGGTTTGGTGAGGAAAGCGAGTTTTGTGTATAATTTTGCAATGTCGAATTCTTTGATTTCGGTAATAGTTAGGCTAGGTTGGAATAGGTTTAATGAGGTAAGCGAATTTTTTGTATATTTTTGCAATGTCGAATTCTTTGATTTCGGTGATAGTTAGGCTAGGTTGGGTTAGGTTTGGTGAGTTTAGCGAATTTTGTGTAAATCTTACAATCTCACATTCTTTGATTTCGGTGATGGTTAGTTAGGTTGGGTTAGGTTTGGTGAGGTATGCGGGTTTTTTTTACATTCTGCAATGTCGAATTCTTTGATTTCGGTAAAAGTTAGGCTAGGTTGGGTTAGGTTTGGTGAGTTAAGCGAATTTTGTGTAAATCTTACAGTCTCAAATTCTTTGATTTCGGTGATGGTTAGGTTAGGTTGGGTTGGGTTTTGTGAGGTTAACGAGTTTTTATTTACATTTCTGCAACGTCGAATTCATTGATTTCGGTAAAAGTTAGGCTAGGTTGGGTTAGGTTTGGTGAGGAAAGCGATTTTTGTGTATATTTTTGCAATGTCGAATTCTTTGATTTCGATGATAGTTAGGCTAGGTTGGGTTAGGTTTTCTGAGGTAAGCGAGTTTTGTGTATATTGTTGCAATGTCGAATTCTTTGATTTCGGTGATAGTTAGGCTAGGTTGGGTTAGGTTTGCTGAGCTAAGCAAATTTTGTGTAAATCTTACAATCTCAAATTCTTTGATTTCGGTGATGGTTGGTTAGGTTGGGTCAGGTTTGGTGAGGTAAGCGAGTTTTGTGTATATTTTTGTAATGTCGAATTCTTTGATTTCGGTGATAATTAGGCTAGGTTGGGTTAGGTTTGGTGGAGAAAGCGAGTTTTGTGTATATTTTTGCAATGTCGAATTCTTTGATTTCGGTTATTGTTAGGCTAGGTGAGGTTAGGTTTGGTGAGTTTAGCGAATTTTGTGTAAATCTAACAATCTCAAATTCTTTGATTTCGGTGATGGTTGGTTAGGTTGGGTTAGGTTTGGTGAGGTATGCGGGTTTTTTTTACATTTCTGAAATGTCGAATTCTTTGATTTCGGTAAAAGTAAGGCTAGGTTGGGTTAGGTTTGGTGAGGTTAGCAAATTTTGTGTAAATCTTACACTCTCAAATTCTTTAATTTCGGTGATGGTTAGGTTAGGTTGGGTTTGGTTTGGTGTGGTATGCGAGTTTTTTTAACATTTCTGCAATGTCGAATTCTTCGATTTCGGTAAAAGTTAGGCTAGGTTTGGTTAGGTTTGGTGAGGTAAGCGGGTTTTGTGTATATATTTGCAATGTCGAATTCTTTGATTTCGGTGTAAGTGAGGCTAGGTTGGGTAAGGTTTGGTGAGGAAAGCGAGTTTTGTGTATATTTTTGCAATGTCGAATTCTTTGATTTCGGTGATAGTTAGGCTTGGTTGGGTTAGGTTTGATAAGGTAAGCAAGTTTTGTGTATATTTTTGCAATGTCGAATTCTTTGATTTCGGTGATAGTGAGGCTTGGTTGGGTTAGGTTTGCTGAGGTTAGCGAATTTTCTGTAAATCTTACAATCGAAAATTCTTTGATTTCGGTGATGGTTAGGTTAGGTTGGGTTAGGTTTGGTGTGGTATGCGAGTTTTTTTTACATTTCTGCAATGTCGAATTCTTTGATTTCGGTAAAAGTTAGGCTAGGTTGGGTTAGGTTTGGTGAGGAAAGCGAGTTTTGTGTATATTTTTGCAATGTCGAATTCTTTGATTTCGGTGATAGTTAGGCTAGGTTGGGTTAGGTTTGGTGAGTTTAGCGAATTTTGTGTAAATTTTACAATCTCAAATTCTTTGATTTCGTTGATGGTTGGTTAGGTTGGGTTAGGTTTGGTGAGGTATGCTTTTTTTTTTACATTTCTGCAATGTCGAATTCTTTGATTTCGGTAAAAGTTAGGCTAGGTTTGGTTAGGTTTCGTGAGGTGAGCGAGTTTTGTGTATATATTTGCAATGTCGAATTCTTTGATTTCGGTGTAAGTGGAGCTAGGTTGGGTAAGGTTTTGTGAGGAAAGCGAGTTTTGTGTATATTTTTGCAATGTCGAATTCTTTGATATCGGTGATAGTTAGGCTAGGTTGGGTTAGGTTTGGTGAGGAATGCGAGTTTTGTGTATATTTTTGCAATGTCGAATTCTTTGATTTTGGTAATAGTTAGGCTAGGTTGGGTTAGGTTTGGTGAGTTTAGCGAATTTTGTGTAAATCTTACAATCTCAAATTCTTTGATTTCGGTGATGGTTGGTTAGGTTGGGTTAGGTTTGGTGAGGTAAGCGGGTTTTTTTTACATTTCTGCAATGTCGAATTCATTGATTTCGGTAAAAGTAAGGCTAGGTTGGGTTAGGTTTGGTGAGGAAAGCGAGTTTTGTGTATATTTTTGCAATGTCGAATTCTTTGATTTCGGTTATAGTTAGGCTAGGTTGGGTTAGGTTTGGTAAGTTAAGCGAATTTTGTGTAAATCTTACAATCTCAAATTCTTTAATTTCGGTGATGGTTAGGTTAGGTTGGATTAGGTTTCGTGAGGTATGCGAGTTTTTTTTACATTTCTGCAATGTCGAATTCTTTGATTTCGGTAAAAGTTAGGCTAGGTTGGGTTAGGTTTGGTGAGGAAAGCGAGTTTGTGTATATTTTTGCAATGTCGAATTCTTTGATTTCGGTGATAGTTAGGCTAGGTTGGGTTAGGTTTGGTAAGTTAAGCGAATTTTGTGTAAATCTTACAATCTCAAATTCTTTGATTTCGCTGATGGTTAGGTTTGGTTGGGTTAGGTTTCGTGAGGTATGCGAGTTTTTTTAACATTTCTGCAATGTCGAATTCTTTGATTTCGGTAAAAGTTAGGCTAGGTTGGGTTAGGTTTGGTGAGGAAAGCGAGTTTTGTGTATATTTTTGCAATGTCGAACTCTTTGATATCGGTGATAGTTAGGCTAGGTTGGGTTAGGTTTGGTGAGGAAAGCGAGTTTTTTGTATATTTTTGCAATGTCGAATTCTTTGATTTTGGTAATAGTAAGGCTAGGTTGGGTTAGGTTTGGTGAGCTTAGCGAATTTTGTGTAAATCTTACAATCTCAAATTCTTAGATTTCGGTGATGGTTGGTTAGGTTGGGTTAGGTTTGGTGAGGTATGCGGTTTTTTTTTACATTTCTGCAATGTCGAATTCTTTGATTTCGGTAAAAGTTAGGCTAGGTTTGGTTAGGTTTGGTGAGGAAAGCGAGTTTTGTGTATATATTTGCAATGTCGAATTCTTTGATTTCGGTGTAAGTGAGGCTAGGTTGGGTAAGGTTTGGTGAGGAAAGCGAGTTTTGTGTATATTTTTGCAATGTCGAATTTTTTGATTTTGGTGATAGTTAGGCTAGGTTGGGTTAGGTTTTATAAGGAAAGCGAGTTTTGTGTATATTTTTGCAATGTCGAATTCTTTGATTTCGGTAATAGTAAGGCTAGGTTGGAATAGGTTTAATGAGGTAAGCGAATTTTTTGTATATTTTTGCAATGTCGAATTCTTTGTTTTCGGTGATAGTTAGGCTAGGTTGGGTTAGGTTTGGTGAGTTTAGCGAATTTTGTGTAAATCTTACAATCTCAAATTCTTTGATTTCGTTGATGGTTGGTTAGGTTGGGTTAGGTTTGGTGAGGTATGCGAGTTTTTTTTACATTTCTGCAATGTCGAATTCTTTGATTTCGGTAAAAGTTAGGCTAGGTTGGGTTAAGTTTGGTGAGGAAAGCGAGTTTTGTGTATATTTTTGGAATGTCGTATACTTTGATTTCGGTGATAGTTAGGCTAGGTTGGGTTAGGTTTGGTGAGATTAGCGAATTTTGTGTAAATCTTACAATCTCAAATTCTTTAATTTAGATGATGATTAGGTTAGGTTGGGTTAGGTTTGGTGTGGTATGCGAGTTTTTTTTACATTTCTGCAATGTCGAATTCTTTGATTTCGGTAAAAGTTAGGCTAGGTTGAGTTAGGTTTGGTGAGGAAAGCGAGTTTTGTGTATATTTTTGCAATGTCGAATTCTTTGATTTTGGTGATAGTTAGGCTTGGTTGGGTTAGGTTTGATAAGGTTAGCGGGTTTGTGTATATTTTTGCAATGTCGAATTCTTTGATTTCGGTGATAGTGAGGCTAGGTTGGGTTAGGTTTGCTGAGGTTAGCGAATTTTCTGTAAATCTTACAATCGAAAATTCTTTGATTTCGGTGATGGTTAGGTTAGGTTGGGTTGGGTTTTGTGAGGAATGCGAGTTTTTTTTACATTTCTGCAATGTCGAATTCTTTGATTTCGGTAAAAGTTAGGCTAGGATGGGTTAGGTTTGGTGAGGAAAGCGAGTTTTGTGTATAATTTTGCATTGTCGAATTCTTTGATTTCGGTAATAGTTAGGCTAGGTTGGAATAGGTTTAATGAGGTAAGCGAATTTTTTGTATATTTTTGCAATGTCGAATTCTTTGATTTCGGTGATAGTTAGGCTAGGTTGGGTTTGGTTTGGTGAGGTTAGCGAATTTTGTGTAAATCTTACAATCTCAAATTCTTTAATTTAGGTGATGGTTAGGTTAGGTTGGGTTAGGTTTAGTGTGGTATGAGAGTTTTTTTTACATTTCTGCAATGTCGAATTCTTTGATTTCGGTAAAAGTTAGGCTAGGTTGGGTTAGGTTTGTTGAGGAAAGCGAGTTTTGTGTATATTTTTGCAATGTCGAATTCTTTGATTTCGGTGATAGTTAGGCTAGGTTGGGTTAGGTTTGGTGAGGTTAGCGAATTTTGTGTAAATCCTCCAATCTCAAATTCTTTAATTTAGGTGATGGTAAGGTTAGGTTAGGTTGGGTTTTGTGAGGTTTTCGAGTTTTTATTTACATTTCTGCAATGTCGAATTCATTGATTTTGGTAAAAGTTAGGCTAGGTTGGGTAAGGTTTGGTGAGGAAAGCGAGTTTTGTGTATATTTTTGCAATGTCGAATTCTTTGATTTCGGTTATAGTTAGGCTAGGTTGGGTTAGGTTTGGTAAGTTAAGCGAATTTTGTGTAAATCTTACAATCTCAAATTCTTTAATTTCGGTGATGGTTAGGTTAGGTTGGATTAGGTTTCGTGAGGTATGCGAGTTTTTTTTACATTTCTGCAATGTCAAATTCTTTGATTTCGGTAAAAGTTAGGCTAGGTTGAGTTAGGTTTGGTGAGGAAAGCGAGTTTTGTGTATATTTTTGCAATGTCGAATTCTTTGATTTCGGTGATAGTTAGGCTTGGTTGGGTTAGGTTTGATAAGGTTAGCGAGTTTTGTGTATATTTTTGCAATGTCGAATTCTTTGATTTCGGTGATAGTGATGCTAGGTTGGGTTAGGTTTGCTGAGGTTAGCGAATTTTCTGTAAATCTTACAATCGAAAATTCTTTGATTTCGGTGATGGTTAGGTTAGGTTGGGTTGGGTTTTGTGAGGAATGCGAGTTTTTTTTACATTTCTGCAATGTCGAATTCTTTGATTTCGGTAAAAGTTAGGCTAGGATGGGTTAGGTTTGGTGAGGAAAGCGAGTTTTGTGTATATTTTTGCAATGTCGAATTCTTTGATTTCGGTGATAGTTAGGCTAGGTTGGGTTAGGTTTGGTGAGGTTAGCGAATTTTGTGTAAATCCTCCAATCTCAAATTCTTTAATTTAGGTGATGGTAAGGTTAGGTTAGGTTGGGTTTTGTGAGGTTTTCAAGTTTTTATTTACATTTCTGCAATGTCGAATTCATTGATTTCGGTAAAAGTTAGGCTAGGTTGGGTAAGGTTTGGTGAGGAAAGCGAGTTTTGTGTATATTTTTGCAATGTCGAATTCTTTGATTTCGGTTATAGTTAGGCTAGGTTGGGTTAGGTTTGGTAAGTTAAGCGAATTTTGTGTAAATCTTACAATCTCAAATTCTTTAATTTCGGTGATGGTTAGGTTAGGTTGGATTAGGTTTCGTGAGGTATGCGAGTTTTTTTTACATTTCTGCAATGTCGAATTCTTTGATTTCGGTAAAAGTTAGGCTAGGTTGGGTTAGGTTTGGTGAGGAAAGCGAGTTTGTGTATATTTTTGCAATGTCGAATTCTTTGATTTCGGTGATAGTTAGGCTAGGTTGGGTTAGGTTTGGTAAGTTAAGCGAATTTTGTGTAAATCTTACAATCTCAAATTCTTTGATTTCGCTGATGGTTAGGTTTGGTTGGGTTAGGTTTCGTGAGGTATGCGAGTTTTTTTTAACATTTCTGCAATGTCGAATTCTTTGATTTCGGTAAAAGTTAGGCTAGGTTGGGTTAGGTTTGGTGAGGAAAGCGAGTTTTTTGTATATTTTTGCAATGTCGAATTCTTTGATTTTGGTAATAGTAAGGCTAGGTTGGGTTAGGTTTGGTGAGCTTAGCGAATTTTGTGTAAATCTTACAATCTCAAATTCTTTGATTTCGGTGATGGTTGGTTAGGTTGGGTTAGGTTTGGTGAGGTATGCGGTTTTTTTTTACATTTCTGCAATGTCGAATTCTTTGATTTCGGTAAAAGTTAGGCTAGGTTTGGTTAGGTTTGGTGAGGAAAGCGAGTTTTGTGTATATATTTGCAATGTCGAATTCTTTGATTTCGGTGTTAGTGAGGCTAGGTTGGGTAAGGTTTGGTGAGGAAAGCGAGTTTTGTGTATATTTTTGCAATGTCGAATTTTTTGATTTTGGTGATAGTTAGGCTAGGTTGGGTTAGGTTTGGTGAGTTTAGCGAATTTTGTGTAAATCTTACAATCTCAAATTCTTTGATTTCGGTGATGGTTGGTTAGGTTGGGTTAGGTTTGGTGAGGTATGCGGGTTTTTTTTACATTCTGCAATGTCGAATTCTTTGATTTCGGTAAAAGTTAGGCTAGGTTGGGTTAGGTTTGGTGAGTTAAGCGAATTTTGTGTAAATCTTACAGTCTCAAATTCTTTGATTTCGGTGATGGTTAGGTTAGGTTAGGTTGGGTTTTGTGAGGTTTGCGAGTTTTTATTTACATTTCTGCAATGTCGAATTCATTGATTTCGGTAAAAGTTAGGCTAGGTTGGGTTAGGTTTGGTGAGGAAAGCGATTTTTGTGTATATTTTTGCAATGTCGAATTCTTTGATTTCGATGATAATTAGGCTAGGTTGGGTTAGGTTTTCTGAGGTAAGCGAGTTTTGTGTATATTTTTGCAATGTCGAATTCTTTGATTTCGGTGATAGTTAGGCAAGGTTGGGTTAGGTTTGCTGAGCTAAGCAAATTTTGTGTAAATCTTACAATCTCAAATTCTTTGATTTCGGTGATGGTTGGTTAGGTTGGGTTAGGTTTGGTGAGGTATGCGGGTTTTTTTTACATTTCTGAAATGTCGAATTCTTTGATTTCGGTAAAAGTAAGGCTAGGTTGGGTTAGGTTTGGTGAGGTTAGCGAATTTTGTGTAAATCCTCCAATCTCAAATTCTTTAATTTAGGTGATGGTTAGGTTAGGTTAGGTTGGGTTTTGTGAGGTTTGCGAGTTTTTATTTACATTTCTGCAATGTCGAATTCATTGATTTCGGTAAAAGTTAGGCTAGGTTGGGTTAGGTTTGGTGAGGAAAGCGAGTTTTGTGTATATTTTTGCAATGTCGAATTCTTTGATTTCGGTGATAGTTAGGCTAGGTTGGAATAGGTTTAATGAGGTAAGCGAATTTTTTGTATATTTTTGCAATGTCGAATTCTTTGATTTCGGTGATAGTTAGGCTAGGTTGGGTTAGGTTTGGTGAGTTTAGCGAATTTTGTGTAAATCTTACAATCTCAAATTCTTTGATTTCGTTGATGGTTGGTTAGGTTGGGTTAGGTTTGGTGAGGTATGCTTTTTTTTTTACATTTCTGCAATGTCGAATTCTTTGATTTCGGTAAAAGTTAGGCTAGGTTTGGTTAGGTTTGGTGAGGTGAGCGAGTTTTGTGTATATATTTGCAATGTCGAATTCTTTGATTTCGGTGTAAGTGGAGCTAGGTTGGGTAAGGTTTGGTGAGGAAAGCGAGTTTTGTGTATATTTTTGCAATGTCGAATTCTTTGATATCGGTGATAGTTAGGCTAGGTTGGGTTAGGTTTGGTGAGGAATGCGAGTTTTGTGTATATTTTTGCAATGTCGAATTCTTTGATTTTGGTAATAGTTAGGCTAGGTTGGGTTAGGTTTGGTGAGTTTAGCGAATTTTGTGTAAATCTTACAATCTCAAATTCTTTGATTTCGGTGATGGTTGGTTAGGTTGGGTTAGGTTTGGTGAGGTATGCGGGTTTTTTTTACATTCTGCAATGTCGAATTCTTTGATTTCGGTAAAAGCTAGGCTAGGTTGGGTTAGGTTTGGTGAGTTAAGCGAGTTTTGTGTAAATCTTACAGTCTCAAATTCTTTGATTTCGGTGATGGTTAGGTTAGGTTAGGTTGGGTTTTGTGAGGTTAACGAGTTTTTATTTACATTTCTGCAACGTCGAATTCATTGATTTCGGTAAAAGTTAGGCTAGGTTGGGTTAGGTTTGGTGAGGAAAGCGATTTTTGTGTATATTTTTGCAATGTCGAATTCTTTGATTTCGATGATAGTTAGGCTAGGTTGGGTTAGGTTTTCTGAGGTAAGCGAGTTTTGTGTATATTGTTGCAATGTCGAATTCTTTGTTTTCGGTGATAGTTAGGCTAGGTTGGGTTAGGTTTGCTGAGCTAAGCAAATTTTGTGTAAATCTTACAATCTCAAATTCTTTGATTTCGGTGATGGTTGGTTAGGTTGGGTCAGGTTTGGTGAGGTAAGCGAGTTTTGTGTATATTTTTGCAATGTCGAATTCTTTGATTTCGGTGATAATTAGGCTAGGTTGGGTTAGGTTTGGTGGAGAAAGCGAGTTTTGTGTATATTTTTGCAATGTCGAATTCTTTGATTTCGGTTATTGTTAGGCTAGGTGAGGTTAGGTTTGGTGAGTTTAGCGAATTTTGTGTAAATCTAACAATCTCAAATTCTTTGATTTCGGTGATGGTTGGTTAGGTTGGGTTAGGTTTGGTGAGGTATGCGGGTTTTTTTTACATTTCTGAAATGTCGAATTCTTTGATTTCGGTAAAAGTAAGGCTAGGTTGGGTTAGGTTTGGTGAGGTTAGCAAATTTTGTGTAAATCTTACACTCTCAAATTCTTTAATTTCGGTGATGGTTAGGTTAGGTTGGGTTTGGTTTGGTGTGGTATGCGAGTTTTTTTAACATTTCTGCAATGTCGAATTCTTCGATTTCGGTAAAAGTTAGGCTAGGTTTGGTTAGTTTTGGTGAGGTAAGCGGGTTTTGTGTATATATTTGCAATGTCGAATTCTTTGATTTCGGTGTAAGTGAGGCTAGGTTGGGTAAGGTTTGGTGAGGAAAGCGAGTTTTGTTTATATTTTTGCAATGTCGAATTCTTTGATTTCGGTGATAGTTAGGCTTGGTTGGGTTAGGTTTGATAAGGTAAGCGAGTTTTTTGTATATTTTTGCAATGTCGAATTCTTTGATTTCGGTGATAGTGAGGCTTGGTTGGGTTAGGTTTGCTGAGGTTAGCGAATTTTCTGTAAATCTTACAATCGAAAATTCTTTGATTTCGGTGATGGTTAGGTTAGGTTGGGTTGGGTTTTGTGAGGAATGCGAGGTTTTTTTACATTTCTGCAATGTCGAATTCTTTGATTTCGGTAAAAGTAAGGCTAGGATGGGTTAGGTTTGGTGAGGAAAGCGAGGTTTGTGTATAATTTTGCAATGTCGAATTCTTTGATTTCGGTGATAGTTAGGCTAGGTTGGGTTAGGTTTGGTGAGTTTAGCGAATTTTGTGTAAATCTTACAATCTCAAATTCTTTGATTTCGTTGATGGTTGGTTAGGTTGGGTTAGGTTTGGTGAGGTATGCTTTTTTTTTTACATTTCTGCAATGTCGAATTCTTTGATTTCGGTAAAAGTTAGGCTAGGTTTGGTTAGGTTTGGTGAGGTGAGCGAGTTTTGTGTATATATTTGCAATGTCGAATTCTTTGATTTCGGTGTAAGTGGAGCTAGGTTGGGTAAGGTTTGGTGAGGAAAGCGAGTTTTGTGTATATTTTTGCAATGTCGAATTCTTTGATATCGGTGATAGTTAGGCTAGGTTGGGTTAGGTTTGGTGAGGAATGCGAGTTTTGTGTATATTTTTGCAATGTCGAATTCTTTGATTTTGGTAATAGTTAGGCTAGGTTGGGTTAGGTTTGGTGAGTTTAGCGAATTTTGTGTAAATCTTACAATCTCAAATTCTTTGATTTCGGTGATGGTTGGTTAGGTTGGGTTAGGTTTGGTGAGGTATGCGGGTTTTTTTTACATTCTGCAATGTCGAATTCTTTGATTTCGGTAAAAGTTAGGCTAGGTTGGGTTAGGTTTGGTGAGTTAAGCGAATTTTGTGTAAATCTTACAGTCTCAAATTCTTTGATTTCGGTGATGGTTAGGTTAGGTTAGGTTGGGTTTTGTGAGGTTAACGAGTTTTTATTTACATTTCTGCAACGTCGAATTCATTGATTTCGGTAAAAGTTAGGCTAGGTTGGGTTAGGTTTGGTGAGGAAAGCGATTTTTGTGTATATTTTTGCAATGTCGAATTCTTTGATTTCGATGATAGTTAGGCTAGGTTGGGTTAGGTTTTCTGAGGTAAGCGAGTTTTGTGTATATTGCTGCAATGTCGAATTCTTTGATTTCGGTGATAGTTAGGCTAGGTTGGGTTAGGTTTGCTGAGCTAAGCAAATTTTGTGTAAATCTTACAATCTCAAATTCTTTGATTTCGGTGATGGTTGGTTAGTTTGGGTCAGGTTTGGTGAGGTAAGCGAGTTTTGTGTATATTTTTGCAATGTCGAATTCTTTGATTTCGGTGATAATTAGGCTAGGTTGGGTTAGGTTTGGTGGAGAAAGCGAGTTTTGTGTATATTTTTGCAATGTCGAATTCTTTGATTTCGGTTATTGTTAGGCTAGGTGAGGTTAGGTTTGGTGAGTTTAGCGAATTTTGTGTAAATCTAACAATCTCAAATTCTTTGATTTCGGTGATGGTTGGTTAGGTTGGGTTAGGTTTGGTGAGGTATGCGGGTTTTTTTTACATTTCTGAAATGTCGAATTCTTTGATTTCGGTAAAAGTAAGGCTAGGTTGGGTTAGGTTTGGTGAGGTTAGCAAATTTTGTGTAAATCTTACACTCTCAAATTCTTTAATTTCGGTGATGGTTAGGTTAGGTTGGGTTTGGTTTGGTGTGGTATGCGAGTTTTTTTAACATTTCTGCAATGTCGAATTCTTCGATTTCGGTAAAAGTTAGGCTAGGTTTGGTTAGTTTTGGTGAGGTAAGCGGGTTTTGTGTATATATTTGCAATGTCGAATTCTTTGATTTCGGTGTAAGTGAGGCTAGGTTGGGTAAGGTTTGGTGAGGAAAGCGAGTTTTGTGTATATTTTTGCAATGTCGAATTCTTTGATTTCGGTGATAGTTAGGCTTGGTTGGGTTAGGTTTGATAAGGTAAGCGAGTTTTTTGTATATTTTTGCAATGTCGAATTCTTTGATTTCGGTGATA
Source organism: Arctopsyche grandis (assembly GCF_051622035.1). NCBI lineage: Eukaryota > Metazoa > Arthropoda > Insecta > Trichoptera > Hydropsychidae > Arctopsyche > Arctopsyche grandis. The sequence goes on from NC_135360.1 coordinate 34,520,969, forward strand.
GTGAGGCTTGGTTGGGTTAGGTTTGCTGAGGTTAGCGAATTTTCTGTAAATCTTACAATCGAAAATTCTTTGATTTCGGTGATGGTTAGGTTAGGTTGGGTTGGGTTTTGTGAGGAATGCGAGTTTTTTTTACATTTCTGCAATGTCGAATTCTTTGATTTCGGTAAAAGTTAGGTTAGGATGGGTTAGGTTTGGTGAGGAAAGCGAGGTTTGTGTATAATTTTGCAATGTCGAATTCTTTGATTTCGGTGATAGTTAGGCTAGGTTGGGTTAGGTTTGGTGAGTTTAGCGAATTTTGTGTAAATCTTACAATCTCAAATTCTTTGATTTCGTTGATGGTTGGTTAGGTTGGGTTAGGTTTGGTGAGGTATGCTTTTTTTTTTACATTTCTGCAATGTCGAATTCTTTGATTTCGGTAAAAGTTAGGCTAGGTTTGGTTAGGTTTGGTGAGGTGAGCGAGTTTTGTGTATATATTTGCAATGTCGAATTCTTTGATTTCGGTGTAAGTGGAGCTAGGTTGGGTAAGGTTTGGTGAGGAAAGCGAGTTTTGTGTATATTTTTGCAATGTCGAATTCTTTGATATCGGTGATAGTTAGGCTAGGTTGGGTTAGGTTTGGTGAGGAATGCGAGTTTTGTGTATATTTTTGCAATGTCGAATTCTTTGATTTTGGTAATAGTTAGGCTAGGTTGGGTTAGGTTTGGTGAGTTTAGCGAATTTTGTGTAAATCTTACAATCTCAAATTCTTTGATTTCGGTGATGGTTGGTTAGGTTGGGTTAGGTTTGGTGAGGTATGCGGGTTTTTTTTACATTCTGCAATGTCGAATTCTTTGATTTCGGTAAAAGTTAGGATAGGTTGGGTTAGGTTTGGTGAGTTAAGCGAATTTTGTGTAAATCTTACAGTCTCAAATTCTTTGATTTCGGTGATGGTTAGGTTAGGTTAGGTTGGGTTTTGTGAGGTTAACGAGTTTTTATTTACATTTCTGCAACGTCGAATTCATTGATTTCGGTAAAAGTTAGGCTAGGTTGGGTTAGGTTTGGTGAGGAAAGCGATTTTTGTGTATATTTTTGCAATGTCGAATTCTTTGATTTCGATGATAGTTAGGCTAGGTTGGGTTAGGTTTTCTGAGGTAAGCGAGTTTTGTGTATATTGTTGCAATGTCGAATTCTTTGATTTCGGTGATAGTTAGGCAAGGTTGGGTTAGGTTTGCTGAGCTAAGCAAATTTTGTGTAAATCTTACAATCTTAAATTCTTTGATTTCGGTGATGGTTGGTTAGGTTGGGTCAGGTTTGGTGAGGTAAGCGAGTTTTGTGTATATTTTTGCAATGTCGAATTCTTTGATTTCGGTGATAATTAGGCTAGGTTGGGTTAGGTTTGGTGGAGAAAGCGAGTTTTGTGTATATTTTTGCAATGTCGAATTCTTTGATTTCGGTTATTGTTAGGCTAGGTGAGGTTAGGTTTGGTGAGTTTAGCGAATTTTGTGTAAATCTAACAATCTCAAATTCTTTGATTTCGGTGATGGTTGGTTAGGTTGGGTTAGGTTTGGTGAGGTATGCGGGTTTTTTTTACATTTCTGAAATGTCGAATTCTTTGATTTCGGTAAAAGTAAGGCTAGGTTGGGTTAGGTTTGGTGAGGTTAGCGAATTTTGTGTAAATCTTACACTCTCAAATTCTTTAATTTCGGTGATGGTTAGGTTAGGTTGGGTTTGGTTTGGTGTGGTATGCGAGTTTTTTTAACATTTCTGCAATGTCGAATTCTTCGATTTCGGTAAAAGTAAGGCTAGGTTTGGTTAGGTTTGGTGAGGAAAACGGGTTTTGTGTATATATTTGCAATGTCGAATTCTTTGATTTCGGTGTAAGTCAGGCTAGGTTGGGTAAGGTTTGGTGAGGAAAGCCAGTTTTGTGTATATTTTTGCAATGTCGAATTCTTTGATTTCGGTGATAGTGAGGCTAGGTTGGGTTAGGTTTGCTGAGGTAAGCGAATTTTCTGTAAATCTTACAATCAAAAATTCTTTGATTTCGGTGATGGTTAGGTTAGGTTGGGTTGGGTTTTGTGAGGAATGCGAGTTTTTTTTACATTTCTGCATTGTCGAATTCTTTGATTTCGGTAAAAGTTAGGCTAGGATGGGTTAGGTTTCGTGAGGAAAGCGAGTTTTGTGTATAATTTTGCAATGTCGAATTCTTTGATTTCGGTAATAGTTAGGCTAGGTTGGAATAGGTTTAATGAGGTAAGCGAATTTTTTGTATATTTTTGCAATGTCGAATTCTTTGATTTCGGTGATAGTTAGGCTAGGTTGGGTTAGGTTTGGTGAGTTTAGCGAATTTTGTGTAAATCTTACAATCTCAAATTCTTTGATTTCGTTGATGGTTGGTTAGGTTGGGTTAGGTTTGGTGAGGTATGCTTTTTTTTTTACATTTCTGCAATGTCGAATTCTTTGATTTCGGTAAAAGTTAGGCTAGGTTTGGTTAGGTTTGGTGAGGTGAGCGAGTTTTGTGTATATATTTGCAATGTCGAATTCTTTGATTTCGGTGTAAGTGGAGCTAGGTTGGGTAAGGTTTGGTGAGGAAAGCGAGTTTTGTGTATATTTTTGCAATGTCGAATTCTTTGATATCGGTGATAGTTAGGCTAGGTTGGGTTAGGTTTGGTGAGGAATGCGAGTTTTGTGTATATTTTTGCAATGTCGAATTCTTTGATTTTGGTAATAGTTAGGCTAGGTTGGGTTAGGTTTGGTGAGTTTAGCGAATTTTGTGTAAATCTTACAATCTCAAATTCTTTGATTTCGGTGATGGTTGGTTAGGTTGGGTTAGGTTTGGTGAGGTATGCGGGTTTTTTTTACATTCTGCAATGTCGAATTCTTTGATTTCGGTAAAAGTTAGGCTAGGTTGGGTTAGGTTTGGTGAGTTAAGCGAATTTTGTGTAAATCTTACAGTCTCAAATTCTTTGATTTCGGTGATGGTTAGGTTAGGTTAGGTTGGGTTTTGTGAGGTTAACGAGTTTTTATTTACATTTCTGCAACGTCGAATTCATTGATTTCGGTAAAAGTTAGGCTAGGTTGGGTTAGGTTTGGTGAGGAAAGCGATTTTTGTGTATATTTTTGCAATGTCGAATTCTTTGATTTCGATGATAGTTAGGCTAGGTTGGGTTAGGTTTTCTGAGGTAAGCGAGTTTTGTGTATATTGTTGCAATGTCGAATTCTTTGATTTCGGTGATAGTTAGGCTAGGTTGGGTTAGGTTTGCTGAGCTAAGCAAATTTTGTGTAAATCTTACAATCTCAAATTCTTTGATTTCGGTGATGGTTGGTTAGGTTGGGTCAGGTTTGGTGAGGTAAGCGAGTTTTGTGTATATTTTTGCAATGTCGAATTCTTTGATTTCGGTGATAATTAGGCTAGGTTGGGTTAGGTTTGGTGGAGAAAGCGAGTTTTGTGTATATTTTTGCAATGTCGAATTCTTTGATTTCGGTTATTGTTAGGCTAGGTGAGGTTAGGTTTGGTGAGTTTAGCGAATTTTGTGTAAATCTAACAATCTCAAATTCTTTGATTTCGGTGATGGTTGGTTAGGTTGGGTTAGGTTTGGTGAGGTATGCGGGTTTTTTTTACATTTCTGAAATGTCGAATTCTTTGATTTCGGTAAAAGTAAGGCTAGGTTGGGTTAGGTTTGGTGAGGTTAGCAAATTTTGTGTAAATCTTACACTCTCAAATTCTTTAATTTCGGTGATGGTTAGGTTAGGTTGGGTTTGGTTTGGTGTGGTATGCGAGTTTTTTTAACATTTCTGCAATGTCGAATTCTTCGATTTCGGTAAAAGTTAGGCTAGGTTTGGTTAGTTTTGGTGAGGTAAGCGGGTTTTGTGTATATATTTGCAATGTCGAATTCTTTGATTTCGGTGTAAGTGAGGCTAGGTTGGGTAAGGTTTGGTGAGGAAAGCAAGTTTTGTTTATATTTTTGCAATGTCGAATTCTTTGATTTCGGTGATAGTTAGGCTTGGTTGGGTTAGGTTTGATAAGGTAAGCGAGTTTTTTGTATATTTTTGCAATGTCGAATTCTTTGATTTCGGTGATAGTGAGGCTTGGTTGGGTTAGGTTTGCTGAGGTTAGCGAATTTTCTGTAAATCTTACAATCGAAAATTCTTTGATTTCGGTGATGGTTAGGTTAGGTTGGGTTGGGTTTTGTGAGGAATGCGAGTTTTTTTTACATTTCTGCAATGTCGAATTCTTTGATTTCGGTAAAAGTTAGGCTAGGATGGGTTAGGTTTGGTGAGGAAAGCGAGGTTTGTGTATAATTTTGCAATGTCGAATTCTTTGATTTCGGTGATAGTTAGGCTAGGTTGGGTTAGGTTTGGTGAGTTTAGCGAATTTTGTGTAAATCTTACAATCTCAAATTCTTTGATTTCGTTGATGGTTGGTTAGGTTGGGTTAGGTTTGGTGAGGTATGCTTTTTTTTTACATTTCTGCAATGTCGAATTCTTTGATTTCGGTAAAAGTTAGGCTAGGTTTGGTTAGGTTTGGTGAGGTGAGCGAGTTTTGTGTATATATTTGCAATGTCGAATTCTTTGATTTCGGTGTAAGTGGAGCTAGGTTGGGTAAGGTTTGGTGAGGAAAGCGAGTTTTGTGTATATTTTTGCAATGTCGAATTCTTTGATATCGGTGATAGTTAGGCTAGGTTGGGTTAGGTTTTGTGAGGAATGCGAGTTTTGTGTATATTTTTGCAATGTCGAATTCTTTGATTTTGGTAATAGTTAGGCTAGGTTGGGTTAGGTTTGGTGAGTTTAGCGAATTTTGTGTAAATCTTACAATCTCAAATTCTTTGATTTCGGTGATGGTTGGTTAGGTTGGGTTAGGTTTGGTGAGGTATGCGGGTTTTTTTTACATTCTGCAATGTCGAATTCTTTGATTTCGGTAAAAGTTAGGCTAGGTTGGGTTAGGTTTGGTGAGTTAAGCGAATTTTGTGTAAATCTTACAGTCTCAAATTCTTTGATTTCGGTGATGGTTAGGTTAGGTTAGGTTGGGTTTTGTGAGGTTAACGAGTTTTTATTTACATTTCTGCAACGTCTAATTCTTTGATTTCGGTAAAAGTAAGGCTAGGTTGGGTTAGGTTTGGTGAGGTTAGCAAATTTTGTGTAAATCTTACACTCTCAAATTCTTTAATTTCGGTGATGGTTAGGTTAGGTTGGGTTTGGTTTGGTGTGGTATGCGAGTTTTTTTAACATTTCTGCAATGTCGAATTCTTCGATTTCGGTAAAAGTTAGGCTAGGTTTGGTTAGTTTTGGTGAGGTAAGCGGGTTTTGTGTATATATTTGCAATGTCGAATTCTTTGATTTCGGTGTAAGTGAGGCTAGGTTGGGTAAGGTTTGGTGAGGAAAGCGAGTTTTGTGTATATTTTTGCAATGTCGAATTCTTTGATTTCGGTGATAGTTAGGCTTGGTTGGGTTAGGTTTGATAAGGTAAGCGAGTTTTTTGTATATTTTTGCAATGTCGAATTCTTTGATTTCGGTGATAGTGAGGCTTGGTTGGGTTAGGTTTGCTGAGGTTAGCGAATTTTCTGTAAATCTTACAATCGAAAATTCTTTGATTTCGGTGATGGTTAGGTTAGGTTGGGTTGGGTTTTGTGAGGAATGCGAGTTTTTTTTACATTTCTGCAATGTCGAATTCTTTGATTTCGGTAAAAGTTAGGCTAGGATGGGTTAGGTTTGGTGAGGAAAGCGAGGTTTGTGTATAATTTTGCAATGTCGAATTCTTTGATTTCGGTGATAGTTAGGCTAGGTTGGGTTAGGTTTGGTGAGTTTAGCGAATTTTGTGTAAATCTTACAATCTCAAATTCTTTGATTTCGTTGATGGTTGGTTAGGTTGGGTTAGGTTTGGTGAGGTATGCTTTTTTTTTTACATTTCTGCAATGTCGAATTCTTTGATTTCGGTAAAAGTTAGGCTAGGTTTGGTTAGGTTTGGTGAGGTGAGCGAGTTTTGTGTATATATTTGCAATGTCGAATTCTTTGATTTCGGTGTAAGTGGAGCTAGGTTGGGTAAGGTTTGGTGAGGAAAGCGAGTTTTGTGTATATTTTTGCAATGTCGAATTCTTTGATATCGGTGATAGTTAGGCTAGGTTGGGTTAGGTTTGGTGAGGAATGCGAGTTTTGTGTATATTTTTGCAATGTCGAATTCTTTGATTTTGGTAATAGTTAGGCTAGGTTGGGTTAGGTTTGGTGAGTTTAGCGAATTTTGTGTAAATCTTACAATCTCAAATTCTTTGATTTCGGTGATGGTTGGTTAGGTTGGGTTAGGTTTGGTGAGGTATGCGGGTTTTTTTTACATTCTGCAATGTCGAATTCTTTGATTTCGGTAAAAGTTAGGCTAGGTTGGGTTAGGTTTGGTGAGTTAAGCGAATTTTGTGTAAATCTTACAGTCTCAAATTCTTTGATTTCGGTGATGGTTAGGTTAGGTTAGGTTGGGTTTTGTGAGGTTAACGAGTTTTTATTTACATTTCTGCAACGTCGAATTCATTGATTTCGGTAAAAGTTAGGCTAGGTTGGGTTAGGTTTGGTGAGGAAAGCGATTTTTGTGTATATTTTTGCAATGTCGAATTCTTTGATTTCGATGATAGTTAGGCTAGGTTGGGTTAGGTTTTCTGAGGTAAGCGAGTTTTGTGTATATTGTTGCAATGTCGAATTCTTTGATTTCGGTGATAGTTAGGCAAGGTTGGGTTAGGTTTGCTGAGCTAAGCAAATTTTGTGTAAATCTTACAATCTTAAATTCTTTGATTTCGGTGATGGTTGGTTAGGTTGGGTCAGGTTTGGTGAGGTAAGCGAGTTTTGTGTATATTTTTGCAATGTCGAATTCTTTGATTTCGGTGATAATTAGGCTAGGTTGGGTTAGGTTTGGTGGAGAAAGCGAGTTTTGTGTATATTTTTGCAATGTCGAATTCTTTGATTTCGGTTATTGTTAGGCTAGGTGAGGTTAGGTTTGGTGAGTTTAGCGAATTTTGTGTAAATCTAACAATCTCAAATTCTTTGATTTCGGTGATGGTTGGTTAGGTTGGGTTAGGTTTGGTGAGGTATGCGGGTTTTTTTTACATTTCTGAAATGTCGAATTCTTTGATTTCGGTAAAAGTAAGGCTAGGTTGGGTTAGGTTTGGTGAGGTTAGCGAATTTTGTGTAAATCTTACACTCTCAAATTCTTTAATTTCGGTGATGGTTAGGTTAGGTTGGGTTTGGTTTGGTGTGGTATGCGAGTTTTTTTAACATTTCTGCAATGTCGAATTCTTCGATTTCGGTAAAAGTAAGGCTAGGTTTGGTTAGGTTTGGTGAGGAAAACGGGTTTTGTGTATATATTTGCAATGTCGAATTCTTTGATTTCGGTGTAAGTCAGGCTAGGTTGGGTAAGGTTTGGTGAGGAAAGCCAGTTTTGTGTATATTTTTGCAATGTCGAATTCTTTGATTTCGGTGATAGTGAGGCTAGGTTGGGTTAGGTTTGCTGAGGTAAGCGAATTTTCTGTAAATCTTACAATCAAAAATTCTTTGATTTCGGTGATGGTTAGGTTAGGTTGGGTTGGGTTTTGTGAGGAATGCGAGTTTTTTTTACATTTCTGCATTGTCGAATTCTTTGATTTCGGTAAAAGTTAGGCTAGGATGGGTTAGGTTTCGTGAGGAAAGCGAGTTTTGTGTATAATTTTGCAATGTCGAATTCTTTGATTTCGGTAATAGTTAGGCTAGGTTGGAATAGGTTTAATGAGGTAAGCGAATTTTTTGTATATTTTTGCAATGTCGAATTCTTTGATTTCGGTGATAGTTAGGCTAGGTTGGGTTAGGTTTGGTGAGTTTAGCGAATTTTGTGTAAATCTTACAATCTCAAATTCTTTGATTTCGTTGATGGTTGGTTAGGTTGGGTTAGGTTTGGTGAGGTATGCTTTTTTTTTTACATTTCTGCAATGTCGAATTCTTTGATTTCGGTAAAAGTTAGGCTAGGTTTGGTTAGGTTTGGTGAGGTGAGCGAGTTTTGTGTATATATTTGCAATGTCGAATTCTTTGATTTCGGTGTAAGTGGAGCTAGGTTGGGTAAGGTTTGGTGAGGAAAGCGAGTTTTGTGTATATTTTTGCAATGTCGAATTCTTTGATATCGGTGATAGTTAGGCTAGGTTGGGTTAGGTTTGGTGAGGAATGCGAGTTTTGTGTATATTTTTGCAATGTCGAATTCTTTGATTTTGGTAATAGTTAGGCTAGGTTGGGTTAGGTTTGGTGAGTTTAGCGAATTTTGTGTAAATCTTACAATCTCAAATTCTTTGATTTCGGTGATGGTTGGTTAGGTTGGGTTAGGTTTGGTGAGGTATGCGGGTTTTTTTTACATTCTGCAATGTCGAATTCTTTGATTTCGGTAAAAGTTAGGCTAGGTTGGGTTAGGTTTGGTGAGTTAAGCGAATTTTGTGTAAAACTTACAGTCTCAAATTCTTTGATTTCGGTGATGGTTAGGTTAGGTTTGGTTGGGTTTTGTGAGGTTAACGAGTTTTTATTTACATTTCTGCAACGTCGAATTCATTGATTTCGGTAAAAGTTAGGCTAGGTTGGGTTAGGTTTGGTGAGGAAAGCGATTTTTGTGTATATTTTTGCAATGTCGAATTCTTTGATTTCGATGATAGTTAGGCTAGGTTGGGTTAGGTTTTCTGAGGTAAGCGAGTTTTGTGTATATTGTTGCAATGTCGAATTCTTTGATTTCGGTGATAGTTAGGCTAGGTTGGGTTAGGTTTGCTGAGCTAAGCAAATTTTGTGTAAATCTTACAATCTCAAATTCTTTGATTTCGGTGATGGTTGGTTAGGTTGGGTTAGGTTTGGTGGAGAAAGCGAGTTTTGTGTATATTTTTGCAATGTCGAATTCTTTGATTTCGGTTATTGTTAGGCTAGGTGAGGTTAGGTTTGGTGAGTTTAGCGAATTTTGTGTAAATCTAACAATCTCAAATTCTTTGATTTCGGTGATGGTTGGTTAGGTTGGGTTAGGTTTGGTGAGGTATGCGGGTTTTTTTTACATTTCTGAAATGTCGAATTCTTTGATTTCGGTAAAAGTAAGGCTAGGTTGGGTTAGGTTTGGTGAGGTTAGCAAATTTTGTGTAAATCTTACACTCTCAAATTCTTTAATTTCGGTGATGGTTAGGTTAGGTTGGGTTTGGTTTGGTGTGGTATGCGAGTTTTTTTAACATTTCTGCAATGTCGAATTCTTCGATTTCGGTAAAAGTTAGGCTAGGTTTGGTTAGTTTTGGTGAGGTAAGCGGGTTTTGTGTATATATTTGCAATGTCGAATTCTTTGATTTCGGTGTAAGTGAGGCTAGGTTGGGTAAGGTTTGGTGAGGAAAGCGAGTTTTGTTTATATTTTTGCAATGTCGAATTCTTTGATTTCGGTGATAGTTAGGCTTGGTTGGGTTAGGTTTGATAAGGTAAGCGAGTTTTTTGTATATTTTTGCAATGTCGAATTCTTTGATTTCGGTGATAGTGAGGCTTGGTTGGGTTAGGTTTGCTGAGGTTAGCGAATGTTCTGTAAATCTTACAATCGAAAATTCTTTGATTTCGGTGATGGTTAGGTTAGGTTGGGTTGGGTTTTGTGAGGAATGCGAGTTTTTTTTACATTTCTGCAATGTCGAATTCTTTGATTTCGGTAAAAGTTAGGCTAGGATGGGTTAGGTTTGGTGAGGAAAGCGAGGTTTGTGTATAATTTTGCAATGTCGAATTCTTTGATTTCGGTGATAGTTAGGCTAGGTTGGGTTAGGTTTGGTGAGTTTAGCGAATTTTGTGTAAATCTTACAATCTCAAATTCTTTGATTTCGTTGATGGTTGGTTAGGTTGGGTTAGGTTTGGTGAGGTATGCTTTTTTTTTTACATTTCTGCAATGTCGAATTCTTTGATTTCGGTAAAAGTTAGGCTAGGTTTGGTTAGGTTTGGTGAGGTGAGCGAGTTTTGTGTATATATTTGCAATGTCGAATTCTTTGATTTCGGTGTAAGTGGAGCTAGGTTGGGTAAGGTTTGGTGAGGAAAGCGAGTTTTGTGTATATTTTTGCAATGTCGAATTCTTTGATATCGGTGATAGTTAGGCTAGGTTGGGTTAGGTTTTGTGAGGAATGCGAGTTTTGTGTATATTTTTGCAATGTCGAATTCTTTGATTTTGGTAATAGTTAGGCTAGGTTGGGTTAGGTTTGGTGAGTTTAGCGAATTTTGTGTAAATCTTACAATCTCAAATTCTTTGATTTCGGTGATGGTTGGTTAGGTTGGGTTAGGTTTGGTGAGGTATGCGGGTTTTTTTTACATTCTGCAATGTCGAATTCTTTGATTTCGGTAAAAGTTAGGCTAGGTTGGGTTAGGTTTGGTGAGTTAAGCGAATTTTGTGTAAATCTTACAGTCTCAAATTCTTTGATTTCGGTGATGGTTAGGTTAGGTTAGGTTGGGTTTTGTGAGGTTAACGAGTTTTTATTTACATTTCTGCAACGTCTAATTCTTTGATTTCGGTAAAAGTAAGGCTAGGTTGGGTTAGGTTTGGTGAGGTTAGCAAATTTTGTGTAAATCTTACACTCTCAAATTCTTTAATTTCGGTGATGGTTAGGTTAGGTTGGGTTTGGTTTGGTGTGGTATGCGAGTTTTTTTAACATTTCTGCAATGTCGAATTCTTCGATTTCGGTAAAAGTTAGGCTAGGTTTGGTTAGTTTTGGTGAGGTAAGCGGGTTTTGTGTATATATTTGCAATGTCGAATTCTTTGATTTCGGTGTAAGTGAGGCTAGGTTGGGTAAGGTTTGGTGAGGAAAGCGAGTTTTGTGTATATTTTTGCAATGTCGAATTCTTTGATTTCGGTGATAGTTAGGCTTGGTTGGGTTAGGTTTGATAAGGTAAGCGAGTTTTTTGTATATTTTTGCAATGTCGAATTCTTTGATTTCGGTGATAGTGAGGCTTGGTTGGGTTAGGTTTGCTGAGGTTAGCGAATTTTCTGTAAATCTTACAATCGAAAATTCTTTGATTTCGGTGATGGTTAGGTTAGGTTGGGTTGGGTTTTGTGAGGAATGCGAGTTTTTTTTACATTTCTGCAATGTCGAATTCTTTGATTTCGGTAAAAGTTAGGCTAGGATGGGTTAGGTTTGGTGAGGAAAGCGAGGTTTGTGTATAATTTTGCAATGTCGAATTCTTTGATTTCGGTGATAGTTAGGCTAGGTTGGGTTAGGTTTGGTGAGTTTAGCGAATTTTGTGTAAATCTTACAATCTCAAATTCTTTGATTTCGTTGATGGTTGGTTAGGTTGGGTTAGGTTTGGTGAGGTATGCTTTTTTTTTTACATTTCTGCAATGTCGAATTCTTTGATTTCGGTAAAAGTTAGGCTAGGTTTGGTTAGGTTTGGTGAGGTGAGCGAGTTTTGTGTATATATTTGCAATGTCGAATTCTTTGATTTCGGTGTAAGTGGAGCTAGGTTGGGTAAGGTTTGGTGAGGAAAGCGAGTTTTGTGTATATTTTTGCAATGTCGAATTCTTTGATATCGGTGATAGTTAGGCTAGGTTGGGTTAGGTTTGGTGAGGAATGCGAGTTTTGTGTATATTTTTGCAATGTCGAATTCTTTGATTTTGGTAATAGTTAGGCTAGGTTGGGTTAGGTTTGGTGAGTTTAGCGAATTTTGTGTAAATCTTACAATCTCAAATTCTTTGATTTCGGTGATGGTTGGTTAGGTTGGGTTAGGTTTGGTGAGGTATGCGGGTTTTTTTTACATTCTGCAATGTCGAATTCTTTGATTTCGGTAAAAGTTAGGCTAGGTTGGGTTAGGTTTGGTGAGTTAAGCGAATTTTGTGTAAATCTTACAGTCTCAAATTCTTTGATTTCGGTGATGGTTAGGTTAGGTTAGGTTGGGTTTTGTGAGGTTAACGAGTTTTTATTTACATTTCTGCAACGTCGAATTCATTGATTTCGGTAAAAGTTAGGCTAGGTTGGGTTAGGTTTGGTGAGGAAAGCGATTTTTGTGTATATTTTTGCAATGTCGAATTCTTTGATTTCGATGATAGTTAGGCTAGGTTGGGTTAGGTTTTCTGAGGTAAGCGAGTTTTGTGTATATTGTTGCAATGTCGAATTCTTTGATTTCGGTGATAGTTAGGCTAGGTTGGGTTAGGTTTGCTGAGCTAAGCAAATTTTGTGTAAATCTTACAATCTTAAATTCTTTGATTTCGGTGATGGTTGGTTAGGTTGGGTCAGGTTTGGTGAGGTAAGCGAGTTTTGTGTATATTTTTGCAATGTCGAATTCTTTGATTTCGGTGATAATTAGGCTAGGTTGGGTTAGGTTTGGTGGAGAAAGCGAGTTTTGTGTATATTTTTGCAATGTCGAATTCTTTGATTTCGGTTATTGTTAGGCTAGGTGAGGTTAGGTTTGGTGAGTTTAGCGAATTTTGTGTAAATCTTACAATCTCAAATTCTTTGATTTCGGTGATGGTTGGTTAGGTTGGGTTAGGTTTGGTGAGGTATGCTTTTTTTTTTACATTTCTGCAATGTCGAATTCTTTGATTTCGGTAAAAGTTAGGCTAGGTTTGGTTAGGTTTGGTGAGGTGAGCGAGTTTTGTGTATATATTTGCAATGTCGAATTCTTTGATTTCGGTGTAAGTGGAGCTAGGTTGGGTAAGGTTTGGTGAGGAAAGCGAGTTTTGTGTATATTTTTGCAATGTCGAATTCTTTGATATCGGTGATAGTTAGGCTAGGTTGGGTTAGGTTTGGTGAGGAATGCGAGTTTTGTGTATATTTTTGCAATGTCGAATTCTTTGATTTTGGTAATAGTAAGGCTAGGTTGGGTTAGGTTTGGTGAGTTTAGCGAATTTTGTGTAAATCTTACAATCTCAAATTCTTTGATTTCGGTGATGGTTGGTTAGGTTGGGTTAGGTTTGGTGAGGTATGCGGGTTTTTTTTACATTCTGCAATGTCGAATTCTTTGATTTCGGTAAAAGTTAGGCTAGGTTGGGTTAGGTTTGGTGAGTTAAGCGAATTTTGTGTAAATCTTACAGTCTCAAATTCTTTGATTTCGGTGATGGTTAGGTTAGGTTAGGTTGGGTTTTGTGAGGTAAACGAGTTTTTATTTACATTTCTGCAACGTCGAATTCATTGATTTCGGTAAAAGTTAGGCTAGGTTGGGTTAGGTTTGGTGAGGAAAGCGATTTTTGTGTATATTTTTGCAATGTCGAATTCTTTGATTTCGATGATAGTTAGGCTAGGTTGGGTTAGGTTTTCTGAGGTAAGCGAGTTTTGTGTATATTGTTGCAATGTCGAATTCTTTGATTTCGGTGATAGTTAGGCTAGGTTGGGTTAGGTTTGCTGAGCTAAGCAAATTTTGTGTAAATCTTACAATCTCAAATTCTTTGATTTCGGTGATGGTTGGTTAGGTTGGGTCAGGTTTGGTGAGGTAAGCGAGTTTTGTGTATATTTTTGCAATGTCGAATTCTTTGATTTCGGTGATAATTAGGCTAGGTTGGGTTAGGTTTGGTGGAGAAAGCGAGTTTTGTGTATATTTTTGCAATGTCGAATTCTTTGATTTCGGTTATTGTTAGGCTAGGTGAGGTTAGGTTTGGTGAGTTAAGCGAATTTTGTGTAAATCTAACAATCTCAAATTCTTTGATTTCGGTGATGGTTGGTTAGGTTGGGTTAGGTTTGGTGAGGTATGCGGGTTTTTTTTACATTTCTGAAATGTCGAATTCTTTGATTTCGGTAAAAGTAAGGCTAGGTTGGGTTAGGTTTGGTGAGGTTAGCAAATTTTGTGTAAATCTTACACTCTCAAATTCTTTAATTTCGGTGATGGTTAGGTTAGGTTGGGTTTGGTTTGGTGTGGTATGCGAGTTTTTTTAACATTTCTGCAATGTCGAATTCTTCGATTTCGGTAAAAGTTAGGCTAGGTTTGGTTAGGTTTGGTGAGGTAAGCGGGTTTTGTGTATATATTTGCAATGTCGAATTCTTTGATTTCGGTATAAGTGAGGCTAGGTTGGGTAAGGTTTGGTGAGGAAAGCGAGTTTTGTGTATATTTTTGCAATGTCGAATTCTTTGATTTCGGTGATAGTTAGGCTTGGTTGGGTTAGGTTTGATAAGGTAAGCGAGTTTTTTGTATATTTTTGCAATGTCGAATTCTTTGATTTCGGTGATAGTGAGGCTTGGTTGGGTTAGGTTTGCTGAGGTTAGCGAATTTTCTGTAAATCTTACAATCGAAAATTCTTTGATTTCGGTGATGGTAAGGTTAGGTTGGGTTGGGTTTTGTGAGGAATGCGAGTTTTTTTTACATTTCTGCAATGTCGAATTCTTTGATTTCGGTAAAAGTTAGGCTAGGATGGGTTAGGTTTGGTGAGGAAAGCGAGGTTTGTGTATAATTTTGCAATGTCGAATTCTTTGATTTCGGTAATAGTTAGGCTAGGTTGGAATAGGTTAAATGAGGTAAGCAAATTTTTTGTATATTTTTGCAATGTCGAATTCTTTGATTTCGGTGATAGTTAGGCTAGGTTGGGTTTGGTTTGGTGAGGTTAGCGAATATTGTGTAAATCTTACAATCTCAAATTCTTTAATTTAGGTGATGGTTAGGTTAGGTTGGGTTAGGTTTGGTGTGGTATGCGAGTTTTTTTTACATTTCTGCAATGTCGAATTCTTTGATTTCGGTAAAAGTTAGGCTAGGTTGGGTTAGGTTTGGTGAGGAAAGCGAGTTTTGTGTATATTTTTGCAATGTCGAATTCTTTGATTTCGGTGATAGTTAGGCTAGGTTGGGTTAGGTTTGGTGAGTTTAGCGAATTTTGTGTAAATCTTACAATCTCAAATTCTTTGATTTCGTTGATGGTTGGTTAGGTTGGGTTAGGTTTGGTGAGGTATGCTTTTTTTTTTACATTTCTGCAATGTCGAATTCTTTGATTTCGGTAAAAGTTAGGCTAGGTTTGGTTAGGTTTCGTGAGGTGAGCGAGTTTTGTGAATATATTTGCAATGTCGAATTCTTTGATTTCGGTGTAAGTGGAGCTAGGTTGGGTAAGGTTTTGTGAGGAAAGCGAGTTTTGTGTATATTTTTGCAATGTCGAATTCTTTGATATCGGTGATAGTTAGGCTAGGTTGGGTTAGGTTTGGTGAGGAATGCGAGTTTTGTGTATATTTTTGCAATGTCGAATTCTTTGATTTTGGTAATAGTTAGGCTAGGTTGGGTTAGGTTTGGTGAGTTTAGCGAATTTTGTGTAAATCTTACAATCTCAAATTCTTTGATTTCGGTGATGGTTGGTTAGGTTGGGTTAGGTTTGGTGAGGTATGCGGGTTTTTTTTACATTTCTGCAATGTCAAATTCATTGATTTCGGTAAAAGTTAGGCTAGGTTGGGTTAGGTTTGGTGAGGAAAGCGAGTTTTGTGTATATTTTTGCAATGTCGAATTCTTTGATTTCGGTTATAGTTAAGCTAGGTTGGGTTAGGTTTGGTAAGTTAAGCGAATTTTGTGTAAATCTTACAATCTCAAATTCTTTAATTTCGGTGATGGTTAGGTTAGGTTGGATTAGGTTTCGTGAGGTATGCGAGTTTTTTTTACATTTCTGCAATGTCGAATTCTTTGATTTCGGTAAAAGTTAGGCAAGGTTGGGTTAGGTTTGGTGAGGAAGGCGAGTTTGTGTATATTTTTGCAATGTCGAATTCTTTGATTTCGGTGATAGTTAGGCTAGGTTGGGTTAGGTTTGGTGAGGAAAGCGAGTTTTGTGTATATTTTTGCAATGTCGAATTCTTTGATTTCGGTTATAGTTAAGCTAGGTTGGGTTAGGTTTGGTAAGTTAAGCGAATTTTGTGTAAATCTTACAATCTCAAATTCTTTAATTTCGGTGATGGTTAGGTTAGGTTGGATTAGGTTTCGTGAGGTATGCGAGTTTTTTTTACATTTCTGCAATGTCAAATTCATTGATTTCGGTAAAAGTTAGGCTAGGTTGGGTTAGGTTTGGTGAGGAAAGCGAGTTTTGTGTATATTTTTGCAATGTCGAATTCTTTGATTTCGGTTATAGTTAAGCTAGGTTGGGTTAGGTTTGGTAAGTTAAGCGAATTTTGTGTAAATCTTACAATCTCAAATTCTTTAATTTCGGTGATGGTTAGGTTAGGTTGGATTAGGTTTCGTGAGGTATGCGAGTTTTTTTTACATTTCTGCAATGTCGAATTCTTTGATTTCGGTAAAAGTTAGGCTAGGTTGGGTTAGGTTTGGTGAGGAAAGCGAGTTTTGTGTATATTTTTGCAAGGTCGAACTCTTTGATATCGGTGATAGTTAGGCTAGGTTGGGTTAGGTTTGGTGAGGAAAGCGAGTTTTTTGTATATTTTTGCAATGTCGAATTCTTTGATTTTGGTAATAGTAAGGCTAGGTTGGGTTAGGTTTGGTGAGCTTAGCGAATTTTGTGTAAATCTTACAATCTCAAATTCTTAGATTTCGGTGATGGTTGGTTAGGTTGGGTTAGGTTTGGTGAGGTATGCGGTTTTTTTTTACATTTCTGCAATGTCGAATTCTTTGATTTCGGTAAAAGTTAGGCTAGGTTTGGTTAGGTTTGGTGAGGAAAGCGAGTTTTGTGTATATATTAGCAATGTCGAATTCTTTGATTTCGGTGTAAGTGAGGCTAGGTTGGGTAAGGTTTGGTGAGGAAAGCGAGTTTTGTGTATATTTTTGCAATGTCGAATTTTTTGATTTTGGTGATAGTTAGGCTAGGTTGGGTTAGGTTTTATAAGGAAAGCGAGTTTTGTGTATATTTTTGCAATGTCGAATTCTTTGATTTCGGTAATAGTAAGGCTAGGTTGGAATAGGTTTATTGAGGTAAGCGAATTTTTTGTATATTTTTGCAATGTCGAATTCTTTGATTTCGGTGATAGTTAGGCTAGGTTGGGTTAGGTTTGGTGAGTTTAGCGAATTTTGTGTAAATCTAACAATCTCAAATTCTTTGATTTCGTTGATGGTTGGTTAGGTTGGGTTAGGTTTGGTAAGGTATGCGAGTTTTTTTTACATTTCTGCAATGTCGAATTCTTTGATTTCGGTAAAAGTTAGGCTAGGTTGGGTTAAGTTTGGTGAGGAAAGCGAGTTTTGTGTATATTTTTGGAATGTCGTATACTTTGATTTCGGTGATAGTTAGGCTAGGTTGGGTTAGGTTTGGTGAGATTAGCGAATTTTGTGTAAATCTTACAATCTCAAATTCTTTAATTTAGATGATGATTAGGTTAGGTTGGGTTAGGTTTGGTGTGGTATGCGAGTTTTTTTTACATTTCTGCAATGTCGAATTCTTTGATTTCGGTAAAAGTTAGGCTAGGTTGAGTTAGGTTTGGTGAGGAAAGCGAGTTTTGTGTATATTTTTGCAATGTCGAATTCTTTGATTTCGGTGATAGTAAGGCTTGGTTGGGTTAGGTTTGATAAGGTTAGCGAGTTTTGTGTATATTTTTGCAATGTCGAATTCTTTGATTTCGGTGATAGTGAGGCTAGGTTGGGTTAGGTTTGCTGAGGTTAGCGAATTTTCTGTAAATCTTACAATCGAAAATTCTTTGATTTCGGTGATGGTTAGGTTAGGTTGGGTTGGGTTTTGTGAGGAATGCGAGTTTTTTTTACATTTCTGCAATGTCGAATTCTTTGATTTCGGTAAAAGTTAGGCTAGGATGGGTTAGGTTTGGTGAGGAAAGCGAGTTTTGTGTATAATTTTGCAATGTCGAATTCTTTGATTTCGGTAATAGTTAGGCTAGGTTGGAATAGGTTTAATGAGGTAAGCGAATTTTTTGTATATTTTTGCAATGTCGAATTCTTTGATTTCAGTGATAGTTAGGCTAGGTTGGGTTTGGTTTGGTGAGGTTAGCGAATTTTGTGTAAATCCTACAATCTCAAATTCTTTAATTTAGGTGATGGTTAGGTTAGGTTGGGTTAGGTTTGGTGTGGTATGCGATTTTTTTTTTACATTTCTGCAATGTCGAATTCTTTGATTTCGGTAAAAGTTAGGCTAGGTTGGGTTAGGTTTGTTGAGGAAAGCGAGTTTTGTGTATATTTTTGCAATGTCGAATTCTTTGATTTCGGTGATAGTTAGGCTAGGTTGGGTTAGGTTTGGTGAGGTTAGCGAATTTTGTGTAAATCTTACAATCTCAAATTCTTTAATTTAGGTGATGATTAGGTTAGGTTGGGTTAGGTTTGGTGTGGTATGCGAGTTTTTTTTACATTTCTGCAATGTCGAATTCTTTGATTTCGGTAAAAGTTTGGCTAGGTTGGGTTAGGTTTGGTGAGGAAAGCGAGTTTTGTGTATATTTTTGCAATGTCGAATTCTTTGATTTCGGTTATTGTTAGGCTAGGTGAGGTTAAGTTTGGTGAGTTTAGCGAATTTTGTGTAAATCTAACAATCTCAAATTCTTTGATTTCGGTGATGGTTGGTTAGGTTGGGTTAGGTTTAATGAGGTATGCGGGTTTTTTTTACATTTCTGAAATGTCGAATTCTTTGATTTCGGTAAAAGTAAGGCTAGGTTGGGTTAGGTTTGGTGAGTTTAGCGAATTTTGTGTAAATCTTACAATCTCAAATTCTTTGATTTCGGTGATGGTTGGTTAGGTTGGGTTAGGTTTGGTGAGGTATGCGGGTTTTTTTTACATTTCTGCAATGTCAAATTCATTGATTTCGGTAAAAGTTAGGCTAGGTTGGGTTAGGTTTGGTGAGGAAAGCGAGTTTTGTGTATATTTTTGCAATGTCGAATTCTTTGATTTCGGTTATAGTTAAGCTAGGTTGGGTTAGGTTTGGTAAGTTAAGCGAATTTTGTGTAAATCTTACAATCTCAAATTCTTTAATTTCGGTGATGGTTAGGTTAGGTTGGATTAGGTTTCGTGAGGTATGCGAGTTTTTTTTACATTTCTGCAATGTCGAATTCTTTGATTTCGGTAAAAGTTAGGCTAGGTTGGGTTAGGTTTGGTGAGGAAGGCGAGTTTGTGTATATTTTTGCAATGTCGAATTCTTTGATTTCGGTGATAGTTAGGCTAGGTTGGGTTAGGTTTGGTAAGTTAAGCGAATTTTGTGTAAATCTTACAATCTCAAATTCTTTGATTTCGCTGATGGTTAGGTTTGGTTGGGTAAGGTTTCGTGAGGTATGCGAGTTTTTTTAACATTTCTGCAATGTCGAATTCTTTGATTTCGGTAAAAGTTAGGCTAGGTTGGGTTAGGTTTGGTGAGGAAAGCGAGTTTTGTGTATATTTTTGCAAGGTCGAACTCTTTGATATCGGTGATAGTTAGGCTAGGTTGGGTTAGGTTTGGTGAGGAAAGCGAGTTTTTTGTATATTTTTGCAATGTCGAATTCTTTGATTTTGGTAATAGTAAGGCTAGGTTGGGTTAGGTTTGGTGAGCTTAGCGAATTTTGTGTAAATCTTACAATCTCAAATTCTTAGATTTCGGTGATGGTTGGTTAGGTTGGGTTAGGTTTGGTGAGGTATGCGGTTTTTTTTTACATTTCTGCAATGTCGAATTCTTTGATTTCGGTAAAAGTTAGGCTAGGTTTGGTTAGGTTTGGTGAGGAAAGCGAGTTTTGTGTATATATTTGCAATGTCGAATTCTTTGATTTCGGTGTAAGTGAGGCTAGGTTGGGTAAGGTTTGGTGAGGAAAGCGAGTTTTGTGTATATTTTTGCAATGTCGAATTTTTTGATTTTGGTGATAGTTAGGCTAGGTTGGGTTAGGTTTTATAAGGAAAGCGAGTTTTGTGTATATTTTTGCAATGTCGAATTCTTTGATTTCGGTAATAGTAAGGCTAGGTTGGAATAGGTTTATTGAGGTAAGCGAATTTTTTGTATATTTTTGCAATGTCGAATTCTTTGATTTCGGTGATAGTTAGGCTAGGTTGGGTTAGGTTTGGTGAGTTTAGCGAATTTTGTGTAAATCTAACAATCTCAAATTCTTTGATTTCGTTGATGGTTGGTTAGGTTGGGTTAGGTTTGGTAAGGTATGCGAGTTTTTTTTACATTTCTGCAATGTCGAATTCTTTGATTTCGGTAAAAGTTAGGCTAGGTTGGGTTAAGTTTGGTGAGGAAAGCGAGTTTTGTGTATATTTTTGGAATGTCGTATACTTTGATTTCGGTGATAGTTAGGCTAGGTTGGGTTAGGTTTGGTGAGATTAGCGAATTTTGTGTAAATCTTACAATCTCAAATTCTTTAATTTAGATGATGATTAGGTTAGGTTGGGTTAGGTTTGGTGTGGTATGCGAGTTTTTTTTACATTTCTGCAATGTCGAATTCTTTGATTTCGGTAAAAGTTAGGCTAGGTTGAGTTAGGTTTGGTGAGGAAAGCGAGTTTTGTGTATATTTTTGCAATGTCGAATTCTTTGATTTCGGTGATAGTTAGGCTTGGTTGGGTTAGGTTTGATAAGGTTAGCGAGTTTTTTGTATATTTTTGCAATGTCGAATTCTTTGATTTCGGTGAAAGTGAGGCTAGGTTTGGTTAGGTTTGCTGAGGTTAGCGAATTTTCTGTAAATCTTACAATCGAAAATTCTTTGATTTCGGTGATGGTTAGGTTAGGTTGGGTTGGGTTTTGTGAGGAATGCGAGTTTTTTTTACATTTCTGCAATGTCGAATTCTTTGATTTCGGTAAAAGTTAGGCTAGGATGGGTTAGGTTTGGTGAGGAAAGCGAGTTTTGTGTATAATTTTGCAATGTCGAATTCTTTGATTTCGGTAATAGTTAGGCTAGGTTGGAATAGGTTTAATGAGGTAAGCGAATTTTTTGTATATTTTTGCAATGTCGAATTCTTTTATTTCAGTGATAGTTAGGCTAGGTTGGGTTTGGTTTGGTGAGGATAGCGAATTTTGTGTAAATCCTACAATCTCAAATTCTTTAATTTAGGTGATGGTTAGGTTAGGTTGGGTTAGGTTTGGTGTGGTATGCGATTTTTTTTTTACATTTCTGCAATGTCGAATTCTTTGATTTCGGTAAAAGTTAGGCTAGGTTGGGTTAGGTTTGTTGAGGAAAGCGAGTTTTGTGTATATTTTTGCAATGTCGAATTCTTTGATTTCGGTGATAGTTAGGCTAGGTTGGGTTAGGTTTGGTAAGTTAAGCGAATTTTGTGTAAATCTTACAATCTCAAATTCTTTGATTTCGCTGATGGTTAGGTTTGGTTGGGTAAGGTTTCGTGAGGTATGCGAGTTTTTTTAACATTTCTGCAATGTCGAATTCTTTGATTTCGGTAAAAGTTAGGCTAGGTTGGGTTAGGTTTGGTGAGGAAAGCGAGTTTTGTGTATATTTTTGCAAGGTCGAACTCTTTGATATCGGTGATAGTTAGGCTAGGTTGGGTTAGGTTTGGTGAGGAAAGCGAGTTTTTTGTATATTTTTGCAATGTCGAATTCTTTGATTTTGGTAATAGTAAGGCTAGGTTGGGTTAGGTTTGGTGAGCTTAGCGAATTTTGTGTAAATCTTACAATCTCAAATTCTTAGATTTCGGTGATGGTTGGTTAGGTTGGGTTAGGTTTGGTGAGGTATGCGGTTTTTTTTTACATTTCTGCAATGTCGAATTCTTTGATTTCGGTAAAAGTTAGGCTAGGTTTGGTTAGGTTTCGTGAGGTGAGCGAGTTTTGTGAATATATTTGCAATGTCGAATTCTTTGATTTCGGTGTAAGTGGAGCTAGGTTGGGTAAGGTTTTGTGAGGAAAGCGAGTTTTGTGTATATTTTTGCAATGTCGAATTCTTTGATATCGGTGATAGTTAGGCTAGGTTGGGTTAGGTTTGGTGAGGAATGCGAGTTTTGTGTATATTTTTGCAATGTCGAATTCTTTGATTTTGGTAATAGTTAGGCTAGGTTGGGTTAGGTTTGGTGAGTTTAGCGAATTTTGTGTAAATCTTACAATCTCAAATTCTTTGATTTCGGTGATGGTTGGTTAGGTTGGGTTAGGTTTGGTGAGGTATGCGGGTTTTTTTTACATTTCTGCAATGTCAAATTCATTGATTTCGGTAAAAGTTAGGCTAGGTTGGGTTAGGTTTGGTGAGGAAAGCGAGTTTTGTGTATATTTTTGCAATGTCGAATTCTTTGATTTCGGTTATAGTTAAGCTAGGTTGGGTTAGGTTTGGTAAGTTAAGCGAATTTTGTGTAAATCTTACAATCTCAAATTCTTTAATTTCGGTGATGGTTAGGTTAGGTTGGATTAGGTTTCGTGAGGTATGCGAGTTTTTTTTACATTTCTGCAATGTCGAATTCTTTGATTTCGGTAAAAGTTAGGCTAGGTTGGGTTAGGTTTGGTGAGGAAGGCGAGTTTGTGTATATTTTTGCAATGTCGAATTCTTTGATTTCGGTGATAGTTAGGCTAGGTTGGGTTAGGTTTGGTAAGTTAAGCGAATTTTGTGTAAATCTTACAATCTCAAATTCTTTGATTTCGCTGATGGTTAGGTTTGGTTGGGTAAGGTTTCGTGAGGTATGCGAGTTTTTTTAACATTTCTGCAATGTCGAATTCTTTGATTTCGGTAAAAGTTAGGCTAGGTTGGGTTAGGTTTGGTGAGGAAAGCGAGTTTTGTGTATATTTTTGCAAGGTCGAACTCTTTGATATCGGTGATAGTTAGGCTAGGTTGGGTTAGGTTTGGTGAGGAAAGCGAGTTTTTTGTATATTTTTGCAATGTCGAATTCTTTGATTTTGGTAATAGTAAGGCTAGGTTGGGTTAGGTTTGGTGAGCTTAGCGAATTTTGTGTAAATCTTACAATCTCAAATTCTTAGATTTCGGTGATGGTTGGTTAGGTTGGGTTAGGTTTGGTGAGGTATGCGGTTTTTTTTTACATTTCTGCAATGTCGAATTCTTTGATTTCGGTAAAAGTTAGGCTAGGTTTGGTTAGGTTTGGTGAGGAAAGCGAGTTTTGTGTATATATTTGCAATGTCGAATTCTTTGATTTCGGTGTAAGTGAGGCTAGGTTGGGTAAGGTTTGGTGAGGAAAGCGAGTTTTGTGTATATTTTTGCAATGTCGAATTTTTTGATTTTGGTGATAGTTAGGCTAGGTTGGGTTAGGTTTTATAAGGAAAGCGAGTTTTGTGTATATTTTTGCAATGTCGAATTCTTTGATTTCGGTAATAGTAAGGCTAGGTTGGAATAGGTTTATTGAGGTAAGCGAATTTTTTGTATATTTTTGCAATGTCGAATTCTTTGATTTCGGTGATAGTTAGGCTAGGTTGGGTTAGGTTTGGTGAGTTTAGCGAATTTTGTGTAAATCTAACAATCTCAAATTCTTTGATTTCGTTGATGGTTGGTTAGGTTGGGTTAGGTTTGGTAAGGTATGCGAGTTTTTTTTACATTTCTGCAATGTCGAATTCTTTGATTTCGGTAAAAGTTAGGCTAGGTTGGGTTAAGTTTGGTGAGGAAAGCGAGTTTTGTGTATATTTTTGGAATGTCGTATACTTTGATTTCGGTGATAGTTAGGCTAGGTTGGGTTAGGTTTGGTGAGATTAGCGAATTTTGTGTAAATCTTACAATCTCAAATTCTTTAATTTAGATGATGATTAGGTTAGGTTGGGTTAGGTTTGGTGTGGTATGCGAGTTTTTTTTACATTTCTGCAATGTCGAATTCTTTGATTTCGGTAAAAGTTAGGCTAGGTTGAGTTAGGTTTGGTGAGGAAAGCGAGTTTTGTGTATATTTTTGCAATGTCGAATTCTTTGATTTCGGTGATAGTTAGGCTTGGTTGGGTTAGGTTTGATAAGGTTAGCGAGTTTTTTGTATATTTTTGCAATGTCGAATTCTTTGATTTCGGTGAAAGTGAGGCTAGGTTTGGTTAGGTTTGCTGAGGTTAGCGAATTTTCTGTAAATCTTACAATCGAAAATTCTTTGATTTCGGTGATGGTTAGGTTAGGTTGGGTTGGGTTTTGTGAGGAATGCGAGTTTTTTTTACATTTCTGCAATGTCGAATTCTTTGATTTCGGTAAAAGTTAGGCTAGGATGGGTTAGGTTTGGTGAGGAAAGCGAGTTTTGTGTATAATTTTGCAATGTCGAATTCTTTGATTTCGGTAATAGTTAGGCTAGGTTGGAATAGGTTTAATGAGGTAAGCGAATTTTTTGTATATTTTTGCAATGTCGAATTCTTTTATTTCAGTGATAGTTAGGCTAGGTTGGGTTTGGTTTGGTGAGGATAGCGAATTTTGTGTAAATCCTACAATCTCAAATTCTTTAATTTAGGTGATGGTTAGGTTAGGTTGGGTTAGGTTTGGTGTGGTATGCGATTTTTTTTTTACATTTCTGCAATGTCGAATTCTTTGATTTCGGTAAAAGTTAGGCTAGGTTGGGTTAGGTTTGTTGAGGAAAGCGAGTTTTGTGTATATTTTTGCAATGTCGAATTCTTTGATTTCGGTGATAGTTAGGCTAGGTTGGGTTAGGTTTGGTAAGTTAAGCGAATTTTGTGTAAATCTTACAATCTCAAATTCTTTGATTTCGCTGATGGTTAGGTTTGGTTGGGTAAGGTTTCGTGAGGTATGCGAGTTTTTTTAACATTTCTGCAATGTCGAATTCTTTGATTTCGGTAAAAGTTAGGCTAGGTTGGGTTAGGTTTGGTGAGGAAAGCGAGTTTTGTGTATATTTTTGCAAGGTCGAACTCTTTGATATCGGTGATAGTTAGGCTAGGTTGGGTTAGGTTTGGTGAGGAAAGCGAGTTTTTTGTATATTTTTGCAATGTCGAATTCTTTGATTTTGGTAATAGTAAGGCTAGGTTGGGTTAGGTTTGGTGAGCTTAGCGAATTTTGTGTAAATCTTACAATCTCAAATTCTTAGATTTCGGTGATGGTTGGTTAGGTTGGGTTAGGTTTGGTGAGGTATGCGGTTTTTTTTTACATTTCTGCAATGTCGAATTCTTTGATTTCGGTAAAAGTTAGGCTAGGTTTGGTTAGGTTTGGTGAGGAAAGCGAGTTTTGTGTATATATTTGCAATGTCGAATTCTTTGATTTCGGTGTAAGTGAGGCTAGGTTGGGTAAGGTTTGGTGAGGAAAGCGAGTTTTGTGTATATTTTTGCAATGTCGAATTTTTTGATTTTGGTGATAGTTAGGCTAGGTTGGGTTAGGTTTTATAAGGAAAGCGAGTTTTGTGTATATTTTTGCAATGTCGAATTCTTTGATTTCGGTAATAGTAAGGCTAGGTTGGAATAGGTTTATTGAGGTAAGCGAATTTTTTGTATATTTTTGCAATGTCGAATTCTTTGATTTCGGTGATAGTTAGGCTAGGTTGGGTTAGGTTTGGTGAGTTTAGCGAATTTTGTGTAAATCTAACAATCTCAAATTCTTTGATTTCGTTGATGGTTGGTTAGGTTGGGTTAGGTTTGGTAAGGTATGCGAGTTTTTTTTACATTTCTGCAATGTCGAATTCTTTGATTTCGGTAAAAGTTAGGCTAGGTTGGGTTAAGTTTGGTGAGGAAAGCGAGTTTTGTGTATATTTTTGGAATGTCGTATACTTTGATTTCGGTGATAGTTAGGCTAGGTTGGGTTAGGTTTGGTGAGATTAGCGAATTTTGTGTAAATCTTACAATCTCAAATTCTTTAATTTAGATGATGATTAGGTTAGGTTGGGTTAGGTTTGGTGTGGTATGCGAGTTTTTTTTACATTTCTGCAATGTCGAATTCTTTGATTTCGGTAAAAGTTAGGCTAGGTTGAGTTAGGTTTGGTGAGGAAAGCGAGTTTTGTGTATATTTTTGCAATGTCGAATTCTTTGATTTCGGTGATAGTTAGGCTTGGTTGGGTTAGGTTTGATAAGGTTAGCGAGTTTTGTGTATATTTTTGCAATGTCGAATTCTTTGATTTCGGTGATAGTGAGGCTTGGTTTGGTTAGGTTTGCTGAGGTTAGCGAATTTTCTGTAAATCTTACAATCGAAAATTCTTTGATTTCGGTGATGGTTAGGTTAGGTTGGGTTGGGTTTTGTGAGGAATGCGAGTTTTTTTTACATTTCTGCAATGTCGAATTCTTTGATTTCGGTAAAAGTTAGGCTAGGATGGGTTAGGTTTGGTGAGGAAAGCGAGTTTTGTGTATAATTTTGCAATGTCGAATTCTTTGATTTCGGTAATAGTTAGGCTAGGTTGGAATAGGTTTAATGAGGTAAGCGAATTTTTTGTATATTTTTGCAATGTCGAATTCTTTTATTTCAGTGATAGTTAGGCTAGGTTGGGTTTGGTTTGGTGAGGATAGCGAATTTTGTGTAAATCCTACAATCTCAAATTCTTTAATTTAGGTGATGGTTAGGTTAGGTTGGGTTAGGTTTGGTGTGGTATGCGATTTTTTTTTTACATTTCTGCAATGTCGAATTCATTGATTTCGGTAAAAGTTAGGCTAGGTTGGGTTAGGTTTGTTGAGGAA
Source organism: Arctopsyche grandis (assembly GCF_051622035.1). Classification (NCBI taxonomy): domain Eukaryota; kingdom Metazoa; phylum Arthropoda; class Insecta; order Trichoptera; family Hydropsychidae; genus Arctopsyche; species Arctopsyche grandis. Next base: position 34,547,215 of record NC_135360.1, read on the forward strand.
AGCGAGTTTTGTGTATATTTTTGCAATGTCGAATTCTTTGATTTCGGTGATAGTTAGGCTAGGTTGGGTTAGGTTTGGTGAGGTTAGCGAATTTTGTGTAAATCTTACAATCTCAAATTCTTTAATTTAGGTGATGATTAGGTTAGGTTGGGTTAGGTTTGGTGTGGTATGCGAGTTTTTTTTACATTTCTGCAATGTCGAATTCTTTGATTTCGGTAAAAGTTTGGCTAGGTTGGGTTAGGTTTGGTGAGGAAAGCGAGTTTTGTGTATATTTTTGCAATGTCGAATTCTTTGATTTCGGTTATTGTTAGGCTAGGTGAGGTTAGGTTTGGTGAGTTTAGCGAATTTTGTGTAAATCTAACAATCTCAAATTCTTTGAATTCGGTGATGGTTGGTTAGGTTGGGTTAGGTTTAATGAGGTATGCGGGTTTTTTTTACATTTCTGAAATGTCGAATTCTTTGATTTCGGTAAAAGTAAGGCTAGGTTGGGTTAGGTTTGGTGAGGTTAGCGAATTTTGTGTAAATCTTACACTCTCAAATTCTTTGATTTCGGTTATTGTTAGGCTAGGTGAGGTTAGGTTTGGTGAGTTTAGCGAATTTTGTGTAAATCTAACAATCTCAAATTCTTTGATTTCGGTGATGGTTGGTTAGGTTGGGTTAGGTTTGGTGAGGTATGCGGGTTTTTTTTACATTTCTGAAATGTCGAATTCTTTGATTTCGGTAAAAGTAAGGCTAGGTTGGGTTAGGTTTGGTGAGGTTAGCGAATTTTGTGTAAATCTTACACTCTCAAATTCTTTAATTTCGGTGATGGTTAGGTTAGGTTGGGTTTGGTTTGGTGTGGTATGCGAGTTTTTTTAACATTTCTGCAATGTCGAATTCTTCGATTTCGGTAAAAGTTAGGCTAGGTTTGGTTAGGTTTGGTGAGGTAAGCGGGTTTTGTGTATATATTTGCAATGTCGAATTCTTTGATTTCGGTGTAAGTGAGGCTAGGTTGGGTAAGGTTTGGTGAGGAAAGCGAGTTTTGTGTATATTTTTGCAATGTCGAATTCTTTGATTTCGGTGATAGTTAGGCTTGGTTGAGTTAGGTTTGATAAAGTAAGCGAGTTTTGTGTATATTTTTGCAATGTCGAATTCTTTGATTTCGGTGATAGTTAGGCTAGGTTGGGTTAGGTTTGGTGAGGTAAGCGAATTTTGTGTAAATCCTCCAATCTCAAATTCTTTAATTTAGGTGATGGTTAGGTTAGGTTAGGTTGGGTTTTGTGAGGTTTGCGAGTTTTTATTTACATTTCTGCAATGTCGAATTCATTGATTTCGGTAAAAGTTAGGCTAGGTTGGGTTAGGTTTGGTGAGGAAAGCGAGTTTTGTGTATATTTTTGCAATGTCGAATTCTTTGATTTCGGTTATTGTTAGGCTAGGTGAGGTTAGGTTTGGTGAGTTTAGCGAATTTTGTGTAAATCTAACAATCTCAAATTCTTTGATTTCGGTGATGGTTGGTTAGGTTGGGTTAGGTTTAATGAGGTATGCGGGTTTTTTTTACATTTCTGAAATGTCGAATTCTTTGATTTCGGTAAAAGTAAGGCTAGGTTGGGTTAGGTTTGGTGAGGTTAGCGAATTTTGTGTAAATCTTACACTCTCAAATTCTTTGATTTCGGTTATTGTTAGGCTAGGTGAGGTTAGGTTTGGTGAGTTTAGCGAATTTTGTGTAAATCTAACAATCTCAAATTCTTTGATTTCGGTGATGGTTGGTTAGGTTGGGTTAGGTTTGGTGAGGTATGCGGGTTTTTTTTACATTTCTGAAATGTCGAATTCTTTGATTTCGGTAAAAGTAAGGCTAGGTTGGGTTAGGTTTGGTGAGGTTAGCGAATTTTGTGTAAATCTTACACTCTCAAATTCTTTAATTTCGGTGATGGTTAGGTTAGGTCGGGTTTGGTTTGGTGTGGTATGCGAGTTTTTTTAACATTTCTGCAATGTCGAATTCTTCATTTCGGTAAAAGTTAGGTTAGGTTTGGTTAGGTTTGGTGAGGTAAGCGGGTTTTGTGTATATATTTGCAATGTCGAATTCTTTGATTTCGGTGTAAGTGAGGCTAGGTTGGGTAAGGTTTGGTGAGGAAAGCGAGTTTTGTGTATATTTTTGCAATGTCGAATTCTTTGATTTCGGTGATAGTTAGGCTTGGTTGAGTTAGGTTTGATAAGGTAAGCGAGTTTTGTGTATATTTTTGCATTGTCGAATTCTTTGATTTCGGTGAAAGTTAGGCTAGGTTGGGTTAGGTTTGGTGAGGTAAGCGAATTTTGTGTAAATCCTCCAATCTCAAATTCTTTAATTTAGGTGATGGTTAGGTTAGGTTAGGTTGGGTTTTGTGAGGTTTGCGAGTTTTTATTTACATTTCTGCAATGTCGAATTCATTGATTTCGGTAAAAGTTAGGCTAGGTTGGGTTAGGTTTGGTGAGGAAAGCGAGTTTTGTGTATATTTTTGCAATGTCGAATTCTTTGATTTCGGTTATTGTTAGGCTAGGTGAGGTTAGGTTTGGTGAGTTTAGCGAATTTTGTGTAAATCTAACAATCTCAAATTCTTTGATTTCGGTGATGGTTGGTTAGGTTGGGTTTGGTTTGGTGAGGTATGCGGGTTTTTTTTACATTTCTGAAATGTCGAATTCTTTGATTTCGGTAAAAGTAAGGCTAGGATGGGTTAGGTTTGGTGAGGTTAGCGAATTTTGTGTAAATCTTACACTCTCAAATTCTTTGATTTCGGTTATTGTTAGGCTAGGTGAGGTTAGGTTTGGTGAGTTTAGCGAATTTTGTGTAAATCTAACAATCTCAAATTCTCTGATTTCGGTGATGGTTGGTTAGGTTGGGTTAGGTTTTGTGAGGTTTGCGAGTTTTTATTTACATTTCTGCAATGTCGAATTCATTGATTTCGGTAAAAGTTAGGTTAGGTTTGGTGAGGAAAGCGAGTTTGTGTATATTTTTGCAATGTCGAATTCTTTAATTTCGGTGATAGTTAGGCTAGGTTGGGTTAGGTTTGGTGAGGAAAGCGAGTTTTTTGTATATTTTTGCAATGTCGAATTCTTTGATTTTGGTAATAGTAAGGCTAGGTTGGGTTAGGTTTGGTGAGCTTAGCGAATTTTGTGTAAATCTTACAATCTCAAATTCTTTGATTTCGGTGATGGTTGGTTAGGTTGGGTTAGGTTTGGTGAGGTATGCGGTTTTTTTTTACATTTCTGCAATGTCGAATTCTTTGATTTCGGGAAAAGTTAGGCTAGGTTTGGTTAGGTTTGGTGAGGAAAGCGAGTTGTGTGTATATATTTGCAATGTCGAATTTTTTGATTTTGGTGATAGTTAGGCTAGGTTGGGTTAGGTTTTATAAGGAAAGCGAGTTTTGTGTATATTTTTGCAATGTCGAATTCTTTGATTTCGGTAATAGTTAGGCTAGGTTGGAATAGGTTTAATGAGGTAAGCGAATTTTTTGTATATTTTTGCAATGTCGAATTCTTTGATTTCGGTGATAGTTAGGCTAGGTTGGGTTAGGTTTGGTGAGTTTAGCGAATTTTGTGTAAGTCTTACAATCTCAAATTCTTTGATTTCGTTGATGGTTGGTTAGGTTGGGTTAGGTTTGGTGAGGTATGCGAGTTTTTTTTACATTTCTGCAATGTCGAATTCTTTGATTTCGGTAAAAGTTAGGCTAGGTTGGGTTAGCTTTGGTGAGGAAAGCGAGTTTTGTGTATATTTTTGGAATGTCGTATACTTTGATTTCGTTGATAGTTAGGCTAGGTTGGGTTAGGTTTGGTGAGATTAGCGAATTTTGTGTAAATCTTACAATCTCAAATTCTTTAATTTAAGGTGATGATTAGGTTAGGTTGGGTTAGGTTTGGTGAGATGAGCGAATTTTGTGTAAATCTTACAATCTCAAATTCTTTGATTTCGTTGATGGTTGGTTAGGTTGGGTTAGGTTTGGTGAGGTATGCGAATTTTGTGTAAATCCTCCAATCTCAAATTCTTTAATTTAGGTGATGGTTAGGTTAGGTTAGGTTGGGTTTTGTGAGGTTTGCGAGTTTTTATTTACATTTCTGCAATGTCGAATTCATTGATTTCGGTAAAAGTTAGGCTAGGTTGGGTTAGGTTTGGTGAGGAAAGCGAGTTTTGTGTATATTTTTGCAATGTCGAATTCTTTGATTTCGGTTATTGTTAGGCTAGGTGAGGTTAGGTTTGGTGAGTTTAGCGAATTTTGTGTAAATCTAACAATCTCAAATTCTTTGATTTCGGTGATGGTTGGTTAGGTTGGGTTAGGTTTGGTGAGGTATGCGGGTTTTTTTTACATTTCTGAAATGTCGAATTCTTTGATTTCGGTAAAAGTAAGGCTAGGTTGGGTTAGGTTTGGTGAGGTTAGCGAATTTTGTGTAAAACTTACACTCTCAAATTCTTTGATTTCGGTTATTGTTAGGCTAGGTGAGGTTAGGTTTGGTGAGTTTAGCGAATTTTGTGTAAATCTAACAATCTCAAATTCTCTGATTTCGGTGATGGTTGGTTAGGTTGGGTTAGGTTTTGTGAGGTTTGCGAGTTTTTATTTACATTTCTGCAATGTCGAATTCATTGATTTCGGTAAAAGTTAGGTTAGGTTTGGTGAGGAAAGCGAGTTTGTGTATATTTTTGCAATGTCGAATTCTTTAATTTCGGTGATAGTTAGGCTAGGTTGGGTTAGGTTTGGTGAGGAAAGCGAGTTTTTTGTATATTTTTGCAATGTCGAATTCTTTGATTTTGGTAATAGTAAGGCTAGGTTGGGTTAGGTTTGGTGAGCTTAGCGAATTTTGTGTAAATCTTACAATCTCAAATTCTTTGATTTCGGTGATGGTTGGTTAGGTTGGGTTAGGTTTGGTGAGGTATGCGGTTTTTTTTTACATTTCTGCAATGTCGAATTCTTTGATTTCGGGAAAAGTTAGGCTAGGTTTGGTTAGGTTTGGTGAGGAAAGCGAGTTTTGTGTATATATTTGCAATGTCGAATTTTTTGATTTTGGTGATAGTTAGGCTAGGTTGGGTTAGGTTTTATAAGGAAAGCGAGTTTTGTGTATATTTTTGCAATGTCGAATTCTTTGATTTCGGTAATAGTTAGGCTAGGTTGGAATAGGTTTAATGAGGTAAGCGAATTTTTTGTATATTTTTGCAATGTCGAATTCTTTGATTTCGGTGATAGTTAGGCTAGGTTGGGTTAGGTTTGGTGAGTTTAGCGAATTTTGTGTAAGTCTTACAATCTCAAATTCTTTGATTTCGTTGATGGTTGGTTAGGTTGGGTTAGGTTTGGTGAGGTATGCGAGTTTTTTTTACATTTCTGCAATGTCGAATTCTTTGATTTCGGTAAAAGTTAGGCTAGGTTGGGTTAGCTTTGGTGAGGAAAGCGAGTTTTGTGTATATTTTTGGAATGTCGTATACTTTGATTTCGTTGATAGTTAGGCTAGGTTGGGTTAGGTTTGGTGAGATTAGCGAATTTTGTGTAAATCTTACAATCTCAAATTCTTTAATTTAAGGTGATGATTAGGTTAGGTTGGGTTAGGTTTGGTGAGATGAGCGAATTTTGTGTAAATCTTACAATCTCAAATTCTTTGATTTCGTTGATGGTTGGTTAGGTTGGGTTAGGTTTGGTGAGGTATGCGAGTTTTTTTTACATTTCTGCAATGTCGAATTCTTTGATTTCGGTAAAAGTTAGGCTAGGTTGGGTTAGGTTTGGTGAGGAAAGCGAGTTTTGTGTATATTTTTGCAATGTCGAATTCTTTGATTTCGTTTATAGTTAGGCTAGGTTGGAATAGGTTTAATGAGGTAAGCGAATTTTTTGTATATTTTTGCAATGTCGAATTCTTTGATTTCGGTGATAATTAGGCTAGGTTGGGTTAGGTTTGGTGGAGAAAGCGAGTTTTGTGTATATTTTTGCAATGTCGAATTCTTTGATTTCGGTAAAAGTAAGGCTAGGTTGGGTTAGGTTTGGTGAGGTTAGCGAATTTTGTGTAAATCTTACACTCTCAAATTCTTTGATTTCGGTTATTGTTAGGCTAGGTGAGGTTAGGTTTGGTGAGTTTAGCGAATTTTGTGTAAATCTAACAATCTCAAATTCTTTGATTTCGGTGATGGTTGGTTAGGTTGGGTTAGGTTTTGTGAGGTTTGCGAGTTTTTATTTACATTTCTGCAATGTCGAATTCATTGATTTCGGTAAAAGTTAGGCTAGGTTGGGTTAGGTTTGGTGAGGAAAGCGAGTTTGTGTATATTTTTGCAATGTCGAATTCTTTGATTTCGGTGATAGTTAGGCTAGGTTGGGTTAGGATTGGTAAGTTAAGCGAATTTTGTGTAAATCTTACAATCTCAAATTCTTTGATTTCGCTGATGGTTAGGTTTGGTTGGGTTAGGTTTCGTGAGGTATGCGAGTTTTTTTAACATTTCTGCAATGTCGAATTCTTTGATTTCGGTAAAAGTTAGGCTAGGTTGGGTTAGGTTTGGTGAGGAAAGCGAGTTTTGTGTATATTTTTGCAATGTCGAACTCTTTGATATCGGTGATAGTTAGGCTAGGTTGGGTTAGGTTTGGTGAGGAAAGCGAGTTTTTTGTATGATTTTGCAATGTCGAATTCTTTGATTTTGGTAATGGTAAGGCTAGGTTGGGTTAGGTTTGGTGAGCTTAGCGAATTTTGTGTAAATCTTACAATCTCAAATTTTTTGAATTCGGTGATGGTTGGTTAGGTTGGGTTAGGTTTGGTGAGGTATGCGGTTTTTTTTTACATTTCTGCAATGTCGAATTCTTTGATTTCGGTAAAAGTTAGGCTAGGTTTGGTTAGGTTTGGTGAGGAAAGCGAGTTTTGTGTATATATTTGCAATGTCGAATTTTTTGATTTTGGTGATAGTTAGGCTAGGTTTGGTTAGGTTTTATAAGGAAAGCGAGTTTTGTGTATATTTTTGCAATGTCGAATTCTTTGATTTCGGTAATAGTTAGGCTAGGTTGGAATAGGTTTAATGAGGTAAGCGAATTTTTTGTATATTTTTGCAATGTCGAATTCTTTGATTTCGGTGATAGTTAGGCTAGGTTAGGTTAGGTTTGGTGAGGTATGCGGTTTTTTTTTACATTTCTGCAATGTCGAATTCTTTGATTTCGGTAAAAGTTAGGCTAGGTTTGGTTAGGTTTGGTGAGGAAAGCGAGTTTTGTGTATATATTTGCAATGTCGAATTTTTTGATTTTGGTGATAGTTAGGCTAGGTTGGGTTAGGTTTTATAAGGAAAGCGAGTTTTGTGTATATTTTTGCAATGTCGAATTCATTGATTTCGGTAATAGTTAGGCTAGGTTGGAATAGGTTTAATGAGGTAAGCGAATTTTTTGTATATTTTTGCAATGTCGAATTCTTTGATTTCGGTGATAGTTAGGCTAGGTTGGGTTAGGTTTGGTGAGTTTAGCGAATTTTGTGTAAATCTTACAATCTCAAATTCTTTGATTTCGTTGATGGTTGGTAAGGTTGGGTTAGGTTTGGTGAGGTATGCGAGTTTTTTTTATATTTCTGCAATGTCGAATTCTTTGATTTCGGTAAAAGTTAGGCTAGGTTGGGTTAGGTTTGGTGAGGAAAGCGAGTTTTGTGTATATTTTTGGAATGTCGTATACTTTGATTTCGGTGATAGTTAGGCTAGGTTGGGTTAGGTTTGGTGAGATTAGCGAATTTTGTGTAAATCTTACAATCTCAAATTCTTTAATTTAGGTGATGATTAGGTTAGGTTGGGTTAGGTTTGGTGTGGTATGCGAGTTTTTTTTACATTTCTGCAATGTCGAATTCTTTGATTTCGGTAAAAGTTAGGCTAGGTTGGGTTAGGTTTGGTGAGGAAAGCGAGTTTTGTGTATATATTTGCAATGTCGAATTTTTTGATTTTGGTGATAGTTAGGCTAGGTTGGGTTAGGTTTTATAAGGAAAGCGAGTTTTGTGTATATTTTTGCAATGTCGAATTCTTTGATTTCGGTAATAGTTAGGCTAGGTTGGAATAGGTTTAATGAGGTAAGCGAATTTTTTGTATATTTTTGCAATGTCGAATTCTTTGATTTCGGTGATAGTTAGGCTAGGTTGGGTTAGGTTTGGTGAGTTTAGCGAATTTTGTGTAAATCTTACAATCTCAAATTCTTTGATTTCGTTGATGGTTGGTTAGGTTGGGTTAGGTTTGGTGAGGTATGCGAGTTTTTTTTACATTTCTGCAATGTCGAATTCTTTGATTTCGGTAAAAGTTAGGCTAGGTTGGGTTAGCTTTGGTGAGGAAAGCGAGTTTTGTGTATATTTTTGGAATGTCGTATACTTTGATTTCGGTGATAGTTAGGCTAGGTTGGGTTAGGTTTGGTGAGATTAGCGAATTTTGTGTAAATCTTACAATCTCAAATTCTTTAATTTAGGTGATGATTAGGTTAGGTTGGGTTAGGTTTGGTGAGATTAGCGAATTTTGTGTAAATCTTACAATCTCAAATTCTTTGATTTCGTTAATGGTTGGTTAGGTTGGGTTAGGTTTGGTGAGGAATGCGAGTTTTTTTTACATTTCTGCAATGTCGAATTCTTTGATTTCGGTAAAAGTTAGGCTAGGTTGGGTTAGGTTTGGTGAGGAAAGCGAGTTTTGTGTATATTTTTGCAATGTCGAATTCTTTGATTTCGGTAATAGTTAGGCTAGGTTGGAATAGGTTTAATGAGGTAAGCGAATTTTTTGTATATTTTTGCAATGTCGAATTCTTTGATTTCGGTGATAATTAGGCTAGGTTGGGTTAGGTTTGGTGGAGACAGCGAGTTTTGTGTATATTTTTGCAATGTCGAATTCTTTGATTTCGGTAAAAGTAAGGCTAGGTTGGGTTAGGTTTGGTGAGGTTAGCGAATTTTGTGTAAATCTTAAACTCTCAAATTCTTTGATTTCGGTTATTGTTAGGCTAGGTGAGGTTAGGTTTGGTGAGTTTAGCGAATTTTGTGTAAATCTAACAATCTCAAATTCTTTGATTTCGGTGATGGTTGGTTATGTTGGGTTAGGTTTTGTGAGGTTTGCGAGTTTTTATTTACATTTCTGCAATGTCGAATTCATTGATTTCGGTAAAAGTTAGGCTAGGTTGGGTTAGGTTTGGTGAGGAAAGCGAGTTTGTGTATATTTTTGCAATGTCGAATTCTTTGATTTCGGTGATAGTTAGGCTAGGTTGGGTTAGGATTGGTAAGTTAAGCGAATTTTGTGTAAATCTTACAATCTCAAATTCTTTGATTTCGCTGATGGTTAGGTTTGGTTGGGTTAGGTTTCGTGAGGTATGCGAGTTTTTTTAACATTTCTGCAATGTCGAATTCTTTGATTTCGGTAAAAGTTAGGCTAGGTTGGGTTAGGTTTGGTGAGGAAAGCGAGTTTTGTGTATATTTTTGCAATGTCGAACTCTTTGATATCGGTGATAGTTAGGCTAGGTTGGGTTAGGTTTGGTGAGGAAAGCGAGTTTTTTGTATATTTTTGCAATGTCGAATTCTTTGATTTTGGTAATAGTAAGGCTAGGTTGGGTTAGGTTTGGTGAGCTTAGCGAATTTTGTGTAAATCTTACAACCTCAAATTCTTTGATTTCGGTGATGGTTGGTTAGGTTGGGTTAGGTTTGGTGAGGTATGCGGTTTTTTTTTACATTTCTGCAATGTCGAATTCTTTGATTTCGGTAAAAGTTAGGCTAGGTTTGGTTAGGTTTGGTGAGGAAAGCGAGTTTTGTGTATATATTTGCAATGTCGAATTTTTTGATTTTGGTGATAGTTAGGCTAGGTTGGGTTAGGTTTTATAAGGAAAGCGAGTTTTGTGTATATTTTTGCAATGTCGAATTCTTTGATTTCGGTAATAGTTAGGCTAGGTTGGAATAGGTTTAATGAGGTAAGCGAATTTTTTGTATATTTTTGCAATGTCGAATTCTTTGATTTCGGTGATAATTAGGCTAGGTTGGGTTAGGTTTTGTGGAGAAAGCGAGTATTGTGTATATTTTTGCAATGTCGAATTCTTTGATTTCGGTTATTGTTAGGCTAGGTGAGGTTAGGTTTGGTGAGTTTAGCGAATTTTGTGTAAATCTAACAATCTCAAATTCTTTGATTTCGGTGATGGTTGGTTAGGTTGGGTTATGTTTGGTGAGGAATGCGGGTTTTTTTTACATTTCTGAAATGTCGAATTCTTTGATTTCGGTAAAAGTAAGGCTAGGTTGGCTTAGGTTTGGTGAGGTTAGCGAATTTTGTGTAAATCTTACACTCTCAAATTCTTTAATTTCGGTGATGGTTAGGTTAGGTTGGGTTTGGTTTGGTGTGGTATGCGAGTTTTTTTAACATTTCTGCAATGTCGAATTCTTCGATTTCGGTAAAAGTTAGGCTAGGTTTGGTTAGGTTTGGTGAGGTAAGCGGGTTTTGTGTATATATTTGCAATGTCGAATTCTTTGATTTCGGTGTAAGTGAGGCTAGGTTGGGTAAGGTTTGGTGAGGAAAGCGAGTTTTGTGTATATTTTTGCAATGTCGAACTCTTTGATATCGGTGATAGTTAGGCTAGGTTGGGTTAGGTTTGGTGAGGAAAGCGAGTTTTTTGTATATTTTTGCAATGTCGAATTCTTTGATTTTGGTAATAGTAAGGCTAGGTTGGGTTAGGTTTGGTGAGCTTAGCGAATTTTGTGTAAATCTTACAACCTCAAATTCTTTGATTTCGGTGATGGTTGGTTAGGTTGGGTTAGGTTTGGTGAGGTATGCGGTTTTTTTTTACATTTCTGCAATGTCGAATTCTTTGATTTCGGTAAAAGTTAGGCTAGGTTTGGTTAGGTTTGGTGAGGAAAGCGAGTTTTGTGTATATATTTGCAATGTCGAATTTTTTGATTTTGGTGATAGTTAGGCTAGGTTGGGTTAGGTTTTATAAGGAAAGCGAGTTTTGTGTATATTTTTGCAATGTCGAATTCTTTGATTTCGGTAATAGTTAGGCTAGGTTGGAATAGGTTTAATGAGGTAAGCGAATTTTTTGTATATTTTTGCAATGTCGAATTCTTTGATTTCGGTGATAGTTAGGCTAGGTTGGGTTAGGTTTGGTGAGTTAAGCGAATTTTGTAAAAATCTTATAATCTCAAATTCTTTGATTTCGTTGATGGTTGGTTAGGTTGGGTTAGGTTTGGTGAGGTATGCGAGTTTTTTTTACATTTCTGCAATGTCGAATTCTTTGATTTCGGTAAAAGTTAGGCTAGGTTGGGTTAGGTTTGGTGAGGAAAGCGAGTTTTGTGTATATTTTTGGAATGTCGTATACTTTGATTTCGGTGATAGTTAGGCTAGGTTGGGTTAGGTTTGGTGAGATAAGCGAATTTTGTGTAAATCTTACAATCTCAAATTCTTTAATTTAGGTGATGATTAGGTTAGGTTGGGTTAGGTTTGGTGTGGTATGCGAGTTTTTTTTACATTTCTGCAATGTCGAATTCTTTGATTTCGGTAAAAGTTAGGCTAGGTTGGGTTAGGTTTGGTGAGGAAAGCGAGTTTTGTGTATATTTTTGCAATGTCGAATTCTTTGATTTCGGTAATAGTTAGGCTAGGTTGGAATAGGTTTAATGAGGTAAGCGAATTTTTTGTATATTTTTGCAATGTCGAATTCTTTGATTTCGGTGATAATTAGGCTAGGTTGGGTTAGGTTTTGTGGAGAAAGCGAGTATTGTGTATATTTTTGCAATGTCGAATTCTTTGATTTCGGTTATTGTTAGGCTAGGTGAGGTTAGGTTTGGTGAGTTTAGCGAATTTTGTGTAAATCTAACAATCTCAAATTCTTTGATTTCGGTGATGGTTGGTTAGGTTGGGTTATGTTTGGTGAGGTATGCGGGTTTTTTTTACATTTCTGAAATGTCGAATTCTTTGATTTCGGTAAAAGTAAGGCTAGGTTGGGTTAGGTTTGGTGAGGTTAGCGAATTTTGTGTAAATCTTACACTCTCAAATTCTTTAATTTCGGTGATGGTTAGGTTAGGTTGGGTTTGGTTTGGTGTGGTATGCGAGTTTTTTTAACATTTCTGCAATGTCGAATTCTTCGATTTCGGTAAAAGTTAGGCTAGGTTTGGTTAGGTTTGGTGAGGTAAGCGGGTTTTGTGTATATATTTGCAATGTCGAATTCTTTGATTTCGGTGTAAGTGAGGCTAGGTTGGGTAAGGTTTGGTGAGGAAAGCGAGTTTTGTGTATATTTTTGCAATGTCGAATTCTTTGATTTCGGTGATAGTTAGGCTTGGTTGGGTTAGGTTTGATAAGGTAAGCGAGTTTTGTGTATATTTTTGCAATGTCGAATTCTTCAATTTCGGTGATAGTGAGGCTAGGTTGGGTTAGGTTTGCTGAGGTTAGCGAATTTTCTGTAAATCTTACAATCGAAAATTCTTTGATTTTGGTGATGGTTAGGTTAGGTTGGGTTGGGTTTTGTGAGGAATGCGAGTTTTTTTTACATTTCTGCAATGTCGAATTCTTTGATTTCGGTAAAAGTAAGGCTAGGTTGGGTTAGGTTTGGTGAGGAAAGCGAGTTTTGTGTATATTTTTGCAATGTCGAATTCTTTGATTTCGGTGATAGTTAGGCTAGGTGGGGTTAGGTTTGGTGAGTTTAGCGAATTTTGTGTAAATCTTACAATCTCAAATTCTTTGATTTCGTTGATGGTTGGTTAGGTTGGGTTAGGTTTGGTGAGGTATGCGAGTTTTTTTTACATTTCTGCAATGTCGAATTCTTTGATTTCGGTAAAAGTTAGGCTAGGTTGGGTTAGGTTTGGTGAGGAAAGCGAGTTTTGTGTATATTTTTGGAATGTCGTATACTTTGATTTCGGTGATAGTTAGGCTAGGTTGGGTTAGGTTTGGTGAGATTAGCGAATTTTGTGTAAATCTTACAATCTCAAATTCTTTAATTTAGGTGATGATGAGGTTAGGTTGGGTTAGGTTTGGTGTGGTATGCGAGTTTTTTTTTACATTTCTGCAATGTCGAATTCTTTGATTTCGGTAAAAGTTTGGCTAGGTTGGGTTAGGTTTGGTGAGGAAAGCGAGTTTTGTGTATATTTTTGCAATGTCGAATTCTTTGATTTCGGTAATAGTTAGGCTAGGTTGGAATAGGTTTAATGAGGTAAGCGAATTTTTTGTATATTTTTGCAATGTCGAATTCTTTGATTTCGGTGATAATTAGGCTAGGTTGGGTTAGGTTTGGTGGAGAAAGCGAGTTTTGTGTATATTTTTGCAATGTCGAATTCTTTGATTTCGGTTATTGTTAGGCTAGGTGAGGTTAGGTTTGGTGAGTTTAGCGAATTTTGTGTAAATCTAACAATCTCAAATTCTTTGATTTCGGTGATGGTTGGTTAGGTTGGGTTAGGTTTGGTGAGGTATGCGGGTTTTTTTTACATTTCTGAAATGTCGAATTCTTTGATTTCGGTAAAAGTAAGGCTAGGTTGGGTTAGGTTTGGTGAGGTTAGCGAATTTTGTGTAAATCTTACACTCTCAAATTCTTTGATTTCGGTTATTGTTAGGCTAGGTGAGGTTAGGTTTGGTGAGTTTAGCGAATTTTGTGTAAATCTAACAATCTCAAATTCTTTGATTTCGGTGATGGTTGGTTAGGTTGGGTTAGGTTTGGTGAGGTATGCGGGTTTTTTTTACATTTCTGAAATGTCGAATTCTTTGATTTCGGTAAAAGTAAGGCTAGGTTGGGTTAGGTTTGGTGAGGTTAGCGAATTTTGTGTAAATCTTACACTCTCAAATTCTTTAATTTCGGTGATGGTTAGGTTAGGTTGGGTTTGGTTTGGTGTGGTATGCGAGTTTTTTTAACATTTCTGCAATGTCGAATTCTTTGATTTCGGTGTAAGTGAGGCTAGGTTGGGTAAGGTTTGGTGAGGAAAGCGAGTTTTGTGTATATTTTTGCAATGTCGAATTCTTTGATTTCGGTGATAGTTAGGCTTGGTTGAGTTAGGTTTGATAAGGTAAGCGAGTTTTGTGTATATTTTTGCAATGTCGAATTCTTTGATTTCGGTGATAGTTAGGCTAGGTTGGGTTAGGTTTGGTGAGGTTAGCGAATTTTGTGTAAATCCTCCAATCTCAAATTCTTTAATTTAGGTGATGGTTAGGTTAGGTTAGGTTGGGTTTTGTGAGGTTTGCGAGTTTTTATTTACATTTCTGCAATGTCGAATTCATTGATTTCGGTAAAAGTTAGGCTAGTTTGGGTTAGGTTTGGTGAGGAAAGCGAGTTTTGTGTACATTTTTGCAATGTCGAATTCTTTGATTTCGGTAATTGTTAGGCTAGGTGAGGTTAGGTTTGGTGAGTTTAGCGAATTTTGTGTAAATCTAGCAATCTCAAATTCTTTGATTTCGGTGATGGTTGGTTAGGTTGGGTTAGGTTTGGTGAGGTATGCGGGTTTTTTTTACATTTCTGAAATGTCGAATTCATTGATTTCGGTAAAAGTTAGGCTAGGTTGGGTTAGGTTTGGTGAGGTTAGCGAATTTTGTGTAAATCTTACACTCTCAAATTCTTTGATTTCGGTTATTGTTAGGCTAGGTGAGGTTAGGTTTGGTGAGTTTAGCGAATTTTGTGTAAATCTAACAATCTCAAATTCTTTGATTTCGGTGATGGTTGGTTAGGTTGGGTTAGGTTTTGTGAGGTTTGCGAGTTTTTATTTACATTTCTGCAATGTCGAATTCATTGATTTCGGTAAAAGTTAGGCTAGGTTGGGTTAGGTTTGGTGAGGAAAGCGAGTTTGTGTATATTTTTGCAATGTCGAATTCTTTGATTTCGGTGATAGTTAGGCTAGGTTGGGTTAGGTTTGGTAAGTTAAGCGAATTTTGTGTAAATCTTACAATCTCAAATTCTTTGATTTCGCTGATGGTTAGGTTTGGTTGGGTTAGGTTTCGTGAGGTATGCGAGTTTTTTTAACATTTCTGCAATGTCGAATTCTTTGATTTCGGTAAAAGTTAGGCTAGGTTGGGTTAGGTTTGGTGAGGAAAGCGAGTTTTGTTTATATTTTTGCAATGTCGAACTCTTTGATATCGGTGATAGTTAGGCTAGGTTGGGTTAGGTTTGGTGAGGAAAGCGAGTTTTTCGTATATTTTT
The DNA here is from genome assembly GCF_051622035.1 of Arctopsyche grandis. NCBI lineage: Eukaryota > Metazoa > Arthropoda > Insecta > Trichoptera > Hydropsychidae > Arctopsyche > Arctopsyche grandis. The sequence continues at coordinate 34,562,265 of NC_135360.1, forward strand.
GCAATGTCGAATTCTTTGATTTTGGTAATAGTAAGGCTAGGTTGGGTTAGGTTTGGTGAGCTTAGCGAATTTTGTGTAAATCTTACAATCTCAAATTCTTTGATTTCGGTGATGGTTGGTTAGGTTGGGTTAGGTTTGGTGAGGTATGCGGTTTTTTTTTACATTTCTGCAATGTCGAATTCTTTATTTCGGTAAAAGTTAGGCTAGGTTTGGTTAGGTTTGGTGAGGAAAGCGAGTTTTGTGTATATTTTTGCAATGTCGAATTCTTTGATTTCGGTAATAGTTAGGCTAGGTTGGAATAGGTTTAATGAGGTAAGTGAATTTTTCGTATATTTTTGCAATGTCGAATTCTTTGATTTCGGTGATAATTAGGCTAGGTTGGGTTAGGTTTGGTGGAGAAAGCGAGTTTTGTGTATATTTTTGCAATGTCGAATTCTTTGATTTCGGTTATTGTTAGGCTAGGTGAGGTTAGGTTTGGTGAGTTTAGCGAATTTTGTGTAAATCTAACAATCTCAAATTCTTTGATTTCGGTGATGGTTGGTCAGGTTGGGTTAGGTTTGGTGAGGTATGCGGGTTTTTTTTACATTTCTGAAATGTCGAATTCTTTGATTTCGGTAAAAGTAAGGCTAGGTTGGGTTAGGTTTGGTGAGGTAAGCGAATTTTGTGTAAATCTTACACTCTCAAATTCTTTAATTTCGGTGATGGTTAGGTTAGGTTGGGTTTGGTTTGGTGTGGTATGCGAGTTTTTTTAACATTTCTGCAATGTCGAATTCTTCGATTTCGGTAAAAGTTAGGCTAGGTTTGGTTAGGTTTGGTGAGGTAAGCGGGTTTTGTGTATATATTTGCAATGTCGAATTCTTTGATTTCGGTGTAAGTGAGGCTAGGTTGGGTAAGGTTTGGTGAGGAAAGCGAGTTTTGTGTATATTTTTGCAATGTCGAATTCTTTGATTTCGGTGATAGTTAGGCTTGGTTGGGTTAGGTTTGATAAGGTAAGCGAGTTTTGTGTATATTTTTGCAATGTCGAATTCTTTGATTTCGGTGATAGTTAGGCTAGGTTGGGTTAGGTTTGGTGAGGTTAGCGAATTTTGTGTAAATCCTCCAATCTCAAATTCTTTAATTTAGGTGATGGTTAGGTTAGGTTAGGTTGGGTTTTGTGAGGTTTGCGAGTTTTTATTTACATTTCTGCAATGTCGAATTCATTGATTTCGGTAAAAGTTAGGCTAGGTTGGGTTAGGTTTGGTGAGGAAAGCGAGTTTTGTGTATATTTTTGCAATGTCGAATTCTTTGATTTCGGTTATTGTTAGGCTAGGTGAGGTAAGGTTTGGTGAGTTTAGCGAATTTTGTGTAAATCTAACAATCTCAAATTCTTTGATTTCGGTGATGGTTGGTTAGGTTGGGTTAGGTTTGGTGAGGTATGCGGGTTTTTTTTACATTTCTGAAATGTCGAATTCTTTGATTTCGGTAAAAGTAAGGCTAGGTTGGGTTAGGTTTGGTGAGGTTAGCGAATTTTGTGTAAATCTTACACTCTCAAATTCTTTGATTTCGGTTATTGTTAGGCTAGGTGAGGTTAGGTTTGGTGAGTTAAGCGAATTTTGTGTAAATCTAACAATCTCAAATTCTTTGATTTCGGTGATGGTTGGTTAGGTTGGGTTAGGTTTTGTGAGGTTTGCGAGTTTTTATTTACATTTCTGCAATGTCGAATTCATTGATTTCGGTAAAAGTTAGGCTAGGTTGGGTTAGGTTTGGTGAGGAAAGCGAGTTTGTGTATATTTTTGCAATGTCGAATTCTTTGATTTCGGTGATAGTTAGGCTAGGTTGGGTTAGGTTTGGTAAGTTAAGCGAATTTTGTGTAAATCTTACAATCTCAAATTCTTTGATTTCGCTGATGGTTAGGTTAGTTGGGTTAGGTTTCGTGAGGTATGCGAGTTTTTTTAACATTTCTGCAATGTCGAATTCTTTGATTTCGGTAAAAGTTAGGCTAGGTTGGGTTAGGTTTGGTGAGGAAAGCGAGTTTTGTGTATATTTTTGCAATGTCGAACTCTTTGATATCGGTGATAGTTAGGCTAGGTTGGGTTAGGTTTGGTGAGGAAAGCGAGTTTTTCGTATATTTTTGCAATGTCGAATTCTTTGATTTTGGTAATAGTAAGGCTAGGTTGGGTTAGGTTTGGTGAGCTTAGCGAATTTTGTGTAAATCTTACAATCTCAAATTCTTTGATTTCGGTGATGGTTGGTTAGGTTGGGTTAGGTTTGGTGAGGTATGCGGTTTTTTTTTACATTTCTGCAATGTCGAATTCTTTATTTCGGTAAAAGTTAGGCTAGGTTTGGTTAGGTTTGGTGAGGAAAGCGAGTTTTGTGTATATTTTTGCAATGTCGAATTCTTTGATTTCGGTAATAGTTAGGCTAGGTTGGAATAGGTTTAATGAGGTAAGCGAATTTTTCGTATATTTTTGCAATGTCGAATTCTTTGATTTCGGTGATAATTAGGCTAGGTTGGGTTAGGTTTGGTGGAGAAAGCGAGTTTTGTGTATATTTTTGCAATGTCGAATTCTTTGATTTCGGTTATTGTTAGGCTAGGTGAGGTTAGGTTTGGTGAGTTTAGCGAATTTTGTGTAAATCTAACAATCTCAAATTCTTTGATTTCGGTGATGGTTGGTCAGGTTGGGTTAGGTTTGGTGAGGTATGCGGGTTTTTTTTACATTTCTGAAATGTCGAATTCTTTGATTTCGGTAAAAGTAAGGCTAGGTTGGGTTAGGTTTGGTGAGGTAAGCGAATTTTGTGTAAATCTTACACTCTCAAATTCTTTAATTTCGGTGATGGTTAGGTTAGGTTGGGTTTGGTTTGGTGTGGTATGCGAGTTTTTTTAACATTTCTGCAATGTCGAATTCTTCGATTTTGGTAAAAGTTAGGCTAGGTTTGGTTAGGTTTGGTGAGGTAAGCGGGTTTTGTGTATATATTTGCAATGTCGAATTCTTTGATTTCGGTGTAAGTGAGGCTAGGTTGGGTAAGGTTTGGTGAGGAAAGCGAGTTTTGTGTATATTTTTGCAATGTCGAATTCTTTGATTTCGGTGATAGTTAGGCTTGGTTGGGTTAGGTTTGATAAGGCAAGCGAGTTTTGTGTATATTTTTGCAATGTCGAATTCTTCAATTTCGGTGATAGTGAGGCTAGGTTGGGTTAGGTTTGCTGAGGTTAGCGAATTTTCTGTAAATCTTACAATCGAAAATTCTTTGATTTCGGTGATGGTTAGGTTAGGTTGGGTTGGGTTTTGTGAAGAATGCGAGTTTTTTTTACATTTCTGCAATGTCGAATTCTTTGATTTCGGTAAAAGTTAGGCTAGGTTGGGTTAGGTTTGGTGAGGAAAGCGAGTTTTGTGTATATTTTTGCAATGTCGAATTCTTTGATTTCGGTGATAGTTAGGCTAGGTTGGGTTAGGTTTGGTGAGGTTAGCGAATTTTGTGTAAATCCTCCAATCTCAAATTCTTTAATTTAGGTGATGGTTAGGTTAGGTTAGGTTGGGTTTTGTGAGGTTTGCGAGTTTTTATTTACATTTCTGCAATGTCGAATTCATTGATTTCGGTAAGAGTTAGGCTAGGTTGGGTAAGGTTTGGTGAGGAAAGCGAGTTTTGTGTATATTTTTGCAATGTCAAATTCTTTGATTTCGGTGATAGTTAGGCTTGGTTGGGTTAGGTTTGATAAGGTAAGCGAGTTTTGTGTATATTTTTGCAATGTCGAATTCTTTGATTTCGGTGATAGTTAGGCTAGGTTGGGTTAGGTTTGGTGAGGTTAGCGAATTTTGTGTAAATCCTCCAATCTCAAATTCTTTAATTTAGGTGATGGTTAGGTTAGGTTAGGTTGGGTTTTGTGAGGTATGCGAGTTTTTTTAACATTTCTGCAATGTCGAATTCTTTGATTTCAGTAAAAGTTAGGCTAGGTTGGGTTAGGTTTGGTGAGGAAAGCGAGTTTTGTGTATATTTTTGCAATGTCGAACTCTTTGATATCGGTGATAGTTAGGCTAGGTTGGGTTAGGTTTGGTGAGGAAAGCGAGTTTTGTGTATATTTTTGCAATGTCGAATTCTTTGATTTCGGTTATTGTAAGGCTAGGTGAGGTTAGGTTTGGTGAGTTTAGCGAATTTTGTGTAAATCTAATAATCTCAAATTCTTTGATTTCGGTGATGGTTGGTTAGGTTGGGTTAGGTTTGGTGAGGTATGCGGGTTTTTTCTACATTTCTGAAATGTCGAATTCTTTGATTTCGGTAAAAGTAAGGCTAGGTTGGGTTAGGTTTGGTGTGGTTAGCGAATTTTGTGTAAATCTTACACTCTCAAATTCTTTGATTTCGGTTATTGTTAGGCTAGGTGAGGTTAGGTTTGGTGAGTTTAGCGAATTTTGTGTAAATCTAACAATCTCAAATTCTTTGATTTCGGTGATGGTTGGTTAGGTTGGGTTAGGTTATGTGAGGTTTGCGAGTTTTTATTTACATTTCTGCAATGTCGAATTCATTGATTTCGGTAAAAGTTAGGCTAGGTTGGGTTAGGTTTGGTGAGGAAAGCGAGTTTGTGTATATTTTTGCAATGTCGAATTCTTTGATTTCGGTGATAGTTAGGCTAGGTTGGGTTAGGTTTGGTAAGTTAAGCGAATTTTGTGTAAATCTTACAATCTCAAATTCTTTGATTTCGCTGATGGTTAGGTTTGGTTGGGTTAGGTTTCGTGAGGTATGCGAGTTTTTTTAACATTTCTGCAATGTCGAATTCTTTGATTTCGGTAAAAGTTAGGCTAGGTTGGGTTAGGTTTGGTGAGGAAAGCGAGTTTTGTGTATATTTTTGCAATGTCGAACTCTTTGATATCGGTGATAGTTAGGCTAGGTTGGGTTAGGTTTGGTGAGGAAAGCGAGTTTTTTGTATATTTTTGCAATGTCGAATTCTTTGATTTTGGTAATAGTTAGGCTAGGTTGGGTTAGGTTTGGTGAGCTTAGCGAATTTTGTGTAAATCTTACAATCTCAAATTCTTTGATTTCGGTGATGGTTGGTTAGGTTGGGTTAGGTTTGGTGAGGTATGCGGTTTTTTTTAACATTTCTGCAATGTCGAATTCTTTGATTTCGGTAAAAGTTAGGCTAGGTTTGGTTAGGTTTGGTGAGGAAAGCGAGTTTTGTGTATATATTTGCAATGTCGAATTTTTTGATTTTGGTGATAGTTAGGCTAGGTTAAGTTAGGTTTTATAAGGAAAGCGAGTTTTGTGTATATTTTTGCAATGTCGAATTCTTTGATTTCGGTAATAGTTAGGCTAGGTTGGAATAGGTTTAATGAGGTAAGCGAATTTTTTGTATATTTTTGCAATGTCGAATTCTTTGATTTCGGTGATAGTTAGGCTAGGTTGGAATAGGTTTAATGAGGTAAGCGAATTTTTTGTATATTTTTGCAATGTCGAATTTTTTGATTTCGGTGATAGTTAGGCTAGGTTGGGTTAGGTTTGGTGAGATTAGCGAATTTTGTGTAAATCTTACAATCTCAAATTCTTTAATTTAGGTGATGATGAGGTTAGGTTGGGTTAGGTTTGGTGAGGTATGCGAGTTTTTTTTACATTTCTGCAATGTCGAATTCTTTGATTTCGGTAAAAGTTAGGCTAGGTTGGGTTAGGTTTGGTGAGGAAAGCGAGTTTTGTGTATATTTTTGGAATGTCGTATACTTTGATTTCGGTGATTGTTAGGCTAGGTTGGGTTAGGTTTGGTGAGATAAGCGAATTTTGTGTAAATCTTACAATCTCAAATTCTTTAATTTAGGTGATGATTAGGTTAGGTTGGGTTAGGTTTGGTGTGGTATGCGAGTTTTTTTTACATTTCTGCAATGTCGAATTCTTTGATTTCGGTAAAAGTTAGGCTAGGTTGGGTTAGGTTTGGTGAGGAAAGCGAGTTTTGTGTATATTTTTGCAATGTCGAATTCTTTGATTTCGGTGATAGTGAGGCTAGGTTGGGTTAGGTTTGCTGAGGTTAGCGAATTTTCTGTAAATCTTACAATCGAAAATTCTTTGATTTCGGTGATGGTTAGGTTAGGTTGGGTTGGGTTTTGTGAGGAATGCGAGTTTTTTTTACATTTCTGCAATGTCGAATTCTTTGATTTCGGTAAAAGTTAGGCTAGGATGGGTTAGGTTTGGTGAGGAAAGCGAGTTTTGTGTATAATTTTGCAATGTTGAATTCTTTGATTTCGGTAATAGTTAGGCTAGGTTGGAACAGGTTTAATAAGGTAAGCGAATATTTTGTATATTTTTGCAATGTCGAATTCTTTGATTTCGGTGATAGTTAGGCTAGGTTGGGTTTGGTTTGGTGAGGTTAGCGAATTTTGTGTAAATCTTTCAATCTCAAATTCTTTAATTTAGGTGATGGTTAGGTTAGGTTGGGTTAGGTTTGGTGTGGTATGCGAGTTTTTTTTACATTTCTGCAATGTCGAATTCTTTGATTTCGGTAAAAGTTAGGCTAGGTTGGGTTAAGTTTGGTGAGGAAAGCGAGTTTTGTGTATATTTTTGCAATGTCGAATTCTTTGATTTCGGTGATAGTTAGGCTAGGTTGGGTTAGGTTTGGTGAGGTTAGCGAATTTTGTGTAAATCCTCCAATCTCAAATTCTTTAATTTAGGTGATGGTTAGGTTAGGTTAGGTTGGGTTTTGTGAGGTTTGCGAGTTTTTATTTACATTTCTGCAATGTCGAATTCATTGATTTCGGTAAAAGTTAGGCTAGGTTGGGTTAGGTTTGGTGAGGAAAGCGAGTTTTGTGTATATTTTTGCAATGTCGAATTCTTTGATTTCGGTGATAATTAGGCTAGGTTGGGTTAGGTTTGGTGGAGAAAGCGAGTTTTGTGTATATTTTTGCAATGTCGAATTCTTTGATTTCGGTTATTGTTAGGCTAGGTGAGGTTAGGTTTGGTGAGTTTAGCGAATTTTGTGTAAATCTAACAATCTCAAATTCTTTGATTTCGGTGATGGTTGGTTAGGTTGGGTTAGGTTTGGTGAGGTATGCGGGTTTTTTTTACATTTCTGAAATGTCGAATTCTTTGATTTCGGTAAAAGTAAGGCTAGGTTGGGTTAGGTTTGGTGAGGTTAGCGAATTTTGTGTAAATCTTACACTCTCAAATTCTTTAATTTCGGTGATGGTTAGGTTAGGTTGGGTTTGGTTTGGTGTGGTATGCGAGTTTTTTTAACATTTCTGCAATGTCGAATTCTTCGATTTCGGTAAAAGTTAGGCTAGGTTTGGTTAGGTTTGGTGAGGTAAGCGGGTTTTGTGTATATATTTGCAATGTCGAATTCTTTGATTTCGGTGTAAGTGAGGCTAGGTTGGGTAAGGTTTGGTGAGGAAAGCGAGTTTTGTGTATATTTTTGCAATGTCGATTTTTTTGATTTTGGTGATAGTTAGGCTAGGTTGGAATAGGTTTAATGAGGTAAGCGAATTTTTTGTATATTTTTGCAATGTCGAATTCTTTGATTTCGGTGATAGTAAGGCTAGGTTGGGTTAGGTTTGGTGAGTTTAGCGAATTTTGTGTAAATCTTACAATCTCAAATTCTTTGATTTCGGTGATGGTTGGTTAGGTTGGGTTAGGTTATGTGAGGTTTGCGAGTTTTTATTTACATTTCTGCAATGTCGAATTCATTGATTTCGGTAAAAGTTAGGCTAGGTTGGGTTAGGTTTGGTGAGGAAAGCGAGTTTTTTGTATATTTTTGCAATGTCGAATTCTTTGATTTTGGTAATAGTAAGGCTAGGTTGGGTTAGGTTTGGTGAGCTTAGCGAATTTTGTGTAAATCTTACAATCTCAAATTCTTTGATTTCGGTGATGGTTGGTTAGGTTGGGTTAGGTTTGGTGAGGTATGCGAGTTTTTTTTACATTTCTGCAATGTCGAATTCTTTGATTTCGGTAAAAGTTAGGCTAGGTTGGATTAGGTTTGGTGAGGAAAGCGAGTTTTGTGTATATTTTTGGAATGTCGTATACTTTGATTTCGGTGATAGTTAGGCTAGGTTGGGTTAGGTTTGGTGAGATAAGCGAATTTTGTGTAAATCTTACAATCTCAAATTCTTTAATTTAGGTGATGATTAGGTTAGGTTGGGTTAGGTTTGGTGTGGTATGCGAGTTTTTTTTACATTTCTGCAATGTCGAATTCTTTGATTTCGGTAAAAGTTAGGCTAGGTTGGGTTAGGTTTGGTGAGGAAAGCGAGTTTTGTGTATATTTTTGGAATGTCGTATACTTTGATTTCGGTGATAGTTAGGCTAGGTTGGGTTAGGTTTGGTGAGATAAGCGAATTTTGTGTAAATCTGACAATCTCAAATTCTTTAATTTAGGTGATGATTAGGTTAGGTTGGGTTAGGTTTGGTGTGGTATGCGAGTTTTTTTTAAAATTTTTTCAATGTCGAATTCTTTGATTTCGGTAAAAGTTAGGCTAGGTTGGGTTAGGTTTGGTGAGGAAAGCGAGTTTTGTGTATATTTTTGCAATGTCGAATTCTTTGATTTCGGTTATTGTTAGGCTAGGTGAGGTTAGGTTTGGTGAGTTTAGCGAATTTTGTGTAAATCTTACAATCTCAAATTCTTTGATTTCGTTGATGGTTGGTTAGGTTGGGTTAGGTTTGGTGAGGTATGCGAGTTTTTTTTACATTTCTGCAATATCGAATTCTTTGATTTCGGTAAAAGTTAGGCTAGGTTGGGTTAGGTTTGGTGAGGAAATTGAGTTTTGTGTATATTTTTGGAATGTCGTATACTTTGATTTCGGTGATAGTTAGGCTAGGTTGGGTTAGGTTTGGTGAGATTAGCGAATTTTGTGTAAATCTTACAATCTCAAATTCTTTAATTTAGGTGATGATTAGGTTAGGTTGGGTTAGGTTTGGTGTGGTATGCGAGTTTTTTTTACATTTCTGCAATGTCGAATTCTTTAATTTCGGTAAAAGTTAGGCTAGGTTGGGTTAGGTTTGGTGAGGTTAGCGAATTTTGTGTAAATCCTCCAATCTCAAATTCTTTAATTTAGGTGATGGTTGGGTTAGGTTAGGTTGGGTTTTGTGAGGTTTGCGAGTTTTTATTTACATTTCTGCAATGTCGAATTCATTGATTTCGGTAAAAGTTAGGCTAGGTTGGGTTAGGTTTGGTGAGGAAAGCGAGTTTTGTGTATATTTTTGCAATGTCGAATTCTTTGATTTCGGTGATAATTAGGCTAGGTTGGGTTAGGTTTGGTGGAGAAAGCGAGTTTTGTGTATATTTTTGCAATGTCGAATTCTTTGATTTCGGTTATTGTTAGGCTAGGTGAGGTTAGGTTTGGTGAGTTTAGCGAATTTTGTGTAAATCTAACAATCTCAAATTCTTTGATTTCGGTGATGGTTGGTTAGGTTGGGTTAGGTTTGGTGAGGTATGTGGGTTTTTTTTACATTTCTGAAATGTCGAATTCTTTGATTTCGGTAAAAGTAAGGCTAGGTTGGGTTAGGTTTGGTGAGGTTAGCGAATTTTGTGTAAATCTTACACTCTCAAATTCTTTAATTTCGGTGATGGTTAGGTTAGGTTGGGTTTGGTTTGGTGTGGTATGCGAGTTTTTTTAACATTTCTGCAATGTCGAATTCTTCGATTTCGGTAAAAGTTAGGCTAGGTTTGGTTAGGTTTGGTGAGGTAAGCGGGTTTTGTGTATATATTTGCAATGTCGAATTCTTTGATTTCGGTGTAAGTGAGGCTAGGTTGGGTAAGGTTTGGTGAGGAAAGCGAGTTTTGTGTATATTTTTGCAATGTCGATTTTTTTGATTTTGGTGATAGTTAGGCTAGGTTGGAATAGGTTTAATGAGGTAAGCGAATTTTTTGTATATTTTTGCAATGTCGAATTCTTTGATTTCGGTGATAGTTAGGCTAGGTTGGGTTAGGTTTGGTGAGTTTAGCGAATTTTGTGTAAATCTTACAATCTCAAATTCTTTGATTTCGGTGATGGTTGGTTAGGTTGGGTTAGGTTATGTGAGGTTTGCGAGTTTTTATTTACATTTCTGCAATGTCGAATTCATTGATTTCGGTAAAAGTTAGGCTAGGTTGGGTTAGGTTTGGTGAGGAAAGCGAGTTTTTTGTATATTTTTGCAATGTCGAATTCTTTGATTTTGGTAATAGTAAGGCTAGGTTGGGTTAGGTTTGGTGAGCTTAGCGAATTTTGTGTAAATCTTACAATCTCAAATTCTTTGATTTCGGTGATGGTTGGTTAGGTTGGGTTAGGTTTGGTGAGGTATGCGGTTTTTTTTAACATTTCTGCAATGTCGAATTCTTTGATTTCGGTAAAAGTTAGGCTAGGTTTGGTTAGGTTTGGTGAGGAAAGCGAGTTTTGTGTATATATTTGCAATGTCGAATTTTTTGATTTTGGTGATAGTTAGGCTAGGTTGGGTTAGGTTTTATAAGGAAAGCGAGTTTTGTGTATATTTTTGCAATGTCGAATTCTTTGATTTCGGTAATAGTTAGGCTAGGTTGGAATAGGTTTAATGAGGTAAGCAAATTTTTTGTATATTTTTGCAATGTCGAATTCTTTGATTTCGGTGATAGTTAGGCTAGGTTGGGTTAGGTTTGGTGAGTTTAGCGAATTTTGTGTAAATCTAACAATCTCAAATTCTTTGATTTCGGTGATGGTTGGTTAGGTTGGGTTAGGTTTGGTGAGGTATGCGGGTTTTTTTTACATTTCTGAAATGTCGAATTCTTTGATTTCGGTAAAAGTAAGGCTAGGTTGGGTTAGGTTTGGTGAGGTTAGCGAATTTTGTGTAAATCTTACACTCTCAAATTCTTTAATTTCGGTGATGGTTAGGTTAGGTTGGGTTTGGTTTGGTGTGGTATGCGAGTTTTTTTAACATTTCTGCAATGTCGAATTCTTCGATTTCGGTAAAAGTTAGGCTAGGTTTGGTTAGGTTTGGTGAGGAAAGCGAGTTTTGTGTATATTTTTGCAATGTCGAATTCTTTGATTTCGGTGATAGTTAGGCTTGGTTGGGTTAGGTTTGATAAGGTAAGCGAGTTTTGTGTATATTTTTGCAATGTCGAATTCTTTGATTTCGGTGATAGTGAGGCTAGGTTGGGTTAGGTTTGCTGAGGTTAGCGAATTTTCTGTAAATCTTACAATCGAAAATTCTTTGATTTCGGTGATGGTTAGGTTAGGTTGGGTTGGGTTTTGTGAGGAATGCGAGTTTTTTTTACATTTCTGCAATGTCGAATTCTTTGATTTCGGTAAAAGTTAGGCTAGGATGGGTTAGGTTTGGTGAGGAAAGCGAGTTTTGTGTATAATTTTGCAATGTTGAATTCTTTGATTTCAGTAATAGTTAGGCTAGGTTGGAATAGGTTTAATGAGGTAAGCGAATTTTTTGTATATTTTTGCAATGTCGAATTCTTTGATTTCGGTGATAGTTAGGCTAGGTTGGGTTTGGTTTGGTGAGGTTAGCAAATTTTGTGTAAATCTTACAATCTCAAATTCTTTAATTTAGGTGATGGTTAGGTTAGGTTGGGTTAGGTTTGGTGTGGTATGCGAGTTTTTTTTACATTTCTGCAATGTCGAATTCTTTGATTTCGGTAAAAGTTAGGCTAGGTTGGGTTAGGTTTGGTGAGGAAAGCGAGTTTTGTGTATATTTTTGCAATGTCGAATTCTTTGATTTCGGTGATAGTTAGGCTAGGTTGGGTTAGGTTTGGTGAGGTTAGCGAATTTTGTGTAAATCCTTCAATCTCAAATTCTTTAATTTAGGTGATGGTTAGGTTAGGTTAGGTTGGGTTTTGTGAGGTTTGCGAGTTTTTATTTACATTTCTGCAATGTCGAATTCATTGATTTCGGTAAAAGTTAGGCTAGGTTGGGTTAGGTTTGGTGAGGAAAGCGAGTTTTGTGTATATTTTTGCAATGTCGAATTCTTTGATTTCGGTGATAATTAGGCTAGGTTGGGTTAGGTTTGGTGGAGAAAGCGAGTTTTGTGTATATTTTTGCAATGTCGAATTCTTTGATTTCGGTTATTGTTAGGCTAGGTGAGGTTAGGTTTGGTGAGTTTAGCGAATTTTGTGTAAATCTAACAATCTCAAATTCTTTGATTTCGGTGATGGTTGGTTAGGTTGGGTTAGGTTTGGTGAGGTATGCGGGTTTTTTTAACATTTCTGAAATGTCGAATTCTTTGATTTCGGTAAAAGTAAGGCTAGGTTGGGTTAGGTTTGGTGAGGTTAGCGAATTTTGTGTAAATCTTACACTCTCAAATTCTTTAATTTCGGTGATGGTTAGGTTAGGTTGGGTTTGGTTTGGTGTGGTATGCGAGTTTTTTTAACATTTCTGCAATGTCGAATTCTTCGATTTCGGTAAAAGTTAGGCTAGGTTTGGTTAGGTTTGGTGAGGTAAGCGGGTTTTGTGTATATATTTGCAATGTCGAATTCTTTGATTTCGGTGTAAGTGAGGCTAGGTTGGGTAAGGTTTGGTGAGGAAAGCGAGTTTTGTGTATATTTTTGCAATGTCGATTTTTTTGATTTTGGTGATAGTTAGGCTAGGTTGGAATAGGTTTAATGAGGTAAGCGAATTTTTTGTATATTTTTGCAATGTCGAATTCTTTGATTTCGGTGATAGTTAGGCTAGGTTGGGTTAGGTTTGGTGAGTTTAGCGAATTTTGTGTAAATCTTACAATCTCAAATTCTTTGATTTCGGTGATGGTTGGTTAGGTTGGGTTAGGTTATGTGAGGTTTGCGAGTTTTTATTTACATTTCTGCAATGTCGAATTCATTGATTTCGGTAAAAGTTAGGCTAGGTTGGGTTAGGTTTGGTGAGGAAAGCGAGTTTTTTGTATATTTTTGCAATGTCGAATTCTTTGATTTTGGTAATAGTAAGGCTAGGTTGGGTTAGGTTTGGTGAGCTTAGCGAATTTTGTGTAAATCTTACAATCTCAAATTCTTTGATTTCGGTGATGGTTGGTTAGGTTGGGTTAGGTTTGGTGAGGTATGCGGTTTTTTTTAACATTTCTGCAATGTCGAATTTTTGATTTCGGTAAAAGTTAGGCTAGGTTTGGTTAGGTTTGGTGAGGAAAGCGGGTTTTGTGTATATATTTGCAATGTCGAATTCTTTGATTTCGGTGTAAGTGAGGCTATGTTGGGTAAGGTTTGGTGAGGAAAGCCAGTTTTGTGTATATTTTTGCAATGTCGAATTCTTTGATTTCGGTGATAGTTAGGCTTGGTTGGGTTAGGTTTGATAAGGTTAGCGAGTTTTGTGTATATTTTTGCAATGTCGAATTCTTTGATTTCGGTGATAGTGAGGCTAGGTTGGGTTAGGTTTGCTGAGGTTAGCGAATTTTCTGTAAATCTTACAATCGAAAATTCTTTGATTTCGGTGATGGTAAGGTTAGGTTGGGTTGGGTTTTGTGAGGAATGCGAGTTTTTTTTACATTTCTGCAATGTCGAATTCTTTGATTTCGGTAAAAGTTAGGCTAGGTTGGGTTAGGTTTGGTGAGGAAAGCGAGTTTTGTGTATATTTTTGGAATGTCGTATACTTTGATTTCGGTGATAGTTAGGCTAGGTTGGGTTAGGTTTGGTGAGATTAGCGAATTTTGTGTAAATCTAACAATCTCAAATTCTTTAATTTAGGTGATGATTAGGTTAGGTTGGGTTAGGTTTGGTGTGGTATGCGAGTTTTTTTTACATTTCTGCAATGTCGAATTCTTTAATTTCGGTAAAAGTTAGGCTAGGTTGGGTTAGGTTTGGTGAGGAAAGCGAGTTTTGTGTATATTTTTGCAATGTCGAATTCTTTGATTTCGGTGATAATTAGGCTAGGTTGGGTTAGGTTTGGTGGAGAAAGCGAGTTTTGTGTATATTTTTGCAATGTCGAATTCTTTGATTTCGGTTATTGTTAGGCTAGGTGAGGTTAGGTTTGGTGAGTTTAGCGAATTTTGTGTAAATCTAACAATCTCAAATTCTTTGATTTCGGTGATGGTTGGTTAGGTTGGGTTAGGTTTGGTGAGGTATGCGGGTTTTTTTTACATTTCTGAAATGTCGAATTCTTTGATTTCGGTAAAAGTAAGGCTAGGTTGGGTTAGGTTTGGTGAGGTTAGCGAATTTTGTGTAAATCTTACACTCTCAAATTCTTTAATTTCGGTGATGGTTAGGTTAGGTTGGGTTTGGTTTGGTGTGGTATGCGAGTTTTTTTAACATTTCTGCAATGTCGAATTCTTCGATTTCGGTAAAAGTTAGGCTAGGTTTGGTTAGGTTTGGTGAGGAAAGCGAGTTTTGTGTATATTTTTGCAATGTCGAATTCTTTGATTTCGGTGATAGTTAGGCTTGGTTGGGTTAGGTTTGATAAGGTAAGCGAGTTTTGTGTATATTTTTGCAATGTCGAATTCTTTGATTTCGGTGATAGTGAGGCTAGGTTGGGTTAGGTTTGCTGAGGTTAGCGAATTTTCTGTAAATCTTACAATCGAAAATTCTTTGATTTCGGTGATGGTTAGGTTAGGTTGGGTTGGGTTTTGTGAGGAATGCGAGTTTTTTTTACATTTCTGCAATGTCGAATTCTTTGATTTCGGTAAAAGTTAGGCTAGGATGGGTTAGGTTTGGTGAGGAAAGCGAGTTTTGTGTATAATTTTGCAATGTTGAATTCTTTGATTTCGGTAATAGTTAGGCTAGGTTGGAATAGGTTTAATGAGGTAAGCGAATTTTTTGTATATTTTTGCAATGTCGAATTCTTTGATTTCGGTGATAGTTAGGCTAGGTTGGGTTTGGTTTGGTGAGGTTAGCAAATTTTGTGTAAATCTTACAATCTCAAATTCTTTAATTTAGGTGATGGTTAGGTTAGGTTGGGTTAGGTTTGGTGTGGTATGCGAGTTTTTTTTACATTTCTGCAATGTCGAATTCTTTGATTTCGGTAAAAGTTAGGCTAGGTTGGGTTAGGTTTGGTGAGGAGAGCGAGTTTTGTGTATATTTTTGCAATGTCGAATTCTTTGATTTCGGTGATAGTTAGGCTAGGTTGGGTTAGGTTTGGTGAGGTTAGCGAATTTTGTGTAAATCCTCCAATCTCAAATTCTTTAATTTAGGTGATGGTTAGGTTAGGTTAGGTTGGGTTTTGTGAGGTTTGCGAGTTTTTATTTACATTTCTGCAATGTCGAATTCATTGATTTCGGTAAAAGTTAGGCTAGGTTGGGTTAGGTTTGGTGAGGAAAGCGAGTTTTGTGTATATTTTTGCAATGTCGAATTCTTTGATTTCGGTGATAATTAGGCTAGGTTGGGTTAGGTTTGGTGGAGAAAGCAAGTTTTGTGTATATTTTTGCAATGTCGAATTCTTTGATTTCGGTTATTGTTAGGCTAGGTGAGGTTAGGTTTGGTGAGTTTAGCGAATTTTGTGTAAATCTAACAATCTCAAATTCTTTGATTTCGGTGATGGTTGGTTAGGTTGGGTTAGGTTTGGTGAGGTATGCGGGTTTTTTTTACATTTCTGAAATGTCGAATTCTTTGATTTCGGTAAAAGTAAGGCTAGGTTGGGTTAGGTTTGGTGAGGTTAGCGAATTTTGTGTAAATCTTACACTCTCAAATTCTTTAATTTCGGTGATGGTTAGGTTAGGTTGGGTTTGGTTTGGTGTGGTATGCGAGTTTTTTTAACATTTCTGCAATGTCGAATTCTTCGATTTCGGTAAAAGTTAGGCTAGGTTTGGTTAGGTTTGGTGAGGTAAGCGGGTTTTGTGTATATATTTGCAATGTCGAATTCTTTGATTTCGGTGTAAGTGAGGCTAGGTTGGGTAAGGTTTGGTGAGGAAAGCGAGTTTTGTGTATATTTTTGCAATGTCGATTTTTTTGATTTTGGTGATAGTTAGGCTAGGTTGGAATAGGTTTAATGAGGTAAGCGAATTTTTTGTATATTTTTGCAATGTCGAATTCTTTGATTTCGGTGATAGTTAGGCTAGGTTGGGTTAGGTTTGGTGAGTTTAGCGAATTTTGTGTAAATCTTACAATCTCAAATTCTTTGATTTCGGTGATGGTTGGTTAGGTTGGGTTAGGTTATGTGAGGTTTGCGAGTTTTTATTTACATTTCTGCAATGTCGAATTCATTGATTTCGGTAAAAGTTAGGCTAGGTTGGGTTAGGTTTGGTGAGGAAAGCGAGTTTTTTGTATATTTTTGCAATGTCGAATTCTTTGATTTTGGTAATAGTAAGGCTAGGTTGGGTTAGGTTTGGTGAGCTTAGCGAATTTTGTGTAAATCTAACAATCTCAAATTCTTTGATTTCGGTGATGGTTGGTTAGGTTGGGTTAGGTTTGGTGAGGTATGCGGTTTTTTTTAACATTTCTGCAATGTCGAATTCTTTGATTTCGGTAAAAGTTAGGCTAGGTTTGGTTAGGTTTGGTGAGGAAAGCGGGTTTTGTGTATATATTTGCAATGTCGAATTCTTTGATTTCGGTGTAAGTGAGGCTAGGTTGGGTAAGGTTTGGTGAGGAAAGCCAGTTTTGTGTATATTTTTGCAATGTCGAATTCTTTGATTTCGGTGATAGTTAGGCTTGGTTGGGTTAGGTTTGATAAGGTTAGCGAGTTTTGTGTATATTTTTGCAATGTCGAATTCTTTGATTTCGGTGATAGTGAGGCTAGGTTGGGTTAGGTTTGCTGAGGTTAGCGAATTTTCTGTAAATCTTACAATCGAAAATTCTTTGATTTCGGTGATGGTTGGTTAGGTTGGGTTAGGTTTGGTGAGGTATGCGGGTTTTTTTTACATTTCTGCAATGTCAAATTCTTAGATTTCGGTAAAAGTTAGGCTAGGTTTGGTTAGGTTTGGTGAGGAAAGCGAGTTCTGTGTATATATTTGCAATGTCGAATTCTTTGATTTCGGTGTAAGTGAGGCTAGGTTGGGTAAGGTTTGGTGAGGAAAGCGAGTTTTGTGTATATTTTTAAAATGTCGAATTCTTTGATTTCGGTGATAGTTAGGCTAGGTTGGGTTAGGTTTGATAAGGAAAGCGAGTTTTGTGTATATTTTTGCAATGTCGAATTCTTTGATTTCGGTGATAGTGAGGCTAGGTTGGGTTAGGTTTGCTGAGGTTAGCGAATTTTCTGTAAATCTAACAATCTCAAATTCTTTGATTTCGTTGATGGTTGGTTAGGTTGGGTTAGGTTTGGTGAGGTATGCGAGTTTTTTTTACATTTCTGCATGGTCGAATTCTTTGATTTCGGTAACAGTTAGGCTAGGATGGGTTAGGTTTGGTGAGGAAAGCGAGTTTTGTGTATATTTTTGCAATGTCGAATTCTTTGATTTCGGTTATTGTTAGGCTAGGTGAGGTTAGGTTTGGTGAGTTTAGCGAATTTTGTGTAAATCTTTCAATCTGAAATTCTTTGATTTCGGTGATAGTTAGGTTAGGTTGGTTTAGGTTTCGTGAAGTATGCTTTTTTTTTTACATTTCTGCAATGTCGAATTTTTTGATTTCGGTAAAAGTAAGGCTAGGTTTGGTTAGGTTTGGTGAGGTGAGCGAGTTTTGTGTATATATTTGCAATGTCGAATTCTTTGATTTCGGTGTAAGTGGAGCTAGGTTGGGTAAGGTTTGGTGAGGAAAGCGAGTTTTGTGTATATTTTTGCAATGTCGAATTCTTTGATATCGGTGATAGTTAGGCTAGGTTGGGTTAGGTTTGGTGAGGAATGCGAGTTTTGTGTATATTTTTGCAATGTCGAATTCTTTGATTTTGGTAATAGTTAGGCTAGGTTGGGTTAGGTTTGGTGAGTTTAGCGAATTTTGTGTAAATCTTACAATCTCAAATTCTTTGATTTCGGTGATGGTTGGTTAGGTTGGGTTAGGTTTGGTGAGGTATGCGGGTTTTTTTTACATTCTGCAATGTCGAATTCTTTGATTTCGGTAAAAGTTAGGCTAGGTTGGGTTAGGTTTGGTGAGTTAAGCGAATTTTGTGTAAATCTTACAGTCTCAAATTCTTTGATTTCGGTGATGGTTAGGTTAGGTTAGGTTGGGTTTTGTGAGGTTTGCGAGTTTTTATTTACATTTCTGCAATGTCGAATTCATTGATTTCGGTAAAAGTTAGGCTAGGTTGGGTTTGGTTTGGTGAGGAAAGCGATTTTTGTGTATATTTTTGCAATGTCGAATTCTTTGATTTCAGCGATAGTTAGGCTAGGTTGGGTTAGGTTTGCTGAGCTAAGCAAATTTTGTGTAAATCTTACAATCTCAAATTCTTTGATTTCGGTGATGGTTGGTTAGGTTGGGTCAGGTTTGGTGAGGTAAGCGAGTTTTGTGTATATTTTTGCAATGTCGTCTTCTTTGATTTCGGTGATAATTAGGCTAGGTTGGCTTAGGTTTGGTGGAGAAAGCGAGTTTTGTGTATATTTTTGCAATGTCGAATTCTTTGATTTCGGTTATTGTTAGGCTAGGTGAGGTTAGGTTTGGTGAGTTTAGCGAATTTTGTGTAAATCTAACAATCTCAAATTCTTTGATTTCGGTGATGGTTAGGTTAGGTTGGGTTTGGTTTGGTGTGGTATGCGAGTTTTTTAAACATTTCTGCAATGTCGAATTCTTCGATTTCGGTAAAAGTTAGGCTAGGTTTGGTTAGGTTTGGTGAGGTAAGCGGGTTTTGTGTATATTTTTGCAATGTCGAATTCTTTGATTTCGGTGATAGTTAGGCTTGGTTGGGTTAGGTTTGATAAGGTAAGCGAGTTTTGTGTATATTTTTGCAATGTCGAATTCTTTGATTTCGGTGATAGTGAGGCTAGATTGGGTTAGGTTTGCTGAGGTTAGCGAATTTTCTGTAAATCTTACAATCGAAAATTCTTTGATTTCGGTGATGGTTAGGTTAGGTTGGGTTGGGTTTTGTGAGGAATGCGAGTTTTTTTTACATTTCTGCAATGTCGAATACTTTGATTTCGGTAAAAGTTAGGCTAGGATGGGTTAGGTTTGGTGAGGAAAGCGAGTTTTGTGTATAATTTTGCAATGTCGAATTCTTTGATTTTGGTAATAGTTAGGCTAGGTTGGAATAGGTTTAATGAGGTAAGCGAATTTTTTGTATATTTTTGCAATGTCGAATTCTTTGATTTCGGTGATAGTTAGGCTAGGTTGGGTTTGGTTTGGTGAGGTTAGCGAATTTTGTGTAAATCTTACAATCTCAAATTCTTTAATTTAGGTGATGGTTAGGTTAGGTTGGGTTAGGTTTGGTGTGGTATGCGAGTTTTTTTTACATTTCTGCAATGTCGAATTCTTTGATTTCGGTAAAAGTTAGGTTAGGTTGGGTTAGGTTTGGTGAGGAAAGCGAGTTTTGTGTATATTTTTGCAATGTCGAATTCTTTGATTTCGGTGATAGTTAGGCTAGGTTGGGTTAGGTTTGGTGAGGTTAGCGAATTTTGTGTAAATCCTCCAATCTCAAATTCTTTAATTTAGGTGATGGTTAGGTTAGGTTGGGTTAGGTTTGGTGTGGTATGCGAGTTTTTTTTACATTTCTGCAATGTCGAATTCTTTGATTTCGGTAATAGTTAGGCTAGGTTGGAATAGGTTTAATGAGGTAAGCGAATTTTTTGTATATTTTTGCAATGTCGATTTCTTTGATTTCGGTGATAGTTAGGCTAGGTTGGGTTAGGTTTGGTGAGTTTAGCGAATTTTGTGTAAATCTTACAATCTCAAATTCTTTGATTTCGTTGATGGTTGGTTAGGTTGGGTTAGGTTTGGTGAGGTATGCTTTTTTTTTTACATTTCTGCAATGTCGAATTCTTTGATTTCGGTAAAAGTTAGGCTAGGTTTGGTTAGGTTTGGTGAGGTGAGCGACTTTTGTGTATATATTTGCAATGTCGAATTCTTTGATTTCGGTGTAAGTGGAGCTAGGTTGGGTAAGGTTTGGTGAGGAAAGCGAGTTTTGTGTATATTTTTGCAATGTCAAATTCTTTGATATCGGTGATAGTTAGGCTAGGTTGGGTTAGGTTTGGTGAGGAATGCGAGTTTTGTGTATATTTTTGCAATGTCGAATTCTTTGATTTTGGTAATAGTTAGGTTAGGTTGGGTAAGGTTTGGTGAGTTTAGCGAATTTTGTGTAAATCTTATAATCTCAAATTCTTTGATTTCGGTGATGGTTGGTTAGGTTGGGTTAGGTTTGGTGAGGTATGCGGGTTTTTTTAACATTTCTGCAATGTCGAATTCTTTGATTTCGGTAAAAGTTAGGCTAGGTTGGGTTAGGTTTGGTGAGTTAAGCGAATTTTGTGTAAATCTTACAGTCTCAAATTCTTTGATTTCGGTGATGGTTAGGTTAGGTTAGGTTGGGTTTTTTGAGGTTTGCGAGTTTTTATTTACATTTCTGCAATGTCGAATTCATTGATTTCGGTAAAAGTTAGGCTAGGTTGGGTTAGGTTTGGTGAGGAAAGCGATTTTTGTGTATATTTTTGCAATGTCGAATTCTTTGATTTCGGTAAAAGTAAGGCTAGGTTGGGTTAGGTTTGGTGAGGTTAGCAAATTTTGTGTAAATCTTACACTCTCAAATTCTTTAATTTCGGTGATGGTTAGGTTAGGTTGGGTTTGGTTTGGTGTGGTATGCGAGTTTTTTTAACATTTCTGCAATGTCGAATTCTTCGATTTCGGTAAAAGTTAGGCTAGGTTTGGTAAGGTTTGGTGAGGTAAGCGGGTTTTGTGTATATTTTTGCAATGTCGAATTCTTCGATTTCGGTAAAAGTTAGGCTAGGTTTGGTAAGGTTTGGTGAGGTAAGCGGGTTTTGTGTATATTTTTGCAATGTCGAATTCTTTGATTTCGGTGATAGTGAGGCTAGGTTGGGTTAGGTTTGCTGAGGTTAGCGAATTTTCTGTAAATCTTACAATCGAAAATTCTTTGATTTCGGTGATCGTTAGGTTAGGTTGGGTTGGGTTTTGTGAGGAATGCGAGTTTTTTTTACATTTCTGCATTGTCGAATTCTTTGATTTCGGTAAAAGTTAGGCTAGGATGGGTTAGGTTTGGTGAGGAAAGCGAGTTTTGTGTATAATTTTGCAATGTCGAATTCTTTGATTTCGGTAATAGTTAGGCTAGGTTGGAATAGGTTTAATGAGGTAAGCGAAATTTTTGTATATTTTTGCAATGTCGAATTCTTTGATTTCGGTGATAGTTAGGCTAGGTTGGGTTAGGTTTGGTGAGTTTAGCGAATTTTGTGTAAATCTTACAATCTCAAATTTTTTGATTTCGGTGATGGTTGCTTAGGTTGGGTTAGGTTTGGTGAGGTATGCGGGTTTTTTTTACATTTCTGCAATGTCGAATTCTTTGATTTCGGTAAAAGTTAGGCTAGGTTGGGTTAGGTTTGGTGAGTTAAGCGAATTTTGTGTAAATCTTACAGTCTCAAATTCTTTGATTTCGGTGATGGTTGGTTAGGTTGGGTTAGGTTTGGTGAGGTATGCGGGTTTTTTTTACATTTCTGCAATGTCGAATTCTTTGATTTCGGTAAAACTTAGGCTAGGTTGGGTTAGGTTTGGTGAGTTAAGCGAATTTTGTGTAAATCTTACAGTCTCAAATTCTTTGATTTCGGTGATGGTTAGGTTAGGTTAGGTTGGGTTTTGTGAGGTTTGCGAGTTTTGTGTATATTTTTGCAATGTCGAATTCTTTGATTTCGGTGATAATTAGGCTAGGTTGGGTTAGGTTTGGTGGAGAAAGCGAGTTTTGTGTATATTTTTGCAATGTCGAATTCTTTGATTTCGGTTATTGTTAGGCTAGGTGAGGTTAGGTTTGGTGAGTTTAGCGAATTTTGTGTAAATCTAACAATCTCAAATTTTTTGATTTCGGTGATGGTTGGTTAGGTTGGGTTAGGTTTGGTGAGGTATGCGGGTTTTTTTTACATTTCTGAAATGTCGAATTCTTTGATTTCGGTAAAAGTAAGGCTAGGTTGGGTTAGGTTTAGTGAGGTAAGCGGGTTTTGTGTATATATTTGCAATGTCGAATTCTTTGATTTCGGTGTAAGTGAGGCTAGGTTGGGTAAGGTTTGGTGAGGAAAGCGAGTTTTGTGTATATTTTTGCAATGTCGAATTCTTTGATTTCGGTGATAGTTAGGCTTGGTTGGGATAGGTTTGGTGGAGAAAGCGAGTTTTGTGTATATTTTTGCATTGTCGAATTCTTTGATTTCGGTTATTGTTATGCTAGGTGAGGTTAGGTTTGGTGAGTTTAGCGAATTTTGTGTAAATCTAACAATCTCAAATTCTTTGATTTCGGTGATGGTTGGTTAGGTTGGGTTAGGTTTGGTGAGGTATGCGGGTTTTTTTTACATTTCTGAAATGTCGAATTCTTTGATTTCGGTAAAAGTAAGGCTAGGTTGGGTTAGGTTTGGTGAGGTTAGCGAATTTTGTGTAAATCTTACACTCTCAAATTCTTTAATTTCGGTGATGGTTAGGTTAGGTTGGGTTTGGTTTGGTGTGGTATGCGAGTTTTTTTAACATTTCTGCAATGTCGAATTCTTCGATTTCGGTAAAAGTTAGGCTAGGTTTGGTTAGGTTTGGTGAGGTAAGCGGGTTTTGTGTATATTTTTGCATTGTCGATTTCTTTGATTTCGGTGATAGTTAGGCTTGGTTGGGTTAGGTTTGATAAGGTAAGCGAGTTTTGTGTATATTTTTGCAATGTCGAATTCTTTGATTTCGGTGATAGTGAGGCTAGGTTGGGTTAGGTTTGCTGAGGTAAGCGAAATTTCTGTAAATCTTACAATCGAAAATTCTTTGATTTCGGTGATGGTTAGGTTAGGTTGGGTTTGGTTTGGTGTGGCATGCGAGTTTTTTAAACATTTCTGCAATGTCGAATTCTTCGATTTCGGTAAAAGTTAGGCTAGGTTTGGTTAGGTTTGGTGAGGTAAGCGGGTTTTGTGTATATTTTTGCAATGTCGAATTCTTTGATTTCGGTGATAGTTAGGCTTGGTTGGGTTAGGTTTGATAAGGTAAGCGAGTTTTGTGTATATTTTTGCAATGTCGAATTCTTTGATTTCGGTGATAGTGAGGCTAGATTGGGTTAGGTTTGCTGAGGTTAGCGAATTTTCTGTAAATCTTACAATCGAAAATTCTTTGATTTCGGTGATGGTTAGGTTAGGTTGGGTTGGGTTTTGTGAGGAATGCGAGTTTTTTTTACATTTCTGCAATGTCGAATACTTTGATTTCGGTAAAAGTTAGGCTAGGATGGGTTAGGTTTGGTGAGGAAAGCGAGTTTTGTGTATAATTTTGCAATGTCGAATTCTTTGATTTTGGTAATAGTTAGGCTAGGTTGGAATAGGTTTAATGAGGTAAGCGAATTTTTTGTATATTTTTGCAATGTCGAATTCTTTGATTTCGGTGATAGTTAGGCTAGGTTGGGTTTGGTTTGGTGAGGTTAGCGAATTTTGTGTAAATCTTACAATCTCAAATTCTTTAATTTAGGTGATGGTTAGGTTAGGTTGGGTTAGGTTTGGTGTGGTATGCGAGTTTTTTTTACATTTCTTCAATGTCGAATTCTTTGATTTCGGTAAAAGTTAGGTTAGGTTGGGTTAGGTTTGGTGAGGAAAGCGAGTTTTGTGTATATTTTTGCAATGTCGAATTCTTTGATTTCGGTGATAGTTAGGCTAGGTTGGGTTAGGTTTGGTGAGGTTAGCGAATTTTGTGTAAATCCTCCAATCTCAAATTCTTTAATTTAGGTGATGGTTAGGTTAGGTTGGGTTAGGTTTGGTGTGGTATGCGAGTTTTTTTTACATTTCTGCAATGTCGAATTCTTTGATTTCGGTAATAGTTAGGCTAGGTTGGAATAGGTTTAATGAGGTAAGCGAATTTTTTGTATATTTTTGCAATGTCGATTTCTTTGATTTCGGTGATAGTTAGGCTAGGTTGGGTTAGGTTTGGTGAGTTTAGCGAATTTTGTGTAAATCTTACAATCTCAAATTCTTTGATTTCGTTGATGGTTGGTTAGGTTGGGTTAGGTTTGGTGAGGTATGCTTTTTTTTTTACATTTCTGCAATGTCGAATTCTTTGATTTCGGTAAAAGTTAGGCTAGGTTTGGTTAGGTTTGGTGAGGTGAGCGACTTTTGTGTATATATTTGCAATGTCGAATTCTTTGATTTCGGTGTAAGTGGAGCTAGGTTGGGTAAGGTTTGGTGAGGAAAGCGAGTTTTGTGTATATTTTTGCAATGTCAAATTCTTTGATATCGGTGATAGTTAGGCTAGGTTGGGTTAGGTTTGGTGAGGAATGCGAGTTTTGTGTATATTTTTGCAATGTCGAATTCTTTGATTTTGGTAATAGTTAGGTTAGGTTGGGTAAGGTTTGGTGAGTTTAGCGAATTTTGTGTAAATCTTATAATCTCAAATTCTTTGATTTCGGTGATGGTTGGTTAGGTTGGGTTAGGTTTGGTGAGGTATGCGGGTTTTTTTAACATTTCTGCAATGTCGAATTCTTTGATTTCGGTAAAAGTTAGGCTAGGTTGGGTTAGGTTTGGTGAGTTAAGCGAATTTTGTGTAAATCTTACAGTCTCAAATTCTTTGATTTCGGTGATGGTTGGTTAGGTTGGGTTAGGTTTGGTGAGGTATGCGGGTTTTTTTTACATTTCTGCAATGTCGAATTCTTTGATTTCGGTAAAAGTTAGGCTAGGTTGGGTTAGGTTTGGTGAGTTAAGCGAATTTTGTGTAAATCTTACAGTCTCAAATTCTTTGATTTCGGTGATGGTTAGGTTAGGTTAGGTTGGGTTTTGTGAGGTTTGCGAGTTTTGTGTATATTTTTGCAATGTCGAATTCTTTGATTTCGGTGATAATTAGGCTAGGTTGGGTTAGGTTTGGTGGAGAAAGCGAGTTTTGTGTATATTTTTGCAATGTCGAATTCTTTGATTTCGGTTATTGTTAGGCTAGGTGAGGTTAGGTTTGGTGAGTTTAGCGAATTTTGTGTAAATCTAACAATCTCAAATTCTTTGATTTCGGTGATGGTTGGTTAGGTTGGGTTAGGTTTGGTGAGGTATGCGGGTTTTTTTTACATTTCTGAAATGTCGAATTCTTTGATTTCGGTAAAAGTAAGGCTAGGTTGGGTTAGGTTTAGTGAGGTAAGCGGGTTTTGTGTATATATTTGCAATGTCGAATTCTTTGATTTCGGTAAAAGTAAGGCTAGGTTGGGTTAGGTTTGGTGAGGAAAGCGAGTTTTGTGTATATTTTTGCAATGTCGAATTCTTTGATTTCGGTGATAGTTAGGCTAGGTTGGGTTAGGTTTGGTGAGGTTAGCGAATTTTGTGTAAATCCTCCAATCTCAAATTCTTTAATTTAGGTGATGGTTAGGTTAGGTTGGGTTAGGTTTGGTGTGGTATGCGAGTTTTTTTTACATTTCTGCAATGTCGAATTCTTTGATTTCGGTAATAGTTAGGCTAGGTTGGAATAGGTTTAATGAGGTAAGCGAATTTTTTGTATATTTTTGCAATGTCGATTTCTTTGATTTCGGTGATAGTTAGGCTAGGTTGGGTTAGGTTTGGTGAGTTTAGCGAATTTTGTGTAAATCTTACAATCTCAAATTCTTTGATTTCGTTGATGGTTGGTTAGGTTGGGTTAGGTTTGGTGAGGTATGCTTTTTTTTTTACATTTCTGCAATGTCGAATTCTTTGATTTCGGTAAAAGTTAGGCTAGGTTTGGTTAGGTTTGGTGAGGTGAGCGACTTTTGTGTATATATTTGCAATGTCGAATTCTTTGATTTCGGTGTAAGTGGAGCTAGGTTGGGTAAGGTTTGGTGAGGAAAGCGAGTTTTGTGTATATTTTTGCAATGTCAAATTCTTTGATATCGGTGATAGTTAGGCTAGGTTGGGTTAGGTTTGGTGAGGAATGCGAGTTTTGTGTATATTTTTGCAATGTCGAATTCTTTGATTTTGGTAATAGTTAGGTTAGGTTGGGTAAGGTTTGGTGAGTTTAGCGAATTTTGTGTAAATCTTATAATCTCAAATTCTTTGATTTCGGTGATGGTTGGTTAGGTTGGGTTAGGTTTGGTGAGGTATGCGGGTTTTTTTAACATTTTTGCAATGTCGAATTCTTTGATTTCGGTAAAAGTTAGGCTAGGTTGGGTTAGGTTTGGTGAGTTAAGCGAATTTTGTGTAAATCTTACAGTCTCAAATTCTTTGATTTCGGTGATGGTTAGGTTAGGTTAGGTTGGGTTTTTTGAGGTTTGCGAGTTTTTATTTACATTTCTGCAATGTCGAATTCATTGATTTCGGTAAAAGTTAGGCTAGGTTGGGTTAGGTTTGGTGAGGAAAGCGATTTTTGTGTATATTTTTGCAATGTCGAATTCTTTGATTTCGGTAAAAGTAAGGCTAGGTTGGGTTAGGTTTGGTGAGGTTAGCAAATTTTGTGTAAATCTTACACTCTCAAATTCATTAATTTCGGTGATGGTTAGGTTAGGTTGGGTTTGGTTTGGTGTGGTATGCGAGTTTTTTTAACATTTCTGCAATGTCGAATTCTTCGATTTCGGTAAAAGTTAGGCTAGGTTTGGTAAGGTTTGGTGAGGTAAGCGGGTTTTGTGTATATTTTTGCAATGTCGAATTCTTCGATTTCGGTAAAAGTTAGGCTAGGTTTGGTAAGGTTTGGTGAGGTAAGCGGGTTTTGTGTATATTTTTGCAATGTCGAATTCTTTGATTTCGGTGATAGTGAGGCTAGGTTGGGTTAGGTTTGCTGAGGTAAGCGAATTTTCTGTAAATCTTACAATCGAAAATTCTTTGATTTCGGTGATCGTTAGGTTAGGTTGGGTTGGGTTTTGTGAGGAATGCGAGTTTTTTTTACATTTCTGCATTGTCGAATTCTTTGATTTCGGTAAAAGTTAGGCTAGGATGGGTTAGGTTTGGTGAGGAAAGCGAGTTTTGTGTATAATTTTGCAATGTCGAATTCTTTGATTTCGGTAATAGTTAGGCTAGGTTGGAATAGGTTAAATGAGGTAAGCGAAATTTTTGTATATTTTTGCAATGTCGAATTCTTTGATTTCGGTGATAGTTAGGCTAGGTTGGGTTAGGTTTGGTGAGTTTAGCGAATTTTGTGTAAATCTTACAATCTCAAATTTTTTGATTTCGGTGATGGTTGCTTAGGTTGGGTTAGGTTTGGTGAGGTATGCGGGTTTTTTTTACATTTCTGCAATGTCGAATTCTTTGATTTCGGTAAAAGTTAGGCTAGGTTGGGTTAGGTTTGGTGAGTTAAGCGAATTTTGTGTAAATCTTACAGTCTCAAATTCTTTGATTTCGGTGATGGTTGGTTAGGTTGGGTTAGGTTTGGTGAGGTATGCGGGTTTTTTTTACATTTCTGCAATGTCGAATTCTTTGATTTCGGTAAAAGTTAGGCTAGGTTGGGTTAGGTTTGGTGAGTTAAGCGAATTTTGTGTAAATCTTACAGTCTCAAATTCTTTGATTTCGGTGATGGTTAGGTTAGGTTAGGTTGGGTTTTGTGAGGTTTGCGAGTTTTGTGTATATTTTTGCAATGTCGAATTCTTTGATTTCGGTGATAATTAGGCTAGGTTGGGTTAGGTTTGGTGGAGAAAGCGAGTTTTGTGTATATTTTTGCAATGTCGAATTCTTTGATTTCGGTTATTGTTAGGCTAGGTGAGGTTAGGTTTGGTGAGTTTAGCGAATTTTGTGTAAATCTAACAATCTCAAATTCTTTGATTTCGGTGATGGTTGGTTAGGTTGGGTTAGGTTTGGTGAGGTATGCGGGTTTTTTTTACATTTCTGAAATGTCGAATTCTTTGATTTCGGTAAAAGTAAGGCTAGGTTGGGTTAGGTTTGGTGAGGTTAGCGAATTTTGTGTAAATCTTACACTCTCAAATTCTTTAATTTCGGTGATGGTTAGGTTAGGTTGGGTTTGGTTTGGTGTGGTATGCGAGTTTTTTTAACATTTCTGCAATGTCGAATTCTTCGATTTCGGTAAAAGTTAGGCTAGGTTTGGTTAGGTTTGGTGAGGTAAGCGGGTTTTGTGTATATTTTTGCATTGTCGAATTCTTTGATTTCGGTGATAGTTAGGCTTGGTTGGGTTAGGTTTGATAAGGTAAGCGAGTTTTGTGTATATTTTTGCAATGTCGAATTCTTTGATTTCGGTGATAGTGAGGCTAGGTTGGGTTAGGTTTGCTGAGGTAAGCGAAATTTCTGTAAATCTTACAATCGAAAATTCTTTGATTTCGGTGATGGTTAGGTTAGGTTGGGTTTGGTTTGGTGTGGTATGCGAGTTTTTTAAACATTTCTGCAATGTCGAATTCTTCGATTTCGGTAAAAGTTAGGCTAGGTTTGGTTAGGTTTGTTGAGGTAAGCGGGTTTTGTGTATATTTTTGCAATGTCGAATTCTTTGATTTCGGTGATAGTTAGGCTTGGTTGGGTTAGGTTTGATAAGGTAAGCGAGTTTTGTGTATATTTTTGCAATGTCGAATTCTTTGATTTCGGTGATAGTGAGGCTAGATTGGGTTAGGTTTGCTGAGGTTAGCGAATTTTCTGTAAATCTTACAATCGAAAATTCTTTAATTTCGGTGATGGTTAGGTTAGGTTGGGTTGGGTTTTGTGAGGAATGCGAGTTTTTTTTACATTTCTGCAATGTCGAATACTTTGATTTCGGTAAAAGTTAGGCTAGGATGGGTTAGGTTTGGTGAGGAAAGCGAGTTTTGTGTATAATTTTGCAATGTCGAATTCTTTGATTTTGGTAATAGTTAGGCTAGGTTGGAATAGGTTTAATGAGGTAAGCGAATTTTTTGTATATTTTTGCAATGTCGAATTCTTTGATTTCGGTGATAGTTAGGCTAGGTTGGGTTTGGTTTGGTGAGGTTAGCGAATTTTGTGTAAATCTTACAATCTCAAATTCTTTAATTTAGGTGATGGTTAGGTTAGGTTGGGTTAGGTTTGGAGTGGTATGCGAGTTTTTTTTACATTTCTGCAATGTCGAATTCTTTGATTTCGGTAAAAGTTAGGTTAGGTTGGGTTAGGTTTGGTGAGGAAAGCGAGTTTTGTGTATATTTTTGCAATGTCGAATTCTTTGATTTCGGTGATAGTTAGGCTAGGTTGGGTTAGGTTTGGTGAGGTTAGCGAATTTTGTGTAAATCCTCCAATCTCAAATTCTTTAATTTAGGTGATGGTTAGGTTAGGTTGGGTTAGGTTTGGTGTGGTATGCGAGTTTTTTTTACATTTCTGCAATGTCGAATTCTTTGATTTCGGTAATAGTTAGGCTAGGTTGGAATAGGTTTAATGAGGTAAGCGAATTTTTTGTATATTTTTGCAATGTCGATTTCTTTGATTTCGGTGATAGTTAGGCTAGGTTGGGTTAGGTTTGGTGAGTTTAGCGAATTTTGTGTAAATCTTACAATCTCAAATTCTTTGATTTCGTTGATGGTTGGTTAGGTTGGGTTAGGTTTGGTGAGGTATGCTTTTTTTTTTACATTTCTGCAATGTCGAATTCTTTGATTTCGGTAAAAGTTAGGCTAGGTTTGGTTAGGTTTGGTGAGGTGAGCGACTTTTGTGTATATATTTGCAATGTCGAATTCTTTGATTTCGGTGTAAGTGGAGCTAGGTTGGGTAAGGTTTGGTGAGGAAAGCGAGTTTTGTGTATATTTTTGCAATGTCAAATTCTTTGATATCGGTGATAGTTAGGCTAGGTTGGGTTAGGTTTGGTGAGGAATGCGAGTTTTGTGTATATTTTTGCAATGTCGAATTCTTTGATTTTGGTAATAGTTAGGTTAGGTTGGGTAAGGTTTGGTGAGTTTAGCGAATTTTGTGTAAATCTTATAATCTCAAATTCTTTGATTTCGGTGATGGTTGGTTAGGTTGGGTTAGGTTTGGTGAGGTATGCGGGTTTTTTTAACATTTCTGCAATGTCGAATTCTTTGATTTCGGTAAAAGTTAAGCTAGGTTGGGTTAGGTTTGGTGAGTTAAGCGAATTTTGTGTAAATCTTACAGTCTCAAATTCTTTGATTTCGGTGATGGTTAGGTTAGGTTAGGTTGGGTTTTTTGAGGTTTGCGAGTTTTTATTTACATTTCTGCAATGTCGAATTCATTGATTTCGGTAAAAGTTAGGCTAGGTTGGGTTAGGTTTGGTGAGGAAAGCGATTTTTGTGTATATTTTTGCAATGTCGAATTCTTTGATTTCGGTAAAAGTAAGGCTAGGTTGGGTAAGGTTTGGTGAGGTTAGCAAATTTTGTGTAAATCTTACACTCTCAAATTCTTTAATTTCGGTGATGGTTAGGTTAGGTTGGGTTTGGTTTGGTGTGGTATGCGAGTTTTTTTAACATTTCTGCAATGTCGAATTCTTCGATTTCGGTAAAAGTTAGGCTAGGTTTGGTAAGGTTTGGTGAGGTAAGCGGGTTTTGTGTATATTTTTGCAATGTCGAATTCTTCGATTTCGGTAAAAGTTAGGCTAGGTTTGGTAAGGTTTGGTGAGGTAAGCGGGTTTTGTGTATATTTTTGCAATGTCGAATTCTTTGATTTCGGTGATAGTGAGGCTAGGTTGGGTTAGGTTTGCTGAGGTTAGCGAATTTTCTGTAAATCTTACAATCGAAAATTCTTTGATTTCGGTGATCGTTAGGTTAGGTTGGGTTGGGTTTTGTGAGGAATGCGAGTTTTTTTTACATTTCTGCATTGTCGAATTCTTTGATTTCGGTAAAAGTTAGGCTAGGATGGGTTAGGTTTGGTGAGGAAAGCGAGTTTTGTGTATAATTTTGCAATGTCGAATTCTTTGATTTCGGTAATAGTTAGGCTAGGTTGGAATAGGTTTAATGAGGTAAGCGAAATTTTTGTATATTTTTGCAATGTCGAATTCTTTGATTTCGGTGATAGTTAGGCTAGGTTGGGTTAGGTTTGGTGAGTTTAGCGAATTTTGTGTAAATCTTACAATCTCAAATTTTTTGATTTCGGTGATGGTTGCTTAGGTTGGGTTAGGTTTGGTGAGGTATGCGGGTTTTTTTTACATTTCTGCAATGTCGAATTCTTTGATTTCGGTAAAAGTTAGGCTAGGTTGGGTTAGGTTTGGTGAGTTAAGCGAATTTTGTGGTAATCTTACAGTCTCAAATTCTTTGATTTCGGTGATGGTTGGTTAGGTTGGGTTAGGTTTGGTGAGGTATGCGGGTTTTTTTTACATTTCTGCAATGTCGAATTCTTTGATTTCGGTAAAAGTTAGGCTAGGTTGGGTTAGGTTTGGTGAGTTAAGCGAATTTTGTGTAAATCTTACAGTCTCAAATTCTTTGATTTCGGTGATGGTTAGGTTAGGTTAGGTTGGGTTTTGTGAGGTTTGCGAGTTTTGTGTATATTTTTGCAATGTCGAATTCTTTGATTTCGGTGATAATTAGGCTAGGTTGGGTTAGGTTTGGTGGAGAAAGCGAGTTTTGTGTATATTTTTGCAATGTCGAATTCTTTGATTTCGGTTATTGTTAGGCTAGGTGAGGTTAGGTTTGGTGAGTTTAGCGAATTTTGTGTAAATCTAACAATCTCAAATTCTTTGATTTCGGTGATGGTTGGTTAGGTTGGGTTAGGTTTGGTGAGGTATGCGGGTTTTTTTTACATTTCTGAAATGTCGAATTCTTTGATTTCGGTAAAAGTAAGGCTAGGTTGGGTTAGGTTTAGTGAGGTAAGCGGGTTTTGTGTATATATTTGCAATGTCGAATTCTTTGATTTCGGTGTAAGTGAGGCTAGGTTGGGTAAGGTTTGGTGAGGAAAGCGAGTTTTGTGTATATTTTTGCAATGTCGAATTCTTTGATTTCGGTGATAGTTAGGCTTGGTTGGGATAGGTTTGGTGGAGAAAGCGAGTTTTGTGTATATTTTTGCATTGTCGAATTCTTTGATTTCGGTTATTGTTATGCTAGGTGAGGTTAGGTTTGGTGAGTTTAGCGAATTTTGTGTAAATCTAACAATCTCAAATTCTTTGATTTCGGTGATGGTTGGTTAGGTTGGGTTAGGTTTGGTGAGGTATGCGGGTTTTTTTTACATTTCTGAAATGTCGAATTCTTTGATTTCGGTAAAAGTAAGGCTAGGTTGGGTTAGGTTTGGTGAGGTTAGCGAATTTTGTGTAAATCTTACACTCTCAAATTCTTTAATTTCGGTGATGGTTAGGTTAGGTTGGGTTTGGTTTGGTGTGGTATGCGAGTTTTTTTAACATTTCTGCAATGTCGAATTCTTCGATTTCGGTAAAAGTTAGGCTAGGTTTGGTTAGGTTTGGTGAGGTAAGCGGGTTTTGTGTATATTTTTGCATTGTCGAATTCTTTGATTTCGGTGATAGTTAGGCTTGGTTGGGTTAGGTTTGATAAGGTAAGCGAGTTTTGTGTATATTTTTGCAATGTCGAATTCTTTGATTTCGGTGATAGTGAGGCTAGGTTGGGTTAGGTTTGCTGAGGTAAGCGAAATTTCTGTAAATCTTACAATCGAAAATTCTTTGATTTCGGTGATGGTTAGGTTAGGTTGGGTTGGGTTTTGTGAGGAATGCGAGTTTTTTTTACATTTCTGCATTGTCGAATTCTTTGATTTCGGTAAAAGTTAGGCTAGGATGGGTTAGGTTTGGTGAGGAAAGCGAGTTTTGTGTATAATTTTGCAATGTCGAATTCTTTGATTTCGGTAATAGTTAGGCTAGGTTGGAATAGGTTTAATGAGGTAAGCGAATTTTTTGTATATTTTTGCAATGTCGAATTCTTTGATTTCGGTGATAGTTAGGCTAGGTTGGGTTAGGTTTGGTGAGTTTAGCGAATTTTGTGTAAATCTTACAATCTCAAATTCTTTGATTTCGTTGATGGTTGGTTAGGTTGGGTTAGGTTTGGTGAGGTATGCTTTTTTTTTTACATTTCTGCAATGTCGAATTCTTTGATTTCGGTAAAAGTTAGGCTAGGTTTGGTTAGGTTTGGTGAGGTGAGCGAGTTTTGTGTATATATTTGCAATGTCGAATTCTTTGATTTCGGTGTAAGTGGAGCTAGGTTGGTTAAGGTTTGGTGAGGAAAGCGAGTTTTGTGTATATTTTTGCAATGTCGAATTCTTTGATTTCGGTGATAGTTAGGCTTGGTTGGGATAGGTTTGGTGGAGAAAGCGAGTTTTGTGTATATTTTTGCATTGTCGAATTCTTTGATTTCGGTTATTGTTATGCTAGGTGAGGTTAGGTTTGGTGAGTTTAGCGAATTTTGTGTAAATCTAACAATCTCAAATTCTTTGATTTCGGTGATGGTTGCTTAGGTTGGGTTAGGTTTGGTGAGGTATGCGGGTTTTTTTTACATTTCTGCAATGTCGAATTCTTTGATTTCGGTAAAAGTTAGGCTAGGTTGGGTTAGGTTTGGTGAGTTAAGCGAATTTTGTGGTAATCTTACAGTCTCAAATTCTTTGATTTCGGTGATGGTTGGTTAGGTTGGGTTAGGTTTGGTGAGGTATGCGGGTTTTTTTTACATTTCTGCAATGTCGAATTCTTTGATTTCGGTAAAAGTTAGGCTAGGTTGGGTTAGGTTTGGTGAGTTAAGCGAATTTTGTGTAAATCTTACAG
Organism: Arctopsyche grandis; assembly: GCF_051622035.1. Taxonomy (NCBI): domain Eukaryota; kingdom Metazoa; phylum Arthropoda; class Insecta; order Trichoptera; family Hydropsychidae; genus Arctopsyche; species Arctopsyche grandis. Next base: position 34,595,593 of record NC_135360.1, read on the forward strand.
TCTCAAATTCTTTGATTTCGGTGATGGTTAGGTTAGGTTAGGTTGGGTTTTGTGAGGTTTGCGAGTTTTGTGTATATTTTTGCAATGTCGAATTCTTTGATTTCGGTGATAATTAGGCTAGGTTGGGTTAGGTTTGGTGGAGAAAGCGAGTTTTGTGTATATTTTTGCAATGTCGAATTCTTTGATTTCGGTTATTGTTAGGCTAGGTGAGGTTAGGTTTGGTGAGTTTAGCGAATTTTGTGTAAATCTAACAATCTCAAATTCTTTGATTTCGGTGATGGTTGGTTAGGTTGGGTTAGGTTTGGTGAGGTATGCGGGTTTTTTTTACATTTCTGAAATGTCGAATTCTTTGATTTCGGTAAAAGTAAGGCTAGGTTGGGTTAGGTTTAGTGAGGTAAGCGGGTTTTGTGTATATATTTGCAATGTCGAATTCTTTGATTTCGGTGTAAGTGAGGCTAGGTTGGGTAAGGTTTGGTGAGGAAAGCGAGTTTTGTGTATATTTTTGCAATGTCGAATTCTTTGATTTCGGTGATAGTTAGGCTTGGTTGGGATAGGTTTGGTGGAGAAAGCGAGTTTTGTGTATATTTTTGCATTGTCGAATTCTTTGATTTCGGTTATTGTTATGCTAGGTGAGGTTAGGTTTGGTGAGTTTAGCGAATTTTGTGTAAATCTAACAATCTCAAATTCTTTGATTTCGGTGATGGTTGGTTAGGTTGGGTTAGGTTTGGTGAGGTATGCGGGTTTTTTTTACATTTCTGAAATGTCGAATTCTTTGATTTCGGTAAAAGTAAGGCTAGGTTGGGTTAGGTTTGGTGAGGTTAGCGAATTTTGTGTAAATCTTACACTCTCAAATTCTTTAATTTCGGTGATGGTTAGGTTAGGTTGGGTTTGGTTTGGTGTGGTATGCGAGTTTTTTTAACATTTCTGCAATGTCGAATTCTTCGATTTCGGTAAAAGTTAGGCTAGGTTTGGTTAGGTTTGGTGAGGTAAGCGGGTTTTGTGTATATTTTTGCATTGTCGAATTCTTTGATTTCGGTGATAGTTAGGCTTGGTTGGGTTAGGTTTGATAAGGTAAGCGAGTTTTGTGTATATTTTTGCAATGTCGAATTCTTTGATTTCGGTGATAGTGAGGCTAGGTTGGGTTAGGTTTGCTGAGGTAAGCGAAATTTCTGTAAATCTTACAATCGAAAATTCTTTGATTTCGGTGATGGTTAGGTTAGGTTGGGTTGGGTTTTGTGAGGAATGCGAGTTTTTTTTACATTTCTGCATTGTCGAATTCTTTGATTTCGGTAAAAGTTAGGCTAGGATGGGTTAGGTTTGGTGAGGAAAGCGAGTTTTGTGTATAATTTTGCAATGTCGAATTCTTTGATTTCGGTAATAGTTAGGCTAGGTTGGAATAGGTTTAATGAGGTAAGCGAATTTTTTGTATATTTTTGCAATGTCGAATTCTTTGATTTCGGTGATAGTTAGGCTAGGTTGGGTTAGGTTTGGTGAGTTTAGCGAATTTTGTGTAAATCTTACAATCTCAAATTCTTTGATTTCGTTGATGGTTGGTTAGGTTGGGTTAGGTTTGGTGAGGTATGCTTTTTTTTTTACATTTCTGCAATGTCGAATTCTTTGATTTCGGTAAAAGTTAGGCTAGGTTTGGTTAGGTTTGGTGAGGTGAGCGAGTTTTGTGTATATATTTGCAATGTCGAATTCTTTGATTTCGGTGTAAGTGGAGCTAGGTTGGTTAAGGTTTGGTGAGGAAAGCGAGTTTTGTGTATATTTTTGCAATGTCGAATTCTTTGATATCGGTGATAGTTAGGCTAGGTTGGGTTAGGTTTGGTGAGGAATGCGAGTTTTGTGTATATTTTTGCAATGTCGAACTCTTTGATTTTGGTAATAGTTAGGCTAGGTTGGGTTAGGTTTGGTGAGTTTAGCGAATTTTGTGTAAATCTTACAATCTCAAATTCTTTGATTTCGGTGATGGTTGGTTAGGTTGGGTTAGGTTTGGTGAGGTATGCGGGTTTTTTTTACATTCTGCAATGTCGAATTCTTTGATTTCGGTAAAAGTTAGGCTAGGTTGGGTTAGGTTTGGTGAGTTAAGCGAATTTTGTGTAAATCTTACAGTCTCAAATTCTTTGATTTCGGTGATGGTTAGGTTAGGTTAGGTTGGGTTTTGTGAGGTTAACGAGTTTTTATTTACATTTCTGCAACGTCGAATTCATTGATTTCGGTAAAAGTTAGGCTAGGTTGGGTTAGGTTTGGTGAGGAAAGCGATTTTTGTGTATATTTTTGCAATGTCGAATTCTTTGATTTCGATGATAGTTAGGCTAGGTTGGGTTAGGTTTTCTGAGGTAAGCGAGTTTTGTGTATATTGTTGCAATGTCGAATTCTTTGATTTCGGTGATAGTTAGGCTAGGTTGGGTTAGGTTTGCTGAGCTAAGCAAATTTTGTGTAAATCTTACAATCTCAAATTCTTTGATTTCGGTGATGGTTGGTTAGGTTGGGTCAGGTTTGGTGAGGTAAGCGAGTTTTGTGTATATTTTTGCAATGTCGAATTCTTTGATTTCGGTGATAATTAGGCTAGGTTGGGTTAGGTTTGGTGGAGAAAGCGAGTTTTGTGTATATTTTTGCAATGTCGAATTCTTTGATTTCGGTTATTGTTAGGCTAGGTGAGGTTAGGTTTGGTGAGTTTAGCGAATTTTGTGTAAATCTAACAATCTCAAATTCTTTGATTTCGGTGATGGTTGGTTAGGTTGGGTTAGGTTTGGTGAGGTATGCGGGTTTTTTTTACATTTCTGAAATGTCGAATTCTTTGATTTCGGTAAAAGTAAGGCTAGGTTGGGTTAGGTTTGGTGAGGTTAGCAAATTTTGTGTAAATCTTACACTCTCAAATTTTTTAATTTCGGTGATGGTTAGGTTAGGTTGGGTTTGGTTTGGTGTGGTATGCGAGTTTTTTTAACATTTCTGCAATGTCGAATTCTTCGATTTCGGTAAAAGTTAGGCTAGGTTTGGTTAGGTTTGGTGAGGTAAGCGGGTTTTGTGTATATATTTGCAATGTCGAATTCTTTGATTTCGGTGTAAGTGAGGCTAGGTTGGGTAAGGTTTGGTGAGGAAAGCGAGTTTTGTGTATATTTTTGCAATGTCGAATTCTTTGATTTCGGTGATAGTTAGGCTTGGTTGGGTTAGGTTTGATAAGGTAAGCGAGTTTTTTGTATATTTTTGCAATGTCGAATTCTTTGATTTCGGTGATAGTGAGGCTTGGTTGGGTTAGGTTTGCTGAGGTTAGCGAATTTTCTGTAAATCTTACAATCGAAAATTCTTTGATTTCGGTGATGGTTAGGTTAGGTTGGGTTGGGTTTTGTGAGGAATGCGAGTTTTTTTTACATTTCTGCAATGTCGAATTCTTTGATTTCGGTAAAAGTTAGGCTAGGATGGGTTAGGTTTGGTGAGGAAAGCGAGGTTTGTGTATAATTTTGCAATGTCGAATTCTTTGATTTCGGTGATAGTTAGGCTAGGTTGGGTTAGGTTTGGTGAGTTTAGCGAATTTTGTGTAAATCTTACAATCTCAAATTCTTTGATTTCGTTGATGGTTGGTTAGGTTGGGTTAGGTTTGGTGAGGTATGCTTTTTTTTTTACATTTCTGCAATGTCGAATTCTTTGATTTCGGTAAAAGTTAGGCTAGGTTTGGTTAGGTTTGGTGAGGTGAGCGAGTTTTGTGTATATATTTGCAATGTCGAATTCTTTGATTTCGGTGTAAGTGGAGCTAGGTTGGGTAAGGTTTGGTGAGGAAAGCGAGTTTTGTGTATATTTTTGCAATGTCGAATTCTTTGATATCGGTGATAGTTAGGCTAGGTTGGGTTAGGTTTGGTGAGGAATGCGAGTTTTGTGTATATTTTTGCAATGTCGAATTCTTTGATTTTGGTAATAGTTAGGCTAGGTTGGGTTAGGTTTGGTGAGTTTAGCGAATTTTGTGTAAATCTTACAATCTCAAATTCTTTGATTTCGGTGATGGTTGGTTAGGTTGGGTTAGGTTTGGTGAGGTATGCGGGTTTTTTTTACATTTCTGAAATGTCGAATTCTTTGATTTCGGTAAAAGTAAGGCTAGGTTGGGTTAGGTTTGGTGAGGTTAGCAAATTTTGTGTAAATCTTACACTCTCAAATTCTTTAATTTCGGTGATGGTTAGGTTAGGTTGGGTTTGGTTTGGTGTGGTATGCGAGTTTTTTTAACATTTCTGCAATGTCGAATTCTTCGATTTCGGTAAAAGTTAGGCTAGGTTTGGTTAGGTTTGGTGAGGTAAGCGGGTTTTGTGTATATATTTGCAATGTCGAATTCTTTGATTTCGGTGTAAGTGAGGCTAGGTTGGGTAAGGTTTGGTGAGGAAAGCGAGTTTTGTGTATATTTTTGCAATGTCGAATTCTTTGATTTCGGTGATAGTTAGGCTTGGTTGGGTTAGGTTTGATAAGGTAAGCGAGTTTTTTGTATATTTTTGCAATGTCGAATTCTTTGATTTCGGTGATAGTGAGGCTTGGTTGGGTTAGGTTTGCTGAGGTTAGCGAATTTTCTGTAAATCTTACAATCGAAAATTCTTTGATTTCGGTGATGGTTAGGTTAGGTTGGGTTGGGTTTTGTGAGGAATGCGAGTTTTTTTTACATTTCTGCAATGTCGAATTCTTTGATTTCGGTAAAAGTTAGGCTAGGATGGGTTAGGTTTGGTGAGGAAAGCGAGGTTTGTGTATAATTTTGCAATGTCGAATTCTTTGATTTCGGTGATAGTTAGGCTAGGTTGGGTTAGGTTTGGTGAGTTTAGCGAATTTTGTGTAAATCTTACAATCTCAAATTCTTTGATTTCGTTGATGGTTGGTTAGGTTGGGTTAGGTTTGGTGAGGTATGCTTTTTTTTTTACATTTCTGCAATGTCGAATTCTTTGATTTCGGTAAAAGTTAGGCTAGGTTTGGTTAGGTTTGGTGAGGTGAGCGAGTTTTGTGTATATATTTGCAATGTCGAATTCTTTGATTTCGGTGTAAGTGGAGCTAGGTTGGGTAAGGTTTGGTGAGGAAAGCGAGTTTTGTGTATATTTTTGCAATGTCGAATTCTTTGATATCGGTGATAGTTAGGCTAGGTTGGGTTAGGTTTGGTGAGGAATGCGAGTTTTGTGTATATTTTTGCAATGTCGAATTCTTTGATTTTGGTAATAGTTAGGCTAGTTTGGGTTAGGTTTGGTGAGTTTAGCGAATTTTGTGTAAATCTTACAATCTCAAATTCTTTGATTTCGGTGATGGTTGGTTAGGTTGGGTTAGGTTTGGTGAGGTATGCGGGTTTTTTTTACATTCTGCAATGTCGAATTCTTTGATTTCGGTAAAAGTTAGGCTAGGTTGGGTTAGGTTTGGTGAGTTAAGCGAATTTTGTGTAAATCTTACAGTCTCAAATTCTTTGATTTCGGTGATGGTTAGGTTAGGTTAGGTTGGGTTTTGTGAGGTTAACGAGTTTTTATTTACATTTCTGCAACGTCGAATTCATTGATTTCGGTAAAAGTTAGGCTAGGTTGGGTTAGGTTTGGTGAGGAAAGCGATTTTTGTGTATATTTTCGCAATGTCGAATTCTTTGATTTCGATGATAGTTAGGCTAGGTTGGGTTAGGTTTTCTGAGGTAAGCGAGTTTTGTGTATATTGTTGCAATGTCGAATTCTTTGATTTCGGTGATAGTTAGGCTAGGTTGGGTTAGGTTTGCTGAGCTAAGCAAATTTTGTGTAAATCTTACAATCTCAAATTCTTTGATTTCGGTGATGGTTGGTTAGGTTGGGTCAGGTTTGGTGAGGTAAGCGAGTTTTGTGTATATTTTTGCAATGTCGAATTCTTTGATTTCGGTGATAATTAGGCTAGGTTGGGTTAGGTTTGGTGGAGAAAGCGAGTTTTGTGTATATTTTTGCAATGTCGAATTCTTTGATTTCGGTTATTGTTAGGCTAGGTGAGGTTAGGTTTGGTGAGTTTAGCGAATTTTGTGTAAATCTAACAATCTCAAATTCTTTGATTTCGGTGATGGTTGGTTAGGTTGGGTTAGGTTTGGTGAGGTATGCGGGTTTTTTTTACATTTCTGAAATGTCGAATTCTTTGATTTCGGTAAAAGTAAGGCTAGGTTGGGTTAGGTTTGGTGAGGTTAGCAAATTTTGTGTAAATCTTACACTCTCAAATTCTTTAATTTCGGTGATGGTTAGGTTAGGTTGGGTTTGGTTTGGTGTGGTATGCGAGTTTTTTTAACATTTCTGCAATGTCGAATTCTTCGATTTCGGTAAAAGTTAGGCTAGGTTTGGTTAGGTTTGGTGAGGTAAGCGGGTTTTGTGTATATATTTGCAATGTCGAATTCTTTGATTTCGGTGTAAGTGAGGCTAGGTTGGGTAAGGTTTGGTGAGGAAAGCGAGTTTTGTGTATATTTTTGCAATGTCGAATTCTTTGATTTCGGTGATAGTTAGGCTTGGTTGGGTTAGGTTTGATAAGGTAAGCGAGTTTTTTGTATATTTTTGCAATGTCGAATTCTTTGATTTCGGTGATAGTGAGGCTTGGTTGGGTTAGGTTTGCAGAGGTTAGCGAATTTTCTGTAAATCTTACAATCGAAAATTCTTTGATTTCGGTGATGGTTAGGTTAGGTTGGGTTGGGTTTTGTGAGGAATGCGAGTTTTTTTTACATTTCTGCAATGTCGAATTCTTTGATTTCGGTAAAAGTTAGGCTAGGATGGGTTAGGTTTGGTGAGGAAAGCGAGGTTTGTGTATAATTTTGCAATGTCGAATTCTTTGATTTCGGTGATAGTTAGGCTAGGTTGGGTTAGGTTTGGTGAGTTTAGCGAATTTTGTGTAAATCTTACAATCTCAAATTCTTTGATTTCGTTGATGGTTGGTTAGGTTGGGTTAGGTTTGGTGAGGTATGCTTTTTTTTTTACATTTCTGCAATGTCGAATTCTTTGATTTCGGTAAAAGTTAGGCTAGGTTTGGTTAGGTTTGGTGAGGTGAGCGAGTTTTGTGTATATATTTGCAATGTCGAATTCTTTGATTTCGGTGTAAGTGGAGCTAGGTTGGGTAAGGTTTGGTGAGGAAAGCGAGTTTTGTGTATATTTTTGCAATGTCGAATTCTTTGATATCGGTGATAGTTAGGCTAGGTTGGGTTAGGTTTGGTGAGGAATGCGAGTTTTGTGTATATTTTTGCAATGTCGAATTCTTTGATTTTGGTAATAGTTAGGCTAGGTTGGGTTAGGTTTGGTGAGTTTAGCGAATTTTGTGTAAATCTTACAATCTCAAATTCTTTGATTTCGGTGATGGTTGGTTAGGTTGGGTTAGGTTTGGTGAGGTATGCGGGTTTTTTTTACATTTCTGAAATGTCAAATTCTTTGATTTCGGTAAAAGTAAGGCTAGGTTGGGTTAGGTTTGGCGAGGTTAGCAAATTTTGTGTAAATCTTACACTCTCAAATTCTTTAATTTCGGTGATGGTTAGGTTAGGTTGGGTTTGGTTTGGTGTGGTATGCGAGTTTTTTTAACATTTCTGCAATGTCGAATTCTTCGATTTCGGTAAAAGTTAGGCTAGGTTTGGTTAGGTTTGGTGAGGTAAGCGGGTTTTGTGTATATATTTGCAATGTCGAATTCTTTGATTTCGGTGTAAGTGAGGCTAGGTTGGGTAAGGTTTGGTGAGGAAAGCGAGTTTTGTGTATATTTTTGCAATGTCGAATTCTTTGATTTCGGTGATAGTTAGGCTTGGTTGGGTTAGGTTTGATAAGGTAAGCGAGTTTTTTGTATATTTTTGCAATGTCGAATTCTTTGATTTCGGTGATAGTGAGGCTTGGTTGGGTTAGGTTTGCTGAGGTTAGCGAATTTTCTGTAAATCTTACAATCGAAAATTCTTTGATTTTGGTGATGGTTAGGTTAGGTTGGGTTGGGTTTTGTGAGGAATGCGAGTTTTTTTTACATTTCTGCAATGTCGAATTCTTTGATTTCGGTAAAAGTTAGGCTAGGATGGGTTAGGTTTGGTGAGGAAAGCGAGGTTTGTGTATAATTTTGCAATGTCGAATTCTTTGATTTCGGTGATAGTTAGGCTAGGTTGGGTTAGGTTTGGTTAGTTTAGCGAATTTTGTGTAAATCTTACAATCTCAAATTCTTTGATTTCGTTGATGGTTGGTTAGGTTGGGTTAGGTTTGGTGAGGTATGCTTTTTTTTTTACATTTCTGCAATGTCGAATTCTTTGATTTCGGTAAAAGTTAGGCTAGGTTTGGTTAGGTTTGGTGAGGTGAGCGAGTTTTGTGTATATATTTGCAATGTCGAATTCTTTGATTTCGGTGTAAGTGGAGCTAGGTTGGGTAAGGTTTGGTGAGGAAAGCGAGTTTTGTGTATATTTTTGCAATGTCGAATTCTTTGATATCGGTGATAGTTAGGCTAGGTTGGGTTAGGTTTGGTGAGGAATGCGAGTTTTGTGTATATTTTTGCAATGTCGAATTCTTTGATTTTGGTAATAGTTAGGCTAGTTTGGGTTAGGTTTGGTGAGTTTAGCGAATTTTGTGTAAATCTTACAATCTCAAATTCTTTGATTTCGGTGATGGTTGGTTAGGTTGGGTTAGGTTTGGTGAGGTATGCGGGTTTTTTTTACATTCTGCAATGTCGAATTCTTTGATTTCGGTAAAAGTTAGGCTAGGTTGGGTTAGGTTTGGTGAGTTAAGCGAATTTTGTGTAAATCTTACAGTCTCAAATTCTTTGATTTCGGTGATGGTTAGGTTAGGTTAGGTTGGGTTTTGTGAGGTTAACGAGTTTTTATTTACATTTCTGCAACGTCGAATTCATTGATTTCGGTAAAAGTTAGGCTAGGTTGGGTTAGGTTTGGTGAGGAAAGCGATTTTTGTGTATATTTTTGCAATGTCAAATTCTTTGATTTCGATGATAGTTAGGCTAGGTTGGGTTAGGTTTTCTGAGGTAAGCGAGTTTTGTGTATATTGTTGCAATGTCGAATTCTTTGATTTCGGTGATAGTTAGGCTAGGTTGGGTTAGGTTTGGTGAGTTTAGCGAATTTTGTGTAAATCTTACAATCTCAAATTCTTTGATTTCGGTGATGGTTGGTTAGGTTGGGTTAGGTTTGGTGAGGTATGCGAGTTTTGTGTATATTTTTGCAATGTCGAATTCTTTGATTTCGGTAAAAGTTAGGCTAGGTTGGGTTAGGTTTGGTGAGTTAAGCGAATTTTGTGTAAATCTTACAGTCTCAAATTCTTTGATTTCGGTGATGGTTAGGTTAGGTTAGGTTGGGTTTTGTGAGGTTAACGAGTTTTTATTTACATTTCTGCAACGTCGAATTCATTGATTTCGGTAAAAGTTAGGCTAGGTTGGATTAGGTTTGGTGAGGAAAGCGATTTTTGTGTATATTTTTGCAATGTCAAATTCTTTGATTTCGATGATAGTTAGGCTAGGTTGGGTTAGGTTTTCTGAGGTAAGCGAGTTTTGTGTATATTGTTGCAATGTCGAATTCTTTGATTTCGGTGATAGTTAGGCTAGGTTGGGTTAGGTTTGCTGAGCTAAGCAAATTTTGTGTAAATCTTACAATCTCAAATTCTTTGATTTCGGTGATGGTTGGTTAGGTTGGGTCAGGTTTGGTGAGGTAAGCGAGTTTTGTGTATATTTTTGCAATGTCGAATTCTTTGATTTCGGTGATAATTAGGCTAGGTTGGGTTAGGTTTGGTGGAGAAAGCGAGTTTTGTGTATATTTTTGCAATGTCGAATTCTTTGATTTCGGTTATTGTTAGGCTAGGTGAGGTTAGGTTTGGTGAGTTAAGCGAATTTTGTGTAAATCTAACAATCTCAAATTCTTTGATTTCGGTGATGGTTAGGTTAGGTTGGGTTTGGTTTGGTGTGGTATGCGAGTTTTTTTAACATTTCTGCAATGTCGAATTCTTCGATTTCGGTAAAAGTTAGGCTAGGTTTGGTTAGGTTTGGTGAGGTAAGCGGGTTTTGTGTATATATTTGCAATGTCGAATTCTTTGATTTCGGTGTAAGTGAGGCTAGGTTGGGTAAGGTTTGGTGAGGAAAGCGAGTTTTGTGTATATTTTTGCAATGTCGAATTCTTTGATTTCGGTGATAGTTAGGCTTGGTTGGGTTAGGTTTGATAAGGTAAGCGAGTTTTTTGTATATTTTTGCAATGTCGAATTCTTTGATTTCGGTGATAGTGAGGCTTGGTTGGGTTAGGTTTGCTGAGGTTAGCGAATTTTCTGTAAATCTTACAATCGAAAATTCTTTGATTTCGGTGATGGTTAGGTTAGGTTGGGTTGGGTTTTGTGAGGAATGCGAGTTTTTTTTACATTTCTGCAATGTCGAATTCTTTGATTTCGGTAAAAGTTAGGCTAGGATGGGTTAGGTTTGGTGAGGAAAGCGAGGTTTGTGTATAATTTTGCAATGTCGAATTCTTTGATTTCGGTAATAGTTAGGCTAGGTTGGAATAGGTTAAATGAGGTAAGCGAATTTTTTGTATATTTTTGCAATGTCGAATTCTTTGATTTCGGTGATAGTTAGGCTAGGTTGGGTTTGGTTTGGTGAGGTTAGCGAATATTGTGTAAATCTTACAATCTCAAATTCTTTAATTTAGGTGATGGTTAGGTTAGGTTGGGTTAGGTTTGGTGCGGTATGCTTTTTTTTTTACATTTCTGCAATGTCGAATTCTTTGATTTCGGTAAAAGTAAGGCTAGGTTGGGTTAGGTTTGGTGAGGAAAGCGAGTTTTGTGTATATTTTTGCAATGTCGAATTCTTTGATTTCGGTGATAGTTAGGCTAGGTTGGGTTAGGTTTGGTGAGTTTAGCGAATTTTGTGTAAATCTTACAATCTCAAATTCTTTGATTTCGTTGATGGTTGGTTAGGTTGGGTTAGGTTTGGTGAGGTATGCTTTTTTTTTTACATTTCTGCAATGTCGAATTCTTTGATTTCGGTAAAAGTTAGGCTAGGTTTGGTTAGGTTTCGTGAGGTGAGCGAGTTTTGTGTATATATTTGCAATGTCGAATTCTTTGATTTCGGTGTAAGTGGAGCTAGGTTGGGTAAGGTTTTGTGAGGAAAGCGAGTTTTGTGTATATTTTTGCAATGTCGAATTCTTTGATATCGGTGATAGTTAGGCTAGGTTGGGTTAGGTTTGGTGAGGAATGCGAGTTTTGTGTATATTTTTGCAATGTCGAATTCTTTGATTTTGGTAATAGTAAGGCTAGGTTGGGTTAGGTTTGGTGAGTTTAGCGAATTTTGTGTAAATCTTACAATCTCAAATTCTTTGATTTCGCTGATGGTTGGTTAGGTTGGGTTAGGTTTGGTGAGGTATGCGGGTTTTTTTAACATTTCTGCAATGTCGAATTCATTGATTTCGGTAAAAGTTAGGCTAGGTTGGGTTAGGTTTGGTGAGGAAAGCGAGTTTTGTGTATATTTTTGCAATGTCGAATTCTTTGATTTCGGTTATAGTTAAGCTAGGTTGGGTTAGGTTTGGTAAGTTAAGCGAATTTTGTGTAAATCTTACAATCTCAAATTCTTTAATTTCGGTGATGGTTAGGTTAGGTTGGATTAGGTTTCGTGAGGTATGCGAGTTTTTTTTACATTTCTGCAATGTCGAATTCTTTGATTTCGGTAAAAGTTAGGCTAGGTTGGGTTAGGTTTGGTGAGGAAAGCGAGTTTGTGTATATTTTAGCAATGTCGAATTCTTTGATTTCGGTGATAGTTAGGCTAGGTTGGGTTAGGTTTGGTAAGTTAAGCGAATTTTGTGTAAATCTTACAATCTCAAATTCTTTGATTTCGCTGATGGTTAGGTTTGGTTGGGTAAGGTTTCGTGAGGTATGCGAGTTTTTTTAACATTTCTGCAATGTCGAATTCTTTGATTTCGGTAAAAGTTAGGCTAGGTTGGGTTAGGTTTGGTGAGGAAAGCGAGTTTTGTGTATATTTTTGCAATGTCGAACTCTTTGATATCGGTGATAGTTAGGCTAGGTTGGGTTAGGTTTGGTGAGGAAAGCGAGTTTTTTGTATATTTTTGCAATGTCGAATTCTTTGATTTTGGTAATAGTAAGGCTAGGTTGGGTTAGGTTTGGTGAGCTTAGCGAATTTTGTGTAAATCTTACAATCTCAAATTCTTAGATTTCGGTGATGGTTGGTTAGGTTGGGTTAGGTTTGGTGAGGTATGCGGTTTTTTTTTACATTTCTGCAATGTCGAATTCTTTGATTTCGGTAAAAGTTAGGCTAGGTTTGGTTAGGTTTGGTGAGGAAAGCGAGTTTTGTGTATATATTTGCAATGTCGAATTCTTTGATTTCGGTGTAAGTGAGGCTAGGTTGGGTAAGGTTTGGTGAGGAAAGCGAGTTTTGTGTATATTTTTGGAATGTCGTATACTTTGATTTCGGTGATAGTTAGGCTAGGTTGGGTTAGGTTTGGTGAGATTAGCGAATTTTGTGTAAATCTTACAATCTCAAATTCTTTAATTTAGATGATGATTAGGTTAGGTTGGGTTAGGTTTGGTGTGGTATGCGAGTTTTTTTTACGATTCTGCAATGTCGAATTCTTTGATTTCGGTAAAAGTTAGGCTAGGTTGAGTTAGGTTTGGTGAGGAAAGCGAGTTTTGTGTATATTTTTGCAATGTCGAATTCTTTGATTTCGGTGATAGTTAGGCTTGGTTGGGTTAGGTTTGATAAGGTTAGCGAGTTTTGTGTATATTTTTGCAATGTCGAATTCTTTGATTTCGGTGATAGTGAGGCTAGGTTGGGTTAGGTTTGCTGAGGTTAGCGAATTTTCTGTAAATTTTACAATCGAAAATTCTTTGATTTCGGTGATGGTTAGGTTAGGTTGGGTTGGGTTTTGTGAGGAATGCGAGTTTTTTTTACATTTCTGCAATGTCGAATTCTTTGATTTCGGTAAAAGTTAGGCTAGGATGGGTTAGGTTTGGTGAGGAAAGCGAGTTTTGTGTATAATTTTGCAATGTCGAATTCTTTGATTTCGGTAATAGTTAGGCTAGGTTGGAATAGGTTTAATGAGGTAAGCGAATTTTTTGTATATTTTTGCAATGTCGAATTCTTTGATTTCAGTGATAGTTAGGCTAGGTTGGGTTTGGTTTGGTGAGGTTAGCGAATTTTGTGTAAATCCTACAATCTCAAATTCTTTAATTTAGGTGATGGTTAGGTTAGGTTGGGTTAGGTTTGGTGTGGTATGCGATATTTTTTTTACATTTCTGCAATGTCGAATTCTTTGATTTCGGTAAAAGTTAGGCTAGGTTGGGTTAGGTTTGTTGAGGAAAGCGAGTTTTGTGTATATTTTTGCAATGTCGAATTCTTTGATTTCGGTGATAGTTAGGCTAGGTTGGGTTAGGTTTGGTGAGGTTAGCGAATTTTGTGTAAATCCTCCAATCTCAAATTCTTTAATTTAGGTGATGGTTAGGTTAGGTTAGGTTGGGTTTTGTGAGGTTTTCGAGTTTTTATTTACATTTCTGCAATGTCGAATTCATTGATTTCGGTAAAAGTTAGGCTAGGTTGGGTAAGGTTTGGTGAGGAAAGCGAGTTTTGTGTATATTTTTGCAATGTCGAATTCTTTGATTTCGGTTATAGTTAGGCTAGGTTGGGTTAGGTTTGGTAAGTTAAGCGAATTTTGTGTAAATCTTACAATCTCAAATTCTTTAATTTCGGTGATGGTTAGGTTAGGTTGGATTAGGTTTCGTGAGGTATGCGAGTTTTTTTTACATTTCTGCAATGTCGAATTCTTTGATTTCGGTAAAAGTTAGGCTAGGTTGGGTTAGGTTTGGTGAGGAAAGCGAGTTTGTGTATATTTTTGCAATGTCGAATTCTTTGATTTCGGTGATAGTTAGGCTAGGTTGGGTTAGGTTTGGTAAGTTAAGCGAATTTTGTGTAAATCTTACAATCTCAAATTCTTTGATTTCGCTGATGGTTAGGTTTGGTTGGGTTAGGTTTCGTGAGGTATGCGAGTTTTTTTTAACATTTCTGCAATGTCGAATTCTTTGATTTCGGTAAAAGTTAGGCTAGGTTGGGTTAGGTTTGGTGAGGAAAGCGAGTTTTGTGTATATTTTTGCAATGTCGAACTCTTTGATATCGGTGATAGTTAGGCTAGGTTGGGTTAGGTTTGGTGAGGAAAGCGAGTTTTTTGTATATTTTTGCAATGTCGAATTCTTTGATTTTGGTAATAGTAAGGCTAGGTTGGGTTAGGTTTGGTGAGCTTAGCGAATTTTGTGTAAATCTTACAATCTCAAATTCTTTGATTTCGGTGATGGTTGGTTAGGTTGGGTTAGGTTTGGTGAAGTATGCGGTTTTTTTTTACATTTCTGCAATGTCGAATTCTTTGATTTCGGTAAAAGTTAGGCTAGGTTTGGTTAGGTTTGGTGAGGAAAGCGAGTTTTGTGTATATATTTGCAATGTCGAATTCTCTGATTTCGGTGTTAGTGAGGCTAGGTTGGGTAAGGTTTGGTGAGGAAAGCGAGTTTTTTGTATATTTTTGCAATGTCGAATTCTTTGATTTTGGTAATAGGAAGGCTAGGTTGGGTTAGGTTTGGTCAGCTTAGCGAATTTTGTGTAAATCTTACAATCTCAAATTCTTTGATTTCGGTGATGGTTGGTTAGGTTGGGTTAGGTTTTGTGAGGTTTGCGAGTTTTTATTTACATTTCTGCAATGTCGAATTCATTGATTTCGGTAAAAGTTAGGCTAGGTTGGGTTAGGTTTGGTGAGGAAAGCGAGTTTGTGTATATTTTTGCAATGTCGAATTCTTTGATTTCGGTGATAGTTAGGCTAGGTTGGGTTAGGTTTGGTAAGTTAAGCGAATTTTGTGTAAATCTTACAATCTCAAATTCTTTGATTTCGCTGATGGTTAGGTTTGGTTGGGTTAGGTTTCGTGAGGTATGCGAGTTTTTTTAACATTTCTGCAATGTCGAATTCTTTGATTTCGGTAAAAGTTAGGCTAGGTTGGGTTAGGTTTGGTGAGGAAAGCGAGTTTTGTGTATATTTTTGCAATGTCGAACTCTTTGATATCGGTGATAGTTAGGCTAGGTTGGGTTAGGTTTGGTGAGGAAAGCGAGTTTTTTGTATATTTTTGCAATGTCGAATTCTTTGATTTTGGTAAAAGTAAGGCTAGGTTGGGTTAGGTTTGGTGAGCTTAGCGAATTTTGTGTAAATCTTACAATCTCAAATTCTTTGATTTCGGTGATGGTTGGTTAGGTTGGGTTAGGTTTGGTGAGGTATGCGGTTTTTTTTTACATTTCTGCAATGTCGAATTCTTTGATTTCGGTAAAAGTTAGGCTAGGTTGGGTTAGGTTTGGTGAGGAAAGCGAGTTTTGTGTATATTTTTGAAATGTCGAACTCTTTGATATCGGTGATAGTTAGGCTAGGTTGGGTTAGGTTTGGTGAGGAAAGCGAGTTTTTTGTATATTTTTGCAATGTCGAATTCTTTGATTTTGGTAATAGTAAGGCTAGGTTGGGTTAGGTTTGGTGAGCTTAGCGAATTTTGTGTAAATCTTACAATCTCAAATTCTTTGATTTCGGTGATGGTTGGTTAGGTTGGGTTAGGTTTGGTGAGGTATGCGGTTTTTTTTTACATTTCTGCAATGTCGAATTCTTTGATTTCGGTGATAGTTAGGCTAGGTTGGGTTAGGTTTGGTGAGATTAGCGAATTTTGTGTAAATCTTACAATCTCAAATTCTTTAATTTAGGTGATGATTAGGTTAGGTTGGGTTAGGTTTGGTGTGGTATGCGAGTTTTTTTTACATTTCTGCAATGCCGAATTCTTTGATTTCGGTAAAAGTTAGGCTAGGTTGGAATAGGTTTAATGAGGTAAGCGAATTTTTTGTATATTTTTGCAATGTCGAATTCTTTGATTTCGGTGATAATTAGGCTAGGTTGGGTTAGGTTTGGTGGAGAAAGCGAGTTTTGTGTATATTTTTGCAATGTCGAATTCTTTGATTTCGGTTATTGTTAGGCTAGGTGAGGTTAGGTTTGGTGAGTTTAGCGAATTTTGTGTAAATCTAACAATCTCAAATTCTTTGATTTCGGTGATGGTTGGTTAGGTTGAGTTAGGTTTGGTGAGGTATGCGGGTTTTTTTTACATTTCTGAAATGTCGAATTCTTTGATTTCGGTAAAAGTAAGGCTAGGTTGGGTTAGGTTTGGTGAGGTTAGCGAATTTTGTGTAAATCTTACACTCTCAAATTCTTTGATTTCGGTTATTGTTAGGCTAGGTGAGGTTAGGTTTGGTGAGTTTAGCGAATTTTGTGTAAATCTAACAATCTCAAATTCTTTGATTTCGGTGATGGTTGGTTAGGTTGGGTTAGGTTTTGTGAGGTTTGCGAGTTTTTATTTACATTTCTGCAATGTCGAATTCATTGATTTCGGTAAAAGTTAGGCTAGGTTGGGTTAGGTTTGGTGAGGAAAGCGAGTTTGTGTATATTTTTGCAATGTCGAATTCTTTGATTTCGGTGATAGTTAGGCTAGGTTGGGTTAGGTTTGGTAAGTTAAGCGAATTTTGTGTAAATCTTACAATCTCAAATTCTTTGATTTCGCTGATGGTTAGGTTTGGTTGGGTTAGGTTTCGTGAGGTATGCGAGTTTTTTTAACATTTCTGCAATGTCGAATTCTTTGATTTCGGTAAAAGTTAGGCTAGGTTGGGTTAGGTTTGGTGAGGAAAGCGAGTTTTGTGTATATTTTTGCAATGTCGAACTCTTTGATATCGGTGATAGTTAGGCTAGGTTGGGTTAGGTTTGGTGAGGAAAGCGAGTTTTTTGTATATTTTTGCAATGTCGAATTCTTTGATTTTGGTAATAGTAAGGCTAGGTTGGGTTAGGTTTGGTGAGCTTAGCGAATTTTGTGTAAATCTTACAATCTCAAATTCTTTGATTTCGGTGATGGTTGGTTAGGTTGGGTTAGGTTTGGTGAGGTATGCGGTTTTTTTTTACATTTCTGCAATGTCGAATTCTTTGATTTCGGTAAAAGTTAGGCTAGGTTTGGTTAGGTTTGGTGAGGAAAGCGAGTTTTGTGTATATATTTGCAATGTCGAATTCTTTGATTTCGGTGTAAGTGAGGCTAGGTTGGGTAAGGTTTGGTGAGGAAAGCGAGTTTTGTGTATATTTTTGCAATGTCGAATTTTTTGATTTTGGTGATAGTTAGGCTAGGTTGGGTTAGGTTTTATAAGGAAAGCGAGTTTTGTGTATATTTTTGCAATGTCGAATTCTTTGATTTCGGTAATAGTTAGGCTAGGTTGGAATAGGTTTAATGAGGTAAGCGAATTTTTTGTATATTTTTGCAATGTCGAATTCTTTAATTTCGGTGATAGTTAGGCTAGGTTGGGTTAGGTTTGGTGAGTTTAGCGAATTTTGTGTAAATCTTACAATCTCAAATTCTTTGATTTCGTTGATGGTTGGTTAGGTTGGGTTAGGTTTGGTAAGTTAAGCGAATTTTGTGTAAATCTTACAATCTCAAATTCTTTGATTTCGCTGATGGTTAGGTTTGGTTGGGTTAGGTTTCGTGAGGTATGCGAGTTTTTTTAACATTTCTGCAATGTCGAATTCTTTGATTTCGGTAAAAGTTAGGCTAGGTTGGGTTAGGTTTGGTGAGGAAAGCGAGTTTTGTGTATATTTTTGCAATGTCGAACTCTTTGATATCGGTGATAGTTAGGCTAGGTTGGGTTAGGTTTGGTGAGGAAAGCGAGTTTTTTGTATATTTTTGCAATGTCGAATTCTTTGATTTTGGTAATAGTAAGGCTAGGTTGGGTTAGGTTTGGTGAGCTAAGCGAATTTTGTGTAAATCTTACAATCTCAAATTCTTTGATTTCGGTGATGGTTGGTTAGGTTGGGTTAGGTTTGGTGAGGTATGCGGTTTTTTTTTACATTTCTGCAATGTCGAATTCTTTGATTTCGGTAAAAGTTAGGCTAGGTTTGGTTAGGTTTGGTGAGGAAAGCGAGTTTTGTGTATATATTTGCAATGTCGAATTCTTTGATTTCGGTGTAAGTGAGGCTAGGTTGGGTAAGGTTTGGTGAGGAAAGCGAGTTTTGTGTATATTTTTGCAATGTCGAATTTTTTGATTTTGGTGATAGTTAGGCTAGGTTGGGTTAGGTTTTATAAGGAAAGCGAGTTTTGTGTATATTTTTGCAATGTCGAATTCTTTGATTTCGGTAATAGTAAGGCTAGGTTGGAATAGGTTTAATGAGGTAAGCGAATTTTTTGTATATTTTTGCAATGTCGAATTCTTTAATTTCGGTGATAGTTAGGCTAGGTTGGGTTAGGTTTGGTGAGTTTAGCGTATTTTGTGTAAATCTTACAATCTCAAATTCTTTGATTTCGTTGATGGTTGGTTAGGTTGGGTTAGGTTTGGTGAGGTATGCGGTTTTTTTTTACATTTCTGCAATGTCGAATTCTTTGATTTCGGTAAAAGTTAGGCTAGGTTTGGTTAGGTTTGGTGAGGAAAGCGAGTTTTGTGTATATATTTGCAATGTCGAATTTTTTGATTTTGGTGATAGTTAGGCTAGGTTGGGTTAGGTTTTATAAGGAAAGCGAGTTTTGTGTATATTTTTGCAATGTCGAATTCTTTGATTTCGGTAATAGTTAGGCTAGGTTGGAATAGGTTTAATGAGGTAAGCGAATTTTTTGTATATTTTTGCAATGTCGAATTCTTTGATTTCGGTGATAGTTAGGCTAGGTTGGGTTAGGTTTGGTGAGTTTAGCGAATTTTGTGTAAATCTTACAATCTCAAATTCTTTGATTTCGTTGATGGTTGGTTAGGTTGGGTTAGGTTTGGTGAGGTATGCGAGTTTTTTTTACATTTCTGCAATGTCGAATTCTTTGATTTCGGTAAAAGTTAGGCTAGGTTGGGTTAGGTTTGGTGAGGAAAGCGAGTTTTGTGTATATTTTTGGAATGTCGTATACTTTGATTTCGGTGATAGTTAGGCTAGGTTGGGTTAGGTTTGGTGAGATTAGCGAATTTTCTGTAAATCTTACAATCTCAAATTCTTTAATTTAGGTGATGATTAGGTTAGGTTGGGTTAGGTTTGGTGTGGTATGCGAGTTTTTTTTACATTTCTGCAATGTCGAATTCTTTGATTTCGGTAAAAGTTTGGCTAGGTTGGGTTAGGTTTGGTGAGGAAAGCGAGTTTTGTGTATATTTTTGCAATGTCGAATTCTTTGATTTCGGTAATAGTTAGGCTAGGTTGGAATAGGTTTAATGAGGTAAGCGAATTTTTTGTATATTTTTGCAATGTCGAATTCTTTGATTTCGGTGATAATTAGGCTAGGTTGGGTTAGGTTTGGTGGAGAAAGCGAGTTTTGTGTATATTTTTGCAATGTCGAATTCTTTGATTTCGGTTATTGTTAGGCTAGGTGAGGTTAGGTTTGGTGAGTTTAGCGAATTTTGTGTAAATCTAACAATCTCAAATTCTTTGATTTCGGTGATGGTTGGTTAGGTTGGGTTAGGTTTAATGAGGTATGCGGGTTTTTTTTTACATTTCTGAAATGTCGAATTCTTTGATTTCGGTAAAAGTAAGGCTAGGTTGGGTTAGGTTTGGTGAGGTTAGCGAATTTTGTGTAAATCTTACACTCTCAAATTCTTTGATTTCGGTTATTGTAAGGCTAGGTGAGGTTAGGTTTGGTGAGTTTAGCGAATTTTGTGTAAATCTAACAATCTCAAATTCTTTGATTTCGGTGATGGTTGGTTAGGTTGGGTTAGGTTTGGTGAGGTATGCGGGTTTTTTTTACATTTCTGAAATGTCGAATTCTTTGATTTCGGTAAAAGTAAGGCTAGGTTGGGTTAGGTTTGGTGAGGTTAGCGAATTTTGTGTAAATCTTACACTCTCAAATTCTTTAATTTCGGTGATGGTTAGGTTAGGTTGGGTTTGGTTTGGTGTGGTATGCGAGTTTTTTTAACATTTCTGCAATGTCGAATTCTTCGATTTCGGTAAAAGTTAGGCTAGGTTTGGTTAGGTTTGGTGAGGTAAGCGGGTTTTGTGTATATATTTGCAATGTCGAATTCTTTGATTTCGGTGTAAGTGAGGCTAGGTTGGGTAAGGTTTGGTGAGGAAAGCGAGTTTTGTGTATATTTTTGCAATGTCGAATTCTTTGATTTCGGTGATAGTTAGGCTTGGTTGAGTTAGGTTTGATAAGGTAAGCGAGTTTTGTGTATATTTTTGCAATGTCGAATTCTTTGATTTCGGTGATAGTTAGGCTAGGTTGGGTTAGGTTTGGTGAGGTAAGCGAATTTTGTGTAAATCCTCCAATCTCAAATTCTTTAATTTAGGTGATGGTTAGGTTAGGTTAGGTTGGGTTTTGTGAGGTTTGCGAGTTTTTATTTACATTTCTGCAATGTCGAATTCATTGATTTCGGTAAAAGTTAGGCTAGGTTGGGTTAGGTTTGGTGAGGAAAGCGAGTTTTGTGTATATTTTTGCAATGTCGAATTCTTTGATTTCGGTTATTGTTAGGCTAGGTGAGGTTAGGTTTGGTGAGTTTAGCGAATTTTGTGTAAATCTAACAATCTCAAATTCTTTGATTTCGGTGATGGTTGGTTAGGTTGGGTTAGGTTTGGTGAGGTATGCGGGTTTTTTTTACATTTCTGAAATGTCGAATTCTTTTATTTCGGTAAAAGTAAGGCTAGGTTGGGTTAGGTTTGGTGAGGTTAGCGAATTTTGTGTAAATCTTACACTCTCAAATTCTTTGATTTCGGTTATTGTTAGGCTAGGTGAGGTTAGGTTTGGTGAGTTTAGCGAATTTTGTGTAAATCTAACAATCTCAAATTCTCTGATTTCGGTGATGGTTGGTTAGGTTGGGTTAGGTTTTGTGAGGTTTGCGAGTTTTTATTTACATTTCTGCAATGTCGAATTCATTGATTTCGGTAAAAGTTAGGCTAGGTAGGGTTAGGTTTGGTGAGGAAAGCGAGTTTGTGTATATTTTTGCAATGTCGAATTCTTTGATTTCGGTGATAGTTAGGCTAGGTTGGGTTAGGTTTGGTGAGGAAAGCGAGTTTTTTGTATATTTTTGCAATGTCGAATTCTTTGATTTTGGTAATAGTAAGGCTAGGTTGGGTTAGGTTTGGTGAGCTTAGCGAATTTTGTGTAAATCTTACAATCTCAAATTCTTTGATTTCGGTGATGGTTGGTTAGGTTGGGTTAGGTTTGGTGAGGTATGCGGTTTTTTTTTACATTTCTGCAATGTCGAATTCTTTGATTTCGGGAAAAGTTAGGCTAGGTTTGGTTAGGTTTGGTGAGGAAAGCGAGTTTTGTGTATATATTTGCAATGTCGAATTTTTTGATTTTGGTGATAGTTAGGCTAGGTTGGGTTAGGTTTTATAAGGAAAGCGAGTTTTGTGTATATTTTTGCAATGTCGAATTCTTTGATTTCGGTAATAGTTAGGCTAGGTTGGAATAGGTTTAATGAGGTAAGCGAATTTTTTGTATATTTTTGCAATGTCGAATTCTTTGATTTCGGTGATAGTTAGGCTAGGTTGGGTTAGGTTTGGTGAGTTTAGCGAATTTTGTGTAAGTCTTACAATCTCAAATTCTTTGATTTCGTTGATGGTTGGTTAGGTTGGGTTAGGTTTGGTGAGGTATGCGAGTTTTTTTTACATTTCTGCAATGTCGATTTCTTTGATTTCGGTAAAAGTTAGGCTAGGTTGGGTTAGCTTTGGTGAGGAAAGCGAGTTTTGTGTATATTTTTGGAATGTCGTATACTTTGATTTCGTTGATAGTTAGGCTAGGTTGGGTTAGGTTTGGTGAGATTAGCGAATTTTGTGTAAATCTTACAATCTCAAATTCTTTAATTTAGGTGATGATTAGGTTAGGTTGGGTTAGGTTTGGTGAGATGAGCGAATTTTGTGTAAATCTTACAATCTCAAATTCTTTGATTTCGTTGATGGTTGGTTAGGTTGGGTTAGGTTTGGTGAGGTATGCGAGTTTTTTTTACATTTCTGCAATGTCGAATTCTTTGATTTCGGTAAAAGTTAGGCTAGGTTGGGTTAGGTTTGGTGAGGAAAGCGAGTTTTGTGTATATTTTTGCAATGTCGAATTCTTTGATTTCGTTTATAGTTAGGCTAGGTTGGAATAGGTTTAATGAGGTAAGCGAATTTTTTGTATATTTTTGCAATGTCGAATTCTTTGATTTCGGTGATAATTAGGCTAGGTTGGGTTAGGTTTGATGGAGAAAGCGAGTTTTGTGTATATTTTTGCAATGTCGAATTCTTTGATTTCGGTAAAAGTAAGGCAAGGTTGGGTTAGGTTTGGTGAGGTTAGCGAATTTTGTGTAAATCTTACACTCTCAAATTCTTTGATTTCGGTTATTGTTAGGCTAGGTGAGGTTAGGTTTGGTGAGTTTAGCGAATTTTGTGTAAATCTAACAATCTCAAATTCTTTGATTTCGGTGATGGTTGGTTAGGTTGGGTTAGGTTTTGTGAGGTTTGCGAGTTTTTATTTACATTTCTGCAATGTCGAATTCATTGATTTCGGTAAAAGTTAGGCTAGGTTGGGTTAGGTTTGGTGAGGAAAGCGAGTTTGTGTATATTTTTGCAATGTCGAATTCTTTGATTTCGGTGATAGTTAGGCTAGGTTGGGTTAGGATTGGTAAGTTAAGCGAATTTTGTGTAAATCTTACAATCTCAAATTCTTTGATTTCGCTGATGGTTAGGTTTGGTTGGGTTAGGTTTCGTGAGGTATGCGAGTTTTTTTAACATTTCTGCAATGTCGAATTCTTTGATTTCGGTAAAAGTTAGGCTAGGTTGGGTTAGGTTTGGTGAGGAAAGCGAGTTTTTTGTATATTTTTGCAATGTCGAATTCTTTGATTTTGGTAATGGTAAGGCTAGGTTGGGTTAGGTTTGGTGAGCTTAGCGAATTTTGTGTAAATCTTACAATCTCAAATTCTTTGATTTCGGTGATGGTTGGTTAGGTTGGGTTAGGTTTGGTGAGGTATGCGGTTTTTTTTTACATTTCTGCAATGTCGAATTCTTTGATTTCGGTAAAAGTTAGGCTAAGTTTGGTTAGGTTTGGTGAGGAAAGCGAGTTTTGTGTATATATTTGCAATGTCGAATTTTTTGATTTTGGTGATAGTTAGGCTAGGTTGGGTTAGGTTTTATAAGGAAAGCGAGTTTTGTGTATATTTTTGCAATGTCGAATTCTTTGATTTCGGTAATAGTTAGGCTAGGTTGGAATAGGTTTAATGAGGTAAGCGAATTTTTTGTATATTTTTGCAATGTCGAATTCTTTGATTTCGGTGATAGTTAGGCTAGGTTGGGTTAGGTTTGGTGAGGTATGCGGTTTTTTTTTACATTTCTGCAATGTCGAATTCTTTGATTTCGGTAAAAGTTAGGCTAGGTTTGGTTAGGTTTGGTGAGGAAAGCGAGTTTTGTGTATATATTTGCAATGTCGAATTTTTTGATTTTGGTGATAGTTAGGCTAGGTTGGGTTAGGTTTTATAAGGAAAGCGAGTTTTGTGTATATTTTTGCAATGTCGAATTCTTTGATTTCGGTAATAGTAAGGCTAGGTTGGAATAGGTTTAATGAGGTAAGCGAATTTTTTGTATATTTTTGCAATGTCGAATTCTTTGATTTCGGTGATAGTTAGGCTAGGTTGGGTTAGGTTTGGTGAGTTTAGCGAATTTTGTGTAAATCTTACAATCTCAAATTCTTTGATTTCGTTGATGGTTGGTAAGGTTGGGTAAGGTTTGGTGAGGTATGCGAGTTTTTTTTACATTTCTGCAATGTCGAATTCTTTGATTTCGGTAAAAGTTAGGCTAGGTTGGTTTAGGTTTGGTGAGGAAAGCGAGTTTTGTGTATATTTTTGGAATGTCGTATACTTTGATTTCGGTGATAGTTAGGCTAGGTTGGGTTAGGTTTGGTGAGATTAGCGAATTTTGTGTAAATCTTACAATCTCAAATTCTTTAATTTAGGTGATGATTAGGTTAGGTTGGGTTAGGTTTGGTGTGGTATGCGAGTTTTTTTTACATTTCTGCAATGTCGAATTCTTTGATTTCGGTAAAAGTTAGGCTAGGTTGGGTTAGGTTTGGTGAGGAAAGCGAGTTTTGTGTATATATTTGCAATGTCGAATTTTTTGATTTTGGTGATAGTTAGGCTAGGTTGGGTTAGGTTTTATAAGGAAAGCGAGTTTTGTGTATATTTTTGCAATGTCGAATTCTTTGATTTCGGTAATAGTTAGGCTAGGTTGGAATAGGTTTAATGAGGTAAGCGAATTTTTTGTATATTTTTGCAATGTCGAATTCTTTGATTTCGGTGATAGTTAGGCTAGGTTGGGTTAGGTTTGGTGAGATTAGCGAATTTTGTGTAAATCTTACAATCTCAAATTCTTTAATTTAGGTGATGATTAGGTTAGGTTGGGTTAGGTTTGGTGAGATTAGCGAATTTTGTGTAAATCTTACAATCTCAAATTCTTTGATTTCGTTGATGGTTGGTTAGGTTGGGTTAGGTTTGGTGAGGTATGCGAGTTTTTTTTACATTTCTGCAATGTCGAATTCTTTGATTTTGGTAAAAGTTAGGCTAGGTTGGGTTAGCTTTGGTGAGGAAAGCGAGTTTTGTGTATATTTTTGGAATGTCGTATACTTTGATTTCGGTGATAGTTAGGCTAGGTTGGGTTAGGTTTGGTGAGATTAGCGAATTTTGTGTAAATCTTACAATCTCAAATTCTTTAATTTAGGTGATGATTAGGTTAGGTTGGGTTAGGTTTGGTGAGATTAGCGAATTTTGTGTAAATCTTACAATCTCAAATTCTTTGATTTCGTTGATGGTTGGTTAGGTTGGGTTAGGTTTGGTGAGGTATGCGAGTTTTTTTTACATTTCTGCAATGTCGAATTCTTTGATTTCGGTAAAAGTTAGGCTAGGTTGGGTTAGGTTTGGTGAGGAAAGCGAGTTTTGTGTATATTTTTGCAATGTCGAATTCTTTGATTTCGGTAATAGTTAGGCTAGGTTGGAATAGGTTTAATGAGGTAAGCGAATTTTTTGTATATTTTTGCAATGTCGAATTCTTTGATTTCGGTGATAATTAGGCTAGGTTGGGTTAGGTTTGGTGGAGAAAGCGAGTTTTGTGTATATTTTTGCAATGTCGAATTCTTTGATTTCGGTAAAAGTAAGGCTAGGTTGGGTTAGGTTTGGTGAGGTTAGCGAATTTTGTGTAAATCTTACACTCTCAAATTCTTGATTTCGGTAAAAGTAAGGCTAGGTTGGGTTAGGTTTGGTGAGGTTAGCGAACTTTGTGTAAATCTTACACTCTCAAATTCTTTGATTTCGGTTATTGTTAGGCTAGGTGAGGTTAGGTTTGGTGAGTTTAGCGAATTTTGTGTAAATCTAACAATCTCAAATTCTTTGATTTCGGTGATGGTTGGTTATGTTGGGTTAGGTTTTGTGAGGTTTGCGAGTTTTTATTTACATTTCTGCAATGTCGAATTCATTGATTTCGGTAAAAGTTAGGCTAGGTTGGGTTAGGTTTGGTGAGGAAAGCGAGTTTGTGTATATTTTTGCAATGTCGAATTCTTTGATTTCGGTGATAGTTAGGCTAGGTTGGGTTAGGATTGGTAAGTTAAGCGAATTTTGTGTAAATCTTACAATCTCAAATTCTTTGATTTCGCTGATGGTTAGGTTTGGTTGGGTTAGGTTTCGTGAGGTATGCGAGTTTTTTTAACATTTCTGCAATGTCGAATTCTTTGATTTCGGTAAAAGTTAGGCTAGGTTGGGTTAGGTTTGGTGAGGAAAGCGAGTTTTGTGTATATTTTTGCAATGTCGAACTCTTTGATATCGGTGATAGTTAGGCTAGGTTGGGTTAGGTTTGGTGAGGAAAGCGAGTTTTTTGTATATTTTTGCAATGTCGAATTCTTTGATTTTGGTAATAGTAAGGCTAGGTTGGGTTAGGTTTGGTGAGCTTAGCGAATTTTGTGTAAATCTTACAACCTCAAATTCTTTGATTTCGGTGATGGTTGGTTAGGTTGGGTTAGGTTTGGTGAGGTATGCGGTTTTTTTTTACATTTCTGCAATGTCGAATTCTTTGATTTCGGTAAAAGTTAGGCTAGGTTTGGTTAGGTTTGGTGAGGAAAGCGAGTTTTGTGTATATATTTGCAATGTCGAATTTTTTGATTTTGGTGATAGTTAGGCTAGGTTGGGTTAGGTTTTATAAGGAAAGCGAGTTTTGTGTATATTTTTGCAATGTCGAATTCTTTGATTTCGGTAATAGTTAGGCTAGGTTGGAATAGGTTTAATGAGGTAAGCGAATTTTTTGTATATTTTTGCAATGTCGAATTCTTTGATTTCGGTGATAGTTAGGCTAGGTTGGGTTAGGTTTGGTGAGGTATGCGAGTTTTTTTTACATTTATGCAATGTCGAATTCTTTGATTTCGGTAAAAGTTAGGCTAGGTTGGGTTAGGTTTGGTGAGGAAAGCGAGTTTTGTGTATATTTTTGGAATGTCGTATACTTTGATTTCGGTGATAGTTAGGCTAGGTTGGGTTAGGTTTGGTGAGATTAGCGAATTTTGTGTAAATCTTACAATCTCAAATTCTTTAATTTAGGTGATGATTAGGTTAGGTTGGGTTAGGTTTGGTGTGGTATGCGAGTTTTTTTTACATTTCTGCAATGTCGAATTCTTTGATTTCGGTAAAAGTTAGGCTAGGTTGGGTTAGGTTTGGTGAGGAAAGCGAGTTTTGTGTATATTTTTGCAATGTCGAATTCTTTGATTTCGGTAATAGTTAGGCTAGGTTGGAATAGGTTTAATGAGGTAAGCGAATTTTTTGTATATTTTTGCAATGTCGAAGTCTTTGATTTCGGTGATAATTAGGCTAGGTTGGGTTAGGTTTTGTGGAGAAAGCGAGTATTGTGTATATTTTTGCAATGTCGAATTCTTTGGTTTCGGTTATTGTTAGGCTAGGTGAGGTTAGGTTTGGTGAGTTTAGCGAATTTTGTGTAAATCTAACAATCTCAAATTCTTTGATTTCGGTGATGGTTGGTTAGGTTGGGTTATGTTTGGTGAGGTATGCGGGTTTTTTTTACATTTCTGAAATGTCGAATTCTTTGATTTCGGTAAAAGTAAGGCTAGGTTGGGTTAGGTTTGGTGAGGTTAGCGAATTTTGTGTAAATCTTACACTCTCAAATTCTTTAATTTCGGTGATGGTTAGGTTAGGTTGGGTTTGGTTTGGTGTGGTATGCGAGTTTTTTTAACATTTCTGCAATGTCGAATTCTTCGATTTCGGTAAAAGTTAGGCTAGGTTTGGTTAGGTTTGGTGAGGTAAGCGGGTTTTGTGTATATATTTGCAATGTCGAATTCTTTGATTTCGGTGTAAGTGAGGCTAGGTTGGGTAAGGTTTGGTGAGGAAAGCGAGTTTTGTGTATATTTTTGCAATGTCGAATTCTTTGATTTCGGTGATAGTTAGGCTTGGTTGGGTTAGGTTTGATAAGGTAAGCGAGTTTTGTGTATATTTTTGCAATGTCGAATTCTTCAATTTCGGTGATAGTGAGGCTAGGTTGGGTTAGGTTTGCTGAGGTTAGCGAATTTTGTGTAAATCTTACAATCTCAAATTCTTTGATTTCGTTGATGGTTGGTAAGGTTGGGTTAGGTTTGGTGAGGTATGCGAGTTTTTTTTACATTTCTGCAATGTCGAATTCTTTGATTTCGGTAAAAGTTAGGCTAGGTTGGGTTAGGTTTGGTGAGGAAAGCGAGTTTTGTGTATATTTTTGGAATGTCGTATACTTTGATTTCGGTGATAGTTAGGCTAGGTTGGGTTAGGTTTGGTGAGATTAGCGAATTTTGTGTAAATCTTACAATCTCAAATTCTTTAATTTAGGTGATGATGAGGTTAGGTTGGGTTAGGTTTGGTGTGGTATGCGAGTTTTTTTTACATTTCTGCAATGTCGAATTCTTTGATTTCGGTAAAAGTTTGGCTAGGTTGGGTTAGGTTTGGTGAGGAAAGCGAGTTTTGTGTATATTTTTGCAATGTCGAATTCTTTGATTTCGGTAATAGTTAGGCTAGGTTGGAATAGGTTTAATGAGGTAAGCGAATTTTTTGTATATTTTTGCAATGTCGAATTCTTTGATTTCGGTGATAATTAGGCTAGGTTGGGTTAGGTTTGGTGGAGAAAGCGAGTTTTGTGTATATTTTTGCAATGTCGAATTCTTTGATTTCGGTTATTGTTAGGCTAGGTGAGGTTAGGTTTGGTGAGTTTAGCGAATTTTGTGTAAATCTAACAATCTCAAATTCTTTGATTTCGGTGATGGTTGGTTAGGTTGGGTTAGGTTTGGTGAGGTATGCGGGTTTTTTTTACATTTCTGAAATGTCGAATTCTTTGATTTCGGTAAAAGTAAGGCTAGGTTGGGTTAGGTTTGGTGAGGTTAGCGAATTTTGTGTAAATCTTACACTCTCAAATTCTTTGATTTCGGTTATTGTTAGGCTAGGTGAGGTTAGGTTTGGTGAGTTTAGCGAATTTTGTGTAAATCTAACAATCTCAAATTCTTTGATTTCGTTGATGGTTGGTTAGGTTGGGTTAGGTTTGGTGAGGTATGCGAGTTTTTTTTACATTTCTGCAATGTCGAATTCTTTGATTTCGGTAAAAGTTAGGCTAGGTTGGGTTAGCTTTGGTGAGGAAAGCGAGTTTTGTGTATATTTTTGGAATGTCGTATACTTTGATTTCGGTGATAGTTAGGCTAGGTTGGGTTAGGTTTGGTGAGATTAGCGAATTTTGTGTAAATCTTACAATCTCAAATTCTTTAATTTAGGTGATGATTAGGTTAGGTTGGGTTAGGTTTGGTGAGATTAGCGAATTTTGTGTAAATCTTACAATCTCAAATTCTTTGATTTCGTTGATGGTTGGTTAGGTTGGGTTAGGTTTGGTGAGGTATGCGAGTTTTTTTTACATTTCTGCAATGTCGAATTCTTTGATTTCGGTAAAAGTTAGGCTAGGTTGGGTTAGGTTTGGTGAGGAAAGCGAGTTTTGTGTATATTTTTGCAATGTCGAATTCTTTGATTTCGGTAATAGTTAGGCTAGGTTGGAATAGGTTTAATGAGGTAAGCGAATTTTTTGTATATTTTTGCAATGTCGAATTCTTTGATTTTGGTGATAATTAGGCTAGGTTGGGTTAGGTTTGGTGGAGAAAGCGAGTTTTGTGTATATTTTTGCAATGTCGAATTCTTTGATTTCGGTAAAAGTAAGGCTAGGTTGGGTTAGGTTTGGTGAGGTTAGCGAATTTTGTGTAAATCTTACACTCTCAAATTCTTTGATTTCGGTTATTGTTAGGCTAGGTGAGGTTAGGTTTGGTGAGTTTAGCGAATTTTGTGTAAATCTAACAATCTCAAATTCTTTGATTTCGGTGATGGTTGGTTATGTTGGGTTAGGTTTTGTGAGGTTTGCGAGTTTTTATTTACATTTCTGCAATGTCGAATTCATTGATTTCGGTAAAAGTTAGGCTAGGTTGGGTTAGGTTTGGTGAGGAAAGCGAGTTTGTGTATATTTTTGCAATGTCGAATTCTTTGATTTCGGTGATAGTTAGGCTAGGTTGGGTTAGGATTGGTAAGTTAAGCGAATTTTGTGTAAATCTTACAATCTCAAATTCTTTGATTTCGCTGATGGTTAGGTTTGGTTGGGTTAGGTTTCGTGAGGTATGCGAGTTTTTTTAACATTTCTGCAATGTCGAATTCTTTGATTTCGGTAAAAGTTAGGCTAGGTTGGGTTAGGTTTGGTGAGGAAAGCGAGTTTTGTGTATATTTTTGCAATGTCGAACTCTTTGATATCGGTGATAGTTAGGCTAGGTTGGAATAGGTTTAATGAGGTAAGCGAATTTTTTGTATATTTTTGCAATGTCGAATTCTTTGATTTCGGTGATAGTTAGGCTAGGTTGGGTTAGGTTTGGTGAGGTATGCGGTTTTTTTTTACATTTCTGCAATGTCGAATTCTTTGATTTCGGTAAAAGTTAGGCTAGGTTTGGTTAGGTTTGGTGAGGAAAGCGAGTTTTGTGTATATATTTGCAATGTCGAATTTTTTGATTTTGGTGATAGTTAGGCTAGGTTGGGTTAGGTTTGGTGAGTTTAGCGAATTTTGTGTAAATCTTACAATCTCAAATTCTTTGATTTCGTTGATGGTTGGTTAGGTTGGGTTAGGTTTGGTGAGGTATGCGAGTTTTTTTTACATTTCTGCAATGTCGAATTCTTTGATTTCGGTAAAAGTTAGGCTAGGTTGGGTTAGGTTTGGTGAGGAAAGCGAGTTTTGTGTATATTTTTGGAATGTCGTATACTTTGATTTCGGTGATAGTTAGGCTAGGTTGGGTTAGGTTTGGTGAGATTAGCGAATTTTCTGTAAATCTTACAATCTCAAATTCTTTAATTTAGGTGATGATTAGGTTAGGTTGGGTTAGGTTTGGTGTGGTATGCGAGTTTTTTTTACATTTCTGCAATGTCGAATTCTTTGATTTCGGTAAAAGTTTGGCTAGGTTGGGTTAGGTTTGGTGAGGAAAGCGAGTTTTGTGTATATTTTTGCAATGTCGAATTCTTTGATTTCGGTAATAGTTAGGCTAGGTTGGAATAGGTTTAATGAGGTAAGCGAATTTTTTGTATATTTTTGCAATGTCGAATTCTTTGATTTCGGTGATAATTAGGCTAGGTTGGGTTAGGTTTGGTGGAGAAAGCGAGTTTTGTGTATATTTTTGCAATGTCGAATTCTTTGATTTCGGTTATTGTAAGGCTAGGTGAGGTTAGGTTTGGTGAGTTTAGCGAATTTTGTGTAAATCTAACAATCTCAAATTCTTTGATTTCGGTGATGGTTGGTTAGGTTGGGTTAGGTTTGGTGAGGTATGCGGGTTTTTTTTACATTTCTCAAATGTCGAATTCTTTGATTTCGGTAAAAGTAAGGCTAGGTTGGGTTAGGTTTGGTGAGGTAAGCGAATTTTGTGTAAATCCTCCAATCTCAAATTCTTTAATTTAGGTGATGGTTAGGTTAGGTTAGGTTGGGTTTTGTGAGGTTTGCGAGTTTTTATTTACATTTCTGCAATGTCGAATTCATTGATTTCGGTAAAAGTTAGGCTAGGTTGGGTTAGGTTTGGTGAGGAAAGCGAGTTTTGTGTATATTTTTGCAATGTCGAATTCTTTGATTTCGGTTATTGTTAGGCTAGGTGAGGTTAGGTTTGGTGAGTTTAGCGAATTTTGTGTAAATCTAACAATCTCAAATTCTTTGATTTCGGTGATGGTTGGTTAGGTTGGGTTAGGTTTGGTGAGGTATGCGGGTTTTTTTTACATTTCTGAAATGTCGAATTCTTTTATTTCGGTAAAAGTAAGGCTAGGTTGGGTTAGGTTTGGTGAGGTTAGCGAATTTTGTGTAAATCTTACACTCTCAAATTCTTTGATTTCGGTTATTGTTAGGCTAGGTGAGGTTAGGTTTGGTGAGTTTAGCGAATTTTGTGTAAATCTAACAATCTCAAATTCTCTGATTTCGGTGATGGTTGGTTAGGTTGGGTTAGGTTTTGTGAGGTTTGCGAGTTTTTATTTACATTTCTGCAATGTCGAATTCATTGATTTCGGTAAAAGTTAGGCTAGGTTGGGTTAGGTTTGGTGAGGAAAGCGAGTTTGTGTATATTTTTGCAATGTCGAATTCTTTGATTTCGGTGATAGTTAGGCTAGGTTGGGTTAGGTTTGGTGAGGAAAGCGAGTTTTTTGTATATTTTTGCAATGTCGAATTCTTTGATTTTGGTAATAGTAAGGCTAGGTTGGGTTAGGTTTGGTGAGCTTAGCGAATTTTGTGTAAATCTTACAATCTCAAATTCTTTGATTTCGGTGATGGTTGGTTAGGTTGGGTTAGGTTTGGTGAGGTATGCGGTTTTTTTTTACATTTCTGCAATGTCGAATTCTTTGATTTCGGGAAAAGTTAGGCTAGGTTTGGTTAGGTTTGGTGAGGAAAGCGAGTTTTGTGTATATATTTGCAATGTCGAATTTTTTGATTTTGGTGATAGTTAGGCTAGGTTGGGTTAGGTTTTATAAGGAAAGCGAGTTTTGTGTATATTTTTGCAATGTCGAATTCTTTGATTTCGGTAATAGTTAGGCTAGGTTGGAATAGGTTTAATGAGGTAAGCGAATTTTTTGTATATTTTTGCAATGTCGAATTCTTTGATTTCGGTGATAGTTAGGCTAGGTTGGGTTAGGTTTGGTGAGTTTAGCGAATTTTGTGTAAGTCTTACAATCTCAAATTCTTTGATTTCGTTGATGGTTGGTTAGGTTGGGTTAGGTTTGGTGAGGTATGCGAGTTTTTTTTACATTTCTGCAATGTCGAATTCTTTGATTTCGGTAAAAGTTAGGCTAGGTTGGGTTAGCTTTGGTGAGGAAAGCGAGTTTTGTGTATATTTTTGGAATGTCGTATACTTTGATTTCGTTGATAGTTAGGCTAGGTTGGGTTAGGTTTGGTGAGATTAGCGAATTTTGTGTAAATCTTACAATCTCAAATTCTTTAATTTAGGTGATGATTAGGTTAGGTTGGGTTAGGTTTGGTGAGATGAGCGAATTTTGTGTAAATCTTACAATCTCAAATTCTTTGATTTCGTTGATGGTTGGTTAGGTTGGGTTAGGTTTGGTGAGGTATGCGAGTTTTTTTTACATTTCTGCAATGTCGAATTCTTTGATTTCGGTAAAAGTTAGGCTAGGTTGGGTTAGGTTTGGTGAGGAAAGCGAGTTTTGTGTATATTTTTGCAATGTCGAATTCTTTGATTTCGTTTATAGTTAGGCTAGGTTGGAATAGGTTTAATGAGGTAAGCGAATTTTTTGTATATTTTTGCAATGTCGAATTCTTTGATTTCGGTGATAATTAGGCTAGGTTGGGTTAGGTTTGATGGAGAAAGCGAGTTTTGTGTATATTTTTGCAATGTCGAATTCTTTGATTTCGGTAAAAGTAAGGCAAGGTTGGGTTAGGTTTGGTGAGGTTAGCGAATTTTGTGTAAATCTTACACTCTCAAATTCTTTGATTTCGGTTATTGTTAGGCTAGGTGAGGTTAGGTTTGGTGAGTTTAGCGAATTTTGTGTAAATCTAACAATCTCAAATTCTTTGATTTCGGTGATGGTTGGTTAGGTTGGGTTAGGTTTTGTGAGGTTTGCGAGTTTTTATTTACATTTCTGCAATGTCGAATTCATTGATTTCGGTAAAAGTTAGGCTAGGTTGGGTTAGGTTTGGTGAGGAAAGCGAGTTTGTGTATATTTTTGCAATGTCGAATTCTTTGATTTCGGTGATAGTTAGGCTAGGTTGGGTTAGGATTGGTAAGTTAAGCGAATTTTGTGTAAATCTTACAATCTCAAATTCTTTGATTTCGCTGATGGTTAGGTTTGGTTGGGTTAGGTTTCGTGAGGTATGCGAGTTTAATGAGCAGCCGTGGTGAGCGGACGGGATAGCGGCGGTCTTTCCTGCTATTGCTGAAGCTGACTGCAACTGCTCTCCAACGTCGCATTGCGGTGTCCAGAGGACTTCATTGACTCCAAAGTAATGTATTAGCATTCTAATAGCATCTGCATCAGCTCCAGACGAGGTAAGGAATCGAGGTAAGTTTTCATTAAAAATCCGTTACGTTGCATAGATACGCTAACCTTGTTTACAGCTGGCTACGCTTGCGGTTGATCGTAATACCACTAACTCTGAACAAGTGAAGCATTGCGCATGCGCGTGTTCAAAAAAAAAGTAAATTAAAACCAACGGCTACGAAGAACTTGCAATCTGCGATCACATCGAATACATAGAAGACGTTGCATGGAAGCAATCAAGTTTATTTCATCATCGTCGCGGTGAATTTTGGGACTGTCAACTGGTGCTAAAAGGCATAGTTGGCGTTCACATCTCAATCACAACACAAACGCCCAACGAAAAGGCATCGATAACAATTGTGTTGCTAACAGCTGTTTTTTAACAGTGCAATCAAGTGCCGATTGAAAAATCAACGACCACGGTGAACGTTGTATCGGAAGGATTGGATTCGTTTTACATATTGCACAAAAGCACTTCAACTATTGTAATTTATAGCTGGAATTTGAGGCAAGAGACAGATTTGGGTTTCATTTCCTCAGCACAATACAGGTGGCTAAGGAAAACTTATCGATACCAACAACAACTACGTTGCTAACGGCTTTATGCGCTTGCAGCAAAACGAAATAACATTAAATATGACCAATGCGCATGTGTGTGCTGAATAAATAATTAACGGCAACGGTGAATTTTTTCATTGGTTAGATTGAATTCGGCAAACGAATTAGACACATTGCTTTGAAAAACTCGAATTACTATCATTTACACACACCCACGGTGAATCGTAACACTGTTGACTGGAGACAAGAGACAAAGTTAGTGTTAAAGTGTCCATCACAACATAAACGTCTTACAACAGCTCATTAATAACAATAACAACTACGTTGCTAACGACTTGTTGCGATTACGGCAGATCAAAGTACCACTAACAACGACCAAAATAAATAGTGTGCGAGCGCGTACCGATTGAAAAATTAACGATCACGGTGAACTTTTTAGTCGGAGAAATTGGAATAATGACAACAATGGCTAGCATATCTTTGGAAATGTGTGAGATTACTGCTAAAGAAGCTCTCGAGCAGAAGGTATTCCACAAATTAGAATTAATTCTAATTGATCTCAATAGTAAAATACGTAAAAATACCTACGTTCCAATCAAGGATGGAATTGAAGAGGCAATGATAGCCTTTAATACATATAAAGACATAAAACTAGACCTGTTAAAGCATAGATTACAAACTAAAACACTAATAGAACTCAATCCCACCTCGAGCGATGTTTTAAAGAATCCTCCAAATGCTTTAATACCGGAAAATCCCGCAATCATGGACTCGGCATCCTCACTAGATCAACCAAAAGAGGATTCCTGGAAAGAAGTAAGGTCAAAAAGAAGGCGGAATAAAAAGAATAAAAGAACAAATAATACAAAGAACACCAACAACAACAACGATCGGCGTCAGCCAAACATTGAAAATATCTTTCAAGATCGATATGCGCGATTTCCACCAGGCCCCAGAAATGAGGCTATAACAATAAAGTCAGACGGCACGGTGACATATGCAGACACCTTAAAGAAAATCAGAAAAGAAATTCCAATGGAGAATGTAGATGTTGCCGCTATTCGTCAAACAAAGGGTGGAGAAGTTCTTATAAAAATGCAAAAAGGAACAACAAAAACGGAAGAGCTAATGGGTGCGATTTCCGCGATTCTGGGCAATGGTGCGACTGTGAAGAGGCTCGTCCCTGGAGTCGTCATTGAAATACGGGACATCGATGGGGCCACGGATGAGACAGAATTGATGGAGGCATTAGCAAGCGCTTCACCACATGTGGTGAGAAATGCGCGATTGATCACGTTCAAACCGGCTTATGGAGGCACTCAGATGGCGATGGTCAAACTCCCGAGAGACGATGCCACTGAATTCATTAAGGCTGGAAGAATTCGAATCGGATGGGTCAATTGTCGTTTGAGGCCCCGAGTCCATATAATAAGATGCTTCAGGTGTCGGGGATTCGGACACATTGCGGTAGAATGCGCCAGCAAACAAGACAGAAGCAAAGAATGCAACAAGTGCGGCCAGGAAGGCCATAAAGCTGTGATTTGTAAGAACGACCCACACTGCAGCATTTGTGAAGGAGAAAAAATAAGCAGCGGTCATCAGACCGGTAGTCGAAGCTGTGCAGCCCTCCGGACAGCTCTGAAAGGACGAACACAACAATGATCCGCATACTCCAGATCAATCTGAATGGATGCCAGGCGGCGCAGGATGTGATGATACAGACAGCAGAGGAGCGGCGAGCGGACCTCGTGATTGTGTCTGAACAGTACCGCAACATTCCTCATCGATGGTATTCGGATGCAAGCTCAAGATCTGCAATCTACACACCAACTGCCCACCTGCGAATCACGAATGCTGTTTCAATTGGCGTCCAAGGCTGGACGTGGGTGGAGATGAGGGGAGTGAGGTTCTATAGCTGCTATTTTTCTCCTAGTGCAACAGTAGAGGAGTTCAAGAGAGATCTCGTCTGCCTTGAAGATGACGTGAGAACATCGACCTTACCTGTTGTCGTTGCCGGAGATTTTAACTCAAAAGCTCCAGAGTGGGGCTCTCAAAAAACGGATCGCAGAGGTATTTTACTCTCTGAAATGGCATCGCATTTACATCTGCATGCGGCCAACGTAGGAAGTGCTTACACGTTCGTTCGGGGCAGCACCGGATCGGTCATCGATGTCACATTTGCAGGTGAAACAATAATTGGCAGGATCCGAAAATGGCAAGTGCTTGACAGCTACTCTCACAGCGACCATCGCTACATTGGCTTCGAGTTGGAAGATCGCCTCGCCGGGCCACAAATGTTACCTTCTAGTTCTGGCTGGGGAGCTCGTAAGCTGGACATCGTAGCTTTGGACGAAGCCGTTGCAGAACTAAGATCAAAAGTGACTGACGTCGCAAGCAGCGGGGTTGGAGCCGAAGACATTGCCAACTCATTAAATGACCTATTGAGTGAGAGCTGCGACGCATCGATGCCGAGACGCGGAGGTAAAAAGAGGCACCCGGTCTTCTGGTGGACCGAAAACATCGCCATACTTCGCCGCGAGTGCTTAACCTGCAGACGCCGAGCACAACGACGGTCAAGCAATGAACAGCACAGAGTGAAATATCAAGAAGCCAGGATAGCTTTACGAAAAGCTATAAAAGAAAGTAAAGAGAGATGCTGGAAAGAGCTCTGCAAATCGATTGATGTGGATCCGTGGGGGAGCCCATATAAGATCATAAGGAAAAAGCTCCGAATTGGAACTGTCGATCCATATCTTGAAAATAAGGCGAGTCTTGAATTGGTCATAGATGGCCTCTTTCCGCAACACCCAGTGATGGAAAGACGATCGGCGAGCAGTACTGGTGATGAGATGCCGATTTTCACGGAGGAAGAAGTCTTAGCAGCCGCCAAACGAATAAATATTGAAAAGGCGCCGGGACCGGACTGCATTCCAAACGCAGTTATTAAAAGAATTGCCTTGAGCGATCCTGCGTTGCTGTTGACGACCTTCAATGCTTGTCTGTCGGAAGGAACCTTTCCAAAACCATGGAAAAGACAAAAACTCGTGCTGATTTCAAAAGGAAAGGGAGGCCCACCAGGACCTTCATCATACAGGCCACTCTGCCTACTTGATGGGGTAGGAAAGTTACTAGAGAGACTTCTCCTACAGCGACTACAACAACAGCTAGAAAACAGCGACACAGGACTGTCATCGCAGCAATTTGGATTTCGACCCGGTCGCTCAACTATTGACGCGATCAGTGAAGTCGTAAACACCGTAAGACTTGCATGGCGTGGGAGCGTCAAGGCGAGCAAACATGTTGTGATGATCGCGCTCGACATAAAAAATGCATTCAACACTGCCAACTGGGGAAGGACTCTCGATGCATTAGTCACTATCAATGCTCCGGAAAAACTTATCAAGATGATCGAAAGCTATTTTTCGGACAGAATCCTTCTGTATGAATGCATGGGCAAAAAATACCAACGATCAGTCACTGCGGGCGTACCACAGGGATCGGTCCTGGGCCCGGCGCTTTGGAATGTAATGTACGACGGCTTGTTGAAGATCCAAATGCCAGATGAAACGAGCCTGGTCGCCTTTGCTGACGATGTCGCGTTGCTTGTCACCGCAAAGAACACAACATCTTTACGCCTAAGAAGCGAAGAAGCCATAAGAAGGGTTAAAAAATGGCTCGTGGATGCGGGCTTGGAGCTCGCCGTCCAGAAAACCGAAGCTGTATTCTTCACAAGACGTAGAAAGCTGCTGCCTCCTCAAATAACAGTCAACGGTTTTGAGGTGACGTTCAGCAGATCACTGCGGTATTTGGGAGTGCAGTTAGATGACAAACTACGCTTTGCAAAACATGCGGAAAAAGCGGGAGCTAGGGCGGCCCAAATAGCAGAAGACCTCGCCAGACTGATGCCCAACATCGGTGGACCGAAACAGAGGAGAAGAAAACTATACTGTGAAGTAGTACACTCAGTCCTCCTGTACGGTGCTCCGATTTGGGCGGAAAAAACAAAGGTTGAGAGGACGAGGCTCAGCCTCGCTAGAGTACAAAGAAGAGCTGCATTAAGAGTCGCAGCGGCATACCGAACAGTATCAGAAGATGCCATCCTGGTGTTGTGCGCCATTCCACCGATCGACTTACTCGCTCTAGAACGACAAGCGATCTACAGAGGTGAAAAAAAGAGTACAGCCAGAGAAACAACGATAATCAAATGGCAAGACAGATGGAACAACTCTGAAAAAGGTCGATGGACACATCATCTCATCGGAGACCTAAAAGCGTGGTGCCAAAGAAAGCACGGCGAACTAAATCACCACACGACCCAAATACTCACAGGTCACGGGTGCTTCGGGACCTACCTACACAAAATAGGAAAGGAAACAACTCCGAAGTGCCACCACTGTGAAAACGAGAAAGACGACGCGGCCCACACAACCTTTGATTGTCCAGCATGGGAAGACGACAGAAGAACATTCAGAACTGTAATCGGCGTAGAACACCTGACGCCGATAAACATAATCTTCGTCATACTGGATAGCGCAACTGCCTGGTCAGCGTGGGAAGCATTTGCTTCGATGATAATGAAAAATAAAGAAGAAGCAGAAAGAACCCGAGAACTCGAAGGAAGAGCCATAAATGGCTAAGACAAAACTGCTTTCCCGAAGCAAAACATGAAAATGTGTCCGGGGAGCAGAGGTGTCAAGGGGGTGGGGTTTAGTCGGTAAAAATCCGACACTATCCTCCAGTTCGGGCTGGAGGATGTCTTTGGAAGATTCCCCACCTCCGACGATAAAAAAAAAAAAAAAAAAAAAAAAAAAAAAAAAAAAAAAAAAAAGGTATGCGAGTTTTTTTAACATTTCTGCAATGTCGAATTCTTTGATTTCGGTAAAAGTTAGGCTAGGTTGGGTTAGGTTTGGTGAGGAAAGCGAGTTTTGTGTATATTTTTGCAATGTCGAACTCTTTGATATCGGTGATAGTTAGGCTAGGTTGGGTTAGGTTTGGTGAGGAAAGCGAGTTTTTTGTATATTTTTGCAATGTCGAATTCTTTGATTTTGGTAATGGTAAGGCTAGGTTGGGTTAGGTTTGGTGAGCTTAGCGAATTTTGTGTAAATCTTACAATCTCAAATTCTTTGATTTCGGTGATGGTTGGTTAGGTTGGGTTAGGTTTGGTGAGGTATGCGGTTTTTTTTTACATTTCTGCAATGTCGAATTCTTTGATTTCGGTAAAAGTTAGGCTAGGTTTGGTTAGGTTTGGTGAGGAAAGCGAGTTTTGTGTATATATTTGCAATGTCGAATTTTTTGATTTTGGTGATAGTTAGGCTAGGTTGGGTTAGGTTTTATAAGGAAAGCGAGTTTTGTGTATATTTTTGCAATGTCGAATTCTTTGATTTCGGTAATAGTTAGGCTAGGTTGGAATAGGTTTAATGAGGTAAGCGAATTTTTTGTATATTTTTGCAATGTCGAATTCTTTGATTTCGGTGATAGTTAGGCTAGGTTGGGTTAGGTTTGGTGAGGTATGCGGTTTTTTTTTACATTTCTGCAATGTCGAATTCTTTGATTTCGGTAAAAGTTAGGCTAGGTTTGGTTAGGTTTGGTGAGGAAAGCGAGTTTTGTGTATATATTTGCAATGTCGAATTTTTTGATTTTGGTGATAGTTAGGCTAGGTTGGGTTA
Organism: Arctopsyche grandis; assembly: GCF_051622035.1. Classification (NCBI taxonomy): domain Eukaryota; kingdom Metazoa; phylum Arthropoda; class Insecta; order Trichoptera; family Hydropsychidae; genus Arctopsyche; species Arctopsyche grandis. The sequence goes on from NC_135360.1 coordinate 34,635,267, forward strand.
GGTTTTATAAGGAAAGCGAGTTTTGTGTATATTTCTGCAATGTCGAATTCTTTGATTTCGGTAATAGTAAGGCTAGGTTGGAATAGGTTTAATGAGGTAAGCGAATTTTTTGTATATTTTTGCAATGTCGAATTCTTTGATTTCGGTGATAGTTAGGCTAGGTTGGGTTAGGTTTGGTGAGTTTAGCGAATTTTGTGTAAATCTTACAATCTCAAATTCTTTGATTTCGTTGATGGTTGGTAAGGTTGGGTTAGGTTTGGTGAGGTATGCGAGTTTTTTTTACATTTCTGCAATGTCGAATTCTTTGATTTCGGTAAAAGTTAGGCTAGGTTGGGTTAGGTTTGGTGAGGAAAGCGAGTTTGTGTATATTTTTGCAATGTCGAATTCTTTGATTTCGGTGATAGTTAGGCTAGGTTGGGTTAGGTTTGGTGAGGAAAGCGAGTTTTTTGTATATTTTTGCAATGTCGAATTCTTTGATTTTGGTAATAGTAAGGCTAGGTTGGGTTAGGTTTGGTGAGCTTAGCGAATTTTGTGTAAATCTTACAATCTCAAATTCTTTGATTTCGGTGATGGTTGGTTAGGTTGGGTTAGGTTTGGTGAGGTATGCGGTTTTTTTTTACATTTCTGCAATGTCGAATTCTTTGATTTCGGGAAAAGTTAGGCTAGGTTTGGTTAGGTTTGGTGAGGAAAGCGAGTTTTGTGTATATATTTGCAATGTCGAATTTTTTGATTTTGGTGATAGTTAGGCTAGGTTGGGTTAGGTTTTATAAGGAAAGCGAGTTTTGTGTATATTTTTGCAATGTCGAATTCTTTGATTTCGGTAATAGTTAGGCTAGGTTGGAATAGGTTTAATGAGGTAAGCGAATTTTTTGTATATTTTTGCAATGTCGAATTCTTTGATTTCGGTGATAGTTAGGCTAGGTTGGGTTAGGTTTGGTGAGTTTAGCGAATTTTGTGTAAGTCTTACAATCTCAAATTCTTTGATTTCGTTGATGGTTGGTTAGGTTGGGTTAGGTTTGGTGAGGTATGCGAGTTTTTTTTACATTTCTGCAATGTCGAATTCTTTGATTTCGGTAAAAGTTAGGCTAGGTTGGGTTAGCTTTGGTGAGGAAAGCGAGTTTTGTGTATATTTTTGGAATGTCGTATACTTTGATTTCGTTGATAGTTAGGCTAGGTTGGGTTAGGTTTGGTGAGATTAGCGAATTTTGTGTAAATCTTACAATCTCAAATTCTTTAATTTAGGTGATGATTAGGTTAGGTTGGGTTAGGTTTGGTGAGATGAGCGAATTTTGTGTAAATCTTACAATCTCAAATTCTTTGATTTCGTTGATGGTTGGTTAGGTTGGGTTAGGTTTGGTGAGGTATGCGAGTTTTTTTTACATTTCTGCAATGTCGAATTCTTTGATTTCGGTAAAAGTTAGGCTAGGTTGGGTTAGGTTTGGTGAGGAAAGCGAGTTTTGTGTATATTTTTGCAATGTCGAATTCTTTGATTTCGTTTATAGTTAGGCTAGGTTGGAATAGGTTTAATGAGGTAAGCGAATTTTTTGTATATTTTTGCAATGTCGAATTCTTTGATTTCGGTGATAATTAGGCTAGGTTGGGTTAGGTTTGATGGAGAAAGCGAGTTTTGTGTATATTTTTGCAATGTCGAATTCTTTGATTTCGGTAAAAGTAAGGCAAGGTTGGGTTAGGTTTGGTGAGGTAAGCGAATTTTGTGTAAATCTTAAACTCTCAAATTCTTTGATTTCGGTTATTGTTAGGCTAGGTGAGGTTAGGTTTGGTGAGTTTAGCGAATTTTGTGTAAATCTTACAATCTCAAATTCTTTGATTTCGGTGATGGTTGGTTAGGTTGGGTTAGGTTTGGTGAGGTATGCGGTTTTTTTTTACATTTCTGCAATGTCGAATTCTTTGATTTCGGTAATAGTAAGGCTAGGTTGGAATAGGTTTAATGAGGTAAGCGAATTTTTTGTATATTTTTGCAATGTCGAATTCTTTGATTTCGGTGATAGTTAGGCTAGGTTGGGTTAGGTTTGGTGAGTTTAGCGAATTTTGTGTAAATCTTACAATCTCAAATTCTTTGATTTCGTTGATGGTTGGTAAGGTTGGGTTAGGTTTGGTGAGGTATGCGAGTTTTTTTTACATTTCTGCAATGTCGAATTCTTTGATTTCGGTAAAAGTTAGGCTAGGTTGGGTTAGGTTTGGTGAGGAAAGCGAGTTTGTGTATATTTTTGCAATGTCGAATTCTTTGATTTCGGTGATAGTTAGGCTAGGTTGGGTTAGGTTTGGTGAGGAAAGCGAGTTTTTTGTATATTTTTGCAATGTCGAATTCTTTGATTTTGGTAATAGTAAGGCTAGGTTGGGTTAGGTTTGGTGAGCTTAGCGAATTTTGTGTAAATCTTACAATCTCAAATTCTTTGATTTCGGTGATGGTTGGTTAGGTTGGGTTAGGTTTGGTGAGGTATGCGGTTTTTTTTTACATTTCTGCAATGTCGAATTCTTTGATTTCGGGAAAAGTTAGGCTAGGTTTGGTTAGGTTTGGTGAGGAAAGCGAGTTTTGTGTATATATTTGCAATGTCGAATTTTTTGATTTTGGTGATAGTTAGGCTAGGTTGGGTTAGGTTTTATAAGGAAAGCGAGTTTTGTGTATATTTTTGCAATGTCGAATTCTTTGATTTCGGTAATAGTTAGGCTAGGTTGGAATAGGTTTAATGAGGTAAGCGAATTTTTTGTATATTTTTGCAATGTCGAATTCTTTGATTTCGGTGATAGTTAGGCTAGGTTGGGTTAGGTTTGGTGAGTTTAGCGAATTTTGTGTAAGTCTTACAATCTCAAATTCTTTGATTTCGTTGATGGTTGGTTAGGTTGGGTTAGGTTTGGTGAGGTATGCGAGTTTTTTTTACATTTCTGCAATGTCGAATTCTTTGATTTCGGTAAAAGTTAGGCTAGGTTGGGTTAGCTTTGGTGAGGAAAGCGAGTTTTGTGTATATTTTTGGAATGTCGTATACTTTGATTTCGTTGATAGTTAGGCTAGGTTGGGTTAGGTTTGGTGAGATTAGCGAATTTTGTGTAAATCTTACAATCTCAAATTCTTTAATTTAGGTGATGATTAGGTTAGGTTGGGTTAGGTTTGGTGAGATGAGCGAATTTTGTGTAAATCTTACAATCTCAAATTCTTTGATTTCGTTGATGGTTGGTTAGGTTGGGTTAGGTTTGGTGAGGTATGCGAGTTTTTTTTACATTTCTGCAATGTCGAATTCTTTGATTTCGGTAAAAGTTAGGCTAGGTTGGGTTAGGTTTGGTGAGGAAAGCGAGTTTTGTGTATATTTTTGCAATGTCGAATTCTTTGATTTCGTTTATAGTTAGGCTAGGTTGGAATAGGTTTAATGAGGTAAGCGAATTTTTTGTATATTTTTGCAATGTCGAATTCTTTGATTTCGGTGATAATTAGGCTAGGTTGGGTTAGGTTTGATGGAGAAAGCGAGTTTTGTGTATATTTTTGCAATGTCGAATTCTTTGATTTCGGTAAAAGTAAGGCAAGGTTGGGTTAGGTTTGGTGAGGTAAGCGAATTTTGTGTAAATCTTAAACTCTCAAATTCTTTGATTTCGGTTATTGTTAGGCTAGGTGAGGTTAGGTTTGGTGAGTTTAGCGAATTTTGTGTAAATCTTACAATCTCAAATTCTTTGATTTCGGTGATGGTTGGTTAGGTTGGGTTAGGTTTGGTGAGGTATGCGGTTTTTTTTTACATTTCTGCAATGTCGAATTCTTTGATTTCGGTAAAAGTTAGGCTAGGTTTGGTTAGGTTTGGTGAGGAAAGCGAGTTTTGTGTATATATTTGCAATGTCGAATTCTTTGATTTCGGTGTAAGTGAGGCTAGGTTGGGTAAGGTTTGGTGAGGAAAGCGAGTTTTGTGTATATTTTTGCAATGTCGAATTTTTTGATTTTGGTGATAGTTAGGCTAGGTTGGGTTAGGTTTTATAAGGAAAGCGAGTTTTGTGTATATTTTTGCAATGTCGAATTCTTTGATTTCGGTAATAGTTAGGCTAGGTTGGAATAGGTTTAATGAGGTAAGCGAATTTTTTGTATATTTTTGCAATGTCGAATTCTTTAATTTCGGTGATAGTTAGGCTAGGTTGGGTTAGGTTTGGTGAGTTTAGCGAATTTTGTGTAAATCTTACAATCTCAAATTCTTTGATTTCGTTGATGGTTGGTTAGGTTGGGTTAGGTTTGGTGAGGTATGCGGTTTTTTTTTACATTTCTGCAATGTCGAATTCTTTGATTTCGGTAAAAGTTAGGCTAGGTTTGGTTAGGTTTGGTGAGGAAAGCGAGTTTTGTGTATATATTTGCAATGTCGAATTTTTTGATTTTGGTGATAGTTAGGCTAGGTTGGGTTAGGTTTTATAAGGAAAGCGAGTTTTGTGTATATTTTTGCAATGTCGAATTCTTTGATTTCGGTAATAGTTAGGCTAGGTTGGAATAGGTTTAATGAGGTAAGCGAATTTTTTGTATATTTTTGCAATGTCGAATTCTTTGATTTCGGTGATAGTTAGGCTAGGTTGGGTTAGGTTTGGTGAGTTTAGCGAATTTTGTGTAAATCTTACAATCTCAAATTCTTTGATTTCGTTGATGGTTGGTTAGGTTGGGTTAGGTTTGGTGAGGTATGCGAGTTTTTTTTACATTTCTGCAATGTCGAATTCTTTGATTTCGGTAAAAGTTAGGCTAGGTTGGGTTAGGTTTGGTGAGGAAAGCGAGTTTTGTGTATATTTTTGGAATGTCGTATACTTTGATTTCGGTGATAGTTAGGCTAGGTTGGGTTAGGTTTGGTGAGATTAGCGAATTTTCTGTTAATCTTACAATCTCAAATTCTTTAATTTAGGTGATGATTAGGTTAGGTTGGGTTAGGTTTGGTGTGGTATGCGAGTTTTTTTTACATTTCTGCAATGTCGAATTCTTTGATTTCGGTAAAAGTTTGGCTAGGTTGGGTTAGGTTTGGTGAGGAAAGCGAGTTTTGTGTATATTTTTGCAATGTCGAATTCTTTGATTTCGGTAATAGTTAGGCTAGGTTGGAATAGGTTTAATGAGGTAAGCGAATTTTTTGTATATTTTTGCAATGTCGAATTCTTTGATTTCGGTGATAATTAGGCTAGGTTGGGTTAGGTTTGGTGGAGAAAGCGAGTTTTGTGTATATTTTTGCAATGTCGAATTCTTTGATTTCGGTTATTGTTAGGCTAGGTGAGGTTAGGTTTGGTGAGTTTAGCGAATTTTGTGTAAATCTAACAATCTCAAATTCTTTGATTTCGGTGATGGTTGGTTAGGTTGGGTTAGGTTTAATGAGGTATGCGGGTTTTTTTTTACATTTCTGAAATGTCGAATTCTTTGATTTCGGTAAAAGTAAGGCTAGGTTGGGTTAGGTTTGGTGAGGTGAGCGAATTTTGTGTAAATCTTACACTCTCAAATTCTTTGATTTCGGTTATTGTAAGGCTAGGTGAGGTTAGGTTTGGTGAGTTTAGCGAATTTTGTGTAAATCTAACAATCTCAAATTCTTTGATTTCGGTGATGGTTGGTTAGGTTGGGTTAGGTTTGGTGAGGTATGCGGGTTTTTTTTACATTTCTGAAATGTCGAATTCTTTGATTTCGGTAAAAGTAAGGCTAGGTTGGGTTAGGTTTGGTGAGGTTAGCGAATTTTGTGTAAATCTTACACTCTCAAATTCTTTAATTTCGGTGATGGTTAGGTTAGGTTGGGTTTGGTTTGGTGTGGTATGCGAGTTTTTTTAACATTTCTGCAATGTCGAATTCTTCGATTTCGGTAAAAGTTAGGCTAGGTTTGGTTAGGTTTGGTGAGGTAAGCGGGTTTTGTGTATATATTTGCAATGTCGAATTCTTTGATTTCGGTGTAAGTGAGGCTAGGTTGGGTAAGGTTTGGTGAGGAAAGCGAGTTTTGTGTATATTTTTGCAATGTCGAATTCTTTGATTTCGGTGATAGTTAGGCTTGGTTGAGTTAGGTTTGATAAGGTAAGCGAGTTTTGTGTATATTTTTGCAATGTCGAATTCTTTGATTTCGGTGATAGTTAGGCTAGGTTGGGTTAGGTTTGGTGAGGTAAGCGAATTTTGTGTAAATCCTCCAATCTCAAATTCTTTAATTTAGGTGATGGTTAGGTTAGGTTAGGTTGGGTTTTGTGAGGTTTGCGAGTTTTTATTTACATTTCTGCAATGTCGAATTCATTGATTTCGGTAAAAGTTAGGCTAGGTTGGGTTAGGTTTGGTGAGGAAAGCGAGTTTTGTGTATATTTTTGCAATGTCGAATTCTTTGATTTCGGTTATTGTTAGGCTAGGTGAGGTTAGGTTTGGTGAGTTTAGCGAATTTTGTGTAAATCTAACAATCTCAAATTCTTTGATTTCGGTGATGGTTGGTTAGGTTGGGTTAGGTTTGGTGAGGTATGCGGGTTTTTTTTACATTTCTGAAATTTCGAATTCTTTTATTTCGGTAAAAGTAAGGCTAGGTTGGGTTAGGTTTGGTGAGGTTAGCGAATTTTGTGTAAATCTTACACTCTCAAATTCTTTGATTTCGGTTATTGTTAGGCTAGGTGAGGTTAGGTTTGGTGAGTTTAGCGAATTTTGTGTAAATCTAACAATCTCAAATTCTCTGATTTCGGTGATGGTTGGTTAGGTTGGGTTAGGTTTTGTGAGGTTTGCGAGTTTTTATTTACATTTCTGCAATGTCGAATTCATTGATTTCGGTAAAAGTTAGGCTAGGTAGGGTTAGGTTTGGTGAGGAAAGCGAGTTTGTGTATATTTTTGCAATGTCGAATTCTTTGATTTCGGTGATAGTTAGGCTAGGTTGGGTTAGGTTTGGTGAGGAAAGCGAGTTTTTTGTATATTTTTGCAATTTCGAATTCTTTGATTTTGGTAATAGTAAGGCTAGGTTGGGTTAGGTTTGGTGAGCTTAGCGAATTTTGTGTAAATCTTACAATCTCAAATTCTTTAATTTAGGTGATGATTAGGTTAGGTTGGGTTAGGTTTGGTGAGATGAGCGAATTTTGTGTAAATCTTACAATCTCAAATTCTTTGATTTCGTTGATGGTTGGTTAGGTTGGGTTAGGTTTGGTGAGGTATGCGAGTTTTTTTTACATTTCTGCAATGTCGAATTCTTTGATTTCGGTAAAAGTTAGGCTAGGTTGGGTTAGGTTTGGTGAGGAAAGCGAGTTTTGTGTATATTTTTGCAATGTCGAATTCTTTGATTTCGTTTATAGTTAGGCTAGGTTGGAATAGGTTTAATGAGGTAAGCGAATTTTTTGTATATTTTTGCAATGTCGAATTCTTTGATTTCGGTGATAATTAGGCTAGGTTGGGTTAGGTTTGATGGAGAAAGCGAGTTTTGTGTATATTTTTGCAATGTCGAATTCTTTGATTTCGGTAAAAGTAAGGCAAGGTTGGGTTAGGTTTGGTGAGGTTAGCGAATTTTGTGTAAATCTTACACTCTCAAATTCTTTGATTTCGGTTATTGTTAGGCTAGGTGAGGTTAGGTTTGGTGAGTTTAGCGAATTTTGTGTAAATCTAACAATCTCAAATTCTTTGATTTCGGTGATGGTTGGTTAGGTTGGGTTAGGTTTTGTGAGGTTTGCGAGTTTTTATTTACATTTCTGCAATGTCGAATTCATTGATTTCGGTAAAAGTTAGGCTAGGTTGGGTTAGGTTTGGTGAGGAAAGCGAGTTTGTGTATATTTTTGCAATGTCGAATTCTTTGATTTCGGTGATAGTTAGGCTAGGTTGGGTTAGGATTGGTAAGTTAAGCGAATTTTGTGTAAATCTTACAATCTCAAATTCTTTGATTTCGCTGATGGTTAGGTTTGGTTGGGTTAGGTTTCGTGAGGTATGCGAGTTTTTTTAACATTTCTGCAATGTCGAATTCTTTGATTTCGGTAAAAGTTAGGCTAGGTTGGGTTAGGTTTGGTGAGGAAAGCGAGTTTTTTGTATATTTTTGCAATGTCGAATTCTTTGATTTTGGTAATGGTAAGGCTAGGTTGGGTTAGGTTTGGTGAGCTTAGCGAATTTTGTGTAAATCTTACAATCTCAAATTCTTTGATTTCGGTGATGGTTGGTTAGGTTGGGTTAGGTTTGGTGTGGTATGCGAGTTTTTTTTACATTTCTGCAATGTCGAATTCTTTGATTTCGGTAAAAGTTTGGCTAGGTTGGGTTAGGTTTGGTGAGGAAAGCGAGTTTTGTGTATATTTTTGCAATGTCGAATTCTTTGATTTCGGTAATAGTTAGGCTAGGTTGGAATAGGTTTAATGAGGTAAGCGAATTTTTTGTATATTTTTGCAATGTCGAATTCTTTGATTTCGGTGATAATTAGGCTAGGTTGGGTTAGGTTTGGTGGAGAAAGCGAGTTTTGTGTATATTTTTGCAATGTCGAATTCTTTGATTTCGGTTATTGTTAGGCTAGGTGAGGTTAGGTTTGGTGAGTTTAGCGAATTTTGTGTAAATCTAACAATCTCAAATTCTTTGATTTCGGTGATGGTTGGTTAGGTTGGGTTAGGTTTAATGAGGTATGCGGGTTTTTTTTTACATTTCTGAAATGTCGGATTCTTTGATTTCGGTAAAAGTAAGGCTAGGTTGGGTTAGGTTTGGTGAGGTTAGCGAATTTTGTGTAAATCTTACACTCTCAAATTCTTTGATTTCGGTTATTGTAAGGCTAGGTGAGGTTAGGTTTGGTGAGTTTAGCGAATTTTGTGTAAATCTAACAATCTCAAATTCTTTGATTTCGGTGATGGTTGGTTAGGTTGGGTTAGGTTTGGTGAGGTATGCGGGTTTTTTTTACATTTCTGAAATGTCGAATTCTTTGATTTCGGTAAAAGTAAGGCTAGGTTGGGTTAGGTTTGGTGAGGTTAGCGAATTTTGTGTAAATCTTACACTCTCAAATTCTTTAATTTCGGTGATGGTTAGGTTAGGTTGGGTTTGGTTTGGTGTGGTATGCGAGTTTTTTTAACATTTCTGCAATGTCGAATTCTTCGATTTCGGTAAAAGTTAGGCTAGGTTTGGTTAGGTTTGGTGAGGTAAGCGGGTTTTGTGTATATATTTGCAATGTCGAATTCTTTGATTTCGGTGTAAGTGAGGCTAGGTTGGGTAAGGTTTGGTGAGGAAAGCGAGTTTTGTGTATATTTTTGCAATGTCGAATTCTTTGATTTCGGTGAAAGTTAGGCTTGGTTGAGTTAGGTTTGATAAGGTAAGCGAGTTTTGTGTATATTTTTGCAATGTCGAATTCTTTGATTTCGGTGATAGTTAGGCTAGGTTGGGTTAGGTTTGGTGAGGTAAGCGAATTTTGTGTAAATCCTCCAATCTCAAATTCTTTAATTTAGGTGATGGTTAGGTTAGGTTAGGTTGGGTTTTGTGAGGTTTGCGAGTTTTTATTTACATTTCTGCAATGTCGAATTCATTGATTTCGGTAAAAGTTAGGCTAGGTTGGGTTAGGTTTGGTGAGGAAAGCGAGTTTTGTGTATATTTTTGCAATGTCGAATTCTTTGATTTCGGTTATTGTTAGGCTAGGTGAGGTTAGGTTTGGTGAGTTTAGCGAATTTTGTGTAAATCTAACAATCTCAAATTCTTTGATTTCGGTGATGGTTGGTTAGGTTGGGTTAGGTTTGGTGAGGTATGCGGGTTTTTTTTACATTTCTGAAATGTCGAATTCTTTTATTTCGGTAAAAGTAAGGCTAGGTTGGGTTAGGTTTGGTGAGGTTAGCGAATTTTGTGTAAATCTTACACTCTCAAATTCTTTGATTTCGGTTATTGTTAGGCTAGGTGAGGTTAGGTTTGGTGAGTTTAGCGAATTTTGTGTAAATCTAACAATCTCAAATTCTCTGATTTCGGTGATGGTTGGTTAGGTTGGGTTAGGTTTTGTGAGGTTTGCGAGTTTTTATTTACATTTCTGCAATGTCGAATTCATTGATTTCGGTAAAAGTTAGGCTAGGTAGGGTTAGGTTTGGTGAGGAAAGCGAGTTTGTGTATATTTTTGCAATGTCGAATTCTTTGATTTCGGTGATAGTTAGGCTAGGTTGGGTTAGGTTTGGTGAGGAAAGCGAGTTTTTTGTATATTTTTGCAATGTCGAATTCTTTGATTTTGGTAATAGTAAGGCTAGGTTGGGTTAGGTTTGGTGAGCTTAGCGAATTTTGTGTAAATCTTACAATCTCAAATTCTTTAATTTAGGTGATGATTAGGTTAGGTTGGGTTAGGTTTGGTGAGATGAGCGAATTTTGTGTAAATCTTACAATCTCAAATTCTTTGATTTCGTTGATGGTTGGTTAGGTTGGGTTAGGTTTGGTGAGGTATGCGAGTTTTTTTTACATTTCTGCAATGTCGAATTCTTTGATTTCGGTAAAAGTTAGGCTAGGTTGGGTTAGGTTTGGTGAGGAAAGCGAGTTTTGTGTATATTTTTGCAATGTCGAATTCTTTGATTTCGTTTATAGTTAGGCTAGGTTGGAATAGGTTTAATGAGGTAAGCGAATTTTTTGTATATTTTTGCAATGTCGAATTCTTTGATTTCGGTGATAATTAGGCTAGGTTGGGTTAGGTTTGATGGAGAAAGCGAGTTTTGTGTATATTTTTGCAATGTCGAATTCTTTGATTTCGGTAAAAGTAAGGCAAGGTTGGGTTAGGTTTGGTGAGGTTAGCGAATTTTGTGTAAATCTTACACTCTCAAATTCTTTGATTTCGGTTATTGTTAGGCTAGGTGAGGTTAGGTTTGGTGAGTTTAGCGAATTTTGTGTAAATCTAACAATCTCAAATTCTTTGATTTCGGTGATGGTTGGTTAGGTTGGGTTAGGTTTTGTGAGGTTTGCGAGTTTTTATTTACATTTCTGCAATGTCGAATTCATTGATTTCGGTAAAAGTTAGGCTAGGTTGGGTTAGGTTTGGTGAGGAAAGCGAGTTTGTGTATATTTTTGCAATGTCGAATTCTTTGATTTCGGTGATAGTTAGGCTAGGTTGGGTTAGGATTGGTAAGTTAAGCGAATTTTGTGTAAATCTTACAATCTCAAATTCTTTGATTTCGCTGATGGTTAGGTTTGGTTGGGTTAGGTTTCGTGAGGTATGCGAGTTTTTTTAACATTTCTGCAATGTCGAATTCTTTGATTTCGGTAAAAGTTAGGCTAGGTTGGGTTAGGTTTGGTGAGGAAAGCGAGTTTTTTGTATATTTTTGCAATGTCGAATTCTTTGATTTTGGTAATGGTAAGGCTAGGTTGGGTTAGGTTTGGTGAGCTTAGCGAATTTTGTGTAAATCTTACAATCTCAAATTCTTTGATTTCGGTGATGGTTGGTTAGGTTGGGTTAGGTTTGGTGAGGTATGCGGTTTTTTTTTACATTTCTGCAATGTCGAATTCTTTGATTTCGGTAAAAGTTAGGCTAGGTTTGGTTAGGTTTGGTGAGGAAAGCGAGTTTTGTGTATATATTTGCAATGTCGAATTTTTTGATTTTGGTGATAGTTAGGCTAGGTTGGGTTAGGTTTTATAAGGAAAGCGAGTTTTGTGTATATTTTTGCAATGTCGAATTCTTTGATTTCGGTAATAGTTAGGCTAGGTTGGAATAGGTTTAATGAGGTAAGCGAATTTTTTGTATATTTTTGCAATGTCGAATTCTTTGATTTCGGTGATAGTTAGGCTAGGTTGGGTTAGGTTTGGTGAGTTTAGCGAATTTTGTGTAAATCTTACAATCTCAAATTCTTTGATTTCGTTGATGGTTGGTAAGGTTGGGTTAGGTTTGGTGAGGTATGCGAGTTTTTTTTACATTTCTGCAATGTCGAATTCTTTGATTTCGGTAAAAGTTAGGCTAGGTTGGGTTAGGTTTGGTGAGGAAAGCGAGTTTTGTGTATATTTTTGGAATGTCGTATACTTTGATTTCGGTGATAGTTAGGCTAGGTTGGGTTAGGTTTGGTGAGATTAGCGAATTTTGTGTAAATCTTACAATCTCAAATTCTTTAATTTAGGTGATGATTAGGTTAGGTTGGGTTAGGTTTGGTGTGGTATGCGAGTTTTTTTTACATTTCTGCAATGTCGAATTCTTTGATTTCGGTAAAAGTTAGGCTAGGTTGGGTTAGGTTTGGTGAGGAAAGCGAGTTTTGTGTATATATTTGCAATGTCGAATTTTTTGATTTTGGTGATAGTTAGGCTAGGTTGGGTTAGGTTTTATAAGGAAAGCGAGTTTTGTGTATATTTTTGCAATGTCGAATTCTTTGATTTCGGTAATAGTTAGGCTAGGTTGGAATAGGTTTAATGAGGTAAGCGAATTTTTTGTATATTTTTGCAATGTCGAATTCTTTGATTTCGGTGATAGTTAGGCTAGGTTGGGTTAGGTTTGGTGAGATTAGCGAATTTTGTGTAAATCTTACAATCTCAAATTCTTTAATTTAGGTGATGATTAGGTTAGGTTGGGTTAGGTTTGGTGAGATTAGCGAATTTTGTGTAAATCTTACAATCTCAAATTCTTTGATTTCGTTGATGGTTGGTTAGGTTGGGTTAGGTTTGGTGAGGTATGCGAGTTTTTTTTACATTTCTGCAATGTCGAATTCTTTGATTTCGGTAAAAGTTAGGCTAGGTTGGGTTAGCTTTGGTGAGGAAAGCGAGTTTTGTGTATATTTTTGGAATGTCGTATACTTTGATTTCGGTGATAGTTAGGCTAGGTTGGGTTAGGTTTGGTGAGATTAGCGAATTTTGTGTAAATCTTACAATCTCAAATTCTTTAATTTAGGTGATGATTAGGTTAGGTTGGGTTAGGTTTGGTGAGATTAGCGAATTTTGTGTAAATCTTACAATCTCAAATTCTTTGATTTCGTTGATGGTTGGTTAGGTTGGGTTAGGTTTGGTGAGGTATGCGAGTTTTTTTTACATTTCTGCAATGTCGAATTCTTTGATTTCGGTAAAAGTTAGGCTAGGTTGGGTTAGGTTTGGTGAGGAAAGCGAGTTTTGTGTATATTTTTGCAATGTCGAATTCTTTGATTTCGGTAATAGTTAGGCTAGGTTGGAATAGGTTTAATGAGGTAAGCGAATTTTTTGTATATTTTTGCAATGTCGAATTCTTTGATTTCGGTGATAATTAGGCTAGGTTGGGTTAGGTTTGGTGGAGAAAGCGAGTTTTGTGTATATTTTTGCAATGTCGAATTCTTTGATTTCGGTAAAAGTAAGGCTAGGTTGGGTTAGGTTTGGTGAGGTTAGCGAATTTTGTGTAAATCTTACACTCTCAAATTCTTTGATTTCGGTTATTGTTAGGCTAGGTGAGGTTAGGTTTGGTGAGTTTAGCGAATTTTGTGTAAATCTAACAATCTCAAATTCTTTGATTTCGGTGATGGTTGGTTATGTTGGGTTAGGTTTTGTGAGGTTTGCGAGTTTTTATTTACATTTCTGCAATGTCGAATTCATTGATTTCGGTAAAAGTTAGGCTAGGTTGGGTTAGGTTTGGTGAGGAAAGCGAGTTTGTGTATATTTTTGCAATGTCGAATTCTTTGATTTCGGTGATAGTTAGGCTAGGTTGGGTTAGGATTGGTAAGTTAAGCGAATTTTGTGTAAATCTTACAATCTCAAATTCTTTGATTTCGCTGATGGTTAGGTTTGGTTGGGTTAGGTTTCGTGAGGTATGCGAGTTTTTTTAACATTTCTGCAATGTCGAATTCTTTGATTTCGGTAAAAGTTAGGCTAGGTTGGGTTAGGTTTGGTGAGGAAAGCGAGTTTTGTGTATATTTTTGCAATGTCGAACTCTTTGATATCGGTGATAGTTAGGCTAGGTTGGGTTAGGTTTGGTGAGGAAAGCGAGTTTTTTGTATATTTTTGCAATGTCGAATTCTTTGATTTTGGTAATAGTAAGGCTAGGTTGGGTTAGGTTTGGTGAGCTTAGCGAATTTTGTGTAAATCTTACAACCTCAAATTCTTTGATTTCGGTGATGGTTGGTTAGGTTGGGTTAGGTTTGGTGAGGTATGCGGTTTTTTTTTACATTTCTGCAATGTCGAATTCTTTGATTTCGGTAAAAGTTAGGCTAGGTTTGGTTAGGTTTGGTGAGGAAAGCGAGTTTTGTGTATATATTTGCAATGTCGAATTTTTTGATTTTGGTGATAGTTAGGCTAGGTTGGGTTAGGTTTTATAAGGAAAGCGAGTTTTGTGTATATTTTTGCAATGTCGAATTCTTTGATTTCGGTAATAGTTAGGCTAGGTTGGAATAGGTTTAATGAGGTAAGCGAATTTTTTGTATATTTTTGCAATGTCGAATTCTTTGATTTCGGTGATAGTTAGGCTAGGTTGGGTTAGGTTTGGTGAGTTTAGCGAATTTTGTGTAAATCTTACAATCTCAAATTCTTTGATTTCGTTGATGGTTGGTTAGGTTGGGTTAGGTTTGGTGAGGTATGCGAGTTTTTTTTACATTTATGCAATGTCGAATTCTTTGATTTCGGTAAAAGTTAGGCTAGGTTGGGTTAGGTTTGGTGAGGAAAGCGAGTTTTGTGTATATTTTTGGAATGTCGTATACTTTGATTTCGGTGATAGTTAGGCTAGGTTGGGTTAGGTTTGGTGAGATTAGCGAATTTTGTGTAAATCTTACAATCTCAAATTCTTTAATTTAGGTGATGATTAGGTTAGGTTGGGTTAGGTTTGGTGTGGTATGCGAGTTTTTTTTACATTTCTGCAATGTCGAATTCTTTGATTTCGGTAAAAGTTAGGCTAGGTTGGGTTAGGTTTGGTGAGGAAAGCGAGTTTTGTGTATATTTTTGCAATGTCGAATTCTTTGATTTCGGTAATAGTTAGGCTAGGTTGGAATAGGTTTAATGAGGTAAGCGAATTTTTTGTATATTTTTGCAATGTCGAAGTCTTTGATTTCGGTGATAATTAGGCTAGGTTGGGTTAGGTTTTGTGGAGAAAGCGAGTATTGTGTATATTTTTGCAATGTCGAATTCTTTGGTTTCGGTTATTGTTAGGCTAGGTGAGGTTAGGTTTGGTGAGTTTAGCGAATTTTGTGTAAATCTAACAATCTCAAATTCTTTGATTTCGGTGATGGTTGGTTAGGTTGGGTTATGTTTGGTGAGGTATGCGGGTTTTTTTTACATTTCTGAAATGTCGAATTCTTTGATTTCGGTAAAAGTAAGGCTAGGTTGGGTTAGGTTTGGTGAGGTTAGCGAATTTTGTGTAAATCTTACACTCTCAAATTCTTTAATTTCGGTGATGGTTAGGTTAGGTTGGGTTTGGTTTGGTGTGGTATGCGAGTTTTTTTAACATTTCTGCAATGTCGAATTCTTCGATTTCGGTAAAAGTTAGGCTAGGTTTGGTTAGGTTTGGTGAGGTAAGCGGGTTTTGTGTATATATTTGCAATGTCGAATTCTTTGATTTCGGTGTAAGTGAGGCTAGGTTGGGTAAGGTTTGGTGAGGAAAGCGAGTTTTGTGTATATTTTTGCAATGTCGAATTCTTTGATTTCGGTGATAGTAAGGCTTGGTTGGGTTAGGTTTGATAAGGTAAGCGAGTTTTGTGTATATTTTTGCAATGTCGAATTCTTCAATTTCGGTGATAGTGAGGCTAGGTTGGGTTAGGTTTGCTGAGGTTAGCGAATTTTGTGTAAATCTTACAATCTCAAATTCTTTGATTTCGTTGATGGTTGGTAAGGTTGGGTTAGGTTTGGTGAGGTATGCGAGTTTTTTTTACATTTCTGCAATGTCGAATTCTTTGATTTCGGTAAAAGTTAGGCTAGGTTGGGTTAGGTTTGGTGAGGAAAGCGAGTTTTGTGTATATTTTTGGAATGTCGTATACTTTGATTTCGGTGATAGTTAGGCTAGGTTGGGTTAGGTTTGGTGAGATTAGCGAATTTTGTGTAAATCTTACAATCTCAAATTCTTTAATTTAGGTGATGATGAGGTTAGGTTGGGTTAGGTTTGGTGTGGTATGCGAGTTTTTTTTACATTTCTGCAATGTCGAATTCTTTGATTTCGGTAAAAGTTTGGCTAGGTTGGGTTAGGTTTGGTGAGGAAAGCGAGTTTTGTGTATATTTTTGCAATGTCGAATTCTTTGATTTCGGTAATAGTTAGGCTAGGTTGGAATAGGTTTAATGAGGTAAGCGAATTTTTTGTATATTTTTGCAATGTCGAATTCTTTGATTTCGGTGATAATTAGGCTAGGTTGGGTTAGGTTTGGTGGAGAAAGCGAGTTTTGTGTATATTTTTGCAATGTCGAATTCTTTGATTTCGGTTATTGTTAGGCTAGGTGAGGTTAGGTTTGGTGAGTTTAGCGAATTTTGTGTAAATCTAACAATCTCAAATTCTTTGATTTCGGTGATGGTTGGTTAGGTTGGGTTAGGTTTGGTGAGGTATGCGGGTTTTTTTTACATTTCTGAAATGTCGAATTCTTTGATTTCGGTAAAAGTAAGGCTAGGTTGGGTTAGGTTTGGTGAGGTTAGCGAATTTTGTGTAAATCTTACACTCTCAAATTCTTTGATTTCGGTTATTGTTAGGCTAGGTGAGGTTAGGTTTGGTGAGTTTAGCGAATTTTGTGTAAATCTAACAATCTCAAATTCTTTGATTTCGTTGATGGTTGGTTAGGTTGGGTTAGGTTTGGTGAGGTATGCGAGTTTTTTTTACATTTCTGCAATGTCGAATTCTTTGATTTCGGTAAAAGTTAGGCTAGGTTGGGTTAGCTTTGGTGAGGAAAGCGAGTTTTGTGTATATTTTTGGAATGTCGTATACTTTGATTTCGGTGATAGTTAGGCTAGGTTGGGTTAGGTTTGGTGAGATTAGCGAATTTTGTGTAAATCTTACAATCTCAAATTCTTTAATTTAGGTGATGATTAGGTTAGGTTGGGTTAGGTTTGGTGAGATTAGCGAATTTTGTGTAAATCTTACAATCTCAAATTCTTTGATTTCGTTGATGGTTGGTTAGGTTGGGTTAGGTTTGGTGAGGTATGCGAGTTTTTTTTACATTTCTGCAATGTCGAATTCTTTGATTTCGGTAAAAGTAAGGCTAGGTTGGGTTAGGTTTGGTGAGATTAGCGAATTTTGTGTAAATCTTACAATCTCAAATTCTTTAATTTAGGTGATGATTAGGTTAGGTTGGGTTAGGTTTGGTGAGATTAGCGAATTTTGTGTAAATCTTACAATCTCAAATTCTTTGATTTCGTTGATGGTTGGTTAGGTTGGGTTAGGTTTGGTGAGGTATGCGAGTTTTTTTTACATTTCTGCAATGTCGAATTCTTTGATTTCGGTAAAAGTTAGGCTAGGTTGGGTTAGCTTTGGTGAGGAAAGCGAGTTTTGTGTATATTTTTGGAATGTCGTATACTTTGATTTCGGTGATAGTTAGGCTAGGTTGGGTTAGGTTTGGTGAGATTAGCGAATTTTGTGTAAATCTTACAATCTCAAATTCTTTAATTTAGGTGATGATTAGGTTAGGTTGGGTTAGGTTTGGTGAGATTAGCGAATTTTGTGTAAATCTTACAATCTCAAATTCTTTGATTTCGTTGATGGTTGGTTAGGTTGGGTTAGGTTTGGTGAGGTATGCGAGTTTTTTTTACATTTCTGCAATGTCGAATTCTTTGATTTCGGTAAAAGTTAGGCTAGGTTGGGTTAGCTTTGGTGAGGAAAGCGAGTTTTGTGTATATTTTTGGAATGTCGTATACTTTGATTTCGGTGATAGTTAGGCTAGGTTGGGTTAGGTTTGGTGAGATTAGCGAATTTTGTGTAAATCTTACAATCTCAAATTCTTTAATTTAGGTGATGATTAGGTTAGGTTGGGTTAGGTTTGGTGAGATTAGCGAATTTTGTGTAAATCTTACAATCTCAAATTCTTTGATTTCGTTGATGGTTGGTTAGGTTGGGTTAGGTTTGGTGAGGTATGCGAGTTTTTTTTACATTTCTGCAATGTCGAATTCTTTGATTTCGGTAAAAGTTAGGCTAGGTTGGGTTAGCTTTGGTGAGGAAAGCGAGTTTTGTGTATATTTTTGGAATGTCGTATACTTTGATTTCGGTGATAGTTAGGCTAGGTTGGGTTAGGTTTGGTGAGATTAGCGAATTTTGTGTAAATCTTACAATCTCAAATTCTTTAATTTAGGTGATGATTAGGTTAGGTTGGGTTAGGTTTGGTGAGATTAGCGAATTTTGTGTAAATCTTACAATCTCAAATTCTTTGATTTCGTTGATGGTTGGTTAGGTTGGGTTAGGTTTGGTGAGGTATGCGAGTTTTTTTTACATTTCTGCAATGTCGAATTCTTTGATTTCGGTAAAAGTTAGGCTAGGTTGGGTTAGGTTTGGTGAGGAAAGCGAGTTTTGTGTATATTTTTGCAATGTCGAATTCTTTGATTTCGGTAATAGTTAGGCTAGGTTGGAATAGGTTTAATGAGGTAAGCGAATTTTTTGTATATTTTTGCAATGTCGAATTCTTTGATTTTGGTGATAATTAGGCTAGGTTGGGTTAGGTTTGGTGGAGAAAGCGAGTTTTGTGTATATTTTTGCAATGTCGAATTCTTTGATTTCGGTAAAAGTAAGGCTAGGTTGGGTTAGGTTTGGTGAGGTTAGCGAATTTTGTGTAAATCTTACACTCTCAAATTCTTTGATTTCGGTTATTGTTAGGCTAGGTGAGGTTAGGTTTGGTGAGTTTAGCGAATTTTGTGTAAATCTAACAATCTCAAATTCTTTGATTTCGGTGATGGTTGGTTATGTTGGGTTAGGTTTTGTGAGGTTTGCGAGTTTTTATTTACATTTCTGCAATGTCGAATTCATTGATTTCGGTAAAAGTTAGGCTAGGTTGGGTTAGGTTTGGTGAGGAAAGCGAGTTTGTGTATATTTTTGCAATGTCGAATTCTTTGATTTCGGTGATAGTTAGGCTAGGTTGGGTTAGGATTGGTAAGTTAAGCGAATTTTGTGTAAATCTTACAATCTCAAATTCTTTGATTTCGCTGATGGTTAGGTTTGGTTGGGTTAGGTTTCGTGAGGTATGCGAGTTTTTTTAACATTTCTGCAATGTCGAATTCTTTGATTTCGGTAAAAGTTAGGCTAGGTTGGGTTAGGTTTGGTGAGGAAAGCGAGTTTTGTGTATATTTTTGCAATGTCGAACTCTTTGATATCGGTGATAGTTAGGCTAGGTTGGAATAGGTTTAATGAGGTAAGCGAATTTTTTGTATATTTTTGCAATGTCGAATTCTTTGATTTCGGTGATAGTTAGGCTAGGTTGGGTTAGGTTTGGTGAGGTATGCGGTTTTTTTTTACATTTCTGCAATGTCGAATTCTTTGATTTCGGTAAAAGTTAGGCTAGGTTTGGTTAGGTTTGGTGAGGAAAGCGAGTTTTGTGTATATATTTGCAATGTCGAATTTTTTGATTTTGGTGATAGTTAGGCTAGGTTGGGTTAGGTTTGGTGAGTTTAGCGAATTTTGTGTAAATCTTACAATCTCAAATTCTTTGATTTCGTTGATGGTTGGTTAGGTTGGGTTAGGTTTGGTGAGGTATGCGAGTTTTTTTTACATTTCTGCAATGTCGAATTCTTTGATTTCGGTAAAAGTTAGGCTAGGTTGGGTTAGGTTTGGTGAGGAAAGCGAGTTTTGTGTATATTTTTGGAATGTCGTATACTTTGATTTCGGTGATAGTTAGGCTAGGTTGGGTTAGGTTTGGTGAGATTAGCGAATTTTCTGTAAATCTTACAATCTCAAATTCTTTAATTTAGGTGATGATTAGGTTAGGTTGGGTTAGGTTTGGTGTGGTATGCGAGTTTTTTTTACATTTCTGCAATGTCGAATTCTTTGATTTCGGTAAAAGTTTGGCTAGGTTGGGTTAGCTTTGGTGAGGAAAGCGAGTTTTGTGTATATTTTTGGAATGTCGTATACTTTGATTTCGGTGATAGTTAGGCTAGGTTGGGTTAGGTTTGGTGAGATTAGCGAATTTTGTGTAAATCTTACAATCTCAAATTCTTTAATTTAGGTGATGATTAGGTTAGGTTGGGTTAGGTTTGGTGAGATTAGCGAATTTTGTGTAAATCTTACAATCTCAAATTCTTTGATTTCGTTGATGGTTGGTTAGGTTGGGTTAGGTTTGGTGAGGTATGCGAGTTTTTTTTACATTTCTGCAATGTCGAATTCTTTGATTTCGGTAAAAGTTAGGCTAGGTTGGGTTAGCTTTGGTGAGGAAAGCGAGTTTTGTGTATATTTTTGGAATGTCGTATACTTTGATTTCGGTGATAGTTAGGCTAGGTTGGGTTAGGTTTGGTGAGATTAGCGAATTTTGTGTAAATCTTACAATCTCAAATTCTTTAATTTAGGTGATGATTAGGTTAGGTTGGGTTAGGTTTGGTGAGATTAGCGAATTTTGTGTAAATCTTACAATCTCAAATTCTTTGATTTCGTTGATGGTTGGTTAGGTTGGGTTAGGTTTGGTGAGGTATGCGAGTTTTTTTTACATTTCTGCAATGTCGAATTCTTTGATTTCGGTAAAAGTTAGGCTAGGTTGGGTTAGCTTTGGTGAGGAAAGCGAGTTTTGTGTATATTTTTGGAATGTCGTATACTTTGATTTCGGTGATAGTTAGGCTAGGTTGGGTTAGGTTTGGTGAGATTAGCGAATTTTGTGTAAATCTTACAATCTCAAATTCTTTAATTTAGGTGATGATTAGGTTAGGTTGGGTTAGGTTTGGTGAGATTAGCGAATTTTGTGTAAATCTTACAATCTCAAATTCTTTGATTTCGTTGATGGTTGGTTAGGTTGGGTTAGGTTTGGTGAGGTATGCGAGTTTTTTTTACATTTCTGCAATGTCGAATTCTTTGATTTCGGTAAAAGTTAGGCTAGGTTGGGTTAGGTTTGGTGAGGAAAGCGAGTTTTGTGTATATTTTTGCAATGTCGAATTCTTTGATTTCGGTAATAGTTAGGCTAGGTTGGAATAGGTTTAATGAGGTAAGCGAATTTTTTGTATATTTTTGCAATGTCGAATTCTTTGATTTTGGTGATAATTAGGCTAGGTTGGGTTAGGTTTGGTGGAGAAAGCGAGTTTTGTGTATATTTTTGCAATGTCGAATTCTTTGATTTCGGTAAAAGTAAGGCTAGGTTGGGTTAGGTTTGGTGAGGTTAGCGAATTTTGTGTAAATCTTACACTCTCAAATTCTTTGATTTCGGTTATTGTTAGGCTAGGTGAGGTTAGGTTTGGTGAGTTTAGCGAATTTTGTGTAAATCTAACAATCTCAAATTCTTTGATTTCGGTGATGGTTGGTTATGTTGGGTTAGGTTTTGTGAGGTTTGCGAGTTTTTATTTACATTTCTGCAATGTCGAATTCATTGATTTCGGTAAAAGTTAGGCTAGGTTGGGTTAGGTTTGGTGAGGAAAGCGAGTTTGTGTATATTTTTGCAATGTCGAATTCTTTGATTTCGGTGATAGTTAGGCTAGGTTGGGTTAGGATTGGTAAGTTAAGCGAATTTTGTGTAAATCTTACAATCTCAAATTCTTTGATTTCGCTGATGGTTAGGTTTGGTTGGGTTAGGTTTCGTGAGGTATGCGAGTTTTTTTAACATTTCTGCAATGTCGAATTCTTTGATTTCGGTAAAAGTTAGGCTAGGTTGGGTTAGGTTTGGTGAGGAAAGCGAGTTTTGTGTATATTTTTGCAATGTCGAACTCTTTGATATCGGTGATAGTTAGGCTAGGTTGGAATAGGTTTAATGAGGTAAGCGAATTTTTTGTATATTTTTGCAATGTCGAATTCTTTGATTTCGGTGATAGTTAGGCTAGGTTGGGTTAGGTTTGGTGAGGTATGCGGTTTTTTTTTACATTTCTGCAATGTCGAATTCTTTGATTTCGGTAAAAGTTAGGCTAGGTTTGGTTAGGTTTGGTGAGGAAAGCGAGTTTTGTGTATATATTTGCAATGTCGAATTTTTTGATTTTGGTGATAGTTAGGCTAGGTTGGGTTAGGTTTGGTGAGTTTAGCGAATTTTGTGTAAATCTTACAATCTCAAATTCTTTGATTTCGTTGATGGTTGGTTAGGTTGGGTTAGGTTTGGTGAGGTATGCGAGTTTTTTTTACATTTCTGCAATGTCGAATTCTTTGATTTCGGTAAAAGTTAGGCTAGGTTGGGTTAGGTTTGGTGAGGAAAGCGAGTTTTGTGTATATTTTTGGAATGTCGTATACTTTGATTTCGGTGATAGTTAGGCTAGGTTGGGTTAGGTTTGGTGAGATTAGCGAATTTTCTGTAAATCTTACAATCTCAAATTCTTTAATTTAGGTGATGATTAGGTTAGGTTGGGTTAGGTTTGGTGTGGTATGCGAGTTTTTTTTACATTTCTGCAATGTCGAATTCTTTGATTTCGGTAAAAGTTTGGCTAGGTTGGGTTAGGTTTGGTGAGGAAAGCGAGTTTTGTGTATATTTTTGCAATGTCGAATTCTTTGATTTCGGTAATAGTTAGGCTAGGTTGGAATAGGTTTAATGAGGTAAGCGAATTTTTTGTATATTTTTGCAATGTCGAATTCTTTGATTTCGGTGATAATTAGGCTAGGTTGGGTTAGGTTTGGTGGAGAAAGCGAGTTTTGTGTATATTTTTGCAATGTCGAATTCTTTGATTTCGGTTATTGTAAGGCTAGGTGAGGTTAGGTTTGGTGAGTTTAGCGAATTTTGTGTAAATCTAACAATCTCAAATTCTTTGATTTCGGTGATGGTTGGTTAGGTTGGGTTAGGTTTGGTGAGGTATGCGGGTTTTTTTTACATTTCTCAAATGTCGAATTCTTTGATTTCGGTAAAAGTAAGGCTAGGTTGGGTTAGGTTTGGTGAGGTAAGCGAATTTTGTGTAAATCCTCCAATCTCAAATTCTTTAATTTAGGTGATGGTTAGGTTAGGTTAGGTTGGGTTTTGTGAGGTTTGCGAGTTTTTATTTACATTTCTGCAATGTCGAATTCATTGATTTCGGTAAAAGTTAGGCTAGGTTGGGTTAGGTTTGGTGAGGAAAGCGAGTTTTGTGTATATTTTTGCAATGTCGAATTCTTTGATTTCGGTTATTGTTAGGCTAGGTGAGGTTAGGTTTGGTGAGTTTAGCGAATTTTGTGTAAATCTAACAATCTCAAATTCTTTGATTTCGGTGATGGTTGGTTAGGTTG
The DNA here is from genome assembly GCF_051622035.1 of Arctopsyche grandis. Lineage (NCBI taxonomy): Eukaryota > Metazoa > Arthropoda > Insecta > Trichoptera > Hydropsychidae > Arctopsyche > Arctopsyche grandis. Next base: position 34,658,327 of record NC_135360.1, read on the forward strand.
GGTTAGGTTTGGTGAGGTATGCGGGTTTTTTTTACATTTCTGAAATGTCGAATTCTTTTATTTCGGTAAAAGTAAGGCTAGGTTGGGTTAGGTTTGGTGAGGTTAGCGAATTTTGTGTAAATCTTACACTCTCAAATTCTTTGATTTCGGTTATTGTTAGGCTAGGTGAGGTTAGGTTTGGTGAGTTTAGCGAATTTTGTGTAAATCTAACAATCTCAAATTCTCTGATTTCGGTGATGGTTGGTTAGGTTGGGTTAGGTTTTGTGAGGTTTGCGAGTTTTTATTTACATTTCTGCAATGTCGAATTCATTGATTTCGGTAAAAGTTAGGCTAGGTTGGGTTAGGTTTGGTGAGGAAAGCGAGTTTGTGTATATTTTTGCAATGTCGAATTCTTTGATTTCGGTGATAGTTAGGCTAGGTTGGGTTAGGTTTGGTGAGGAAAGCGAGTTTTTTGTATATTTTTGCAATGTCGAATTCTTTGATTTTGGTAATAGTAAGGCTAGGTTGGGTTAGGTTTGGTGAGCTTAGCGAATTTTGTGTAAATCTTACAATCTCAAATTCTTTGATTTCGGTGATGGTTGGTTAGGTTGGGTTAGGTTTGGTGAGGTATGCGGTTTTTTTTTACATTTCTGCAATGTCGAATTCTTTGATTTCGGGAAAAGTTAGGCTAGGTTTGGTTAGGTTTGGTGAGGAAAGCGAGTTTTGTGTATATATTTGCAATGTCGAATTTTTTGATTTTGGTGATAGTTAGGCTAGGTTGGGTTAGGTTTTATAAGGAAAGCGAGTTTTGTGTATATTTTTGCAATGTCGAATTCTTTGATTTCGGTAATAGTTAGGCTAGGTTGGAATAGGTTTAATGAGGTAAGCGAATTTTTTGTATATTTTTGCAATGTCGAATTCTTTGATTTCGGTGATAGTTAGGCTAGGTTGGGTTAGGTTTGGTGAGTTTAGCGAATTTTGTGTAAGTCTTACAATCTCAAATTCTTTGATTTCGTTGATGGTTGGTTAGGTTGGGTTAGGTTTGGTGAGGTATGCGAGTTTTTTTTACATTTCTGCAATGTCGAATTCTTTGATTTCGGTAAAAGTTAGGCTAGGTTGGGTTAGCTTTGGTGAGGAAAGCGAGTTTTGTGTATATTTTTGGAATGTCGTATACTTTGATTTCGTTGATAGTTAGGCTAGGTTGGGTTAGGTTTGGTGAGATTAGCGAATTTTGTGTAAATCTTACAATCTCAAATTCTTTAATTTAGGTGATGATTAGGTTAGGTTGGGTTAGGTTTGGTGAGATGAGCGAATTTTGTGTAAATCTTACAATCTCAAATTCTTTGATTTCGTTGATGGTTGGTTAGGTTGGGTTAGGTTTGGTGAGGTATGCGAGTTTTTTTTACATTTCTGCAATGTCGAATTCTTTGATTTCGGTAAAAGTTAGGCTAGGTTGGGTTAGGTTTGGTGAGGAAAGCGAGTTTTGTGTATATTTTTGCAATGTCGAATTCTTTGATTTCGTTTATAGTTAGGCTAGGTTGGAATAGGTTTAATGAGGTAAGCGAATTTTTTGTATATTTTTGCAATGTCGAATTCTTTGATTTCGGTGATAATTAGGCTAGGTTGGGTTAGGTTTGATGGAGAAAGCGAGTTTTGTGTATATTTTTGCAATGTCGAATTCTTTGATTTCGGTAAAAGTAAGGCAAGGTTGGGTTAGGTTTGGTGAGGTTAGCGAATTTTGTGTAAATCTTACACTCTCAAATTCTTTGATTTCGGTTATTGTTAGGCTAGGTGAGGTTAGGTTTGGTGAGTTTAGCGAATTTTGTGTAAATCTAACAATCTCAAATTCTTTGATTTCGGTGATGGTTGGTTAGGTTGGGTTAGGTTTTGTGAGGTTTGCGAGTTTTTATTTACATTTCTGCAATGTCGAATTCATTGATTTCGGTAAAAGTTAGGCTAGGTTGGGTTAGGTTTGGTGAGGAAAGCGAGTTTGTGTATATTTTTGCAATGTCGAATTCTTTGATTTCGGTGATAGTTAGGCTAGGTTGGGTTAGGATTGGTAAGTTAAGCGAATTTTGTGTAAATCTTACAATCTCAAATTCTTTGATTTCGCTGATGGTTAGGTTTGGTTGGGTTAGGTTTCGTGAGGTATGCGAGTTTAATGAGCAGCCGTGGTGAGCGGACGGGATAGCGGCGGTCTTTCCTGCTATTGCTGAAGCTGACTGCAACTGCTCTCCAACGTCGCATTGCGGTGTCCAGAGGACTTCATTGACTCCAAAGTAATGTATTAGCATTCTAATAGCATCTGCATCAGCTCCAGACGAGGTAAGGAATCGAGGTAAGTTTTCATTAAAAATCCGTTACGTTGCATAGATACGCTAACCTTGTTTACAGCTGGCTACGCTTGCGGTTGATCGTAATACCACTTACTCTGAACAAGTGAAGCATTGCGCATGCGCGTGTTCAAAAAAAAAGTAAATTAAAACCAACGGCTACGAAGAACTTGCAATCTGCGATCACATCGAATACATAGAAGACGTTGCATGGAAGCAATCAAGTTTATTTCATCATCGTCGCGGTGAATTTTGGGACTGTCAACTGGTGCTAAAAGGCATAGTTGGCGTTCACATCTCAATCACAACACAAACGCCCAACGAAAAGGCATCGATAACAATTGTGTTGCTAACAGCTGTTTTTTAACAGTGCAATCAAGTGCCGATTGAAAAATCAACGACCACGGTGAACGTTGTATCGGAAGGATTGGATTCGTTTTACATATTGCACAAAAGCACTTCAACTATTGTAATTTATAGCTGGAATTTGAGGCAAGAGACAGATTTGGGTTTCATTTCCTCAGCACAATACAGGTGGCTAAGGAAAACTTATCGATACCAACAACAACTACGTTGCTAACGGCTTTATGCGCTTGCAGCAAAACGAAATAACATTAAATATGACCAATGCGCATGTGTGTGCTGAATAAATAATTAACGGCAACGGTGAATTTTTTCATTGGTTAGATTGAATTCGGCAAACGAATTAGACACATTGCTTTGAAAAACTCGAATTACTATCATTTACACACACCCACGGTGAATCGTAACACTGTTGACTGGAGACAAGAGACAAAGTTAGTGTTAAAGTGTCCATCACAACATAAACGTCTTACAACAGCTCATTAATAACAATAACAACTACGTTGCTAACGACTTGTTGCGATTACGGCAGATCAAAGTACCACTAACAACGACCAAAATAAATAGTGTGCGAGCGCGTACCGATTGAAAAATTAACGATCACGGTGAACTTTTTAGTCGGAGAAATTGGAATAATGACAACAATGGCTAGCATATCTTTGGAAATGTGTGAGATTACTGCTAAAGAAGCTCTCGAGCAGAAGGTATTCCACAAATTAGAATTAATTCTAATTGATCTCAATAGTAAAATACGTAAAAATACCTACGTTCCAATCAAGGATGGAATTGAAGAGGCAATGATAGCCTTTAATACATATAAAGACATAAAACTAGACCTGTTAAAGCATAGATTACAAACTAAAACACTAATAGAACTCAATCCCACCTCGAGCGATGTTTTAAAGAATCCTCCAAATGCTTTAATACCGGAAAATCCCGCAATCATGGACTCGGCATCCTCACTAGATCAACCAAAAGAGGATTCCTGGAAAGAAGTAAGGTCAAAAAGAAGGCGGAATAAAAAGAATAAAAGAACAAATAATACAAAGAACACCAACAACAACAACGATCGGCGTCAGCCAAACATTGAAAATATCTTTCAAGATCGATATGCGCGATTTCCACCAGGCCCCAGAAATGAGGCTATAACAATAAAGTCAGACGGCACGGTGACATATGCAGACACCTTAAAGAAAATCAGAAAAGAAATTCCAATGGAGAATGTAGATGTTGCCGCTATTCGTCAAACAAAGGGTGGAGAAGTTCTTATAAAAATGCAAAAAGGAACAACAAAAACGGAAGAGCTAATGGGTGCGATTTCCGCGATTCTGGGCAATGGTGCGACTGTGAAGAGGCTCGTCCCTGGAGTCGTCATTGAAATACGGGACATCGATGGGGCCACGGATGAGACAGAATTGATGGAGGCATTAGCAAGCGCTTCACCACATGTGGTGAGAAATGCGCGATTGATCACGTTCAAACCGGCTTATGGAGGCACTCAGATGGCGATGGTCAAACTCCCGAGAGACGATGCCACTGAATTCATTAAGGCTGGAAGAATTCGAATCGGATGGGTCAATTGTCGTTTGAGGCCCCGAGTCCATATAATAAGATGCTTCAGGTGTCGGGGATTCGGACACATTGCGGTAGAATGCGCCAGCAAACAAGACAGAAGCAAAGAATGCAACAAGTGCGGCCAGGAAGGCCATAAAGCTGTGATTTGTAAGAACGACCCACACTGCAGCATTTGTGAAGGAGAAAAAATAAGCAGCGGTCATCAGACCGGTAGTCGAAGCTGTGCAGCCCTCCGGACAGCTCTGAAAGGACGAACACAACAATGATCCGCATACTCCAGATCAATCTGAATGGATGCCAGGCGGCGCAGGATGTGATGATACAGACAGCAGAGGAGCGGCGAGCGGACCTCGTGATTGTGTCTGAACAGTACCGCAACATTCCTCATCGATGGTATTCGGATGCAAGCTCAAGATCTGCAATCTACACACCAACTGCCCACCTGCGAATCACGAATGCTGTTTCAATTGGCGTCCAAGGCTGGACGTGGGTGGAGATGAGGGGAGTGAGGTTCTATAGCTGCTATTTTTCTCCTAGTGCAACAGTAGAGGAGTTCAAGAGAGATCTCGTCTGCCTTGAAGATGACGTGAGAACATCGACCTTACCTGTTGTCGTTGCCGGAGATTTTAACTCAAAAGCTCCAGAGTGGGGCTCTCAAAAAACGGATCGCAGAGGTATTTTACTCTCTGAAATGGCATCGCATTTACATCTGCATGCGGCCAACGTAGGAAGTGCTTACACGTTCGTTCGGGGCAGCACCGGATCGGTCATCGATGTCACATTTGCAGGTGAAACAATAATTGGCAGGATCCGAAAATGGCAAGTGCTTGACAGCTACTCTCACAGCGACCATCGCTACATTGGCTTCGAGTTGGAAGATCGCCTCGCCGGGCCACAAATGTTACCTTCTAGTTCTGGCTGGGGAGCTCGTAAGCTGGACATCGTAGCTTTGGACGAAGCCGTTGCAGAACTAAGATCAAAAGTGACTGACGTCGCAAGCAGCGGGGTTGGAGCCGAAGACATTGCCAACTCATTAAATGACCTATTGAGTGAGAGCTGCGACGCATCGATGCCGAGACGCGGAGGTAAAAAGAGGCACCCGGTCTTCTGGTGGACCGAAAACATCGCCATACTTCGCCGCGAGTGCTTAACCTGCAGACGCCGAGCACAACGACGGTCAAGCAATGAACAGCACAGAGTGAAATATCAAGAAGCCAGGATAGCTTTACGAAAAGCTATAAAAGAAAGTAAAGAGAGATGCTGGAAAGAGCTCTGCAAATCGATTGATGTGGATCCGTGGGGGAGCCCATATAAGATCATAAGGAAAAAGCTCCGAATTGGAACTGTCGATCCATATCTTGAAAATAAGGCGAGTCTTGAATTGGTCATAGATGGCCTCTTTCCGCAACACCCAGTGATGGAAAGACGATCGGCGAGCAGTACTGGTGATGAGATGCCGATTTTCACGGAGGAAGAAGTCTTAGCAGCCGCCAAACGAATAAATATTGAAAAGGCGCCGGGACCGGACTGCATTCCAAACGCAGTTATTAAAAGAATTGCCTTGAGCGATCCTGCGTTGCTGTTGACGACCTTCAATGCTTGTCTGTCGGAAGGAACCTTTCCAAAACCATGGAAAAGACAAAAACTCGTGCTGATTTCAAAAGGAAAGGGAGGCCCACCAGGACCTTCATCATACAGGCCACTCTGCCTACTTGATGGGGTAGGAAAGTTACTAGAGAGACTTCTCCTACAGCGACTACAACAACAGCTAGAAAACAGCGACACAGGACTGTCATCGCAGCAATTTGGATTTCGACCCGGTCGCTCAACTATTGACGCGATCAGTGAAGTCGTAAACACCGTAAGACTTGCATGGCGTGGGAGCGTCAAGGCGAGCAAACATGTTGTGATGATCGCGCTCGACATAAAAAATGCATTCAACACTGCCAACTGGGGAAGGACTCTCGATGCATTAGTCACTATCAATGCTCCGGAAAAACTTATCAAGATGATCGAAAGCTATTTTTCGGACAGAATCCTTCTGTATGAATGCATGGGCAAAAAATACCAACGATCAGTCACTGCGGGCGTACCACAGGGATCGGTCCTGGGCCCGGCGCTTTGGAATGTAATGTACGACGGCTTGTTGAAGATCCAAATGCCAGATGAAACGAGCCTGGTCGCCTTTGCTGACGATGTCGCGTTGCTTGTCACCGCAAAGAACACAACATCTTTACGCCTAAGAAGCGAAGAAGCCATAAGAAGGGTTAAAAAATGGCTCGTGGATGCGGGCTTGGAGCTCGCCGTCCAGAAAACCGAAGCTGTATTCTTCACAAGACGTAGAAAGCTGCTGCCTCCTCAAATAACAGTCAACGGTTTTGAGGTGACGTTCAGCAGATCACTGCGGTATTTGGGAGTGCAGTTAGATGACAAACTACGCTTTGCAAAACATGCGGAAAAAGCGGGAGCTAGGGCGGCCCAAATAGCAGAAGACCTCGCCAGACTGATGCCCAACATCGGTGGACCGAAACAGAGGAGAAGAAAACTATACTGTGAAGTAGTACACTCAGTCCTCCTGTACGGTGCTCCGATTTGGGCGGAAAAAACAAAGGTTGAGAGGACGAGGCTCAGCCTCGCTAGAGTACAAAGAAGAGCTGCATTAAGAGTCGCAGCGGCATACCGAACAGTATCAGAAGATGCCATCCTGGTGTTGTGCGCCATTCCACCGATCGACTTACTCGCTCTAGAACGACAAGCGATCTACAGAGGTGAAAAAAAGAGTACAGCCAGAGAAACAACGATAATCAAATGGCAAGACAGATGGAACAACTCTGAAAAAGGTCGATGGACACATCATCTCATCGGAGACCTAAAAGCGTGGTGCCAAAGAAAGCACGGCGAACTAAATCACCACACGACCCAAATACTCACAGGTCACGGGTGCTTCGGGACCTACCTACACAAAATAGGAAAGGAAACAACTCCGAAGTGCCACCACTGTGAAAACGAGAAAGACGACGCGGCCCACACAACCTTTGATTGTCCAGCATGGGAAGACGACAGAAGAACATTCAGAACTGTAATCGGCGTAGAACACCTGACGCCGATAAACATAATCTTCGTCATACTGGATAGCGCAACTGCCTGGTCAGCGTGGGAAGCATTTGCTTCGATGATAATGAAAAATAAAGAAGAAGCAGAAAGAACCCGAGAACTCGAAGGAAGAGCCATAAATGGCTAAGACAAAACTGCTTTCCCGAAGCAAAACATGAAAATGTGTCCGGGGAGCAGAGGTGTCAAGGGGGTGGGGTTTAGTCGGTAAAAATCCGACACTATCCTCCAGTTCGGGCTGGAGGATGTCTTTGGAAGATTCCCCACCTCCGACGATAAAAAAAAAAAAAAAAAAAAAAAAAAAAAAAAAAAAAAAAAGGTATGCGAGTTTTTTTAACATTTCTGCAATGTCGAATTCTTTGATTTCGGTAAAAGTTAGGCTAGGTTGGGTTAGGTTTGGTGAGGAAAGCGAGTTTTGTGTATATTTTTGCAATGTCGAACTCTTTGATATCGGTGATAGTTAGGCTAGGTTGGGTTAGGTTTGGTGAGGAAAGCGAGTTTTTTGTATATTTTTGCAATGTCGAATTCTTTGATTTTGGTAATGGTAAGGCTAGGTTGGGTTAGGTTTGGTGAGCTTAGCGAATTTTGTGTAAATCTTACAATCTCAAATTCTTTGATTTCGGTGATGGTTGGTTAGGTTGGGTTAGGTTTGGTGAGGTATGCGGTTTTTTTTTACATTTCTGCAATGTCGAATTCTTTGATTTCGGTAAAAGTTAGGCTAGGTTTGGTTAGGTTTGGTGAGGAAAGCGAGTTTTGTGTATATATTTGCAATGTCGAATTTTTTGATTTTGGTGATAGTTAGGCTAGGTTGGGTTAGGTTTTATAAGGAAAGCGAGTTTTGTGTATATTTTTGCAATGTCGAATTCTTTGATTTCGGTAATAGTTAGGCTAGGTTGGAATAGGTTTAATGAGGTAAGCGAATTTTTTGTATATTTTTGCAATGTCGAATTCTTTGATTTCGGTGATAGTTAGGCTAGGTTGGGTTAGGTTTGGTGAGGTATGCGGTTTTTTTTTACATTTCTGCAATGTCGAATTCTTTGATTTCGGTAAAAGTTAGGCTAGGTTTGGTTAGGTTTGGTGAGGAAAGCGAGTTTTGTGTATATATTTGCAATGTCGAATTTTTTGATTTTGGTGATAGTTAGGCTAGGTTGGGTTAGGTTTTATAAGGAAAGCGAGTTTTGTGTATATTTTTGCAATGTCGAATTCTTTGATTTCGGTAATAGTAAGGCTAGGTTGGAATAGGTTTAATGAGGTAAGCGAATTTTTTGTATATTTTTGCAATGTCGAATTCTTTGATTTCGGTGATAGTTAGGCTAGGTTGGGTTAGGTTTGGTGAGTTTAGCGAATTTTGTGTAAATCTTACAATCTCAAATTCTTTGATTTCGTTGATGGTTGGTAAGGTTGGGTTAGGTTTGGTGAGGTATGCGAGTTTTTTTTACATTTCTGCAATGTCGAATTCTTTGATTTCGGTAAAAGTTAGGCTAGGTTGGGTTAGGTTTGGTGAGAAAAGCGAGTTTGTGTATATTTTTGCAATGTCGAATTCTTTGATTTCGGTGATAGTTAGGCTAGGTTGGGTTAGGTTTGGTGAGGAAAGCGAGTTTTTTGTATATTTTTGCAATGTCGAATTCTTTGATTTTGGTAATAGTAAGGCTAGGTTGGGTTAGGTTTGGTGAGCTTAGCGAATTTTGTGTAAATCTTACAATCTCAAATTCTTTGATTTCGGTGATGGTTGGTTAGGTTGGGTTAGGTTTGGTGAGGTATGCGGTTTTTTTTTACATTTCTGCAATGTCGAATTCTTTGATTTCGGGAAAAGTTAGGCTAGGTTTGGTTAGGTTTGGTGAGGAAAGCGAGTTTTGTGTATATATTTGCAATGTCGAATTTTTTGATTTTGGTGATAGTTAGGCTAGGTTGGGTTAGGTTTTATAAGGAAAGCGAGTTTTGTGTATATTTTTGCAATGTCGAATTCTTTGATTTCGGTAATAGTTAGGCTAGGTTGGAATAGGTTTAATGAGGTAAGCGAATTTTTTGTATATTTTTGCAATGTCGAATTCTTTGATTTCGGTGATAGTTAGGCTAGGTTGGGTTAGGTTTGGTGAGTTTAGCGAATTTTGTGTAAGTCTTACAATCTCAAATTCTTTGATTTCGTTGATAGTTGGTTAGGTTGGGTTAGGTTTGGTGAGGTATGCGAGTTTTTTTTACATTTCTGCAATGTCGAATTCTTTGATTTCGGTAAAAGTTAGGCTAGGTTGGGTTAGCTTTGGTGAGGAAAGCGAGTTTTGTGTATATTTTTGGAATGTCGTATACTTTGATTTCGTTGATAGTTAGGCTAGGTTGGGTTAGGTTTGGTGAGATTAGCGAATTTTGTGTAAATCTTACAATCTCAAATTCTTTAATTTAGGTGATGATTAGGTTAGGTTGGGTTAGGTTTGGTGAGATGAGCGAATTTTGTGTAAATCTTACAATCTCAAATTCTTTGATTTCGTTGATGGTTGGTTAGGTTGGGTTAGGTTTGGTGAGGTATGCGAGTTTTTTTTACATTTCTGCAATGTCGAATTCTTTGATTTCGGTAAAAGTTAGGCTAGGTTGGGTTAGGTTTGGTGAGGAAAGCGAGTTTTGTGTATATTTTTGCAATGTCGAATTCTTTGATTTCGTTTATAGTTAGGCTAGGTTGGAATAGGTTTAATGAGGTAAGCGAATTTTTTGTATATTTTTGCAATGTCGAATTCTTTGATTTCGGTGATAATTAGGCTAGGTTGGGTTAGGTTTGATGGAGAAAGCGAGTTTTGTGTATATTTTTGCAATGTCGAATTCTTTGATTTCGGTAAAAGTAAGGCAAGGTTGGGTTAGGTTTGGTGAGGTAAGCGAATTTTGTGTAAATCTTACACTCTCAAATTCTTTGATTTCGGTTATTGTTAGGCTAGGTGAGGTTAGGTTTGGTGAGTTTAGCGAATTTTGTGTAAATCTAACAATCTCAAATTCTTTGATTTCGGTGATGGTTGGTTAGGTTGGGTTAGGTTTTGTGAGGTTTGCGAGTTTTTATTTACATTTCTGCAATGTCGAATTCATTGATTTCGGTAAAAGTTAGGCTAGGTTGGGTTAGGTTTGGTGAGGAAAGCGAGTTTGTGTATATTTTTGCAATGTCGAATTCTTTGATTTCGGTGATAGTTAGGCTAGGTTGGGTTAGGATTGGTAAGTTAAGCAAATTTTGTGTAAATCTTACAATCTCAAATTCTTTGATTTCGCTGATGGTTAGGTTTGGTTGGGTTAGGTTTCGTGAGGTATGCGAGTTTTTTTAACATTTCTGCAATGTCGAATTCTTTGATTTCGGTAAAAGTTAGGCTAGGTTGGGTTAGGTTTGGTGAGGAAAGCGAGTTTTGTGTATATTTTTGCAATGTCGAACTCTTTGATATCGGTGATAGTTAGGCTAGGTTGGGTTAGGTTTGGTGAGGAAAGCGAGTTTTTTGTATATTTTTGCAATGTCGAATTCTTTGATTTTGGTAATGGTAAGGCTAGGTTGGGTTAGGTTTGGTGAGCTTAGCGAATTTTTTGTAAATCTTACAATCTCAAATTCTTTGATTTCGGTGATGGTTGGTTAGGTTGGGTTAGGTTTAGTGAGGTATGCGGTTTTTTTTTACATTTCTGCAATGTCGAATTCTTTGATTTCGGTAAAAGTTAGGCTAGGTTTGGTTAGGTTTGGTGAGGAAAGCGAGTTTTGTGTATATATTTGCAATGTCGAATTTTTTGATTTTGGTGATAGTTAGGCTAGGTTGGGTTAGGTTTTATAAGGAAAGCGAGTTTTGTGTATATTTTTGCAATGTCAAATTCTTTGATTTCGGTAATAGTTAGGCTAGGTTGGAATAGGTTTAATGAGGTAAGCGAATTTTTTGTATATTTTTGCAATGTCGAATTCTTTGATTTCGGTGATAGTTAGGCTAGGTTGGGTTAGGTTTGGTGAGTTTAGCGAATTTTGTGTAAATCTTACAATCTCAAATTCTTTGATTTCGTTGATGGTTGGTTAGGTTGGGTTAGGTTTGGTGAGGTATGCGAGTTTTTTTTACATTTCTGCAATGTCGAATTCTTTGATTTCGGTAAAAGTTAGGCTAGGTTGGGTTAGCTTTGGTGAGGAAAGCGAGTTTTGTGTATATTTTTGGAATGTCGTATACTTTGATTTCGGTGATAGTTAGGCTAGGTTGGGTTAGGTTTGGTGAGATTAGCGAATTTTGTGTAAATCTTACAATCTCAAATTCTTTAATTTAGGTGATGATTAGGTTAGGTTGGGTTAGGTTTGGTGAGATTAGCGAATTTTGTGTAAATCTTACAATCTCAAATTCTTTGATTTCGTTGATGGTTGGTTAGGTTGGGTTAGGTTTGGTGAGGTATGCGAGTTTTTTTTACATTTCTGCAATGTCGAATTCTTTGATTTCGGTAAAAGTAAGGCTAGGTTGGGTTAGGTTTGGTGAGGTTAGCGAATTTTGTGTAAATCTTACACTCTCAAATTCTTTGATTTCGGTTATTGTTAGGCTAGGTGAGGTTAGGTTTGGTGAGTTTAGCGAATTTTGTGTAAATCTAACAATCTCAAATTCTTTGATTTCGGTGATGGTTGGTTATGTTGGGTTAGGTTTTGTGAGGTTTGCGAGTTTTTTTAACATTTCTGCAATGTCGAATTCTTTGATTTCGGTAAAAGTTAGGCTAGGTTGGGTTAGGTTTGGTGAGGAAAGCGAGTTTTGTGTATATTTTTGCAATGTCGAACTCTTTGATATCGGTGATAGTTAGGCTAGGTTGGGTTAGGTTTGGTGAGGAAAGCGAGTTTTTTGTATATTTTTGCAATGTCGAATTCTTTGATTTTGGTAATGGTAAGGCTAGGTTGGGTTAGGTTTGGTGAGCTTAGCGAATTTTTTGTAAATCTTACAATCTCAAATTCTTTGATTTCGGTGATGGTTGGTTAGGTTGGGTTAGGTTTAGTGAGGTATGCGGTTTTTTTTTACATTTCTGCAATGTCGAATTCTTTGATTTCGGTAAAAGTTAGGCTAGGTTTGGTTAGGTTTGGTGAGGAAAGCGAGTTTTGTGTATATATTTGCAATGTCGAATTTTTTGATTTTGGTGATAGTTAGGCTAGGTTGGGTTAGGTTTTATAAGGAAAGCGAGTTTTGTGTATATTTTTGCAATGTCGAATTCTTTGATTTCGGTAATAGTTAGGCTAGGTTGGAATAGGTTTAATGAGGTAAGCGAATTTTTTGTATATTTTTGCAATGTCGAATTCTTTGATTTCGGTGATAGTTAGGCTAGGTTGGGTTAGGTTTGGTGAGTTTAGCGAATTTTGTGTAAATCTTACAATCTCAAATTCTTTGATTTCGTTGATGGTTGGTTAGGTTGGGTTAGGTTTGGTGAGGTATGCGAGTTTTTTTTACATTTCTGCAATGTCGAATTCTTTGATTTCGGTAAAAGTTAGGCTAGGTTGGGTTAGCTTTGGTGAGGAAAGCGAGTTTTGTGTATATTTTTGGAATGTCGTATACTTTGATTTCGGTGATAGTTAGGCTAGGTTGGGTTAGGTTTGGTGAGATTAGCGAATTTTGTGAAAATCTTACAATCTCAAATTCTTTAATTTAGGTGATGATTAGGTTAGGTTGGGTTAGGTTTGGTGAGATTAGCGAATTTTGTGTAAATCTTACAATCTCAAATTCTTTGATTTCGTTGATGGTTGGTTAGGTTGGGTTAGGTTTGGTGAGGTATGCGAGTTTTTTTTACATTTCTGCAATGTCGAATTCTTTGATTTCGGTAAAAGTAAGGCTAGGTTGGGTTAGGTTTGGTGAGGTTAGCGAATTTTGTGTAAATCTTACACTCTCAAATTCTTTGATTTCGGTTATTGTTAGGCTAGGTGAGGTTAGGTTTGGTGAGTTTAGCGAATTTTGTGTAAATCTAACAATCTCAAATTCTTTGATTTCGGTGATGGTTGGTTATGTTGGGTTAGGTTTTGTGAGGTTTGCGAGTTTTTATTTACATTTCTGCAATGTCGAATTCATTGATTTCGGTAAAAGTTAGGCTAGGTTGGGTTAGGTTTGGTGAGGAAAGCGAGTTTGTGTATATTTTTGCAATGTCGAATTCTTTGATTTCGGTGATAGTTAGGCTAGGTTGGGTTAGGTTTGGTGAGTTTAGCGAATTTTGTGTAAGTCTTACAATCTCAAATTCTTTGATTTCGTTGATGGTTGGTTAGGTTGGGTTAGGTTTGGTGAGGTATGCGAGTTTTTTTTACATTTCTGCAATGTCGAATTCTTTGATTTCGGTAAAAGTTAGGCTAGGTTGGGTTAGCTTTGGTGAGGAAAGCGAGTTTTGTGTATATTTTTGGAATGTCGTATACTTTGATTTCGTTGATAGTTAGGCTAGGTTGGGTTAGGTTTGGTGAGATTAGCGAATTTTGTGTAAATCTTACAATCTCAAATTCTTTAATTTAGGTGATGATTAGGTTAGGTTGGGTTAGGTTTGGTGAGATGAGCGAATTTTGTGTAAATCTTACAATCTCAAATTCTTTGATTTCGTTGATGGTTGGTTAGGTTGGGTTAGGTTTGGTGAGGTATGCGAGTTTTTTTTACATTTCTGCAATGTCGAATTCTTTGATTTCGGTAAAAGTTAGGCTAGGTTGGGTTAGGTTTGGTGAGGAAAGCGAGTTTTGTGTATATTTTTGCAATGTCGAATTCTTTGATTTCGTTTATAGTTAGGCTAGGTTGGAATAGGTTTAATGAGGTAAGCGAATTTTTTGTATATTTTTGCAATGTCGAATTCTTTGATTTCGGTGATAATTAGGCTAGGTTGGGTTAGGTTTGATGGAGAAAGCGAGTTTTGTGTATATTTTTGCAATGTCGAATTCTTTGATTTCGGTAAAAGTAAGGCAAGGTTGGGTTAGGTTTGGTGAGGTTAGCGAATTTTGTGTAAATCTTACACTCTCAAATTCTTTGATTTCGGTTATTGTTAGGCTAGGTGAGGTTAGGTTTGGTGAGTTTAGCGAATTTTGTGTAAATCTAACAATCTCAAATTCTTTGATTTCGGTGATGGTTGGTTAGGTTGGGTTAGGTTTTGTGAGGTTTGCGAGTTTTTATTTACATTTCTGCAATGTCGAATTCATTGATTTCGGTAAAAGTTAGGCTAGGTTGGGTTAGGTTTGGTGAGGAAAGCGAGTTTGTGTATATTTTTGCAATGTCGAATTCTTTGATTTCGGTGATAGTTAGGCTAGGTTGGGTTAGGATTGGTAAGTTAAGCAAATTTTGTGTAAATCTTACAATCTCAAATTCTTTGATTTCGCTGATGGTTAGGTTTGGTTGGGTTAGGTTTCGTGAGGTATGCGAGTTTTTTTAACATTTCTGCAATGTCGAATTCTTTGATTTCGGTAAAAGTTAGGCTAGGTTGGGTTAGGTTTGGTGAGGAAAGCGAGTTTTGTGTATATTTTTGCAATGTCGAACTCTTTGATATCGGTGATAGTTAGGCTAGGTTGGGTTAGGTTTGGTGAGGAAAGCGAGTTTTTTGTATATTTTTGCAATGTCGAATTCTTTGATTTTGGTAATGGTAAGGCTAGGTTGGGTTAGGTTTGGTGAGCTTAGCGAATTTTTTGTAAATCTTACAATCTCAAATTCTTTGATTTCGGTGATGGTTGGTTAGGTTGGGTTAGGTTTGGTGAGGTATGCGGTTTTTTTTTACATTTCTGCAATGTCGAATTCTTTGATTTCGGTAAAAGTTAGGCTAGGTTTGGTTAGGTTTGGTGAGGAAAGCGAGTTTTGTCTATATATTTGCAATGTCGAATTTTTTGATTTTGGTGATAGTTAGGCTAGGTTGGGTTAGGTTTTATAAGGAAAACGAGTTTTGTGTATATTTTTGCAATGTCGAATTCTTTGATTTCGGTAATAGTTAGGCTAGGTTGGAATAGGTTTAATGAGGTAAGCGAATTTTTTGTATATTTTTGCAATGTCGAATTCTTTGATTTCGGTGATAGTTAGGCTTGGTTGGGTTAGGTTTGGTGAGTTTAGCGAATTTTGTGTAAATCTTACAATCTCAAATTCTTTGATTTCGTTGATGGTTGGTTAGGTTGGGTTAGGTTTGGTGAGGTATAGAGTTTTTTTTACATTTCTGCAATGTCGAATTCTTTGATTTCGGTAAAAGTTAGGCTAGGTTGGGTTAGCTTTGGTGAGGAAAGCGAGTTTTGTGTATATTTTTGGAATGTCGTATACTTTGATTTCGGTGATAGTTAGGCTAGGTTGGGTTAGGTTTGGTGAGATTAGCGAATTTTGTGTAAATCTTTCAATCTCAAATTCTTTAATTTAGGTGATGATTAGGTTAGGTTGGGTTAGGTTTGGTGAGATTAGCGAATTTTGTGTAAATCTTACAATCTCAAATTCTTTGATTTCGTTGATGGTTGGTTAGGTTGGGTTAGGTTTGGTGAGGTATGCGAGTTTTTTTTACATTTCTGCAATGTCGAATTCTTTGATTTCGGTAAAAGTTAGGCTAGGTTGGGTTAGGTTTGGTGAGGAAAGCGAGTTTTGTGTATATTTTTGCAATGTCGAATTCTTTGATTTCGGTAATAGTTAGGCTAGGTTGGAATAGGTTTAATGAGGTAAGCGAATTTTTTGTATATTTTTGCAATGTCGAATTCTTTGATTTCGGTGATAATTAGGCTAGGTTGGGTTAGGTTTGGTGGAGAAAGCGAGTTTTGTGTATATTTTTGCAATGTCGAATTCTTTGATTTCGGTAAAAGTAAGGCTAGGTTGGGTTAGGTTTGGTGAGGTTAGCGAATTTTGTGTAAATCTTACACTCTCAAATTCTTTGATTTCGGTTATTGTTAGGCTAGGTGAGGTTAGGTTTGGTGAGTTTAGCGAATTTTGTGTAAATCTAACAATCTCAAATTCTTTGATTTCGGTGATGGTTGGTTATGTTGGGTTAGGTTTTGTGAGGTTTGCGAGTTTTTATTTACATTTCTGCAATGTCGAATTCATTGATTTCGGTAAAAGTTAGGCTAGGTTGGGTTAGGTTTGGTGAGGAAAGCGAGTTTGTGTATATTTTTGCAATGTCGAATTCTTTGATTTCGGTGATAGTTAGGCTAGGTTGGGTTAGGATTGGTAAGTTAAGCGAATTTTGTGTAAATCTTACAATCTCAAATTCTTTGATTTCGCTGATGGTTAGGTTTGGTTGGGTTAGGTTTCGTGAGGTATGCGAGTTTTTTTAACATTTCTGCAATGTCGAATTCTTTGATTTCGGTAAAAGTTAGGCTAGGTTGGGTTAGGTTTGGTGAGGAAAGCGAGTTTTGTGTATATTTTTGCAATGTCGAACTCTTTGATATCGGTGATAGTTAGGCTAGGTTGGGTTAGGTTTGGTGAGGAAAGCGAGTTTTTTGTATATTTTTGCAATGTCGAATTCTTTGATTTTGGTAATAGTAAGGCTAGGTTGGGTTAGGTTTGGTGAGCTTAGCGAATTTTGTGTAAATCTTACAACCTCAAATTCTTTGATTTCGGTGATGGTTGGTTAGGTTGGGTTAGGTTTGGTGAGGTATGCGGTTTTTTTTTACATTTCTGCAATGTCGAATTCTTTGATTTCGGTAAAAGTTAGGCTAGGTTTGGTTAGGTTTAGTGAGGAAAGCGAGTTTTGTGTATATATTTGCAATGTCGAATTTTTTGATTTTGGTGATAGTTAGGCTAGGTTGGGTTAGGTTTTATAAGGAAAGCGAGTTTTGTGTATATTTTTGCAATGTCGAATTCTTTGATTTCGGTAAAAGTTAGGCTAGGTTGGGTTAGGTTTGGTGAGGAAAGCGAGTTTTGTGTATATTTTTGCAATGTCGAATTCTTTGATTTCGGTGATAGTTAGGCTAGGTGGGGTTAAGTTTGGTGAGTTTAGCGAATTTTGTGTAAATCATACAATCTCAAATTCTTTGATTTCGTTGATGGTTGGTTAGGTTGGGTTAGGTTTGGTGAGGTATGCGAGTTTTTTTTACATTTCTGCAATGTCGAATTCTTTGATTTCGGTAAAAGTTAGGCTAGGTTGGGTTAGGTTTGGTGAGGAAAGCGAGTTTTGTGTATATTTTTGGAATGTCGTATACTTTGATTTCGGTGATAGTTAGGCTAGGTTGGGTTAGGTTTGGTGAGATTAGCGAATTTTGTGTAAATCTTACAATCTCAAATTCTTTAATTTAGGTGATGATGAGGTTAGGTTGGGTTAGGTTTGGTGTGGTATGCGAGTTTTTTTTACATTTCTGCAATGTCGAATTCTTTGATTTCGGTAAAAGTTTGGCTAGGTTGGGTTAGGTTTGGTGAGGAAAGCGAGTTTTGTGTATATTTTTGCAATGTCGAATTCTTTGATTTCGGTAATAGTTAGGCTAGGTTGGAATAGGTTTAATGAGGTAAGCGAATTTTTTGTATATTTTTGCAATGTCGAATTCTTTGATTTCGGTGATAATTAGGCTAGGTTGGGTTAGGTTTGGTGGAGAAAGCGAGTTTTGTGTATATTTTTGCAATGTCGAATTCTTTGATTTCGGTTATTGTTAGGCTAGGTGAGGTTAGGTTTGGTGAGTTTAGCGAATTTTGTGTAAATCTAACAATCTCAAATTCTTTGATTTCGGTGATGGTTGGTTAGGTTGGGTTAGGTTTGGTGAGGTATGCGGGGTTTTTTTACATTTCTGAAATGTCGAATTCTTTGATTTCGGTAAAAGTAAGGCTAGGTTGGGTTAGGTTTGGTGAGGTTAGCGAATTTTGTGTAAATCTTACACTCTCAAATTCTTTGATTTCGGTTATTGTTAGGCTAGGTGAGGTTAGGTTTGGTGAGTTTAGCGAATTTTGTGTAAATCTAACAATCTCAAATTCTTTGATTTCGGTGATGGTTGGTTAGTTTGGGTTAGGTTTGGTGAGGTATGCGGGTTTTTTTTACATTTCTGAAATGTCGAATTCTTTGATTTCGGTAAAAGTAAGGCTAGGTTGGGTTAGGTTTGGTGAGGTTAGCGAATTTTGTGTAAATCTTACACTCTCAAATTCTTTAATTTCGGTGATGGTTAGGTTAGGTTGGGTTTGGTTTGGTGTGGTATGCGAGTTTTTTTAACATTTCTGCAATGTCGAATTCTTCGATTTCGGTAAAAGTTAGGCTAGGTTTGGTTAGGTTTGGTGAGGTAAGCGGGTTTTTTGTATATATTTGCAATGTCGAATTCTTTGATTTCGGTGTAAGTGAGGCTAGGTTGGGTAAGGTTTGGTGAGGAAAGCGAGTTTTGTGTATATTTTTGCAATGTCGAATTCTTTGATTTCGGTGATAGTTAGGCTTGGTTGAGTTAGGTTTGATAAGGTAAGCGAGTTTTTTGTATATTTTTGCAATGTCAAATTCTTTGATTTCGGTGATAGTTAGGCTTGGTTGAGTTAGGTTTGATAAGGTAAGCGAGTTTTGTGTATATTTTTGCAATGTCGAATTCTTTGATTTCGGTAATAGTTAGGCTAGGTTGGAATAGGTTTAATGAGGTAAGCGAATTTTTTGTATATTTTTGCAATGTCGAATTCTTTGATTTCGGTGATAGTTAGGCTAGGTTGGGTTAGGTTTGGTGAGTTTAGCGAATTTTGTGTAAATCTTACAATCTCAAATTCTTTGATTTCGTTGATGGTTGGTTAGGTTGGGTTAGGTTTGGTGAGGTATGCGAGTTTTTTTTACATTTCTGCAATGTCGAATTCTTTGATTTCGGTAAAAGTTGGGCTAGGTTGGGTTAGCTTTGGTGAGGAAAGCGAGTTTTGTGTATATTTTTGGAATGTCGTATACTTTGATTTCGGTGATAGTTAGGCTAGGTTGGGTTAGGTTTGGTGAGATTAGCGAATTTTGTGTAAATCTTACAATCTCAAATTCTTTAATTTAGGTGATGATTAGGTTAGGTTGGGTTAGGTTTGGTGTGGTATGCGAGTTTTTTTTACATTTCTGCAATGTCGAATTCTTTGATTTCGGTAAAAGTTAGGCTAGGTTGGGTAAAGTTTGGTGAGGAAAGCGAGTTTTGTGTATATTTTTGCAATGTCGAATTCTTTGATTTCGGTAATAGTTAGGCTAGGTTGGAATAGGTTTAATGAGGTAAGCGAATTTTTTGTATATTTTTGCAATGTCGAATTCTTTGATTTCGGTGATAATTAGGCTAGGTTGGGTTAGGTTTGGTGGAGAAAGCGAGTTTTGTGTATATTTTTGCAATGTCGAATTCTTTGATTTCGGTAAAAGTAAGGCTAGGTTGGGTTAGGTTTGGTGAGGTTAGCGAATTTTGTGTAAATCTTACACTCTCAAATTCTTTAATTTCGGTGATGGTTAGGTTAGGTTGGGTTTGGTTTGGTGTGGTATGCGAGTTTTTTTAACATTTCTGCAATGTCGAATTCTTCGATTTCGGTAAAAGTTAGGCTAGGTTTGGTTAGGTTTGGTGAGGTAAGCGGGTTTTGTGTATATATTTGCAATGTCGAATTCTTTGATTTCGGTGTAAGTGAGGCTAGGTTGGGTAAGGTTTGGTGAGGAAAGCGAGTTTTGTGTATATTTTTGCAATGTCGAATTCTTTGATTTCGGTGATAGTTAGGCTTGGTTGGGTTAGGTTTGATAAGGTAAGCAAGTTTTGTGTTAATTTTTGCAATGTCGAATTCTTTGATTTCGGTGATTGTAAGGCTAGGTTGGGTTAGGTTTGGTGAGGTTAGCGAATTTTGTGTAAATCCTCCAATCTCAAATTCTTTAATTTAGGTGATGGTTAGGTTAGGTTAGGTTGGGTTTTGTGAGGTTTGCGAGTTTTTATTTACATTTCTGCAATGTCGAATTCATTGATTTCGGTAAAAGTTAGGCTAGGTTGGGTAAGGTTTGCTGAGGAAAGCGAGTTTTGTGTATATTTTTGCAATGTCGAATTCTTTGATTTCGGTTATTGTTAGGCTAGGTGAGGTTAGGTTTGGTGAGTTTAGCGAATTTTGTGTAAATCTAAAAATCTCAAATTCTTTGATTTCGGTGATGGTTGGTTAGGTTGGGTTAGGTTTGGTGAGGTATGCGGGTTTTTTTTACATTTCTGAAATGTCGAATTCTTTGATTTCGGTAAAAGTAAGGCTAGGTTGGGTTAGGTTTGGTGAGGTTAGCGAATTTTGTGTAAATCTTACACTCTCAAATTCTTTGATTTCGGTTATTGTTAGGCTAGGTGAGGTTAGGTTTGGTGAGTTTAGCGAATTTTGTGTAAATCTAACAATCTCAAATTCTTTGATTTCGGTGATGGTTGGTTAGGTTGGGTTAGGTTTTGTGAGGTTTGCGAGTTTTTATTTACATTTCTGCAATGTCGAATTCATTGATTTCGGTAAAAGTTAGGCTAGGTTGGGTTAGGTTTGGTGAGGAAAGCGAGTTTTGTGTATATATTTGCAATGTCGAATTTTTTGATTTTGGTGATAGTTAGGCTAGGTTGGGTTAGGTTTTATAAGGAAAGCGAGTTTTGTGTATATTTTTGCAATGTCGAATTCTTTGATTTCGGTAATAGTAAGGCTAGGTTTGAATAGGTTTAATGAGGTAAGCGAATTTTTTGTATATTTTTGCAATGTCGTATACTTTGATTTCGGTGATAGTTAGGCTAGGTTGGGTTAGGTTTGGTGAGATTAGCGAATTTTGTGTAAATCTTACAATCTCAAATTCTTTAATTTAGGTGATGATTAGGTTAGGTTGGGTTAGGTTTGGTGTGGTATGCGAGTTTTTTTTACATTTCTGCAATGTCGAATTCTTTGATTTCGGTAAAAGTTAGGCTAGGTTGGGTTAGGTTTGGTGAGGAAAGCGAGTTTTGTGTATATTTTTGCAATGTCGAATTCTTTGATTTCGGTAATAGTAAGGCTAGGTTGGGTAAGGTTTAATGAGGTAAGCGAATTGTTTGTATATTTTTGCAATGTCGAATTCTTTGATTTCGGTGATAATTAGGCTAAGTTGGGTTAGGTTTGGTGGAGAAAGCGAGTTTTGTGTATATTTTTGCAATGTCGAATTCTTTGATTTCGGTTATTGTTAGGCTAGGTGAGGTTAGGTTTGGTGAGTTTAGCGAATTTTGTGTAAATCTAACAATCTCAAATTCTTTGATTTCGGTGATGGTTGGTTAGGTTGGGTTAGGTTTGGTGAGGTATGCGGGTTTTTTTTACATTTCTGAAATGTCGAATTCTTTGATTTCGGTAAAAGTAAGGCTAGGTTGGGTTAGGTTTGGTGAGGTTAGCGAATTTTGTGTAAATCTTACACTCTCAAATTCTTTAATTTCGGTGATGGTTAGGTTAGGTTGGGTTTGGTTTGGTGTGGTATGCGAGTTTTTTTAACATTTCTGCAATGTCGAATTCTTCGATTTTGGTAAAAGTTAGGCTAGGTTTGGTTAGGTTTGGTGAGGTAAGCGGGTTTTGTGTATATATTTGCAATGTCGAATTCTTTGATTTCGGTGTAAGTGAGGCTAGGTTGGGTAAGGTTTGGTGAGGAAAGCGAGTTTTGTGTATATTTTTGCAATGTCGAATTCTTTGATTTCGGTGATAGTTAGGCTTGGTTGGGTTAGGTTTGATAAGGTAAGCGAGTTTTGTGTATATTTTTGCAATGTCGAATTCTTCAATTTCGGTGATAGTGAGGCTAGGTTGGGTTAGGTTTGCTGAGGTTAGCGAATTTTCTGTAAATCTTACAATCGAAAATTCTTTGATTTCGGTGATGGTTAGGTTAGGTTGGGTTGGGTTTTGTGAAGAATGCGAGTTTTTTTTACATTTCTGCAATGTCGAATTCTTTGATTTCGGTAAAAGTTAGGCTAGGTTGGGTTAGGTTTGGTGAGGAAAGCGAGTTTTGTGTATATTTTTGCAATGTCGAATTCTTTGATTTCGGTGATAGTTAGGCTAGGTTGGGTTAGGTTTGGTGAGGTTAGCGAATTTTGTGTAAATCCTCCAATCTCAAATTCTTTAATTTAGGTGATGGTTGGTTAGGTTGGGTTAGGTTATGTGAGGTTTGCGAGTTTTTATTTACATTTCTGCAATGTCGAATTCATTGATTTCGGTAAAAGTTAGGCTAGGTTGGGTTAGGTTTGGTGAGGAAAGCGAGTTTGTGTATATTTTTGCAATGTCGAATTCTTTGATTTCGGTGATAGTTAGGCTAGGTTGGGTTAGGTTTGGTAAGTTAAGCGTATTTTGTGTAAATCTTACAATCTCAAATTCTTTGATTTCGCTGATGGTTAGGTTTGGTTGGGTTAGGTTTCGTGAGGTATGCGAGTTTTTTTAACATTTCTGCAATGTCGAATTCTTTGATTTCGGTAAAAGTTAGGCTAGGTTGGGTTAGGTTTGGTGAGGAAAGCGAGTTTTGTGTATATTTTTGGAATGTCGTATACTTTGATTTCGGTGATAGTTAGGCTAGGTTGGGTTAGGTTTGGTGAGATTAGCGAATTTTGTGTAAATCTTACAATCTCAAATTCTTTAATTTAGGTGATGATTAGGTTAGGTTGGGTTAGGTTTGGTGTGGTATGCGAGTTTTTTTTACATTTCTGCAATGTCGAATTCTTTGATTTCGGTAAAAGTTAGGCTAGGTTGGGTTAGGTTTGGTGAGGAAAGCGAGTTTTGTGTATATTTTTGCAATGTCGAATTCTTTGATTTCGGTGATAGTTAGGCTTGGTTGGGTTAGGTTTGATAAGGTAAGCGAGTTTTGTGTATATTTTTGCAATGTCGAATTCTTTGATTTCGGTGATAGTGAGGCTAGGTTGGGTTAGGTTTGCTGAGGTTAGCGAATTTTCTGTAAATCTTACAATCGAAAATTCTTTGATTTCGGTGATGGTTAGGTTAGGTTGGGTTGGGTTTTGTGAGGAATGCGAGTTTTTTTTACATTTCTGCAATGTCGAATTCTTTGATTTCGGTAAGAGTTAGGCTAGGATGGGTTAGGTTTGGTGAGGAAAGCGAGTTTTGTGTATAATTTTGCAATGTTGAATTCTTTGATTTCGGTAATAGTTAGGCTAGGTTGGAATAGGTTTAATGAGGTAAGCGAATTTTTTGTATATTTTTGCAATGTCGAATTCTTTGATTTCGGTGATAGTTAGGCTAGGTTGGGTTTGGTTTGGTGAGGTTAGCGAATTTTGTGTAAATCTTACAATCTCAAATTCTTTAATTTAGGTGATGGTTAGGTTAGGTTGGGTTAGGTTTGGTGTGGTATGCGAGTTTTTTTTACATTTCTGCAATGTCGAATTCTTTGATTTCGGTAAAAGTTAGGCTAGGTTGGGTTAGGTTTGGTGAGGAAAGCGAGTTTTGTGTATATTTTTGCAATGTCGAATTCTTTGATTTCGGTGATAGTTAGGCTAGGTTGGGTTAGGTTTGGTGAGGTTAGCGAATTTTGTGTAAATCCTCCAATCTCAAATTCTTTAATTTAGGTGATGGTTAGGTTAGGTTAGGTTGGGTTTTGTGAGGTTTGCGAGTTTTTATTTACATTTCTGCAATGTCGAATTCATTGATTTCGGTAAAAGTTAGGCTAGGTTGGGTTAGGTTTGGTGAGGAAAGCGAGTTTTGTGTATATTTTTGCAATGTCGAATTCTTTGATTTCGGTGATAATTAGGCTAGGTTGGGTTAGGTTTCGTGGAGAAAGCGAGTTTTGTGTATATTTTTGCAATGTCGAATTCTTTGATTTCGGTTATTGTTAGGCTAGGTGAGGTTAGGTTTGGTGAGTTTAGCGAATTTTGTGTAAATCTAACAATCTCAAATTCTTTGCTTTCGGTGATGGTTGGTTAGGTTGGGTTAGGTTTGGTGAGGTATGCGGGTTTTTTTTACATTTCTGAAATGTCGAATTCTTTGATTTCGGTAAAAGTAAGGCTAGGTTGGGTTAGGTTTGGTGAGGTTAGCGAATTTTGTGTAAATCTTACACTCTCAAATTCTTTAATTTCGGTGATGGTTAGGTTAGGTTGGGTTTGGTTTGGTGTGGTATGCGAGTTTTTTTAACATTTCTGCAATGTCGAATTCTTCGATTTCGGTAAAAGTTAGGCTAGGTTTGGTTAGGTTTGGTGAGGTAAGCGGGTTTTGTGTATATATTTGCAATGTCGAATTCTTTGATTTCGGTGTAAGTGAGGCTAGGTTGGGTAAGGTTTGGTGAGGAAAGCGAGTTTTGTGTATATTTTTGCAATGTCGATTTTTTTGATTTTGGTGATAGTTAGGCTAGGTTGGAATAGGTTTAATGAGGTAAGCTAATTTTTTGTATATTTTTGCAATGTCGAATTCTTTGATTTCGGTGATAGTTAGGCTAGGTTGGGTTAGGTTTGGTGAGTTTAGCGAATTTTGTGTAAATCTTACAATCTCAAATTCTTTGATTTCGGTGATGGTTGGTTAGGTTGGGTTAGGTTATGTGAGGTTTGCGAGTTTTTATTTACATTTCTGCAATGTCGAATTCATTGATTTCGGTAAAAGTTAGGCTAGGTTGGGTTAGGTTTGGTGAGGAAAGCGAGTTTTTTGTATAATTTTGCAATGTCGAATTCTTTGATTTTGGTAATAGTAAGGCTAGGTTGGGTTAGGTTTGGTGAGCTTAGCGAATTTTGTGTAAATCTTACAATCTCAAATTCTTTGATTTCGGTGATAGTTGGTTAGGTTGGGTTAGGTTTGGTGAGGTATGCGAGTTTTTTTTACATTTCTGCAATGTCGAATTCTTTGATTTCGGTAAAAGTTAGGCTAGGTTGGGTTAGGTTTGGTGAGGAAAGCGAGTTTTGTGTATATTTTTGGAATGTCGTTTACTTTGATTTCGGTGATAGTTAGGCTAGGTTGGGTTAGGTTTGGTGAGATTAGCGAATTTTGTGTAAATCTAACAATCTCAAATTCTTTAATTTAGGTGATGATTAGGTTAGGTTGGGTTAGGTTTGGTGTGGTATGCGAGTTTTTTTTACATTTCTGCAATGTCGAATTCTTTAATTTCGGTAAAAGTTAGGCTAGGTTGGGTTAGGTTTGGTGAGGTATGCGGTTTTTTTTAACATTTCTGCAATGTCGAATTCTTTGATTTCGGTAAAAGTTAGGCTAGGTTTGGTTAGGTTTGGTGAGGAAAGCGAGTTTTGTGTATATATTTGCAATGTCGAATTTTTTGATTTTGGTGATAGTTAGGCTAGGTTGGGTTAGGTTTTATAAGGAAAGCGAGTTTTGTGTATATTTTTGCAATGTCGAATTCTTTGATTTCGGTAATAGTTAGGCTAGGTTGGAATAGGTTTAATGAGGTAAGCGAATTTTTTGTATATTTTTGCAATGTCGTATACTTTGATTTCGGTGATAGTTAGGCTAGGTTGGGTTAGGTTTGGTGAGATTAGCGAATTTTGTGTAAATCTAACAATCTCAAATTCTTTAATTTAGGTGATGATTAGGTTAGGTTGGGTTAGGTTTGGTGTGGTATGCGAGTTTTTTTTACATTTCTGCAATGTCGAATTCTTTGATTTCGGTAAAAGTTAGGCTAGGTTGGGTTAGGTTTGGTGAGGAAAGCGAGTTTTGTGTATATTTTTGCAATGTCGAATTCTTTGATTTCGGTAATAGTAAGGCTAGGTTGGGTAAGGTTTAATGAGGTAAGCGAATTGTTTGTATATTTTTGCAATGTCGAATTCTTTGATTTCGGTGATAATTAGGCTAAGTTGGGTTAGGTTTGGTGGAGAAAGCGAGTTTTGTGTATATTTTTGCAATGTCGAATTCTTTGATTTCGGTTATTGTTAGGCTAGGTGAGGTTAGGTTTGGTGAGTTTAGCGAATTTTGTGTAAATCTAACAATCTCAAATTCTTTGATTTCGGTGATGGTTGGTTAGGTTGGGTTAGGTTTGGTGAGGTATGCGGGTTTTTTTTACATTTCTGAAATGTCGAATTCTTTGATTTCGGTAAAAGTAAGGCTAGGTTGGGTTAGGTTTGGTGAGGTTAGCGAATTTTGTGTAAATCTTACACTCTCAAATTCTTTAATTTCGGTGATGGTTAGGTTAGGTTGGGTTTGGTTTGGTGTGGTATGCGAGTTTTTTTAACATTTCTGCAATGTCGAATTCTTCGATTTTGGTAAAAGTTAGGCTAGGTTTGGTTAGGTTTGGTGAGGTAAGCGGGTTTTGTGTATATATTTGCAATGTCGAATTCTTTGATTTCGGTGTAAGTGAGGCTAGGTTGGGTAAGGTTTGGTGAGGAAAGCGAGTTTTGTGTATATTTTTGCAATGTCGAATTCTTTGATTTCGGTGATAGTTAGGCTTGGTTGGGTTAGGTTTGATAAGGTAAGCGAGTTTTGTGTATATTTTTGCAATGTCGAATTCTTCAATTTCGGTGATAGTGAGGCTAGGTTGGGTTAGGTTTGCTGAGGTTAGCGAATTTTCTGTAAATCTTACAATCGAAAATTCTTTGATTTCGGTGATGGTTAGGTTAGGTTGGGTTGGGTTTTGTGAAGAATGCGAGTTTTTTTTACATTTCTGCAATGTCGAATTCTTTGATTTCGGTAAAAGTTAGGCTAGGTTGGGTTAGGTTTGGTGAGGAAAGCGAGTTTTGTGTATATTTTTGCAATGTCGAATTCTTTGATTTCGGTGATAGTTAGGCTAGGTTGGGTTAGGTTTGGTGAGGTTAGCGAATTTTGTGTAAATCCTCCAATCTCAAATTCTTTAATTTAGGTGATGGTTGGTTAGGTTGGGTTAGGTTATGTGAGGTTTGCGAGTTTTTATTTACATTTCTGCAATGTCGAATTCATTGATTTCGGTAAAAGTTAGGCTAGGTTGGGTTAGGTTTGGTGAGGAAAGCGAGTTTGTGTATATTTTTGCAATGTCGAATTCTTTGATTTCGGTGATAGTTAGGCTAGGTTGGGTTAGGTTTGGTAAGTTAAGCGTATTTTGTGTAAATCTTACAATCTCAAATTCTTTGATTTCGCTGATGGTTAGGTTTGGTTGGGTTAGGTTTCGTGAGGTATGCGAGTTTTTTTAACATTTCTGCAATGTCGAATTCTTTGATTTCGGTAAAAGTTAGGCTAGGTTGGGTTAGGTTTGGTGAGGAAAGCGAGTTTTGTGTATATTTTTGGAATGTCGTATACTTTGATTTCGGTGATAGTTAGGCTAGGTTGGGTTAGGTTTGGTGAGATTAGCGAATTTTGTGTAAATCTTACAATCTCAAATTCTTTAATTTAGGTGATGATTAGGTTAGGTTGGGTTAGGTTTGGTGTGGTATGCGAGTTTTTTTTACATTTCTGCAATGTCGAATTCTTTGATTTCGGTAAAAGTTAGGCTAGGTTGGGTTAGGTTTGGTGAGGAAAGCGAGTTTTGTGTATATTTTTGCAATGTCGAATTCTTTGATTTCGGTGATAGTTAGGCTTGGTTGGGTTAGGTTTGATAAGGTAAGCGAGTTTTGTGTATATTTTTGCAATGTCGAATTCTTTGATTTCGGTGATAGTGAGGCTAGGTTGGGTTAGGTTTGCTGAGGTTAGCGAATTTTCTGTAAATCTTACAATCGAAAATTCTTTGATTTCGGTGATGGTTAGGTTAGGTTGGGTTGGGTTTTGTGAGGAATGCGAGTTTTTTTTACATTTCTGCAATGTCGAATTCTTTGATTTCGGTAAGAGTTAGGCTAGGATGGGTTAGGTTTGGTGAGGAAAGCGAGTTTTGTGTATAATTTTGCAATGTTGAATTCTTTGATTTCGGTAATAGTTAGGCTAGGTTGGAATAGGTTTAATGAGGTAAGCGAATTTTTTGTATATTTTTGCAATGTCGAATTCTTTGATTTCGGTGATAGTTAGGCTAGGTTGGGTTTGGTTTGGTGAGGTTAGCGAATTTTGTGTAAATCTTACAATCTCAAATTCTTTAATTTAGGTGATGGTTAGGTTAGGTTGGGTTAGGTTTGGTGTGGTATGCGAGTTTTTTTTACATTTCTGCAATGTCGAATTCTTTGATTTCGGTAAAAGTTAGGCTAGGTTGGGTTAGGTTTGGTGAGGAAAGCGAGTTTTGTGTATATTTTTGCAATGTCGAATTCTTTGATTTCGGTGATAGTTAGGCTAGGTTGGGTTAGGTTTGGTGAGGTTAGCGAATTTTGTGTAAATCCTCCAATCTCAAATTCTTTAATTTAGGTGATGGTTAGGTTAGGTTAGGTTGGGTTTTGTGAGGTTTGCGAGTTTTTATTTACATTTCTGCAATGTCGAATTCATTGATTTCGGTAAAAGTTAGGCTAGGTTGGGTTAGGTTTGGTGAGGAAAGCGAGTTTTGTGTATATTTTTGCAATGTCGAATTCTTTGATTTCGGTGATAATTAGGCTAGGTTGGGTTAGGTTTCGTGGAGAAAGCGAGTTTTGTGTATATTTTTGCAATGTCGAATTCTTTGATTTCGGTTATTGTTAGGCTAGGTGAGGTTAGGTTTGGTGAGTTTAGCGAATTTTGTGTAAATCTAACAATCTCAAATTCTTTGCTTTCGGTGATGGTTGGTTAGGTTGGGTTAGGTTTGGTGAGGTATGCGGGTTTTTTTTACATTTCTGAAATGTCGAATTCTTTGATTTCGGTAAAAGTAAGGCTAGGTTGGGTTAGGTTTGGTGAGGTTAGCGAATTTTGTGTAAATCTTACACTCTCAAATTCTTTAATTTCGGTGATGGTTAGGTTAGGTTGGGTTTGGTTTGGTGTGGTATGCGAGTTTTTTTAACATTTCTGCAATGTCGAATTCTTCGATTTCGGTAAAAGTTAGGCTAGGTTTGGTTAGGTTTGGTGAGGTAAGCGGGTTTTGTGTATATATTTGCAATGTCGAATTCTTTGATTTCGGTGTAAGTGAGGCTAGGTTGGGTAAGGTTTGGTGAGGAAAGCGAGTTTTGTGTATATTTTTGCAATGTCGATTTTTTTGATTTTGGTGATAGTTAGGCTAGGTTGGAATAGGTTTAATGAGGTAAGCTAATTTTTTGTATATTTTTGCAATGTCGAATTCTTTGATTTCGGTGATAGTTAGGCTAGGTTGGGTTAGGTTTGGTGAGTTTAGCGAATTTTGTGTAAATCTTACAATCTCAAATTCTTTGATTTCGGTGATGGTTGGTTAGGTTGGGTTAGGTTATGTGAGGTTTGCGAGTTTTTATTTACATTTCTGCAATGTCGAATTCATTGATTTCGGTAAAAGTTAGGCTAGGTTGGGTTAGGTTTGGTGAGGAAAGCGAGTTTTTTGTATAATTTTGCAATGTCGAATTCTTTGATTTTGGTAATAGTAAGGCTAGGTTGGGTTAGGTTTGGTGAGCTTAGCGAATTTTGTGTAAATCTTACAATCTCAAATTCTTTGATTTCGGTGATAGTTGGTTAGGTTGGGTTAGGTTTGGTGAGGTATGCGAGTTTTTTTTACATTTCTGCAATGTCGAATTCTTTGATTTCGGTAAAAGTTAGGCTAGGTTGGGTTAGGTTTGGTGAGGAAAGCGAGTTTTGTGTATATTTTTGGAATGTCGTTTACTTTGATTTCGGTGATAGTTAGGCTAGGTTGGGTTAGGTTTGGTGAGATTAGCGAATTTTGTGTAAATCTAACAATCTCAAATTCTTTAATTTAGGTGATGATTAGGTTAGGTTGGGTTAGGTTTGGTGTGGTATGCGAGTTTTTTTTACATTTCTGCAATGTCGAATTCTTTAATTTCGGTAAAAGTTAGGCTAGGTTGGGTTAGGTTTGGTGAGGTATGCGGTTTTTTTTAACATTTCTGCAATGTCGAATTCTTTGATTTCGGTAAAAGTTAGGCTAGGTTTGGTTAGGTTTGGTGAGGAAAGCGAGTTTTGTGTATATATTTGCAATGTCGAATTTTTTGATTTTGGTGATAGTTAGGCTAGGTTGGGTTAGGTTTTATAAGGAAAGCGAGTTTTGTGTATATTTTTGCAATGTCGAATTCTTTGATTTCGGTAATAGTTAGGCTAGGTTGGAATAGGTTTAATGAGGTAAGCGAATTTTTTGTATATTTTTGCAATGTCGAATTCTTTGATTTCGGTGATAGTTAGGCTAGGTTGGGTTAGGTTTGGTGAGTTTAGCGAATTTTGTGTAAATCTTACAATCTCAAATTCTTTGATTTCGTTGATGGTTGGTTAGGTTGGGTTAGGTTTGGTGAGGTATGCGAGTTTTTTTTACATTTCTGCAATGTCGAATTCTTTGATTTCCGTAAAAGTTAGGCTAGGTTGGGTTAGGTTTGGTGAGGAAAGCGAGTTTTGTGTATATTTTTGGAATGTCGTATACTTTGATTTCGGTGATAGTTAGGCTAGGTTGGGTTAGGTTTGGTGAGATTAGCGAATTTTGTGTAAATCTAACAATCTCAAATTCTTTAATTTAGGTGATGATTAGGTTAGGTTGGGTTAGGTTTGGTGTGGTATGCGAGTTTTTTTTACATTTCTGCAATGTCGAATTCTTTAATTTCGGTAAAAGTTAGGCTAGGTTGGGTTAGGTTTGGTGAGGAAAGCGAGTTTTGTGTATATTTTTGCAATGTCGAATTCTTTGATTTCGGTGATAATTAGGCTAGGTTGGGTTAGGTTTGGTGGAGAAAGCGAGTTTTGTGTATATTTTTGCAATGTCGAATTCTTTGATTTCGGTTATTGTTAGGCTAGTTGAGGTTAGGTTTGGTGAGTTTATCGAATTTTGTGTAAATCTAACAATCTCAAATTCTTTGATTTCGGTGATGGTTGGTTAGGTTGGGTTAGGTTTGGTGAGGTATGCGGTTTTTTTTAACATTTCTGCAATGTCGAATTCTTCGATTTCGGTAAAAGTTAGGCTAGGTTTGGTTAGGTTTGGTGAGGAAAGCGAATTTTGTGTAAATCTTACACTCTCAAATTCTTTAATTTCGGTGATGGTTAGGTTAGGTTGGGTTTGGTTTGGTGTGGTATGCGAGTTTTTTTAACATTTCTGCAATGTCGAATTCTTCGATTTCGGTAAAAGTTAGGCTAGGTTTGGTTAGGTTTGGTGAGGTAAGCGGGTTTTGTGTATATATTTGCAATGTCGAATTCTTTGATTTCGGTGATAGTTAGGCTAGGTTGGGTTAGGTTTGGTGAGTTTAGCGAATTTTGTGTAAATCTTACAATCTCAAATTCTTTGATTTCGTTGATGGTTGGTTAGGTTGGGTTAGGTTTGGTGAGGTATGCGAGTTTTTTTTACATTTCTGCAATGTCGAATTCTTTGATTTCGGTAAAAGTTAGGCTAGGTTGGGTTGGGTTTGGTGAGGAAAGCGAGTTTTGTGTATATTTTTGGAATGTCGTATACTTTGATTTCGGTGATAGTTAGGCTAGGTTGGGTTAGGTTTGGTGAGATTAGCGAATTTTGTGTAAATCTTACAATCTCAAATTCTTTAATTTAGGTGATGATAAGGTTAGGTTGGGTTAGGTTTGGTGTGGTATGCGAGTTTTTTTTACATTTCTGCAATGTCGAATTTTTTGATTTCGGTAAAAGTTAGGCTAGGTTGGGTTAGGTTTGGTGAGGAAAGCGAGTTTTGTGTATATTTTTGCAATGTCGAATTCTTTGATTTCGGTTATTGTTAGGCTAGGTGAGGTTAGGTTTGGTGAGTTTAGCGAATTTTGTGTAAATCTTACAATCTCAAATTCTTTGATTTCGTTGATGGTTGGTTAGGTTGGGTTAGGTTTG
Source organism: Arctopsyche grandis (assembly GCF_051622035.1). Lineage (NCBI taxonomy): Eukaryota > Metazoa > Arthropoda > Insecta > Trichoptera > Hydropsychidae > Arctopsyche > Arctopsyche grandis. The sequence goes on from NC_135360.1 coordinate 34,690,189, forward strand.
GTGAGGTATGCGAGTTTTTTTTACATTTCTGCAATATCGAATTCTTTGATTTCGGTAAAAGTTAGGCTAGGTTGGGTTAGGTTTGGTGAGGAAAGCGAGTTTTGTGTATATTTTTGGAATGTCGTATACTTTGATTTCGGTGATAGTTAGGCTAGGTTGGGTTAGGTTTGGTGAGATTAGCGAATTTTGTGTAAATCTTACAATCTCAAATTCTTTAATTTAGGTGATGATTAGGTTAGGTTGGGTTAGGTTTGGTGTGGTATGCGAGTTTTTTTTACATTTCTGCAATGTCGAATTCTTTAATTTCGGTAAAAGTTAGGCTAGGTTGGGTTAGGTTTGGTGAGGTTAGCGAATTTTGTGTAAATCCTCCAATCTCAAATTCTTTAATTTAGGTGATGGTTAGGTTAGGTTAGGTTAGGTTGGGTTTTGTGAGGTTTGCGAGTTTTTATTTACATTTCTGCAATGTCGAATTCATTGATTTCGGTAAAAGTTAGGCTAGGTTGGGTTAGGTTTGGTGAGGAAAGCGAGTTTTGTGTATATTTTTGCAATGTCGAATTCTTTGATTTCGGTGATAATTAGGCAAGGTTGGGTTAGGTTATGTGAGGTTTGCGAGTTTTTATTTACATTTCTGCAATGTCGAATTCATTGATTTCGGTAAAAGTTAGGCAAGGTTGGGTTAGGTTTGGTGAGGAAAGCGAGTTTTTTGTATATTTTTGCAATGTCGAATTCTTTGATTTTGGTAATAGTAAGGCTAGGTTGGGTTAGGTTTGGTGAGCTTAGCGAATTTTGTGTAAATCTTACAATCTCAAATTCTTTGATTTCGGTGATGGTTGGTTAGGTTGGGTTAGGTTTGGTGAGGTATGCGGTTTTTTTTAACATTTCTGCAATGTCGAATTCTTTGATTTCGGTAAAAGTTAGGCTAGGTTTGGTTAGGTTTGGTGAGGAAAGCGAGTTTTGTGTATATATTTGCAATGTCGAATTTTTTGATTTTGGTGATAGTTAGGCTAGGTTGGGTTAGGTTTTATAAGGAAAGCGAGTTTTGTGTATATTTTTGCAATGTCGAATTCTTTGATTTCGGTAATAGTTAGGCTAGGTTGGAATAGGTTTAATGAGGTAAGCGAATTTTTTGTATATTTTTGCAATGTCGAATTCTTTGATTTCGGTGATAGTTAGGCTAGGTTGGGTTAGGTTTGGTGAGTTTAGCGAATTTTGTGTAAATCTTACAATCTCAAATTCTTTGATTTCGTTGATGGTTGGTTAGGTTGGGTTAGGTTTGGTGAGGTATGCGAGTTTTTTTTACATTTCTGCAATGTCGATTTCTTTGATTTCGGTAAAAGTTAGGCTAGGTTGGGTTAGGTTTGGTGAGGAAAGCGAGTTTTGTGTATATTTTTGGAATGTCGTATACTTTGATTTCGGTGATAGTTAGGCTAGGTTGGGTTAGGTTTGGTGAGATTAGCGAATTTTGTGTAAATCTAACAATCTCAAATTCTTTAATTTAGGTGATGATTAGGTTAGGTTGGGTTAGGTTTGGTGTGGTATGCGAGTTTTTTTTACATTTCTGCAATGTCGAATTCTTTAATTTCGGTAAAAGTTAGGCTAGGTTGGGTTAGGTTTGGTGAGGAAAGCGAGTTTTGTGTATATTTTTGCAATGTCGAATTCTTTGATTTCGGTGATAATTAGGCTAGGTTGGGTTAGGTTTGGTGGAGAAAGCGAGTTTTGTGTATATTTTTGCAATGTCGAATTCTTTGATTTCGGTTATTGTTAGGCTAGGTGAGGTTAGGTTTGGTGAGTTTAGCGAATTTTGTGTAAATCTAACAATCTCAAATTCTTTGATTTCGGTGATGGTTGGTTAGGTTGGGTTAGGTTTGGTGAGGTATGCGGGTTTTTTTTACATTTCTGAAATGTCGAATTCTTTGATTTCGGTAAAAGTAAGGCTAGGTTGGGTTAGGTTTGGTGAGGTTAGCGAATTTTGTGTAAATCTTACACTCTCAAATTCTTTAATTTCGGTGATGGTTAGGTTAGGTTGGGTTTGGTTTGGTGTGGTATGCGAGTTTTTTTAACATTTCTGCAATGTCGAATTCTTCGATTTCGGTAAAAGTTAGGCTAGGTTTGGTTAGGTTTGGTGAGGAAAGCGAGTTTTGTGTATATTTTTGCAATGTCGAATTCTTTGATTTCGGTGATAGTTAGGCTTGGTTGGGTTAGGTTTGATAAGGTAAGCGAGTTTTGTGTATATTTTTGCAATGTCGAATTCTTTGATTTCGGTGATAGTGAGGCTAGGTTGGGTTAGGTTTGCTGAGGTTAGCGAATTTTCTGTAAATCTTACAATCGAAAATTCTTTGATTTCGGTGATGGTTAGGTTAGGTTGGGTTAGGTTTGGTGAGGAAAGCGAGTTTTGTGTATAATTTTGCAATGTTGAATTCTTTGATTTCGGTAATAGTTAGGCTAGGTTGGAATAGGTTTAATGAGGTAAGCGAATTTTTTGTATATTTTTGCAATGTCGAATTCTTTGATTTCGGTGATAGTTAGGCTAGGTTGGGTTTGGTTTGGTGAGGTTAGCAAATTTTGTGTAAATCTTACAATCTCAAATTCTTTAATTTAGGTGATGGTTAGGTTAGGTTGGGTTAGGTTTGGTGTGGTATGCGAGTTTTTTTTACATTTCTGCAATGTCGAATTCTTTGATTTCGGTAAAAGTTAGGCTAGGTTGGGTTAGGTTTGGTGAGGAAAGCGAGTTTTGTGTATATTTTTGCAATGTCGAATTCTTTGATTTCGGTGATAGTTAGGCTAGGTTGGGTTAGGTTTGGTGAGGTTAGCGAATTTTGTGTAAATCCTCCAATCTCAAATTCTTTAATTTAGGTGATGGTTAGGTTAGGTTAGGTTGGGTTTTGTGAGGTTTGCGAGTTTTTATTTACATTTCTGCAATGTCGAATTCATTGATTTCGGTAAAAGTTAGGCTAGGTTGGGTTAGGTTTGGTGAGGAAAGCGAGTTTTGTGTATATTTTTGCAATGTCGAATTCTTTGATTTCGGTGATAATTAGGCTAGGTTGGGTTAGGTTTGGTGGAGAAAGCGAGTTTTGTGTATATTTTTGCAATGTCGAATTCTTTGATTTCGGTTATTGTTAGGCTAGGTGAGGTTAGGTTTGGTGAGTTTAGCGAATTTTGTGTAAATCTAACAATCTCAAATTCTTTGATTTCGGTGATGGTTGGTTAGGTTGGGTTAGGTTTGGTGAGGTATGCGGGTTTTTTTTACATTTCTGAAATGTCGAATTCTTTGATTTCGGTAAAAGTAAGGCTAGGTTGGGTTAGGTTTGGTGAGGTTAGCGAATTTTGTGTAAATCTTACACTCTCAAATTCTTTAATTTCGGTGATGGTTAGGTTAGGTTGGGTTTGGTTTGGTGTGGTATGCGAGTTTTTTTAACATTTCTGCAATGTCGAATTCTTCGATTTCGGTAAAAGTTAGGCTAGGTTTGGTTAGGTTTGGTGAGGTAAGCGGGTTTTGTGTATATATTTGCAATGTCGAATTCTTTGATTTCGGTGTAAGTGAGGCGAGGTTGGGTAAGGTTTGGTGAGGAAAGCGAGTTTTGTGTATATTTTTGCAATGTCGATTTTTTTGATTTTGGTGATAGTTAGGCTAGGTTGGAATAGGTTTAATGAGGTAAGCGAATTTTTTGTATATTTTTGCAATGTCGAATTCTTTGATTTCGGTTATTGTTAGGCTAGGTGAGGTTAGGTTTGGTGAGTTTAGCGAATTTTGTGTAAATCTAACAATCTCAAATTCTTTGATTTCGGTGATAGTTGGTTAGGTTGGGTAAGGTTTGGTGAGGTATGCGGGTTTTTTTTACATTTCTGAAATGTCGAATTCTTTGATTTCGGTAAAAGTAAGGCTAGGTTGGGTTAGGTTTGGTGAGGTTAGCGAATTTTGTGTAAATCTTACACTCTCAAATTCTTTGATTTCGGTTATTGTTAGGCTAGGTGAGGTTAGGTTTGGTGAGTTTAGCGAATTTTGTGTAAATCTAACAATCTCAAATTCTTTGATTTCGGTGATGGTTGGTTAGGTTGGGTTAGGTTTTGTGAGGTTTGCGAGTTTTTATTTACATTTCTGCAATGTCGAATTCATTGATTTCGGTAAAAGTTAGGCTAGGTTGGGTTAGGTTTGGTGAGGAAAGCGAGTTTGTGTATATTTTTGCAATGTCGAATTCTTTGATTTCGGTGATAGTTAGGCTAGGTTGGGTTAGGTTTGGTAAGTTAAGCGAATTTTGTGTAAATCTTACAATCTCAAATTCTTTGATTTCGCTGATGGTTAGGTTTGGTTGGGTTAGGTTTCGTGAGGTATGCGAGTTTTTTTAACATTTCTGCAATGTCGAATTCTTTGATTTCGGTAAAAGTTAGGCTAGGTTGGGTTAGGTTTGGTGAGGAAAGCGAGTTTTGTGTATATTTTTGCAATGTCGAACTCTTTGATATCGGTGATAGTTAGGCTAGGTTGGGTTAGGTTTGGTGAGGAAAGGGAGTTTTTTGTATATTTTTGCAATGTCGAATTCTTTGATTTTGGTAATAGTAAGGCTAGGTTGGGTTAGGTTTGGTGAGCTTAGCGAATTTTGTGTAAATCTTACAATCTCAAATTCTTTGATTTCGGTGATGGTTGGTTAGGTTGGGTTAGGTTTGGTGAGGTATGCGGTTTTTTTTTACATTTCTGCAATGTCGAATTCTTTGATTTCGGTAAAAGTTAGGCTAGGTTTGGTTAGGTTTGGTGAGGAAAGCGAGTTTTGTGTATATATTTGCAATGTCGAATTTTTTGATTTTGGTGATAGTTAGGCTAGGTTGGGTTAGGTTTTATAAGGAAAGCGAGTTTTGTGTATATTTTTGCAATGTCGAATTCTTTGATTTCGGTAATAGTAAGGCTAGGTTGGAATAGGTTTAATGAGGTAAGCGAATTTTTTGTATATTTTTGCAATGTCGAATTCTTTGATTTCGGTGATAGTAAGGCTAGGTTGGGTTAGGTTTGGTGAGTTTAGCAAATTTTGTGTAAATCTTACAATCTCAAATTCTTTGATTTCGTTGATGGTTGGTTAGGTTGGGTTAGGTTTGGTGAGGTATGCGAGTTTTTTTTACATTTCTGCAATGTCGAATTCTTTGATTTCGGTAAAAGTTAGGCTAGGTTGGATTAGGTTTGGTGAGGAAAGCGAGTTTTGTGTATATTTTTGGAATGTCGTATACTTTGATTTCGGTGATAGTTAGGCTAGGTTGGGTTAGGTTTGGTGAGATTAGCGAATTTTGTGTAAATCTTACAATCTCAAATTCTTTAATTTAGGTGATGATTAGGTTAGGTTGGGTTAGGTTTGGTGTGGTATGCGAGTTTTTTTTACATTTCTGCAATGTCGAATTCTTTGATTTCGGTAAAAGTTAGGCTAGGTTGGGTTAGGTTTGGTGAGGAAAGCGAGTTTTGTGTATATTTTTGCAATGTCGAATTCTTTGATTTCGGTAATAGTAAGGCTAGGTTGGAATAGGTTTAATGAGGTAAGCGAATTGTTTGTATATTTTTGCAATGTCGAATTCTTTGATTTCGGTGATAATTAGGCTAGGTTGGGTTAGGTTTGGTGGAGAAAGCGAGTTTTGTGTATATTTTTGCAATGTCGAATTCTTTGATTTCGGTTATTGTTAGGCTAGGTGAGGTTAGGTTTGGTGAGTTTAGCGAATTTTGTGTAAATCTAACAATCTCAAATTCTTTGATTTCGGTGATGGTTGGTTAGGTTGGGTTAGGTTTGGTGAGGTATGCGGGTTTTTTTTACATTTCTGAAATGTCGAATTCTTTGATTTCGGTAAAAGTAAGGCTAGGTTGGGTTAGGTTTGGTGAGGTTAGCGAATTTTGTGTAAATCTTACACTCTCAAATTCTTTAATTTCGGTGATGGTTAGGTTAGGTTGGGTTTGGTTTGGTGTGGTATGCGAGTTTTTTTAACATTTCTGCAATGTCGAATTCTTCGATTTTGGTAAAAGTTAGGCTAGGTTTGGTTAGGTTTGGTGAGGTAAGCGGGTTTTGTGTATATATTTGCAATGTCGAATTCTTTGATTTCGGTGTAAGTGAGGCTAGGTTGGGTAAGGTTTGGTGAGGAAAGCGAGTTTTGTGTATATTTTTGCAATGTCGAATTCTTTGATTTCGGTGATAGTTAGGCTTGGTTGGGTTAGGTTTGATAAGGTAAGCGAGTTTTGTGTATATTTTTGCAATGTCGAATTCTTCAATTTCGGTGATAGTGAGGCTAGGTTGGGTTAGGTTTGCTGAGGTTAGCGAATTTTCTGTAAATCTTACAATCGAAAATTCTTTGATTTCGGTGATGGTTAGGTTAGGTTGGGTTGGGTTTTGTGAAGAATGCGAGTTTTTTTTACATTTCTGCAATGTCGAATTCTTTGATTTCGGTAAAAGTTAGGCTAGGTTGGGTTAGGTTTGGTGAGGAAAGCGAGTTTTGTGTATATTTTTGCAATGTCGAATTCTTTGATTTCGGTGATAGTTAGGCTAGGTTGGGTTAGGTTTGGTGAGGTTAGCGAATTTTGTGTAAATCCTCCAATCTCAAATTCTTTAATTTAGGTGATGGTTAGGTTAGGTTAGGTTGGGTTTTGTGAGGTTTGCGAGTTTTTATTTACATTTCTGCAATGTCGAATTCATTGATTTCGGTAAGAGTTAGGCTAGGTTGGGTAAGGTTTGGTGAGGAAAGCGAGTTTTGTGTATATTTTTGCAATGTCGAATTCTTTGATTTCGGTGATAGTTAGGCTTGGTTGGGTTAGGTTTGATAAGGTAAGCGAGTTTTGTGTATATTTTTGCAATGTCGAATTCTTTGATTTCGGTGATAGTTAGGCTAGGTTGGGTTAGGTTTGGTGAGGTTAGCGAATTTTGTGTAAATCCTCCAATCTCAAATTCTTTAATTTAGGTGATGGTTAGGTTAGGTTAGGTTGGGTTTTGTGAGGTATGCGAGTTTTTTTAACATTTCTGCAATGTCGAATTCTTTGATTTCAGTAAAAGTTAGGCTAGGTTGGGTTAGGTTTGGTGAGGAAAGCGAGTTTTGTGTATATTTTTGCAATGTCGAATTCTTTGATTTCGGTTATTGTAAGGCTAGGTGAGGTTAGGTTTGGTGAGTTTAGCGAATTTTGTGTAAATCTAATAATCTCAAATTCTTTGATTTCGGTGATGGTTGGTTAGGTTGGGTTAGGTTTGGTGAGGTATGCGGGTTTTTTTTACATTTCTGAAATGTCGAATTCTTTGATTTCGGTAAAAGTAAGGCTAGGTTGGGTTAGGTTTGGTGAGGTTAGCGAATTTTGTGTAAATCTTACACTCTCAAATTCTTTGATTTCGGTTATTGTTAGGCTAGGTGAGGTTAGGTTTGGTGAGTTTAGCGAATTTTGTGTAAATCTAACAATCTCAAATTCTTTGATTTCGGTGATGGTTGGGTAGGTTGGGTTAGGTTATGTGAGGTTTGCGAGTTTTTATTTACATTTCTGCAATGTCGAATTCATTGATTTCGGTAAAAGTTAGGCTAGGTTGGGTTAGGTTTGGTGAGGAAAGCGAGTTTGTGTATATTTTTGCAATGTCGAATTCTTTGATTTCGGTGATAGTTAGGCTAGGTTGGGTTAGGTTTGGTAAGTTAAGCGAATTTTGTGTAAATCTTACAATCTCAAATTCTTTGATTTCGCTGATGGTTAGGTTTGGTTGGGTTAGGTTTCGTGAGGTATGCGAGTTTTTTTAACATTTCTGCAATGTCGAATTCTTTGATTTCGGTAAAAGTTAGGCTAGAATGGGTTAGGTTTGGTGAGGAAAGCGAGTTTTGTGTATATTTTTGGAATGTCGTATACTTTGATTTCGGTGATAGTTAGGCTAGGTTGGGTTAGGTTTGGTGAGATTAGCGAATTTTGTGTAAATCTTACAATCTCAAATTCTTTAATTTAGGTGATGATTAGGTTAGGTTGGGTTAGGTTTGGTGTGGTATGCGAGTTTTTTTTACATTTCTGCAATGTCGAATTCTTTGATTTCGGTAAAAGTTAGGCTAGGTTGGGTTAGGTTTGGTGAGGAAAGCGAGTTTTGTGTATATTTTTGCAATGTCAAATTCTTTGATTTCGGTGATAGTTAGGCTTGGTTGGGTTAGGTTTGATAAGGTAAGCGAGTTTTGTGTATATTTTTGCAATGTCGAATTCTTTGATTTCGGTGATAGTGAGGCTAGGTTGGGTTAGGTTTGCTGAGGTTAGCGAATTTTCTGTAAATCTTACAATCGAAAATTCTTTGATTTCGGTGATGGTTAGGTTAGGTTGGGTTGGGTTTTGTGAGGAAAGCGAGTTTTTTTTACATTTCTGCAATGTCGAATTCTTTGATTTCGGTAAAAGTTAGGCTAGGATGGGTTAGGTTTGGTGAGGAAAGCGAGTTTTGTGTATAATTTTGCAATGTTGAATTCTTTGATTTCGGTAATAGTTAGGCTAGGTTGGAATAGGTTTAATGAGGTAAGCGAATTTTTTGTATATTTTTGCAATGTCGAATTCTTTGATTTCGGTGATAGTTAGGCTAGGTTGGGTTTGGTTTGGTGAGGTTAGCGAATTTTGTGTAAATCTTACAATCTCAAATTCTTTAATTTAGGTGATGGTTAGGTTGGGTTGGGTTAGGTTTGGTGTGGTATGCGAGTTTTTTTTACATTTCTGCAATGTCGAATTCTTTGATTTCGGTAAAAGTTAGGCTAGGTTGGGTTAGGTTTGGTGAGGAAAGCGAGTTTTGTGTATATTTTTGCAATGTCGAATTCTTTGATTTCGGTGATAGTTAGGCTAGGTTGGGTTAGGTTTGGTGAGGTTAGCGAATTTTGTGTAAATCCTCCAATCTCAAATTCTTTAATTTAGGTGATGGTTAGGTTAGGTTAGGTTGGGTTTTGTGAGGTTTGCGAGTTTTTATTTACATTTCTGCAATGTCGAATTCATTGATTTCGGTAAAAGTTAGGCTAGGTTGGGTTAGGTTTGGTGAGGAAAGCGAGTTTTGTGTATATTTTTGCAATGTCGAATTCTTTGATTTCGGTGATAATTAGGCTAGGTTGGGTTAGGTTTGGTGGAGAAAGCGAGTTTTGTGTATATTTTTGCAATGTCGAAATCTTTGATTTCGGTTATTGTTAGGCTAGGTGAGGTTAGGTTTGGTGAGTTTAGCGAATTTTGTGTAAATCTAACAATCTCAAATTCTTTGATTTCGGTGATGGTTGGTTAGGTTGGGTTAGGTTTGGTGAGGTATGCGGGTTTTTTTTACATTTCTGAAATGTCGAATTCTTTGATTTCGGTAAAAGTAAGGCTAGGTTGGGTTAGGTTTGGTGAGGTTAGCGAATTTTGTGTAAATCTTACACTCTCAAATTCTTTAATTTCGGTGATGGTTAGGTTAGGTTGGGTTTGGTTTGGTGTGGTATGCGAGTTTTTTTAACATTTCTGCAATGTCGAATTCTTCGATTTCGGTAAAAGTTAGGCTAGGTTTGGTTAGGTTTGGTGAGGTAAGCGGGTTTTGTGTATATATTTGCAATGTCGAATTCTTTGATTTCGGTGTAAGTGAGGCTAGGTTGGGTAAGGTTTGGTGAGGAAAGCGAGTTTTGTGTATATTTTTGCAATGTCGATTTTTTTGATTTTGGTGATAGTTAGGCTAGGTTGGAATAGGTTTAATGAGGTAAGCGAATTTTTTGTATATTTTTGCAATGTCGAATTCTTTGATTTCGGTGATAGTTAGGCTAGGTTGGGTTAGGTTTGGTGAGTTTAGCGAATTTTGTGTAAATCTTACAATCTCAATTTCTTTGATTTCGGTGATGGTTGGTTAGGTTGGGTTAGGTTATGTGAGGTTTGCGAGTTTTTATTTACATTTCTGCAATGTCGAATTCATTGATTTCGGTAAAAGTTAGGCTAGGTTGGGTTAGGTTTGGTGAGGAAAGCGAGTTTTTTGTATATTTTTGCAATGTCGAATTCTTTGATTTTGGTAATAGTAAGGCTAGGTTGGGTTAGGTTTGGTGAGCTTAGCGAATTTTGTGTAAATCTTACAATCTCAAATTCTTTGATTTCGGTGATGGTTGGTTAGGTTGGGTTAGGTTTGGTGAGGTATGCGAGTTTTTTTTACATTTCTGCAATGTCGAATTCTTTGATTTCGGTAAAAGTTAGGCTAGGTTGGGTTAGGTTTGGTGAGGAAAGCGAGTTTTGTGTATATTTTTGGAATGTCGTATACTTTGATTTCGGTGATAGTTAGGCTAGGTTGGGTTAGGTTTGGTGAGATTAGCGAATTTTGTGTAAATCTAACAATCTCAAATTCTTTAATTTAGGTGATGATTAGGTTAGGTTGGGTTAGGTTTGGTGTGGTATGCGAGTTTTTTTTACATTTCTGCAATGTCGAATTCTTTAATTTCGGTAAAAGTTAGGCTAGGTTGGGTTAGGTTTGGTGAGGTATGCGGTTTTTTTTAACATTTCTGCAATGTCGAATTCTTTGATTTCGGTAAAAGTTAGGCTAGGTTTGGTTAGGTTTGGTGAGGAAAGCGAGTTTTGTGTATATATTTGCAATGTCGAATTTTTTGATTTTGTTGATAGTTAGGCTAGGTTGGGTTAGGTTTTATAAGGAATGCGAGTTTTGTGTATATTTTTGCAATGTCGAATTCTTTGATTTCGGTAATAGTTAGGCTAGGTTGGAATAGGTTTAATGAGGTAAGCGAATTTTTTGTATATTTTTGCAATGTCGAATTCTTTGATTTCGGTGATAGTTAGGCTAGGTTGGGTTAGGTTTGGTGAGTTTAGCGAATTTTGTGTAAATCTTACAATCTCAAATTCTTTGATTTCGTTGATGGTTGGTTAGGTTGGGTTAGGTTTGGTGAGGTATGCGAGTTTTTTTTACATTTCTGCAATGTCGAATTCTTTGATTTCCGTAAAAGTTAGGCTAGGTTGGGTTAGGTTTGGTGAGGAAAGCGAGTTTTGTGTATATTTTTGGAATGTCGTATACTTTGATTTCGGTGATAGTTTGGCTAGGTTGGGTTAGGTTTGGTGAGATAAGCGAATTTTGTGTAAATCTAACAATCTCAAATTCTTTAATTTAGGTGATGATTAGGTTAGGTTGGGTTAGGTTTGGTGTGGTATGCGAGTTTTTTTTACATTTCTGCAATGTCGAATTCTTTAATTTCGGAAAAAGTTAGGCTAGGTTGGGTTAGGTTTGGTGAGGAAAGCGAGTTTTGTGTATATTTTTGCAATGTCGAATTCTTTGATTTCGGTGATAATTAGGCTAGGTTGGGTTAGGTTTGGTGGAGAAAGCGAGTTTTGTGTATATTTTTGCAATGTCGAATTCTTTGATTTCGGTTATTGTTAGGCTAGGTGAGGTTAGGTTTGGTGAGTTTAGCGAATTTTGTGTAAATCTAACAATCTCAAATTCTTTGATTTCGGTGATTGTTGGTTAGGTTGGGTTAGGTTTGGTGAGGTATGCGGGTTTTTTTTACATTTCTGAAATGTCGAATTCTTTGATTTCGGTAAAAGTAAGACTAGGTTGGGTTAGGTTTGGTGAGGTAAGCGAATTTTGTGTAAATCTTACACTCTCAAATTCTTTAATTTCGGTGATGGTTAGGTTAGGTTGGGTTTGGTTTGGTGTGGTATGCGAGTTTTTTTAACATTTCTGCAATGTCGAATTCTTCGATTTCGGTAAAAGTTAGGCTAGGTTTGGTTAGGTTTGGTGAGGTAAGCGGGTTTTGTGTATATATTTGCAATGTCGAATTCTTTGATTTCGGTGATAGTTAGGCTAGGTTGGGTTAGGTTTGGTGAGTTTAGCGAATTTTGTGTAAATCTTACAATCTCAAATTCTTTGATTTCGTTGATGGTTGGTTAGGTTGGGTTAGGTTTGGTGAGGTATGCGAGTTTTTTTTACATTTCTGCAATGTCGAATTCTTTGATTTCGGTAAAAGTTAGGCTAGGTTGGGTTAGGTTTGGTGAGGTAAGCGGGTTTTGTGTATATATTTGCAATGTCGAATTCTTTGATTTCGGTGTAAGTGAGGCTAGGTTGGGTAAGGTTTGGTGAGGAAAGCGAGTTTTGTGTATATTTTTGCAATGTCGATTTTTTTGATTTTGGTGATAGTTAGGCTAGGTTGGAATAGGTTTAATGAGGTAAGCGAATTTTTTGTATATTTTTGCAATGTCGAATTCTTTGATTTCGGTGATAGTTAGGCTAGGTTGGGTTAGGTTTGGTGAGTTAAGCGAATTTTGTGTAAATCTTACAATCTCAAATTCTTTGATTTCGGTGATGGTTGGTTAGGTTGGGTTAGGTTATGTGAGGTTTGCGAGTTTTTATTTACATTTCTGCAATGTCGAATTCATTGATTTCGGTAAAAGTTAGGCTAGGTTGGGTTAGGTTTGGTGAGGAAAGCGAGTTTTTTGTATATTTTTGCAATGTCGAATTCTTTGATTTTGGTAATAGTAAGGCTAGGTTGGGTTAGGTTTGGTGAGCTTAGCGAATTTTGTGTAAATCTTACAATCTCAAATTCTTTGATTTCGGTGATGGTTGGTTAGGTTGGGTTAGGTTTGGTGAGGTATGCGAGTTTTTTTTACATTTCTGCAATGTCGAATTCTTTGATTTCGGTAAAAGTTAGGCTAGGTTGGGTTAGGTTTGGTGAGGAAAGCGAGTTTTGTGTATATTTTTGGAATGTCGTATACTTTGATTTCGGTGATAGTTAGGCTAGGTTGGGTTAGGTTTGGTGAGATTAGCGAATTTTGTGTAAATCTAACAATCTCAAATTCTTTAATTTAGGTGATGATTAGGTTAGGTTGGGTTAGGTTTGGTGTGGTATGCGAGTTTTTTTTACATTTCTGCAATGTCGAATTCTTTAATTTCGGTAAAAGTTAGGCTAGGTTGGGTTAGGTTTGGTGAGGTATGCGGTTTTTTTTAACATTTCTGCAATGTCGAATTCTTTGATTTCGGTAAAAGTTAGGCTAGGTTTGGTTAGGTTTGGTGAGGAAAGCGAGTTTTGTGTATATATTTGCAATGTCGAATTTTTTGATTTTGTTGATAGTTAGGCTAGGTTGGGTTAGGTTTTATAAGGAATGCGAGTTTTGTGTATATTTTTGCAATGTCGAATTCTTTGATTTCGGTAATAGTTAGGCTAGGTTGGAATAGGTTTAATGAGGTAAGCGAATTTTTTGTATATTTTTGCAATGTCGAATTCTTTGATTTCGGTGATAGTTAGGCTAGGTTGGGTTAGGTTTGGTGAGTTTAGCGAATTTTGTGTAAATCTTACAATCTCAAATTCTTTGATTAGGTTGATGGTTGGTTAGGTTGGGTTAGGTTTGGTGAGGTATGCGAGTTTTTTTTACATTTCTGCAATGTCGAATTCTTTGATTTCCGTAAAAGTTAGGCTAGGTTGGGTTAGGTTTGGTGAGGAAAGCGAGTTTTGTGTATATTTTTGGAATGTCGTATACTTTGATTTCGGTGATAGTTAGGCTAGGTTGGGTTAGGTTTGGTGAGATTAGCGAATTTTGTGTAAATCTAACAATCTCAAATTCTTTAATTTAGGTGATGATTAGGTTAGGTTGGGTTAGGTTTGGTGTGGTATGCGAGTTTTTTTTACATTTCTGCAATGTCGAATTCTTTAATTTCGGAAAAAGTTAGGCTAGGTTGGGTTAGGTTTGGTGAGGAAAGCGAGTTTTGTGTATATTTTTGCAATGTCGAATTCTTTGATTTCGGTGATAATTAGGCTAGGTTGGGTTAGGTTTGGTGGAGAAAGCGAGTTTTGTGTATATTTTTGCAATGTCGAATTCTTTGATTTCGGTTATTGTTAGGCTAGGTGAGGTTAGGTTTGGTGAGTTTAGCGAATTTTGTGTAAATCTAACAATCTCAAATTCTTTGATTTCGGTGATTGTTGGTTAGGTTGGGTTAGGTTTGGTGAGGTATGCGGGTTTTTTTTACATTTCTGAAATGTCGAATTCTTTGATTTCGGTAAAAGTAAGACTAGGTTGGGTTAGGTTTGGTGAGGTAAGCGAATTTTGTGTAAATCTTACACTCTCAAATTCTTTAATTTCGGTGATGGTTAGGTTAGGTTGGGTTTGGTTTGGTGTGGTATGCGAGTTTTTTTAACATTTCTGCAATGTCGAATTCTTCGATTTCGGTAAAAGTTAGGCTAGGTTTGGTTAGGTTTGGTGAGGTAAGCGGGTTTTGTGTATATATTTGCAATGTCGAATTCTTTGATTTCGGTGATAGTTAGGCTAGGTTGGGTTAGGTTTGGTGAGTTTAGCGAATTTTGTGTAAATCTTACAATCTCAAATTCTTTGATTTCGTTGATGGTTGGTTAGGTTGGGTTAGGTTTGGTGAGGTATGCGAGTTTTTTTTACATTTCTGCAATGTCGAATTCTTTGATTTCGGTAAAAGTTAGGCTAGGTTGGGTTAGGTTTGGTGAGGAAAGCGAGTTTTGTGTATATTTTTGGAATGTCGTATACTTTGATTTCGGTGATAGTTAGGCTAGGTTGGGTTAGGTTTGGTGAGATTAGCGAATTTTGTGTAAATCTTACAATCTCAAATTCTTTAATTTAGGTGATGATTAGGTTAGGTTGGGTTAGGTTTGGTGTGGTATGCGAGTTTTTTTTACATTTCTGCAATGTCGAATTCTTTGATTTCGGTAAAAGTTAGGCTAGGTTGGGTTAGGTTTGGTGAGGAAAGCGAGTTTTGTGTATATTTTTGCAATGTCGAATTCTTTGATTTCGGTTATTGTTAGGCTAGGTGAGGTTAGGTTTGGTGAGTTTAGCGAATTTTGTGTAAATCTTTCAATCTCAAATTCTTTGATTTCGTTGATGGTTGGTTAGGTTGGGTTAGGTTTGGTGAGGTATGCGAGTTTTTTTTACATTTCTGCAATATCGAATTCTTTGATTTCGGTAAAAGTTAGGCTAGGTTGGGTTAGGTTTGGTGAGGAAAGCGAGTTTTGTGTATATTTTTGGAATGTCGTATACTTTGATTTCGGTGATAGTTAGGCTAGGTTGGGTTAGGTTTGGTGAGATTAGCGAATTTTGTGTAAATCTTACAATCTCAAATTCTTTAATTTAGGTGATGATCAGGTTAGGTTGGGTTAGGTTTGGTGTGGTATGCGAGTTTTTTTTACATTTCTGCAATGTCGAATTCTTTAATTTCGGTAAATGTTAGGCTAGGTTGGGTTAGGTTTGGTGAGGTTAGCGAATTTTGTGTAAATCCTCCAATCTCAAATTCTTTAATTTAGGTGATGGTTAGGTTAGGTTAGGTTAGGTTGGGTTTTGTGAGGTTTGCGAGTTTTTATTTACATTTCTGCAATGTCGAATTCATTGATTTCGGTAAAAGTTAGGCTAGGTTGGGTTAGGTTTGGTGAGGAAAGCGAGTTTTGTGTATATTTTTGCAATGTCGAATTCTTTGATTTCGGTGATAATTAGGCTAGGTTGGGTTAGGTTTGGTGGAGAAAGCGAGTTTTGTGTATATTTTTGCAATGTCGAATTCTTTGATTTCGGTTATTGTTAGGCTAGGTGAGGTTAGGTTTGGTGAGTTTAGCGAATTTTGTGTAAATCTAACAATCTCAAATTCTTTGATTTCGGTGATGGTTGGTTAGGTTGGGTTAGGTTTGGTGAGGTATGCGGGTTTTTTTTACATTTCTGAAATGTCGAATTCTTTGATTTCGGTAAAAGTAAGGCTAGGTTGGGTTAGGTTTGGTGAGGTTAGCGAATTTTGTGTAAATCTGACACTCTCAAATTCTTTAATTTCGGTGATGGTTAGGTTAGGTTGGGTTTGGTTTGGTGTGGTATGCGAGTTTTTTTAACATTTCTGCAATGTCGAATTCTTCGATTTCGGTAAAAGTTAGGCTAGGTTGGGTAAGGTTTGGTGAGGAAAGCGAGTTTTGTGTATATTTTTGCAATGTCGATTTTTTTGATTTTGGTGATAGTTAGGCTAGGTTGGAATAGGTTTAATGAGGTAAGCGAATTTTTTGTATATTTTTGCAATGTCGAATTCTTTGATTTCGGTGATAGTTAGGCTAGGTTGGGTTAGGTTTGGTGAGTTTAGCGAATTTTGTGTAAATCTTACAATCTCAAATTCTTTGATTTCGGTGATGGTTGGTTAGGTTGGGTTAGGTTATGTGAGGTTTGCGAGTTTTTATTTACATTTCTGCAATGTCGAATTCATTGATTTCGGTAAAAGTTAGGCTAGGTTGGGTTAGGTTTGGTGAGGAAAGCGAGTTTTTTGTATATTTTTGCAATGTCGAATTCTTTGATTTTGGTAATAGTAAGGCTAGGTTGGGTTAGGTTTGGTGAGCTTAGCGAATTTTGTGTAAATCTTACAATCTCAAATTCTTTGATTTCGGTGATGGTTGGTTAGGTTGGGTTAGGTTTGGTGAGGTATGCGGTTTTTTTTAACATTTCTGCAATGTCGAATTCTTTGATTTCGGTAAAAGTTAGGCTAGGTTTGGTTAGGTTTGGTGAGGAAAGCGAGTTTTGTGTATATATTTGCAATGTCGAATTTTTTGATTTTGGTGATAGTTAGGCTAGGTTGGGTTAGGTTTTATAAGGAAAGCGAGTTTTGTGTATATTTTTGCAATGTCGAATTCTTTGATTTCGGTAATAGTTAGGCTAGGTTGGAATAGGTTTAATGAGGTAAGCGAATTTTTTGTATATTTTTGCAATGTCGAATTCTTTGATTTCGGTGATAGTTAGGCTAGGTTGGGTTAGGTTTGGTGAGTTTAGCGAATTTTGTGTAAATCTTACAATCTCAAATTCTTTGATTTCGTTGATAGTTGGTTAGGTTGGGTTAGGTTTGGTGAGGTATGCGAGTTTTTTTTACATTTCTGCAATGTCGAATTCTTTGATTTCGGTAAAAGTTAGGCTAGGTTGGGTTAGGTTTGGTGAGGAAAGCGAGTTTTGTGTATATTTTTGGAATGTCGTATACTTTGATTTCGGTGATAGTTAGGCTAGGTTGGGTTAGGTTTGGTGAGATTAGCGAATTTTGTGTAAATCTAACAATCTCAAATTCTTTAATTTAGGTGATGATTAGGTTAGGTTGGGTTAGGTTTGGTGTGGTATGCGAGTTTTTTTTACATTTCTGCAATGTCGAATTCTTTAATTTCGGTAAAAGTTAGGCTAGGTTGGGTTAGGTTTGGTGAGGAAAGCGAGTTTTGTGTATATTTTTGCAATGTCGAATTCTTTGATTTCGGTGATAATTAGGCTAGGTTGGGTTAGGTTTGGTGGAGAAAGCGAGTTTTGTGTATATTTTTGCAATGTCGAATTCTTTGATTTCGGTTATTGTTAGGCTAGGTGAGGTTAGGTTTGGTGAGTTTAGCGAATTTTGTGTAAATCTAACAATCTCAAATTCTTTGATTTCGGTGATGGTTGGTTAGGTTGGGTTAGGTTTGGTGAGGTATGCGGGTTTTTTTTACATTTCTGAAATGTCGAATTCTTTGATTTCGGTAAAAGTAAGGCTAGGTTGGGTTAGGTTTGGTGAGGTTAGCGAATTTTGTGTAAATCTTACACTCTCAAATTCTTTAATTTCGGTGATGGTTAGGTTAGGTTGGGTTTGGTTTGGTGTGGTATGCGAGTTTTTTTAACATTTCTGCAATGTCGAATTCTTCGATTTCGGTAAAAGTTAGGCTAGGTTTGGTTAGGTTTGGTGAGGAAAGCGAGTTTTGTGTATATTTTTGCAATGTCGAATTCTTTGATTTCGGTGATAGTTAGGCTTGGTTGGGTTAGGTTTGATAAGGTAAGCGAGTTTTGTGTATATTTTTGCAATGTCGAATTCTTTGATTTCGGTGATAGTGAGGCTAGGTTGGGTTAGGTTTGCTGAGGTTAGCGAATTTTCTGTAAATCTTACAATCGAAAATTCTTTGATTTCGGTGATGGTTAGGTTAGGTTGGGTTGGGTTTTGTGAGGAATGCGAGTTTTTTTTACATTTCTGCAATGTCGAATTCTTTGATTTCGGTAAAAGTTAGGCTAGGATGGGTTAGGTTTGGTGAGGAAAGCGAGTTTTGTGTATAATTTTGCAATGTTGAATTCTTTGATTTCGGTAATAGTTAGGCTAGGTTGGAATAGGTTTAATGAGGTAAGCGAATTTTTTGTATATTTTTGCAATGTCGAATTCTTTGATTTCGGTGATAGTTAGGCTAGGTTGGGTTTGGTTTGGTGAGGTTAGCAAATTTTGTGTAAATCTTACAATCTCAAATTCTTTAATTTAGGTGATGGTTAGGTTAGGTTGGGTTAGGTTTAGTGTGGTATGCGAGTTTTTTTTACATTTCTGCAATGTCGAATTCTTTGATTTCGGTAAAAGTTAGGCTAGGTTGGGTTAGGTTTGGTGAGGAAAGCGAGTTTTGTGTATATTTTTGCAATGTCGAATTCTTTGATTTCGGTGATAGTTAGGCTAGGTTGGGTTAGGTTTGGTGAGGTTAGCGAATTTTGTGTAAATCCTCCAATCTCAAATTCTTTAATTTAGGTGATGGTTAGGTTAGGTTAGGTTGGGTTTTGTGAGGTTTGCAAGTTTTTATTTACATTTCTGCAATGTCGAATTCATTGATTTCGGTAAAAGTTAGGCTAGGTTGGGTTAGGTTTGGTGAGGAAAGCGAGTTTTGTGTATATTTTTGCAATGTCGAATTCTTTGATTTCGGTGATAATTAGGCTAGGTTGGGTTAGGTTTGGTGGAGAAAGCGAGTTTTGTGTATATTTTTGCAATGTCGAATTCTTTGATTTCGGTTATTGTTAGGCTAGGTGAGGTTAGGTTTGGTGAGTTTAGCGAATTTTGTGTAAATCTAACAATCTCAAATTCTTTGATTTCGGTGATGGTTGGTTAGGTTGGGTTAGGTTTGGTGAGGTATGCGGGTTTTTTTTACATTTCTGAAATGTCGAATTCTTTGATTTCGGTAAAAGTAAGGCTAGGTTGGGTTAGGTTTGGTGAGGTTAGCGAATTTTGTGTAAATCTTACACTCTCAAATTCTTTAATTTCGGTGATGGTTAGGTTAGGTTGGGTTTGGTTTGGTGTGGTATGCGAGTTTTTTTAACATTTCTGCAATGTCGAATTCTTCGATTTCGGTAAAAGTTAGGCTAGGTTTGGTTAGGTTTGGTGAGGTAAGCGGGTTTTGTGTATATTTTTAATGTCGAATTCTTTGATTTCGGTGTAAGTGAGGCTAGGTTGGGTAAGGTTTGGTGAGGAAAGCGAGTTTTGTGTATATTTTTGCAATGTCGATTTTTTTGATTTTGGTGATAGTTAGGCTAGGTTGGAATAGGTTTAATGAGGTAAGCGAATTTTTTGTATATTTTTGCAATGTCGAATTCTTTGATTTCGGTGATAGTTAGGCTAGGTTGGGTTAGGTTTGGTGAGTTTAGCGAATTTTGTGTAAATCTTACAATCTCAAATTCTTTGATTTCGTTGATGGTTGGTTAGGTTGGGTTAGGTTTGGTGAGGTATGCGAGTTTTTTTTACATTTCTGCAATGTCGAATTCTTTGATTTCGGTAAAAGTTAGGCTAGGTTGGGTTAGGTTTGGTGAGGAAAGCGAGTTTTGTGTATATTTTTGGAATGTCGTATACTTTGATTTCGGTGATAGTTAGGCTAGGTTGGGTTAGGTTTGGTGAGATTAGCGAATTTTGTGTAAATCTTACAATCTCAAATTCTTTAATTTAGGTGATGATTAGGTTAGGTTGGGTTAGGTTTGGTGTGGTATGCGAGTTTTTTTTACATTTCTGCAATGTCGAATTCTTTGATTTCGGTAAAAGTTAGGCTAGGTTGGGTTAGGTTTGGTGAGGAAAGCGAGTTTTGTGTATATTTTTGCAATGTCGAATTCTTTGATTTCGGTAATAGTTAGGCTAGGTTGGGTTAGGTTTGGTGGAGAAAGCGAGTTTTGTGTATATTTTTGCAATGTCGAATTCTTTGATTTCGGTTATTGTTAGGCTAGGTGAGGTTAGGTTTGGTGAGTTTAGCGAATTTTGTGTAAATCTTACAATCTCAAATTCTTTGATTTCGTTGATGGTTGGTTAGGTTGGGTTAGGTTTGGTGAGGTATGCGAGTTTTTTTTACATTTCTGCAATGTCGAATTCTTTGATTTCGGTAAAAGTTAGGCTAGGTTGGGTTAGGTTTGGTGAGGAAAGCGAGTTTTGTGTATATTTTTGGAATGTCGTATACTTTGATTTCGGTGATAGTTAGGCTAGGTTGGGTTAGGTTTGGTGAGATTAGCGAATTTTGTGTAAATCTTACAATCTCAAATTCTTTAATTAAGGTGATGATAAGGTTGAGTTGGGTTAGGTTTGGTGTGGTATGCGAGTTTTTTTTACATTTCTGCAATGTCGAATTCTTTAATTTCGGTAAAAGTTAGGCTAGGTTGGGTTAGGTTTGGTGAGGTTAGCGAATTTTGTGTAAATCCTCCAATCTCAAATTCTTTAATTTAGGTGATGGTTAGGTTAGGTTAGGTTGGGTTTTGTGAGGTTTGCGAGTTTTTATTTACATTTCTGCAATGTCGAATTCATTGATTTCGGTAAAAGTTAGGCTAGGTTGGGTTAGGTTTGGTGAGGAAAGCGAGTTTTGTGTATATTTTTGCAATGTCGAATTCTTTGATTTCGGTAATAGTTAGGCTAGGTTGGGTTAGGTTTAGTGGAGAAAGCGAGTTTTGTGTATATTTTTGCAAAGTCGAATTCTTTGATTTCGGTTATTGTTAGGCTAGGTGAGGTTAGGTTTGGTGAGTTTAGCGAATTTTGTGTAAATCTTACAATCTCAAATTCTTTGATTTCGTTGATGGTTGGTTAGGTTGGGTTAGGTTTGGTGAGGTATGCGAGTTTTTTTTACATTTCTGCAATGTCGAATTCTTTGATTTCGGTAAAAGTTAGGCTAGGTTGGGTTAGGTTTGGTGAGGAAAGCGAGTTTTGTGTATATTTTTGGAATGTCGTATACTTTGATTTCGGTGATAGTTAGGCTAGGTTGGGTTAGGTTTGGTGAGATTAGCGAATTTTGTGTAAATCTTACAATCTCAAATTCTTTGATTTCGGTGATGGTTGGTTAGGTTGGGTTAGGTTTGGTGAGGTATGCGGTTTTTTTTAACATTTCTGCAATGTCGAATTCTTTGATTTCGGTAAAAGTTAGGCTAGGTTTGGTTAGGTTTGGTGAGGAAAGCGAGTTTTGTGTATATATTTGCAATGTCGAATTTTTTGATTTTGGTGATAGTTAGGCTAGGTTGGGTTAGGTTTTATAAGGAAAGCGAGTTTTGTGTATATTTTTGCAATGTCGAATTCTTTGATTTCGGTAATAGTTAGGCTAGGTTGGAATAGGTTTAATGAGGTAAGCGAATTTTTTGTATATTTTTGCAATGTCGAATTCTTTGATTTCGGTGATAGTTAGGCTAGGTTGGGTTAGGTTTGGTGAGTTTAGCGAATTTTGTGTAAATCTTACAATCTCAAATTCTTTGATTTCGTTGATAGTTGGTTAGGTTGGGTTAGGTTTGGTGAGGTATGCGAGTTTTTTTTACATTTCTGCAATGTCGAATTCTTTGATTTCGGTAAAAGTTAGGCTAGGTTGGGTTAGGTTTGGTGAGGAAAGCGAGTTTTGTGTATATTTTTGGAATGTCGTATACTTTGATTTCGGTGATAGTTAGGCTAGGTTGGGTTAGGTTTGGTGAGATTAGCGAATTTTGTGTAAATCTAACAATCTCAAATTCTTTAATTTAGGTGATGATTAGGTTAGGTTGGGTTAGGTTTGGTGTGGTATGCGAGTTTTTTTTACATTTCTGCAATGTCGAATTCTTTAATTTCGGTAAAAGTTAGGCTAGGTTGGGTTAGGTTTGGTGAGGAAAGCGAGTTTTGTGTATATTTTTGCAATGTCGAATTCTTTGATTTCGGTGATAATTAGGCTAGGTTGGGTTAGGTTTGGTGGAGAAAGCGAGTTTTGTGTATATTTTTGCAATGTCGAATTCTTTGATTTCGGTTATTGTTAGGCTAGGTGAGGTTAGGTTTGGTGAGTTTAGCGAATTTTGTGTAAATCTAACAATCTCAAATTCTTTGATTTCGGTGATGGTTGGTTAGGTTGGGTTAGGTTTGGTGAGGTATGCGGGTTTTTTTTACATTTCTGAAATGTCGAATTCTTTGATTTCGGTAAAAGTAAGGCTAGGTTGGGTTAGGTTTGGTGAGGTTAGCGAATTTTGTGTAAATCTTACACTCTCAAATTCTTTAATTTCGGTGATGGTTAGGTTAGGTTGGGTTTGGTTTGGTGTGGTATGCGAGTTTTTTTAACATTTCTGCAATGTCGAATTCTTCGATTTCGGTAAAAGTTAGGCTAGGTTTGGTTAGGTTTGGTGAGGAAAGCGAGTTTTGTGTATATTTTTGCAATGTCGAATTCTTTGATTTCGGTGATAGTTAGGCTTGGTTGGGTTAGGTTTGATAAGGTAAGCGAGTTTTGTGTATATTTTTGCAATGTCGAATTCTTTGATTTCGGTGATAGTGAGGCTAGGTTGGGTTAGGTTTGCTGAGGTTAGCGAATTTTCTGTAAATCTTACAATCGAAAATTCTTTGATTTCGGTGATGGTTAGGTTAGGTTGGGTTGGGTTTTGTGAGGAATGCGAGTTTTTTTTACATTTCTGCAATGTCGAATTCTTTGATTTCGGTAAAAGTTAGGCTAGGATGGGTTAGGTTTGGTGAGGAAAGCGAGTTTTGTGTATAATTTTGCAATGTTGAATTCTTTGATTTCGGTAATAGTTAGGCTAGGTTGGAATAGGTTTAATGAGGTAAGCGAATTTTTTGTATATTTTTGCAATGTCGAATTCTTTGATTTCGGTGATAGTTAGGCTAGGTTGGGTTTGGTTTGGTGAGGTTAGCAAATTTTGTGTAAATCTTACAATCTCAAATTCTTTAATTTAGGTGATGGTTAGGTTAGGTTGGGTTAGGTTTAGTGTGGTATGCGAGTTTTTTTTACATTTCTGCAATGTCGAATTCTTTGATTTCGGTAAAAGTTAGGCTAGGTTGGGTTAGGTTTGGTGAGGAAAGCGAGTTTTGTGTATATTTTTGCAATGTCGAATTCTTTGATTTCGGTGATAGTTAGGCTAGGTTGGGTTAGGTTTGGTGAGGTTAGCGAATTTTGTGTAAATCCTCCAATCTCAAATTCTTTAATTTAGGTGATGGTTAGGTTAGGTTAGGTTGGGTTTTGTGAGGTTTGCAAGTTTTTATTTACATTTCTGCAATGTCGAATTCATTGATTTCGGTAAAAGTTAGGCTAGGTTGGGTTAGGTTTGGTGAGGAAAGCGAGTTTTGTGTATATTTTTGCAATGTCGAATTCTTTGATTTCGGTGATAATTAGGCTAGGTTGGGTTAGGTTTGGTGGAGAAAGCGAGTTTTGTGTATATTTTTGCAATGTCGAATTCTTTGATTTCGGTTATTGTTAGGCTAGGTGAGGTTAGGTTTGGTGAGTTTAGCGAATTTTGTGTAAATCTAACAATCTCAAATTCTTTGATTTCGGTGATGGTTGGTTAGGTTGGGTTAGGTTTGGTGAGGTATGCGGGTTTTTTTTACATTTCTGAAATGTCGAATTCTTTGATTTCGGTAAAAGTAAGGCTAGGTTGGGTTAGGTTTGGTGAGGTTAGCGAATTTTGTGTAAATCTTACACTCTCAAATTCTTTAATTTCGGTGATGGTTAGGTTAGGTTGGGTTTGGTTTGGTGTGGTATGCGAGTTTTTTTAACATTTCTGCAATGTCGAATTCTTCGATTTCGGTAAAAGTTAGGCTAGGTTTGGTTAGGTTTGGTGAGGTAAGCGGGTTTTGTGTATATTTTTAATGTCGAATTCTTTGATTTCGGTGTAAGTGAGGCTAGGTTGGGTAAGGTTTGGTGAGGAAAGCGAGTTTTGTGTATATTTTTGCAATGTCGATTTTTTTGATTTTGGTGATAGTTAGGCTAGGTTGGAATAGGTTTAATGAGGTAAGCGAATTTTTTGTATATTTTTGCAATGTCGAATTCTTTGATTTCGGTGATAGTTAGGCTAGGTTGGGTTAGGTTTGGTGAGTTTAGCGAATTTTGTGTAAATCTTACAATCTCAAATTCTTTGATTTCGTTGATGGTTGGTTAGGTTGGGTTAGGTTTGGTGAGGTATGCGAGTTTTTTTTACATTTCTGCAATGTCGAATTCTTTGATTTCGGTAAAAGTTAGGCTAGGTTGGGTTAGGTTTGGTGAGGAAAGCGAGTTTTGTGTATATTTTTGGAATGTCGTATACTTTGATTTCGGTGATAGTTAGGCTAGGTTGGGTTAGGTTTGGTGAGATTAGCGAATTTTGTGTAAATCTTACAATCTCAAATTCTTTAATTTAGGTGATGATTAGGTTAGGTTGGGTTAGGTTTGGTGTGGTATGCGAGTTTTTTTTACATTTCTGCAATGTCGAATTCTTTGATTTCGGTAAAAGTTAGGCTAGGTTGGGTTAGGTTTGGTGAGGAAAGCGAGTTTTGTGTATATTTTTGCAATGTCGAATTCTTTGATTTCGGTAATAGTTAGGCTAGGTTGGGTTAGGTTTGGTGGAGAAAGCGAGTTTTGTGTATATTTTTGCAATGTCGAATTCTTTGATTTCGGTTATTGTTAGGCTAGGTGAGGTTAGGTTTGGTGAGTTTAGCGAATTTTGTGTAAATCTTACAATCTCAAATTCTTTGATTTCGTTGATGGTTGGTTAGGTTGGGTTAGGTTTGGTGAGGTATGCGAGTTTTTTTTACATTTCTGCAATGTCGAATTCTTTGATTTCGGTAAAAGTTAGGCTAGGTTGGGTTAGGTTTGGTGAGGAAAGCGAGTTTTGTGTATATTTTTGGAATGTCGTATACTTTGATTTCGGTGATAGTTAGGCTAGGTTGGGTTAGGTTTGGTGAGATTAGCGAATTTTGTGTAAATCTTACAATCTCAAATTCTTTAATTAAGGTGATGATAAGGTTGAGTTGGGTTAGGTTTGGTGTGGTATGCGAGTTTTTTTTACATTTCTGCAATGTCGAATTCTTTAATTTCGGTAAAAGTTAGGCTAGGTTGGGTTAGGTTTGGTGAGGTTAGCGAATTTTGTGTAAATCCTCCAATCTCAAATTCTTTAATTTAGGTGATGGTTAGGTTAGGTTAGGTTGGGTTTTGTGAGGTTTGCGAGTTTTTATTTACATTTCTGCAATGTCGAATTCATTGATTTCGGTAAAAGTTAGGCTAGGTTGGGTTAGGTTTGGTGAGGAAAGCGAGTTTTGTGTATATTTTTGCAATGTCGAATTCTTTGATTTCGGTAATAGTTAGGCTAGGTTGGGTTAGGTTTGGTGGAGAAAGCGAGTTTTGTGTATATTTTTGCAAAGTCGAATTCTTTGATTTCGGTTATTGTTAGGCTAGGTGAGGTTAGGTTTGGTGAGTTTAGCGAATTTTGTGTAAATCTTACAATCTCAAATTCTTTGATTTCGTTGATGGTTGGTTAGGTTGGGTTAGGTTTGGTGAGGTATGCGAGTTTTTTTTACATTTCTGCAATGTCGAATTCTTTGATTTCGGTAAAAGTTAGGCTAGGTTGGGTTAGGTTTGGTGAGGAAAGCGAGTTTTGTGTATATTTTTGGAATGTCGTATACTTTGATTTCGGTGATAGTTAGGCTAGGTTGGGTTAGGTTTGGTGAGATTAGCGAATTTTGTGTAAATCTTACAATCTCAAATTCTTTAATTTAGGTGATGATAAGGTTGAGTTGGGTTAGGTTTGGTGTGGTATGCGAGTTTTTTTTACATTTCTGCAATGTCGAATTCTTTAATTTCGGTAAAAGTTAGGCTAGGTTGGGTTAGGTTTGGTGAGGTTAGCGAATTTTGTGTAAATCCTCCAATCTCAAATTCTTTAATTTAGGTGATGGTTAGGTTAGGTTAGGTTGGGTTTTGTGAGGTTTGCGAGTTTTTATTTACATTTCTGCAATGTCGAATTCATTGATTTCGGTAAAAGTTAGGCTAGGTTGGGTTAGGTTTGGTGAGGAAAGCGAGTTTTGTGTATATTTTTGCAATGTCGAATTCTTTGATTTCGGTGATAATTAGGCTAGGTTAGGTTAGGTTTGGTGGAGAAAGCGAGTTTTGTGTATATTTTTGCAATGTCGAATTCTTTGATTTCGGTTATTGTTAGGCTAGGTGAGGTTAGGTTTGGTGAGTTTAGCGAATTTTGTGTAAATCTAACAATCTCAAATTCTTTGATTTCGGTGATGGTTGGTTAGGTTGGGTTAGGTTTGGTGAGGTATGCGGGTTTTTTTTACATTTCTGAAATGTCGAATTCTTTGATTTCGGTAAAAGTAAGGCTAGGTTGGGTTAGGTTTGGTGAGGTTAGCGAATTTTGTGTAAATCTTACACTCTCAAATTCTTTAATTTCGGTGATGGTTAGGTTAGGTTGGGTTTGGTTTGGTGTGGTATGCGAGTTTTTTTAACATTTCTGCAATGTCGAATTCTTCGATTTCGGTAAAAGTTAGGCTAGGTTTGGTTAGGTTTGGTGAGGTAAGCGGGTTTTGTGTATATTTTTAATGTCGAATTCTTTGATTTCGGTGTAAGTGAGGCTAGGTTGGGTAAGGTTTGGTGAGGAAAGCGAGTTTTGTGTATATTTTTGCAATGTCGATTTTTTTGATTTTGGTGATAGTTAGGCTAGGTTGGAATAGGTTTAATGAGGTAAGCGAATTTTTTGTATATTTTTGCAATGTCGAATTCTTTGATTTCGGTGATAGTTAGGCTAGGTTGGGTTAGGTTTGGTGAGTTTAGCGAATTTTGTGTAAATCTTACAATCTCAAATTCTTTGATTTCGTTGATGGTTGGTTAGGTTGGGTTAGGTTTGGTGAGGTATGCGAGTTTTTTTTACATTTCTGCAATGTCGAATTCTTTGATTTCGGTAAAAGTTAGGCTAGGTTGGGTTAGGTTTGGTGAGGAAAGCGAGTTTTGTGTATATTTTTGGAATGTCGTATACTTTGATTTCGGTGATAGTTAGGCTAGGTTGGGTTAGGTTTGGTGAGATTAGCGAATTTTGTGTAAATCTTACAATCTCAAATTCTTTAATTTAGGTGATGATTAGGTTAGGTTGGGTTAGGTTTGGTGTGGTATGCGAGTTTTTTTTACATTTCTGCAATGTCGAATTCTTTGATTTCGGTAAAAGTTAGGCTAGGTTGGGTTAGGTTTGGTGAGGAAAGCGAGTTTTGTGTATATTTTTGCAATGTCGAATTCTTTGATTTCGGTAATAGTTAGGCTAGGTTGGGTTAGGTTTGGTGGAGAAAGCGAGTTTTGTGTATATTTTTGCAATGTCGAATTCTTTGATTTCGGTTATTGTTAGGCTAGGTGAGGTTAGGTTTGGTGAGTTTAGCGAATTTTGTGTAAATCTTACAATCTCAAATTCTTTGATTTCGTTGATGGTTGGTTAGGTTGGGTTAGGTTTGGTGAGGTATGCGAGTTTTTTTTACATTTCTGCAATGTCGAATTCTTTGATTTCGGTAAAAGTTAGGCTAGGTTGGGTTAGGTTTGGTGAGGAAAGCGAGTTTTGTGTATATTTTTGGAATGTCGTATACTTTGATTTCGGTGATAGTTAGGCTAGGTTGGGTTAGGTTTGGTGAGATTAGCGAATTTTGTGTAAATCTTACAATCTCAAATTCTTTAATTTAGGTTATGATAAGGTTGAGTTGGGTTAGGTTTGGTGTGGTATGCGAGTTTTTTTTACATTTCTGCAATGCCGAATTCTTTAATTTCGGTAAAAGTTAGGCTAGGTTGGGTTAGGTTTGGTGAGGTTAGCGAATTTTGTGTAAATCCTCCAATCTCAAATTCTTTAATTTAGGTGATGGTTAGGTTAGGTTAGGTTGGGTTTTGTGAGGTTTGCGAGTTTTTATTTACATTTCTGCAATGTCGAATTCATTGATTTCGGTAAAAGTTAGGCTAGGTTGGGTTAGGTTTGGTGAGGAAAGCGAGTTTTGTGTATATTTTTGCAATGTCGAATTCTTTGATTTCGGTGATAATTAGGCTAGGTTAGGTTAGGTTTGGTGGAGAAAGCGAGTTTTGTGTATATTTTTGCAATGTCGAATTCTTTGATTTCGGTTATTGTTAGGCTAGGTGAGGTTAGGTTTGGTGAGTTTAGCGAATTTTGTGTAAATCTAACAATCTCAAATTCTTTGATTTTGGTGATGGTTGGTTAGGTTGGGTTAGGTTTGGTGAGGTATGCGGGTTTTTTTTACATTTCTGAAATGTCGAATTCTTTGATTTCGGTAAAAGTAAGGCTAGGTTGGGTTAGGTTTGGTGAGGTTAGCGAATTTTGTGTAAATCTTACACTCTCAAATTCTTTAATTTCGGTGATGGTTAGGTTAGGTTGGGTTTGGTTTGGTGTGGTATGCGAGTTTTTTTAACATTTCTGCAATGTCGAATTCTTCGATTTCGGTAAAAGTTAGGCTAGGTTTGGTTAGGTTTGGTGAGGTAAGCGGGTTTTGTGTATATTTTTAATGTCGAATTCTTTGATTTCGGTGTAAGTGAGGCTAGGTTGGGTAAGGTTTGGTGAGGAAAGCGAGTTTTGTGTATATTTTTGCAATGTCGATTTTTTTGATTTTGGTGATAGTTAGGCTAGGTTGGAATAGGTTTAATGAGGTAAGCGAATTTTTTGTATATTTTTGCAATGTCGAATTCTTTGATTTCGGTTATAGTTAGGCTAGGTTGGGTTAGGTTTGGTGAGTTTAGCGAATTTTGTGTAAATCTTACAATCTCAAATTCTTTGATTTCGTTGATGGTTGGTTAGGTTGGGTTAGGTTTGGTGAGGTATGCGAGTTTTTTTTACATTTCTGCAATGTCGAATTCTTTGATTTCGGTAAAAGTTAGGCTAGGTTGGGTTAGGTTTGGTGAGGAAAGCGAGTTTTGTGTATATTTTTGGAATGTCGTATACTTTGATTTCGGTAAAAGTAAGGCTAGGTTGGGTTAGGTTTGGTGAGGTTAGCGAATTTTGTGTAAATCTTACACTCTCAAATTCTTTAATTTCGGTGATGGTTAGGTTAGGTTGGGTTTGGTTTGGTGTGGTATGCGAGTTTTTTTAACATTTCTGCAATGTCGAATTCTTCGATTTCGGTAAAAGTTAGGCTAGGTTTGGTTAGGTTTGGTGAGGTAAGCGGGTTTTGTGTATATATTTGCAATGTCGAATTCTTTGATTTCGGTGTAAGTGAGGCTAGGTTGGGTAAGGTTTGGTGAGGAAAGCGAGTTTTGTGTATATTTTTGCAATGTCGATTTTTTTGATTTTGGTGATAGTTAGGCTAGGTTGGAATAGGTTTAATGAGGTAAGCGAATTTTTTGTATATTTTTGCAATGTCGAATTCTTTGATTTCGGTGATAGTTAGGCTAGGTTGGGTTAGGTTTGGTGAGTTTAGCGAATTTTGTGTAAATCTTACAATCTCAAATTCTTTGATTTCGTTGATGGTTGGTTAGGTTGGGTTAGGTTTGGTGAGGTATGCGAGTTTTTTTTACATTTCTGCAATGTCGAATTCTTTGATTTCGGTAAAAGTTAGGCTAGGTTGGGTTAGGTTTGGTGAGGAAAGCGAGTTTTGTGTATATTTTTGGAATGTCGTATACTTTGATTTCGGTGATAGTTAGGCTAGGTTGGGTTAGGTTTGGTGAGATTAGCGAATTTTGTGTAAATCTTACAATCTCAAATTCTTTAATTTAGGTGATGATAAGGTTAGGTTGGGTTAGGTTTGGTGTGGTATGCGAGTTTTTTTTACATTTCTGCAATGTCGAATTCTTTGATTTCGGTAAAAATTAGGCTAGGTTGGGTTAGGTTTGGTGAGGAAAGCGAGTTTTGTGTATATTTTTGCAATGTCGAATTCTTTGATTTCGGTAATAGTTAGGCTAGGTTGGGTTAGGTTTGGTGGAGAAAGCGAGTTTTGTGTATATTTTTGCAATGTCGAATTCTTTGATTTCGGTTATTGTTAGGCTAGGTGAGGTTAGGTTTGGTGAGGTATGCGAGTTTTTTTTACATTTCTGCAATGTCGAATTCTTTGATTTCGGTAAAAGTTAGGCTAGGTTGGGTTAGGTTTGGTGAGGAAAGCGAGTTTTGTGTATATTTTTGGAATGTCGTATACTTTGATTTCGGTGATAGTTAGGCTAGGTTGGGTTAGGTTTGGTGAGATTAGCGAATTTTGTGTAAATCTTACAATCTCAAATTCTTTAATTTAGGTGATGATTAGGTTAGGTTGGGTTAGGTTTGGTGTGGTATGCGAGTTTTTTTTACATTTCTGCAATGTCGAATTCTTTGATTTCGGTAAAAGTTAGGCTAGGTTGGGTTAGGTTTGGTGAGGAAAGCGAGTTTTGTGTATATTTTTGCAATGTCGAATTCTTTGATTTCGGTAATAGTTAGGCTAGGTTGGGTTAGGTTTGGTGGAGAAAGCGAGTTTTGTGTATATTTTTGCAATGTCGAATTCTTTGATTTCGGTTATTGTTAGGCTAGGTGAGGTTAGGTTTGGTGAGTTTAGCGAATTTTGTGTAAATCTTACAATCTCAAATTCTTTGATTTCGTTGATGGTTGGTTAGGTTGGGTTAGGTTTGGTGAGGTATGCGAGTTTTTTTTACATTTCTGCAATGTCGAATTCTTTGATTTCGGTAAAAGTTAGGCTAGGTTGGGTTAGGTTTGGTGAGGAAAGCGAGTTTTGTGTATATTTTTGGAATGTCGTATACTTTGATTTCGGTGATAGTTAGGCTAGGTTGGGTTAGGTTTGGTGAGATTAGCGAATTTTGTGTAAATCTTACAATCTCAAATTCTTTAATTTAGGTGATGATAAGGTTGAGTTGGGTTAGGTTTGGTGTGGTATGCGAGTTTTTTTTACATTTCTGCAATGTCGAATTCTTTAATTTCGGTAAAAGTTAGGCTAGGTTGGGTTAGGTTTGGTGAGGTTAGTGAATTTTGTGTAAATCCTCCAATCTCAAATTCTTTAATTTAGGTGATGGTTAGGTTAGGTTAGGTTGGGTTTTGTGAGGTTTGCGAGTTTTTATTTACATTTCTGCAATGTCGAATTCATTGATTTCGGTAAAAGTTAGGCTAGGTTGGGTTAGGTTTGGTGAGGAAAGCGAGTTTTGTGTATATTTTTGCAATGTCGAATTCTTTCATTTCGGTGATAATTAGGCTAGGTTAGGTTAGGTTTGGTGGAGAAAGCGAGTTTTGTGTATATTTTTGCAATGTCGAATTCTTTGATTTCGGTTATTGTTAGGCTAGGTGAGGTTAGGTTTGGTGAGTTTAGCGAATTTTGTGTAAATCTAACAATCTCAAATTCTTTGATTTCGGTGATGGTTGGTTAGGTTGGGTTAGGTTTGGTGAGGTATGCGGGTTTTTTTTACATTTCTGAAATGTCGAATTCTTTGATTTCGGTAAAAGTAAGGCTAGGTTGGGTTAGGTTTGGTGAGGTTAGCGAATTTTGTGTAAATCTTACACTCTCAAATTCTTTAATTTCGGTGATGGTTAGGTTAGGTTGGGTTTGGTTTGGTGTGGTATGCGAGTTTTTTTAACATTTCTGCAATGTCGAATTCTTCGATTTCGGTAAAAGTTAGGCTAGGTTTGGTTAGGTTTGGTGAGGTAAGCGGGTTTTGTGTATATTTTTAATGTCGAATTCTTTGATTTCGGTGTAAGTGAGGCTAGGTTGGGTAAGGTTTGGTGAGGAAAGCGAGTTTTGTGTATATTTTTGCAATGTCGATTTTTTTGATTTTGGTGATAGTTAGGCTAGGTTGGAATAGGTTTAATGAGGTAAGCGAATTTTTTGTATATTTTTGCAATGTCGAATTCTTTGATTTCGGTTATAGTTAGGCTAGGTTGGGTTAGGTTTGGTGAGTTTAGCGAATTTTGTGTAAATCTTACAATCTCAAATTCTTTGATTTCGTTGATGGTTGGTTAGGTTGGGTTAGGTTTGGTGAGGTATGCGAGTTTTTTTTACATTTCTGCAATGTCGAATTCTTTGATTTCGGTAAAAGTTAGGCTAGGTTGGGTTAGGTTTGGTGAGGAAAGCGAGTTTTGTGTATATTTTTGGAATGTCGTATACTTTGATTTCGGTGATAGTTAGGCTAGGTTGGGTTAGGTTTGGTGAGATTAGCGAATTTTGTGTAAATCTAACAATCTCAAATTCTTTAATTTAGGTGATGATTAGGTTAGGTTGGGTTAGGTTTGGTGTGGAATGCGAGTTTTTTTTACATTTCTGCAATGTCGAATTCTTTAATTTCGGTAAAAGTTAGGCTAGGTTGGGTTAGGTTTGGTGAGGAAAGCGAGATTTTTGTGTATATTTTTGCAATGTCGAATTCTTTGATTTCGGTGATAATTAGGCTAGGTTGGGTTAGGTTTGGTGGAGAAAGCGAGTTTTGTGTATATTTTTGCAATGTCGAATTCTTTGATTTCGGTTATTGTTAGGCTAGGTGAGGTTAGGTTTGGTGAGTTAAGCGAATTTTGTGTAAATCTAACAATCTCAAATTCTTTGTTTCGGTGATGGTTGGTTAGGTTGGGTTAGGTTTGGTGAGGTATGCGGGTTTTTTTTACATTTCTGAAATGTCGAATTCTTTGATTTCGGTAAAAGTAAGGCTAGGTTGGGTTAGGTTTGGTGAGGTAAGCGAATTTTGTGTAAATCTTACACTCTCAAATTCTTTAATTTCGGTGATGGTTAGGTTAGGTTGGGTTTGGTTTGGTGTGGTATGCGAGTTTTTTTAACATTTCTGCAATGTCGAATTCTTCGATTTCGGTAAAAGTTAGGCTAGGTTTGGTTAGGTTTGGTGAGGTAAGCGGGTTTTGTGTATATATTTGCAATGTCGAATTCTTTGATTTCGGTGTAAGTGAGGCTAGGTTGGGTAAGGTTTGGTGAGGAAAGCGAGTTTTGTGTATATTTTTGCAATGTCGATTTTTTTGATTTTGGTGATAGTTAGGCTAGGTTGGAATAGGTTAAATGAGGTAAGCGAATTTTTTGTATATTTTTGCAATGTCGAATTCTTTGATTTCGGTGATAGTTAGGCTAGGTTGGGTTAGGTTTGGTGAGTTTAGCGAATTTTGTGTAAATCTTACAATCTCAAATTCTTTGATTTCGGTGATGGTTGGTTAGGTTGGGTTAGGTTATGTGAGGTTTGCGAGTTTTTATTTACATTTCTGCAATGTCGAATTCATTGATTTCGGTAAAAGTTAGGCTAGGTTGGGTTAGGTTTGGTGAGGAAAGCGAGTTTTTTGTATATTTTTGCAATGTCGAATTCTTTGATTTTGGTAATAGTAAGGCTAGGTTGGGTTAGGTTTGGTGAGCTTAGCGAATTTTGTGTAAATCTTACAATCTCAAATTCTTTGATTTCGGTGATGGTTGGTTAGGTTGGGTTAGGTTTGGTGAGGTATGCGGTTTTTTTTAACATTTCTGCAATGTCGAATTCTTTGATTTCGGTAAAAGTTAGGCTAGGTTTGGTTAGGTTTGGTGAGGAAAGCGTGTTTTGTGTATATATTTGCAATGTCGAATTTTTTGATTTTGGTGATAGTTAGGCTAGGTTGGGTTAGGTTTTATAAGGAAAGCGAGTTTTGTGTATATTTTTGCAATGTCGAATTCTTTGATTTCGGTAATAGTTAGGCTAGGTTGGAATAGGTTTAATGAGGTAAGCGAATTTTTTGTATATTTTTGCAATGTCGAATTCTTTGATTTCGGTGATAGTTAGGCTAGGTTGGGTTAGGTTTGGTGAGTTTAGCGAATTTTGTGTAAATCTTACAATCTCAAATTCTTTGATTTCGTTGATGGTTGGTTAGGTTGGGTTAGGTTTGGTGAGGTATGCGAGTTTTTTTTACATTTCTGCAATGTCGAATTCTTTGATTTCGGTAAAAGTTAGGCTAGGTTGGGTTAGGTTTGGTGAGGAAAGCGAGTTTTGTGTATATTTTTGGAATGTCGTATACTTTGATTTCGGTGATAGTTAGGCTAGGTTGGGTTAGGTTTGGTGAGATTAGCGAATTTTGTGTAAATCTTACAATCTCAAATTCTTTAATTTAGGTGATGATTAGGTTAGGTTGGGTTAGGTTTTGTGTGGTATGCGAGTTTTTTTTACATTTCTGCAATGTCGAATTCTTTGATTTCGGTAAAAGTTAGGCTAGGTTGGGTTAGGTTTGGTGAGGAAAGCGAGTTTTGTGTATATTTTTGCAATGTCGAATTCTTTGATTTCGGTAATAGTTAGGCTAGGTTGGGTTAGGTTTGGTGGAGAAAGCGAGTTTTGTGTATATTTTTGCAATGTCGAATTCTTTGATTTCGGTTATTGTTAGGCTAGGTGAGGTTAGGTTTGGTGAGTTTAGCGAATTTTGTGTAAATCTTACAATCTCAAATTCTTTGATTTCGTTGATGGTTGGTTAGGTTGGGTTAGGTTTGGTGAGGTATGCGAGTTTTTTTTACATTTCTGCAATGTCGAATTCTTTGATTTCGGTAAAAGTTAGGCTAGGTTGGGTTAGGTTTGGTGAGGAAAGCGAGTTTTGTGTATATTTTTGGAATGTCGTATACTTTAATTTCGGTGATAGTTAGGCTAGGTTGGGTTAGGTTTGGTGAGATTAGCGAATTTTGTGTAAATCTTACAATCTCAAATTCTTTAATTTAGGTGATGATTAGGTTAGGTTGGGTTAGGTTTGGTGTGGTATGCGAGTTTTTTTTACATTTCTGCAATTTCGAATTCTTTAATTTCGGTAAAAGTTAGGCTAGGTTGGGTTAGGTTTGGTGAGGTTAGCGAATTTTGTGTAAATCCTCCAATCTCAAATTTTTTAATTTAGGTGATGGTTAGGTTAGGTTAGGTTGGGTTTTGTGAGGTTTGCGAGTTTTTATTTACATTTCTGCAATGTCGAATTCATTGATTTCGGTAAAAGTTAGGCTAGGTTGGGTTAGGTTTGGTGAGGAAAGCGAGTTTTGTGTATATTTTTGCAATGTCGAATTCTTTGATTTCGGTGATAATTAGGCTAGGTTGGGTTAGGTTTGGTGGAGAAAGCGAGTTTTGTGTATATTTTTGCAATGTCGAATTCTTTGATTTCGGTTATTGTTAGGCTAGGTGAGGTTAGGTTTGGTGAGTTTAGCGAATTTTGTGTAAATCTAACAATCTCAAATTCTTTGATTTCGGTGATGGTTGGTTAGGTTGGGTTAGGTTTGGTGAGGTATGCGGGTTTTTTTTACATTTCTGAAATGTCGAATTCTTTGATTTCGGTAAAAGTAAGGCTAGGTTGGGTTAGGTTTGGTGAGGTTAGCGAATTTTGTGTAAATCTAACACTCTCAAATTCTTTAATTTCGGTGATGGTTAGGTTAGGTTGGGTTTGGTTTGGTGTGGTATGCGAGTTTTTTTAACATTTCTGCAATGTCGAATTCTTCGATTTCGGTAAAAGTTAGGCTAGGTTTGGTTAGGTTTGGTGAGGTAAGCGGGTTTTGTGTATATTTTTAATGTCGAATTCTTTGATTTCGGTGTAAGTTAGGCTAGGTTGGGTAAGGTTTGGTGAGGAAAGCGAGTTTTGTGTATATTTTTGCAATGTCGATTTTTTTGATTTTGGTGATAGTTAGGCTAGGTTGGAATAGGTTTAATGAGGTAAGCGAATTTTTTGTATATTTTTGCAATGTCGAATTCTTTGATTTCGGTGATAGTTAGGCTAGGTTGGGTTAGGTTTGGTGAGTTTAGCGAATTTTGTGTAAATCTTACAATCTCAAATTCTTTGATTTCGGTGATGGTTGGTTAGGTTGGGTTAGGTTATGTGAGGTTTGCGAGTTTTTATTTACATTTCTGCAATGTCGAATTCATTGATTTCGGTAAAAGTTAGGCTAGGTTGGGTTAGGTTTGGTGAGGAAAGCGAGTTTTTTGTATATTTTTGCAATGTCGAATTCTTTGATTTTGGTAATAGTAAGGCTAGGTTGGGTTAGGTTTGGTGAGCTTAGCGAATTTTGTGTAAATCTTACAATCTCAAATTCTTTGATTTCGGTGATGGTTGGTTAGGTTGGGTTAGGTTTGGTGAGGTATGCGGTTTTTTTTAACATTTCTGCAATGTCGAATTATTTGATTTCGGTAAAAGTTAGGCTAGGTTTGGTTAGGTTTGGTGAGGAAAGCGAGTTTTGTGTATATATTTGCAATGTCGAATTTTTTGATTTTGGTGATAGTTAGGCTAGGTTGGGTTAGGTTTTATAAGGAAAGCGAGTTTTGTGTATATTTTTGCAATGTCGAATTCTTTGATTTCGGTAATAGTTAGGCTAGGTTGGAATAGGTTTAATGAGGTAAGCGAATTTTTTGTATATTTTTGCAATGTCGAATTCTTTGATTTCGGTTATAGTTAGGCTAGGTTGGGTTAGGTTTGGTGAGTTTAGCGAATTTTGTGTAAATCTTACAATCTCAAATTCTTTGATTTCGTTGATGGTTGGTTAGGTTGGGTTAGGTTTGGTGAGGTATGCGAGTTTTTTTTACATTTCTGCAATGTCGAATTCTTTGATTTCGGTAAAAGTTAGGCTAGGTTGGGTTAGGTTTGGTGAGGAAAGCGAGTTTTGTGTATATTTTTGGAATGTCGTATACTTTGATTTCGGTGATAGTTAGGCTAGGTTGGGTTAGGTTTGGTGAGATTAGCGAATTTTGTGTAAATCTAACAATCTCAAATTCTTTAATTTAGGTGATGATTAGGTTAGGTTGGGTTAGGTTTGGTGTGGAATGCGAGTTTTTTTTACATTTCTGCAATGTCGAATTCTTTGATTTCGGTAAAAGTTAGGCTAGGTTGGGTTAGGTTTGGTGAGGAAAGCGAGTTTTGTGTATATTTTTGGAATGTCGTATACTTTGTTTTCGGTGATAGTTAGGCTAGGTTGGGTTAGGTTTGGTGAGATTACCGAATTTTGTGTAAATCTAACAATCTCAAATTCTTTAATTTAGGTGATGATTAGGTTAGGTTGGGTTAGGTTTGGTGTGGAATGCGAGTTTTTTTTACATTTCTGCAATGTCGAATTCTTTAATTTCGGTAAAAGTTAGGCTAGGTTGGGTTAGGTTTGGTGAGGAAAGCGAGTTTTTTGTATATTTTTGCAATGTCGAATTCTTTGATTTCGGTGATAATTAGGCTAGGTTGGGTTAGGTTTGGTGGAGAAAGCGAGTTTTGTGTATATTTTTGCAATGTCGAATTCTTTGATTTCGGTTATTGTTAGGCTAGGTGAGGTTAGGTTTGGTGAGTTTAGCGAATTTTGTGTAAATCTAACAATCTCAAATTCTTTGATTTCGGTGATGGTTGGTTAGGTTGGGTTAGGTTTGGTGAGGTATGCGGGTTTTTTTTACATTTCTGAAATGTCGAATTCTTTGATTTCGGTAAAAATAAGGCTAGGTTGGGTTAGGTTTGGTGAGGTTAGCGAATTTTGTGTAAATCTTACACTCTCAAATTCTTTAATTTCGGTGATGGTTAGGTAAGGTTGGGTTTGGTTTGGTGTGGTATGCGAGTTTTTTTAACATTTCTGCAATGTCGAATTCTTCGATTTCGGTAAAAGTTAGGCTAGGTTTGGTTAGGTTTGGTGAGGTAAGCGGGTTTTGTGTATATATTTGCAATGTCGAATTCTTTGATTTCGGTGTAAGTGAGGCTAGGTTGGGTAAGGTTTGGTGAGGAAAGCGAGTTTTGTGTATATTTTTGCAATGTCGATTTTTTTGATTTTGGTGATAGTTAGGCTAGGTTGGAATAGGTTTAATGAGGTAAGCGAATTTTTTGTATATTTTTGCAATGTCGAATTCTTTGATTTCGGTGATAGTTAGGCTAGGTTGGGTTAGGTTTGGTGAGTTTAGCGAATTTTGTGTAAATCTTACAATCTCAAATTCTTTGATTTCGGTGATGGTTGGTTAGGTTGGGTTAAGTTATGTGAG
The DNA here is from genome assembly GCF_051622035.1 of Arctopsyche grandis. Taxonomy (NCBI): domain Eukaryota; kingdom Metazoa; phylum Arthropoda; class Insecta; order Trichoptera; family Hydropsychidae; genus Arctopsyche; species Arctopsyche grandis. The sequence goes on from NC_135360.1 coordinate 34,727,932, forward strand.
GTTTGCGAGTTTTTATTTACATTTCTGCAATGTCGAATTCATTGATTTCGGTAAAAGTTAGGCTAGGTTGGGTTAGGTTTGGTGAGGAAAGCGAGTTTTTTGTATATTTTTGCAATGTCGAATTCTTTGATTTTGGTAATAGTAAGGCTAGGTTGGGTTAGGTTTGGTGAGCTTAGCGAATTTTGTGTAAATCTTACAATCTCAAATTCTTTGATTTCGGTGATGGTTGGTTAGGTTGGGTTAGGTTTGGTGAGGTATGCGGTTTTTTTTAACATTTCTGCAATGTCGAATTCTTTGATTTCGGTAAAAGTTAGGCTAGGTTTGGTTAGGTTTGGTGAGGAAAGCGAGTTTTGTGTATATATTTGCAATGTCGAATTTTTTGATTTTGGTGATAGTTAGGCTAGGTTGGGTTAGGTTTTATAAGGAAAGCGAGTTTTGTGTATATTTTTGCAATGTCGAATTCTTTGATTTCGGTAATAGTTAGGCTAGGTTGGAATAGGTTTAATGAGGTAAGCGAATTTTTTGTATATTTTTGCAATGTCGAATTCTTTGATTTCGGTGATAGTTAGGCTAGGTTGGGTTAGGTTTGGTGAGTTTAGCGAATTTTGTGTAAATCTTACAATCTCAAATTCTTTGATTTCGTTGATGGTTGGTTAGGTTGGGTTAGGTTTGGTGAGGTATGCGAGTTTTTTTTACATTTCTGCAATGTCGAATTCTTTGATTTCGGTAAAAGTTAGGCTAGGTTGGGTTAGGTTTGGTGAGGAAAGCGAGTTTTGTGTATATTTTTGGAATGTCGTATACTTTGATTTCGGTGATAGTTAGGCTAGGTTGGGTTAGGTTTGGTGAGATTAGCGAATTTTGTGTAAATCTAACAATCTCAAATTCTTTAATTTAGGTGATGATTAGGTTAGGTTGGGTTAGGTTTGGTGTGGTATGCGAGTTTTTTTTACATTTCTGCAATGTCGAATTCTTTAATTTCGGTAAAAGTTAGGCTAGGTTGGGTTAGGTTTGGTGAGGAAAGCGAGTTTTTTGTATATTTTTGCAATGTCGAATTCTTTGATTTCGGTGATAATTAGGCTAGGTTGGGTTAGGTTTGGTGGAGAAAGCGAGTTTTGTGTATATTTTTGCAATGTCGAATTCTTTGATTTCGGTTATTGTTAGGCTAGGTGAGGTTAGGTTTGGTGAGTTTAGCGAATTTTGTGTAAATCTAACAATCTCAAATTCTTTGATTTCGGTGATGGTTGGTTAGGTTGGGTTAGGTTTGGTGAGGTATGCGGGTTTTTTTTACATTTCTGAAATGTCGAATTCTTTGATTTCGGTAAAAGTAAGGCTAGGTTGGGTTAGGTTTGGTGAGGTTAGTGAATTTTGTGTAAATCTTACACTCTCAAATTCTTTAATTTCGGTGATGGTTAGGTTAGGTTGGGTTTGGTTTGGTGTGGTATGCGAGTTTTTTTAACATTTCTGCAATGTCGAATTCTTCGATTTCGGTAAAAGTTAGGCTAGGTTTGGTAAGGTTTGGTGAGGTAAGCGGGTTTTGTGTATATATTTGCAATGTCGAATTCTTTGATTTCGGTGTAAGTGAGGCTAGGTTGGGTAAGGTTTGGTGAGGAAAGCGAGTTTTGTGTATATTTTTGCAATGTCGATTTTTTTGATTTTGGTGATAGTTAGGCTAGGTTGGAATAGGTTTAATGAGGTAAGCGAATTTTTTGTATATTTTTGCAATGTCGAATTCTTTGATTTCGGTGATAGTTAGGCTAGGTTGGGTTAGGTTTGGTGAGTTTAGCGAATTTTGTGTAAATCTTACAATCTCAAATTCTTTGATTTCGGTGATGGTTGGTTAGGTTGGGTTAGGTTATGTGAGGTTTGCGAGTTTTTATTTACATTTCTGCAATGTCGAATTCATTGATTTCGGTAAAAGTTAGGCTAGGTTGGGTTAGGTTTGGTGAGGAAAGCGAGTTTTTTGTATATTTTTGCAATGTCGAATTCTTTGATTTTGGTAATAGTAAGGCTAGGTTGGGTTAGGTTTGGTGAGCTTAGCGAATTTTGTGTAAATCTTACAATCTCAAATTCTTTGATTTCGGTGATGGTTGGTTAGGTTGGGTTAGGTTTGGTGAGGTATGCGGTTTTTTTTAACATTTCTGCAATGTCGAATTCTTTGATTTCGGTAAAAGTTAGGCTAGGTTTGGTTAGGTTTGGTGAGGAAAGCGAGTTTTGTGTATATATTTGCAATGTCGAATTTTTTGATTTTGGTGATAGTTAGGCTAGGTTGGGTTAGGTTTTATAAGGAAAGCGAGTTTTGTGTATATTTTTGCAATGTCGAATTCTTTGATTTCGGTAATAGTTAGGCTAGGTTGGAATAGGTTTAATGAGGTAAGCGAATTTTTTGTATATTTTTGCAATGTCGAATTCTTTGATTTCGGTGATAGTTAGGCTAGGTTGGGTTAGGTTTGGTGAGTTTAGCGAATTTTGTGTAAATCTTACAATCTCAAATTCTTTGATTTCGTTGATGGTTGGTTAGGTTGGGTTAGGTTTGGTGAGGTATGCGAGTTTTTTTTACATTTCTGCAATGTCGAATTCTTTGATTTCGGTAAAAGTTAGGCTAGGTTGGGTTAGGTTTGGTGAGGAAAGCGAGTTTTGTGTATATTTTTGGAATGTCGTATACTTTGATTTCGGTGATAGTTAGGCTAGGTTGGGTTAGGTTTGGTGAGATTAGCGAATTTTGTGTAAATCTAACAATCTCAAATTCTTTAATTTAGGTGATGATTAGGTTAGGTTGGGTTAGGTTTGGTGTGGTATGCGAGTTTTTTTTACATTTCTGCAATGTCGAATTCTTTAATTTCGGTAAAAGTTAGGCTAGGTTGGGTTAGGTTTGGTGAGGAAAGCGAGTTTTGTGTATATTTTTGCAATGTCGAATTCTTTGATTTCGGTGATAATTAGGCTAGGTTGGGTTAGGTTTGGTGGAGAAAGCGAGTTTTGTGTATATTTTTGCAATGTCGAATTCTTTGATTTCGGTTATTGTTAGGCTAGGTGAGGTTAGGTTTGGTGAGTTTAGCGAATTTTGTGTAAATCTAACAATCTCAAATTCTTTGATTTCGGTGATGGTTGGTTAGGTTGGGTTAGGTTTGGTGAGGTATGCGGGTTTTTTTTACATTTCTGAAATGTCGAATTCTTTGATTTCGGTAAAAGTAAGGCTAGGTTGGGTTAGGTTTGGTGAGGTTAGTGAATTTTGTGTAAATCTTACACTCTCAAATTCTTTAATTTCGGTGATGGTAAGGTTAGGTTGGGTTTGGTTTGGTGTGGTATGCGAGTTTTTTTAACATTTCTGCAATGTCGAATTCTTCGATTTCGGTAAAAGTTAGGCTAGGTTTGGTTAGGTTTGGTGAGGAAAGCGAGTTTTGTGTATATTTTTGCAATGTCGAATTCTTTGATTTCGGTGATAGTTAGGCTTGGTTGGGTTAGGTTTGATAAGGTAAGCGAGTTTTGTGTATATTTTTGCAATGTCGAATTCTTTGATTTCGGTGATAGTGAGGCTAGGTTGGGTTAGGTTTGCTGAGGTTAGCGAATTTTCTGTAAATCTTACAATCGAAAATTCTTTGATTTCGGTGATGGTTAGTTTAGGTTAGGTTGGGTTTTGTGAGGTTTGCGAGTTTTTATTTACATTTCTGCAATGTCGAATTCATTGATTTCGGTAAAAGTTAGGCTAGGTTGGGTTAGGTTTGGTGAGGAAAGCGAGTTTTGTGTATATTTTTGCAATGTCGAATTCTTTGATTTAAGTGATAATTAGGCTAGGTTGGGTTAGGTTTGGTGGAGAAAGCGAGTTTTGTGTATATTTTTGCAATGTCGAATTCTTTGATTTCGGTTATTGTTAGGCTAGGTGAGGTTAGGTTTGGTGAGTTTAGCGAATTTTGTGTAAATCTAACAATCTCAAATTCTTTGATTTCGGTGATGGTTGGTTAGGTTGGGTTAGGTTTGGTGAGGTATGCGGGTTTTTTTTACATTTCTGAAATGTCGAATTCTTTGATTTCGGTAAAAGTAAGACTAGGTTGGGTTAGGTTTGGTGAGGTTAGCGAATTTTGTGTAAATCTTACACTCTCAAATTCTTTAATTTCGGTGATGGTTAGGTTAGGGTGGGTTTGGTTTGGTGTGGTATGCGAGTTTTTTTAACATTTCTGCAATGTCGAATTCTTCGATTTCGGTAAAAGTTAGGCTAGGTTTGGTTAGGTTTGGTGAGGTAAGCGGGTTTTGTGTATATATTTGCAATGTCGAATTCTTTGATTTCGGTGTAAGTGAGGCTAGGTTGGGTAAGGTTTGGTGAGGAAAGCGAGTTTTGTGAATATTTTTGCAATGTCGATTTTTTTGATTTTGGTGATAGTTAGGCTAGGTTGGAATAGGTTTAATGAGGTAAGCGAATTTTTTGTATATTTTTGCAATGTCGAATTCTTTGATTTCGGTGATAGTTAGGCTAGGTTGGGTTAGGTTTGGTGAGTTTAGCGAATTTTGTGTAAATCTTACAATCTCAAATTCTTTGATTTCGTTGATGGTTGGTTAGGTTGGGTTAGGTTTGGTGAGGTATGCGAGTTTTTTTTACATTTCTGCAATGTCGAATTCTTTGATTTCGGTAAAAGTTAGGCTAGGTTGGGTTAGGTTTGGTGAGGAAAGCGAGTTTTGTGTATATTTTTGGAATGTCGTATACTTTGATTTCGGTGATAGTAAGGCTAGGTTGGTTTAGGTTTGGTGAGATGAGCGAATTTTGTGTAAATCTTACAATCTCAAATTCTTTAATTTAGGTGATGATTAGGTTAGGTTGGGTTAGGTTTGGTGTGGTATGCGAGTTTTTTTTACATTTCTGCAATGTCGAATTTTTTGATTTCGGTAAAAGTTAGGCTAGGTTGGGTTAGGTTTGGTGAGGAAAGCGAGTTTTGTGTATATTTTTGCAATGTCGAATTCTTTGATTTCGGTAATAGTTAGGCTAGGTTGGGTTAGGTTTGGTGGAGAAAGCGAGTTTTGTGTATATTTTTGCAATGTCGAATTCTTTGATTTCGGTTATTGTTAGGCTAGGTGAGGTTAGGTTTGGTGAGGTATGCGAGTTTTTTTTACATTTCTGCAATGTCGAATTCTTTGATTTCGGTAAAAGTTAGGCTAGGTTGGGTTAGGTTTGGTGAGGAAAGCGAGTTTTGTGTATATTTTTGGAATGTCGTATACTTTGATTTCGGTGATAGTTAGGCTAGGTTGGGTTAGGTTTGGTGAGATTAGCGAATTTTGTGTAAATCTTACAATCTCAAATTCTTTAATTTAGGTGATGATTAGGTTAGGTTGGGTTAGGTTTGGTGTGGTATGCGAGTTTTTTTTACATTTCTGCAATGTCGAATTCTTTGATTTCGGTAAAAGTTAGGCTAGGTTGGGTTAGGTTTGGTGAGGAAAGCGAGTTTTGTGTATATTTTTGCAATGTCGAATTCTTTTATTTCGGTAATAGTTAGGCTAGGTTGGGTTAGGTTTGGTGGAGAAAGCGAGTTTTGTGTATGTTTTTGCAATGTCGAATTCTTTGATTTCGGTTATTGTTAGGCTAGGTGAGGTTAGGTTTGGTGAGTTTAGCGAATTTTGTGTAAATCTTACAATCTCAAATTCTTTGATTTCGTTGATGGTTGGTTAGGTTGGGTTAGGTTTGGTGAGGTATGCGAGTTTTTTTTACATTTCTGCAATGTCGAATTCTTTGATTTCGGTAAAAGTTAGGCTAGGTTGGGTTAGGTTTGGTGAGGAAAGCGAGTTTTGTGTATATTTTTGGAATGTCGTATACTTTGATTTCGGTGATAGTTAGGCTAGGTGTGGTTAGGTTTGGTGAGATTAGCGAATTTTGTGTAAATCTTACAATCTCAAATTCTTTAATTTAGGTGATGATTAGGTTAGGTTGGGTTAGGTTTGGTGTGGTATGCGAGTTTTTTTTACATTTCTGCAATGTCGAATTCTTTAATTTCGGTAAAAGTTAGGCTAGGTTGGGTTAGGTTTGGTGAGGTTAGCGAATTTTGTGTAAATCCTCCAATCTCAAATTCTTTAATTTAGGTGATGGTTAGGTTAGGTTAGGTTGGGTTTTGTGAGGTTTGCGAGTTTTTATTTACATTTCTGCAATGTCGAATTCATTGATTTCGGTAAAAGTTAGGCTAGGTTGGGTTAGGTTTGGTGAGGAAAGCGAGTTTTGTGTATATTTTTGCAATGTCGAATTCTTTGATTTCGGTGATAATTAGGCTAGGTTGGGTTAGGTTTGGTGGAGAAAGCGAGTTTTTTGTATATTTTTGCAATGTCGAATTCTTTGATTTCGGTTATTGTTAGGCTAGCTGAGGTTAGGTTTGGTGAGTTTAGCGAATTTTGTGTAAATCTAACAATCTCAAATTCTTTGATTTCGGTGATGGTTGGTTAGGTTGGGTTAGGTTTGGTGAGGTATGCGGGTTTTTTTTACATTTCTGAAATGTCGAATTCTTTGATTTCGGTAAAAGTAAGGCTAGGTTGGGTTAGGTTTGGTGAGGTTAGCGAATTTTGTGTAAATCTTACACTCTCAAATTCTTTAATTTCGGTGATGGTTAGGTTAGGTTGGGTTTGGTTTGGTGTGGTATGCGAGTTGTTTTAACATTTCTGCAATGTCGAATTCTTCGATTTCGGTAAAAGTTAGGCTAGGTTTGGTTAGGTTTGGTGAGGTAAGCGGGTTTTGTGTATATATTTGCAATGTCGAATTCTTTGATTTCGGTGTAAGTGAGGCTAGGTTGGGTAAGGTTTGGTGAGGAAAGCGAGTTTTGTGTATATTTTTGCAATGTCGATTTTTTTGATTTTGGTGATAGTTAGGCTAGGTTGGAATAGGTTTAATGAGGTAAGCGAATTTTTTGTATATTTTTGCAATGTCGAATTCTTTGATTTCGGTGATAGTTAGGCTAGGTTGGGTTAGGTTTGGTGAGTTTAGCGAATTTTGTGTAAATCTTACAATCTCAAATTCTTTGATTTCGGTGATGGTTGGTTAGGTTGGGTTAGGTTATGTGAGGTTTGCGAGTTTTTATTTACATTTCTGCAATGTCGAATTCATTGATTTCGGTAAAAGTTAGGCTAGGTTGGGTTAGGTTTGGTGAGGAAAGCGAGTTTTTTGTATATTTTTGCAATGTCGAATTCTTTGATTTTGGTAATAGTAAGGCTAGGTTGGGTTAGGTTTGGTGAGCTTAGCGAATTTTGTGTAAATCTTACAATCTCAAATTCTTTGATTTCGGTGATGGTTGGTTAGGTTGGGTTAGGTTTGGTGAGGTATGCGGTTTTTTTTAACATTTCTGCAATGTCGAATTCTTTGATTTCGGTAAAAGTTAGGCTAGGTTTGGTTAGGTTTGGTGAGGAAAGCGAGTTTTGTGTATATATTTGCAATGTCGAATTTTTTGATTTTGGTGATAGTTAGGCTAGGTTGGGTTAGGTTTTATAAGGAAAGCGAGTTTTGTGTATATTTTTGCAATGTCGAATTCTTTGATTTCGGTAATAGTTAGGCTAGGTTGGAATAGGTTTAATGAGGTAAGCGAATTTTTTGTATATTTTTGCAATGTCGAATTCTTTGATTTCGGTGATAGTTAGGCTAGGTTGGGTTAGGTTTGGTGAGTTTAGCGAATTTTGTGTAAATCTAACAATCTCAAATTCTTTGATTTCGGTGATGGTTGGTTAGGTTGGGTTAGGTTTGGTGAGGTATGCGGGTTTTTTTTACATTTCTGAAATGTCGAATTCTTTGATTTCGGTAAAAGTAAGGCTAGGTTGGGTTAGGTTTGGTGAGGTTAGCGAATTTTGTGTAAATCTTACACTCTCAAATTCTTTAATTTCGGTGATGGTTAGGTTAGGTTGGGTTTGGTTTGGTGTGGTATGCGAGTTTTTTTAACATTTCTGCAATGTCGAATTCTTCGATTTCGGTAAAAGTTAGGCTAGGTTTGGTTAGGTTTGGTGAGGTAAGCGGGTTTTGTGTATATATTTGCAATGTCGAATTCTTTGATTTCGGTGTAAGTGAGGCTAGGTTGGGTAAGGTTTGGTGAGGAAAGCGAGTTTTGTGTTTATTTTTGCAATGTCGATTTTTTTGATTTTGGTGATAGTTAGGTTAGGTTGGAATAGGTTTAATGAGGTAAGCGAATTTTTTGTATATTTTTGCAATGTCGAATTCTTTGATTTCGGTGATAGTTAGGCTAGGTTGGGTTAGGTTTGGTGAGTTTAGCGAATTTTGTGTAAATCTTACAATCTCAAATTCTTTGATTTCGGTGATGGTTGGTTAGGTTGGGTTAGGTTATGTGAGGTTTGCGAGTTTTTATTTACATTTCTGCAATGTCGAATTCATTGATTTCGGTAAAAGTTAGGCTAGGTTGGGTTAGGTTTGGTGAGGAAAGCGAGTTTTTTGTATATTTTTGCAATGTCGAATTCTTTGATTTTGGTAATAGTAAGGCTAGGTTGGGTTAGGTTTGGTGAGTTTAGCGAATTTTGTGTAAATCTTACAATCTCAAATTCTTTGATTTCGGTGATGGTTGGTTAGGTTGGGTTAGGTTTGGTGAGGTATGCGGTTTTTTTTAACATTTCTGCAATGTCGAATTCTTTGATTTCGGTAAAAGTTAGGCTAGGTTTGGTTAGGTTTGGTGAGGAAAGCGAGTTTTGTGTATATATTTGCAATGTCGAATTTTTTGATTTTGGTGATAGTTAGGCTAGGTTGGGTTAGGTTTTATAAGGAAAGCGAGTTTTGTGTATATTTTTGCAATGTCGAATTCTTTGATTTCGGTAATAGTTAGGCTAGGTTGGAATAGGTTTAATGAGGTAAGCGAATTTTTTGTATATTTTTGCAATGTCGAATTCTTTGATTTCGGTGATAGTTAGGCTAGGTTGGGTTAGGTTTGGTGAGTTTAGCGAATTTTGTGTAAATCTTACAATCTCAAATTCTTTGATTTCGTTGATGGTTGGTTAGGTTGGGTTAGGTTTGGTGAGGTAAGCGAGTTTTTTTTACATTTCTGCAATGTCGAATTCTTTGATTTCGGTAAAAGTTAGGCTAGGTTGGGTTAGGTTTGGTGAGGAAAGCGAGTTTTGTGTATATTTTTGGAATGTCGTATACTTTGATTTCGGTGATAGTTAGGCTAGGTTGGGTTAGGTTTTGTGAGATTAGCGAATTTTGTGTAAATCTAACAATCTCAAATTCTTTAATTTAGGTGATGATTAGGTTAGGTTGGGTTAGGTTTGGTGTGGTATGCGAGTTTTTTTTACATTTCTGCAATGTCGAATTCTTTAATTTCGGTAAAAGTTAGGCTAGGTTGGGTTAGGTTTGGTGAGGAAAGCGAGTTTTGTGTATATTTTTGCAATGTCGAATTCTTTGATTTCGGTGATAGTTAGGCTTGGTTGGGTTAGGTTTGATAAGGTAAGCGAGTTTTGTGTATATTTTTGCAATGTCGAATTCTTTGATTTCGGTGATAGTGAGGCAAGGTTGGGTTAGGTTTGCTGAGGTTAGCGAATTTTCTGTAAATCTTACAATCGAAAATTCTTTGATTTCGGTGATGGTTAGGTTAGGTTGGGTTGGGTTTTGTGAGGAATGCGAGTTTTTTTTACATTTCTGCAATGTCGAATTCTTTGATTTCGGTAAAAGTTAGGCTAGGATGGGTTAGGTTTGGTGAGGAAAGCGAGTTTTGTGTATAATTTTGCAATGTTGAATTCTTTGATTTCGGTAATAGTTAGGCTAGGTTAGAATAGGTTTAATGAGGTAAGCGAATTTTTTGTATATTTTTGCAATGTCGAATTCTTTGATTTCGGTGATAGTTAGGCTAGGTTTGGTTTGGTTTGGTGAGGTTAGCGAATTTTGTGTTAATCTTACAATCTCAAATTCTTTAATTTAGGTGATGGTAAGGTTAGGTTAGGTTAGGTTTGGTGTGGTATGCGAGTTTTTTTTACATTTCTGCAATGTCGAATTCTTTGATTTCGGTAAAAGTTAGGCTAGGTTGGGTTAGGTTTGGTGAGGAAAGCGAGTTTTGTGTATATTTTTGCAATGTCGAATTTTTTGATTTCGGTGATAGTTAGGCTAGGTTGGGTTAGGTTTGGTGAGGTTAGCGAATTTTGTGTAAATCCTCCAATCTCAAATTCTTTAATTTAGGTGATGGTAAGGTTAGGTTAGGTTGGGTTTTGTGAGGTTTGCGAGTTTTTATTTACATTTCTGCAATGTCGAATTCATTGATTTCGGTAAAAGTTAGGCTAGGTTGGGTTAGGTTTGGTGAGGAAAGCGAGTTTTGTGTATAATTTTGCAATGTCGAATTCTTTGATTTCGGTAATAGTTAGGCTAGGTTGGAATAGGTTTAATGAGGTAAGCGAATTTTTTGTATATTTTTGCAATGTCGAATTCTTTGATTTCGGTGATAGTTAGGCTAGGTTGGGTTTGGTTTGGTGAGGTTAGCGAATTTTGTGTAAATCTTACAATCTCAAATTCTTTAATTTAGGTGATGGTTAGGTTAGGTTGGGTTAGGTTTGGTGTGGTATGCGAGTTTTTTTAACATATCTGCAATGTCGAATTCTTTGATTTCGGTGATGGTAAGGCTAGGTTGGGTTAGGTTTGGTGAGGAAAGCGAGTTTGTGTATATTTTTGGAATGTCGTTTTCTTTGATTTCGGTGATAGTTAGGCTAGGTTGGGTTAGGTATGGTGAGTTTAGCGAATTTTGTGTAAATCTTTCAATCTGAAATTCTTTGATTTCGGTGATGGTTAGGTTAGGTTGGTTTAGGTTTCGTGAAGTATGCGAGTTTTTTTTTACATTTCTGCAATGTCGAATTCTTTGATTTCGGTGATGGTAAGGCTAGGTTGGGTTAGGTTGGATGAGGAAAGCGAGTTTTGTGTATATTTTTGCAATGTCGAATTCTTTGATTTCGGTGATAGTTAGGCTAGGTTGGGTTAGGTTTGGTAAGTTAAGCGAATTTTGTGTTAATTTTACAATCTCAAATTATTTGATTTCGCTGATGGTTAGGTTTGGTTGGGTTAGGTTTCGTGAGGTATGCGAGTTTTTTTAACATTTCTGCAATGTCGAATTCTTTGATTTCGGTAAAAGTTAGGCTAGGTTGGGTTAGGTTTGGTGAGGAAAGCGAGTTTTGTGTATATTTTTGCAATGTCGAACTCTTTGATATCGGTGATAGTTAGGCTAGGTTGGGTTAGGTTTGGTGAGGAAAGCGAGTTTTTTGTATATTTTTGCAATGTCGAATTCTTTGATTTTGGTAATAGTAAGGCTAGATTGGGTTAGGTTTGGTGAGTTTAGCGAATTTTGTGTAAATCTCACAATCTCAAATTCTTTGATTTCGGTGATGGTTGGTTAGGTTGGGTTAGGTTTGGTGAGGTATGCGGTTTTTTTTTACATTCCTGCAATGTCGAATTCTTTGATTTCGGTAAAAGTTAGGCTAGGTTTGGTTAGGTTTGGTGAGGAAAGCGAGTTTTGTGTATATATTTGCAATGTCGAATTCTTTGATTTCGGTGTAAGTGAGGCTAGGTTGGGTAAGGTTTGGTGAGGAAAGCGAGTTTTGTGTATATTTTGGCAATGTCGAATTTTTTGATTTTGGTGATAGTTAGGCTAGGTTGGTTTAGGTTTGATAAGGAAAGCGAGTTTTGTGTATATTTTTGCAATGTCGAATTCTTTGATTTCGGTGATAGTTAGGCTTGGTTGGGTTAGGTTTGATAAGGTAAGCGAGTTTTGTGTATATTTTTGCAATGTCGAATTCTTTGATTTCGGTGATAGTGAGGCTAGGTTGGGTTTGGTTTGCTGAGGTTAGCGAATTTTCTGTAAATCTTACAATCGAAAATTCTTTGATTTCGGTGATGGTTAGGTTAGGTTGGGTTGGGTTTTGTGAGGAATGCGAGTTTTTTTTACATTTCTGCAATGTCGAATTCTTTGATTTCGGTAAAAGTTAGGCTAGGTTGGGTTAGGTTTGGTGAGGAAAGCGAGTTTTGTGTATATTTTTGCAATGTCGAATTCTTTGATTTCGGTTATAGTTAGGCTAGGTTGGGTTAGGTTTGGTAAGTTAAGCAAATTTTGTGTAAATCTTACAATCTCAAATTCTTTAATTTCGGTGATGGTTAGGTTAGGTTGGATTAGGTTTCGTGAGGTATGCGAGTTTTTTTTACATTTCTGCAATGTCGAATTCTTTGATTTCGGTAAAAGTTAGGCTAGGTTGGGTTAGGTTTGGTGAGGTTAGCGAATTTTGTGTAAATCCTCCAATCTCAAATTCTTTAATTTAGGTGATGGTAAGGTTAGGTTAGGTTGGGTTTTGTGAGGTTTGCGAGTTTTTATTTACATTTCTGCAATGTCGAATTCATTGATTTCGGTAAAAGTTAGGCTAGGTTGGGTTAGGTTTGGTGAGGAAAGCGAGTTTTGTGTATAATTTTGCAATGTCGAATTCTTTGATTTCGGTAATAGTTAGGCTAGGTTGGAATAGGTTTAATGAGGTAAGCGAATTTTTTGTATATTTTTGCAATGTCGAATTCTTTGATTTCGGTGATAGTTAGGCTAGGTTGGGTTTGGTTTGGTGAGGTTAGCGAATTTTGTGTAAATCTTACAATCTCAAATTCTTTAATTTAGGTGATGGTTAGGTTAGGTTGGGTTAGGTTTGGTGTGGTATGCGAGTTTTTTTAACATATCTGCAATGTCGAATTCTTTGATTTCGGTGATGGTAAGGCTAGGTTGGGTTAGGTTTGGTGAGGAAAGCGAGTTTGTGTATATTTTTGGAATGTCGTTTTCTTTGATTTCGGTGATAGTTAGGCTAGGTTGGGTTAGGTATGGTGAGTTTAGCGAATTTTGTGTAAATCTTTCAATCTGAAATTCTTTGATTTCGGTGATGGTTAGGTTAGGTTGGTTTAGGTTTCGTGAAGTATGCGAGTTTTTTTTTACATTTCTGCAATGTCGAATTCTTTGATTTCGGTGATGGTAAGGCTAGGTTGGGTTAGGTTGGATGAGGAAAGCGAGTTTTGTGTATATTTTTGCAATGTCGAATTCTTTGATTTCGGTGATAGTTAGGCTAGGTTGGGTTAGGTTTGGTAAGTTAAGCGAATTTTGTGTTAATTTTACAATCTCAAATTCTTTGATTTCGCTGATGGTTAGGTTTGGTTGGGTTAGGTTTCGTGAGGTATGCGAGTTTTTTTAACATTTCTGCAATGTCGAATTCTTTGATTTCGGTAAAAGTTAGGCTAGGTTGGGTTAGGTTTGGTGAGGAAAGCGAGTTTTGTGTATATTTTTGCAATGTCGAACTCTTTGATATCGGTGATAGTTAGGCTAGGTTGGGTTAGGTTTGGTGAGGAAAGCGAGTTTTTTGTATATTTTTGCAATGTCGAATTCTTTGATTTTGGTAATAGTAAGGCTAGATTGGGTTAGGTTTGGTGAGTTAAGCGAATTTTGTGTAAATCTCACAATCTCAAATTCTTTGATTTCGGTGATGGTTGGTTAGGTTGGGTTAGGTTTGGTGAGGTATGCGGTTTTTTTTTACATTCCTGCAATGTCGAATTCTTTGATTTCGGTAAAAGTTAGGCTAGGTTTGGTTAGGTTTGGTGAGGAAAGCGAGTTTTGTGTATATATTTGCAATGTCGAATTCTTTGATTTCGGTGTAAGTGAGGCTAGGTTGGGTAAGGTTTGGTGAGGAAAGCGAGTTTTGTGTATATTTTGGCAATGTCGAATTTTTTGATTTTGGTGATAGTTAGGCTAGGTTGGTTTAGGTTTGATAAGGAAAGCGAGTTTTGTGTATATTTTTGCAATGTCGAATTCTTTGATTTCGGTGATAGTTAGGCTTGGTTGGGTTAGGTTTGATAAGGTAAGCGAGTTTTGTGTATATTTTTGCAATGTCGAATTCTTTGATTTCGGTGATAGTGAGGCTAGGTTGGGTTTGGTTTGCTGAGGTTAGCGAATTTTCTGTAAATCTTACAATCGAAAATTCTTTGATTTCGGTGATGGTTAGGTTAGGTTGGGTTGGGTTTTGTGAGGAATGCGAGTTTTTTTTACATTTCTGCAATGTCGAATTCTTTGATTTCGGTAAAAGTTAGGCTAGGTTGGGTTAGGTTTGGTGAGGAAAGCGAGTTTTGTGTATATTTTTGCAATGTCGAATTCTTTGATTTCGGTTATAGTTAGGCTAGGTTGGGTTAGGTTTGGTAAGTTAAGCAAATTTTGTGTAAATCTTACAATCTCAAATTCTTTAATTTCGGTGATGGTTAGGTTAGGTTGGATTAGGTTTCGTGAGGTATGCGAGTTTTTTTTACATTTCTGCAATGTCGAATTCTTTGATTTCGGTAAAAGTTAGGCTAGGTTGGGTTAGGTTTGGTGAGGAAAGCGAGTTTGTGTATATTTTTGGAATGTCGTATTCTTTGATTTCGGTGATAGTTAGGCTAGGTTGGGTTAGGTATGGTGAGTTTAGCGAATTTTGTGTAAATCTTTCAATCTGAAATTCTTTGATTTCGGTGATGGTTAGGTTAGGTTGGTTTAGGTTTCGTGAAGTATGCGAGTTTTTTTTACATTTCTGCAATGTCGAATTCTTTGATTTCGGTGATGGTAAGGCTAGGTTGGGTTAGGTTGGATGAGGAAAGCGAGTTTTGTGTATATTTTTGCAATGTCGAATTCTTTGATTTCGGTGATGGTTAGGCTAGGTTGGGTTAGGTTTCGTGAGGTATGCGAGTTTTTTTAACATTTCAAAAAAAAATTTTGTGTAAATCTTACAATCTCAAATTCTTTGATTTCGTTGATGGTTGGTTAGGTTGGTTTAGGTTTGGTGAGGTATGAGAGTTTTTTTTACATTTCTGCATGGTCGAATTCTTTGATTTCGGTTAAAGTTAGGCTAGGATGGGTTAGGTTTGGTGAGGAAAGCGAGTTTTGTGTATAATTTTGCAATGTCGAATTCTTTGATTTCGGTGATAATTAGGCTAGGTTGGGTTAGGTTTGGTGGAGAAAGCGAGTTTTGTGTATATTTTTGCAATGTCGAATTCTTTGATTTCGGTTATTGTTAGGCTAGGTGAGGTTAGGTTTGGTGAGTTTAGCGAATTTTGTGTAAATCTTTCAATCTGAAATTCTTTGATTTCGGTGATGGTTAGGTTAGGTTGGTTTAGGTTTCGTGAAGTATGCTTTTTTTTCTACATTTCTGCAATGTCGAATTCTTTGATTTCGGTAAAAGTAAGGCTAGGTTTGGTTAGGTTTGGTGAGGTGAGCGAGTTTTGTGTATATATTTGCAATGTCGAATTCTTTGATTTCGGTGTAAGTGGAGCTAGGTTGGGTAAGGTTTGGTGAGGAAAGCGAGTTTTGTGTATATTTTTGCAATGTCGAATTCTTTGATATCGGTGATAGTTAGGCTAGGTTGGGTTAGGTTTGGTGAGGAATGCGAGTTTTGTGTATATTTTTGCAATGTCGAATTTTTTGATTTTGGTAATAGTTAGGCTAGGTTGGGTTAGGTTTGGTGAGTTTAGCGAATTTTGTGTAAATCTTACAATCTCAAATTCTTTGATTTCGGTGATGGTTGGTTAGGTTGGGTTAGGTTTGGTGAGGTATGCGGGTTTTTTTTACATTCTGCAATGTCGAATTCTTTGATTTCGGTAAAAGTTTGGCTAGGTTGGGTTAGGTTTGGTGAGTTAAGCGAATTTTGTGTAAATCTTACAGTCTCAAATTCTTTGATTTCGGTGATGGTTAGGTTAGGTTAGGTTGGGTTTTGTGAGGTTTGCGAGTTTTTATTTACATTTCTGCAATGTCGAATTCATTGATTTCGGTAAAAGTTAGGCTAGGTTGGGTTTGGTTTGGTGAGGAAAGCGATTTTTGTGTATATTTTTGCAATGTCGAATTCTTTGATTTCTGCGATAGTTAGGCTAGGTTGGGTTAGGTTTGCTGAGCTAAGCAAATTTTGTGTAAATCTTACAATCTCAAATTCTTTGATTTCGGTGATGGTTGGTTAGGTTGGGTCAGGTTTGGTGAGGTAAGCGAGTTTTGTGTATATTTTTGCAATGTCGAATTCTTTGATTTCGGTGATAATTAGGCTAGGTTGGGTTAGGTTTGGTGGAGAAAGCGAGTTTTGTGTATATTTTTGCAATGTCGAATTCTTTGATTTCGGTTATTGTTAGGCTAGGTGAGGTTAGGTTTGGTGAGTTTAGCGAATTTTGTGTAAATCTAACAATCTCAAATTCTTTGATTTCGGTGATGGTTGGTTAGGTTGGGTTTGGTTTGGTGTGGTATGCGAGTTTTTTTAACATTTCTGCAATGTCGAATTCTTCGATTTCGGTAAAAGTTAGGCTAGGTTTGGTTAGGTTTGGTGAGGTAAGCGGGTTTTGTGTATATTTTTGCAATGTCGAATTCTTTGATTTCGGTGATAGTTAGGCTTGGTTGGGTTAGGTTTGATAAGGTAAGCGAGTTTTGTGTATATTTTTGCAATGTCGAATTCTTTGATTTCGGTAAAAGTGAGGCTAGGTTGGGTTAGGTTTGGTGAGGTTAGCGAATTTTGTGTAAATCTTACACTCTCAAATTCTTTAATTTCGGTTATGGTTAGGTTAGGTTGGGTTTGGTTTGGTGTGGTATGCGAGTTTTTTTAACATTTCTGCAATGTCGAATTCTTCGATTTCGGTAAAAGTTAGGCTAGGTTTGGTTAGGTTTGGTGAGGTAAGCGGGTTTTGTGTATATTTTTGCAATGTCGAATTCTTTGATTTCGGTGATAGTGAGGCTAGATTGGGTTAGGTTTGCTGAGGTTAGCGAATTTTCTGTAAATCTTACAATCGAAAATTCTTTGATTTCGGTGATGGTTAGGTTAGGTTGGGTTGGGTTTTGTGAGGAATGCGAGTTTTTTTTACATTTCTGCAATGTCGAATACTTTGATTTCGGTAAAAGTTAGGCTAGGATGGGTTAGGTTTGGTGAGGAAAGCGAGTTTTGTGTATAATTTTGCAATGTCGAATTCTTTGATTTCGGTAATAGTTAGGCTAGGTTGGAATAGGTTTAATGAGGTAAGCGAATTTTTTGTATATTTTTGCAATGTCGAATTCTTTGATTTCGGTGAAAGTTAGGCTAGGTTGGGTTAGGTTTGGTGAGGTTAGCGAATTTTGTGTAAATCCTCCAATCTCAAATTCTTTAATTTAGGTGATGGTTAGGTAAGGTTAGGTTGGGTTTTGTGAGGTTTGCGAGTTTTTATTTACATTTCTGCAATGTCGAATTCATTGATTTCGGTAAAAGTTAGGCTAGGTTGGGTTAGGTTTGGTGAGGAAAGCGAGTTTTGTGTATATTTTTGCAATGTCGAATTCTTTGATTTCGGTTATAGTTAGGCTAGGTTGGGTTAGGTTTGGTGAGGAAAGCGAGTCTTTTGTATATTTTTGCAATGTCGAATTCTTTGATTTTGGTAATAGTAAGGCTAGGTTGGGTTAGGTTTGGTGAGTTTAGCGAATTTTGTGTAAATCTTACAATCTCAAATTCTTTGATTTCGGTGATGGTTGGTTAGTTTGGGTTAGTTTTGGTGAGGTATGCGGGTTTTTTTTACATTTCTGCAATGTCGAATTCTTTGATTTCGGTAAAAGTTAGGCTAGGTTTGGTTAGGTTTGGTGAGGAAAGCGAGTTTTGTGTATATATTTGCAATGTCGAATTCTTTGATTTCGGTGTAAGTGAGGCTAGGTTGGGTAAGGTTTGGTGAGGAAAGCGAGTTTTGTGTATATTTTTGCAATGTCGAATTCTTTGATTTCGGTGATAGTTAGGCTAGGTTGGGTTAGGTTTGATAAGGAAAGCGAGTTTTGTGTATATTTTTGCAATGTCGAATTCTTTGATTTCGGTGATAGTGAGGCTAGGTTGGGTTAGGTTTGCTGAGGTTAGCGAATTTTCTGTAAATCTTACAATCGAAAATTCTTTGATTTCGGTGATGGTTAGGTTAGGTTGGGTTGGGTTTTGTGAGGAATGCGAGTTTTTTTTACATTTCTGCATTGTCGAATTCTTTGATTTCGGTAAAAGTTAGGCTAGGATGGGTTAGGTTTGGTGAGGAAAGCGAGTTTTGTGTATAATTTTGCAATGTCGAATTCTTTGATTTCGGTAATAGTTAGGCTAGGTTGGAATAGGTTTAATGAGGTAAGCGAATTTTTTGTATATTTTTGCAATGTCGAATTCTTTGATTTCGGTGATAGTTAGGCTAGGTTGGGTTAGGTTTGGTGAGTTTAGCGAATTTTGTGTAAATCTTATAATCTCAAATTCTTTGATTTCGGTGATGGTTGGTTAGGTTGGGTTAGGTTTGGTGAGGTATGCGGGTTTTTTTTACATTTCTGCAATGTCGAATTCTTTGATTTCGGTAAAAGTTAGGCTAGGTTGGGTTAGGTTTGGTGAGTTAAGCGAATTTTGTGTAAATCTTACAGTCTCAAATTCTTTGATTTCGGTGATGGTTAGGTTAGGTTAGGTTGGGTTTTGTGAGGTTTGCGAGTTTTTATTTACATTTCTGCAATGTCGAATTCATTGATTTCGGTAAAAGTTAGGCTAGGTTGGGTTAGGTTTGGTGAGGAAAGCGATTTTTGTGTATATTTTTGCAATGTCGAATTCTTTGATTTCGGTAAAAGTAAGGCTAGGTTGGGTTAGGTTTGGTGAGGTTAGCGAATTTTGTGTAAATCTTACACTCTCAAATTTTTTAATTTCGGTGATGGTTAGGTTAGGTTGGGTTTGGTTTGGTGTGGTATGCGATTTTTTTAACATTTCTGCAATGTCGAATTCTTCGATTTCGGTAAAAGTTAGGCTAGGTTTGGTAAGGTTTGGTGAGGTAAGCGGGTTTTGTGTATATTTTTGCAATGTCGAATTCTTTGATTTCGGTGATAATTAGGCTAGGTTGGGTTAGGTTAGGTTAGGTTAGGTTAGGTTAGGTTAGGTTAGGTTAGGTTAGGTTAGGTTAGGTTAGGTTAGGTTAGGTTAGGTTAGGTTAGGTTAGGTTAGGTTAGGTTAGGTTAGGTTAGGTTAGGTTAGGTTAGGTTAGGTTAGGTTAGGTTAGGTTAGGTTAGGTTAGGTTAGGTTAGGTTAGGTTAGGTTAGGTTAGGTTAGGTTAGGTTAGGTTAGGTTAGGTTAGGTTAGGTTAGGTTAGGTTAGGTTAGGTTAGGTTAGGTTAGGTTAGGTTAGGTTAGGTTAGGTTAGGTTAGGTTAGGTTAGGTTAGGTTAGGTTAGGTTAGGTTAGGTTAGGTTAGGTTAGGTTAGGTTAGGTTAGGTTAGGTTAGGTTAGGTTAGGTTAGGTTAGGTTAGGTTAGGTTAGGTTAGGTTAGGTTAGGTTAGGTTAGGTTAGGTTAGGTTAGGTTAGGTTAGGTTAGGTTAGGTTAGGTTAGGTTAGGTTAGGTTAGGTTAGGTTAGGTTAGGTTAGGTTAGGTTAGGTTAGGTTAGGTTAGGTTAGGTTAGGTTAGGTTAGGTTAGGTTAGGTTAGGTTAGGTTAGGTTAGGTTAGGTTAGGTTAGGTTAGGTTAGGTTAGGTTAGGTTAGGTTAGGTTAGGTTAGGTTAGGTTAGGTTAGGTTAGGTTAGGTTAGGTTAGGTTAGGTTAGGTTAGGTTAGGTTAGGTTAGGTTAGGTTAGGTTAGGTTAGGTTAGGTTAGGTTAGGTTAGGTTAGGTTAGGTTAGGTTAGGTTAGGTTAGGTTAGGTTAGGTTAGGTTAGGTTAGGTTAGGTTAGGTTAGGTTAGGTTAGGTTAGGTTAGGTTAGGTTAGGTTAGGTTAGGTTAGGTTAGGTTAGGTTAGGTTAGGTTAGGTTAGGTTAGGTTAGGTTAGGTTAGGTTAGGTTAGGTTAGGTTAGGTTAGGTTAGGTTAGGTTAGGTTAGGTTAGGTTAGGTTAGGTTAGGTTAGGTTAGGTTAGGTTAGGTTAGGTTAGGTTAGGTTAGGTTAGGTTAGGTTAGGTTAGGTTAGGTTAGGTTAGGTTAGGTTAGGTTAGGTTAGGTTAGGTTAGGTTAGGTTAGGTTAGGTTAGGTTAGGTTAGGTTAGGTTAGGTTAGGTTAGGTTAGGTTAGGTTAGGTTAGGTTAGGTTAGGTTAGGTTAGGTTAGGTTAGGTTAGGTTAGGTTAGGTTAGGTTAGGTTAGGTTAGGTTAGGTTAGGTTAGGTTAGGTTAGGTTAGGTTAGGTTAGGTTAGGTTAGGTTAGGTTAGGTTAGGTTAGGTTAGGTTAGGTTAGGTTAGGTTAGGTTAGGTTAGGTTAGGTTAGGTTAGGTTAGGTTAGGTTAGGTTAGGTTAGGTTAGGTTAGGTTAGGTTAGGTTAGGTTAGGTTAGGTTAGGTTAGGTTAGGTTAGGTTAGGTTAGGTTAGGTTAGGTTAGGTTAGGTTAGGTTAGGTTAGGTTAGGTTAGGTTAGGTTAGGTTAGGTTAGGTTAGGTTAGGTTAGGTTAGGTTAGGTTAGGTTAGGTTAGGTTAGGTTAGGTTAGGTTAGGTTAGGTTAGGTTAGGTTAGGTTAGGTTAGGTTAGGTTAGGTTAGGTTAGGTTAGGTTAGGTTAGGTTAGGTTAGGTTAGGTTAGGTTAGGTTAGGTTAGGTTAGGTTAGGTTAGGTTAGGTTAGGTTAGGTTAGGTTAGGTTAGGTTAGGTTAGGTTAGGTTAGGTTAGGTTAGGTTAGGTTAGGTTAGGTTAGGTTAGGTTAGGTTAGGTTAGGTTAGGTTAGGTTAGGTTAGGTTAGGTTAGGTTAGGTTAGGTTAGGTTAGGTTAGGTTAGGTTAGGTTAGGTTAGGTTAGGTTAGGTTAGGTTAGGTTAGGTTAGGTTAGGTTAGGTTAGGTTAGGTTAGGTTAGGTTAGGTTAGGTTAGGTTAGGTTAGGTTAGGTTAGGTTAGGTTAGGTTAGGTTAGGTTAGGTTAGGTTAGGTTAGGTTAGGTTAGGTTAGGTTAGGTTAGGTTAGGTTAGGTTAGGTTAGGTTAGGTTAGGTTAGGTTAGGTTAGGTTAGGTTAGGTTAGGTTAGGTTAGGTTAGGTTAGGTTAGGTTAGGTTAGGTTAGGTTAGGTTAGGTTAGGTTAGGTTAGGTTAGGTTAGGTTAGGTTAGGTTAGGTTAGGTTAGGTTAGGTTAGGTTAGGTTAGGTTAGGTTAGGTTAGGTTAGGTTAGGTTAGGTTAGGTTAGGTTAGGTTAGGTTAGGTTAGGTTAGGTTAGGTTAGGTTAGGTTAGGTTAGGTTAGGTTAGGTTAGGTTAGGTTAGGTTAGGTTAGGTTAGGTTAGGTTAGGTTAGGTTAGGTTAGGTTAGGTTAGGTTAGGTTAGGTTAGGTTAGGTTAGGTTAGGTTAGGTTAGGTTAGGTTAGGTTAGGTTAGGTTAGGTTAGGTTAGGTTAGGTTAGGTTAGGTTAGGTTAGGTTAGGTTAGGTTAGGTTAGGTTAGGTTAGGTTAGGTTAGGTTAGGTTAGGTTAGGTTAGGTTAGGTTAGGTTAGGTTAGGTTAGGTTAGGTTAGGTTAGGTTAGGTTAGGTTAGGTTAGGTTAGGTTAGGTTAGGTTAGGTTAGGTTAGGTTAGGTTAGGTTAGGTTAGGTTAGGTTAGGTTAGGTTAGGTTAGGTTAGGTTAGGTTAGGTTAGGTTAGGTTAGGTTAGGTTAGGTTAGGTTAGGTTAGGTTAGGTTAGGTTAGGTTAGGTTAGGTTAGGTTAGGTTAGGTTAGGTTAGGTTAGGTTAGGTTAGGTTAGGTTAGGTTAGGTTAGGTTAGGTTAGGTTAGGTTAGGTTAGGTTAGGTTAGGTTAGGTTAGGTTAGGTTAGGTTAGGTTAGGTTAGGTTAGGTTAGGTTAGGTTAGGTTAGGTTAGGTTAGGTTAGGTTAGGTTAGGTTAGGTTAGGTTAGGTTAGGTTAGGTTAGGTTAGGTTAGGTTAGGTTAGGTTAGGTTAGGTTAGGTTAGGTTAGGTTAGGTTAGGTTAGGTTAGGTTAGGTTAGGTTAGGTTAGGTTAGGTTAGGTTAGGTTAGGTTAGGTTAGGTTAGGTTAGGTTAGGTTAGGTTAGGTTAGGTTAGGTTAGGTTAGGTTAGGTTAGGTTAGGTTAGGTTAGGTTAGGTTAGGTTAGGTTAGGTTAGGTTAGGTTAGGTTAGGTTAGGTTAGGTTAGGTTAGGTTAGGTTAGGTTAGGTTAGGTTAGGTTAGGTTAGGTTAGGTTAGGTTAGGTTAGGTTAGGTTAGGTTAGGTTAGGTTAGGTTAGGTTAGGTTAGGTTAGGTTAGGTTAGGTTAGGTTAGGTTAGGTTAGGTTAGGTTAGGTTAGGTTAGGTTAGGTTAGGTTAGGTTAGGTTAGGTTAGGTTAGGTTAGGTTAGGTTAGGTTAGGTTAGGTTAGGTTAGGTTAGGTTAGGTTAGGTTAGGTTAGGTTAGGTTAGGTTAGGTTAGGTTAGGTTAGGTTAGGTTAGGTTAGGTTAGGTTAGGTTAGGTTAGGTTAGGTTAGGTTAGGTTAGGTTAGGTTAGGTTAGGTTAGGTTAGGTTAGGTTAGGTTAGGTTAGGTTAGGTTAGGTTAGGTTAGGTTAGGTTAGGTTAGGTTAGGTTAGGTTAGGTTAGGTTAGGTTAGGTTAGGTTAGGTTAGGTTAGGTTAGGTTAGGTTAGGTTAGGTTAGGTTAGGTTAGGTTAGGTTAGGTTAGGTTAGGTTAGGTTAGGTTAGGTTAGGTTAGGTTAGGTTAGGTTAGGTTAGGTTAGGTTAGGTTAGGTTAGGTTAGGTTAGGTTAGGTTAGGTTAGGTTAGGTTAGGTTAGGTTAGGTTAGGTTAGGTTAGGTTAGGTTAGGTTAGGTTAGGTTAGGTTAGGTTAGGTTAGGTTAGGTTAGGTTAGGTTAGGTTAGGTTAGGTTAGGTTAGGTTAGGTTAGGTTAGGTTAGGTTAGGTTAGGTTAGGTTAGGTTAGGTTAGGTTAGGTTAGGTTAGGTTAGGTTAGGTTAGGTTAGGTTAGGTTAGGTTAGGTTAGGTTAGGTTAGGTTAGGTTAGGTTAGGTTAGGTTAGGTTAGGTTAGGTTAGGTTAGGTTAGGTTAGGTTAGGTTAGGTTAGGTTAGGTTAGGTTAGGTTAGGTTAGGTTAGGTTAGGTTAGGTTAGGTTAGGTTAGGTTAGGTTAGGTTAGGTTAGGTTAGGTTAGGTTAGGTTAGGTTAGGTTAGGTTAGGTTAGGTTAGGTTAGGTTAGGTTAGGTTAGGTTAGGTTAGGTTAGGTTAGGTTAGGTTAGGTTAGGTTAGGTTAGGTTAGGTTAGGTTAGGTTAGGTTAGGTTAGGTTAGGTTAGGTTAGGTTAGGTTAGGTTAGGTTAGGTTAGGTTAGGTTAGGTTAGGTTAGGTTAGGTTAGGTTAGGTTAGGTTAGGTTAGGTTAGGTTAGGTTAGGTTAGGTTAGGTTAGGTTAGGTTAGGTTAGGTTAGGTTAGGTTAGGTTAGGTTAGGTTAGGTTAGGTTAGGTTAGGTTAGGTTAGGTTAGGTTAGGTTAGGTTAGGTTAGGTTAGGTTAGGTTAGGTTAGGTTAGGTTAGGTTAGGTTAGGTTAGGTTAGGTTAGGTTAGGTTAGGTTAGGTTAGGTTAGGTTAGGTTAGGTTAGGTTAGGTTAGGTTAGGTTAGGTTAGGTTAGGTTAGGTTAGGTTAGGTTAGGTTAGGTTAGGTTAGGTTAGGTTAGGTTAGGTTAGGTTAGGTTAGGTTAGGTTAGGTTAGGTTAGGTTAGGTTAGGTTAGGTTAGGTTAGGTTAGGTTAGGTTAGGTTAGGTTAGGTTAGGTTAGGTTAGGTTAGGTTAGGTTAGGTTAGGTTAGGTTAGGTTAGGTTAGGTTAGGTTAGGTTAGGTTAGGTTAGGTTAGGTTAGGTTAGGTTAGGTTAGGTTAGGTTAGGTTAGGTTAGGTTAGGTTAGGTTAGGTTAGGTTAGGTTAGGTTAGGTTAGGTTAGGTTAGGTTAGGTTAGGTTAGGTTAGGTTAGGTTAGGTTAGGTTAGGTTAGGTTAGGTTAGGTTAGGTTAGGTTAGGTTAGGTTAGGTTAGGTTAGGTTAGGTTAGGTTAGGTTAGGTTAGGTTAGGTTAGGTTAGGTTAGGTTAGGTTAGGTTAGGTTAGGTTAGGTTAGGTTAGGTTAGGTTAGGTTAGGTTAGGTTAGGTTAGGTTAGGTTAGGTTAGGTTAGGTTAGGTTAGGTTAGGTTAGGTTAGGTTAGGTTAGGTTAGGTTAGGTTAGGTTAGGTTAGGTTAGGTTAGGTTAGGTTAGGTTAGGTTAGGTTAGGTTAGGTTAGGTTAGGTTAGGTTAGGTTAGGTTAGGTTAGGTTAGGTTAGGTTAGGTTAGGTTAGGTTAGGTTAGGTTAGGTTAGGTTAGGTTAGGTTAGGTTAGGTTAGGTTAGGTTAGGTTAGGTTAGGTTAGGTTAGGTTAGGTTAGGTTAGGTTAGGTTAGGTTAGGTTAGGTTAGGTTAGGTTAGGTTAGGTTAGGTTAGGTTAGGTTAGGTTAGGTTAGGTTAGGTTAGGTTAGGTTAGGTTAGGTTAGGTTAGGTTAGGTTAGGTTAGGTTAGGTTAGGTTAGGTTAGGTTAGGTTAGGTTAGGTTAGGTTAGGTTAGGTTAGGTTAGGTTAGGTTAGGTTAGGTTAGGTTAGGTTAGGTTAGGTTAGGTTAGGTTAGGTTAGGTTAGGTTAGGTTAGGTTAGGTTAGGTTAGGTTAGGTTAGGTTAGGTTAGGTTAGGTTAGGTTAGGTTAGGTTAGGTTAGGTTAGGTTAGGTTAGGTTAGGTTAGGTTAGGTTAGGTTAGGTTAGGTTAGGTTAGGTTAGGTTAGGTTAGGTTAGGTTAGGTTAGGTTAGGTTAGGTTAGGTTAGGTTAGGTTAGGTTAGGTTAGGTTAGGTTAGGTTAGGTTAGGTTAGGTTAGGTTAGGTTAGGTTAGGTTAGGTTAGGTTAGGTTAGGTTAGGTTAGGTTAGGTTAGGTTAGGTTAGGTTAGGTTAGGTTAGGTTAGGTTAGGTTAGGTTAGGTTAGGTTAGGTTAGGTTAGGTTAGGTTAGGTTAGGTTAGGTTAGGTTAGGTTAGGTTAGGTTAGGTTAGGTTAGGTTAGGTTAGGTTAGGTTAGGTTAGGTTAGGTTAGGTTAGGTTAGGTTAGGTTAGGTTAGGTTAGGTTAGGTTAGGTTAGGTTAGGTTAGGTTAGGTTAGGTTAGGTTAGGTTAGGTTAGGTTAGGTTAGGTTAGGTTAGGTTAGGTTAGGTTAGGTTAGGTTAGGTTAGGTTAGGTTAGGTTAGGTTAGGTTAGGTTAGGTTAGGTTAGGTTAGGTTAGGTTAGGTTAGGTTAGGTTAGGTTAGGTTAGGTTAGGTTAGGTTAGGTTAGGTTAGGTTAGGTTAGGTTAGGTTAGGTTAGGTTAGGTTAGGTTAGGTTAGGTTAGGTTAGGTTAGGTTAGGTTAGGTTAGGTTAGGTTAGGTTAGGTTAGGTTAGGTTAGGTTAGGTTAGGTTAGGTTAGGTTAGGTTAGGTTAGGTTAGGTTAGGTTAGGTTAGGTTAGGTTAGGTTAGGTTAGGTTAGGTTAGGTTAGGTTAGGTTAGGTTAGGTTAGGTTAGGTTAGGTTAGGTTAGGTTAGGTTAGGTTAGGTTAGGTTAGGTTAGGTTAGGTTAGGTTAGGTTAGGTTAGGTTAGGTTAGGTTAGGTTAGGTTAGGTTAGGTTAGGTTAGGTTAGGTTAGGTTAGGTTAGGTTAGGTTAGGTTAGGTTAGGTTAGGTTAGGTTAGGTTAGGTTAGGTTAGGTTAGGTTAGGTTAGGTTAGGTTAGGTTAGGTTAGGTTAGGTTAGGTTAGGTTAGGTTAGGTTAGGTTAGGTTAGGTTAGGTTAGGTTAGGTTAGGTTAGGTTAGGTTAGGTTAGGTTAGGTTAGGTTAGGTTAGGTTAGGTTAGGTTAGGTTAGGTTAGGTTAGGTTAGGTTAGGTTAGGTTAGGTTAGGTTAGGTTAGGTTAGGTTAGGTTAGGTTAGGTTAGGTTAGGTTAGGTTAGGTTAGGTTAGGTTAGGTTAGGTTAGGTTAGGTTAGGTTAGGTTAGGTTAGGTTAGGTTAGGTTAGGTTAGGTTAGGTTAGGTTAGGTTAGGTTAGGTTAGGTTAGGTTAGGTTAGGTTAGGTTAGGTTAGGTTAGGTTAGGTTAGGTTAGGTTAGGTTAGGTTAGGTTAGGTTAGGTTAGGTTAGGTTAGGTTAGGTTAGGTTAGAGTTAGGTTAGGTTAG